>NC_133449.1:134063401-135313401 GCF_048565385.1 Saimiri boliviensis | reverse complement strand
TTCCTTATCCTGATCTCCAACAGTGTTAAAAAGGCTTGCACTACACTTTTCCCACCCGGGCTCGTTAATAATTCATGCATTTGCCTTCTTTAGTTGATTTGCCTTTGCTGCTTAAACCCAGTGGAAATGGGGAGGTTCTCGTTTGGCTTTCTGAATGTTCCATCCTTACACACATTCAAATGGCCACGTCTTTAATGCCCATAACATGGGACTAGTAAAATTCACTTTATCTTCCACCAAAATTCCAATAAGGAATTTTTTTAATGATCTCTGCTAATTCTGTCAGCTCATTTTCTGACAAGTTCTGTTTCACATGGACCATTCTGCCCAGAATAATTAGGGCTAAACTAGAGGTGGGGATTCCACTGCTACTCAGAATGTCACCCATGGGCCAGCAGCGTCAGCTTTACCCTGAAAAGGGGTTCCTCAACCTTGGCACTACTGACATTTGGAGCCAAAAAATTCTTTATGGTGGGGGCTGTCCTGTGCATCAGAGGATGTTTAGAAGCATCCATGACCTCTACCCACTGCAGGCAAGGAGCTCCCCCACCCACCAGTTATGACAATTAAAAATATCTGCAAGCATCATCAAAGACAAACGTCTCCCCAGCTGAAAACCAACACTCATGGTCTTGTTTGTGCTGTAAACTCTCCACCCCTAGCACAGAGCTCATGGATCATGATCCGCATTTTAGCAAAACACCAGGCGATTCCCAGGCACATTAAAGTGTGAGAAGCACTGGGCTAGAGGGCTGGTTGCCAAACTTGGCTGCCTACTGGAATCACCCAGGAATATTTAAGATAATTCCAGTGTCTAGGACCCACCCCTAGAAATTCTGATGGAATTGGTCTAAGTACAACCTGCACACTGGGATTTTTAAGATCTTCCCAGGTGATTCTGATGCAACCAGGTTTAAAAGAATCATTGATCCCACAGTTTAGCCCTAATCTTCATATTTTGCCGATGAAGAAACTGAGGTGCAGAAGGGTCCAGGGACTTTCCCATTTGGAAATCAGTAGAATCCAGACTTGTACCATAAACATGCATAGCAAAATGTCCTAGTTAGCGCTGTACTGGCCATTTCTAATGCCTCTGACAACTGTGAGCATTATCTGTATAGTTCTTTAATTTCTGTCTTCCTGATTAGATGTTGAGGTCTCTGAGGGCAAGGACAGTATCTGACTGACTGGCTCCCCACAACTGTATATCTCCCCAGTGCTTAGAATTCCATCTTGCACATAGCAAACAAGCCATGATGCAGCAAGGCAATGGATGAACAAAACGCACAGACAACAGAAAAAAGAACGGAGCCTATGTCTGCCTGGCGCTAAGGTCCTATTCACCAAACGCCAATGACAGAGTCGGAAAAACACTACAGGTGTTCTGTCTGCAGCTTAGTGCACTCGGTGCTCATCCTGACTGCTCACTGGCTGGCCTTCCAGGCTTGGTGACTTCTCTCTGAGGCCCAAAGTGATATCATGGTCCAGATCTAGGTAGCAACTAGAGCATCACCCTCTCCAAGGGGAGCCTCCATTACACGGGAGCAGTAAGCCCACAGTCCACCTCCAACAGTCTCCCATCTTCCTGTGTGGCCAGGCCATGTACACCTCTTTATAGACAGGGACACTGGAGTTTAGCTGAGCTACTAGCTGGTAAGTGTCAGAGGAGCTAGAATTCACAAGGACTCTGTGGTGCCAGCACTACCAATAATCCAGCATAGGAAAGAACTCTCTCCAGGTCCCTGGGGTCAGGAAAGCACTTCGGATCTCAGGCCCAGCTGCTCTTCCAGCTTCGTTGTGCACTTTTCTCCTCCCTGCTCACCACTGCTAACCCAGCAGCGCTCACCATCCTCCCAGCCACACTGACCTCTTTATTTCCTTAAATGCGTCACAACCTCTCTTGCCTCTGAGCTCTCACACATGCTGTCTGTCGCAGTGTACTGCAATACTCTCCCACGGCTCATTCTTCGAGTCCTACAGGAAGCCTTCCCAAACCATCCCTAGCCAGGGAGACACATCCCTGTGGTCCCCTCCAGTTTCTACCACTGCACTCACAACACTGTCTGACAATACTTTCTTATTTGGCATTGCTACAATGTGGCAAGCTTTCAGCGGTGGGGAGGTGGTGGCCATGTTCACCTGCTTCACCTTGCATCCCAAAATATCTAGCATAATCCCTGGCCCAGACTGTGTGCTGAATAAACATTTACTCAAGGAATGAAGAAGCCAAACACTGCTTACAGCACTCAAGCTAAGGCTTGGGTTTACATGCTCCCTTTCAGCCACAGTAAAGTGTGGACTTAGACTAACAGAATGGGGCAGAAGGGAAAGAGGGAGAGAACGACTTTGTTTTTGCTTAGATATTCAGCAAGTTGCATTATTTGTCAAGTAATCACAAAAGAATCAATTGTCAGATTCTTGCATCCTTAGGGACCTTATCCCTCATCTGGCCTCCTGGAAATGACCTGAATTACCAAAGGAAAAGCAAACACCGCTCAGCAGCAAACAAGTCCCTGACCACATGCAAGAAGCAGGGTCACCCCAAGACAGGGAGTCAAGACCCTGGATCAGCCACGATAAAGACAGGCAGGCATGTGGCCTCCATCAGACAGGGTATCCCCACCCAAGCCTGGCATTGTGCCCAGGGATTAAGGGCTTTCTAGGACATGGAAATGCAAATACTTGCATGAATAAAATTTAGCAAACTAGGATACACAGTCTCTTGGGCCAGCTACGGGATCCACGGCTGTGTGTGTGGCTGTGAATTTCTGTTGGCATTTCAGCAGACAGGGAAGAGTCAGGGAAGACATGAGGGTCTCCGCCTCTCTCGACTACCCAATGTTGTCTTAGATATTGGAGGTTTATCTGGAGCATGAGACATTTTGGGGGAAATGAACTCAGTCCTCCCAAAGCAGGGGTCCTCCTCCCCTGGAAGAAGGTGCTATTATCTGAGATCTTACAAGTAGCCTGACTCTAGGAAAAGGAAGGGAACACCAGGCAGAGGGGACAGACTAGACAATGGTGTGCATGGGGCATGTTCCAGAGTGATGAATAGAATCAGTGAGTCAAAGCATTGTGCCACATTGAAGGGGATTTTGAAAAGTGATGATGAGATGATGACGATGACGATGACGATGATGATGACGATGCATCTATACATACAGCCTTAGTTTTCATGCCACCTTCTCTTATTGAGAAAATTCAAATCATGTTTTTGTCTAGGGTCCGCCAGGACAAATGCTCAGTAGCTGTCGGCCACACATATTCTCATTTGATTGCCGCTAAGCTACATGACAGACTGTCATTTTCAGCAAGCTGCAAAATGAAAAACCAAACAAAGGAAAAACAAAACCAAGTCTGTGTTAATAAACACAGCCAGGAGTTGGCCAGGATGGCAAACCAGTGTCCAGATGTGCTGAAGCATCCAACCATAAGGCCAGGGTCCTCTTCAGTTTATCACACAAGGCTCAGGAGCTAGAACGCTCCATCTGGCTCCAGTAGGGGCCAAGAATGACTTGGAGCAAGACAGCATGACACGGGCAAGAAGTACTTTACAGAGATTTCTCTGGCAGTAGGGCGGAGGATGGGTTGGCATTAGGGAGCAGTGTGTGTCAGGTAAAAGGGAACTTCCAAGTCTATATGAAGGTCCTGGAGAAGTGGTAGCTGCTAATAAAGGAAATGATGCATTCAAGAGATTCAGGGGATGAGTCAATGCATGTGGGAGCAGGAGACACAGAAAACGAAGGGAAGAATTAAAATAGTCTCCTTTGTAGAAGGTACAGTTCATGTGGTGGTTTGGATAATCCTAGGTGCTTGGCTTTCCACAACAATTGTAGACGTTCAGGTACCATGCCCTCTTCTTCCTTCTCCTCTTTCTCAGCTTCCTGCTGCTGCTTTGGGATAATTTCTTGAGATGCAAGTTACATAACATAAAATTAACCATTTTAAGTGAACAACTCAGTGGCACTTAGTCCATTCACAATGTTATGCAAACACCACCTCCATCTAGCTCCAAAGCATTTTTATCATTCCAGAGCAAAACTCCCTACCTATGAAGCGGTCTTTTCTCATTTTTCATCCTCTCTACCTCCTGGCACCCACCAGTCTGATTTCTGACTCTATGGATTTACCTATTCTGGTTATTTTGTATCTGTAGACTTATATGTGGTCCTTGTGGCTGACTTCTTTAACTCAGCAGGTTTTTGAGGTTCATCCACACTGTAGCATGTATGAATTTGTCATTCCTTTGATGATTAAATTATGCATCTTAGTGGGGACAGGCCACAATTGGTTTTTTTTGTTTTGTTTTGTTTTTTGTTTTTTGCTTTTGTTTTTGTTTTTCTTTGTGCTTTTTTTTGAGAAGGAGTCTCACTCTGTCACCCGGTGGAACAGTCTAGGCTCATTGCAACCTCCTTCTCCTGGGTCCAAGTGATTCACCTGCCTCAGTCTCCAGAATAGCTGAGACTACAGGCACATGCCACTATCCCCAGCTAATTTTTGTATTTTTAGTAGAGATAGGGATTCACCATGTTGGCCAGGCTGGTCTCGAACTTCTGACCTCAAGTCATCCACCTGCCTTGGCCTCCCAAAGTGCTGGGATTATAGGCATGACCCACTGCACCTGGCCCACAGCTTGTTTACCCACTCATCCAATGATGGACATTTGGGTTGTTTTCTCCTTTGGGCTACTGTGAATAGTGTCTCTATAAACATGTATGTACATTTTATTGTTGGAGTCCCTGTTTTCCATCCTTCTTGGTACAGACCTAGGCATGGAATTGCTGGGCCACCTGGTAACTCAACTTGTTTAACTTGTTGAGAAATTCTCACCTATTTTCCATAGTAGCTGCACCATTTTACATTCTCACCAGAAATGTATGAAGGTTCCAATTTCGGAACTGCTGTTTCATCAACAATGTCCCTTCCTTCCCAACACTGGAAGGTCGGTCTAAGTGCCCTTGAACTTAGCACAGTGACTTCATTTACTTCCAATTAGCCCACTCTGCAAATCAGCATTCCTTCCAGCCTGCCTTCACCTTGATTAGCCACAGTCTCACCCTCACGCCATTTTTGTGCATTCCCTTCAGTCCCAGAATCTGCTAAACCCAAACCCCGTCCACACCTTCACTCCTTAGTCCTCCCTGCCAGGATGCAATGCAACTGCTCAGGACCATTCTCTTGGACTAGCTGGACTCTATAGTGTGGGGATATCAAATCAGCTTCATCTTATAAAGAAGCTCTACCTGATGGTGTTGGCTGCCTAGATTGGCTGTGTTTAGAAGGATCCTGAGACTGCATCTGTGATGAAGATCGCCATAGAATTAATGAGGGTTGTGGAATTGGGAAGATAGTGCACATGTGCCACACCAGCCATCTGCACCCCAGTCTCCATTTGCTTGTCCATTCTTGTTTGTTTTGTTTTCGTAGAGTCCTGCTCTGTTGCCTAGATTGAAGTACTGTGGTGCAATCTCGGCTTACTGCAATCTCCACCTTCCGGGTTCAAGCAACTCTCCTGCCTCCGCCTCCTGAGTTGCTGAGACTACAGGCATGTGCTACCACACCTGGCTAATTTTTGTATGTTTTTTTTTTTAAATAGAGACAGGGTTTCACCATGTTGGTTAGGCTGGTTTCGAACTTCTGACCTCAGGTGATCGACCCGCCTTAGCCTCCCAAAGTTCTGGGATTACAGGCATGAGCCACCACGCCCAGCCTGTTTGTCCATTCTGTTTGCTGACATCTATCAGCCCCTGCCTGCTCACACAAGCTCACCCCTTAATTCTGCTTCTCGGCTCCTCTCCACCGCCATCTCAGTACAATTTCCCTCACAGTTCTTTCTTTCTGTTATCATCCCTGAGAAAGTTCTTAGACACTGCAATTCCTCAGCACTGGCCCAAACCATTCCTTTAGGGCACTGTTTATGACAAATGATATGGCTTGGCTGTGTCCCCACCCAAATCCCATCTCGCACTGTAGCTCCTACAATTCCCATGTGGGAATACCTGAGCACCCACTACCCACTATCCATTGGGCAGGACCTGGTGGGAGGTAACTAAATCATGGGGGGCAGGTCTTTTCCACGCTGTTCTCATGATAGTGAGTAGGTCTCAGGAGATCTGATGGTTTTAAAAAGGGGAATTCCCTTGCACAAGCTCTCTCTTGCCTGCCATCATGTAAGTCCCTTGCTCTTCCGCCATGATTGTGAGAACTCCCTGGAAATGTGGAACCGTGAGTTAATTTAACCTCTTTCTTTTATAAATTACCCAGTGTCAGGTATGTCTTACTAGCAGTGTGAGAATGAACTAACACAACAAATCATAGCACAAACTTTTCTAAGCAAAGGAACAAAATTAAGAGTAAGCATTGAGATGAGCATCACATCCAATATTTTGTCTCCAGATGTTCCCACTGTACCCTGGCATTGTAAGCAGGAAGAGGGGGACTCTCTGGGTGAAACAGATCTGAGGGTGTATGTTGTTTTCTCTACTTCTTACTACCTCTTATCGTTGTAGGCAGCAGCTGAGGCATTGGTCAAGGGGTTGAGAAGCTAGATCTCATTGCATCCTAATTTTGTCCTGGCATGGAATTGTCAAGACTTCACATTTCAAAAGCACCGATTATTTTGAATGCCAACAATAAACTCTTGCTCTTTGACTTGCTCTGTGAACCACACAGGATTTCAGATTTTTTTTTTTTTTTCAGTTTTTGGGTTTCGATCTTTTAAAGCCAGCACTACACAGAGCAGAAGTGTATGAATGAATTCCCCCGATTAGAGCTCTGCACATTGCCGACGATGAACTTTCGAAGGGCTGATTTTGACAGTATCTGTGTGGAACCCGGCAGCATGCAGTCAAGTGAAGCCTACAGCCGCTGGGAGCTTCTTTGCTTTGCATTTCTATCAGAGCAGAGTTGAGCAGATTAAGAAGCAGAGCAGGGCCAGAAAGGCAGACACCTGAAAATGGGTGTCCCCCTCCACATCCCCTTGCCCTCCTTCAACCTCTGGCATCCCTCCCTGGACAACTGCCACGAAGCTTTCCCCACGCCCAGTTTCCCATCACCACACTGCAGCCAGGGACCTGTTTCCCAAAGTGGACTGACCACTTCATTGTCACCCTTAGAATCCTTCACTGGCTCTCTCATCTCTCCAGCAGGGACTTAACCTGAGTCTGGGCACTCCCAGACCCTTAGTGCTCTCTAGCTGGAGGCCGGCAAATGTTTTCTGTAAAGGGCCAGAGAGTAAAAACTTGCAGCTTTGGAGGCCATCACACAATCTCTATCACAACTACTGAATTCTGCCCTTGGGTGAGAAAGCAGCCATAGGTAATGTGCAGACGAATGGCTGTGGCTGTCTTCCAATAAAACTTTATTCACAAAAAGCATGCCGCTAGCTAGATATGACTAACAGCTTGCTCTATACTATCTAAAACCATAAGCAAAATGATGTGCCAATGTACATTTCTGGGGAGCAAGTTGGGAGATTCCAGCAAACAGCTGAAGGGTTTAATGACCACCCCCGCCAAGTGCTAATGGGGCAGCTTATTCTTCTGGACGTGATCACCCAGCATTCCAACCCTTCACTGACCATGCTGGATGGCTCTCTATTTTAGTGTATACCATGCTCTCTCCTCCATCTCTGTCTTTGTACACACGCTCAGCCTAGTCTGTCTGGTCTAACCAGTGCATTCCTTCATTTAATAAATACCTGAGCACCCACTACCCATTGCTAGTCACTGGTATAGTTTATAGCCCTAGTGGAATTTCTAACCAAACAGGGCAGGAGGCATGTAAAGAAAACTGATACAATGGGAGAGTTGTGCAGCTTGTGACAATTGTGTTAAACTATTATGAATATAACATTGTGATACCTTTGTGCTCAGTACAGGGAAAAAGGAGGGGTTACTATGAGTTAGATAACCTTACTAGTTGGGTTCCCAGGAAGTGAACTAATCAAGGCTAAAACCAGGAAGTCCTGGTTAAACAGGCTGAGTTTATAGGGTGATCCTGAATGAGCATGTACCAAGGGACCCCAAGTTAGCGTGGAGGCTCAGGGAGCAGGTGACATTGCAGTGAGAGATCTGTGCCCTGTCACTGTTGTTGCCCTCTTCTTCTGCCTTCCACCTCAGGACCACTGTGTTCCATGCCGTTCCTTGTCCTTCTTTTTCCAACTATCTCCACTCTTTCTGTAGATCCACTTACCTCTCTCAGCAAGTCAAACTCTTTCCTCTTTAAAGACAGAAGACTTCCTTTTCACACGAATATTTTTGGTGCTTTTATACTTAAATTAAATTTGGAAGAGTTTTGTTTCATTTTTGAAGACTGTACTTTTCTTTTTGTATAAAGTAATAGAATACATGGGAAAATTAGAAAGCCTGTAGAAATGTGAAGCAACGAAGAGAAAATAAATCAAGACTCAATGCCACTTTATAATCGTGAATGTAATCCCAAGATAGTCTTGTCACATTTTTTCTGTATTGGTTGAGAGATCACATGCCTACTGTGACTCTTGCTGCAATAAACTCCTAGGGGTATATCTTTTTATGCTTGTAATTGTAGCAACAGAGGTTGTGTGTGTTTGTTTTTAATACAACTATGTAAGTTACACAAAAGGGCCATCACTTAAACAGTGCTATTCCTATTCTGGTAAGAGAGTAGTTCTTGGCTGGGTGCAGAAAGAGCAGATAATAGATGTTTACCAAGGAGTAATGACCAAACCTATTTGGAATGCCCACTTGTTTGAAATAAGGACACTATGCCCATTTGACCTAGAATTTAATATTCTAGAATATTAGCACAAGGGAGTCCTGTAGTAACTTTATTTGCCCAGCCACAAGTTGAGTAAAATGATCTGGCAAGTTATTATCTTATCTACCAGGTTGAGGCATTTGGAATCAACACTTTTGTAGCACAAATACAGTCAGGTATTAGCCATTTCATTTGATTCAACCTATATGTGCTAAGTGCTGCCACGTTTTCAAACCTAATTTATCTTGAATACACGTGGCATGAATTCACTTTACTATGAGAAGGCCCACATATCAGTGCCATACCTCTGAGTTCCAATCCAGAATCCACCACTTATGAGATACCGACTATGAGCCAACTCTTTGTCTCTCTCAGCCTTAATTTCCTCAGCAGTAAAACACGTATGACAGCGTCTATGTCATCAGGCTGCTGAGTGAATGGCAGAGACCTTGCAGGCAAAGCGCCTGTCTGGTACCACATACATAAGAAGGTGTTTGATCAAGGGGGGGTCTCTCTTAATGGACTTCTACCTGTAAACCAAACATAAAAACCTAAGCCTCTCCCACTGACTGAACAGGCCCCCTTCGAACCAAGAGAAACCTGAGAAATTCAATTCTGGACCATAATGGGAAGGAAGGTCAGAGAAACCTGGTCATATTCCCTCCCTTTTAGGGACAACTGACCAGCATGAACATTAAAATAGAGATCATAAGACTGAAAAAAACAAACTCTTTGGCAACAAGTTACCAAATTCCACCTTTACTCTGATATAAAATCACATGACAGAAAGCAGACCCTGAGGAAATCCAAATATTTCACCCTAAAATATATGTATTTGACATATTTTGAAATGGCCCTGAAAAGCCATCTTTTGTGGGGGAAATTTTATATCTGTAGAGAATCTCCATTAATGCCGCTGGGTTTTTCCTGGATCTAGGAGAGATTAGAGTCTGATGCTTTTGAAGTCTAAAAAAAGACATTTCCCATCTTCTTTCCAAGGCTGCTACCTGGAGCTTTCATGTATATAACCAGAATCTCGGCTTCCACAATCCCACTTATCTTAACTCAAGCATTTACTTGAAGTCGTTAGATACTCTAACTCTTTCAACCAATTGCCAATTCGGAAAATTTTTTAATCTACCTATGACCTGTAAGTCTCCTCCTCTCCTGAAAAATGTTCCACCTTTCCAGGTCAAACCAAAGTATACCTTACATGTATTGATGTATGCCTTTGCTTATAACTTCTGTGTCTCTAAAATGTACAAAAGCAAACTGTAACCCAACCTCCTTGGACACACTTTCTTGAGAATTCCTGCAACTGTACCCCAGGCCATGATCACTCATTTTGGCTCAGAATAAATGTCTTTAAAATATTTTACAGAGTTTCACTCTTTTCATCAACATACTGAAAACCCTCTGCCACAAGATCATACACTTGAGATCATCTAGCATACCCCTTACAATCCCCCTTCCCCCAGTTCAGGAACACAGTGAGCCCCAGATGGCTAAGAGGACCTCCCAGAGGTGAGGAAACCTGAGACCCTGAGACCTGAAGTGGTGTCTTCATCCATTCAAGTGGCTATAACAAAATACTGTATACTGGGTGGCTTGTGAACAGAGATTGATTTCTCACAGTTATGGAGACTAGTAAGTCTACGATGAAGGCGCTGACAGATTTGGTGTCTGGCGAGCACATGTTTTCTGGTTCATACACAGCCATCTTCTCACCGTGTCTGACATAGTGGAAGCAATGAATGAGCTCCCTTGGGTCTTTATAATAAAGGTATCAATTCCATTTATGAGGGCTCCAACCTTATGATCTAATCACCTCCCAAAATGTCCAACCTCCTAATACCATCACCCCGATGGTTAAAATTCCAACAAATGAATTTGGTGATGCGGGGGGAATACTCAGGATGCAGCAAGTAGCTTCCCCAATACCAAGCTAATTAGTGGCTCTGTTGTGAGGTCAGCCATATTCTGTCTTTACATGGACATATGACCTCATATAGCACAGGCACTGACACTGAGCCACATGATCAAGTGGATATGACCTTCACAGGGGAGGGAGGTAAATGACTCCTGCAGAGTGCGAAAAGTCACCACTGTGGGACCTTACAAAGCCACACGTCCATGCCGATGAAACAGCTGGGGTCCAGATGCTAAGTGTTCACCTCTAAAATGAAGCCTTCGCTAGCAGCTCAGAAGTCATCAGAGTTTCTCTGCAAGGGTCTCAGGACACGTGCAAAGACATTCTACCAAATCATATTATAAATGTATATTGAAAGTTACAATGCTGTTTCCCAGAATCACCATTACTTCTAAATAGGTGAATTCTTCTCCCCTGACATAGCAGTGGGTTTCAGCAGCCTCAGCCTTTTGGGAAAATAAGCACTCCCAGAAGTCCCTGGGCAAATTTTAGAGTGAATCAGGTGTAAAAATCAGAGGGAACTCTTCTTACTTTCTCCTGAAAACCTGCTGATTTATGGAAACTGAGAAAGATTGCATTGCAAGGTGAAAATCCATGGCATAAAGCTCCCGCTCTTTCTTCTGCTACCCAGAGCACTCTGCAGAGCTCGGAGAATGATCCCAGCACTCAAAATGGGAAAATAAATAGCTGTGAGAGGATGTTTGAGAAAAACTAGCCATTTTCTCAACTTTGAAGATAATAGAAAAGCTGAGAGTAGGAAAGACAAAAGTAACAGAATAATAAAAGTTAAGTCTCAGCCTCACCCGTCTGTTTCAAGTTACATGATCTTGGCCAAGTAAAACAGGGATATTAGGACTATGGCAAGGCTGCTAGATGTCTGTTAATATTTCTTCTCTTTCTTGCATAGTAAATGTCGCTTTGCTAACATTTTCCTACCTTTCCTTGTAGCTAAGTGTAGTCATGTAACAATTAACTTCTAAAAACGACCTCTAAGAAGTAGTATGCCCTTTTATTTCTACTTTCTCATGGCCTGGAACACATACATAATGGCTAGAGCTTGAGCAGCCATATTGCACCATGAGGTAGCATGCTAAAAATTGCAGAGTACCGAGAGAGATAGAGCCTACGTCCATCCCTAAGGATTTTAGGAAGCTGCCTTTTCAACTTCAAATTGCCTATGTCTGACTTGTTTTATTTTCAAGAATAAAACCTTATGTGTTTAAACCACTGTAGGAGAGTATATTTTTAATGTGAAGCCAAACTTAATCATAATGATACAAGTATCAAATTTATAGATTTGCTCTGAGTCTTACAAAGCTAATACGAGTACCAAATACCTGGAAAAAATACAGAAATGAAAGATTTTTATCTTTTTCATACATACACTCCCCCCTCTACCCAATACACACACCATGTATTTTAAGGTTTCAGAATTATGTAAAAATTCATTTTATGTATGAGAGAAAAATATGGATATTTTTCTTTGAAGACTCAAAGAACAAACATTATTATTACACATGGGAAGGTTTGAACACTATGAGGCCATAGAGTCATTTTAACTAGCCTGAGGTTGTAATTTTGAACTTTAAACATCTAGAATAAAATTGCAACTAGTCTAGAATGATATACAGAACTCCCTTCATGACTTCCCCAACTGTGATTCTAAAACCAAACGCCAAAACAAAACTCTTGATTGATTGTTTAAACCAGCTTCTCCCTCAGTGATCTTCCTCCCTGGAAATGCTATCGCCACCCACACTGCTGTTCTGACCCACCTGCCAAGGCTGCCCTTGTTCCCTCTCTTTCCCTCCTGTCATCTGACTCAGCAGGAAGTTCTGTTGATATCTGCAAAGCCTCTCCCAATACCATCCACTTCTCCCTCCATATTCCCCACTGCCTGGTGCCAGGCCTCAGAGATTTGCCCCTTGACAGCTGCCATAGCTCCTTGACTGGTGTAGTTGGTTCTGGTCTTGCTCCCAAAAAGAACCATAACCATCTTAAAAATGAATACCAAATAACGTAATTGTGCCTAATGAAAATGGTTTCCCAACACAAGTTAGTATAAAATCCTCACCCTCCCTACCTCACCAACATCACCTTCAGCCTCTCTCCTCCTTGGTTCCTTGACTTCAGTCATGTGGCTGTATTGTTGTTCTTTAAATACGCAAAGTTTATTTACACCAGGACTTTTGTATCTGCTGTTTTCCTTTCCTGAATAGCCTTCTCCCACATCTTCACATGGTGTCAGCCTCAACACTCAGATTCCAGCTGCTACCTGCTGCTCCCCAACCACCTCCCTAAAGATTTACCCACCCTATGCCCTAGTCTCTATCACTTCCCTGTGTTTTAGCATCATTGTAACACAATGAATACCTGATGTGTGGGGATTTGTTTGAAATTCCCTTTGGCCTGAAACTGCACTGGAAAAGGGATAGTCTACAATGTGTTCATAGCTACATCCTCTGTGCTTGGGACATATTAAGTGCTCAATAATTTCTTTAATGAATGTGTTAATTGACCATGCCAATCAAAATATTATAATCAGCTGAGTTGCTTTAACTCAGCTAATGAAATTAACATTATTAATATTGAATTTAAAGAGAATCCAAACAGAATCACTCATATTAATCCATCCAGCAAGTATCCCAGACTTTAGCGGACCTTACTACCATCCCTAATGCCCCACACTACACCTCAGTACCACAGCCAAAGGCTTTCTTTGGGAGTGTACAGCCGTTTGTTTATTCAAACAAGCTTTAAAAAAGGGACTAAATTGCTTATCAATAGTAGGGGGTATTAGAGAGTAACAAAAATATTCCCATTTACATTCATACCTCTTCCCTCTCTCTATTGGCAAAAAAAAAGCGCTGTTAAGAGATTATTAAACTATTTTAACCATCTACAGTTGATGGTCAAATCTTCTTCTAATTAAACAAATCCTACAGTATAAGCCAGCTAAGGAAAACTTTTCATTTTAATAGTACACAGCATTTCTCCAGCTTTTTTTGGCCTTTCCCTAGAAACATGCCAAGTGCAGTCAGCTATCGTATCTTCAGGGTACCCCACCAACTCACACACACCCCAGGTACTGACTCTTCTTCTTTTTTTTTATTTTTTTTATTGCATTTTAGGTTTGGGGGTACATGTGAAGAACATGCAAGATCGTTGCATAGGTACACACATGGCAGTGTGGTTTGCTGCCTTCCTTCTCCTCACCTGTATCTGTCATTTCTCCCCATGCTATCTCTTCCTACCTCCCCACCCCCCTTCCCTCCCCCATTTCCCCCCAGCGGACCCCAGTATGTAGTGCTCCCCTCCCTGTGTCCATGTGTTCTCATTGTTCAACACCTGCCTATGAGTGAGAATATACGGTGTCTGATTTTCTGCTCTTGTGTCAGTTTGCTGAGAATGATGGTTTCCAGGTTCATCCATGTCCCTACAAAGGACACGAACTGAGTCTTCTAAACATAACAAATAGAAGTAGAGAAACCATCTGACTCTAAGCTTAACAAGGTAGTATCAAAATGTGCTAATATTTTTATTGAACAGGAAACCTGTCAGTTACATAGCAATTAGGGTAACAACATGATTCTCATTTTCTTTACTAAATCATGATCTCAGATGAGTATCCTTATTGGTAACTGCTTATTAAAGCTTTTACACAGTGTTTTGAACAAAGCAAAGATGGCAATGAGAATGAGTTTAATCATTGGAAGATCGCTCATTCAGGAGACAGATCTAGGTTCAAATCTCAACTTAACTTCTAACCCTCTTAGCTCTAGGTAAGTGCCATCCATAGTTTGGATGTGGGTTCCCTCTAAATCTCATGTTGAGATATGATCCCTGATAGGGTTTGGCTGTGTCCCCACCCAAATCTCATCTTGAATTATAGCTCCCATAATTCCCATGTGTCATGGGAGGGATGCAATGGGAGGTAACTGAATCATAGGGGTGGGTTTTTCCCATACTATTCTCATGACAGTGAATGAGCCTCATGAGATCCAATCGCTTTATAAAGGGCAGTTCCCCTGCACATGCTTCTTGCCTGCTGCCATGTAAGATGTCATGATTGTGAAGCCTTGCCAGCCATGTGGAACTGGGAGTTCATTAAACCTCTTTCCTTTATAAATCACACAGTCTCTGGTATATCTTTATTAGCAGCGTGAGAACAGACTAACACAATCCCCAGTGTTGGAGGTGAGAACTACTTCACCTCGAATACTGTGGTTGGAGGTGGATAAGGTGTTTGGGTTATGAGTATGGATTTCTCACGAATGGCTTGGTGTCATCCTTATGGGAATAAGTGAGTTTTCCCTTTCCTGGTTCCCATGAGAGCTGGCTGTTAAAAAGAGCCTGGAACCTCCAGGCTCTACCACTGGCCCTCCCCTCTCGCCATGTGACCTTTGCACACAGCATCTCCCCTTTGCCTTCTACCATGAGTGGAAGCAGCCTGAAGCCCTCACCAAATGAAGATACCGATCTTCACCTAAACTTTGCCAGACATCAGAACTGTGAGCCACAAAACCTTTTTCTTCATAAGTTATCCCATCTTAGGAATTCCTTTACAGCAACACAAGCGGACTAAGACAGTAAGTAACCCCAAACTCCTTGAACTTTTCTTATCTCACTTTGTGAAGCAGGGATGAGAAACTACTCTGGTTTTACAGGTTGCTTAAAGTATTCAAGTGCAATGTTACCAGGCAGAAAGCAAGTTGCCAAACAGGTAGCCTTAAGAAAGTTCACAGAAAATATGACTTCCTTCCCTTTTAAATCTCTACGTATTATTCTATATGTATCATGTATCTATATGAATAAAGACATTATCAGCAATGATGATGACTAAGTCTAATAGCTACAGATAATTCGTCTAATAACTATCAATATAACATACAATAATTCCAGATGGTTAAATTCACTTGCAAATAGTCTGGTTTCTCCAGAAGGATTTTAACATGAGTTGTTGTTTCCTCTTAAAATATAAAGTTTTAACACAGCTCCTAAGATACTGGATAATTCAGAGCCTGCTTCCCTTTCCCATCGTGATTCCCATATCAAATCCCCCTCATCCCCCATGTGCTCAACACTCTAAATGTGATGTCCTCCTTTATATATATTTTAGCATTTCAATGTTCCCGTAGATTTTGTATGTCTGGCTCCTCCTCATTCTCCAGCCTGAGCTCAAAGGTCACCAGCTCACAGTGGGATACTCCATGGCTGCTCAGTATAAATATTCTCTTCTCACTCCTCCCACTACCCTGTTTATTTCCGGTAGGGCACACAAGTTCAACCCAAACCTGTCCTTTGCATATCTGTTTGCTGGTTTAACATCTGCCTGCTCACTGGGATGTATGTTGAACACCTGCAGGCAGGGATCTTACCTAGTTCTCTGCCAGTGGCTCAGAACAGGCTCCCAACAAGTATTTAATGAATAAATAAGCAAACAAACTTGTAAAGTGATTGTTTCGATTTTGTTTTCCCCAAAAGGACAGCAAAACAAAAGAATATGGATAAACGTGGTTTACTCTAGCTTAGGCAAAGCCAGCAAGAAGTAAAAGAATGAGATGAGGAAGAGAAGGAAACTGGGGAAAAGGTGAATATTCTAGTGAGTCACCATCATGGGCAAACTGGGACTCTTGCTATAAGATACTAGGAGAACAGAAGAAAAGGCTCGTGGTTACACACACTCCCCGCTCCCACTCCAGGAGAGATATCACTGTTTTGATCCACCAATTCACATAAGTTCTTGATTCAGGGCTACTAATACCTGCTATACATTCCAGTCTTGCTCCAAAATGCAGGCCAACTGGGCTCTGGAGCCAGCGAAAGCACTCAAAGAATAGCAGAGGCTGAAAGTTGGAAACCAGGCAGGTTTGAACACCAAAGTGCTACGGTCCAAGGGGATACATGACAGCAACCTTAACTGTTGCAACAAAGCTCAAAACATACATTCCAGCCACTGAAAATTAGGGTCATTTTCTCAAGTCCATAAACCATGCTGCAAACACACATAAAGAACACACAGAGGAATACATGGTACACACGCAGCAGCTAACTTCTCTGCTGTCTTCTCAAGTGACATCTTAAATAAAGCATGACCTAAGAAAATAAAACCATTCTGTTTACCATTAAAGAAAAAGATTCATAGCAATATGTGGTTAAATACTACTCCTCGGATATCTGCTCCAACACCTTGGCACTCCCCCAACCCCCAACAGTGGTCTGGGGAATGGCTTTTGCTTGGGATTCAACATGATTTTGAAATAACCAATCTCATATGAACAAGGTTTATGCTGCAAATTATTCTCTACAAAGAGCTATTAAAAATCAGTGATGAGTGAAAATAGTCTTCAAAATCTCATGTCAACATTCAAACCCTAGATTGAGTTTCTCCTCTCCAGTTTCATTCAAATAATTACATCCCCTGGATTAAATGATACTTTTTTAATTCGATTGCATCCCACAGCCATATGTTTATTTTATTTGGATGAGAGAGAAAGGTATCTTAATTTCTCATAATAAGAGCTTTCGGGAAATCTGGCACTTCAGTGGCATGGCAGTAATCAAAAGTGAATTCTATACAAGAGGTAAATTATATTGCCTTCCAAATTAATTTGCAAATGGTCACAATACTAATAAAACTCAGGCAAGACTGCAATTTCCCTTTTGCAAAAGTCCAGCTCCTCGCTAACCAGGAGAAGCAAACTCACTGCAGAGCGCGAGGTCAGCTGCGTGCTACGTGTCAGGAAACCTGAGTTCAACGAACCAAGATGTATGATGCAAGTTGCGAAAGCTGGTGCACAACTTGGGAGGAAATTTGCCTCTTTGAATTCAGTTTCTTTATGGTCTGTGGCTGGTCCTGGAAGATGCCAGCATCCAGCTCCAGAAACTGGAATGGCTTTGCAGTATTACAAGCCCCTAAACCTCTTATTTAGGAAGGGGTTGGAAGCTGATCCTGCTCTTAATATATTGCTTAACTTTACTTTTAACACTTACAGCAAAGATTTTCCTCTAAAATCTACTTCAGGTGATGGATGAGACTCTTACTACACTATGAGCAGTTTGAAGGCAAGGACTGGTGTATTCATTTCAAATGACTGCTACAGAATACAGTAGCACAAATCTTGTGGCTTAAAGCAACATTAATATATTCTCTTGTAGTTCTAGAGGCTGGAGAAAAATCCGTTTTCTTGCCTTTTCTAGTTTCTAGAGGCCAAGCACATTACTTGGCTTGTGGCCCCCATATCACTCCAATATCTGCCTCCATCATTCCATCTCTTTCTCTTTTCAACTTCCTCCCTCCCTCTTAGAAGGACCCTATTATTGGGTCCACCTGAAAAATCCAGAATCATCTTCTCATTTCAAGACCCTTAGGCCAGGTGCGGTGACTCATGCCTATAATCCCAGCACTTTGGGAGGTCAAGGCAGGAAGATCACTTGAGGTCAGGAGTTAGAGACCAGCCTGGCCAACATGGCAAACCCCCATCTCTACTAAAAACACAAAAATGAATCAGGGGTGGTAGTATGTGCCTGTAATCCCAGCTACTTGGAGGCTGAGGCAGGAGAATCTCTGGAACCCAGGAGGCTGTGGTTACAGTGTTGTCTACCCTGGAGAAAGGGTGTTTCTTCATTGGAAGAGTTTGGCTCTAAACTGATCTTTTTAAAGAGACAATTCCTAGTAACAAGATGGAAATGCCAAAGGCGGCTTTCTCTCCTCTTAAAAGAGCACCAGACCTGGGGATTTACCCAAAGTGATTACAAATCAAGAACAGTGGTGGCTCTCAGGGACTTTGCACGCTGCACTGCCCTCAACAAAACTGGGCTGGACAGAGAAGAAGGCATCCGACTCTGAGTCCCTCAGAATGCTTCCCTTCCTACTGGAGGTTGAGACTTGAGGGAGAGTCCGGAGGTTCAATCCAAGGTTAACTGCACTTAAATTCAGGGTTCGGAATTTCTCAACTCATTAAGAGTAAAAGAAGGAAGAAAGCAAATGTGTTGTGTGTTGCACATGCAATTCAATCTCCCTGTCTCCAGCCCCCATAACAAAACCCTTCTCCCTGCAACGTCCACTGCAGCTCACAGAAGCACGCCGCGATAAAACACCAGCTAAGCGCTTACATCATTTTACAATCAAGCATCTCCAAATCTGTTTATCTAATCAGCCCCAAATTCTGTCAGAGCATTGACATGTGCATTTCTAAATAATTTCAGGATGTCAACCTGAATAGACCCGCAGAATCGGAAAGTTAATTATCTTTGACAACTTTGCCAGCTAATTTCCTATTTATATGTACCAAACCGGGGGCCTCTCTCATCCCCTCTTGTCACAAAGGATTTATCAATCAGATCAAGGCCTAAAATTGTCTGCCAAGGCATTCCAGCTTCCCAAAGGGGCGTTTATCTGTTTGAAATCTTACCCACTATCCAACGACAGCAAAGTTGACATGAAACAGAAGAAGAGCTGCTTCCTTTCTCCGTGAGGCCCCAGCAGCCGAGGGCCCCTCTGGCCAGCTACACCCTCCTGTCCCCCAGCCCAGCACCCCCACCCTCTCTTCCTCCTCTTGTCTTTATCTGCCTACACTTGTCATGCCCAAATTTCCCAAGTGACAACAGCTTCACCTCTGCATTTCAGCTGACAGACCCCGCCAAATGCCGGAGCCCTGCCGGTCTGAGCCAATCCGCTGACCCTCACTTAGGAAGGCGCGCCCTGGGAAACCCAACAGGCCAGTGTTGACAGATGGCTTGATGGTGGCGGCTGGGGCTCCTGTTGTCACTACTTTCCTCTGACAGTTAGTCATGTTTAACTTTAATGGCCATTTCCGCTGCCAGTTTCCCTCGAAAGGAGCTGCTGCCTTACAAGACTGCAGCGGGCTGTGGCTGAGAGAGTTGAGGGCAGGCGCCAGGGTGGGCAAGAATGCCTGGAGTTCTGACGCGGGTTCCTCATCAGAGGAGCTGCTGAGGAGGCAGCTGTCACCAGGACAGGATAATCAGGCTGGCCTAGACCTTCCCAGTTGCTGCCCTCAGCCACCAGAGGCATAGGAGAAAGGGTGCAGGCAGGAGGTTTTCCAATCATTTATCCATCTACTTGACACGCATTGACCTAACACATTCTCCAAGCTGATCACCATGGCCCTACCTTTCAGGAACCTGCAGTTTCATGGACGATATCCACTCACTTCTCTTGTTCAGCAAATCCATACCAAGGACCTTCGGTGTACAAGGCACTGTTCTAAGCGCTAAGGATACAGAAGTGGAAAAAAAGAAAAGAAAAAGAAAAAAGAATTAAAAAGAGCTGTTCTCATGGAGCTTACATTCTATTGCAGAAGTCAGCAAACTAGGGCTAGTGGGGAAAATCCAGCTCACATCTATTTTTGTAAATAAAGTTTTATTGGAACATACGTGCATTTGTTTGCATATTGCCTATGGCTGCTTTTGTGCTACAACAGCAGAGCTAAGTAGCTGGAATAGAGAGCATATGTCCTGCAAAGTCTATCATATTGACTACCTGGCCCTTTACAGAGAAAGTTTCCTGACAGATTACTTCAATACAACAGGATTAAGTAGAAATAGCAACACACAGCGTCCAGGGGGAGGCTGGTTGGCTCTGTGAGGTCTGTTTTGTTCACTGTTGTTGCCACATGCCTGGAACAGTGTTTGGCAAAGAATAGGTGCTCACTAAAAGTTTTCCTTGGCTGGATAAGCGAAAGAACAGATGTTCTGTTTTCACATATCATGAAATTTTAGAAGGGGCAGACAGAAAGGTTTTAGAAGATTTCATGAAGGAGGTAATACATATGCCAAATGTTGAGGAATAAAAAGGTATCTACCAAAAGAGGAAGAGGGGAAAAGCTTTTCTGGAAGAGAAAAATCACTTGTCATATTTACAATGCAGGGGCATAAAACAGGATGGCACATTTAGGGAAAAGAAAGATGGTCAAGCATAGAAGCCTCGATCAAGTCAAATGGAAGAGGGGCATCATAAAAACCTGTATGTACAATTTTACTGAAGACAGGCAGCATGCATAACCTCAGGCTGAAGCCAGTGGAACTTCACGGAGAGGCCCCATACTTTGGAGTATCTTCTTTAAAATAGAATTCGGCCTCCATTTCTTCCATCTGGGGCACTCTTGGTCCCTTTATCCCATGTATGGGTGTAAAGGAATGAAGCTGAACAGATCACCCATGAAGCTCCAGGACAATGCCTATAGGGTCATCCTGGGCCCCCCGGCCAAGCCCCAGTTCCAGGAGAATGACCCAGCAAGCAGGAGGCTCCCATTGACTGGCATGGGAATTACTTCACGGAACCATGTGGGATTGCACCACTGAAATGGTGCTGCCACGTGGAGTTTAGGACGACTATTACTCATGTCAGACATACTCTTGAGTGTGGGGCTTCGGCTGTTGACAGATCACTGTCAATCCTTGCGCCTGTTGGGTGGGCACCTGTGTGGGCTTTCGCCATCTTCTGACAGCAGTGCCACCTGCAGGATGTAACACCCAAGGGCAACTGGGTGATGGCAGATGTCCTTTATCCTGTGTTCTTTCTAGACTGCTGCTGATACCCAAGGGGACTACTCTCTCCTTTGCAGGCTCCGTGGAGAGTGGGTTCAACCATGCCTATCTCCTCTGAGGGTTCCACAATATCAGATGGCCTTTTAATCGACATCCTCTCTTGCCTCTGTTCATGCGTTGATGTCCTGCTCTATGTTAATGTCATGGTGGATGAGAAGACACTCTTTGCACAAACAGATTGCTCTTCATTCTCTATCCATGGGCCCTTGACATCCTACCCTCTGCTTCCCACTGTGCGGAGGGCAAGCTGCCATCATCTAAAGAGGTCAGGTGCTTAGAGTACTGTGATTATAGCCTCAAAAGTTCGTATGTCAACATGTCTACATGTCCTGTGTTGAAACAATAAAGTTCTAAATGGTAGATTTAGCATGATCAGAAAACAAATCATTGTTCCTATTCTCCTGCATCCTCTTGATAGGACTGGATTTATGGTCACCAGTGAAGGACAACCTTTGAGAGAATCACTAGAAACCGGTATTTAAAGGCAGCATGACGCATGACGCAGCTCATGAATAATGACAGACCAGCATTAAATAAATGGAGTTGGGATTTGCAGAGCAAGACCAACTGCGTTGTTTCAATATATAGGTTACAGAAAGCCATCATATTGCAAGTTAAAGCAGTGTTGTTACCTTTTGCTCGTGATAAAAGATACGAAATTAGCCAGGAATGGCGTACTGGATAATAAAGAACACAAAGAGGTTCTTTCTGGAATTAATGGTGCCTGAACTCTGCAAACACATTGATTGGACAATAAACCAATTTATGTTCTCTGCCCATCGTTCTACCTATTCATCAGTAAATTGCTATACCTCATATGGACCCATGAATTCTGTAATACATTTTATAATCAAATTGTTTATATAGACACAATTATTGCTCAAGGCCTCACATACCCCCAAGGGGTCCTGAAGGTACAATATGTGCCTTTCAGTCCCAGAGAAGTATCATGTTTATAAAATTTTAAAAAGCCAACAATTAAAGAACCAACAAACGACCTGAAGGAATCCTAGCCTTCACTCCTTTTCCTTGAAGGACATCTAGCATTGACCAGAAACTTCTGACTTTTTATCCTCTCCGAGTTCTCACCTCCAACGTTCTCCAAAGCGTTTTGGCCTTTTTTCTAATACACCTCCTCCCAAAGCAGTCTCCCTCCATCCTCCCCACTCTCTCTTTTGTTATGCTTCTAGACAGTCCAGTTTCATTTCCGTCACCACGTTTATCCACAACCCAGCCTTTCTAATCTTCTTTTTCTAGCTTTAGGGGCCTCCCTTAGTGCAGCAAGTTGACCCATAAAATTTACCATCACAGCATGTTAACAGTTAAGTGTAAAAACCAAAATAATGGAGTGTTAACGTCCAATAGAGTACCAATATAGTTCAAATACAGTACTGATTTCCAAATTAGTGGGATGGAAAAAGGAAAGAAGAAAACTCAGCCGGTTCTAGAGAAAGAAAATTGGTAGAAAATAACAAGGAACAATTATGGTAAAGAATAGCAACAAAGTAAGACAGCATATATAAACTGAAATGTACTGGTAATCATAATAACAGTAAATAAACCTTTACTAGGTAAAAAAGACAGATATGGCCAGGCACAGTGGCTCATGCCTGTAATCCCAGCACTTTGGGAGGCCGAGGTGACAGATAACCAGGCCAGGAGATTGAGACCATCCTGACCAACATAGTGAAACCCTGTCTCCACTAAAAATACAAAAACTAGCTGGACGTGGTGGCACATGCCTGCAATCCCAGCTACTCAGGAGGCTGAGGCAGGAGAATCGCTTGAACCAGGGAGTCAGGGGTTGCAGTGAGCCAAGATCACACCACTGCACTGCAGCCTGGCAACAGAGTGATACTCTGTCTCAAAACAAACAAACAAACAAACAAACAAAAAACGATCAGAATTATCAAAAGCAAAGGGAATATACATATTGTCATGTTCACCTAGCAAATATTAGCTATAAGTAAGCAGTGTAATATTAATGTCAGACAAAATGTATCAGACTGTAATACAACAAAAAACATTGTTAATGATAAAGAGTTTTATGACATGATTCAAGGAATGTTATCCTTGCATCTGCCTTATACTAGCATATACCTGATAAAACAGCCTCAAAGACAAAGCAAAAACAAACAGAATTAGAGGAAAAAAATTAACAAATTCTCAATAAACATAGAATATTTTAATGAATTTCTATGATTAATTGGTTAGTTCTTCAGCATTTGACTCATTACCTGATTTTCCATCTCAAAAATCTAAAAATGACCCCAGAAGAAACAAACCCCATTGCTTACATTCACAGCTTCCTCCCAGATGGACTTTTAGGAAGGGGTATCTATAAATACTCTTAACACCACAAATGACATATTAATCAGCTTATGTTTGCCAGACGTAAGTTTTGAGATTTCTCCCAAAAGCCCGAGATAAGAATTAAAATATAGACCATGGTATTGCCCAGAACATCACTTTCCAGTTAAAATAAAGATCTAAGTAGCTGGATACAAAGGCTTTAAGAGGCTGTTTCAAGAAGATCTTGAAATTCCACAGCAGGTTTTGGCTTTGTCTTCACCATCAAAGCAGAAGGAATGAGTGTCAGAAATGAAGACAAGATGTGGGGCATTGATTATATAATTTGTGATTAATTTCATCTGGACTTTGGTACTTGGGCATCTGCATATAAAAACGAATCTATGGAGTGAATACAGCAAAAAATTTGTGTCACAGAAGTTGTCAAATGGTACATGAAATGCAGCAAACAAAGTCATCCCAAATAACCCCCTCTCACCAAGGTGCCATAAACTCGTGTACCTGGGGGGGGCTCTTAGGGGCATATGGGGGAAGTCTTGATATTAATCCTGGAAATTAAGTGCAGGTCTTCAGAAAACAAGAAAATTAAATTTTCTTTGGTGTGTTTAGATTTTTTTTTAATTAATAGACTATTTTTTAGAGCAATTTCATGTTGAAGAACTGAACAGAAATCACAGTGAGGGAGCTCGCATCTGCTCCATGTCTTCCTCCTCCTCAACCTTCCTCATTATTACTACCTTGCACTGGTGTGGCACATTTGTTACAACTGATGAATCAATGTTAACACATAATTATCCACCAAAATCCACAGTTTACACTACAGTTTACTCTGTGTACTGTATAGCTTATGAGTTTTGAGTTTTGTTTTTCGATTACATTCTCCCTACATTTTTTAGCACCTAGGGGACTCCTTAAATTTTTCTTTAATGTACTAATTTATAAACAACAGCTAGACTCCTTTTTAAATTACCTAAGGATATATCCTTGTAAATGAACACTTCTAATTGAGTCAATCCAATTATACACACATTCTGCAGCACTTACTGTACAGTGGGTGCTGAGTATACAGTAGTGGAAAAGAGAGAAACAGTCTTTTTCATCATAAAACTTAAAGCACTGTTTACAATAGTAAAGACCTGGGACCAACCCAAATGCCCATCGATGATAGACTGGACAGGGAAAATGTGGCACATATGCACCATGGAATACTATGCAGTCATCAAAAATGATGAGTTTGTGTCCTTTGTAGGGACATGGATGAACCTGGAAACCATCATTCTCAGCAAACTGACACAAGAGCAGAAAATCAAACACCACATGTTCTCACTCATAGGTGAAGGTTGAACAATGAGAACACAAGGACACAGGGAGGGGAGCGTCACACACTGAGGTCTGTTGGGGGGAAATAGGGGAGGGACAGTGGGAGGGGGGAGTTGGGGAGGGATAGGATGGGGAGAAATGCCAGATATAGGTGATGGGGAGGAAGGCAGCAAATCACACTGCCATGTGTGTACCTATGCAACCATCTTGCATGTTCTTCACATGTACCCCAAAACCTAAAATGCAATAAAAAGAAATAAAAAAAATAAAGTTAAATGAAAAAGATGAAATTCAGTAAGTCATTACAAGTAGTCTCTCCTTTGAAAGGGCACAAAAAGGCTTCAAGAGTCTATCACACAAAGTGAGGAAATGCTCCCACCGGCTTCCTAGCCTTGGCTGGAGCAAAGAACTTGGATGTTCTGGTTCACTTCGGGGCCATCTCTCAAGTCAGCTTATGATTTCCAGGGGTTTTGTCTAATCTGGAAGCTGGCTCAGGTCCCTGCTTCTAGTTTCCTGTGTTCTGGGCATCTCAGAGTGCCCGGAACAGGGGGCCCCACGTCTGTCCTGCAGGGCTCAGGCCCGTAGCTCCCCGGAGCCACCTCCTGTCACATCCTGCTCTGCGGGAGTGAAGAATTAGCCGCTTCACTGCACTGACACCCTTTGTCTGGCAGTGCTGAGCTGGCCAGTTTGTGCCTGGATTTATTTCAGTCACGAATTTCCTGAGCTGCAAGGACTGGCTGAAGGGACAGGAACACTCTGAGACTGGTTGCCTGATGTGTTAGTTTACTAGAGCAGCCCTAAGAAAAGTGGCATACACTGAGTGGCCTGAAACCACAAAAAATGTGTCCTCTCACAGTCTGGAGGCCACAAGTCCAAAACCAAGGCATTGGCAAGGCCATGTTCCCCCTGAGGGCTCCAGAAAGAATGTGCTCCAGGTACGCCCAGCTTCTGGGGGTGGCCAGCAATCCTGGACACTCCTCGGCCTCTCGACATCATTCGGATCTCTGCCTCTGTCATCGCACCACATTCTTCCAGTCTGACTCTGTGTCTCTGCACCCACATTTCCTTCTTTTAATTGTACTTTAGGTTCGCGCTGATCATGCAGGATTGTTGCATGGGTATATACTTGGCAAGGTGGTTTGCTTCCTCCATACCCCTGTCACCTGTAACTGGCATTTCTTCCCTTGTTATCCTTCCCAGCCTCCCCATCCCCTGCTGTCCTTTGCTTAGCGCCCCCACCCCCGCACCAACCCCAGTGTGTGATGCTCCCCTTCCTATGTCCATGTGTTCTCATTGTTCAATACCCACCTATTAGTGAGAACATGCGGTGTTTGGTTTCCTGTTCTTGTGTCAGTTTGCTGACAATGATGGTTTCCACATTCATCCATGTCCCTACAAAGGACATGAACTCATCCTTTTTTATGGCTACATAGTAGTCCCTCTTCTTATGAGGACACAGTCATTGAATCAGGACTCATCCTAGTCCAGCATCATCTCCTCTTAAGTTCTTTACATCTGCAAGAACTGCCCCCCTACCCCATTTCCAAATAAGGTCACATTCACAGGTGGCAGGCATTAGGACTTGAACGTATCTTTGGGAGGGGACACAAGTTAACCCATAACCCCTTGAATTCCCAAGGTTGGTTCACAGCTGGTTTCCCCCAGAGTGAAACTCAGTGGACACAAAGCTGACACTGGCAACAGACACAGCCATTGTTTCCAGATCCTTCCACTGCCTTGGCGAATCCTTGAATGATGACTGGGTCTAAGAGCTTAGGCAATGCCAAATGCCACATGTGTAAGTGACTTTAAAGAAGGAAAAGGCACAAAGTGGGGTTGTTCTGCAGAACTGGAAAACCCAGGTGCTACAGTTTCCCAGAGTCCTGGAGAAGATCACTTTCAGATCCCAAGTGGAAACCAGATATCACATGGGTCCTCCTGACTTTAGCAATTTAATTAAATATTGCCCATGATATATTTATTTCAAAATGTATTTGCTAAGTGTCTGCACTGCTCTAGGCACTGAAGACCGGGTGGTGGGGAGTAAGACAAATGCCTAACCATGGAGCTCATAGTCCAGTAAAAGGAGACCAGCCATCGATAGGCAAATAAGTGAAAAGAAGAGAAAGGAACTACTGCAGCGGGGCATGGAATGGATGGGAGGGAGTCAGTAGAGAAAGTGAGTGAGGCCACTCTTCGGAAGTCTGGCTTCTAATGGGGGAGCCGGCAGGAAAAGCAATGGAGGTGTCCGGCTGGTTGTCTGTTTATTTGGGGGATGGGAATGACTTGCATGTGATCAGCTACTGAAAGATTTGATGAGAGAGGTTTTAACTGCAAAAAGAGAGGACGTTATAGATGGCTGAAGGTCTTGAGGACAGGGGGGTGTCCAGTGTTGAGGAGGATCAAAAGCGGAGGAGGAAATTCTGGGAAAGGTGTGGAGGCAGGTGTATCAGAGGGAGGCGCACACACCCACCCCCTCCTCACTTTCCTCCATGGTCTATACCAGGCGTCCCCAAACTACAGCCCGCGGGCCGCATGTGGCCCCCTGAGGCCATTTATTCAGCCCCCACCGCACTTCAGGAAGGGGCACCTCTTTCACTGGTGGTCAGTGAGAGGAGCACAGTATGTGGCAGCCCTCCAATGGTCTGAGGGACAGTGAACTGGCCCCCTGTGTAAAAAGTTTGGGGATGCCTGGTCTATACAATGGGAGCAAGCTCTTCCAGCTGGGGATGGGTCAGGATCCGGAGGAGTTCTCCAATTGTCATGAAATGGAGTTGAGAATGGGACTTGGGGCTGAGGGACAAGATTGAGGCAGCCAGGGGGAGGTTAGACATTATGACTTCCCAGGAGCTAAGGAAACATCGAACTCCTTACAAGGTGCTAGTTATCTTTCAGGAGCTCTGGGTATGAATCTTGGCTCCAACACCCTGGACAGGTCTCTTAACCTTTCAGGGCTTCAGTTGCCTCATCTGTAAGTTGCCGATAACAAACCTCAAACTTCCCTGGGCTGCTCTAGGAATTGAATGAATGACTCCATGTGAAGTATTTAGAACAATGTCTGATACAGGGTGAGGCTTACTCAATGTCTGCTGTAGCAGAGGGAGTCATCTCCTCCATTACTTCAAGTTTGAGATGCCTAATACCTGCCAGGCACTGTTTCAGCTGTTGATAAAATAACGACAAATATAAAGTCCTTGCCCTGGAGGAAACAGCCCGTTAGAGAGCCACATATGCCAACTCAGAGGCATAATTGCTGGGCAAACCAGGGCAAAAGGAACAAAAAAACTTGCTGTAGGCATGAAAGAAATCCCCATCCTTGATGTTGGAAAGGCTCTCAACCCTCATTTCAGCCAGATTAGCTGGAATGTGAGAAATCATTTTCAGGAAGCCAAAGGTACCAAGACCACCTCCGGCCCTTTCTGCATCCTGTTTCCAGGCCTGAATAGGCTGAGTGCGTTGCTGCCACACTGTCTAATTCTGTACCGCTGAATTAGGCGGCTGTCATGGCCCACCAAGGCTGCCTCCATCACTGTCCCTGCGCATCCTGGCATCTGGTCTGAAGGCTGCAGGCAGCAGTAAAATGCTCCCCTTGACACACGCTCAGCTAGGAAGCCAGCTGGACATCCTGAGGAGTCCCTCTGATAACGTCCTCTGCAAACAGCCTGCAAACAAAGCTCTTGTGTGCACTGATCTGAGTCAGTGCCGTTGTGCAAGGGACACTGTGATAATATTGCCTAACTCCAAATGGTCCACTTAACTTTCCAGCTTTGGGGAGTTCCTTCTCAGACTCACCGTTCCCTAAACATGAACGTGTGTAGTGCTGACGATGTTTTGCAGCAATTGTTCAATAGAGGAGTAGGCAGGGCAACAAATGATGATCTAATGCTTCTGCTTCCCTGGTAGTTCAGTGAGGACCACTGAATGCATCCTGCTTGGAAGAGCCCATGTGGGGATGGGCACGTCAACCACTCACAATCTCTGTGACCTTTTATTCTGGTTCTTAGTTTGCTCACTGTGAGATGGAGCAAACACACCTGTCTCTCTCAGTCTGTCTGAGAACACGTAAAGAAAAAAATTCTTGGGGAAGCTTTTGTTGGAAACAATTTGGAAACTCTTCTTAGATGCTGAGAAATTCTGGAGAAATGAAATGCACAGAAGAGGATCAGTCACCTGAAATCCTTTCCTGACAAGGCAGAAGATTAATGCACTTATTAAGACCCTTAGAATCTGCAAATGGAGAGAACCTAAGAGATAATGCTGATGCTCTCATTTAATGAAGAAACTGATTCCAAGAGGTTAGCAACAGAGACAAGGTCATACCACAGGAGGATTTCAACTGGAATGTTGTCTCTCTGAGTCCTAATTTTCACCACTGTATAGGCCCACTCTACCCAGACCACCCTTCCTCCGGGCAGGTGCCCAGAGACAAGGTTCTCACCATGACTCTAGTTCTCAAGCCAATATCTGGTCTTTAAGCTCCACCAAGGCTGCCTCCAGAGTTGGCCTTATTGGCTTCAAACAAAAATAAACAAGGCTAGGTGGGGCCCTAAAATAATAAGTGATTACTTGCTCTTTTTTATAAAAGTACCATGCATTCCTGTCTGCAGCACACACAATAAATTTCTTTTGTGTTTTCCTGAGTCATCAAAAACAAGTTAACTGAAGACTATTTTCTGGTATCTTCTCTTAGCCACATCCCCACTTACCCCTTGGAAGTCTTCGCTGGAGCCATGCCCGTTGCAAAAAACTCAAGGGTTCGTCCAGTGGGAACCACATACAAGAACTAAGAGTTTAGTTCCATGTCACTTGCTCTTGTTTGAGGACCTGAGTTCTAGCCTCGGTTCTTCTGACTTTCTCTGTGATTCTGTTTCCTCACTGACAAATCGCCCTGGGGATGTGCCTATACCCAGGCTTCGCTTCACAAACACCACCAGCGCGTCCACATCTTTTCTAAACATGAGAGCCTTTGTAGCAATTCCGAACACAGCCTCACTAAACTACAGTTTGGGAACCAAATAATTTGTGATGATTAGTGGGGGTTGTTCTGGGCATTGTCACATATGTATCAACATTCCTGGCCTCTGGGATGCCAACAGCACCTTCCTCAGTTGTGACGATTAAAAATGTCTTCAGGCACTGTTAAATGTCACCTGGGGAGCGCCCCCCCACTCCCCGCCAGGTGACAAAGGCCTAAGACTGCAATGCTTCCAAATTTGTTCTTTTTGCTTAGCCCTGCTTTAGCCATGTGGGCTGTTTTTGGGTTGCATACAAATTTTAGAGGTTTTTTTCTCATTTTGTGAAGAATGATGGTGGTATTTTGATAGGAATTGCATTGAATTTGTAGATTGATTTTGGCTGTATGGTCATTTTCACAATGTTGATTCTACCTACCCATGAGCATGGGATGTGTTTCCATTTGTTCTTGTCATCTATCATTTTTTTCAGCAGTGTTTTGTAGTTCCTTGTAGAGGTCTTTCACCTTCTTGATTAGGTATATTCCTAAGTATTTCATTGTATTTTACTTTATGTGCCACTATTATAAAGGTGTGGAGTTCCTGATTTGATTCTTATCTTGGTTACTGTTCTCGTCTAGCATAGCTACTGATTTGTGTACACTGATTTCTGCACCCTGAAACTTTGCTGTATTCATTTACCAGTTCTAGGAGCTTTGGGGATGAGTCTTTAGGGTTTTCTAGGTATATGATCATGTCACCAGCAAACAGCAACAGTTTGACTTCCTCTTTATCAGACCACAGTGAAAATACCTTTTCCAACCTGCTCTTGAGCCCACTCTATCCAGACCATCCCTCCTCAGGAAAGGTGTCCAGAGATAAGGTTCTAACCATGATTCTATCTAGTTCTCAAGCTAACACGAGGTCTTCAAGCTTCTCCAAGGCTGCCTTCAGAGTTGGCCTTATTGGCTTCAAACAAAAATAAACACAGCTGGATGGGGCCCTAAAAAAATAAGTGTTTGCTTGCTCTTTTTTATAAAAGTATCATTCCTGTCTACAGTACACACAACAAATTTCTTTTGTGTTTTCCTGAGTCATCAAAAACAAGTTAATTGAAGACTGTGTTCTGGTAACTTCTCTTAGCAATTTTCAAGTAATGATTTGGTATTTTTGAACACTAGGTAAGGAAAAAGGTTATTTTTAAAATGGAGTTGAGAAGTATGGGAAAGGTACCCCAAATAATATTTTTAAAAATAATTTATTAGAAATTTACTAATTATTATCATTATCATCATAATTTTTATTTTCTAGCTTCATCGAAAGAGTCACAATTCTCAAAAGTACAAGAGGCAACCAACTGCATCTAATGAGATACAACCAGGATACGGACGTCTTCTTAGTATTTCACTTCTTGTTGTCAATCCAGTTGAAACTCCAAGATACCACTGAATGAACGACTCTCAAGTCTGCTCTGAACAGCACATCAAGATTTCCATTAAAAAAAGAGAGAGAAAACCCAGCATGTTCCCAGGCTTTTATTCGTTTGTATACCTATAAGAAGCAGCTGCAACTTTGCATACAAGTGATTTCTTTTTACATAAATAAAATGTTTTTGCCATTTTTAGTCACTGAAGCATTAAAAAAATAAAGTGGAAGCATTTGAAAGGGCTTGCTTTAAAAAATAATTTTGTTTACTGAATGACTAGTTCTTGATTTTTTGAAAAGTTTGCCGTACATCCCGTTTCCAATTCAATTTACTTTTACCCCCATAGACCTCTGTGCTTTTAATTGCTACTCTGATTTTGGAGGCAAAGATTTCTTTCTCCTGAAGATGTTCTGCTGCCCGAGATAAATGGTATTTGGGGATTTTCAAAGTACTTTTAAGCATGGCATTAAGAAATCTAAATGTGAAGACTATGAACATCAGAGGCAAAGGTGTCAGCAAGCAGCCTGCTGTAGAAGGAGATTTGTCAGTCTACAGATGAGCAGATGTTAAAAAACAAGAAGCGGAAGAAAGCACCATTCTGCGTCTCATTTTTATGCTTGACTCAGAACTCCACATGGAGTGACGGTGGTCTGTATGTCCACCAGAGAAATTGGTATTCTCCCAAGCCAGCTGGCATCGTTTCCTCCTTTATCCACTTTGCTTCACTCTCTCCTCTTTGCTCAGAAGTGGAGAAGGTCAGGACTCTACTTAATAAGTTAAGATGTCTTGGTGGATCAAACGTAGGGCCTTAAACTATTTCCATAACCCAACCAACACACGAACATACACTTCTGTCCCTCCTAGATTGCCTAGGTTTCCACCTAAGTCATCAGCAAGAAGCTAGTTTTCTATTGATGGGTGACAATCATCACAAACTTAGTAGGTTAGAGGAGTTTGTTCAATGTATTTTTTATTTCTCTTGGTTCTGTGGGTTCATGGTGGGTCTCGTAACTCAGGCCAGCTCATCTGGGATGGATGCTCTAGGGTGGCCTCGTGCATATGTCTAGAAGTTGGCTCAATGTCAGAGTGGACAACAGGATGGGCATGCATTTGGCCGCATGTCTACATGTATCAGGCATGCCTGGGTTCCTTCACATGGTGTTGCCTCAGGGCTCTGGAAAACACCAAGAGGACGGCTTCAATGCATAAGCAGTTTCCAGGACTCTGCTTGCTTTAGCTTTGCTGCTGTCCCCTTGGCCAGAGCAAGACTAAGTGCATTAATCAGTGCATTAATGAATGTGCAATTTCAGGCAAGTCAGGGAAGATGCCCTAAGGATGTGAAGTGAGAGCTGAGACCTAAAGAATGAATGGGAGGTCTACAGCTCACACTCCTGGGAAAGAGGCTCTGAGCTGCAGATCTAAGCACAGGGGTACACTGCAGAGCTTTCTCCGGAACATCTCCGGAGTGAGGGAAGCTGCATCAAGCAAAGGGAAAAGTGGCAGCAGAGGTCTCAGCCAAGCCCCACAGGAACTCTGGAGCTAAAAAAAACTTAGCAGAAACGTTCCTAACAAGGCAAGAAGCCTGGGACTTTGTACCCTCACATCGACCAGTCATAAACTGATATGCGGTACCTCCCTTCAGTTGAGGACAATCAGTGGGGAAAAGACTCAGCTGTCAGCTGACGAGAGTCACAGCAATTTTAAAAATGAATGCTTTATAAAATGAGCAGTGCCGTCCTTCCCTCCAGCATCCTTAAAAATGCAGCCAAAAAGGAAGGGTAGCTCTGCCAAACAGGGTGAGGAGCATGTGCAAAGGCCCTGTGGTTAGAAGGAGGAGTGGAAGAAGTGAGCAGTGTGAAGACTCACATATGGTAGGAGCCTGGAGAGCAAGTATTAATACAAGTGTGGAATGAGAAGAAGCTGAGAACAGGCCAGGATGAGATCACGGGCCTCACAGGCCATGATTAGAACTTTTATCTTCATCCTAAGAGTAATATGAAGTAACAGAGGTTTTAAGCAAAGGAAGTGACCTGCTTTAATGAAGAGAACAGAATTGAGCAGAGTGGGGAGAAGAGAGGCTGTGTGGATATGGGAAGACGGGCTTGTGTGCATTTAAAAAGCAGCTAAGCAGGTAGTCAGAAGTGAACAAAGGTGAGAGGTGTTTAGACGGTAAGTCAACAGGACTTAATATGAAATAGACGTGGACAGGTATGAGACGAGGGACCACAGACGCTACTTGGTTCCTGATCTTCCCAAATAAACAGAGGTGCCGGTGCGGGGATGCAGATTTCCAAAAGAGGACTAGGTTTGGGAAGACGGCAAGAGTAGGAAACTCACATTCGAATCAGCCAGATTGTACTCAAAACAGTCAAATGGATATACTTGGCTCACACTCCAATTCACATGTCCGGCACTCAGAGATTTGGGATCAAGATTTAAATTCATGAGTCACCGCACATAGATGGCAATGGAAGTCTTAGGTGGGGATGGAGCTGTCCAGGGAGCAGAACAGAGGAGAAAAGGACGTCAGACTTGGAGCCAGGGGCATTTCACATGCAGTAGCCAGGTGAAGAAGAGACAGAGGCAATAAAGGACCCCGAAGAACAGCATGACAAGTGGATGGAAACAGGAGGAAAAGGGGTCACAGGCCCCAACCTAAGACGTGGTTTCAGTGAGAGGGCGGGCCAGAGTCAAGTGCCGCTGAGGAGGTCTGCTTACATAAAGACTGAAAACTTTCTACTAGATTATTAGAAGATAACAGAGTTGGGGTCAGTCTCAATTGTGAGAAAAGAAACAGGTATCATTTTTTTTTTCCATTTAAGAAATGATAACTCTGGGTTTTAGAGAGACTGGCTTCATCATGTTGCCAGATAAACTTGTTCCTTTCTTTTCTGCATTTGGCTCATGGGAGGAAAAGCTACAGGAAATCTTAGCACTTAGAGAAATGATTGTGTATGCTTGAAAGCCAAGGAAACATTGTATTTGATTAGCTTGGAGACAGCCAGTTCTCTTTTACTAGAAAGAAGATCAAAAGCTTGGAGAGAAACCAAATATATGGAAAACTGAGCAAGAGTGAGATACTCTCTGAAACCTAAATTTTACAAATTGTAACACCAAATCCTCATGAGTTTTCAGTGAGCCCTACATTCATTTATTCATTCATTCATTCTAAATTGACACAACCACTTTGGGAATTACTATAACAAGATTCATGAAAATAGTCCTATTCCTTTTGGTGGTGATTCTTCTCTGACTTTATCTGAGGATCTGATTTAACAAAAACATACAAAAAATACAATTATATACAGGCATTTATTCAATGAGGATTTTCTCCAAAAGCTAATCTTTGAAAAAAAAATGTTCATTATTTGGGGAATTTTTTAAATAAATATTTGTAAAGCAACAGAATGTAATATTGGGGAATTATTAAAATGACTTCATAGTACCACAAGAGAAAATGTCAAAGTGAAAATAAAGTACAAAAGAGTAGGTTTGGAATTGCTTTATCTGTGTAAGTTCTATATATAGATAAAAATGAAGTTATTGAGTTACATAGTGAGGTCACAGATTTTCAATTTTTAAAACTATTAATATTTTTGTTTTGCCTATTCACTTAAAATATGCAGGAATAATATCTGGGAAAGTAGCACTATAAGAAGAAAAATGCCTTCTGAAAGAGGCTTTGATGTAAAACTGAACAGAAACATACCACTGTGCTCAGAATGGGATTATGTCTTGAATCTACATTATGATATTCAAGATGAATTAAACGGAAACGTCCTTCTCCATTGTTACCTTTAGCACTTACTGAGAGGCAAATTGGAGACTTCATTTTCCCTCCTAAGTGTTTGGCATCTTCAGATCTTTGTTTGATCAGTCACATCACCTCTCCAAAAGGAGTCACTTTGTATTAGCAGAGAATCCTATGTAATTAAGCAGGCAGAACCTACTTTTCCCATAATTACACCTGGAGGAATTTGAATGTCCGGCTCATAAAACCATTAAGGAAGGTTACAACTCAGGGGTTGGCTGGTGGATCTTGTCCTTTGCTATAACCCAGTACCAGAGATCTAGATGAATTTAACAGCTCCCTGAGTACTTTGCCACACTGCCCCATGTTGACAGATACGTGGGACCAAACCGGTACCTAAAGGGACTTCTTTCCCCTCTGCCACTCCCTAGTCCCTGCTGTAGAAATAGGAGCTGGTTTGTAGCCACCTCCTGGCAGGAGGGTCTGGCTCCACAGCAGTTCTATCTGGGGATGTTCACTGGACAGGTAATGAATTCTGAGCAGCCACAGAGCACTCCTCCACTAGCGTTAAAACATCTCTCATTCTTACCTCCCTGAATCACAGGGCTCATTTTAGCCACTGTAGCTGTCTTCTAAAGAACCAAGTGATCATTAAAGCTTAGCGGGGATGCTCCATCTTAGCTCTGAGTGGCTACAAAAGAAAGGTGTCTCTTCTGTTCACAGAAAGAAATGTTTTGCTGTTGGTAATGAAATAGGGGGAGAAAAGACACACCATAAACCGATGACCAGATACCAGCTTCTTCTGATCACTAACTGTTGGTCCCAGGCACTCAGATTCTCATAGAACATACATGTTAGATTGAAAATAATGCTTGCAACTGACAACATCCACAGCAGTGAAAAGAAAAAAAAAAAAAACTTGGCTGGATGCAGTGGCTTACGCCTGTAATCCCAACACTTTGGGAAGCCGAGATGGGTGGATCACCTGAGGTCAGGTGTTCAAGACCAGCCTAGCCAACAGGGCAAAACCCCATCTTTACTAAAAATACAAAAACTAGCCAGGCATGGTGGCACACACCTGTAGTCCCAGCTACTCCAGAGGCTGAGGCAGGAGAATTGCATGAACTTGGGAGGCAGAGGATACAGTGAGCCAAGATCACACCATTGCGCTCCAGCCTGGGTGACAAGAGCAAAACTCTGTCTCAAAAAAAAAAAAAAAAGAAAGAAAACTTGCACCAGATGCTGCACAAATTCCATGAATACTCCCTGCCTCTTACATAGTGATGATCTGGAGTTGATTGTGCTGATGCAAAAAGTTGATGTTGTATTTGCAACAAAAATGACTCACTATTCTTAGAGACTTAAGACCTTCGAGAACTAAGTGTATACTTCAAAGATCTGGAAGCATGTCGGGGAAGCAGAGTGAAAACCAAATGTATTTTCAGAGCTTCTTTAAATTGTCTGCTTCCCAAACCTTTAAGCCACAGTCCTTCCCCACCAAGACCCTATTTCCCAACATTGGACAGCAAGTATCAGCATTTTAAATCATGACCACAGACCAGCCAAGAGAAGGAGAATCTCGTTTGCTGAGATCTAGGTCTTGTTAAATAAATTCTTCCTTGACAGCAAAGACAAACCTGGCTAAGGAAATGGCTCCTTAAACATTTCCATTTAATTCAAAAAAGATTTACTATGCACCTGCTACTGGGGACTACACTCCAAGAGCTGAAACCGTGAGGGAGTGCATTTTCACGCATTAGGCTGGAGAAAGGGCAGCCAATTCTGGACCTCAAGAAGTATGCTAATAACAACCACGCACTCTTCTGCATTGCCTGTATCTTCATCCTGCTCCTAAAACTCATCCCTTTTATTCTGTGGGGCACCTATTTCTGTCCCTCATCAGTTCTGCCTGTTATAGGCAACTTTGCCCTTTCTCATTTACATTTCTAGGTTCTAGCTCTGGTCAGAACCCTGCCCAGTCTTCCCTGGCCCCCTGTCTCACTAACCTACAATTTAGCATTCACGTCCCCACAGCCTTCTAATCCTCTAACCCTTCACTCATTTTCCACTTTGAAGATCTGCCTTACTCCAGACAGTCTCCATCAGCACTGGCTCCCAAAGCTTGTAAGATCAGACCCATGCTATGGGCAATACAAGGCTCTGGGCCTCTAAGGTTGCCCCACACAGGAAAGATCTGACGCATACATTCTGAGAGCTTACAGTCTATCCAGGAAGAAACACACCACAAATGATATGCTCAGAGTGGATCCAAAATATCAAGACCCAAACCCAGTGCTGTCTATAAGAGATGAGCTTTAAATATACAGATATACATATGGTGAAATGGAAGAGATGCAGAAAGGTTCCCCAGACAATCAGAATGAGCAGAAGACAGTTGTTGCCACTACAGTGATGTCAGACAAAGTAAACAAATAATATTTCCAGAGATAGGGAGCATTTCTTAATAAAATAAAAGTATCAATTCATCAAGAAGACATAAGAATCATAAATATATATGTGCTTAATAACAGAGCCTCAAAGTACATGGAGTGAAAAATTATTAGAAAGTCCTTCTTTCCAAAAAAACTGAAAAATGAGTCTGTTGGTTATCACCATGTGGCCTAACTATATTCTCCGTCTCCAGGTGCTTTTGGCCAGAGCTGACTTCACATGTGGCTTCTGGGCAAACCTGTACCACAGACCTTTCCAAGCAGCATGTGACCCACGCAGTCAATGAGATTCAATCTAGGGCTTAAAATGTTTGTGGAACTGTAGAGAAAAACAATGTGGTGCTGCTCGGAGGTAGCAGAGAACTGGAAAGATGCTACTAGCAGCCATCCTTCCTTTATGAGAAACGGGCTGAGATCAAGGGAAGCAGAGCAGAGGGAAGAAGGTCTTGACACCATTTGTTCAAGTCTCTGGATCCAACCATTCCTGAAATCGTAACGCCTGGACTTTTCTGTCCTGTTAGCTAATAAACTCTCTTTTGGGTTTAAGTTTGTGTATTAGACCATTCTTACGTTCCTATAAAAAAAAATACCTAAGGCAAGGTAACTTATACAGAAAAGGTTTAATTGGCTCATGGTTCTGTAGGCTATAGAGGAAACATGATGCCAGGATCTGCTTGACTTCTGGGGAGACCTCAGGAAGCTTTTACTCATGGCAAAAGCTGAAGCAGGAGCAGGCACGTGACATGGCCAGGGCAGGAATAAGAGAGAGAGTAAGGGTAGGTGCCACACACCTTCAAACAATCAGATCTTGCAAAAACTCGCTTACTATCATGAGGACAGCACCAAGCTATGTGAGATCCATCCCAGTGTCCTAAACACTTCCCACCAGGACCCATCTCCAATACTGGGGATTACAATTCAACCTGAGATTTGAGCAAGGACAAACATCCAACTGTATTAGCTGGTTTAAGTTGAGAACGTTTGTCTCCTTCAAACCAGAGCTGCAATTAATATATCACATTAACCCCCTAGCCCCAGAGACACACATACCAACACTACACACCTTGTCCCCAAGGATTAGCTCCACAATTGAAATTTTGCTTTGATAATGAATCTATGTAATGGATGACATGACAGTCAATCGTGGGGTGGGGTAGGGAGTGATGCTGAGAATCGCTGCTGCCTATGAAATGCCTGGATTGAATCTGGCATAAGAAGCAGACCTTTGCTTCCTGGTCCCATCTCCTTGAGGTGGGAAGAGAGTAAAATAAGTAAGAACAGGTTGAGAATTGCAGAGATATAAAGGCTCTTAAATTCCCTGCTCCAGAAATCCTGAGGAGCAATCAGGGAGGGGCAGACCATAGGTATGGGAAGAAAATGTTGAGGGGAAGTGAATTTGGGCCGGACTCCCTGTTACAGGATGGGGTCAAGCCAGAGGGGGTGGAATCTGAGGGTGCGGCTGGCAGCAATGTCGTCAGGGTGGTGTTTTCAGAAGTGTAATGATGCATCTGGCTTCCTCAGTGCTGTCTGCAGCACTGAATCTAACAAGGACCACAGGATGATAGAAGTGACAGGGTAAGAAAGATCCTGATGAGACATAGGTTTCATGGTGATCACCTTCAAGATGAAGGAACCAATAATCAGAGAAAATAAACAGTTAGGTAAGGGGAAGCCTGGCCATGATTTCAGCCCCCACCGCACAGGCAGGCACTCATGTCCACTCTACGGTAGCAAAATCAATTGACTGGGAGTTTCCGTTGCCTGGAATGGTTTCCAGAAGGCTTTGCACACATCCCACCTTATCACCAAGATTATCAGAATAAAAGGGACAGAAGTCTTCAAAGGAGCTTTGATGGCAAAATTGTCTAAGTCTCATTGAGTAGGTTGTAGAATATTTCAAGAAAAGGGCTGTCCCAGTGCACCAGGAAACAGAAAAATGTTGCCCCATAAAAACAAACGGCACACACTTTGCCACTCTGTGCCTCACCTGCCTATCTGTAAAATGGGAGCTCACCTTGTAGGCTGATGGGGAGACTGAAGGAGATGACCCTGGGAAGGGCTACAGCTTTTCCCAGACACTCTTGCCATTTTTCTTCACTGAGACCCACGTCAACAGGGTTAAGAGTTCCCACTCACTCACTCCTTAAGAATTATTCATCCCATGTCAACAGGGTTGAGAGTTCTCACTCACTCACTCCTTAAGAAATATTCATCCAATAGCAGTTGTTACCTAAACAGTAAGCGAGCATTCCTGGTGGCCTGCCTACCATGAAGAGAATGTCCCTGTGACCAGCCTCCTTCTGTTCTGAGATTTTAGCTGGAGGTGACAAAAAAAAAAAAAAAGCACCATGATCAGTCCTGCTGAGGGGAGGGTCCCAGCCAAAGGAATCACCTGCCATCCTCCAGGAAAAGTGGCCAGCCTGACAAGGGATCAGGAAAACACATACTCTACACCCAGCCAGGTCATTTTTCTCACTGGGTATCTTTGCTGATGGTTGAGGCTTAAGGGATCATGTGGGAATGAATGGAAGATCCCCTCGGTAGCACTTGTACAACTGCCTAAAAGGCTGCCAGAACCTCCCATAGTGCTCAGTCCCCATCACCATGTATCTGTTGAGTACTCAGGTGCCCAGGCACTGTGCTAAATACTTTACTTATTGGCCCCATTTACACCTTACTGCAACTCGACAATGTCCAATCTATTATTATCTATGAGTTCTGAACTCATAGTTCAGTGGAGAAACTGAGTCAGTTAGATATTCTGTTCAGCTTAGATATTCTGTTCCAGATCATTGACTTAAAAGAAGCAAAGCCTGGATTGCAATTACATTTGCCTGGCACCAGAGACCATGCTTTGAAACCACAATATGTTCTCTTTCTTCTATCTGAGCCTGAAATTCAGATGCTGCTAACACCTTTCTCCACCTTCACCAGCTCATCCTGCCACCTCTTGCCACGCATGGCTGGAAAATGTCTACTTTCAGAAAGGCCAGAGAGAAACCCAAGGACCACTGGAAAGAACTCTCCCCTTACCAGACACCACCACTTTCCTTCTCCCCATTTCAATATCAGTCATGGGGTGTGTGAGTGTGCATGTGAGACAGAGAGAGTGAGAGAGTGACATTTTGGAATTTGAACAAAGGTAAAAAATAAGAGAAAACTGGAATTCGCAGTATCATTGAGAATTGGGTCACCTTAAGGTGGGAAGTCAAACCAGCTACTCTGCAATGCCCGTCATCGCCTTTTGCAGTTTGGTAGCAGAGCCTGCTCAGGGGCCTCCAATCTCTCTAATTTCTGTGTATTTAAGTAAACTCTCTAAGCCAAGCCTTTTATGCCCTTCCTCCATCACATGCTTCCCATGCATGAGATCACAGGTGTTTGAGGCCCATGTACTCCTGTCCACTAATCTCGCCTCTGTGAGGCAGTGATGATAAAGACCATTGCACCAGTTCTCATTAGGACTGTTTACCACGTACCACGGACTGCTTCGTTTATTTTCCCTACCACTGTATAAGCATTATTTTTCTCATTTTATGGATTAGGAAACTGTGGCTCAGAGAAGCTAAATAACTTTCCCCAAGTCACACAGGTATTGAAGTGAAAAAATTAGAACCCTTATCTGTCCAAATTCAAAGCCTATATTTCTAACATCTTTAATAACACAAGATATGAGAATATGTGACTGTACCTTCTCATTTGTAGCTCTAAAGTAGACTTTGAAGAACCAGACTTCACCTACCCACACCAGCACAGGAATTCAACTGGTTAAATAACTCTGATTTTTCTCTGGCAAAAAATAATCCTAATACCAACACTCTTCAATTACTCTGTGCAATTAAGTCCTGAGTGCTTGTTTGAACAATTAACCAAAATAATTATAAATGTATCTCTGTTACTACAATTGCATATTAACAAAGGCTCAGGGCCAATTAATCATTACTCCATCAATATCTAATTTGCATAAACCTATTCTCTTTAAAGACTCCATGTTTGGGGTGACAGGGCTCCCTCATTGATTATGGAAATATCCCCATCAAACTTCCCTGAGGCCGTCAAAAGGAATAAAAGGGGTTGTCTGTCCTCAGCTGCTCAGTACCCCCTGCCCAGCTCTCCCAGGGACAAGGAAGGATGGAGAACAAAGGGGAAAACATACAATTAACATGCAGTTCTCCACTGGGAGAGAGACTGACAGGGCTCACGTTACAAGGATGATGGACAGAGAGGGGCATCTGGTCTGCCCAAGGTTGGGGTGCAGGGTGGAACTAGCATGGGAACCTGTTTTGAAGTCATCCAAATTCATTCATTCATCCAACGGATCCATCAACAGATACTTGCTGTCTGCTGTGTAATCAGTGCCTGCAGGCTGCAATAGTGAATGGGCATCTTCTGGGTTCTCACAGAGTCAGGTAGAGAACTAACTAGTTGTCGTCAATAGGGTTTCCTAGAAACAAATACTGAGATGGAATTTGATGTGCAAGATGCTTATTAGGGTTCAGCACCTGTGAAAGAAAGGGAAGGAGTGCGATTGGGCAGAGGGAGAAGCTAGGCTGTGACGCAGGCTTCACAAAACCTCAGCCCACCTGCTGCGGGGCTCTAGGGCAAGCTTACCTGTCAGTGTTAGCTTGAACCAGGTGGAAATGGTGGTTTTTACACCTGGCCTTGCTCAGGCACCGGAAGTGGGCTGCCCTGGTGGAGATGGCTCCCTGCAGCTGAGGGACACCAGGAAGAAGCCCATGGTGTCCTGTTTACACTTCCTGCAGCTGAGAATCTAGTTCTTCCTTGAAAGAGGATTTGGGCTATGCAGCTTTATATCCACCACACTGGAAAATTGCTAGAGAGAATAACAACGCCCTGAGGAAGGGGAAGAATGATGCCATTGCAACAGAGAAGGTGCCCCTCCTGCTGGTCTAAGAGGCAGGGAAGTCAGGATAGGCTTCTTGGAGGAAGTGACTTCAAAGCTGAGATCTGAGGAATTAGCAGATCTTAATCATGCAAAAAGGATAGGGAAATACTGTTTCAGGCAGGAGGAAGTGCTGAAGCTTAGTGTTGAAAGGGTTGTTATGAAAAAGAAGAAGATTGGGTTGCAGACACAGATGTAGGTGAGTGTTCAGTGTTGATTTAGCCCAATCAGCACTAGAGAATGGGATCATTGCCCAGAGCACTCTCCTCCTCTGTCATCAGGTTTTCATTCAGATGGGCAATGCCATTTCTCAGAAGGGAAGGCAAAGTGAGGGGACATCACCATGGAGACAGGCGGGGCAGGGTCACGACACATTCAACAACCTCTCTTCTGGACCTGAGAATCAACTGTGCTGCTCAGGCTGTTTATATGTAGTTGTAAACGGCAACACTGAGACATTTTAAAAACAAAGCATTGCATTTTAGTTGTTGTTTTATTTTTTTTTCCATTTGCTATGCATCAATGTGTCTTCAGAGCTCTGGAGGATAACATTTCATTTAGCAAGCATTCACCAAGCTCTCCTGGGTGCCACACGCCCTGAGTGTTGCAGAGATAGATGAGACAAACTCCTGATCTCAAAGAGTTCAAAAGTCCTACTGCAGTTACAGAATATTGCAGGGAAAAGACTGAATTATTAACACTGAACAGAAGATGATGATTGCTAAAAAGAGCTATGGATAAAAGGGAAAAGTGACCAATGGAGAAAACCAACAACTACGCAAATCAACTACACAAACTATGCAAATCCACTATACAAACCATACCAATCCACGTTTTTCCCTCTTAACTGCTGGAAAAACTTTGCACCTGCATCGTTGTGTGTGTGGCAGGAAGAGGAGGAGAAACAGAAGAGGATTCACCCCTGTGTGTGCAGGTAAATGCTACAAGGTGGCCGCAGGGGGACAGCAGTCTGTGTCCCTGAGAGGAGAGCTACGACCATAGCAAAGGCATCATCTTAAATGGCCTCGACACCTCAAATACAGGGATAAAAATAGAAGCCCCAGAAGGACTTTAGTGAAAATAAAATGAAACCTGAGAGCCCCAGAGGCAACCCTGGATTTGCTGGAGAGGCAAAGTGCAGTGCGGGCCAGGACACCAAGGTCAAGGGCAGGAAGCGTTACTGGAAGTGAGGGCTTAGGAAGGGGCCATTTGACCTGGCCCTGGGGTGGACAGAAAGCCATGAGAACTAGATGACAATAATGATTTTAACAAGGATCAGGCTTCACTCCGTGCTCTCAGATGCTGTGAAAAACTCTTACTCTTGCAAAACCACAAAACCTGCCTGACTCAGGAAAGATGGAGGAAAGAGAATGCTTTACACAAAACACGATTCCAGATTCCTCATCAAGAAATACCTTTAAATGAGTCCTTATAGGCAAGGCCCTGCAGCAGACACAGCAAAGGAAGTCTGCAAAAGAGCCTGGCCCAGGGCCAGGCGCGGAGGCTCATGCCTGTAATCCAAGCACATTCGGAGTCCAAGGCGGCTGGATCACGAGGTCAAAAGATGAAGACCATCATGGCCAACATGGTTAAACCCATCTCTACTGAAAATAGGAAGATCAGCTGGGCATGGTGGTGTGGGCCTGTACCGCCAGCTACTCGGGAGGCTGAGGCAGAAGACTTGCTTGACCCCAGGAGGTGGAGGTTGCAGTGTGCCAAGATGGTGCTACTGCACTCCAGCCTGGCAACAGAGCGAGACTCGGTTTCAAAAAAAAAAAAAAAAAAAAAAAAGAGCCTGGCCCCACACAAACACTCCTCGATAAGCCCTATGGTAGGCCTGCTGTGTGCATGGCATCATTACTATTCCCTTCAGTGACACCACTACTTCACCCGAGGCACATGGTCACAAAGAAACTAAAGAATGCCTGTCATCCAAAAGCTCATGAGCTAGTTGGCAGAAATCACACATAAGCGCAACCAGTGGCTCTCAGCCTGGTCGTTCACATGAACCAGGTGGAAATCTATTGCAGAGCCCCATCCACAGATCCGCAGAGCTCGTGAATCTGAATCTCTGGTAGAGAAGCTTACGGACCGTTTGAAAGAGAAAGTTCTCCAGGCGGTGCCATTGATTGCCTGGATTTAGGAAAACACGCAGGGGTTTTTTTGGGGTTTTTTTTTGGTTTTTTGTTTTCAGAGAGAACATTTCCCCCATTCCCATTTTTCTAACTGAACACCTTTGGTTTTTAACACTCAAGCTTCATAGGATGCAAATATTTCCCGATAAAGTATAACATCACTCCACCCACGAATATAAAGGAAAAAATATATTTATCTCCCCCATACTCAGTGCAGTATAGTTTTTAAGTCAATGTAAAAATAAAGAATTGCATGCCCTTCCACATAAAATCGGCAGAACCTCAGAATGACATGTAGATATTTGAAGGTTGAGGGTCAAAAACAGAACTTGTGTCTCCAAGCATGGCCGGTGATAAGGCATGCACTGAGTGTCCCTGCAGAAGAAGAGGCTGGTTCCTAATATCCGCATTAATTGTTTGACATTTTGCAAGCAAAGGTTTAAACACTTTATATTCTAACATGATCGTTTGTTTCATATATAGATATTTTACCTTGTCTTAGCTACGGTTTAAGAAATTTGTTAAGGGTTGGGGGCTACTGATTAATGCCATGTAATTTTTCCCATCTGAAATAACTAGTGACGAGTTCCAAGTTAACATTTTCAGGCACAATGTGTGAGGTTTGGGAATAAATTATTGATGGTAAATGGGAGATGACTGTAATTCAAGTCTAGTGTGGTTCTTGCAGCTGTTAGGAGCCATACACACGGGGGAGATCAGCTCTACCTGTGTGTACTGGCAAAGCCACTGTGAAGCCCGTTAAAATGGCACTAGGCCTTAGCAGATGGGGAGCTGTTTTCCAGGCTGGAAAGGAGAAAGGAGATGAAATTTTAGGAGGAGAAAGAATTCCATGAGAAGACAGAGAGGTTTGAAAGAGCTTGGTACTAGCTAGGGAATTTGACTTTGTGTATCCGGAACCTAAAGGGCATGTGAAGAGCTGAGCAGAAAGGAGAGGGCAGGCTGGGCTCAGGCCTGTAATCCCACCTCTTTGGGAGGCCGAGGCTGGTGGATCATCTGAGGTCAGGAGTTGGAGACCAGCCTGGCCAACATGCTGAAACCCAGTCTCAATTAAAAATACAAAAAAACTAGCCAAGCATGGTGGTACACACCTGTAGTCCCAGCTACTCAGAGAATGAGGCAGGAGAATCACTTGAACCCAGGAGGCGGAGGCTGCAGTAAGCCAAGACTGCACCATCGCATTCCAACCTGGGAGACAGAGCAAGACTCCATCTCAAAAAAATAAAAAAAATAATAAAATAAATCAAGAAAGCAGAGTGGAAAAAGAGGGATGGGTAGGTTATTCACTCATTCATTCATTCATTCCTGCATGCATTCAGCATGTGTTTAATGAGCACCTACTATGTGCTAGGCACTGTTCAAAGCACTGAAGATACAGAGAGTAAGAAAACAGACAAACTAAAAAAATCATCATCATATTTTCTTCCCTAAAATAGCTTAACACCCAGTGGAGGAGAAAGACATTAAATAATCACAGATGTTCTTTAGGGTATATAAGGTAGAACGAAACCTAAAGCGGTTTTGATTATCAAAAGCGATTTCCCTGAGGATTTTTTCTGAAGCTGAACTCTGAAAGTTAGGTCCCAGCTTACTGGGATAGGAATCACACTGAATCATTTGAACATTTTAAATAACTTCTGGTTTGGTTGTGCATGGGCACTATTTCCCATTTACCCAGTTTTGGCAGGTTTTAACGTCCAGAAGGCAAAAATGGGTTGCCAAAGAGCCGTAAGAGTTGTGTTTGAGACAAACGGAGCAGAGAGGTAAGTGAAAGGCACAGGAAGGGAGGCTGAGAATGCAAAATAAGACAGGCGGAGGGGCAGTTTCTCCAGTGGCTGTGGCTCAGCCCATCTGGACCAGCGCTCTCCGGCTGTGGCCAGCACAGGTCTCCCTGTAGTCTGCATTCAAGGACAGGCAACATGGAGCACAAGGTACTGTTGACGACTTTGTATCTGGAAATGATTGATATTCCACGTTGGAGAGCAGCTCAGAGTAGCGCCATTCTGCTTGGCTCCTGAAACACACGGGTGGTTTCAACTGGACCTTAGAGAAGAAGAACAAACTGAGTAGGTGGGGTTTGCACACTGTGACCCCCCAAAAAGTCCATCAAAGCATTTTAGAGACTGCAGAGTCCATAAAGATGGTTACAGGTCATCATTCATTCCATAGTTACTTTCTGAGTGGCTGCTAAGGGCAAGGCACTGTGATAAGAGAGGACAGGAGAAAAGACACTACAGGAAGCAGAAGCTGCATGTGCAAAGGCCCTCGGGCTGCAGGGAGCATGGCGAGTAGGAGAGACCTTAAGAGGGCCTTTGTAGGAGACAGCCAAGGAGGGAAATCCTTGAGAGAAGGGAGAGAACAGGTAGGGGCCAGGTAGGCCATCCCATGCACAGTGAGATCACACTGAAGAGTTTTCAGCAGACAGCAGTGGTAAGTTCAGTGAGCTCTGTTTTCAAAACATCATTCTAGCTGTACTATGAAGAGATCAGAGGGTGAACTGGGTGGTTGTGGTAAAAGCCGGTGACTTAAGAGGTAGATTCACCCATCGCATCAGGAGCTAACTGAGTATGGACTAGGGAAGAGTGACTCAAATCCTAAGTTTCAGCCCAGCAGCAGCATCACGGCTGGGAGCTTTAGAAATGCATATTCCTGGCCGGTTGCAGTGGCTCAAGCCTGTAATCCCAGCACTTTGGGAGGCCGAGGCGGGTGGATCACGAGGTCAAGACATCGAGACCATCCTGGTCAACAAGGTGAAACCCCGTCTCTACTAAAAATACAAAAAATTAGCTGGGCATGGTGGTGTGTGCCTGTAATCCCAGCTACTCAGGAGGCTGAGGCAGGAGAATTGCCTGAACCCAGGAGGCGGAGGTTGCGGTGAGCCGAGATCGCGCCATTGCACTCCAGCCTGGGTAACTAAAGCGAAACTCCGTCTCACAAAAAAAAAAAAAAGAAAGAAATGCATATTCCTAGGCCCTGCCTAAACCTACTGCATCAAAATTGCTGGGAGTGGGACCCAGGAACCTGAGCTTTAGGTGATTCTTCTAATTCAAGTTTGAGAAACACCAGACTAGCATAGGAGTGGCCCTGAGAAACGTTTATGAAGATAGATTTTGAAAAAGTAAGTGGATCAATAAGAAATGATGACTACATTTTGGTAAATCTGTATTATAGACTATTATGGCACTATTAAGAATTAGATGATGTAAACATACACAGAAAGATACTTTTCATGTACTATTAAATGAAAAAGGAAAATGTTGGAGAAAGAGTATAAGATTTTAGTAAAAATAGGTAGACAAATATGCCTCTAGCCCATATGTGTATATATTTGTATGTTTATGCAAGAATATGAAAAGCTACAGAATATCATATATGAAAATGTTAATATCAGCTCCCTAGTGGGCAGGGAATGAAGAAAGATTGAAAGTGATTGCTTATATTTTTATATATAGTTTTTCTTTTTTTGTTGTTAAAACAAGCATTTTTATAAATGCTTTTATAACAAAACTACAACAAAGTTTCACAATTGCACAAGTGTATAAATATACTTCCCAATAAATCAAACGCAACTAACAGGACTTGTGCGCACGCTGAAGCGAGGGGCCCCAGCAGAAAGCACACTGGCCCAGGAATCCAGAGATTTGCCTTCTAAATTGGGTTCTGCCCTGATTCCTGGCTGCTTCTCCTCCTCGGGCCTCTGTGAGATGAGACAGCTGTGCTAAAGCTGGACCCCATACTTGTCCCTCATCATCATTTTTTAAAGTTATTTATGTTTCCTGGGTTAGAGAAATGGTCCCTAAACTAAGCTTATTATACACACAGGCCTCTCTTTCCGTATCGATCAGTTAAAATGTCAAATTTCTGTTGGGCTTATAAGACTGTCAAAATTCACCCGCACCCCTTTTGGGGGGACCACTGAAGAAGAGGATGTCTAGGGTTTTTTCAGTCAACAGCATACACACTCCTGATGCTGGGATGTCTCCTGAAACTTCCTGTGAGGAGTGTGGTCACCAGCAACAGGCAAAATTAAACATCCCAGGCTTCACGTGCTGTGCTCACCCAGGCATGATCAACAGGACGAAGGCCCGCAGAGGTACCTGGCTGTCCCCAAAGCATCGGTGTCAGGAGGCTGGGGTTGGGGGAGGGGAGAGAGGCCTTTGAGTGTAAGCAGCATTCTGGGCTCAAAAGAGCCAACTATGCTGATTCAAAAAAAAAAAAAAAAATTTTTCAAAAACGCCTGTGGGTAAATTTGAGCTGCCCACAGCTCCCCAGGGGCATCTCGAACTTGCTGTCGAGCCATTTCTGTGGATTTCAGTCAAATTCTAATTTTAGTGTTCATTAAACGTGGGTAATTCCCCAGCGGCTCCCTGCCTCACCTCGTACACAGAGTACATTGGCAATATAGGTCACCAAGGCTTCGAAAGCACTCCCACATCAAAGAGAAACCTTTTCATTATAAGTATTAACTTTATAAATAATGATGAACTTTAAGAATTTTCCAAAGCCATGAGGTGGGTGCAAAGAGAACTGGCATCCTGCTTGTGAACAAGTCTGTGAGTGTGGTTTGTTTTGGAGGTGACTGTTTACAAGGTTTGTGTCCGGGGAGTTGGCATGTGGTGGAGATATATGTGCATCTATCCCTCCATTTGGACTGGTATTTATTTAGACTGATAAAATGGGACACAATTGGAGTGTGTAATGTTGGAAAAATTCACACAGGCAAATTTGTGCCTGTGCGCACACACATCTATCCGATATGGGCAGAACCATGCCTAGAGACAACGAACTGCATAGAACAACATTGTATGTCTTTCTTTGCTTGTAAACACTCCATTTCTTATCATAGCTGTATCGGTTAATATCTTTGATCCGAAAGTAACTACAACAAAAGCATGGCTTAAATCCGAAGGATATTTAATATTCTACCAAACAGCACAAAGGTGTTGACTCTAATCCTAGGTGAATAGCCTCACCATCGCAAGGTGGCTGCTGTGGCACCAGACATCAATTCCTCAAAAACAATATTCACGTGACATGACAAGTCTCAATTGCTGCACTGGGCAACACTCAGGAATATTTTCTCCCCTGTTCATACACTTGCATACATAGTTCCTGGTCCCTTAACACAGGTTCCTCCTCTTCTGTGCTCAGTTAACGCCCACCCATTTCTTAGGACCCACCACAAGTCTCAGCTCCTGAAAGACCCTCTTGTCCACCCTAAAGTAGTCAACCCCGTCTGTCTCATTTTGTTCCCCATCATCAAAGTTTTCTCATTCCTCCACATAATTGTGTGTTTACCTGCTTCCCTCGGGACATCGTGAGCTGCATGAGGCGTGAGCTGTGGTTTGTTGGTGTCTGGATATCCTGTGCTTTACCCAGGGCCTGGTCCATCTGGGTCTGTTGACTGAATGAACAGCAAAAGAGAACGGCCCAGGTGCCATCCTAAGCTCAAAATACCAAAGCCCTTTGCACGTGGCATGGACTCAATGAGAGGGACCCGACCTGCCCTTACCAAGTCCCAGGTGGGGAGAACAGTCCTGCAGACGTGCGTTACAGGGGCCTCATCTGGGATATTAGAGAATGGCTCCTATCTGCCAAACTCTAAGAGATTATCACATTTGTTAGGCCCCAGAGATTATGACAGGACTTCAAAGAAGCCATTAGAAGAACATGGGCACAAGTACCCTACACTCTGGGATTGTGGTCGGGGGGTAGATGACCAGGGTAGACAGAGAAGGAGGTTTATTCTTTTCCTCCATTGGCATCTCCTGGTCAGTTTCCAGGAAAGGGCCTCGTTCTGCTGCTGGGGGCAGGACACATCTGCGGTGGCAGCAGGCCCGGGGAGCTGGAGATCTTCCCACAGGGTGGCTGGCTCAGGGCCCAGTGGCTCTTGGCAAGTCAAGAGGAACAGGGTGGGGAGAACCATTTTCTCCTCCTCACTCCTGGCCTCACAATGCGGCAAAGGCCAAGAACAGGCAAGCAAACAGAATCCAACTCTCTGAGAGAGCAGGGGGCCAGGCTGGCCCAGGGCTGCAACTGGCTTCACAGCAGCCAGAAAACCCTGGGGTACGAGAGATGTGGCTTCCAATCCACCCCAGTGCAGAGGGGAGCAGGCAGGGAGATGCCACAGAACCACATCTTCTCAGTCCCAAAGAGGCAGCCTTGGGGCAGAGCCAAACTGTGTGTTTGAATCCTAGCTCTGCCACGCAGGAACTATGGAACCTTCGGGGATTTATTAACCTTCCTGCGCCTCAGTTTTTTCATCACTAAAACTGGGATAATAGTACCTGCCATGTTACGTTGTTATTAAGATTAAACAAGTTAATATCTTTAGTGCTTACAAGAATACCGGGTACACAGGGCACGCTATCTATATAAACTATAAACAACGAAGTGAGATAATTCACTCAAACACCAGGGAATACGTAAGCCTAGATCTTCTGGTTTACCTGGACTTTGGATGTTAAGTCCTGTCCACACAGCACAAAATGAAGGGGAGAGTTGGAAGCCACTACTAGTTAACTTGGTTAATTAAACTAGTCAGGAAGGCTATGTACCAGTCATGCTACGTCAGTACCTGAATCATTGTTATCATTGTTTTCATAATATTGATGGTCGCTTGTTCCATTATAGTTTAGAACGTATCAGTTCAGATCTTATACAGGAGCTGGAGGTCAAAGGGTGTCCTATTTGGATTGTATTGCCATGGACCAGGCAGAAGGGAAACTGAGTTTTTGTGTCAAAAAGTAGCAGAATTGAGGGTATGAGGATGCCCAGACCAAGACCAAATGTGAGGTCCAGAGCTCACCCAGAAAACTTTACAAGGTCCAGGATCTAAACTCTGGAGAGAAGACACGTCTCCAATGATGAGATGCATTTTGAAAGCGGGAAAAAACATGATCTTCCTCGCAAAACATATTAAACTATAACCGCCTTGATTATCTGATCAGCATCTGTGCCTTCTACAGAAAGCACATTTTGCACTGGGGCTGTGTCCAAGTATTCAAATGTGTGTGGTACTCCAATATTCTCCAGCCCCTCGCCTCCCACCAGTCCTAGAGTTAATATTGTTTATGGGCTGCTGGTTTCCTTTGATTATTTTTATTGACGTTTGGTACTTAAGAATCAGCAGTTTGATGGCACCTCTACAGCCAGGCAAACTCCAGGCAGATGCTGATTTGCATCCCTTTCCCTGTAGAGAGGACCCAGACCCCGGAGCGCCCAAGGTAAGGCCATGATGCCACTTTGAGCAATCGCAGAGTCAGCCATTGTTGGAAGACATTGGGGGCATTAAGGAAAACCACATACCAAGCCACTGCTGTCATTGCTCTCATCATCCCCCACATGTAAGGCTACCCCCTCCACTTTCTGACCCATCAGATACTTCTCTGATGTCACTGCATATGTGGTTCCCTTTGCCCAGGGTAATCTCTGCTCATTTCTTCCTAGGAAATAGTCATTCTGAAAGACTCTTCTCCACTTGCACCTTGATCGGGAAAACTCATTTGAATTCTCACTCTGCACACTGGGAGAACCCTAAGCTTGTCTCCATTTTAACCCACAGACGAAGCTTCCTACTTATTTGAAGTTTCACAGGTAGACTCTGAGATTCTCAGAAAAAGAAACTTTCTTCATCTCTGCAAGTCCTCCTAAGCACTGTTCCTTGCATGAAAAATGAATAAACCGTTTTTACAGGCCTAAAGCACATACACGGGGGTGTAAATCTGTTAACCATCACAAAGTGTATCAGTTTCCTATGGCTGAAGTAGCAAAGTACCAAAAACTTCGTGATTTAAAAACAACATACATTTTTTATCTTACAGTTCTGGAGGTCAGAAGTCTGAAATGGGTCTTATGGGGATAAAATAAAGATGATGATGGGACTGCATTCCTTCTGAAAGCTCTTGGGGAGAATTTGTTATATTTTCTAGCTCCTAGAAGGCCATGCACATTCATTGACTCATGCCCTACCTGCCTCCACTTCAAAGCTAGTAGGATAGGGTAGCATCTTTAAATCTTTCCTCTGGCCTCTGTCTCGTGCACACCTGCTTCCATTGCCCAACTCCTTTTTTTTTTTTTTTTTTTTTTTTTTTTTTTTTTTTTTTTTTGAGACAGAGTCTCGCTCATTCACACAGGTTGGAGAGCAGTGATGCGATCTAGGTTCCCTGCAACCTCCACCTCCCAGGTTCAAGCGATTCTCCTCCCTCAGCTTCCCCAGTAGCTGGGATTACAGGTATGTGCCACCACACCCGGCTAATTTTTGTATTTTTAGTAGAGACGGGGTTTCACCACTTTGCTAGACTGGTCTTGAACTCCTGACCTCAAGTGATCTGCCCGCTTTAGCCTCCCAAAGTGCTGGGATTACAGGCATGAGCCACCACACCAGGCCCCCCAACTCCTTTTCCGACTCTGACCCTCCTGCCTCCCTTTTATAAAGACCCTCATGATTACATCGCAGATAATCCAAGGTAATGTTCCCACCTCAAGATCTTTGATCCCATCTGCAAAGTCCATTTTGCCATATAAGATAACACACCACTGGTTCAGGAGATGAGGACATGAACACCTGTGGAGGCCATTATTCTGTCTCCAACACAAAGGGAGCATGAGACTCTGGTAAGGCACTGATGCAGTAGTCAGAGGGACCTGGGCCCTAGTTCTAACGCTGCTACTTCCTCCTGTGTGATCCTGGGTAGATTGCTTAACCTCTCTGAGCATAATTTTCTTTGTCTATGGAAGCTCACGAGGTTACTCAGGAATAGAAAAGGATTTAAATTCAACAAAAAAGCACTTTCAAGTACCAGGACACAAAACAAGTGCAGGTTCTTGTTGTTTCAGATTTTTTAGGAATCTGCCACCTAGACAGCTCTTTAAATTGACTCTAAATGAGATAGGATACAAACACACCACATTATTTAGAACATTACAAAAAACACTACATCATAAAATTAAGGGATATGGCCAGTGAGGCACTCAAAAGTAAATTCATAGCTGAATATTTTTTAAAAGCTTATGTCTGAAAGCCCTTATTAGATACCAAGCACTACCATATTTGATTCTTAAAGCTAACCTACTATTATACCTAATTTACACTTAGGAAAATAGAGGTCTTAGAAATGTTAAATAGACACAAGAAGTGGTAGTAATAAATTGAATTTAAATCCAATCTTCATAGTGCAAAACCTCTGTTCCTCAATCACTCTTCATCCTGGCTATCATAGCTTTTTCAGGGAGGCATTCAGTTTTACTGATTTTCTTTTTATCTAATGTAGCCAAAACTTACATTATTTCCATAATCTTTTCTCTTTTTTTTTGGATTTGTTTTTTTTTGTTTTTTTTTTTTTTTTTCTTTGAGACGGAGTTTCGCTCTTGTTACCCAGGCTGGAGTGCAATGGCGCAATCTCGGCTCACCGCAACCTCCGCCTCCTGGGTTCGGGCAATTCTGCCTCAGTCTCCGGAGTAGCTGGCATTACAGGCACGCGCCACCATGCCCAGCTAATTTTTTGTATTTTTAGTAGAGACGGGGTTTCACCACATTGACCAGGATGGTCTCGATCTCTTGAATTTGTGATCCACCTGCCCCGGCCTCCCAAAGTGCTGGGATTACAGGCGTGAGCCACCGCGCCCGGCCATAATCCCTTCTTACAACTTTTGGGCACAGCAGCCTGATTTATGAGGGCCAACACCTGCATGGGGTTTGTAGCTCTGCCTCTAGGCCACCAGAACACCATTTGCCCATGGTCATGGTAAACTGGGGGTACCAGGAAAATTAACATCCCCCTGCAGACAATCCTTAACCAGTGATTGGCAGTTATAGGATACAACTGTCCCAGATTCCTCACACCTTAAATGAGAAAATTTGGAGCTTGTGTTTACACCACTTCACAAGGTTTCCTGTCAGGATTCAGCTTGAGTTGCCCACCGTGGCAGTTGGCTTCATACCTCACCTCTTATTGGCTGCCTGCCCTCCCCCATACAGGTGTTGGCCCTTGGTTGGGTCTGCTTCTAGGATGGGGAACTGAAACAAGACAGGCAGGTAAGACAACCTAGTGAGTTATAGGGGTTCCCAACATAAGGAAAAAATCAAACAAAACACAACCCCATGATTAAAAATAAAATAGCATTTAAAATGGTGAACTAAAATTGACACAAAACAAAAAAATGTGGACAACAACCTCAATATGCTTTTCCTACAACACCAAGTTAAAATAAAATAAAATAAATAAATGTTGAGAGGAAAGTTGATAGGTAAGAAAAACACATGGCAAAGTTCCAGCTCCAACATATGGATAATTGGTATTGCAGGAAACCAAAACAAATGAAACAAAAGTAAAATGGGAGCTACAATGAAACTGAATAATTTATTCTGCAAGTGGAAAGGCAGGCAACATTAACACAAGAAGTAACACCTAGACATAACCTGTTTTATTGTTATTGTTTGTTTTTTTAAGTTCAAATACAGATGACTATTAAGAGTATTCAGGCAGAAAACTCAGATTACCTATAAAAGAAGAGAAGGTATGCTGGCCTTCCAACAACTCCAACAGCCAGAAGAAAACTGAATAACGTCCATGTTAACGGTCTTTTAAAGGGGAAAAAAAGTGGCTGCCCTATGAATGTTATACCCAGCCAAACAGGCACATCTGAAAATGATTCAGTGATAGATATGAAGTGACACATAAATGGTAACATCCATTTTAGATTTTAGGGGAGAAAGTTACTAAAATATCAGTAACATGGAAAACCAAAAACTCTACAGTCCTAATTCCACTGTGATTAAAATCAGATTTAAAGCATAATCTCATAGGTAACTTTTGAGAGATTATCAAATTTTGATTATTGATACAAAGCTATGAGAATATAATGCCCTGAGCAAAACATTATTACATATAAATTATTTATACTGCATATATACTGTAAATAAGGGTATAAGATAAGGCAGACTCGGATGCCTTTAAACCTACTAAGAATAAAAATATTACCAGTGTAGTTAAATTTCTTTTTTGTCAGCATGTTTTTAATCTTTCAAAAATCAAATTGTGGCCAGTTTGTTTATTTGAAGTTCTAATGTCAGATCTATATTACGTTTAATTATTTGTTATATAATTTTTAAATTGAGACAATAACTTTTATAATGGGGAATTTTTATTTGCTCATTGTACTTTTGTTTCAGGAAACTGAATTTTAATTTACTCAAACATAAAAACCACGAATGTACTGAAGTTGTTACAATAGTCTCAACCAATATAAAACACAGTTCATATTCTCATGAAGTTATGAAATAAATGAAACAAACCAACAGAAAACACCTCTCTTCCACTTTGTACAAATCATGATTCAAGTGAAACTAAGTGGGGACTACAACAGACACATTTTTAGGTAGCACTGTGTCATGACTTCTTTCCCTCAATATGCAGAATACCAGGACAAGAGAGAAATCAAAACAAACAACTCAAACACTAGCACACTGCATAAAATGGTTGCTGGTGAATATTAAAAACTTCTCCACGATGATAAAGTACAAATACAATAATACGAAAATAACCATGGAAAGTTATAATACATATAAAACTACAGTCATATGCAGAATAAAAATAAAATCCAGATTCTGCACTACATTACCTTCTTAAACTATATATATATATATATATACACATACCTATACACACACACACACACATATATATATACACACATACATATATTATATATATATATATATATATATATATATATATATATACACGTTATATATATATCCATGACTACATAACAAACAATACAAAACTTAGTGGTTTAAATCACGGTGTATTGTGACTGATGACTCCATGGGATGCCTGAATGGCTCTGTCAATCTGGACAGTCCCAGCTCATCTCCTCAGCCGGACTGGCTCATGTATCTGTGGTCAGCTGGCAGTTCATTTGGGCCTGGTAGTCATGGACAACATCACTGACCAGTCTGGCAACTGGCTTGTCATCCTCTAAGGCCATCGGTTAATAGGGCCAAATGTCTATCAGCATCCTGCACCCCATGCTTGTTTACATGATGGTTGCACGTTTCCAAGAGACAGCAGAAGCACACGAACCCTCACACGGCCATTGTCCCTCCACCTATGCCATTGGCGAACCAAGTGTCAGAGCCAGCACAGACGCTGGAGTCTATCTCCCATGGGAGGAGCTGCAAAACCATATTGCAAAGAGCACAGACACAAGGAAGGAGAAGAACTGGGAATTTTTCCCATTGATTTTTGCAATCTATCACGGTTAGGGAAAGGATAATGGGAGGAAGTATCTTCTTGATATTGATATAAAAATTCTATCATTGATATGAAATCATATTGATGACATAGTCTAAGTTAAGAAAAGCACACTATAAAACATCATGGTCTCCCATCTGTAAAGTAAACATATATGAAGAACTCATAAGTAAATAATAAAAGGATCAAAACTCGTAATTTAAAAAGTAGGCAAGTGACATGATGAGGCAATTCATGAAAGCAGAAACGTAACTGCTTAATCTGAAAAATGTCCAACTCATTAGTATCAAATGGCCATTTTAAAAAGACACACATATATATAAACACACATTTATATATGCACACACACACATATATTGATATACTGTTTATAAAAAATATATACGTTTCAGAAGGTATGCTAAACACATTAAAAGGATGCAGTTGTAGTCTACAGCCATACCACCTTGAATGCACCCCATCTTGTCTGAAAAGATACAGTTTTGCCTTCCAAATTTGCAGACATTTTCTTAAAATGATAATACTTGCTGTCCTAGAATAAAGGACAGCAAGTATTATCTTATGTATCACTAGTGAGAATGTAGTTTGTATTAAGATTTCTGGAGGCCAATTTGTCAACCCGTATCAAAAGCTTAAGAAATCAGCATGTTCTCTGGCAAAGCATACTAGGGAAAAATGAGCCATCTATAACAATTTAGCTACAGGTTTTTTTAGAATGTAATATATAACAGTAAAACACTGCAAAGAGCCTAAGGATCAACTGAAAGAAGTGAACTAAAGTACAACATATCCAAGTAATATAATACTTTTTCATCATTAAAATTATGCCGGGGATTAAGTGATATACAGGTTTATTATATAACAGTTGGAAAAAATGTTTGTCAGGTGATCTTTCTGTGTAAAGGTGTACACCAACCAGGAAAAACACAAATACTAAGGTGTAAATTGGAGGATCACTTGAGGCCAGGAGTTCAAGACCAGCCTAGGCAACATAGTAAGGCTCTTTCTCCACAAGAAAAAAAAAAAAACAACACACACTCTTAATTTTTTTATTTTGCTTTTATTTTACTGTTTTTGTAAAATCATTTTGTAATGCTATTACAATAAAATATAGTTGTTCAATCAATAGTCAAACAGCATGTTGGTGAAATATTTGCAGGAAATATGAGAATCAAGGGCTCAACAAGTGCCATGTATAAAAACCACAAATACTTCTGAAAATAAGTATTTGACAAATAACATGAATGCATAAAACTACAGAAATAAACCAATGATGAAATAATCTGTTTTAACGGTGAGGAAATGTACGTGAATTTCAACACTGGCTAAGTACACTTAAAATGATTTGGATACTTTTTTGGTGGAATTACAAATGTGTACGACCCTTCTAAGAAGCAATTGCACATGATACAGGAGTCTCTAAATAGAAGCCACAAAGCTGTAAAACAGTATTAGAAAGTATAAGAGAAGATGTTAATAATCTTAAGATAGTCTTCCTAAACAAGACAAAAATAATGCTAAAACAGAGATACTGACACACATGTCAAAATCAAAATCATTATACGACAATAGAACCCCTAGCTAATTTAAAAAGCAATCAAAAGACTGTGAGGTAGGATGAGACTTCCAGATATGGCTGAACAAGGAGATGAGCAAATCATTCCCCCAAGAGCAATTCCATAGCCGGACAAAATTGACAAAGCCAATCATTTCAGTCTTCTGGAAATCGCCAAAGGCATACAGCGATCTGAGAAGTATGTGTACGTGTAAAACTGCTGGACTTTAGGTAAGAAGGGTAGGACTGCGGAATTCACCATGATCACCCCCACCACCATTACCACCAGCAGCACCACCACTACCGTCACCACCAGTACCACCATCACCAGCGGCAGCAGCGGCAGCAGAACTACAACGATCACCACCATCACCACCACCACCATCACTGGATCACTGCCACTCTGACAGGTAGACTGACAGAGGCTCTTCCGGGTGGGAAGTAGACTGGCAGCTTCTCTCCACAGTTAAAGGAGCAAAGCCCAGGCCTGGTGGTGATGATCATGGGAGTGAGAAGGGCCCCTTGTTCTACCTCTCTGAGGTTACAGTCATGATTGGGGACAGTGTATTCCTGGCTGAATCTGTCCACGTGCACAACGAGGACTGTAGAGAACACAGGGTGGTATATCCCGACACTGGAATACCATTCAACAGTGAAAAGAACAGCAGTCCTGATAGTAAATACATGCTACAACATGGAGGAACCTAAGAACCAAGATGCTAAGTGGAAGACGCCAGACAGAGAAGATTACGTATTACCTGATTCTATTTCTTATGACATGCCCAGAGAAGGCAAACTGAGACAGAAACAGATCACTGGCTGCCTAGGGCTAGGGGTGGGAGCCTGGATAAACTGAAATTGCACAAGGGAAATTTCTGGGTTGGTGGAAAAGGTCCAAAACTGCATTGTAATGACGGATGCACAACTCAATAAACTTACCCTCAAAAAAAATCCCTGAATTGTCTATTTATAATGGTTGAATTTTGTGGTATGTAAATTATACCTCAACATAGTTGTCTAAAAGAAAGAGAGATAGGAAAACAATATACACATATCTGTGACAAAAAGAGTGATATTTTTAAAACATAGGTCAGGCCAGGCGTGGTGGGTCACAAATGTAATCCCAGCACTTTGAGAGACGGAGGTGGATAGATCACTTGAGGTCAGGAGTTCGAGACCAGTCTGGGCAACATGGTGAAGCCCCATCAGTACCAAAAATATAAAAATGAGCCCGACATGGCGGCGCACACCTGTAATCCCAGCTACTTAGGGGACTGAGGCAGGTGAATCACTTGAACCCAGGAGGCAGAGGTTACAGTGAGCCCAGATCGTGCCATTGCACTCTAGCCTGGGTGACAGAGTGAGACTCTATATCAAAACATAAATAAGTTAAAAATAAGTCCATAAATAAAATAATAAATAAAACACAGGTCAACAGCTCAAAAGAAGACTGGACTAAGCAGATAAATAGGCAGCATACCAAACTAGATATCCATCTACATTTAACAGGTATCCAATCCACCTAGAAACCAGGGGAATGAATGTGAGAACAATGAGGTATCATGACCTCTTTCTGGCAACCTAAAAGGAAAGAATGGTTGTTTCCATTTTTCAGATTAGAAACAGAGGTCCAGAGTGTTTCAATAATTTGTCCAAGTTCACTACTTCAGTTCTTAAGCGAAAGTGCTCTACCATTAGCTTATAGTCTTGCCTCCCTGATCCTTGTTACTGTTACCTTAATCCAACATACACACGTACAGTAAGAATATCGAGATGCTACAGATACGGATAGGCTGGGCCAGGCTCACTTCAGTAATGTGCTCTGCTGGGAATTTGTATGATTTCTATTAAGATCTAATGACCCATCGGGGCCTGATATGGATTTTTTGTTTTTCTCTTTATGGGTAGATATTGAGATTTCATTAATGCCAATTTATCACCAGAACCCTAAGTCTAACTAGTGTCACCGTGGTTTGCTGTAGAAGGGGCAGTCTGTGAGTGCCTTCTTAGGTACAGTTTTTGGAGATTTTGCCCAAGCCACGCCTGCTGCTCTACTTCAGACCTCCTGGGAACCAGACGTCGTTGGTTATTTCCCCAGCCACATCACTCACATAACTCACACAACCTTGCAACCCTGAGCAGGCCACTTCACCTCCTCTCTCTTGTGCCTCAATCTCCTCTTTTGTAAAAATGGCCGCCCCACTCTCACTGAACTTAGAATCAGAGGAGAAGCTGAGTGTGAATAAGCTTAGAAAAATGTAACACAGAAACAGTCTTCACTCACCCTACTTCCAACCCTACAACAGGCACAGAAAAGAAATCTTGTGTTGGGCTATAAAGGTCTTAGTAAGCTCTATTAATCAGGATTTGAAACAACAAACTCAACCCCAAGCTACCCGGAACAAAAACACACTGCAATCAAAATGAAAGGCAAAGACCTCCTACCTGCACAAAAGCCTCTATTCCGAAGAGTTTGTTCCCTGGATGTTGGATGCCTCCAAGTCTTCCCACAGCCGCCTGAAGAGCTGAGAAGGAAGGGCAAGCAGCCAGCTTACCATCTCCCCGAGACCAGGCACTCTGCAGGTATGGGGATAGAGGCCAAGGTGTGATTCTCAACTCAGATCACCTGGACACCAGATGCTCCGTAGTTCAAGGCTCCACCAGGTGATTCTGGTGTAAAATATGAAGACCACGGCCTTAGTGCACAACGTCTCAAACTTAAACATGTGGCAGAACCACGTGGGGAGCTGCTAAAGAACGGAGGCCCAGGGTCCTTGAAACAGAACAGGACCTGGGACTCAGTCTGTGTCCCAGGTTCTCCAAACGATCTTAATAGGAGCCACGTGTGAAAACCAAAGGGCAAGGAGACGTCTAGGGGTGGAGCATCCACGCTTCTGGGGAAGGTGCCCTTTGAGGTAAGCGATGTCACCTGTGCAGTACGTGGCATACAGCAGGCATTAAGTAAATGACAACTTTATCTTATATACATGGCATGAGGGGAAAGAGATGGCTATTTGGGGGCACTTTAGGACTGCAGGAAAGGCCCACAGAGATGCCTCTCTGCATTGGCTTTGGCAAACTGTAACTGGTTCCCGTATCTTCTCAATCTCATGGTAGAATCAGCTGCGGATACCAGCAATTTTAACGATCTGCCTGAGGAGAACAGTTGCTTTGGGGCTGGAAGAAGTAGAAAGAGAGCGATTATGTGCGAGGAATTCTCACCTGCAAAACCTTGCACTGCGATCATCTCCAGGAGTTTGTAATGAAACTCTCAAAAACCAAGGATGAGCAAAAAACAGGGTTTGAACGAGTAGAGTGCAAAGCTTTCTGCCATTTTAAGGGCTTGCCCATCATAATACCCATTAATATTTAAAAATAAAATGGGATGAGATAACACAAAAATTATTCATTCATTCACTCACTCATTTATTTGTTCATTCATTGAGGGAACGGTGGTTGAGGGTCTGGAGAGTCTGGGGCTGGGCTGCCTGATTCTGCCACTTCCAGGTACATGTTTGTATGGCTTAATCTCTTTGTGTCTCAGTTTCCTCTCCGTAAAGTAGGGGTAATAACACTAACTCCTGAGGAATTTGGGTGGTTCTAACAAGTTGTGTAACTAACAGAACACTGTCAGGCACATTGTATGCACACATACATGCTAGCTGTTATCATTCATTTAGCTTTTCATAAGCAATGGCCGTGTGCTGCATGCTGAGAAAGTAGAAATGACGCCCGCAGGGGGCTTCCAGGCAGGTAGAGGAGATAGACAGGTGAGCCAACGGCTGCGGTCCAGTGTGACAGGACCTGGAACAATGACAGGAAATAAAGACAGAGGGGAGGCAGAAGCTGGAACTGAAGCCAGATGGCTCTAGGGAATTACTTGGTGGGGAAAATGGGAGAATCTCAGACTCCCCTGGATGTTAAAAAGGCTGGGAAACCACTGGCTTAGGAAATAAAATGAGTAGAAAGGAACTGCTGGTGGAAGAGAGACATGAAGGGATGCTGGGGGAAGGGGAAGGGACAATGTGGCCTGGTGGGACTCTGACCTTGCCTCCTGGAGGTCCTCACCTCCAAGCTAAGTCACAGTTCTTCACATCTGTTAATCTCTACTGATTGTTCTGAACTTTTCCTTCAACGATCTTATCCCAGTTTGTAGGGGTTACAAATGATTACTTGCATGTGTTGGTGTGTTTGTCATCTGACTCTCTAAAAGTTGGGCTCTGGGAAGGTAGGAACCTTATCTGTCTCTCCATCATTGGGAGCCTGGCACTCAGCACATACCTAGCACATAGTAGCAGCTCAATGAATGTGTTGCATAATGAATTAACTGGGTAGCTGCACATCGTTGGGTGTGGACAGTTCAGCCGCATCTGAGAATTTATTTAATTAGAATTACAACCTTCTTCCTCCAAACCATTCTCAAATTCAGGCCTCAGATATCTTGCCTTCCTAGGGATTTTTCCACCATTCTTCATTTTTTTTGACACTGGTGTTTCTTGAAAATCAATTCCCTGAGTGTCTGCCCATGCCTCACATGCCAGATCTTAGTCAAGTGCCTTGCTGAACTCCAGCTTCCAAGATGGTGCTTGGGGTACGGTTCAAATCTAAATTTTATTGGTGAATCTGTTGGATACATTTGAGGCAAGCCAGAAATAAAAAGCACACAGCTCTCTTGTCAATAAATTTTATCCCCCAGATCATGAAAAACGTGGACTGTACATGAAAAACTCATTTTAAAAAATGAAAATCCTATATCGATATAAGGCCTCAAAATATGCATTTCAAAACACAATGAAATCCATATTTCATCTGGACTGTGAACAATCCCAAGAGCATGTTAAATAATGCCGTGAGCTACGCAGCTTCAACAGATTGTTGGGGAATCCGAATGTGGACTTTTAAAGGAATTTCAGACCAGGAATTATGGGTTCAGATGTTTATGTCACTTGCCTAAAATAAAAGGCACAGGTAACAATAGCCACAATGGAACCCAGGAGTGTTACTAAACTCTAACTTAGTGCTCTCACTTGCAGTCAAAAAACAACTCTTTCATTCATCCATTCAACAACATTTCTAACGTGCATCTTCTGTTTGCCAGGCACTGCTCTTCAAGTTCTGGGAATACGGCAGTGAGCCAAACTGACGAAACCCCTTGAATGTATGAACCTTATATTCTCCTGGAGGAGACACCCCCTAAATGAGTAAATGTGTAATACATTGGATGGTGAAAAGTGCTCCAAAATAAAGCAGAGCAAGAAGAAAGAGAATGTTGGAGATGAGGGGCAGCGGATGGCACTTTCTTAAATAGGATGGACACAGCCACCCTCACAAAAAAAGGCAGTGCTGGATTAAAGATTAGAGGGAGATGAGGGATCGGGCCTCATGTCTCAATCCTTCTTTCTGGCGGAAGAACACTCCAGGATCAAGGGCATGAAGTATGATGAGTTTCCAAGGTGAGAATGTGCTCTTTGTGTAACAAACAGCAAGGAGCAGTGGCAGCAGAAGAGCGAGGGGGACAAGGAGAGAGAAGTAGGATGAGCAGGGATGTGGGAAATGAGGAAGGTGGAGGCTGGCGGAGCAGAGGGCTTTTCAGTCGTAGGTGAAGACTGACTAAATCTCTCTGTTAAACCGAAGAGTTGACAAGAGTTCAAGAAGCATAAAAGACCAAAATGAAACTCTCATCTCATAGAATCAGAAAGATAGTTCTAAGATGGCTAATGAACGAGCAGGTGTCAAATGCCTTCAGATGTGATTTAACCATACCTAAAGTTATTGGCATTTGAGCAGGGATTACATTGCCACATGTTGGAAATACACCACGACCCCGTTCCCGTTCCCTCTTTTTCCCCTGAACTCAAACACAGGTACAGGTATATGCTTCCTTCAATGGAAATGACAGAAATCAACATTTCCAGATAGTAAATGGGTCCCCTTTATTTTTAGGGCCGGGACAGCTGAGCCACTGAACTCAAAAGTGCTCCCTTGATCAAAGAATCCTACAAGGATTCCCCAGCCCTGAGAGCTGTCTCTAATAGGATTACGCCTGAATTAAAAGATGGAACCATTTGTAAGTGAGAGATCTCTCTGCCTTTGAAGTTTGCCTCAACAAATGATCCATTTTTCTATAAACCAGAGCCAGAGAATGACAAGGAAACCTGCAACTATTCCCAAACGTAGAGCTCCGTACAAGATCATCAGGAGACAGAAAACGTTTCAACGAACACCCTGCATCTGCCTTTGAGCCAACGATGGCACAAAAGAGAAATGTTTTTCTCTACTGAAGCATTTGACTAAAGCAAAAGACGGTGGTCATTTTTTTCAGAAGCAAAAAGTATCCAAGTCCTCGAATCATGTGTGTGTATGTGGAGGTGAGCGGGTGTGCGTGCATGAGCACAAAGTTTTACAGAGCTCATTGCAAACTCCCATATGACGTGTAAGTCAACGTGCATCAGGTACCTAATAGGTGTCAGGTGGATGGAGGTTAACGGCACAAGGTTTTCCTCTCTAATTACCATAAGGAAAGGAAGAGGAGGAAGCAGAGGAATAAGAAGGAGGAGGAGGAGGAGGAGGAGAGGAGAAGAAGAGAAGGAGGAGGAGGAGGAAACAGAAAAGGAACAAAGAGGAGGAGAAAGATGAGGGTAAGGTAGGGGGACAGGGAAAAGAGGTGGGGAGGAAGAGAAGGAAGAATGGAGGAGGGAGAAGGAGAAGAAGGGAGAGAAGGAGAAGGAGGAAGAGAGGGAGGAGAAAGAGAAGAGGAAGAGAGACAGGAAGAGGGAAAAAAGAAGAGGAAGAAGAAGGAGACCAGGAAGAGAGGAGAAGCCACGTCATTCTCCTCACGTGCAAAATGGAAGTAACAATGGCATCTTCTTCATAAGATAATTGTGAGAACTTGCTGACTGGTGTACGTAGTGAGTGGCCAATAAGAAGCATCAAATAAATGTCTTTTGGTTATTTCCCTCCTTGCTCTTTATCAGGCTATCACCGGCTCACCTTTTTATGCCTCGCTCAGGAAAGCCTTTGCTGACCTCGCCCAGATCACATCAGTGTTCCGCACCTCACTCTGGTGAAGCACCCAGGTGTGGACAGGGCTGGTTACCTCTGGAGGTTCCAGGGAAGAATCCTTTCCTCACCTTTTCTGACCTTTGGTAGCTGTTGGTTCTGGATGCGAGGATGATAAGCATCTGTGAGGGTCATTATTCAGTCTGTTCCACTCACATTCTACATTTGTTTGGAATGTTTTTAGGTGTAAGCAACAGAAAACCTAGCCAACCCCAATTAATTTTTTCATGTAAAAATAAATCTGGAAGTAGGTAGTGTTGATTTTATGTAATCATGTCAACACAAGCACCTCTGCAATTCTCTTGACCCTACCCTCTGGTCACAAAGTGACACCTGTAGCTTTAAGCAATGCCTACCTCAAAGGCAAGAATCGGCACAAGGCTGATACCAACTGTGTCTTTTGATTTTTTATTAGGAAAGCCAAAGGCTTTCCAGAAACCCTCCCAGGAAATGTGCCTCATGTTCCATTGATCAAAACTGGACCTTAGTTACATGGACCTAATCTCTGGCATTGCATTTCCACTGATTTTTCTACTGGTTCCCATAAAGAGTCACTAAATCTAGTCCTTGCTCCAAGGGAAGAAATTAGACCCCACTTTCTGAATGGACAAGAAATTTTGTAGAGATATTTTAAACCACCCTATTTATAGATTGTTTTATGCTTTGATAATGGCCTTTTTACCTGAAGTCATTACTCGTACTAACCAGGAGCATGTATATACCTTCTTGTGGTAGCGATGGTAGGTAGAATTAATACGTGTCCTGTTTTCGCATTCAGGAAGTTCCAGTAACTCTGCAGAATACTTTAGTGTATTATCTCATTCAATCCTAACAACAACCTTATGAGCCTGGTATTTACCCGGTAAAGGATTGGTTTACCACCCCAGCAACCAGCCCCATGGCAAAAGCATAATTCCTTGCCCCTTGACTGTGGGGTGGGCCACATAGCTTACTTTGGCCAATGGAATGTCGGCAGGACTGACAAAATGCTTGATGAATGCTTGGTTCGTTGGGCTCATGCTCTTGCCCTTCTGCCATCACTATGAGAGGCACGCTTCAGCTAGCCTGCTGCTCCAGGAGGATGAGGGGCACATGGAGCACTGCCTCTCAGCAGCCTGCAGTCACGTGGGGGAGTCCAGCCCAGATCTGCAGAGTATCCTGGCTAAGAGCAGACCAGGTCATCTGACACACAGACACCTGAAAATTTTTTTAAGTGATTTTTGTTTTAAGCCACTAAATGTTGGGAGGTTTTTACAAAGCAATGTTTAAACATTACAAGCGTCATAGAAGAGGTAGACAATTTGCCCAAGGTAACCCAGCTGTTAAGTGGCAAGGAAAGGATTAACACCCAAATCTAGCTGCATTTCAAACCCATTCTCTCAGTTATTAGGAAACTCTATTTGCTGTTGAATCCATTCTTGAAGTTTAAATCATTCTTCCTACAGCTTCCACTTTTTCCTTTATATTGGAGAACAACATCCTAGTAACAGACTAATAAAATTAGAAAAATAGTCAATAAGGGCCTCTTAGACCAAGAAAAAAAATAAAAATATACATAGTCACACAGCTCAAGTCCCTTCTGACAAAGCCCCATTGGTCTGACAGAGCAAACACAGAAAGGATTTAAATTTTAATTTCACTGTAAGGGTTTATTTGGCTCAGAAACAACTCATCTCCCTTTAATTTATCAGAAGACACAGTACTGTAATAAAATAAAACAAAAATCTTCCAAAGTGTAAAATGCATCTACTCTCAGAAGGTTTCCAAATTGTATATTAGTTTGCATTGAATTTATTTTCCTGATTAGATTGCCTTGTAGGTACACCAGACCTAGAGGGATATGATGCCAGAATCACCAGGTAATTTTGCAAAGAAATCCATCGGTCCGAAAGGAAAGACTGTGCGAACTCTCACTCCAGGACTTCTCAAGCTCTCTGTGAAGAGATGCTGGGACAGAGCTCCAGTGATGAGACACAGTGAATGTGTTTGTTTGTTTGCTTGCTTGCTTGTTTTTGAGACAGTCTTGTTCTGTCATCCAGGCTGGAGTGCAGTGGTGTGATGTTGGCTCACTGCAACCTCAGCCTCCAGGTTCAAGTGAATCTCCTGCCTCCGCCGCCCAAGTAGCTGGGATTACAAGCACATGCCACCACATCCAGCTAATTTTGGTATTTTTAATAGAAATGGGGTTTCAACATTTTGGCCAGGCTGGTCTCGAACTCCTGACCTCAAGTGATCCACCGGCCTCAGCATCCCAAAGTGCTGGATTACAGGCGTGAGCCACTGCACCTGGCCTCACAGTCAATGTTTTTACCAAGTGGTCAAGATTGGACCTCCTCAGTGAGGTCAAGAGAAAGAAAGAATCCTGATGTGGGTGATGCAGCTTCTATGAGTAACCTATATGCCAGCTGTGTTCAGTGCCTGTGTGCTTAAGTTATCTTAAATTTTAACCATCATTCTGTGAGATATATGTTGTTCCATTTTTACAAATTAGAAAACAGAGGTTTGAAGGGTTTTAAGGAAACTTAGGCAGAATTTACTCAACTAGGTAAGGACAAGAATATTTGAGAATTTTTTCTAATCATATATTGTATGTGGCTTTTCATTAACCTATTCTAATTCATTTGTACAAATAAAATTATAATTCCTGAGTCAAAAAAAAAACTTCTGTTGAAGTTTTGGGATTGGTGAATAGGAAATTCTATAATATAGGAAGCTTTTAACTACAGGTAAGAAAAACGTATTAATAGTGCATTAAATCATGAGATGTGTCTATCTAATATAACAAAGCCCAGAAGTGTAGTGACTCCAGGGCTGGCTTGATTCAGGGACAGGGAACACAGCACCAAGACCACCACTCTTGCGCCCCTGGCAGACATTACCCAACGACCACAACATTCTCTCTGTTCGACCCAAATTCATCTTCAGAATCTTTCTTAACTAGAGGCTTTAAGAAGCTATTATCAAGCAAATGGAATTAGCAACTCATACTAAAGCTATTCTTTTCTGATTCAGACTCCTTCTTGCCCAGTGAATCAATAATTGTGAGGCACCTGCCATGCCTTCAGCTCTCCTGACAACAAAAGTGGTTGGAAATACAAGACAAGCAGAGCAAATGGCCCCTTCCCTGAATAGACTGAAATCTTGCTGGAGAAACAAAATATAGATACATGAAACAATGAAGGAACTGATTTTAAAACTGCACTAGGGCAGATAGTAAAGATCAGATTGTCTTCATCCTTGGTAAAGAGATACAATCTAAAGGAATAATTTGGGAGTTACCTGGTTTGGTTTGGTTTTGTTGACCTGGGTCTTGCATCATTCTTAGTAGGAGTACCTCTATTTCCCACTAGAATATGTCTTGCATTGATTTCACTTTATTATTCTACTCATAACCTATCTGCTTAAAGTTAGAAAACTTCTGACAATATACAGGCTTTTTCTTTAATAAAAAAAATATAATTTATGGAATACTCTTTTTGTTCAACCATTAATAGGATGATACTGGTGTTTACTGTATTGAACTGTATTGAAGCTTTTTTTTTTTTTTTTTTGCAAATGTCCTTTAAATAATTTCTGCTCTCTTCCTCCAGTTGCTTCATAAGTTAGATAAAAACTTGATTCACAGTCTTTATTTTGTTTCAGGTTTTGCACTTTGTATCACATTTTGTTAAAGAAACAACTCGGGCCGGGTGCGGTGGCTCATGCCTGTAATCCCAGCACTTTGGGAGGCCGAGGCAGTTGGATCACAAGGTCGAGAGATCGAGACCATCCTGGTCAACACGGTGAAACCCCATCTCTACTAAAAATACAAAAAATTAGCTGGGCATGGTGGCACGTGCCTGTAATCCCAGCTACTCAGGAGGCTGAGGCAGGAGAATTGCCTGAACCCAGGAGGCGGAGGTTGCGGTGAGCCGAGATCGCGCCATTGCACTCCAGCCTGGGTAACAAGAGCAAAACTCCGTCTAAAAAAAAAAAAAAGAAAAGAAAAGAAACAACTCCTTGCATTGGAATTTGAAAACACCACTCAGTGAAATCTCAACTGTGCTGCAGTATTTGAACATTAGGTGTGTATGCAATGATGTTGAACAAGAGAAAGAGCTCATTTAAGGAGACTTGGAAATGATCGTTTCCCTGGGTATCTGTTACAGCTAATTCTCAGCAAAAGGGTCAAGCTGAAGTTCTCCAACATGTTGAGACAGGACGGAAGATTACCAAGGAAAGGCATGGCTGGATCTGGAATTATGCACAAATTCAAGAAGACTCAAAATTAACAGCAGAGGGAAAAATTCAGTCATCACAAATTCTCAGACTCACTCCTGTGGCCCACAGATCCTTATCCGACATCAGCACCCAGCATCCCTGCACAAACATTTTATTTGCAGGGCTGTGGCACTCCCTTATATCCTTGCTTCAAGTCAGCATATGCCCCCAACACCCAAGCCTACTTGCTTTGATGTTGCCCAACCAGTCTTTGGTTTTGATTTATAGTATAATCGGTAAGAAATTGCAGGTCATTTCTTTTTCTACTTTTACAACTTAATCTGTAAAATTATTTGGAGATTTCATAATTTTCTAAATTTAAGGTTGCTGTTTCCTAATAGTACTCAATATTAATTTGGCAAATAAAGCAAGTAACATAAAGAGCTTTAGGAAATCCCGATAGGGTATCATTTTATTACAATGAATAAAACAGAACCGGTTTCAATTAAATTAATTGAAAGGTTTTTTCTTATTATAAAATCAAGATATGATCATTGCAATAAATTCGGACAGTATCCAAAAGCACAGGGAGGAATTTCAAAGTCATCTTCTATCTCCCAGAATAACCACTGTTAACATATTAGAGTTTATCAACAGAGACCCTTTCACATGCACATACCCACATGTGTGTGCATTTTCAATAAAATGAGATCATGCATCTATGGTTGCTTGCTTTTTTCCACTCAGTGAGATACATTCTTTTCTGCCAGTAAGCATAGATTTCAATAATTATATTAAATGCTGCATAATATTCCACCATATTGATGTGCCAAAATGTACTTTTCTAACCCTATGTGATTGATCGTATAAGGCAATTCCAGTATTTCAGTATTATAAACCAGTCTGCTATGAGCATATACCTGGCATCTTTACCCAATTGTGGCCTGGGTGATTTCTGCAAAATGACAATAATAGTTCTGCAATTCTGCCTGTTAAGAAACCTTCCATGGTCTCCATTCTCTCTGCATATTACCGGCAACAGTGCCTGATGCAGAAGCAGGGGCTGTAAATGCAGGGTCACTAAGGGGGCGGGCATTCCTACATACCACCTTGGCCGAGGATGTCAAAGGCAATAGGATCAGGGCCTTTGAGGACTTCTTCAAGTGTTTATACAAAACACTCCCTAGGGCTCCAGAAACAGCTGGGAGACTGGAGGATGGGAATCTGAAAATCTTCCCTGTCTTGATAGAGGTAGCTCAGAGAGAGACTATTATTGGTTTATATTAACGCGATTGACTTCTGAGCTGTCAGGAGGCAAACTAGCATTTTACAGCAAATGAATAAACGTGTTTTAGATGCAGTATGAACAAAGGGGCCAGCTTAGTTTAAATTCTCCCCAGAAACAAAACAAATAAAGAGAACGTCTCAAAATCACTTTCAGAAGCCAGCTCAGAGACCACCTGGAGAAACCCCACTGACCCTCAGCAGCTCCCCAGATTGCCGTTTAGAAGCCACCAGAACCAGGAACAGCCACCACCCGAGAACAGCTTCATCCATTATCCGATGCTGCCTCCTTCTGCCAGCCATTAGCAGGTGAACTTGTTTTCCCCCAAGGAGCACGGTTGCTGACTTCTAGTGTAGGTAGCCAGGGTTTTAGGAGTGTGGCTGTAGGCGATGATGGAGCTCAGCAGCCATGACCATTCCCTTTTGGGGAAAAACTTCAAAGTCATGGAGCTGGCTTTGCTCCTTATGATGAATGGGCAGCATGGCAGTGTGTTTTGTTATGCCACTGCCATCATAAACGGCTTTAACAATTGCCTCAATCTCTCCGACATCAGTTGTTTCTACAATTAATGACTGATTTCACAGGGCATTAACCATCCTCAGCAACAGTTCATTAACTGCTGGAGAGTGGGAATAAGCCACTGTTGGAAGGTACTTATGCTGCCTTCAGAAGACTTGCCGATGGTAAGCAGGGACGTGTGCCCAGAGGAAAATAACAATGAAGGCAGCTTTTCTGAACACCTGGAGTCACAGTGCAAGGTGGTGGATGTCAGCAAGATACTTGTAATATCTCAGTTCCAGCCTTAAGTTGTGGCTAGGAAGCCAAGAAGCAAGAGAACAAAGCTGGGAGCTAACTCAGGTCTATTACAGGGAAGACTGCGCTGTCCATTGCAAATGGACTAGAATCTGACCCATCTCCAAGCTCCTGTGATAAGGGAAGGTGGGAATCCATGGAGGATGATAGTAGGAGGTTTGGACAATGAATGGACAATGGGGAAACTGATATCTGATTGTAAAGACCAATAGCCTTCCCCCCAGCACCGGACTTGAGCTTCATGAGAGCTGGTAGCAGGCCTTCTTCTGCTCAGCAAAGCATAGCCAAGGCCTAGACCAGTGCTGCCATGTGATAAGGGCTAGATTAATATGTGTTGAATGAAGCCCAGAAATGGTGGCTCACACCTGTAATCCCAGCACTTTGGGAGGCCAAGGCAGGTGGATCACTTGAAGTCAGGAGTTCGAGACCAGCCTGGCCAACATGGCAAAAACCTGTCTCTACTAAAAATATAAAAATTAGCCAGTTGTGGTGGTATGTGCCTATAATCCTGGCTAGTTGGAAGGCTGAGGCATAAGAATCACCTGAATGTAGGAGGCAGAGGTTGCCGTGATGCAGTGATCCAAGATCATGCCACTGCTTTCCAGCCTGGGTGACAGAGCAATACTCATCTCAAAATATACATATATATGTATATATTATAGATTACATTATACATATTTTATTTTATATATGTCTTAATACACACACACACACACACACACACACACACACACACACACATTCATTGTTGAATAAATGAAGAAACTAGAGACAGAAGTTCAAGACCAGGGCAAAATATCCCAGTTCAGAACAGAAGCCAAGCCCTGAAAGGACATAGAGACAAACCCAAACCCCTATTTCTGAAGGAGGCGAAAAGGAGACCTAGAATAAGCCTGAGTTACAGATCACCAGCCTTTGAGGTTCAACTTTCTAAGGGCTCTATGCTTAGTCAAGATCAGCATGGAAATCAGACAAGCTGAGAGGAGTCGCATATAATATATCTCCAGGAGACTAGGACTGCGAAGGTAGCTGTTTCTTCCCCAAGAGGTGTGTGCTCTCAGATGGCCATCAAGGCCACCATCTTGGTCCCTGGAATGACTCCTTCGGCCTCATCTAAGCTTTTCTCTTTCCTCTGCTTTCTATTCCATTGGCTTCCTCTTGGTTCTTCTCACACATCACGATGTTTCCCACGCTCGGGCCTCTACACACACTGCTCTCTCTGGATCTAGTGTGTTTCCCTCTCCTTTTGGTTCAGTCGATCCCTACTCATCCCTCAGGCCTGGCTCCATCATGCTGCCGCAGAGAAGCCTCCTGACCGCTGAAGCTGCTCCCAGCACCAGGCATCCCTTCTGCACCGTGGCAGTCTGACAGTGTCCTGTTGCTGTTTGGTCAAGACTGTCAGCCCCCAAGGCTGTAAACTTCAGATCCCCACATGCGTCACATTCACCATTGTCTCCCCAGTGCCTGACACAGTGCCTGGAATGCAGTGGGTTTTCAACACATATTTTTTCAATGAATAAATGCTGATGAATGAGGCCCTTTATTTTCCAGTGGGAAGTAGATCAGAATAAATGAACTGGTGGAATTTCCCAAGTCCTCTGGGAATGAGATGTCTTCACAGGCACACCTTTGACCATCTTGGGGAATACAGAGTAGAGGAAACATCAGCAATGATGAAAGCAAATCATGGGCAGGAATGGCCCATTTTCCTCCTGTGTGTTTTCCTTTGCAAACCCAAGCTAAAATAGCACATTTCCTGGGAGGCTGGATATCTTTACAGATGAATTCACCACTTTCAAGCATTTGACAAGGGTTGACTTGTTCTCATCTAAGTTGACACCCTGAGGCTGGATCTCATGGGTCTCTGGCCGAAAAAAAAAAGAAAAAAACTGGAAACATCTCAAACCTTTCTGAAAGTTAAATTGGAATCCATTGACCTAATCTCTATTATGGGCATTATAAATCATTTTTAAGATGACTGTATTTTTGTTTTTGTTTTTATTTTTGTTTGTGCCTCTTAAAAATGGAAACAAGAAGAAATATGCCCCAGGGAAGGCTCACACGGCTGACTGGGATCATTGAAGCTTTGTCATCGGAGGCTCCACTTGGGGCTGAAGGGGCTGGGATTAGGGGAAAAACCAGCAAATGAGCTCAGAAAGACAGGAACAAAAGCTGAAAAAGATGATCTCACCTCGTAGCGCCAAAGGAACAAAGCTCCCACCCAGCCCGCTATGATGTTGCTTCAATTTGGTCCCAGCCTTTGTAACCACAGCTTAACAGTTTACGTGGGTGACGTGCAAGGCGCTTTCACATTCATTAACTCATTTGATCCTCATAACTGGGGGAAGTGAGCAGGGCAGGGCTTACTCGGCCTCTTTGGTTAAAGGAGAAAACAAAAGCTCAGCTTTCCAGTGACTGTGACCCAGTCAGGGCTTGATGCCTACTCTCTGCCCAGCCCCACTTCAGTTTCCACTGTCCCGTGCAAGTCTTCCTTTTAGTTTCAAAATAATAATAGCTGATATTTACTGAGGGCTTATTATATAATGACATAATGACAAAGACTATCCAAAAATGTTTTACATGCATTATTTTATCAAATTCTGTAAATAAGATTCCAAAGGTATTTATTAGGTTCATGTGGCTGCTATAACAAATTGTCACAAACATGGTAGCTTCAAGCAAGAGCAATGTATTCTTTTACAGCCCATAAGTCCAAAATCAGTTTCACTGGGCTGAAATCAGAATGCTGGCAGGGCTAGTTCTTTCTGGAGGCTCCAGGGAAAATCTTTTCCATGCCTCTGTCAATTTCTGGTGGCTGCTGGCATTCCTTGGCTTGTGGCTATATCACTTCAATCTCCAAAGCTAGTATCTTCCAATTTCTCTGCACTTTATCTTCATCTTTACATTCTTTTCCTCTGCCCCCCTTACATAAGGACCCCTGTGATGCCACTCACAGCCCACCCTGATAATCCAGGATAATCTCTCCATCTCAAGATTCCTAACTTAATCACATCTGCAAAGACTTTTTCTGAATAAGCCAACATTTGCAAGTTCCAGGGAATTAACATGGATATCTTTAGGGGACCATTTTCAGCCCATTACAAGTGGGTACTGTTGATATTCTCCATTGTGCAAAAAGAGGAAACTGAGGCATGGAGAGATTAAAATCACAAGCCTAAGGTCACACAACTAGAACTGAAACCCAGTCACTCTGACACCAGAGCCTGCTGAGCTACACGTTCTTCCTAACTTGCCCATAATTTGGGCAATCATTTTGAAGAAACAGAATAAAAGACAACTCCAAAGAGAGTCTGAATATTTTCCCCTTAGCATTAGATTTGCAATTAGCTGTGGTTATGGTCCAGGGAAGTATCGTGTCTAGGAAGTGGGCCTTAGTCCCAGAATGTGGCCTCCTATGCATAGAGCTTTTAGGCAGCATCACTCATTTGACTTTAAATAAGCCAGGCCTGAGAAGCTGTCATCTTGGGAACCACATCTCGTTTTCCAAGGAATCACTCTAAGGCATAGACTGCTCCCCTTGCCTCGTCCTCCCGCACCCAGGTGCTTTGATCCATCCGAGGTTCAGGGAGCTATCTCCATTCTAGTAGAACAGGCCCAGGGGAGGCTGAGAGTTTATGATTCCCACATGAAGAGAAATAATTTTGCTTTGGAGCTATTTTGCTATAACCTCAGGTAGCTTATAGTCATGGTGGAAGGCCAAGGAGGAGCTGACATATCACATGGGAAGAGTAGAGGCAAAAGAGAGAAAGTCCACACACTTTTAAACAACTAGATCTCATGTGAACTCTCACTCATCACCAAGGGGATGGCACTAACCCATTCATGAAGGATCTATATTCACCAAAGTCCCACAACTCTAATACAGTAAGTTCCACTTTAGGTCCAGACTGGTAATGGGAATCGAAGGGTGACCCAACTTTGCAACAGCTTCTAGAAGTTTGTACCCAGCTAAGAACTATATACATGTGAGCAGGGGTGAGAGGAGACAGAATAACATACTCAGGATTGATGGGAACCTTACAGATGCACCCTTTGACCCTGTCTCAGGAAGGAGGTGACTCCCTTTCTGCTTCTTCATGATGGGCCTAGGTACAACAGACATGAAGGTGACAGTTAAAAATGGAATGAGCGTGTATATTGACTCACCTTCGGGTCTCAGGTCCTGTAGGATCGACTTCAACTGCCGACAACTCATCTTCTTGAGTTTCCAAATACAGCAGAACCATCAGCAGCCCAGTGTATGTACGACAGTCTATAGGAACGGCATTTCAGAAAGGTGAATGGGGAACTGGAACATTGGGTGAGAGTAAGAAATAAGGCAGTGGGTTGGGAAGGGCTCAAAAACAAATCTAGAGCAAATGTGACCAAGAAGAGAAATAATTATTTCAGAGTTCTCTTTCCATGGCTGGAGGACCAGGTGTTCATATTTGGCATGAATGTTACACACCCCAGAATGAAAAAGCCAATTTACAAAGTCTCAAGGAGCCCCTTTCAAGCTATACCAAGTTACTGTAAGTGATTTCAAAGAATAAAACTAAATCACAGAAACACACTCCTCTATTGCCAGGTGATCACCTTCCCGCTGCAGTCAGTCACTGTTTTGGGGACCGGAGTCACATACTTTTCCCCAATGTACAAATGTGTTCCTGGAAGTCACAGCATCTCAGCAGTGGAATGAAGCCCAATCAGCACCAAAAGCTGTGGGTGAGGTACCCAGTGAAATATTGGATTAGGATTTGATATCAGGGTTCACATCCCTAATGGCCTCTTACAGACCCTCTGCCTTCTGAGGTCCCAGGGTAGCCAAAACAGACACAGAATCAATCACATGCCACAGTATGCCATGGGATCTTTCTGACTTTGAGTTTTTTCACCCATGCAATGGGCATACGAATCTCCATCCCAATCTTTAAGAAGTTCCTGGGCCCAGGTGCAGTGGCTCTTACCTGTAATCCCAGCATCTTGGGAGACAAAAGGAATTGCTTGAAGCCAGGAGTTCAAGACCCACCTGGGCAACATAGTGAGACTCCATCTCTAAAATAAAATGTTTAAAAAGAAGTTCTTAGGAAGAATACACTTATGAGAATGCTGTGTAAACTATAACGTACTTAGGCTATAGGTTTTTCAAACAAGAAAAGGATAAACAGCAGAAAAAAATATTATCTTCAAAACCATTTTCATATGGCATAAAAACATGTATTATGCTATTCCAGTATAGTCTCATCAGAGTTGAATAAAGAAGATTTTTAAAATTAAGTCTCAGGCTCATCCCTACATTCAGAGGACAACTTTATCTGTGAAAGTGAGCCACCCATCTCACTAGAGCTGGACCTGCCGAATCAGCATATACCCTCACATGATAAAGCCTACCTCTCACCCATATTATTCAACAAGATGACATCTACAATCCACTAACTTGCAATTGCATCCATTTTCTTTTTACCCCAGAGGCAGGACTTATGCAACTTTAATTTCTTGGTCTTGTTCTTGCAGAATTCAGAGAGTAGCCCTTGTCCCAGAAGGCCCCTTGCCACTACCCATCTAGACAACTGGCTAAGGTAGCGTCAGTTCCATAGACAAGGCAAGAGCAAAGCCAACTTCCTTCCCCACCCCAGTGAGGAGTTCTGTCTTCTGTGTTAGGATGCAGCAGAGCCCAATGTTTTCATAACATAGTGAGTAACATACAGGGTGTTTGTGAGAATTAGAAAAAGGGGCTTCCTCTGGGTTAAAAAATTCGGAAAAGATGTCCTGATCTTTGAGTAAACACAGTCCTGGACAATCCCCAGCTTGCATGAGATCCAAAGTGTTTTCTTTGGTCCACAAGGTTCTTGCCTATTGGGTACCCACGTGTTGGGGGAAACTCATGAGATTTCTACCCACTTCAGTCATGCTGGCCACTTGCACACCTCTGCTCTTGACTTCCCTCTGCCAGGAATGTCCTCTCTTCACTTACCATCCACTTTTTTATCTGAAAACCTCCTTCAAGATGCAACAAAAGTAGCTCTCTAGATGAAGCCTTATTTCTCTCATAAGTTTTCAACACCACCCCTACTTTATTATTAGCCCTATGAAGGCAGGAACCTGTCTTTTTTCCTCACATTTGACACCCACCCATAGAGCCCAGCCCAATTGCATATAGTAGCTGCTTCTCCTGTTTGGTTGGATGAATGAATCAATCTTTTAACCCCCCATAGCACTTTGTGCATATCTTGATAAGCCTCCAGTGCCCTATGTTGGAGCATATACCACCTTGTACTGTGAAAGTGAGTTATTGGAGGGGAGGGCTTGTGCCTTTTGAGTTTCACATCCCCAAATTCCTGCACAGAGCTGGGCAGAGCCCAACTGCTCAGAAGGTTGTGGACCCAAGGTTTCCACAGCATGGATGTAAATTAGTTGCTTCCATATCTTTCCATCTGAGGATCTATTACACGCCCCTCTCTCAGCAGAGTCAGAACAGTAAAACAAAAGGTTCGTTCACCTGACGGGGGCTAGCAGCTTTCCTTAGGAATGAGGACCTGCTCTGAACGCTTGTCTCTGTTCCTCCTCAGCCATGAGCCGCTGACCTTATTCTGAAGGATAGGCCAGGCAGACCCCGGGACGCAGAAGGCATTGCAGGCAGGATTGGGTTTCCTTACTTCCCCATCTGTAAACTTTGTTGACTGTAGCTTTAAATATTTATGACCAATGCAGGAAGTTTGGCTGGAACCGAGAAGAGCTGGTGGGGAGATCTGTTTCCCTCCAACCCGGGATGTTAGCAGAGCGCACGTTCAGCACTGTGCTCATTCCCAAGACTGGGCGCTCCCAAATGTCAACTCCAACCATGGTGGGTGGGGGTGACTGTGTGGGGATTTGAATTGATGGTTTTGTTCTCATCCATAAGCTGTTTTTCTTATTCTAAGGGATGTACTCTTGACCCAATCATGGAACACTGACACAATGCATAAAATTGTCTCTCATCCCATCCCTCCTCAGAGGGGCCCAGCCATTGTGTAAAAAGACACAAAAGGTTTGATTGGGGCCAAAATTCCAAGTCTATGCTGAGTGGGCAGGAGAAGCTAGAAGTAGGACACTGCAGAGAGATGATGCGTTTTTGTCTTTTTTTTTTCTTTTTTCTTTTTTTGAAAGAGAAGGAATCTTCCAGATATGGCCTGCCCAATAGTTCCCAGCAGAAATACTGCAAGGAAGATACGTCCTGACAATCACCACTGTTTATGCAGAATCTCTGGCAAACAGCATCCAACTCAGCGAGTTTTCAAATATGTATCACCCCACCACAATATTCGCCTCCCCCACACCATTTCCCGCTAGTGGATTTGGTTTAGGATCGTTTTCATGATTTGCACTCGTTTTGTAAGCAGCAAGAGGACTGACTCCAAGAGAAAAGCTAATCAGGGCTCTACCCAGAGACTCTGCAATCGAAATCAGATGTGCTGAAGGAAAAATTAATGGAAACGCAGAAAGGGAAGGGCTCATTGCTGATTTCATAGCAGAGAGGAGGAGCTGACGGGAGGGCATGGTCTCTGAGCAGAGGATCTGCAGGAATCCAGCTGTGCAGTCATCCATTTTATTTATCATGCACAAGGCAACATCTGCATAAAACACCAAGCATTCCTGGGACCCAAATATCAGGCAAATAAAGAGTATTTGGGGAAAGAGGTGAAATAGCAAAACGGTTTGTACTGCCTGCAAGTAGCTGTGAAGAACGACTCAAGGGGCTGAGAGGAGACTCTGTGAGTCTAGCTGTGTGTCGTTCAGGCAGTTCCATAGAGCAGAGCAGACGTAATGAGAGCTAGCTTAGCCACATGGTGGTAAAAACAAAACAACACAAACAAAACAGGGAAAAGTAGGCTACCCACAGAGGCCATCTTTACTCTGGATCAGTTAGTGAGGAAGCTTACAGGTAAAAATGTGACTTGGAATGCAAATGATCAAGGGTCTCGAGTGCTACGAAGTCATGGGTGAAACAGGATCTCCCACAACTGTGCAAGTGTGTGCCAATAGGACAAATGGAAAAATAATGGAGTGTTCTTACTTGCAAATTGTTCTTAGTCCATTCAGTGATCTTAAGTGTTAGGAAACCTTTTAATCTGCAAATAAGTAATTTGTTAAATTCACTTGGCCTCCCATAAATTACACGATGGTAGCTAACTGATGGCATGAAGTTAAACCTCCAACTTAAAGGTAAAAATGCATTCAAAAAATAGAAACAACAAACCAGACCCACTATTGGATAGCACAATAGGGTGACTACAGTCAATAATAACTTAACTGTACATTTTTAAATAATTGAAGAGTCTAATTTGACTGTTTGTAACTCAAATATTAAAAGCTTGAGGGTAATGATACCGTATTCTCCATGATGTGATTTTACACTGCATGCCTATATCCAATCATTTCATGTATCTCATAAATATATACACCTACTGATATGGTTTGGCTCTGTATGCCCACCCAAATCTCATCTTGAATTGTAATCTACATGTGTCAGAGAAGGGACCTGGTGGGAGGTGAATGGATCATGGGGACAGAACCCCCATGCTGTTCTTGTGATAATGAGTGAGGTCTCATGAGAACTTAGGGTTTCAAAGTGTTTGGCAGCTCCATCTTCTCACTCGCTCTCTCTCTCTTCTGTATCTCTCTCGCGCTCGCTCTCTCTCTCTCTCTCTCTCTCTCTCTCTCCTGCCACCTTGTGAAGGTGCTTGCTTCTCCTTTGCCTTCTGCCATCATTGTAAGTTTCCTGAGGCCTCCCCAGCGATGCAGAACTGTGAGGCAATTCAACCTCTTTTATTTATAAATTTCCCAGTCTCAGGTAGCGTCTTTTATAACAGTATAAAATGGACTGATACACCTACCATGTTCCCACAAAAATTTTAAAAAAAAACTTTTAAATGTATTCAAAAATTAGCAACATCTAAAACCATCCTCTGATAAGAGTACCGACAGATTACTGATATCAGTAATCCTTTTCCTTACTCTTCATTTCAGGACCAGTTAAAATGACCCATGTCGTGATTAAAATGTCTCATGAGCTTAGCTTACACTGCTCTGGTCTTCCTCCAGTTATTTATTTCTTACATCTCTTTTTATGTATTTGAACATGTACTCTTCTGATGTTTAAAGACACACATATATGTGTGGATAAAATGCACCATATGGCCCGCATAAAGACACTAATAGTCACTATATCCACTCACCCGAATCAGACTGGAGATAACTAGCATATTTAGCAGCTTTCACTCAAAGGAACAAGGTGCACGATAAAGGTGCATTATAAAAGTCAACCTAATAAAGAACTCATTTTTTAAAAAATCTCAGAATCATGTGCACAGCGTCACCAGCTAAATGTCACATCCTTTACCCCATATACCCTGCCTCGTGCCTTAAAAAATATAAATAGAAAGCTGTTCAATTTATAAATTGCTCTGCTATGCTCTGTAACCACCATTAATAAATGATGATTGACTTTATTCTTCTGTAACCACCCTTGTTTCATTCAGGATACGCAGTCAATTATCTAGCAATAATGACGTCTGCCTGCTATGTTACTGCTTAATTTCACAGGTCTGGCTATGTCTTCAGATAAAGAGAAAATACAGACAAAAATGGCAAGTTTCTCCTTTTATTTCACATAGCCCCATTTTAAAGTTGCCATCAGTAATGGTAAAGATGGCTGGGAGAGGAGCTGATTGCATGCATTTTTCTGCAGGATGTAGAGAATGCAGCTCAGGTGGATACAATCTGCCTGCACAACATTCACCCAAATCTAGGAAGAACATCCTGGTGACAGCGCAGTGTCCCTTGTCCCGCGCCAGTTAACCAGCCTCGTGACCTCTTGATGACAAGGGAAATGAGATGCTGGCCCTGAAAAGGGGGAACTGACATGACTCAGTGGCATGGAAAATTCCAGTCTTACTCGGAGGAGCTGCTTTTTCATTTCGCAGACGCCCTTTCCTCGTCACCACGATCTGCCTCCATTCTCTGGTCACTCAACTTGTATCTTCACACACAGAGGACTGGGCTGCCTCTTCTAGTTGCGTTCCAAAAGAGCAGTTCTCCTGCAGGCTTTTATGAAATGAGGGGGCTGTTTCCGTACTGAGAGGTGGCTCCACAGTACATACAGCAGTGCTTGCTGGTGTGATGGTCATGCAAACCAAAGAGATTCTGGTTCCTCCCCTCAGCTTGAGTTTCATTAGCCAGTTCAGGAGCATTGTGGACTGAACCGTGTCCCTACCTCCTGCCCCAATTCATATGCCAAAGCCCTAATCCCCAAAGTGATGGCATTTGGAAATGGAGCCTTCGGGAGTTAATTAGGATTAGCCACAGTCATGCAGGTGGAGTCTCTGGGATGGGACAAGTAACCTTATAAGAAGACACCAGAGAGCTCACTTGTTCCTGCTCTGCCATAAGCAGACAGAGCAAGAAGGTAGTGGCTGTCTGCAAACCAGCCAAAGGGCTCTCACCAAGAGTCTGCCCATGCTGGCCTCCTAACCTGGAACTGCTACCCCCGCAAATGAAAGAAATCAATGTGTGTTGTTAGCCACTCAGTCTCTGGTAGCTTGTTATAGCAGGCCAAGTAAACTAATACAAGGGGTTAAAAAAAACGGCATCAGATAAAAATGTAATTAAGAATGACAAACATCTGGTATTCTGTTCACAGGAACAAATGCTTCATGACAAAGTGAGCAAGGCCCATCTGGCCCCTTCTGGATCCCAACTCCACCCTTTCCTCACCGAGCAAGTGACTCTGCTTCTCTGGATCTCAGTTTCCTCATCTGTAAAACATCCCCCCAGCTTATGTGCCCATTCCAGAGGGCTTTCGTGAAAATGCATCAAGACAAGACTCATATATATTTAACAGTGTTGGGGAAACCTATAAATTTAATAAGATTCCCAAGGAGCTTGAAAAAGAAGATTGCCCAGAGGAAGAATACAACAACCTGCCTTCAGTTACCTGATGGTTACCTTCAGAAACAAAAAAATTTCCCTAGTGACCACCTGGAAATAGGAAAGACATTGTCCCTCTCTTGAGACCTGTCTCTGCTGCCAAAGTGCTCCATCTGCTCCTTCCACACCGTGATCCCAGACAAACGCCGAAACTTCAACCTGCTGATTAAGTTGATGATCTGGCTTTCTGGCATCCAAATATGATCTCATTCCCCTTCCTCACCCCAAACCCCAAACCCCACTATCCAACAGCCATTCTGTTTTCATTTCAGTACCAACATCTGGTCCCTCTAATTCTATCAACACCCAAACATATGGAAGGAACAACAAGACCCAGCGATGTGAACCATTATTTTTAAAAAGCAAACCAGGTCCTAAATACCAATTGATTGCTAAAAGGGCACTTACAGAGGTTTATTAAGTACATAGAACATAAATCTGTTTGGCATGTAATTAATTCAAAATTACAGAAACACTAAATGTGTAATTAAATCTACACGGAATGTTTAGGGCTTTTGCTGGCATTTACAAAGGAAGCTATGGGAAATTTATTAGCTAGCAATTTATTGCTCAAAATACTGGCAAATCAGGAGTATGTTGATGGAAATCTAGCTTGTTGTCAATCTGCTGTTAGAGGCCAATTAAAGATTCAAAGCCTTCCAAACCAGTGGCCAGGCAAGAGTATTGCCAAGCATAGAGTTCGACAGCTTTAGCTGTTTGTCCTTTCCATTCTATCTCAACAAGTATTTATCTCCCCGGGACACACCATCCTCGTTACTTAAATACTTAATTGACACATTAAAACGTGGTCCACTGGAGACCTGGATGAGATAAAAGCAATGTTATATTTGGAATCCTCACCAATTGACAAACTTCACTCTGTTTAAACAGAATACAGATTTTTTTTTTTTTCTGGCTCACTCTAAGTCAAAAGTTTAAATGAAAAATATGCAAAGTGAAGGAGTCGAAAGTTATTCCAGAAACTTTCCCACTCATTTCTAGCCTCCGCAGCAGTTTAGGGCTAGAAAGGAGTGTCTGGTGTCCAGAGCTGGCCTGACTCTCCCCATACTGCTGATTCACAGTAGCCACCAGCCGTGTGTGAACACTAAGTACTTGAATTGTGGCTAGTGTGACTGAGGAAGTGAATTTATTATTTTATTTTAATTAATTTCAACTTATATTTAAATAGCCACATGGGGCTACTGGCTACCATATAGGTCCTCACAGGTTTGGCAACCATGCATACACATTAAAAACTCATCAGATATCATCTTAACAGAGGGCTGTCCAAATGTCATGGGACTCTGCAGGTAGAACTTAATTGCCAGGGAGAGCAAGGGAGATTTTTAAAAAAGAAGATGGGTTATTTAATCAGGGTTTTGTGAGATGAATAGGAGCTTACCATTAGGAAGACCAGAGAAAGCACTATGAGCAGAGAGAAAATTGTGTGCATAGAAAGAGGGAGAAAAATGAGAGCCAAGAGAGATTCTAAAACAGAACCACTTAGTTAAGCCACTCCCAAAGTCCAGACCCACAGAAACTGAGATCAAAATTTATTCCTATCTTTGAGTGATTTGTTACACAGCAATAGATAACAAATATAGGGTATATCATATTGCGTGTGTGTTGCCAACTTCATCGTGTGAATAGCGACAGGGATGCAGAAACTGTCAGAGGGCATGCTGTAGCTTAGAAGATATGAAAGGTCTACAAAAAATATCCACATGCCAAGATGGCCACCTCATTGCATCCAGTGCCAGCCTCTCAGGAAAACCTCTAAAGGCCCCAGACAGTCTGTGCTTCTAAGCTCTCCTACTGCTGACGAACCCAAGGCCTTCTGGAAGTGTCTACATCTGTGCCTGGATGGCTATTTAATATTTAAAGCAACATTTGAAATGACATTAAGTTACCCTAATTATGGTCCCTGTGTACAATTACCTTTTCTGCCTGATAATAAGCGAACAAGAAGGGTATGACTATGATTTTAAGGGTAGAATTCATATTTTTAACTTCCATGTGCCAAGTTGAGTAAAGGGTTTTATGCAAATACAGCAAAAAATATAGGCCCCCCAAAAGTCATCATCATTAGGCTTATTTCAAAATCAGATCTAATATTAATTCCTAGGAAATAACACTCTTTGGAATGAAGAGACTTGATTACTCTATAGGAATTCTAATGAATAGCACTGCCACTCCCCCATCCTCACCACTGCCTTCTCTATGCACTTTAAATAATTTTTATCTTTCTTCCTTTTTTTTTAAAGTAATATGATATAAAGTAGGAAAACACCAGCTAGGGAACTTTTGGGCTCTGGAGCTAGAAAATCCCGTTCCTTAGAAGCCAGCCCTGGCAGCAGAAGCCGAAGAGCCTTATGAGAGAAGTGGAAAGAGGCTGCTTACTCCAGAGAAAGTCAGTGACTCTCTGCAGGACTTAGAACCAGTATTGAATGGATATAACTAGAAGGACTTAGACAATGGGACTGTGGAGCAACTGAAGCCAGCAGGTGGAAACGCCCGGGTGGGATTGGGCTATAGAGGAGAACGAGCTGGAAAACCTTCAAGAGCTGTTCAAATTCAGTGTCGTTGAAATGATTCTAATATTTACGATCTCCCCTCAAAAAATGGTCTACTCAGGCGCACATAGCCAGCAGCACCATCTTGTTGACCATGGCTGGGGAATTTTCTCCTCCGCCGCTTCTCTGTGCCTTCATTTAGTTTTATAAAACTATGAGATATCAGGCCTGATAGGTCCTGGGAGTGCTGAGTAACCCTCCCCTTCACAAATGAGGAAACTGAGGCCCAAGAGGGAAGGTGACCCAGGCCAAATTGCAAACACGTTGTTCAGTTTTCTTCTAACAATTCAAAAGAACAAATTCAGTGCTCACTGCATCCAGGCTTATGGGGTCACAGCAAAATGAGAGATTCTTATTCACGACAGCTCTTTGCAATGTGCTCATTTCTTCTGATTAGGGACTCTTCAAAAGAGATGCTTCTTGGTTCTAATTGATATGGCCCTTTTAAGAAATCCAGTTTGTCCTCTTCTACCTCAATTGATTTCAGTTCTAGTAACAAGGCAGAGAGGTGTAAATTTCATTCAAATGAAGCTCTTAGGCAACTTTTCCTATGAGACAAAATGATATTGGAAAATTAGCCGTGAGGTGGTTCTACCAGCTATGGGATTTAACAAATTATATCATCTTCCCGAAGAGGCGTGGAAGAATTCAGGCTGTGGGGCTGCGAACATGGGTCCCGACACCCCCGACTGGCCATGAGCCATGGACATGTTCGCTATGCCACAATGTGGAGGAGGGATTTCTTTTGTGGTTCTTCATTCCCTTCATTTGAAAAATTAATACACACAGATGGGGAAATACAAAACATACCAATAGAGTATGCCAATTACTCCATCACACCTCCAAACCCCAGGCCCCATCCTCAAATGTGAGCACTGTTAACTGTATTTCCTAGATCTTCATTTTTTTCCCACCAAAGGGAATAATCCATACTCATTATATTGCCTGTGGTATTTTTCACTCAACAAAAATCTTTGAGATCTTTTCTTCCCACTGTATAGAGATCTGCTTTCTTCTTCTTTTTCACAGGGGTTCCACTTTATTCTTTTTTTTCAAAACTTCAAAATGTCCCATGGTTCCAATATACAATCATTTATTTACCTTTCTCTTATTTATGAACATCCTGGTTGTTCCCAGTCTTTTGTTTCTAAAAGTCTGTGCTGAACAAACAGTGTCGTCTACAGGTCTGAAGGATACATTTCTAGGAGCGGACATGCTGGCTTGGAGGATGTGTGCAGTTTAAAATCAAGGACAGGGTTTCAGGGCAACCCAGTCATCACAGTCGCTCTGTGCAAAGTCAAAAGCAACTGTCCATCTCAGTAATCCCCTTGGCCGGCTGCTTTTCCCAGCTTCCTCCAGCCCCTTGATCCTTCCCTCCTGCTCCATGTCATTCAGGTATTGTGTCTCCTCTGAAGACCAAACTCCACTGAGGACCAAACCCCCAGTCCCCTCTGAGCCCCAGTCCATGCACCAGTTTTCAGAGAAAAGGGACTGTCATTAAATGTTTGCTAGAAGAATTGATGATGCCTGAATGGTGGATGGTGTGAACAGCAGGCAATTAATAAGGGACTCATGTTTTTTTCAAATAGTTGTACTCTCAACCCTTTTAATAGGAACATTCAAGATCTCTTCTTCCTTGAGTGGAGTGGGAGACCCTTCCTTTTAGGTCATGTCCATATTCTTCAAGGTAACACTGCTTATGCTGAAGGGGTGAAGAGCACTGCTCTGGGTCCTCACAGAGCAGTGTCCAAGCCGCAGATGTGTGTTTCTGCGTGTGTGTGTGTGTGTGTGTGTGTGTGCGCGCACACGCACACAGGCACACCTGACCACAAAGCAGGCCATTCCATAAACAACTAGAACAGACTGCCCGTGACCTCGCAAAGATCCCCACACTACCCCCAGCAAAGGCTGCCCAGGGACTGCTGTTGCTCTTTTGTTCCAGGCTGAGTGGAACTGTCACGGACGGATGGAGTGCATCTCCCAGCGGCAGCTCACTGTAAGCCAGGAGAAAGAGCAGGAAGCTCTCCTACAGATGCCCTGGCCTGGAATTCACGGTCGCAAGCAGCCTGGGGCCTCCTCCTCCAAGGAAATGGCGAGCGTGCAGAAGACAAGGAACCGTGGCAATAAAACCCACAACAGGGGTGGGCATTGTCCTAAGCACTTTGCACACAATAGTACATCTTGTATCCAGTGGTACAAGACTACCATGAGCTGCATTTACAGAGGAGGACACCAACATACAGAGAGAAAGTAATGTGTTTAAAGTCACACAGTTTGTATGTCAGTGTGCAGTGGGGACACAGTAGCCATCCAGGCCAGAGCTCCAGAGTGCATGGCTATTTCCTCCCAGGGTTGGGAGTCTGTCCACACTGCAGGCACAGTACTGGGCAATCCACACCTGTCTCAGGTGATCTTGCCAGTAGCTCAGTGAGGCAGGGACCATGAATAACTCCATCTGTGAATGAGGCCACAAGCGGTGTATGGAAGATCTCTCCGCTAAGAATTAGAGGGCTTCGGCACCCCTTGGTTCCCAAAGCTGGTGGGTGCTCAGCACCATTGCTCTGCAAGACCTCTTCTCCTGCTGGGCACGCTGGCTCCATCTGTCTTCTCGTTTTACATTTAAACTGCACGTGGCGCTTTACATATGTTCGTCGGGCTTGGAAAACATCAGCCAAACTCAAGGGCTGGTAAAACCTTTTTGGTTTTAGCAATTTTCAATGTCTGACATGATGGAAATACAGGCAGGCAGGGGATCCCAAACACAATACACTTGGCAATGAAACAGAGGTCACCAGCACGCTCTGAGTTCCCAGGAGACAATATTAATAGATACTGTTTTGTGAGTGCTTATTGCAGGATATTGTGCTAGGTGTGTGACCTTTTAAAAATCATTTAATGCTTACAACCACCTTCTAAAGGAGATAGGACTGACTTCATTTTAGAGACTAGACAAGGTTCAGAGAAGTTTAGTTAAGTTACTCAGAGTCACACAGCTCATAAGGGCAGGGCTGGGATTCTAAGCCAGGCAGTCTAGCTCCAGAGTACGGTTGTCACACGTAGCAAGCTTCAATAAATAGTTAGGAGATGCCCGGATAAATGTGAATTTCAGATGAATGATAAGTAATTGTTTTCATTAAGAATGGCCCATGCAGGTCTCCAGTCTGCAGGCTGCTGCACGTTTCACACCGTCATGGTGGGGTTGGTACGGTGTCTCATAGACTCACCTTCAGTGTAGATTCTGAAAAGCATAGACACTGACATCCTTCCCTATCCTCTCTGAACCCAGCAAGGTCAGGAGACCCTTCCTCCCACATACCCCTCTTCCCACCTGCAGGTGCAAGGTATAAACACACATCGCTGGCCTCCAACAGCCCCCAACCCTAACCTGCTGGTGGCTTGAGATGCTAAAGAGGGAGGGCTCTTTATTCACTGCTGGACCAAGGAGCTTGGGTTACAAGGCCAGTAGCTTGTTTCTACTCTTCCAGAACTGAGGTTTGGAAGAAAGCTGGAGCAATTTTGTTTTGCATTTACAGGATGCGGAGGAGCTTAGAAATGGGTAAAAAGAGCTAAAATCCCTCCCATCCCTCACAGGGAGTCCCAGGCATCAGTTCTGGGCTTCAGTCTGGGGTGAAAATATAGGAACAGATGAGGCTCCTCTGAAAATAACAAAATAAAAAGAGCCCATAGGGATGTGTTACCAGGGGAGAGAGCGAGCAGAGGGTTTTTGTTTTGTTTTGTTTGGCGAGGGAAGCATGGATTAAACACTCAAAACAAATCTGAAGCCGAAGTTAAGAGTAAAAGGCAGCTCGGAGACAAGACAAGACTTTCCAGACATCGACGGGGCCCGCTGTAACACGTGGGTATAGATCCAGATGTGAATTTCAAGATTGCCATTTGTGCTGTTTCTTGGAGCTAAGAACCACGAAGACACGCGTCCCCCCGTGCGGTTTTTATGACCATGCTTAGCAAAGAGTGATGCTGGGTGGATCCGCTCACCTGCGGGGACATTCTGCAGAGGAGGCCCAGGCCTCCTGCCCACGGCCTCCAGAGTGGAGGCACAGACCTCCTCCTGGCTCCCAAAGCTTTCTGTTTCCACAGAAGGGATTCTCAGCAAAACAGCATTCTGCACTGCAGGTAATCACGGGCCACTTTCTCTTTAAATAGCTTCTTTGTAACCACAAACATGTATGTTTTTCATAAAGCTCTGAAAATTGTACTAGGCCCTGGGGAAGCACCAAGTGGAAACGCAGGTGCCCAGAGATTAGAACTCCACTACTCCAGAGGTACAATGTGCTGTTTGTAACAATTATAATAATACACCTGTACCACCATTGTCAATGTGGGCCAGCCACACGGGGGCTCATTAGTATTGTATTAGGGCTGCATGGGGAAACAGATAATGGCCCATAATGAAAAATGCCAAATTTTCTATATAATAAAAATGAACTTGATTAATGAAAATCACTTTCAGGGAAAGAGTTACAGCGTTGTTAGAAATAAAAAATGATGTATTAATCCGACATTCTTACAGATGGTCCCAACCTCCTGACAACTGCTATTCATTTGAGATGCTATTAGCATGCATAATTATGCTAATTAAGTTGTAATTAAGCACCAATTCTTCAGAGGGCTTTTTTTGTCTATCATTTAATACAACTCGGTTGCAAAGAGTGCTTAAAGCTTTGTACAGTGTTTCATTCAAAAGGGGTTCCCAAATTTCTTAGCAAAGATTTAGCAGCTGAACCATGGATAGGAGCTATAATCCTTGTTTTGGTTAAAGAAAAGTCAGTAAATACCAGCGGGGTCTGCCAGTTGTTGATAAAATAATGAACACTTTCTGCTAAAATAAGCACAGTTCAAACCAGGGCAATTACAATGAGAACAAAATGTATAATTATCAGTAGTGATAGAACCATTGTCGTATTACATGGTCGGTTTTATACTTTTTATTTGAAAAAAGGGGACTTAAGGAGTACATTCAATAAGAAATAATTAGGGAAAATGGCATTCAATATTTTATTAAAAGGAAAATAAATCAGAAAGCTGAAAATATCTCCCAGGGGTGGGGTTGTGAAAGAGAAAAAGAATCAGAGATTTTGTTTTCAGTTCCAAAAGCTATTGAGATAAACATTTTAAGAACATGATAAAATAAATGAAAAACAGCACATAAAATGGTGTCTTCAACTCGACTATCTACGGAGGCAAAGGCAGAGTTTTTAGGGAAGAAGTTAGTTAAACTAGCCATTTAAGAATAAACGCTTACAGGTCAGTTTGACTGAATTTTATCACTCTTGTCCCCAGTATCTGCTGTATACGAGTACGCTGCACACAGAGTTAAGTTTTGCTTCATTTCGTTTTGTCACTTGTTCTGCAGGGATAAAGCCTGAAACAGCCAGAGAGCTTAGAACAAAGGGGGTTTAATGAAGGGCTTGGGAATGGTGTTTGTTCTAAGGGGAGGAGCCGGCCAGCCAGTGGGGTTTTCTGAGACACCAGCGCCCTGCTCACCTTCCTCCCAAGGCAGAGAATTCTGTTTCCCAGGAGCTTCCTACCTATCTTTATTCCACCCTGAGCTGAAAGGGAAGAATCAAAAAACAGCCCAGAGGAAGGCCCAATTCTCCCTAAACTTCAATTTAAGTGATTTTTTTTTTTTTTTTAGATGGAGTTTGGCTCTTGTTACCCAGGCTGGAGTGCAATGGATCGATCTCGGCTCACCGCAACCTCTGCCTCCTGGGTTCAAGCGGTTCTCCTGCCTCAGTCTCCCGAGTAGCTGGGACAACAGGCGCATGCCCAGCTAATTTTTGTATTTTTAGTAGAGATACGGTTTCACCATGTTGACCAGGATGGTCTCGATCTCTTGACCTTGTGATCCACCCGCCTCAGCCTCCCAAAGTGAAGCGACTTATTTTTTAAAACACCAAGAGCCTAGACCACACTGCAACCCCATTACTTGCCATATCAGTGTGATCAGCTGCTGTTTAAGGAAAAGCTCCAGGAGGGAACACTGGAAATACTGTTAGACCACAGCTGAGCAGCCTTTCCCACTTCCTTTTCTAACCATGACATTAAAAAAAAAAAAAAAATCTTTCAAATGAGCGTTTTGCTTTCTTATCTGTGCTAATCTCAATTTGAACTTGGTCTTTGCATTAGTTTTATTTTAAGCCTCTGGAAAACTTACTCCATGGATAGGAAGCTCTGCAGAAACCACTCACTTTGTTTAATCTTCACTTTCCCTGCGGGCAGTTCAGAGCAGGAGGGAGGTAACAGAGAGAAATGGTGCCCTGGATGCCAGAAGCCATGAGCTGGAGACAGCCTCAGCCACAGCATAACACTTAACAAGCGGTTTAATACATTGTCCTCATCTGTAAAGTGGAACACCCATTGGCTGCCCTGAACAGCTCATATGTGATGATAAGATACAGCAATAAGTGCAAAGGCAAGGTGAAAAAGTCGGCCACCATGCAGATGTTTGGGATTTCCACCCAACAAGATGTCCAGTAACCCTGGGCCTCCTCTGATGCTGAATGTCCAGCACGGATTCTCCAGAGACCCAGATATCCATGAGAAAGCAGGTTTCTTACTGGACCTGAAGATCCTAGGCCCAATGCACGGCTCCTTGATAAAAATGAGCTCTTCTCTGCCTTTTCTATACTCGTCACTTTAAAAATATTCCCTTGCTGGTGATCATAATGGCTGAGGTCAGAAGGAAATAAAATGCTTTCCATCCATAAGGCTAGAATGGCAGAATGAGGAGAGGACAAGTTAAAGACCAGAGGTAATTTTTTTAAAATAGCAAAATCAGCATAAACAAACTAAAAAGCAAATAATAAGCAGGGGAAAATATTTGTAACCTGTATCACCACAAAGTTAATAATCCAAATATGTTAAAAAAAAAAAAAGAAACTCCTATAAATAAAGAAAAGTCCAACAATTCTATAGGAAAAGGAACAAGAGATACAAGAATTCACAGGAAAAAAAAAGCCACAATGGTTCTTAAATGTGTAAAACGTCATTTATCCTTGCTAGTAAAAAAAAAAAATGAAAAGTAAAACTACAGCTAAACATAACTTCTCACCTACTATTTTGGAAAAGAAAAACCCCAAAAGTTTGAAATACACACACACACACACACACACACACACACACACCCCAAAGATATTATATACATATATAATTATTAAACATACATAGATATATTTAACATATTATACAAACACATACATATAGACTGTACTGGTGAGGTAAAAACAGGGACTTTAACACTTATTGGTATATATTTCAACTGTACAATTCCTACGGTGAGATTTAAACATCTAGCAAAGTTATATATGCCTTTTACTTAGTAATTCTAAAGACACACTTGAAAAAATAACATTATATGAACAAAATAGTAACTGAAGCTCTATCTGTAATAGTGAAAGACTAGAAAAAAATGCGAATGTCCATCTGTGTTAATTACATAAACCATGTTACCTCATTTCAAGTGGAGTATTATGCAGCTATAACAAGGAATAAAATTATACCTGATAGTGCTATAAGTAATTATCAGAAAATATTATTAATTTTAAAAATGCAAGGAGCAGAAAGCATGTGTAGTATATTACCTTTTATTTAGGAAACTGGTGAGAGAGAGAGAATGTGTGTGTGTGTGTTTATTTGTTTATAACAGCAAAAACACAGGTACATATAGCGGTAGTGCGAAAGCCTAGGCTAGACTCTTGAATATATTTTGCTTTTCAGCTATGCCTTTGATAACAAGCAAATGTTTAACCAAATTGCATCAAGATTTAAATCAGAATAAGACAAAGTACTTTAAAATTAAAAACTAAGTGAAACAAATAAATATAACTGTAAAATGTAATATCATCAAAAGTAAATTATTTCAGCCTGGTGCAGTGGCTCATGCCTGCAATCCCAGCACTTTAGGAGGCCAAGGCAGGAAGATCACCTGAAATCAGGAGTTCAAGACAAGTATGGCCAACATGGTGAATCCCTGTCTCTATAGAAAATGCTAAAATTAGCTAGGCATGGTGGCATGTGCCTGTAGTCCCAGCTACCCAGGAGGCTGAGGCAGGAGAATCACTTGAACCTGGGAGGCAGAGGTTGCAGTGAGCTGAGATCGTGCCATTGTACTCCAGCCTGGGTGACAGGGGAAGACTCAGTCTTAATCAATTATTTCAAGGGTCTTTAAAAGACAACAATTTGACAATGAATTTCAAGTGAATATATCGTAAGGTCAAACGAATCTTTATTTTGAACATTTATATTGTTGGCATCAACTTATAATGTATTTTTTCTTAAAAATATGTTTTTCCAAGAGTTGTCAACTGAAAACATCTGTGCACAATGATAACCCAACACAAAGAGCATCTCAGTGCTGACACTCTGGCCTCAAAGTACCTTTTCTCACTAGTAGAAAGCACCCACTTTTTGGAGAAATGTCTGGTTCCAGACTAAGTACAGAAAATGTGCAAGATGAGCCTGGAACAAGCAGGTAAGTGTAAGTGAGAGATGCCAAGACTCCTGGGTTACATCAAGAGTCTCAGGAGCCAACGTGACGGAACTTCCACTGGCCAAGACAGGACAATTTGAGCATAAAAAGAATCCTCTCTTGCCATGGACTGAAACATACAGATCATGTTAAAAATCCATGAAAAATATTTATAATATTTTTTAAAATATCGATGACCTCTGGAGAATGCTAGGGAAGTAACTCTTTATTTGGAAACTGAAAAATAAAGAGGAAGAAATGATCAAGCATTTGCCTCACTTTCCTAAATAAATTCTACTTCAGGGCAAATTTAAATGTAGAAGAAGAGCAAGGAGGGTAAGTGGGGGAAAGAGAAGAAGAAGAAAAAATTTTTTGAAAAATTGCAAGTTGAAAAAAATAGAGGTAAAAACCACTTTGAAACAGTGAAATGATGGCTCTGGCCAGTGATTATCAGTAGCCACTTAAATCTGACCAATTTTAACATCACTAAAAAAGATGCAAGGAGACCTTATGTACCTCCTGATAGAAGTACTCAATGCTATCTATAAGATTTAGATTTAAATGAGGAATCAGAAAGAATCATCAAGTCGCTGGTGATTGATTCATCAAATGCTACTGAAATTCTGTCTAACTCAGATATTATAAATATACTTTTAGTTCTCTGAAGAATTTCATGGCCCTATGTAGCAGAAAACAATAATATTATCAAGCAGATATTTATTCTAGAAATGCAAGCATGGTTCAATAGTAGTAAATAATCGTTTCGAATGATACAGGTAAAATATTTTACAAATTTTATACCCGTTTATGACAGGAAATGTTAGAGAACCAGGAATAGAAGGAAATTTTTAAACTTGATACAAAATGGTTTCTAAAAACCCATGATAAAATTTATCAACTGTGAAATATTAGAAACATTGTTTTCAAAGTCAAAAAAAAGCCCATGATTCTCAGCAAACAGACACAAGAACAGAAAATCAAACATCGCATGTTCTCACTCATAGGCAGGTGTTGAACTATGAGAACACGTGGACACAAGGAACATCACACACTGGGGTCTGTTGGGGGAGGCGAGGGGAGGGACAGTGGCAGGTGGGGAGGTTCAGGAGGGATAACATGGGGAGAAATGCCAGATATAGTATGGGTGATAGGGGGATGGAGGCAGAAAACCACACTGGCATATATGTACCTATGCAACAATCCTTCATGATCTGCACATGTAACACAGAACCTGAAGTACAATTTAAAGAAAAAGATAATAGATTCACAAAAACAAAAAACAAACAAAAAAACAATGTCCTATAATCACTTTGTCCCAGAAATAAAAATAAAAGATTATAAATTGCTTCTACAAATTGTAATTATAATTACCTATAATTATATACATAAAATAATTAAAAATATAATTATTTGTAATTATACAAATTACATAATTTTCCAAAATTCATATGGGAAAGCAAAACTATTAGATCTAAAAGGATAATTTAGAAAATTTCCTGAATACAGGTTCAAAATAAAAATATATAAATAACATTGCTACAAACCAGCACTAACCAATTAGAAAATATTATAGAAAAAGTTCAAGATACTTTACTGTTATCAAGGGATGAAATTATTAAAATGTGGAAGACTCGTGAATATTAAAATGTGAAAAAATATAGTAAAAATCATTGAAAGACACTAATATTTATAAAAGGAAAGATGTTAAATTTAGAAAGGAGAAAATAACACTAAGAAGTTAAGTCCCTCCAAATTGATAGGCAATTATAATAGAGTTACCATTAAAATATCAACAGAATTTTCATGCAAGCTGGCAAACAGGTCCTAAAATTTATACCGAGGGAGAAAGATTCAAGAATAGCAAACACAGATGAGGTGCGGTGGCTCTCACCTGTAATCCCAGCACTTTGGGAGGCCAAGGCAGGAGGATAGCTTGAGACCAGGAGTTTGGGATCAGCCTGGTCAACATGGTAAAACCCCATTTCTACCAAAAATACACAAACACAAAAATAGCTGGGTGTGGTGGCACACTCATATAGTCCCAGCTACTTGGGTGGCTGACACAGAAAAACTGCTTGAACCTGGGAGGTGGAATGGCAGTGAGCAGACACCATGCCACTGCACTCCAGCCTGGGCAACAGAGGCAGACTCTGTCTCAAAAAAAAATAGCAAAGACAATGATAAAAAAGAATAAGAAGAGAAAACTGTTTCAACACATTGCTATGTAACAAACTACCTCAACTCTAAATTGCTTAAAACAACAATTATTTATTTTGTTCATAAATCAGGAGTTCCAGCCCATTCTGGCCAACGTAGTAAAACCCTATCTCTACTTAAAAATATGTATATACACAAAAAATAGCAGGGTGTGGTGGTGGATGCCTGTAATCTCAGCTTCTCAGGAGGCTGAGGCAAAAGAATCGTTTGAAACTGGGAGGTGGAGGCTGCAGTGAGCCAAGATTGTGCCATTGCACTCCAGCCTGGGCAACAGAACATCTCAAAAAACAAACAAACAAACAAACAATTTGGACAGTTCTGGGTGGGAATCTCTAATCTCTACTCCAAGAAGCAAGGAGAAGCTGGAAATGCTGCTCAGGGGTGGAATCATCTAACAGATCATTTACTCACCTGCACAGTGGTTGATATTGACTATTGGCTGGGACTGCAGAGGAGCTGTTGGCTGCAACATATACACCTGGCCCCTCCACGTGACTGCCTGGCTTCCTTACAGCATGATGGCTTGTTTCCAAAAGTAGCCACAGAAAGCCAGGCAGAGGCTGTATCACATTTTATGATTTAGCCTTGAAAGACACACAACATCACCTTCACCACATTCTATTAGTTATAAATCGTCTCTAAAGACTTCCCAGAGTCAAGGGGTAGAGAATTAGACATTTTTTATGAGAAAAATGTCAAATAATTTACAGATACATTTTAAAATCACCATAAGTGCATTCCCATAAGATATAATGCTTAACCGATAGCAACTAACAATGACCCAGGAATAGGTAGCCAAAGGGAAATGGAATGGAATGGAATGGAAGTAGAACGAATGGAAATTGAATGGAAGTTAAATGGAATGGAATGGTATAGAAGTAGAATAAATGGAAATGGAATGAAAGTGGAATGGAATAAAAGTAGAATGAATGGAAATGGAAATGGAATTGAACAGAACGTAATGGAATAGAAGTAGAATGAATGGAATGGAATGGAATGGAATGGAATGGAATGGAATGGAATGAAGTACAATGAATGGAAATGGAAATGGAAAAGGAAATGGAAATGGAATAGAATGGAATGAAAGTAGAATGAATGGAAATGGAATGGAATGAAGTACAACGAATGGAAAAGGAAATGGAAATGGAATAGAATGGAATGGAATGGAATGGAACGGAATGGAACGAAAAGGAACGGAATGGAAATGGAATGGAATGGAATGGAATAGAATGGAACGGAACGGAATGAAATGGAGCGGAATGGAACAGAACAGAATGGAAGTAGAATAAATGGAAAAGGAAATGGAATGGAATGGAACAGAACGGAACAGAATGGAAGTAGAATGAATGGAAGAAGTAGAGTGGAAAAGAATAGAAGTGGAGTGGAATGGCATGAAATAAGCTAGGGTTGGGTGGGGCGAGACAGAATGACAAGGAATGAAGAACCAAGAAACAGAGTCACATGGACACTTGATTTCAAAAGGACTGACATTACCAATATATGAGGAAACTATGAACTATGTATTAAATGTGCTACCACAAATAATTTTCATATAGAAAGTAAAATTAGATTCTAACTTTAAACCACAGAAAAATTAATTCTAGATTAAATAAATGTATAAAACATAAAAATGAAAACCAAAACTTTAACAAGAAAGAAATACAAGAGAATATATCTATGATTCAGTAATATGGAATTATTTCTGAAAAAAGCACCAATCAAATTGAGAAGTTAGGCAGAACAAGACAGCTGAATAGAAGCCTCCACCAATAACACCCTGACAAACACACACACATACAGGAACACCAAATTTAACAATTATTAATATCTACACACATACACACCACCTTCATAAGAACCAAAAATCAGGTATCAACTTGGCCATAGTCGGGCAGAGCACCAAGCAGGCTTCTGAGGCCCCCAACTCCAGGACTTGGCTTTTAGACAGCATTTCTGGACCTGCCCTTGGCTAAAAAGGAGCCCACTGCCCTGCAGGGTGAGTCCCAAGCCTGGCAGCATCCACCATGACCTAACAGAAGAGCTCTGGGGTCTTAAGTAAACATCAGCAGTAGCTTCGCAGTAGTTAACACATACGCACTCAATGCCAGAGCAGTGAGATATATAAAGTAAATATTATTACAGGTAAAGAGAGATATGATATGATAATAGCTGAAGATTTCAAAACCCATTGGATAGATCTTCCAGACACAAAATACACAAAGAAACATAGGACTTAATCTTCACTATAGACCCAATGGACCTATTAGATATTTACAGCACATTAAATCCAACAGCTTCAGAATGTACATTCTTCTCCTCAGCACATGGATTATTCTCAAGGATAGACCACATGGTAGGTCACAAAACAAGTCTTAAAAGATCCAAAAAATATTGAAATAATATCAAGCATCTTTTCTAACCACAATGGAATAAAACTAGAAATCAACAAGAGGAATTCTGGAAACTACACAAACATATGGAAATTAAACAATATGCTCCTGAATGAGCAATGGATCAATGAAGACATTAAAAAGGAAACAGAAAAATTTCTTGAAACAAATGATAATGGAAACACAATATACCAAACTTACGGGATACATTGAAAGCTGTACTAAAGCGGAAGTTTATATCTATAAGCATCTATATCAAAAAAGAAGAAAAACTGTAAATGAATCACTTAATGATGCATCTCAAAGAACTAGAAAAGCAAGAGCTAACCAAACACAAAATTATTAGAAGAAAAAAAATAAACATCAGAGCAGAAATATATGAAACTGACACAAAGAAAATATAAAAGATCAACAAAACAAAAAGTTGGTTTTTTGAAAAGTTAAACAAAATGGACAAACCTTTAACCAGAACAAAGAAAAAAAAAGAGAGAAGACCCAAATAAACAAAATGAGAGATGAAAAAGGAGACATTAAAACTGATGCCTCAGAAATTCAGAGGATCGAGCATTAATAGCTACTGTGAGCATCTATATGCCAATAGGTTAGAAAATACAGAAGAAATGAATAAATTCGTAGACATATAAAACCTACCAAGATTAAAACATGCAGAAATCTAACACCAAAGCAGACTAACAACAAGTAATCAAACAGAATCCAGAAGAAAAAGCCTCCCAGCATAGAAAAGCCCAGGATAATATGACTTCACTGCTGAATTCTACCAAACGTTTAAAGAAAAACCAGTAACAATCATACTCAAACTATTCTGAAAAATAGAGAAGGAGGCAATACTTCCAAATTTATTATATGAGGCCAGTATTACCCCAATAGCAAAACCAAAGACACATCAAAAAAGAAAAAGAAAAAGAAGAAAGCTACCAGCCAGTATCATTGATGAATACTGATGCAAAAATCCTCAACAAAATAAGAGCAAACCAAATTCAACATATTAAAAGGATAATTCATCATGATCAAATGGGACTTATCCCTGGGATGCAAGGATGGTTCAACACACACAAATCAATCTATGTGATATATCATATGAACAGAATGAAGACAAAAACCACATGATCATTTTGATTGATGGAATGTTGGAGGGACCACTCATGTAATACTGATGAATATGTGTTTCAATAATTTGATGGCATCTAATAATACTAAAGATGCACAAGCCTTGCCAATCGGTAGCTCTACCTCTTTAAGGTATGTGTTGCAGTGAAATGCTCACACACATACACAAAAAGAAATTCACAAGCATATTGAAGTTTTGTGAGATCAAAATAAATAGATATACAGATAAATAAAACACATACATGTTCATTGGGAGAGGAAAAGATAAAACATGTCATACTGAAATAATGAAAAATTTAATACCTAAAATGAAAGAACTTAATTTACATGTATGTTGATTTGTAAAAGCAAGTTTCAGGATAGCACTACATAATATACTACAAATGAATTTTATACAATATGGTATCTATTTATACATGCCTACGAAGTCAGTGTATACAATTATGGAAGTGAAGAATACTTATCAAGACGTTTGTTTTCTCTGAGGAGGTGGGAAGGGAAATAAGTGGGGCCAGTGAAGGGGTATGAAGGAGACTTCAATGATATCTATCATATTTTATGTAATAATAATTCCTAAAATAAAAATCCAAAGCAAAATGTCAAAATGTTCAACTTTGGTATTTCTAATTAAACATCAGGAGTGTTTGTTGTGTTACTTTTATGGTGAACTCATTCATATTAAACATGCTAAATTCTTAATAAATTTAGTTATTGGACTATTAGTGGCAAGTTTAAGAAACGCAACTCAGCCAGATTAGACAAAAAGGGAATGCACTGACTCACAGAACCCAAGGAAAGACTGAAAGACCAAATCCTGAGTAGGATAGATTTGGAGCAGATCTTAGAAATGAATTTGAACCAAGAAACTGGACTTCCACTTAGACTCTCTCATCAATGCTAGTATCTGTGGCTTTCCACATAAAATAAAACTACCCTAATCCCACAAGTTCGGCTGCTATTGCTGCTGCTAATACTACTGGCAGCAGTGAACACAGATGGTGCTAATGGTGTGCATATCAAGAATCCAAGCCCTTTGCATTTATTAACTAATTGAATTCCCTGATTTCACTGCAGCACATACCTTAGAGAAGTGGAGTTAGTTATGGGCAAGGCTTGTCCATCTTTCACATTATTAGAGGATGTCAAATTGCTAAAGTACACATCTGTCAGTAGTGTATGAGTGGTCCCTCCAACATTCGGTATTGTTACTTTAAAAAGTGCCTCTAAACAATACCATCTTATGGATGAAGAGACTGAGGCACAGAGAAGTGAAATGACTTGTGCAACTCATACAGCTCAGGATGAAGCCTAGGCAGGTATATTTATTCCTGATCACTAGAAATTGACTTCCATCACCTTGAAGAACTCTGAGTATTGAGTATTTCAAATATTTTTGTTTATCTCATACTTTCTGCACCTGAAGAAAGACAGCTGCTCTTTCTGGCCTCAGTTTAAAAATCCCAGGAGAAGATTGTGATTAACCTATTTTGGGTCAGGAGCTCCTCCTGGATCTACCATCTGGGACCTTAAAATGGGAGTATCAGGACATGGAACAAAACAGAAGTTTCTATGGAAATCATAAGTTAGCAAGAAAAGTTACCAGGAAAAATAAAGACTCAGTTTCCTAAGGGATTGGGTGAAAGTGAGGATGAGGAGTTGAGCAGAAAAATAATAGAAGCCCTATATATTTTAACGTGACAATAAATACAGGATTATTTTTATCCCTTTGTTTTATTTAAAATGCAAACAATGAGCATGTCTTGTTTTATAAGTCAAAAAAAAAATTAAGACCACTTTTCAGCGTTCTTTCAGTGGCTACCTCTCCTCTGAATTCTTCTCCCTTGCTCACTCCCTCCCCACTGGAAACAGATCCTGGCACACTGTGTTGGTGTATGAATGGGGTCAATGTCTCCCACACTATGCCTGAATTCCTCCTGAAAAGTTGAAAATGTTCTTTGTAAACATCCCAGCGATAAGAAACTAGGAAAGTTACTTAAACGTCATACTCACATGTTGTTTTAAGTGATTAATTAAATGTTTTCATTTTATATTTTGGAATCAGGGTTAGAGAATAGAAAGAAACCATGTGTTATAGCCACACAGACTTAGCTTCAAAGCTTCGCTCTGGTGCTAATGGAAATCATTTTGAACATTTTTTTGTTACTCTTCCTTCTCTCAGATTTGTCATTTTTAAAATAGGGACAATAATAACAGCCTCATAGGACGTGGGGGAAGAGGGTCAAGTCTGGAAGGGAGAACTTCTCAATGAGTTTGATGAGTTTGTCCAGGTGGTAAGGTGATCATAGTTTGTGGGAGAATTTGTTAGTTGCCTAGAAGAGTGTCAGTGAACTTCCAGAAATCTGTAATTGGAGAGGCATCGCTAGGCTGTTTTTCCTTTATTCTAGGGAGAAGATCAACCCCCTTGGGTACGTGCTCTGACAGTCCTGTGCTCGGGACTACTGCCCCTGGAAAAGAACCCTCTTGTGTCTTCATCTAGCGTTCTTGCCAGAGGATACATATGCTTTATCCCATGTTTCTGCTGAAGAATATTCTCCAGCTTGTCTAAAACCAGGGCCCAAGAAAGAGCCTCCTTTGGTATTTTCTCAACTAAGACTCAGCCCAAAGGGCATTAGTAATAAGCTGTCTTGCACGCTGTCTTTCTGCTATATCGGAGAGGCAGACCAGATAGAAAGCTGCCTCTTGGGAGAATATTCAGGAAAAGCCTATTATTGCTGGAGTCCCATATGAACTGTTCATACCTGTGGTGGAGAAGGAGAAAAGAGAGAAGGGCATCCATAGCTGGGAACCAGACCCCAAAGTAGAAGAATCTGGATGAGCCAGAAAGGCAAGATGAGAACACAAATGAAATGCTTGACTCATCTGTGGGGGACAGGCCTCAAAGACTTAAAAGAAGTTCACAACTGGACTTAATCCTCAAGTGGCATTCTGGGACAATCACTCCAGTACCGTGTGGAGGGCCAATGAAATGAAGAAAGATGAGATGTGGAAGGTGATGCAGGCATGGAGGTGATGGGATTCCAGGAGGGTTGGTGGGAATAAGAGAGGAGGGAACCAGCCTGAGGGACACCTAGGAGGCTGAATCTATGGGACTTGGAGATTGTTTGGACCTATAGGATGAAGAAGAGGAACATGTCAAGAATGAGGCTGGGTGCAGTGGCTCACACCTGTAAACCCAGCACTTTGGGAGGCCAAGGCGGGTGGATCACCTGAGGTCAGCAGTTTGGGACAAGCCTGACCAACATGCTGAAACCCTGTTTCTACTAAAAATACAAAAACTAGCCAGGCATGTTGGCATGCACCTGCAGTCCCAGCTACTCGGGAGGCTGAGGTGGGAGAATTGCTTGAACTCAGGAGGCAGAGGTTGCAGTGAGCCAAGATCGTGCCACTGCACTCCAGCCTGGGCGACAGAGTGAGATTCTGTCTCAATAAAACAAACAAAAAAAATAGAATGAGTTCCAGTTACAGGACAGAGTGTGCTGAGTTAGCAACAGTTTCATTTGTTGAAACGGGTATCTGGACATAGTAGCAAGTTTCAGGGAGCACAAAGCCCCAGGGAAGGCTCTGAGCACTGAAAGCAAACATTCCTACCCTCATGCCCAGGACATTTCCACAATCAATCACTTGTCAATTTGTTTAGCATAAGACAATCATACAAACTTCAGGTAAATTCATAAAATTAGGTTGGAGAATAAAATCACTGGAATTATAGAAACCTCATTCTTGTCCTTCCCTCTTTCTGAATTTGACACAGCTGCCAGCTCCTCTCTCTCCATCTCTCTGTTTAATTTCAGCAGCGAGTTGAGAGTTTAAGTCCCATAAATTACCAGTTACCACAAGAGAGGTGGAAATAAGATGCTGAGGGAATTCAAGGAAGGCACAAGTTGTCTACATCTGGGATATGGGAGATGCAATCTGGGACAAGCAAGAAGGCAGGACTTGAAGTAGCAGAGAAGATTGGCATCTACTTAATTACAGAAGAAGGTTGCATGCGTTATCCGAGGATGGAAACTTCAAAATATTAATGAAAAGTAAGAGAGTCAAAGCACAGGGTACCTGGCAAACACCAAGCACTCATTCAATGAGTCTTTGACCTGGATCTCAATCTTAGTTTAGCACGTTCTTAGTCGTAAGCCTCTCCTCCACTCACATCCACACCTGAACTTTCAGCCCATAGTCCCCTGGATAACTGGGTCATATTTTCTCAGTACTGACTGTGATTTGTCTTCTACTGCCATTCATTTATCTTTCGGATCCAGTAGCTCTTATTTGAAGAAGAAGGAATTAAGAGACCACTATGCATTGGGACAAAAGTCTAAAGTTGCTGATATTGACTCCAGAATAGGAGTAAGAAGAGCGGAATGAAAAGAGGCCATAAGAAACAGAAGAGAAGCCACACCATTTGTGGGCTGTTCAGTTTCCTCCTAAAGAAAATCTCCCTGGCAGTATCTGGGAGACACTCAGTAAATTATGTTAAATAAGTAAGAAAATTAATTAATGTCCAATCATTATAATAATAGCTAATATTTGTAAAGGACTTATCTTGTTACAGTCACAGTACACAATGACCTACATTCATCTGTCTTCCTCTATTTTCCTCCTTTTATTCATTGGTGGTTAGGTAACTTTCCTAACATACAAAACTGGTGAGAGATGAAACCAGGACACAAACTCATAGCTGCACTTATTTCAGTCTCACACTAATGTTGTTGCTGTATCACACTGTATATCAAATAGTCATTCAACAAATGTTTATTGAGCACCTCTTATATGCAATTTATATGTCAGCTATTGGGGATAGAATGGTGAATCAGACAGACATGGCCCCCTTCATGGATCTTAAAGTGGAGAAAATGAAATAGGCAATGAAACACTACACACATCTATAAATAATTACTTCAGCAACTGATAGGTGCTTTAGGAGTAAAATACAGGTAGAATGAGAAAGAATGAACAAGTAGAGAGGGCTACTTTTGACAGAGTGGTCAGGAAAGGCATCTCTGAATAGGTAATGTTTAAGCCAAGACCAGAAATTTAAGAAGCTTGCCATGGTTAAAAAATATCTGGAGCTTTTTTTTACATCCCTATAAGAAAAACAACAATAGTAAGCATTTCCATGATAATCCTTAATTTTCCAAGCATTTCTGGGTGCATTCTTTCCCTTCTTCTCATTGGGAGAAGCCTAAGAAAATCATTCTGTTTTGGGGTCCTTTCCACAGATGGACTCAAGTTATTTGTTCACATTCCCCATTGCTGTTTTGTTAGTATGTTGGTTAATAATTGCAGGTCATCAATAAGGCTGGCTTAAAGGTCAACCAACTCTGAGAGAAAGAAAATCCTCCAATTAGTTAAGAACCAGTGAAGAGTGATGCTTGGAGCCAGGGTGAAAAATATCAAAGAAATCAAAGGGAAAGGTTCCCTGACCATTGTCCAAAAAGCAACCAATTGCTCTTTAGGGAAAGCCACACTTGGCCTGCCTAATGAGCCTTGAAACTTTGAGCAAACAAATTCAGAGTCCACATTAGAGGCAAACAGAGGGCAAAGAGAGGGGATCATTAAACACACTGATTGGATGTGACCATCTCCCCAGTTGTGGAGGAGTTTAGCCACCCTGGTGAAACTTCATGGGGGAGACACAATCAAGATGGACTGGGCCATATCATCTCCTACAGGAGACCTGCCCAAATCCCCCTTCCTATTATTTTTCCATTAAATTTCTGGCTGCCTCGTCTTTTACTCCACATTGGACAACCAGAGCAGTTTCACTAAGAAGGGTCAGAGATCCCTGGGGTATGCAATGTGAATGGCCATTAAAAACAGGGCAGTCATTGCTAATCCATCACGACATCCTTTTCTCTGAGACTACAAGCAGGCTCATAGTTCCTCTCAGCACAAATCTATAGGCAGCTACTATCATTCAATAAGAATAAGAACACAATAAGAAATCCATATGTCATTTCTGCATTCTAAACCATTTTAATATCACCATCGCTGATATTGAATCACCGCATGGCTCTCTATATGGATGGATGCATTTGAGATTAGCCATTATAGTAGTAATTGCCACTAAGTGAGCACCTACTATGCACTTAGAGAGACTGTAAATTCTCTTCAGATTCTACTAACCCATTTTCATTGCAACTCCATGAAATAAGAGATAATGTTAGCCCCATTTTACAAATAAAGGAAAAACATTCTCAAAGAGGTCAAGTAAATTGCAAAGATGTAGATCTTTATGACCGAGCCAGAACACAAATCTAGATATTTACTGATTCTAGACTTACAGCACTTTAGAACACAATGAGAACTGAATATTCATATATGACACATCCTGGGAAGTAAAACCACTATTTTAAAAATCCCCAAGCTAACAAGCTGGCATTTGACCCCAAGTCTACTAAGTACAAGTGAGGTCTTATATTAAGACTGAAGAACAGCTGAGAATATCTTTTTATTCCCTTATTCAAACAACAAATGGTTCCCGGCTTCTCACTATGTGCTAAGTCCTATACTGAGCAGTGTTGCTACGGTGATGAACAATATCCCACATATCCCACATAGTCTGAGTTTCCAAACTAATAGATGATACCGACATTAAATAAACAATTAGATAGAAGATCACCTATTTATCATTGTCAGCTCTCAGAGCCCTGAAAAATTAAAACAATGGACAGTTTGATTTTGAATGTGGGTACAGTGAGGTCTGAAAAGTCTTGAGATGGGCCTGAAAGAACAGGTCTGGTTAAACATCTTCATAATACTCTTAGGCTGCCAAGGTTCATGTAAGTTAATGAAGAAGAACTTTAGTATAACAGGTTGTTAAAAAAAAGACAAGATGAATCAGAAAGAAGACCGATATTCTTGACACTCAATTTGGCCAAGACCTTACATTGGAAGCTAGGACGATGGAGTGTGTAGTTGTTGAGCTATCCATCTTTCATGATTGACATGATTGACTCTTGGGCAAAGGAAAGAACATCCTTCAAGAAAACCTAACACAACACAGTTCTGGGACACCCCAGCCTTAGCTTTCATTCTGTCCTCTTTGCATTGAAGTAAATACATGCACTGTCAGATTTTCCTAAAACACCAGACACATGTTTGCCACCTGTAGCAACAGGTAAACTAAAAACAAATAGAGATGAACAGAATATAAAAACCATGGATTTTTTAGTAGAATCCATAGATTATTCAAGTCCTAGGAAACAATTTCCAGCATTTTCCCCTAGGCAAAAACAGGAACTTCTTTAATACTTTGTTCTCTACCCTGAGATGAAATGCTTACAAGTGAAGTCCTCCTCAGAATTCCCTTCTCCAGATTTGGGTCTTATAATTGCTTTCAGCATTTTCTGTTTCATGACTAGAAAGCAAGTATTTGAGGAAAGGGGTGGTCATGGGTCCAACTACATATGACTGATAACTCAATGAAATTAAGTCTACCGGAGGAAGAAGAGGGAGAGGCTCTCGAGAAGCCCTAAATATCAACCTTTTCTGATTTTCTCAATGGAAAGAACAGGGATATTCCCCAGGCTTACTTGGAAAGGCTCACTTTCTTATGGCATAAGTTAGTATACAAAATGTCTTACTGCATATTTTCAACTGAATTAATGAGATTAATTTCTACTTCTACCCATATTGAAATAACTAGTACTAGACTTTCTATACTGCCATAAATAACTAGGAAAGGAAATACAGTAGATGAAATTAGTGTTTTCAGACATTGAACGAGTATCACAGGACTTTAAATCCTGAGAGAGACAGAAAATAAGTGAGGTAAGCATCACAATACCCTAGGTTTTTGCCTCGAGGCACTTTCCAAACTATGGTATAGGACAGGGAAACTGAAGCAAAGCATAGTGGTACTAGGGTGGAAAGGATAAAGATTCAAGTCCAGGAAGATGGAGACAGGTGGATTTCCAAGGCAGAGTACAAGAGAGGAGGGAGCTATGTAAAGAAATCACTCCAGAACTCTACAGAGGGGTACATTTGAGTCTGTTTCTGAAAAAATACTATGCATGCATACAAGAAGCTAGGAAGCTATACGTTGAACCATTCATAGAGTTCCAGTTGCAGTAGGAGATAATAAAATTCTGATCAGTCAAATGGAAAGACCCCGTTCAGAACTTGGAGCATCCAGTAGAGACCATAAAAGGTCACTGTCTTAGAAATGGAGGTAAATTAGTCTTAGAGTAAAGGCTATCTTGCACTTAAAGTAAAAGGGTTAAAAACAACTCAGAAAAGACCAGGTTAACCTACCAGTAATATCTGCCAAAATAAACTTCAGTGTTTCTCAAAGAGAAACAAAAAATCTAAACACCCAACCACATATCATCACAATGCCAAGCATCTAATAAAAACTACTAGACATGTGGAGAAGCAGTATATTGTGACTCATAAGCAGGAGAAAAATCAGACAATAGAACTATACTCAGGAAAGACAGAGATGATGCTCTCAGTAAAGACTAAGAGAGCTTTTATAAGTAATCTCTAAATTTTAAAGAAAAACCTGTAAGAGACAATAATATAAATATGTATATATAAATGTGTGTGTGTGTGTGTGTGTGTGTGTGTGTGTGTGTATTTAACTATTGATAAATTATCCAAAATGAAAAAGTCATGGGATGGGCTTAATAGAATAGATGAAAGAAAATATCAATAAGCCAGAAGATATAAAAGTGGAAATCATCCAAATGATGCATAAAGAAAAGAAAAAAAAACGAAAAAAATCAGTTTCACTGACCCTTTAGAAAATATGAAGTTTCTAGCACACATATAATTAGAATCCCAGAAACAGGGAGAAAAGTAAAATATCTATTTTTTTAAATAACAGCTGAATATGCTTCACATTTAATTAAAACTGTAAACCCATGAATCTAAGAAGCTCAATAAATCCAAGACAGAATAAAAACAAAGAAAAACCATGAAATTAATTAATTAAATAAAATAGAAAACTAAAAATTATATGTACATATGTATATATAATCAAATTGCTGAAAACAGGTGATACAGAGAAAACTCTTAAAAGCAGAAAGTAAAAGAAAGACACATTATACAGGAAACAAACATAACAACAAGCCAGCCAGAATACAACAGAACAACATTTTAAATTGTTTTTTTAAGTGCAGTCTAGAAGTATATATACAACAGATATATTATTAAAAGTAAAATAAAGTATACATTTTCAGAAAAAAAATAGAAATCAGCAGCAGACCTACAATACAAGAAATCTTAAATGAAGCTCCTCATGCTGAAGGGAATGGTGCTGGTTGGAAATGTGGACCTACATAAAAGAATCAAGAGAATCAGAAATGATCAATATGTTGGTAAATGTGAAAAAAAAAACTTTCTCTACTAATTTCTTTTAAAACCATTGCCTGTTTAAACAAAAACAATAACAATGTTTTGTGAAATGTATAACATGCAGAGAAACGAAATATATGATAAAAGCACAAAAGACATACGAAGGAAAGAGAAGCGTATAATAAGCATTACTCATAAAGGATTAAAATGTTATTTGAAGAGCTAGATCATGATGAATCCTAGAGAAATGACTAAGAAAATGTAACAGAGCTATAATTAATCACTCAATAGTGAAAATAAAATAGAAAACTAAAAAATATTCAATTAAGTTTTTAAGTATAAAGAGAAAAAAGAGTAGATTGTTTAAACAGAAAACGAATAAGGTTCAACTGGGTAAATTCAAACTCATTTGAATAATTCCATTAAATGTAAATGGTCTATAGACTCCATTAAATGAAAAAAAATTATATTTTATAAAAGGCAAACTCCAAGAATAGACTATCTATATTAAACACTTTAAATGTAAAGACACAAGTCAGTTAAAAATTAAAGGATAGGAAAAGAAATGCCATGCAAACACTAATCTTAAGAAAATTGGGGTGACCATATTAATATCAGAAAATGGAGACTCCAGACAGATCAAGGAATATAACTAGGGCATTAGGGAATATTTTAGGCTGACGGACATGTACTATACTGTGATGTTAGTAAAAACATGAGTACATGTATTTGTCAAACATCATCAAAAAGTACACTTAAAATGATTGTGTGTTGTTGTATATAAATTGTACTTCCATTGAAAAATTATTTTTTTTAAAAAAAGCAGAACCATATGTGCTCATATAATAAGCTACTCAAGATATATTATTAATGAAAGAGCAAGTTGAAGAATTAGTTATATATGTATACAAATATATTAACTATATATATACTAACTGTATGTATGCATGTCCATGTACACACATACAGTTAGTGTGTGGATATATATTACACATATATAACACATAAATAGAACATTTTTTTCAAAGGATACACAGTAGAAGGGTTAATCTGCTGCAGAGAAAGGGGTTTGGAGAAGTTTTTTAGTTTTACCTTGTGTCTTTCTGAATTGCTCAAAATTTTCAAGTAAGCACATAAATTCCTTTCAGATACATCAGTAGGGGTTATCTGCATAGTTAGAATTGGAATATTATAGGTATGTATCTATTACACACATACACATATAGTTTTTTTAATGAATAAACATTTTAAAAAATAAAACAGTCTTTGATTGTATTTACTGAACAAAACACTGGAACAAATTTTCAAAGGCATTCTGGTTTCAATGTCCAAAGAGTATGATGTTGCTATAAATTAGTCATTTACATATTCCCTCCAGATGCAATTCCTCGGCAATTTCTCATCTATTCAATAATCCTATACTGAACACCACAGGAAGGTACCTGGAAGCTCTGGTAGGAGTGGGCATTTCACAAGGCAGAGATAGGTACAGAAGTTGCCTTGTCTGCAATTGTCATCCTAGTTAGTAAACAAATTCCCAGAACATACTTGTTTCTAAGAAGGTTTACATAGGGCCAGATCTTTTTCTTAGATGGTTCTGCTTGAATCAAAATAATACATTGATCATAAATATACCAATTTAAAATAAGCCAACCAACAAATCAACCAATAAATACTGATTCCAATCTTTTTTACCCGTGCCTCCTATCAAAACGACACTTCACCTAGATAAACCAGATGTACTTGAGAAGTCTATATCATGTCATAAGGGATGTCTCAAAGTTTCACAGTTATTTGTTCACATCCCCATGACTTTTATTAGTAGGTTGGTTCATCATCGCAGGTGATCAGCCAGGCTCGAGTAGAGGTAAACCACCTCTCAGAGAAAGAAAATCTTCCAACTAGTTAAGAATTGGTGCAGAGCAATATTGGAGCCAGGGTGAGAAATAGCAAAGAAATCAAAGGAAAGAATGGCCCGATTATTGTCCAAAAGGCAACCAACTGCTGTTTAGGGAAAGCGAATCTTGGCCTGACAAACAGGCGGTGGCTCTCAACCCCTATGCCTATGTATGTCATACTAATGACACACCCAAAAATCATAGGCAGGAGCATCTTGGTGTGGGAGACACAAGCCCATCACCATCCATTCTAGTCTTTCTCTCACCACCATACCTTCTCAGGCCTCCTTTCTTTCTTTTTTGAGACAAAGTCTCTCTCGGTCTCCAGGCTGGAGTGCAATGGTACAGTTTCAGCTCACTGCAACCTCCACCTCCCGGGTTCAAGTGATTCTCCTGCCTCAGCCTCCCGAGTAGCTGGGACTAGAGGCATGTGCTACCATACCCAGCTAATTTTTGTATTTTTTTTTAAGTAGAGACAGGGTTTCACCATGTTGGTCAGGATGGTCTTGATCTCTTTGACCTCATATTCTGCCCACCCCGGCCTCCCAAAGTGCTGGGGTTATACATGTAAGCCACCGTGTCTGGCCTGGCTGCATCTTCTTTAAGACCCAATCCAAATGTTACCACTTCTGCAATGACATCCCCAGCTTCCCTAGGAAAGTAGTTACTCCTTTCCTGGCAGTCCTGAACCCTTGCTTCTGGCTTTGATAATCCGCCATATGACGACTATCATTTCCCCCCTACTACCCGGGTGCTTCTCACTTCTGGATACACATTACAGTTAACCTAATGAGTTAACTCTAGAGATTTTTCTTTTCACTTGGGCTTAATTCCCAGAGATTTCTATGGAGTGGGTCTGCAGGTATGGCCTGGGCATAGAAGGTTGAACATTTCCCCCAGGTGATTCTAACGTGCAGGTCAGGCTGAGATCCACAACAGGAGGCCAATGCTTCAAAACTTCAATGTGCACATGAATCGCCTAGGGTCTTGTCCAAATGAAATTCAGTGTCAGGTGATCTGGGAGGGGCCCAAGATTCTACATTTCTAGCAAGCTCCCAGGTGCCCCTGCGACTGGACTCTGACCATACTTTGGGTAGTGAGACATCAGATAGGAAACTCCTTGGGAGCAGGTGGCTGACACCGTGGAGACCGAGTTGTCAGGAGTTCTCATACATTGCAGGAGAGTAGGCATTGACTCAACCACTTAGAACAGTAATTTACCAGAACCAATTAACCTTAAAATATGCACATATACTTTCACCAGCAACCTCCTATTTGATAATTAGAGGATAATAAGAGCACACAAGGCTGTTTTAAGGAGTAGTTAGGGCAGCTTTGCTTGTGATGAAAAAAAAAAAAAAAAAAAAAAAAAAACTAAATGTTTAAGAAAGAAATGGTTGAGTGTAAATTATTTTTATACCTTTATGAAATATTATGTAGCCAATGAAGCGAATGATTGAGAGCTAAGTCTATGGATAAGGAGACTTACTTCTGACATATTGTTAGTAAGAAAAAAAGTTGCCAAATAGCATTCATAGTATGATTCTACTTTTTCAAACAAACAGTAAAAGCCTATTACACAGGTTTATGTATGTGTCTAGGCTTGATCGAGATGGCAAAAGATATTTAAATGCACGCACTTGGAAGTTGATATCAATTTGTCTTGGGTATTGGTGGTAAGAAGCAAGTGAGGATGGAGGAGGGTATTTGCTTTAAAAATCTTTACCTCGTTTTCTGGGCTGCGGTGAGTATAATGCACTTCTAAAATCTTTGAAGGATCATTAATGAAAAATAAACAAAAATGTTTGCTAATATGTTCTATTTCTAGCTCTAAAATTCAATTCAGATCACAACCCCACTGAAATTTCTTCACTGGCTCACTGGTTCCAAGTCTTGAGGACAAAATGCAAGTTCCTTAGCATGGTGTGCAAGCCCCTGCATGATCTGTTTACTGCCTGCCTCCCTACCTTCATCCCTAGCTTTACCCTTACCCTACTTGTTTGCATGTCTTCATCATCCCAAGCATGCCATGTTCCCACTGGTTTCCAAGCTTTGCACATGCAGTGGCCTCTCTCTGCAATGCCTGTCCTTCCCTTCTTCACCTGGGTTATCATTATTATTTTCCTTCAAGGTTCAGCTCAGGGCTTCTTCCACTAGGAAGACTTTCTGACAGCTCTACTGCAGAACTGGATTGGATGCTGCCTCTGTGGACTCCAGTATCACCCTCTGTGCTACACAGGTCAGTCTGAACTATAATTTTCTGTTTACTTGATACATCTTCTACTGAACTATTTGTTATTAAGGGTGGGGACCATACTTTGAGCCATCATAAATGCTCAACAAATATGTGTTGAATGGCTGGATGACTAAGTAATATGGATGGGTGAATGAATGATAAAGACAGATGGGTGAATGGAAAATAGATGATATAAATAGATGGGTGGATGGATGAATGTATAATGGATGGATGGATGGATGGATGGATGGATGGATGGATGGATGATGGATAGATGAATGGCTGGCATACAGCTGTGATGACCTTCTCAGGATCTCATAGCCAGTAGCTTCTAAGAAAAAAACTAAGTATGTGACACAAAAAAAAGTAAAAGAAAGAAAAGAGAGCAAAACTTTATCACAGGTCTATTTACTCCTTCGGATGATGCCAGAGCAACCTATAGACAGTCTATGAATCTAGAAATCCTTTTGGGTCGGGCTGGAAATAGGATCGTCAGTTTAAAAGCCATGTCAGTACTCACCTTGCCACAGCCTCTGCCGAAACCAATGCCCTCAGACAGGTGATTCAGAGATCAGAAGTGGTACCATGTATTTTCTTTTCAAGCTCAGTCAGGACCAAAACGAGATCTCCAGGACTTTCAGAATCCCACACCCTCACACACACATGCATACACGTGCACACACATGCACACACACACATGCACACTCACAGGCAGTGGGTCAGTACAATGCAGGAGAAAATGGCAAGGCCTGGGGTGCTAGAGAAGCTGCTCTAGCTCATTTAACACCAAATCACTTGTAATCCATCAGACCTGGCATTTTCTCTCTGCCTTTCCAGGGTGTCTTAATAAAGCTCTCCAAAATTTCATAACTACTAAAAAATATCAAGCATATAAAAATCCCTAGGCACCAGCCTATTACAAACTAAATTTGGAGGTAAATAGCATGGGATCATTTTGAGAATAAAAGGGAGGTCCACTGGACACTGAGAGTAAATGGTGGTGTCTAGGACAAACCAGGGTATATGTTCACCTTAGCCATGAAGGTCTCTGAAATCACTGGTTTTCTGGCAACTGGCAACTATTTTTCAGATTTTAGTGGGACAGAACACTTTATTTTTAACATCATTGATGGAAGCCATAACTTTTCATTCATACCTGTATTTCTGTTTTCTGGCATGGAACCTGACATGTAATTGTCCACTGAATGAATGAACCACACCAGTAGCCATCACAGTGGGTACACATAACTCAGCTCCCCCAGGGCCATACCCTTGTGTAGGGAATAAACTTCACAGCAGACTCCCTGACATCTTCCATCCGTGCCTCTCTCTGCACCCTCCCCTTCCTGATTTGCATTCTCAGACCATCTCCTCACTCAGCCTCCACTCAGCCCTTTACCTCTTATTCCCCATCATTTGATCAACCTCTCAACATCCTGATTGAAGACATATAAAATACACCCCAGAGCTTACGATTCTTAGAATAACACCAAAATGAGCTCCCTATGTCCTTCAGAATCACACACGCTTTCAGGGCTCTCCCCTCTTTCATTTTTTTCTTTTGTTTTGTTTTGTTTTGTTTTTTATCTTGAGACAGAGTTTTGCTCTGTCACTCAGGCTGGAGTGCAGCAGCTCCATCTTGGCTCACTGCAACCTCTGCTTCCGGGGTTCAACCAATTCTCCTGCCTCAGCCTTCTGAGTGGCTGACATTACAGTTGTGCCCCACCAGACCTGGCTAAATTTTTTTTTTTTTTTTTTTTTTTTTTTTTTTTTTTTTTTTTTAGTAGAGACGGGGTTTCACTGTGTTGACCAGGCTAGTCTCAAACTCCTGTCCTGGCCTCAAGTGATCCACCTGCCTTGGCCTCCAAAGTGCTGGGATTACTGAAATAAGCCACTGCACCTGGTCTCTTCCATCTTTTGTATGCCCCTCCCTCATATGCTTTCTCATTTGCAGAAGGAGAAAGCCAGCTCTACTTGGATTAACCATGTGATATTTCTTCACAAAGAAAACAGATGCCTCCTAGGGTTGGTTTGTTCTCCTTTGTCTAAGCCATCATCCCATTTGTGCTTTAGCCTAATCCTCAAGCTGGATTGTAAACTCTTTGAAAGAAGGAGCTGTGTCTTCATACCTCGAGATTTCCACCAATGAGAATATCGCAAGGCAAACAGTGTGTTCGCTTCACTGTCTGGTTTCCTTGAAAGAACCATGTGCAAAATGCCACTAATAGTCACTTAATTTACTTTCCTTTTTTTTTTTTCCTAGATGAATGTAGAGATATTACCAGGGGTTTTCATATGTTTACTTTTCACCTTGACCTGAAACTTCTTCTTACTATAAAGCCTTAGAATCCTTAATTCACAACTTCTCCAACCATTGGAGATGATCATCTATGATGAAATGGATGAGGGCAAGAGAAATATTTTAGGTTAATCATTCTCAAACTTAAGTTCGTATCTGAATCCACTAGAGGATTTGTTAAAACATAGAACCCTCCAGTGGTTCTGATTCCAGTGCTCTGGGGTGTGGTCCAAGAATTCGTACTTCTAACAAGTTCTCAGATGTTGCGGAGAACACCTGCTCTATTTCTTCAAGAATTCCTGGAAGACACATGTGTCTATATTCTACAGTGTTAGTGTCAAGATTTCTGACTTTCAGTTCTTCAGTCCAAATCTTAAATCTAAATCAATCAGACATAGGAGACAAGATGTTTATTAAGCGTATACGGTAGGTCAGGAACTTGGTGGAGTGCTTTTCATGCATCTCTCAATTCATCTTCCACAACCGTCTGAGGTGTAGCCCATTATTGCTTTAATTCTACAAATGAGAACAGTAAGGCACAAAGAGACAAGCTCTCCTGAAAGTCACACAGGTATGTCTCCAGAGCCAACACTCAGGAGCAGTGTTTACACTGCCTACACTCCGATGGTACAGAATGATACACACAACCTACGGAAAACTGTGCAAGGAAGGAACATGCCTGAAGGTGGAGCATCAGTGAGTTGTAAAACATCATATCCAGTCAGCAGTCCCTGAGACAGATGTACTGATCCCCTTTTCCACCTCCAGCAAACAGGAAGATGTCATTCCAATGCACAACTGCCTTGGGTTGAGCTCTTCTGACAGCAGACCCTGAGACAAAGACATGGATGCACCATATATGGGAGATGATCCCAGGAAGCATAAATAGGGAAGTGAGAAAATGAGACGGGATAGAGAAAAGCTAATACATTGTGGCCCACTGGGACTTGTGCCCCCTAGAGATCCTCTTTGGAACCAGTTAGAATAGACTTCAGTATTGAACACCCATGGGTGGGGAGCCTGAGGCCTTTGTCTCCTGACTTCCATCTGCTGCTGGTTGAGGGTTTACTCTCTCCCCCTCTCAAGTTGTACCTGCACAGAGCTGAGCAGCCTTCGTCAACTTCAGCGAAGGCAAGGCAGCAAGCGAATCTCCAGTGGAAGCTTCAGTAAAGGCAGAGCAGCAAGCTAGTCTCCAGCTTCCACTGGAGATTCGCTTGCTGCCTTGATCACTGAAGTTGACAAAGAAATTTGGCACAAAGAAACATCATGCCTACTCCTTCCAGACTGGTGGGGCAGTCTTAACAGTCTTAACATGGTGTCCATGTCTCACTTGAGAAATTTACGGTATTGGGATGAAGGAAACATGCATGCCAGAGGGAGTCCAAACTCCGATCATTGAGTTTTTTTAAAAGCTTGTATTTGTATATTTGATGTGCAACCTAATTAGGCCAGAGCATCTTTAATTAAGTGTGTCAGCCCCAGTGGAAGCCTCAGAGTTCAATGCTAATAAAGCTGATAAAGGTTTTTGTTTCCCAGACTTCTTTTATTTAATGCCTCAACCATGTTAAGCCAATCTGTAACATATGGGCAGTTCTCCCACTATGGATTTATCATTTGGGTGTTTCTTTCTGTGAATTAATGCAATCAAACTCCTGCCAGTGTTAATTATTTTTCTCCAAGAAGCAAATGCCAGAATTTAGCAATAACCAGTTGTAATTTATTGCCAGCATTGCAGCAGAACGATGGACTCGTGCTGCCTGCCACCACCCCAGGCAGATGGGGAGAGGCCTCTGTGCTCTGGGGCTGACCTAAGCTTTCAGTGGCTCCAGACACAGGCAGAATTGTTGGCACTGGCCAGCTTCACCACCCCTCTATAGCATAAATCTTGTGGTTTGCAATAATAATCCCTTCTAGAAGTTCTGCTGGTCAGTAGGCTACTGCACTCCTGGGGAACTTCATTAGGTGGGATGTACTGCACATACCACCTGCCTGGACCCCCTTGTCAGGTCTTACTAATAGAATAAAACTCCTCTGGACAAAAGTGTTGACTTCTGGGCCTTCCTAGTGTTCTTTCTGATGACTGGAATACTTTTCGCTACATTGATCCATAGCTAGCAATCACTCCTTCCCCAGGTCTTGGCTTGAATGTCTCTTCTCTCTGTCCACCCCATTTAACAAAGTTCTCAGTCAAAGCCTTTAGCACATGATCCCAATTACCTGCTCTGCTTAACTTGCCATGTGCTTAAAACTCTGTTTACTTACCATGTGCTTTCCCTTAGAATGTAAGCACCCTGAGAGGGAGTCATGCAGCCTTATTTAGTGCTGTATCTCCAGCCTCCAGCACATTGTAGGGTATAGAATAGGTGCTTCGTCAATAACTATGTCATAAATGGATAAGGAAATCTCAGAGGGATGACTGCGTGCTTTTTATACTCAAGTCCCATCTGCCTCAGAAACATTACAGGTTCCGAAGAACCACAAGGTTACTTTGATAATTGATTGGGAGAGTCACCCAGCAGACAGTAATAGAACAAAAGAAAGATCAACAATAAGACAGAATATGGAGCCATCCTTCGCTAAATGATGAAGTAGGTCAGAATTTAGAATGAGCAAACCAGAATTTGAATTCTGGCTGTGTGACCTCGAGCAAATCATTTACACTGTCTGAATTTTTTTCTTCATCCATAAAAAATGAACACAACCATCACCAAGGAGGTGTGAAAGCAAAATTGATAAGCATAATTGTTCAATATGGGGAGAAAGGCAGCAAATTACACTGTCATGTATGTACCTATGCAACAATTTTGCATGTTCTTCAAATGTACCCCAAAACCTAAAATGCAATCATATATATGTATATATATATATATATATATATATATATATATATAATTGCTCAATAAATGGTCTTTAAACTGGAGGAAAACCAATCTCAGGAGAAGAAAGAATGCTGTCCTTGGAGATATCTGTATATACAAGTAAACACACACCCAACTGGATTATTAAATTTGTGGCATAGGCCCACATGATTATATGGGATGTAGGGAGTCCTAGAATCAATACTCAACATGGTACGTCTTGCTGAAGTTACTTGACCATAGCTTTACTCTAGCATTGCATAAGATACATTCCTGTGTCTTAGATATCTAAGACAAAAATAAGACTTCCTTCATTTACCTTCATATCTCCTTCACCCATTCCAACATTGCTCATTCCTGGAACGACTTGGATATTTAGGGACATTGGTCTAGAAACGCCAAGGGAATAAGGCCCCTTTAGGACCACAGATGAGTCTAGCAAGCTGAACCCCAAGGATTGGGTACTTTCCTGTCAGCTTCAGAATGAGGAAAAACCCCAAAGTTAGCATGAAGCAGAAAAGTCAAAAGATGAAGGCAACTTTCTTTCAGGGACTATCTGAAATATCTTACTCTTTGCAAGGCATAGATTTCCTATCTGTTTTGTGAGCTCCCTAACACATAAAGAGAAGAGGAGGACTATGTTCCTATGTATGTAGGTAAGAAAGGAAGATTCTAGAAAATACTCCTGAGAACTCAAGATCTCAGCTCTGCTATCCATTAACTGAAAGACATCAGAAGAAGGGAGAAGATAGGAGAGCTGAGCCCCATGCCACGATTTCATGTTATCGAGTTCTCCCCACTCTGATCACCCAATGGCTCCCCAAAATTCCTTCCATGGAAACTTGCCAACCCAGACGCACCCTGCTTGGATAAAACTCTGTTACTAGCAGGAAAACTTGTATGTCTTGCATGAGACAGTCTGGGTAAGCACCAAGATGCCACACTCAGGGTGACAGTTCCACAATGCAACCCCAGAGCCCAGGCCACCATTGCCCATGCTTTCTGTGCCCAATAAATGTTAAGTAAATGCTTTCACTCTGTCCTCAACATGATCTTTCTTGTTTTCAAAAGCAGCTCTATCTTCTTCCATGCAGACAAACACAGAAGTTTCAGACTGTCCATGATGGACAGGGAGAAACTGCCTTTCTTCCCAGGAAGAATGGCTGAACAGATGACTTGAACTTGACTGAGTAATCTGCATGTACACTTGAACTTGACCAAGTAAGCTGCATGTATACTGGCACTTAACTTGATCAAGTCAACTTCATGTGTGTGCAATAAAATTTTACTGAATGTGTGTGTCTGAGAAGCCTCTAGGGTGAACATATTTGAAGCTGATATAATGTAAAGGATAGTTAACTTTTCATTAACCTCTTTAGATACCTTTCTTGTTTCTAGTTCTAGATGAACTTTCCTCACAGAACAGAGATACATATTGCCAACTTGCCCTTAGATAACTAATCTAACTTGTTACTCGCGGGCTGGAACCAATTAAAGAACTAAAACCAAAATTCATTCCAATTCACATCTGCATTGATGAAGAGGGGAATTTGATAGTATGTTATTATTGTTGATAATATTTTCATTGATGTTTAATATTTTATCACACAACTTTGATAAATTAAATAAATTTCATAACATTCTCTTTGTATTTAGAAATGATCTAAAGTCAAGAGATATTATCAACACATGGGAAGGAAAGATTAAAGTTTGGGAAGGCTTAGATCCTTGGGGAAAATTATGCCACAGGAACAGGATAAACTTTATAAATTATAAGTTCATTAACAATGGGTACATGTGAACATACAGAAGGGAAAAAAAGACACTGGGAACTCCAAAAGTGCAAAGATAAGATGGGACTGAGGGCTGAAAAATTATCTCTTGGTTACAATGTTCCCTATTTGGGTGAGGAGCACGCTAGAAACCCATACCTCCCCACTTAAGCAATATATCTATGTAACAACCCTACACATGGACCCGTCAGATCTATAAAAATACAAATAATAAAAATTTAAAAAAAATAATTATAAGCTCAAAATGGTGTGATTTAAGACAGAATGAGACTTGGACACAATTGCTGGCCACAAGTGGAATATGTGTCAGCAATAAAACAGACACCAGGAAACAGGTCCACAGAGAGGAGACTAAAAATTTTATCTGTCTCTACCCATGCTCAACTTAGAATAAAACAGAATAAAGCAAATATTTGAACTGTAAGTGCTATTACGAATCATCTAGTTCAACCTCCTTCTTTAAGGAATTTCAAAGTGGCAAAGTGGATTGCCCATGGTCACCCTAGTAATGAACAGCAGAGCTAGGGCTCAGATTCTGGCCTGAGCTCACCCCTATCTCTCAAGCTCCAGCTGTGGTTACATCAGATGATTGGGATTGTTCTGGTCTAGCTCTGAAGAGAACAGTAAGAAGACACATCCAAATGCTCTCTTTGACCTAGGATTGTGAATCAGTGAGGGTTAGCGCATATGGAAATAGGGTCAATGGCTCCCGGAAACTCCTTCCATGGAAACCTGATGACCCAGATGCACCCTGCTTGGCTGAAACCCTGGTGTTAACAGGAAAACTTGATGTCTAGCAACTTCCACAGATACCAAGTACCCATATTCCAAAGGCAGAATATGTCCCATTGTTGCTTTAATTTGAAAGCTTGGTCATTGAGACAGTTGAGCAAATTTTCACATTTTTTCTTTGATTCATTTTCATGGGTTATACAGGGAATAAATAGCTTGAGAAATGTGATTTTCTGAACCCACTGCCAATGTCTCCAGAAAGCCAGTCTCAAACCACTCTTTCCTGCATCAGGCTGTTTCTCAGAACATCTCTGTGCACATAGTCATGTGTCATCTGTCCAATCTCCTAGCTCCTGGTGGCTGGCACTATTCCGGCCACTCTGCATGTTTTGGCGGCAGGCTCTGTCCTGCTCCCATGGGAAATCATGCTCCTGAGGTGCCCTCAGTCACTAAGTCCCAAAGACAGGCTGGTTAGCTTTCTGAGTTCTTACTGCAAACTTAGCACTTTTCTTTAACCAGATTTTTTTTTTTCTTATAGCCCTCTTTGGTCTCCCCTGAATCCTATAACTGGTCTGCAAATACCTGCATGTGGCCATAAGCAGCTACTCTCACCAGTCCTTTCCCCAACTTTGTTCTTGGACTACATCCTTGAGTTCAGGATGAGTTCCACTCCCACATGACACATTCTCTAGGGAACAGGCACATTCTCGGACCTATAATCTGCCTGGATGGGATTCTTCAGCTTCGGTCCAAAGAAGCCCTTTAGGTTTTCAAAGAAATGAACACCTTCTAAATGCCCCCATCACCTGTCCTGATAGATAACATCTGATGTCTCCCCAGAGCAGTTTATTCCTTGTTCTAAGAACGTTTCTTTACTTAAGTCCATCACTCTGGCTTCTGCACTGGAATGCGACTGTTTTGAGAGCAGAAGTCATCATATATGTATACACATATGTATAACATATTTAGTATATAAATATATGCATTTATTTCCAAGAATATTCAATGTGCACTGCCACTGTAAAGCTCTACTTAGATTTTGACACAAACGCAGTGCTTAGTAAATGCAATTTCTCTTCAGTTTAAAAATTTCAAAACCGGAAGTCAATGGGAAGGAATCTAAGGAAATTATTAGGAGAGGGAAGGTCACAAAGTCAACTTTCCTATATCTGGAGTGTAAGATACAAGTTAGAACACATTTGCTCTTTTATTTACCCCATGTTTGCCTACTTTCAAGGGGCATTCAGCTTTCTTCTCCCTAATTTTGGGTAAATGCAATGGGGTCAACCTAATGATAAGTTTGGGATTGGTGGTAATCACCATCTGGTGGCTTTTGATCAGGCTTAATGTGGAACTGGCAGCCCATGGAAGGATCATGGTAATGCCTGTAAAACCTTCAGAGCTGGTGTCCCAGCCTGTTAGCAAAAGGTTTATCTATCAAGGTTTCAGATGGACACATGAATGTTCTTGTTAAAGATTTTGTTCTGGGAGGTCTCATTTCTAAGCAGCAGTTTAATTTCTCATGCAGAAATTAAACCCTGCACCCTGTGCAGCTCATTGTCCCTCCTCTCTCAACAAAGGAAACTTTATGGTAGAAACCATTATGACCCCTAGTACTTGAAATTCCTGTTTTTGACACAGGAAACTGAGATGGAAGTTCCCTGGTTCTGTTGAGCTTGGAAAAACATTTGCTATGTCAGTCTGACCATGCTACTTACTAGTTTAAAGTTTTCAGTGTTGTCCTGTTGCCCAAGAGATAAAGATTGGTATCATTCAAAAGGATTACCAAGCCCCATCATATACCCACAGCCTGCACATTCTCCTCTTGCGCATTCCCCATGTATATAGAAATACTGTAGGATGTATATGTATAGCCTCCAGTAATCCCGTGAGAAATGTGTAGGTCATTATTATCAGAGAGATTACTTATCTTTCTCTAGGTCACAAACTTACAAGTGACGTGAGTGGGATTCAAAGCAAGAGCATCCAAAGACCATGCCCTTGAACTAACTTTTTTTTTTTTTTTTTTTTTTTTTTTTAAGACAGGGTCTCGCTCTGTCACGCAAGCTGGAGGGCAGTGGTACAATCTTGGCTCACCGCAACCTCTGTTTTTAGATTCCAGTGATTCTCCTGCCTCAGCCTCCCCAAGTAGCTGGGACTACAGGTGTGCACTACCACACTAGGCTAATTTTTGTATTTTTAGTGAAGACGGGGGTTTCACCATGTTGGCCAGGCTGGTCTCAAACTCCTGACCTCAGGTGATCCACCTGCCTCAGCCTCCCAAAGTTCTGTGATTGCAGGCATGAGCCACTGCACCCAGCCCATGCCTTTGAACTTTCAAACTACACAAGATTATCAGAATAATAAAATAAGTGAAATTTAAAAATTATGTCTATGAGACGCTGATGCACTCTACAAAATCACAAATATCACATTTTTTAAATAATGAAAAAATAAACAGGGCAATTCTATTGCAATTTTAGATAATATGCACTGTGTTTTTCTTTATTCTCCTAGCATTTTACATTCTGCATTCTGGTAATATTCACCTAACATTGCAAGTTAAGACAGAAAGATCTCTCCACTTCTCAAATGCACTTGTAATTATTTTTCTATTATCCTGTACACTGTGCTTTCATAAAGCCATCTCTAATGCATCTTTTTCTTGGCATCTGTGACCTGGTTTATTTTCTCCCCACACTGTCTGCTCTGAGCCTTATAATGAAACCAAAGGTTAAATGTTTGTAGACTCACTCAACACCCACAACATTAAAACAATTGGATGGGAAATAATCTCATCTTGACATGCTGGGGGAGATGTGCTGCATGCCCATTAGAGTTAATGGGAGTTACAGCCAAAATCAAGGTGAAGCCTCTGCTCCCAAGGGCACAACAGCAAAGACAGAACAGGGAAAGTTTAAATTCAAAAAAACCCACAGCTGCATAAAGGAATCTAGGAATCTGAGTTCTAGACTTTGTGAAAATGATGTATCTTGGAAACTGGTCTGTAGCTCTCGACTCGGACAAAAGTAGAACTAGCTCTTCCATTTAGTAGCTGTTTCACCTTGAGAAAATTAATTCCAATTAGACCCTGGCTTATTCATCTTTAGAAAAGGCGTAATAGTAGTATATAATTAACTCAATTACGATGGATTTTATTGGAAAGCTAAATAATATTCTACATACAAAGTATATTGTACAAAATAAATCGTCTTAAAAATTAACTAAAGTTAGTATTATTATTTTCATTATCATCATCTCAATTATTAGCAACTTCATCATTTTTGCAGAAGAGGTACTAACTTTGTTCTTATGTCAATTGGCTTCTAAGACCATTATCATTACAAATTGTCAGGGCCACAGTTGCTACCACCTGAATCAGACCCTGCAGGTACTCATAGAGTTCTTCCTTCACAGGCAGTCTCAGTTCATCTCCCCAAAGGCTCTAAAGCTGACATTATTCCTATTTCACAGCTGGTAGGTATGGAAGCTCTGAGAGATTGAGCTGTGTATTAAATAGGACAGCATCTGTCATATCTGATAAACAAGCAGCAAGGTCAAGGTTCTCCCAAACCTTTATGCTGGATAAACCCACAGCCACAATACCCACATCCTCCCAGCCCTTTTCTGTTTTTCCTTGCACCATCACCACAACTCCCCATACTTGATCATAAGTAGCATAGTGTTTTCAGGAAAGAAGGGGTTTATAAACCTACAAATATGGATTTTACCTCCAGTCAGTCCAGAAGGTATTTGTCCTTTGGGGCTTTCTTAGGGGATATTGAAGACCTTTGATAAGTACCAGCAATCAGCATTTGCAATGCCCAGCTGGATCAATACCTCCTGGGAACATCAAGGACTTCCCTCTGAATCACAAGTCAACCATCACCAACACATAAAGTCCAAATAGCAAACATAAGAGAGGAAATACGTTCCAACTCTTTAAAAACTTCCCAATCCTAAGAGAAAAATATGAGATATTCAAAGAATACAAAGGGATTTCAGATATATCTCAAAACAAAGAGATGGCTATAAACACAATATACGGAAGAAAAGATACAGGTACACTCATCACTGAAATGTCCAGACTCTGCTTCTTAGGCTAGGCCCCCAGGAGGCTCAACCCTAATTCTGTCTAAATATCCCCTTTCTAAGCTCTCTCAGGACAAGACACCCAAGATTTGAAGGCAAACTCTCATTCTTCTTGGAGAGTGCTGTGGGAAACGGTTTCTTTGACCCTTTTCTGGACCTGTTAGGGCTCAATGCTGAGTAGAGCATGAGCAAGTGAGGATTTATAAGGAGCAGGGTGGTCAGTAGATGAAAAATTCCTGAAAGGAAACATCAGGAGTAAAGGGAGATTTTGGCTAAACTGACCTAACAGGATTCTGGCTGAAGATAGGCCAGGGAGATGGGAGGTCACCTGGGGGAGGGGGAGGGATGAGAAGGTGACAAGATTGAGCGTGGGGAGTTCTGGGTAAACTGACTATGCAGGATTCTTGATAAAACTGGACAATGCAGGGAAAACCATGGAAGCCCAAAAGTTAGGCCTAGTTGAAAAATTCAGAGGAGCTGGAACAGAGTTTGATCAAAAAGATAATCTTTGTCAGGTCTCCTCCATGGGGGAGGATTCGTCATAAGCTCTAAAGCATAAAATAAAAAGGAGAAAATTGGCCAAACATCAACCACCACACAGCCTCACCCTCCTGGATACGTCAAAGTGACAATGGATGTCATTTGGACAGGAGTCTGTGCATAACTGCAGTCCAGGTCAGCTCCTTCTGTCATCTCTGTTCTTTCCCCACCTTGCCCACCACTGTTGTGATGTAGGGTTACCTTTGGTTTGAAATACCACCCAAAACAAAACATTTCACTTAAGTTGAATTTGGGTAAGAAACTTCATTTACAAATGAAAAGCTAAATTCCATCCAAAAGTAAGACAGAATACTCTTGCGAGCAGGTAGGGAAGGGGTTTAAGGACATTCTCTTGCCAAGTCACTTTAAGTTTCAGATTTCAGCTACATTTTTTTGAGCCAAGGTCCATTTATTTAATCTTCACTACAGCACCTGGGGTAGGCATTGTCATTCCCAGTGCACAAATAAGGAATCAGAGGCAGAAGTTAAATTAGTGTTCCAGGCCAAATGGTGCTTCAACAGCAGAGCTGGATTAAAACCCAGCTTCTCCAGCTCCACATCCAAGGTTCCTGGTACTATCCCCACCACATCTCCCCATAGTTACCCACCAAACTATACCCTGTACCAATATTAGGACAAGTTCTCATTTTTATATGTCTGAGGCTCATGGTTGGCTTCACTTTGCTTTATCTAAACTACTCTGTCTTCAATTCTATCCCCTAGAAATATTCAACCTAAAAATGAAGGTAGCCTCCCCTTAAATTCTCTAGTGGAAGAAAAAAAAATGGCTTTCTATTCCTTTCTTGGATTCGTAGATAACAGTGGAGACACGGCACGGCCTTGGATCTTGGCAGCTATTGTCCTCTGTATGTTTTATTCTTTCACATACACCTTAATTTACCCAGGAAAGAAAAAGATATCTGATATGACAAGTGTATGGTTTTTTTTTTCCTGGAGATCTGACTGTTCATTTTTTCCTTGGAAGGGCTAGAGTGTCTTTCAAAAGTTTCAGCCCTGGGTTTTTGAGAAACGTATCCTGGTGGCATGTCTGTCACTCTCCACAGTCCTCAAGTGAGCCTTGGCAATGTTCACATAATGGCATTTGTTGACAGGTTGTTAGGGCTGACAGTGAATATGTTTGAAAAACTGTCAAGCTGGTGAAAAAAAAAAATTAAAGAGAGAGCCTCCTTACATTTGAAACAGCATGTTAAACTGTAAGTACGTCCTCAAAATGCAGAAACCTCCTCTCTCATCAAGTTACATGCTCAGAATGACAGCCTGAGAAGGTAGAATCCCTAAAAATTAATGTCATCTTGTCACTTGAAAGGTCATAAGGCACATTACCACTAAACTCTATTTATCTGCATAAAATTGAGTTTGCCTTTAATGCTCAATAACAGGTGAATGGAAGAGAGGCACCATGGCAAATGCAGTCAGGGTGATGCAAGGTGTTTAATTGGGCAAGCAGAACTGCCCAAGGAGTTGGCAGGGAGCCCTAAAATGTGGCATTGCAAGTCTAGTCACTGGGGCCACTGTTGTGATTGATCTTTAATCAATAGGTTTTCAAGGAATGAGTTAACTCATGAGCGGTAATGGAAGCAATGAATGGACAGAGTGGCAATGTCAGTTACCCACCAGTGTGACAAAAGAAAACCCACCGTGTCCTGAAGGTTTCCATTACTAGGCATATCAGAGGTCACAGAGAATGACACATGGGCAAAGCCATGGCATTTTTCTGTGGCCATTGAAATGTGGTCACGACTAAATCTGACTGTCAAACGCACACCGAAGGTCATGATGCGCACAATTCCAGCCAGACGCCGTGCAAAAATTGCTCACTCTGGGAAGCTTGCAACCTGGCCAGACACCCAAGACAATCACTGACCCATGAAATCACAATAAAATGGAATAAGAACACTTCCAAAAATTATGAGGCTTGATGGTGTAGGTGTTGATGCTACCTTCTCTCTGTTTGATCATTTCTAGTTTGCTTGGCTCTCCTCATCCAGAGATTTTTTCCCTGACCTTCTCTAATATAATCTTGGCATCAATTTCCTCAGTTCTTCAAGTATGAAATCCATTGTACTGGCTGACTTGGTGACACTCAACTGTGGTCATCAAATAGGTACATCTAAAATTTAGCTATTTCTGAGTTGCTTAATAGTCACATGTCTATGAGCAACTTACTTAAGTTCTCTGAGATCCAACTTCCTCATCTGGGGGACGAAATAATGCTATCTTTATCATTGAGTTATCCTGGGAATCAAATTTGGGATAACGTATGTGTAAGCATCATGCCAAGTGTGGTACATACCAGATGCCTATCATTTTTTGCTTGGAGAACACAGATCCCTGAGGGAACAGAGGAGATCAAGGTCCTAGAAGCTTCCACCAGCTTAGTGACTTGACCTAGTGCTGCAAATGAATCTCTTTCCTTCAAAGCTAACTAATCTCCTTTTTAAGAGCAAGCTGCTTCCCTAGGCATTAGTGTAGTTTATAGCAGCAACTATGGATAAACTTGTGCTCAAGCACGTAGTCTAAAAACCCTTTAATTGTTTGGTTCAGAATGTAAGCGTTGGCACCAGGGCCTCCCTCCAGCACCTTAGATCTAACGAGTATCCTGGACTTTGCAAGCTCTGCAAGATGTAGAGTTTAATCAACCAAGAGCTCTGAGGGGTTGGCAGTGCACCACGCCTGAGGGGCAGGGCTGCTGTTTCCTCCCCGCTCAGGGAAGAATGTGTCATGAAAGAGAGTCAAGTCCGATTTTACAGTGCTGTCTCTGAGATGACCCCCAGGGGCGGGCAGAAAGCTGACAATGGAAGAGTTCTAGAGCCCTGGGATTTGCCTTTGCAGCAAGTGGCTCCAAGTGGAGCAGGGGTTACAAAGGCAAGAGAATTAAAGTGACCCCTCTAGACACAACTAATAGGAAGAAGCGATAGCTGTATTTTTAAGTAAACACTTTTTATTAAAGCGCGCACACACACACACTCAGAAAAGTACACAAACTGCAAATCCGTCTTCAGAAATTTTCACAAAGTTCCCACACTTTTGGTACTAGATTGAAAACAAAGTCAGGAACACAAAGAATATGAGCAGCCCATTGCCTGCTCCCCACGAGGACCTACTTGTTACCCCCTAGTTATCAGTCCCTTCCTCCTTAAAGGCAGTCACTCTTCTGACTTCTAACACAGAGATTCGTTTGGCTTCTCTGTGAGCTTTACATACGTAGAACTATACTGCATGTTGCCCTCTATGCCTGGCTTGGTTCACTGAACATTATGCTTGGTAGATTCACCCATATCGCCATGTGCAGCCATAGTTCATTTTTCTCATTGTCAGATAGTATTTCACTATAAAATACACCACACTTTATCTCTCTATTGTACTGTTGACAGACATTTCAGTTGTGTTGCAGTTCTGATTAATATAAATAGTGCTTCCATGAACACTCTTGTACATGCAATTGGGGTCACATATATATACACTTATGTTGGGTATATACGTGGGGTGGAATTGCTGGATATAGAGTATACAGATGTTGAGTTTTAGTAGATACTGCCAAACAGTTTTCCAAAGTGGTTACACCAATTTTTTCATCTCATCAGCAACGTACAACAGTTCTAAATGTTCCACATCCTCCCCAACACTTGGTATTGTCAGACCAAATGCTGGTATTCTGATGAACATGAGTAACAGCTGCTTATCATTTTATCATGTAGCTTATGATCTCTGTGTTAAAAAGTTTACATACTTTATAGGCTTACATCTTTCAGTAGCAATATTCCCATTTTTATCAGAAAACTGATATTTAAAGAAATTAAGCTATTTTCCCAAAGTCACCTAATTTCTAAGTGAGTGTCAGAAGTGGAATACAATCCCAGCTCTGTATAACTCCAAAGATTGCATTATTTTCATGATGTTATGTTATTCTCAATTGGTCCTTAATTAATTTAAAAGGCTTTTTTGTTCTTGCAAAGACTTCAAAACTTTTAGTCCTAACAATGTGTCTTAGTCAATTCAGGCTGCTCTAACAAGTTACCATAGATAGAGTAGCTTAGCAACAAACATTGATTTCTCACAGTCCTGGAAGCTAGGAGGTCCAAAGTCAAAGTGCTGACCCATTTGGTTTCTGGTGAGGACTATCTTCCTGGTTTCGCAGACAGCTGTCTTCTAGTTGCATTCTCACATGGGAGAGAGGAAGCAAGATCTCTCCTGTCTCTTGTTTTAAGGACACTAACCTTATCACAAGGTCTTGACCCTCATGCCCTAATCATTAATATTTCCCAAATCCCTCACCTCCAAATACTGTCACATTCATGATGGTATATGAATTTGGGAAGCAAATAAACATTCAGTCCATAGCATGATATAATTGACCCAGTCACAAACTAATTTTTTTTTTTTGAGACAGAATCTTGCTCCATGCCAGGCACCAGGCTGGAGTGCAGTGGCACAATCTCAGCTCACTGCAACCTCCAGCTCCCAGGTTTAATCGATTCTCCTGCCTCAGCCTCCCAAGTAGCTGGGACTACAGGAGCGCATCACCATGCCCAGCTGATTTTTTGTATTTTTAGTAGAGACAGGGTTTCACCATGTTGGCAAGAATGGTCTTGATCTCTTGACCTTGTGATCCTCCCACCTCGGCCTACCAGAGTGCTGACAATTTAAAAATTAAGACATTAAAAAGGGGGAAATTGCCAGGAAAAGCGGTCTACATTGCAACATGAAAATATTATGGTACAATCTTGGACATTGTGTCCAAATAAGACATGCTTTCTCTGAACCAGATAGACTACCCCGGCCCTATGCTTTCTCTCTCTCTCTCTCTCTCTCTCTCTCTCTCTCTCTCTCTCTCTAACTTCAAAGAGACCAAGGAGTAAAGAATTAGCGCCAAAACACAGAGCAGGATGTGCCCAAGGATTGAAAGTTAGTTTAGCAGACAAAGAAATATTTTCCCATCAGTATCAGTCCCCCAACTGTGGAGTGGTATAGACCAGGCGTCCCCAAACTATGGCCCGCAGGCCACATGCGGCCCCTGAGGCCATTTATCCAGCCCCCCGTCGCACTTCAGGAAGGGGCACCTCTTTCATTGGTGGTCAGTGAGAGGAGCACAGTATGTGGTGGCCCTCCAACGGTCTGAGGGACAGTGAACTGGCCCCCTGTGTAAAAAGTTTGGGGATGCCTGGTATAGATGCTTGAGATGGGAAAATGATTAACCTGCCCAGCTTCTCCTCTGATCCAAATATCTCAAGATCCAAGTTAGCCATATAAACATAGCTCCTCCCTTCCTACTCCAGGTTCCATCACTCCCCTCAAGTTTAAGCCTCTCCCACGTTCAGACGTTGAAAACCCAAAGCATACTTCTCTCTGGTTTCTACTTTTTTTGACCCGAGGCTACCTTACAAAGCTTTCTTCTGCAGTGCTGCCACCTTACCTCTCTTTTCTCTTTTCATCCCGACCTGCTCTTTTTGGCCTAAAATTTCATCATGAAAGAGAGCTACAAATCTCTAAAACATGAATGTAATATAGTCCAGGCTGTCATAAAAGCCTTTGGCAAGAAAATTTCTGCTGAAGATCAAAGAGCTGGTCTGAGGATGAACTTGAATTTAATAAGAATGATCTATGGTATCACTCTTAGAAGCATACGTGCATGCATAGAAACATGCTTAGAAGGATCTATACTGTTGAAAATAACGTTGGAGCAGAATCAAAGGAACCTTGTAAAGATTAATAGTCATTTTGCATGTTTTTCGTCTAAGGAAAAAAAAAATGAAGCACGTCCAGCAATCATACTGCTGCGTATATACCCAAAAGAAAGGAAATCAATGTATTGACGAGATACCCGCACACCCATGTTTGTTGCAGGGCTCTTCACAGTAGCCACAATTTGGAAGCAAGTGTCCATGAACAGATGAATGGATACAGAAAATGTGGTACCTGCACACAATGGAGTACTATTTAGCCATAAAAAGAATGAGATCCTATCATTTTCAACAACACGCATGAAACTAAAAGTCATTATATTAAGTGAAATAAGCCAGACACAGAGGGACAAACATTGCATGATCTCACTTATTTGTGGGATCTAAAAATCAAAACAATTGAACTCATGGACACAGAGAGTAGAAAGATGGCTACCAGAGGCTATAGGGTAGTGGGTAGGGAGCAGGGGAGAGAGGTGGGTGTGGTTAATGCGTACAAAAGATTAGTGAAAGAATAAATAAGACCTAGTATATGATAGCACAACAGGGTGACTATCGTCAATAATTACTTAATTGTACATTTTAAAATAAATATGAGTATAATTAGATTGTTTGTAACACAAAGGATAAAGGCTTGAGGGGATGGATACCTCATTCTCCATGATGTGATTATTAATGCATTGTGTTTTGGTATCAAAACATCTCATGTATCCTGTGAATATATATACTTACTATGTACCCACAGAAATTAAAGATAAATTTTTATTAAAAATGAAATATGAGCAAAAAGAACAAGATTAATACATACAGATTTATCAAAGGCAACAAAAAAATAACAAAATTTTCAAGCGCTCTCTTCCCCACATTTATTGAGATGATTTAGTTTCTGAGAAATTTAGCAACTCTAGATGTCACATATGTCAGGAGCAAAACAAGACCTATTCAATCTTCACCACCAAATTCAACCAAGGATGTGCATCTAAAGTGGGACCCTGAGCAAGTATCTTAACTCATAGTAATATCTGCAAGCCCTGAGAACTCTTTTGAGTGTTAAATTAGATAATATATATTAAGTGCTTATAATATCCCTGGGCACAGAGTAGGCCCTCAATAGATATTAACCATCATGATCATAATAATGGTTATTAAGATTACGTTGATGATGATATAGATGATAATGATGTCTCCAATAACAGTCAAGGTTGGAGACAGGAAGTCAACAAAGCATATGAACTACCAATCCTGAAAGCAGGAAGAAAATATACACCAAACTCTGATTTTCTCAGTCTTTGTGTCTACCCCAAAAACTCCTTATCTGATAATGATCCAAGAAGAAAACAGGGCATGTGTAAGAAAGAACTGGATGGTATGGGGGAAGATCTGGAATGCTCATTCAGCTAATGATCAACAATCTGACAAAAGCAACTGAAAGACAAACTATGGGAGGGTATCCATCTGGCGAGAGCCTGTGAGAGAGGAAGAAAGTTCCACCACATAACTCTCCCTCCAACGACAGGCTGCTTCAGGAGGCTGCTTAGGCATCATAGTTGGCTGCTGACGTGCAAGGCAAACTCCTAGACTTTTAGGTCATCTTGAGAGAAGAGATAGAAAGTGTAGCTGTAACTCTATCCGACCTTCCAAGATAGTTTAGAATTGAGTTATACTGCTGACCATGGCTGGGGTGGGGCACAGCTTTCCTAATCATGTATCTGAGTCACCCAACCCCTAAACTGGATGTTCTCTTACTCAAATTCTATAACCTACAAGTCAATCACCAAAGAATTCATGCAACTTGGAAATGTGTCCACCATCTTAGTTCAATTCAAGAAACACCAAACAGTTCTAATAGGCTGACATTCATTCTGAGTTTTTATATACTTTTAAACATGTAGATAATCTGGGGCAAATTTTCAAGAAAAACATTATTCATTAATGACATGTTGATGAATAAAATGAAAAAACATATTCGTCAATGACATTTCTTTCCATCTCTCTCTTTTGAGAGCATTCTCTGCCCTGCCCCTAGGTCCCAGGTCCTGTGCACCAGCCTTTAGCTGCCTGTAGCCCCCAAACCTGATGCTTCTATTCAGGCTTCTTCCTGTTAGAAACTCTCCTATGTAAATGGAGACTGCTTGACAAGAATTATTATTTAAATTTCTCATGTCTCTGCTAACTCCACCTCTCCTCACTAGAGTCCTTGCACACCAGCAATCACTTCTTAGTGTCAGAAGCCAAGCAATGTCAATGAGATGAATTTACACTAGAGTCATAGACCACATCACTGATTCAAAAGTATTTGCATTATAAAATAACACTAAATCTTTCATCCTAAAAGGAGGCAACATGGCTAAAACACTTCCAGGCACCTCAGAGGGACTATATTTAGGGCAGAAACATCCCTGCACATCAGATCACATCGTATGAGCAAACAACTTGGCAACGTGCATAAAAAGACTTTTAAAAATTGCACATCTTTAAATCTTGAATTTCACTTACGGTATAGGTCTTAAGCAAACAATGAAGAAAAAGGTACACACACACACATACTCTACACACAAAGATGCTTACTGAAGAATTCTTTAGTATGACAATCAATTGTAAGGCCAGAAGTCCTGAACTCTATGATAAAGTATCATAAGGAAAATGGAAAAAGTCAGTTTGAGACAGTGGGATTAAACTAGAAATCAAATTTTAAAGATATCTAGAAAATGCTCAAATACTTTAAAAAATGTAAATTTCAAAATAAACCATGATTCAAAGAAAAAAATTACAAAGGAAATGAGAAAATGTTTTTACCTGAATGATACTGCAAAACACAATGTATGAAAACTTTTGAGATGCACCTAAAGCAGTACATAGAGGCAAATTTATAGCTTCAAAATGTATGTTAGAAAATAAAATAAGACTAGGTCACACAGCGAGACTCTATTTCTACTAAAAAATTAACAAATTATCCAGGCATGATGGTGCACACCTGTGTAGTCATAGCTACTCAGGAGGCTGAAGTGGGAGGATCGCTTGAGCCCAGGAGTTTGAGGCTGCAGTGAGCTATGACTGCACCACTGCATTTCAGCCTGAGCCATGGAGCAAGACTCTGTCTCTTTAAAAAAAAAAAGAAAGAAAGAAAAGAAAAGAAAAGAAAAACTGCTGTCAGCTGCAAATTTTGGAAAGTATTGATGCAACCAGAATTCTCACACACTACTGATGAGAGCATAAAATGCTACTAACCACTTTGGTAAATAGTTTGGTAGTTTCTTATAAATGTACCCCTGCACTTTGACCCAACAATTCCAATCCTAGCTCTTCACCCAAGAGAAAAAAAAAATGTCTCCACAGATAGTTGTAAAAGAATGCTCATAAAAAGAATGCTATATTCATACTCACCAAAAACTGGAAACAAATTAAATATCCAGTAACATGTGAACTAATAAACACAGGGTACCATATCCATGCAATGTAATATTATCAACAATAAAAAGGAAGAAACGATCGATACATGGCAAAATAGATGAATCTAAAAAGCAATATACTAAATAAAAGAAACCATAAACAAAAAGGTATATGCTATATGATTCCACTTATAGAAAGTCCTAGAACGAGAAAACTAGTCAAGAAAGTAGGTGCCTTTGGATGATGTAGATTGACTGGAAGTGTACCACAGAACTGTCTAGTGTGATGTTAATGTTTTATATATTGATTGGGATGTCACACGGATGTATGCGTTTGTCAAAACTCATTGAACCAGACCTTTAAGATACACTTTGATATGTATATATTATCTCTCCATATTTTTTTAAAGATCAGGCAGCGAGTGACCCACAAAGGTACATTTTGATATGTATATATTATCTCTCCATATTTTTTTAAAGATCAGGCAGCGAGTGACCCACAATCAGGGGCTTCCTAGGAATATGCATCAATTGTGTGCAATCAGCTTAGCAGCATGTGATATATAGCCAAATGAGTTTAAGCTTAAATTTTCCCATTTGTAAGATGGGAAAATAATAGTACACATGTTAGAAGATTAAATGCATGCAACTTTCTAGCATAACAGCTAGTGCAAAGTACACACTCAGTAAATATTTGTTTATCTTTCTTCCCTCATAAGTCCTCATCTTTAAGCCCACCTTATAAATGTATCTCTCTATAGAATAAAATGGTTCCTAATGTCATTGAACTCAAGGGATAGAATAATTACCAACATACTGTAGTAAAAACAACATATTCCTTGTATTTTAATATTTTAATTTTAATTTTAAAATATAAATTAACTATTATCTTAATTTTAATATTTCCCATTTTAAGTAAAATGTACATCCACATTCATTATGACTGTGTATAAGTTAAAAATTTTTGTAATTAAAAAAAAATCTGCCTTCAGTTTTTCAGCATTATATTTTAGACTTTCACTCCTGAAACAAGTCAGACAAAAACCAACAGAGTGAATTCCCTAGAAAACGGAACTTTATAGATATTCTGACAAAGAAAAATTAACCTAGCAGCAACAAATTCCTCTGTGCCACAGACCTCCGTGACTTCTCCACTGTTGTGGTCAAATTTCTATCATTAGAAGAATGGTTTCAGAAGGAAAGATCTGCCGGCTCTGATCTTATCTATTGATAAGATCACAGGCTTCGGAGTCATGCAAATGATTGGATCATCTGCCAGCAATGCCATTTACAGGATGTGGCACTTCTCACAAGTTCGTAAACAACAGTCTGTTTCCCTCTTCCATTAACTCTTTCCTAAAACAACTAATTCCCAGTGATGTATGTTGACTGAATGAATAAATCCATGGATAGAGCTATAAACGTATGTTCCTCGTGGTGGTAATCTGAGCATTAAATGAAATAACATAGATTTAAACACCTTGTAAGTCCCCAGCCTTTGGACTATTACAAACAGTTTACTTATTCCCCAATGTGAATGGGTGCTACAGTGAGAATGCCTTAAATAGGAGTAAAAATCCCAGCACATATCCCTGACTCCTGAAACTGTATTTGTTCTGCTTTGAAAGTCACACGCGCACGTGCGTGCACACACACACAGAGAGAGAGACACATACATACACACACGCATAATTACATCAGAAAGCCAAAGAGAGCTAAAAACAAGGGCAACTGAATTCACCAGGTAGTTCTGACTGTCCCTCTCAGGAAGCTGGTGCTTTTCTGTATGAGAAGAGTGTCTCACCAAATAGAAGCACTGGCTTCCAAAAACGCGTCCAACTCACATTGAAAGCACCACAGAATCATCACTGAAAAACATTCTGAGATTTGCTCACAAAATTAGTAATTTTTTTTGTCATTCATTGCCATTAACAAGTAACTTGTGACCAAATAAATGTCACTATCCATTTTCTTTAATTAAAATAATAAATATTACGCAGTGACACAGATTGGCATTTATAACTCCATTTCTGTGACGTGGGATTTATAACCACAGCTTTCTTTGAGGGATGCCACAAATAAAGGTTATTAAGCTGCCACAGATGAACACAAGTTCAAGTTAATGAAATCAGACAAGGAAAGGCAGCGACAGATTAAGCCCTGATGCACAAAGAAAAAGGGAATTCCCACCCAAAGCAAGAAGCGTTATGGTGCTGGCAAAAAAGTATATTTCATTTGAAAAATTTTATTTTTCTAGACAGTTCACCTTTAAATATATGTGGGATGAACTCAGAGGCAACATTAATCCCACTGCCACATCCCTTTGGTGGGGACCAAACTGTGGCTCTGCTGCTCCCTTGGGAATCACTGTTGACCACTCTATGGCGCCTTCTAAGGAAGGAAGAGTTTTCGAGTGAAATAAAAACCATTCTGTCATGTCAATCTGCTACCAAAGAAACAAAATTAAGTGTTGTGATGTCCCAGTCACCTACTTGGGAGACACGGCTCCGGGTTCTAAAAAGGGAAACAGGATCGCCCTTGACGAAAAGAAAAAGAAACAACAACAAAAAAGGATAATAAGCCTGATAGTATTTCCCAGAAGAACCAATCTTTTCTTACCTCTGGGATTCTGCTCTTGCTCAAAGTCAACACCTGAATCCAATACTTTCAATCCAAACTTCATCTTTGTCTGGGCCCCATCCCCAACTGGTCCAATCTCATGCAGTCACCTATATTATGCCAACAGCCTGAAAATCCAGCTCAGTGCAAAGGATTCAAACTGCTGCTGTTCGAAGCCTCCAAGAAGCACTGGATGAAGGGGAATCGCACCTCTGCTGTTGAGATTTATCTCTGTGGATTTATTTACACCTCAGAACTGCAGATACCTCAACTCATGTCACTCTATATCCCGCTGAAAGAAACAGGAGGGGTCTGGGCTAGTTGAGCTGTGCCCCTCAATTACCAGATCAGAAGAAAGGTCCCACATACAGGAGATGGCTCCCAGCCCTTGCACAACTCTGTTTCCAGCTGTGTTTCTTAGCTGTTGCTAAAAAGCGCATCTGTCTACCTGAGGCTCAGATACAGATCAGATTGCTCAATTATTGGAGCTGAGGCACTGAGGTCCCTTTCCTGTGCTCCCTAAGGGTCACAAAAACCTAGGGTGGGGTAGTCTCCCAGTTCTGTTCCCAGGCACATCCTGACTTCAGATATTCCTATGGGAGAAACATCAGCCCCCCGTCCCTAAGTGCCAACCTCTCCCAAGAATGTACCAATACACCACGCCTCAGTTCAAATGGCACCACCAGGCTGGGCCTGAAGGCTGCCAATTCAGCTGCCATCCAATGAGGTATGACGTGCCTATTTTTTATTCTTTAAAGCATCCCCAGTCTTCAAAGGACATGTCCATGAAGTTATTCCCTTACATGACTTAGAGGAAGAGGAGAAAAATTTTAAAATCCACTGCACTTGAAGTCAACAACTCCCAACAACTCCCAATGGGGGATAAGGTCCCCATTAACCCCCATCCCCAGGCTTCTAATTGGGATGAGGAGGGAGACAGTTCTGCAAACCCTCAGAAAGCTGAAGGAGGGATGGGATCCACAAAAGCATCACAACCAACTCCTGACCACTCTCTGAAATGGGTGGGATCCTTAGCACTGGTGTGTTTAACTCCAAGGCAACAGTGAAACTCTCCCTTGCAGACTCCTTGCAATGTGCTGTAACAGGAGTGTGTCCAGTGCTTCTTATCATTACTGTACATATGGATTACCTGGGTATCGGGTTGAAATGTGAATGTACTTCCAGCAGGTCCAGGGTGGAGCCTGAGATTCTCACAAGCTGGTGCAGCTGCTGCAGGTCTCCAAACCACACGTTAGCAGGTATATTTCATTTTTTTTCTCTCACTGTTTTTGAACCCCAGTAAATCCTTACTCTCAAACTAATAATTAACAAGGAGTGACTCATACAGAGCAAACTTGGCGCTGAGGGTGTCACATGCATTACATCATTTAACTCTCAACAACTTTTTGGAACAGTGAAACGTTACTGTGTTCACTTGAAAGAAGGGGAAACTGGTCTTCAATAGCGCTAAGCAGCTACTCAGGCTTCGAGCTTAGCAAGTGGCATCACGGAGGTTTGAGCCCAGGGTGCATGCTCCTAACCACTTCAGTCAGAAGAATACAGACCAAAAATGAAGATTATAGCAAAGAAACTAAGACAAATGATTGGATGGTGTGAGAAAACTTCATTAGGTGGTGCTTAGATCAGATTCAGATGTCCCTGAGCTGGTTGTGCCTCATAGGAAAATTGCAATATTGAGCTCCTGAAATGGCCCCAGACACATTTAAGCACAGGTTTACATTGCAAACTCCATTACTTTTCCTTTTTTTTTCCATCTACATTTCATTTTTCAATCGGCCTCTTCTATGTGGGGGGAGGGGGGACCACATGAATAATAGATACGTCATTTTTAACCATCAACAACATATCTTGTAAATGGTATGTGCGAGCTTTTAAATAACCCAGCAAACCATTCCTCTGACATCATTTTTATACCACACTTTGCAACGAAGCTAGAATCGATTTGCAAAAAAAAAAAAAAAAGCACACAGATTAAACTACAGAATCACATTCACCCACAAATTTTTGTCTGCATTTAATATTTCACTGGGTTCTGCATTCCGTCCTCCACTCTAACAACCGCCTGCCATCAAGGCAAGACAATTAAACTATTTCAGCATTTTCCCGCAGTTAAATAGGCTCATCTTTCCCTGTGACAGTTAGTTTATGGAGTCAAGAGGGGATCCCTCTCGCTCATGCCTTCTTGTAAGTGACATCAGGATGATTAAGGAAAACAAACTGTTTCTTCTAACAAGATACCAGCTAGTCATAGGTTTTGAGTGCTCTGGGTTTGGACAAGGTGACATGAATTTCCCGCCTGCCTGTGATGAAAGAGCATTTATCCTATGACAAAATCTTGTCACAGACGTGTGCCTGCATGCAAAGTAAATTTTTTGGCCTATTTGTCAGGTGATACAAGGGTGTCATACCCCCGAAAAACAAACAAACAAATGTGGGGCTACTCCACAATTTATCAACAAGGATTTCTGCAAATGCCAGGCACAATGTGAGTGCTTAACCAAAATAGAAATTGAATTAGTGAGTCGTTAACCTAAGGGAATGATGTATTCTCAATTATCTTCTTTTTGACATGTTTTTATTTTAGAAAATTTCAAACACATACAGAAGTAAAGACGATAGCATCATGACATTCATATTACCCACCAGTTTTAATCATTTGTTGACTCAGGGAAATCTTGTTTCATTTATATACCCCCAATCACCCTCTCCCCACTTTTGTTTACTTTGTTGTTTTGTTTTTATTTTTGAGGCAAATACCAGACATTTGTATCATTGCATGCATAAATCTCAATTATCAACTAAATATTGTTTGAATATATCCTCTCATCTCCATCCTCACTATCCTTTCTTTAGCCTCTTTCTGTTTTGTAGAAATGGGGTCTTAACTATGTTGGCCAGGCTGGTCTCAGACTCCTGGCCTCAAGTGATCCTCCCACCATGGCCTCCCAAAATGCTAGGATTACAGGTGTGAGCCACCATGCCTGGCCTCTTTAGACTCTTATCACCTGTTGTAGTGGGTTAAATAGTCGTGCCCAGAAAAACACATCCAAGCCTGGAAATTGTGAATGTGGTATTCTTATTTGGAAAAAGAGCCTTTACAGATGTTGCTAATTAAGTTAAGGAACTGATGATGAGATCATCTTGGATTTAGGGTTGTCCTTAAATCCAATGCCAAGTGCCCTCGTAAGAGAAAGGCAGAGACTTGAGACATATAGCCACACAGGGAGAAGGCCATATAAAGGCAGAGGCAGAGATTGAACTGATATAACCTCAAGCCAACGAATGCCTGGAGCCACCAGGAACTGGGAGGGCAAAGAAGGATTCTCCTCTAGCACCTCCAGGGAGACCATGGCCCTGCTGACACTTTGATTTTGAACTTCTGGGTACCAGAACCCTAAGAAAATAAATTTCCATGGTTTGCTAAGCTACCAAGTTTGGGGCAATTTCTTACAGCAGCCACAGGAAATGAATAGACCATCCTGGACAATGACCATCCCAGTGTCTTCTACCAACATGGCTTCTCCCACCTCCTCCAACAGGCCCCCGGAAGATGAGTGACACAAACCCACCTGTGCCCCCCCACACACACTTAAACTCTTCAGTGGCTCCCCAGCGCTGTCAGGGAATCACCCAAGTGTCTTTGGATGATGTGATCTGCACCAACCTTTCAGCCACAATTCCTGACCACCCCCACACTCCGCACATTTGAAGACTTCACATTCCAATAGAGTCAGCCAGTTACTTCCCCTCGTTCATGCTTTCCCTGCCCCTGTCCCTTTTTACACTGTTTCTTTTGCCTAGAGCAGGGCTGAGCAAGAGAAACATAACTGAAATGAGCCGCAAATAGAAGAGACACATGTAATTTTGCATGTTCTAAAAGTCACATCAAAAAAATCAACTTTAGTAATGTATTTTAGTTAACCTAACATACCCAAAATATTAGCATTTCAACATAGACTCAACATAAAAGTGTTAAGGAGACACTTTATATTCCTTTTTCTGGCACTAAGGCTTCAAAATCTAGTGTGTATTTTACACTTACAGCACATCTCAATTCAGATTGCTAGCCACATCTTAAGTGACTACTTCAGTAGTCACAGATGGCTAGTACTACTGTATTGGACAATGCAGAATGTTCTTAATCCTTTTTTTTTTTTTTTTTTTTTGCCTCATGAAATACTATTCATTCTTCAAAATCCAACTGAGATATTATCTTCTGTGAAGCTTTCTCTGATTATTTTCTATGTCCTACCAACAGGATCAATTACTCCCTCCTCCATCCTAGATATGGACCCTGGACATGGATCCAGTGTAGCCACTGTTCACACTGTGTTGTATTTAATTGTTGCATGTGTGTCTCTTCTACTAGACAAAAAGCTCCTCAGAGGCTACCATCAACCTTATTCATCTTTGTATCCTCACACCACTGGAGTGCCATGCACAACAGAAGTCAGAGTGATGCAAATAAATGTTCTCTGCACTAAATTCTGTCCCCTCCCATGGTGAGTACAGGAATCCTTTCCAGTTATCTGTGTTCCTGCAAAGTTGGTGGTCAAATATAACCACACAACTCAAAAGTACACAGGACTCTGTTTTACTTGTTGCTTTCACGTGTCATCTCCTTTTATCCTCATAGAACAAATATTTGTAGCCCCCTTTGTTGGATGAGGCAGGTAAAGCCCAGAGAAGTGATGGCACTTGAATAATGTCAAAGAGCTATTTAAGGCCAAGCCAGGACTTGAACCTGGGACTCTGGATGGCCAGCCTGGTGCTCTTCCACATCCTGAAAACAGGCTTACCTCCTGGATTCCTCCATCCAAGTCAGGAGAGTCAGGATCAGACCCCACATTCATTTGCACCCTCTGGATGGGAACTATCTGCCATCTCTTCTGTCTTTCCAAACCCTCGCCGTGTTTCAAGGCCTAATTTGATCCTTCTTTCTCTTTGAAGTTTTCATTTTCTACAAATCTCTTGGCCCACAAAAATATATGACCCAGCCTAGAAAACTCTGCTCCTAAATGAGACACCGTCCTGTCCTGTCCCCTATTGTTTTGCCTTATTTTTCTTATTAGATCATGAGCCCTTAGAGGTCAAGCATAACGGCTTATTTCCCTTTTGCTCCCTTACCATGATTGCAAGAGAAATAAACAATTTCTTATTAGTAAGTTTCTACTATAAGACAGGCACTCTGTTAAATGCTTTCATATGCATGTTTTTTATTTACTCTTCAAATCCTACAGATCAAGTTCAATCGCTCACTTTTTAAAAGAATAAAAAAAGCAACAGAGATAGTAAATAAATTCCCTAAGATCATCCAGAGCTGCACACATAGAGGAACTCACAAGGAAGAGATATTTCTAGGTCCAATGGCCTGAGTCCAATCAACCTGCAAATGGAGTAGAATCAGGGATGAGGAATCCCAACAAACATAATCTGATGGCTGCATCCCTCACCCGTCTCGCCAGAAGGCGATGATGCTTCTGGTTCTTGTGTCATGGAAAAACAAGTTGCTCTGTTGAGACAGGGCTAGGTCCAGCATGACTTCTTCCTCTGAATATTTCAAATCTATGACCTTTCAACTATTATGGATATTCCTACACTGATCAGGAAGAGACCCAGCAGGACAGGGAGCTCTGTTGGGGCTCGTCTCCATCACAGTATCTCCCACGTCTTCCCTTCCTTTCCATCCCTTGAGAAGACATCATCAATGTCTCCTCAACACCAAGACAATTGTGACTGCCTTCCAGTTGATTGTCCTCCCTCTAGTTTCATACCTTCATCACCCTGCCTGCCACAATGCTGCCACAATAATCTTTTCCAAATGGATAGATGAACATGGTACTTGGATGTTCAAAATATTCTAAGGTTTCAGTCACCGGGAACATATCATTGAAATTCCCTTGGCTGACAGTCAAGGTCCTCCACCATCTAGCCACTCTTTCAATCTTATCTCTTAACCATTGCTCAACATGCTGCAACATTTAAAGCACATTCAACTGCTGACTGCTACGGAGTCCCTGGCCCTCCAAGGGCCTCAGCCCTCACTTATTCCCCTCCTAGCCAGCCCTTTTAAATATGATTGGTGAGACTTTGGTTGTAGCATGGAGAACATACTGACTTCACCATGGAAGCAGAAAAGATGCTCTAGTCCAAGAAGAGGAAATGATGGGTCCTCAGTGGTGGGAGGGAAAATAGTGAGAATGGAGGGTGAATGAATAGAGACAGTCTTATATCTCTAGGAAGAGTGAATCATGCTAGGAAAAAAATATATGTGAATGAGCCAAGACAACTTTCTAATCCTACTGTGAAAGAAAAGGCAAGACCCTTTATATGGGCACACCGGAGAAGGTTAGACTGTAACGCCCCCATACACATGAAAGGCATATCAATAAAAGAAATCAGTACATATAGCCAGCTTTGTGTTCCTTTATACCAGGCAAAACTGGCTTAAATGGGCTTTGTTCCCATGTCTTGATGAGCTGATGAACAGACCATTCAATGCGCTAAACTCTAAGTGAACTCTAATTATTACCTAATCCTTCAGCATATCACTATGACCCCGTTACTAGAGTCATCACTACCAATACAGAGCCTGCTCACGGTATCAGGGCATTGAGTTGTATACAACCCCCTTGCCGCTGGAAGAAGACATAGAAATATGACTCATACTTCCTGGTGGCTTGGCTCATGCTTTTCTCTTTCTCATAACCCTCTAACTACACACATGGAAATCTCGCCTGCTCAACATCTATTTCCTGAAACCATCCATTTTGTCCTTCTTTTTAAAGCCCTCTCCCTCCTCTGAGGGAGGGAGTATTTTACTTCATCTCTCTTACAATACACAACACTTTACCTATTCTATCAATATTATTTGTGCTTTAGTTTCTTGCCTTCTTGAAGGGAAGGCTCTGATCTATTCGTGTCTGTATCCAACTCCACATCTGGCATTGAGTAGTCACTCCATAAACACTTATGAAACAAATGAATAAATGAAACATGCTGTGTTACATAGCTAAAACACCCGTTATTTTTAAGACTTCGCCCATATCAATAGGATAGTTAATTTTAGATCTAGTCGATCAGCACAAATGTTCAGGGATCTTGGAGTGCCCTTTTCTAAGTGGCCACAGCCTCATAGGTCCTGACCCCAAAATAGCCACCCTTGTTCTTTCCTGGACACAGAAAATAATGATAGCTAATGTATGTTGACTGTTTATCGGCTTTCAGGCATTGTTTCGAATACTTTATATGCATCCTCTCACATCGTCACAACTATCCCGAGATAGGCAAATTATTTACAACCTCCATTGTGCAGACGAGAACGCCTAGGTAAAGGTAAGTTATTTTCCTAAAATTGGCACATAGCTAAGAAGTGTTAAGAAAATCATTCAAATCCAGGCAGTCTGACTTCACAATCCATAATGCTTCACTTTCTTTCTACAGAAAATGGACCTGCAATGTTTATAAGACAGAACTTGCTTTATAGTGCCACCCTTAGCGACTGCCTGCCCTTGGGTATTATTATTACCTCATCTCCCCAAGTGTCAGATTTTCTCATACCTAAATGTGGACACGAGAAGTGCCTACCTCACAAGGTTGTTGCGAGGGTAAATGGCCTAATGGATATACAGTTTCTAGCATATAGCAGGCACTCAAAAATGGAGCTACTTGTATTGATCAGGAATTATTGTGTTGCAAAATCTACTTAAATCAGCTATAGGGAAAACAAGAATGTATGTGTTGGTGTAGTGGAAAGTCTAGGAAGATAAGTCTTCAAACACAGCTGATTAGAGGCTTCAATAATTTCATTCGAACTGGGAAGTCTCTTCTCTCCAATTCTTACCTATATATTTCTCTCCCAGTCGGTTCATTTTCTCACTTTTTCACATCGTGGTTACTAGAAATTCCATATTTACAGCCACAGCTTGGGGACTGAAGGAAGAAAAGGCACCCAATAATTGTGGCAAAAGTCACAGTTTAGTCTCATTGAGTTGTTTTGGGTAATTGGCCCCTTCCTTAACCAATGGCTGTGATGAAGGGGATGGGGTTTATTCACTGATCCCTGGAACCAGGAAGCCAGGGATGGTCCCAACCAAATGAGAAGAGAGATGGCGTGACTTGCTAAAGAAAAAAAACAAGGTACCGTTACCAGGACAAGAATGGATTCCGGACAGGTAAAATATCCACTCACCATGAACATGTCCAATGTTCTCATGTTCTAAACAAACTAATTTTCCTGGCCTTTGCCCACCAACAATGGGTTTCTCCAGCCTGTGTCCACTGCCAGCCTGTCTTACAGACACCTCCAAGCCCTCAGCATGCATGGGCCCTGTGCTTCCTCCCAGCTACTGCAAAGCTCAAATTAGTCACTCCGTGGGCCCCTTCCAAGGCATATCAGAGACCAGCTGTGCAAGGACCTGTCACCTTCCTGTCAGCGAAAGTTTTCTGTCCAAAGAACTTTCGTCACCACTCCTTTCTCAAGTAGCTGGATGTCACTTGAAGAGACAGCTGAAGTCACTCACAATGGCTGGTCTCAAATCAGCGCTCACTGGCCTTGTCAGTAAAAGCCTCACCCCGCAGCGAAAACTGTCACTGATCATGTTTAGATATGTACGCAGAGGTATTAGATTAGAAGAGAGAATGCACAAGTTGGGAGTTTAAAAGAGGCCAAGTTGCAAGGGAAATCTTAATGGGAAGAAGTGAAGGCTTAATGTTGGAAGCAGCAGGAGGGCATCTTTTCCCAAAACCCAAATTATACTTCCCATCAAAACCGCAAGAGCACATACATATGCGCGCGCGTGCGCACACACACACACACACACACACACACACACACACACAGACACTAACAGCCTATATGTATACACAACCTACCACATGCTGAGGATACAGAGACCTCTTGCCAACATATTTTACAATTAATTTTAGGAGATGAGTAGATAATTTATCCAAATTATTATAAATAGCTAGTTTTCATATCAAAACACCATTACATAAGGTCAGAAAACAAATATTCACTCAAAAAATTCAGTTATCTTTTACAAGAAAAAAAGAATAAAGAGTCTACATGTTAATCACATCCAATTTGTCGCCTTTCTCTCCACATACTCTTAATTTAGGAGAAGACTTGCTGACCTCAGTGTTACTGACACTCTGGGCTAGATAGTTTTTTTGTGCGGGGCTGGGGGCTGTCTGTGCATCGCATGATGTTTGTCAGCATCCCTGGCCCCCACCCACTGGGTGCCAGCAGGAGTCCTCCTCCAGTCACTGCCAAATGACTATCTTCAATATGAAATCCTATCTTCAGTATTACTATGGTAGAATAATTGGCTAATCATTAATTTATATACATCAGCTAGGGTTGTGAATTGTGCTTTAATTTGGGGTCGCTTTGGTTTCTATTTATATCATGGTTAATCAGTATTTATGATTAAAATGTTGATTATTCCTAAAAGTTTAAGTGGTTGACAGTCATTTCTGTAACTGTTCTGTCCAAACCTTGGGAGAGAACACAGCATGGGTAGAAGAAAATACAGGCTTTTGAAGCATGCAGAATGGGTTTGAATCCAGATGTGCTATTAAGTGGCTGCACAATTTGGGTCCAGTTTCTTATCTTCTCTCTATCTGAGCTGTTACCACTATAAAAAGAAAAATAGTTCCATTTTGCTGCTGCAAAATGGAAAATAGTTATCATAGAGGGAAGCTGTAAGTATTTTCTAAAAGGTGATCATGTTCAAGAAGGCACTGACACATAATGGATGCTCAAAAATGTTGGTTTTTACCCTGAGAATGCACTTTGCTCTAAAAGGATCTGGCTGTATGATTAAAAACAAGGCTTGCTCTGTGAGTGATTAATCAAGCTGAGTAGAGCATAATAATAACATTGCTCTGCCTGTATAGCTTTTTGTTTTTCATGGAGTTTTAAATTGCCTTTCTATTCTCCTCCAACTATTTGTCTTTATCAAATCCTTAAGTATTTCTAGTATCTCAAAAATGTATCAAAGTCTTTCTCCCCAGAAAGTCTCTGTACTGGAGTCTTTCATCTTTCTGTTTCCATCTAAGCAAATGGTGTGGTAGTAACATAATCCAGCTGCGTCTCAGGACTTCTCCTCGTTACTCTTCTAAGTGGGATACATCGTTTACTGGATCCCTTGGTTTCTGCCCTCTTTTGCTGATGGGTATTCTATATGAGAGGCTAAAACTGTAATGCATATACAACTGTGAAAATTGCAAAGATAAATCGAGTTATACTAAATGTAACTATGAAGTCCTAAAACTGTATTTTTAACAAATGAATCCCAAAAGCACACATCCAAGGAACACTGTCACCATAGGGAACCACATATTTTTTATAAGGATACTCCCATGGCCCATGCCATGTTAATCCTTTCCTTGGAATACTCTGTCAGAGTCTATGTCATATTAGAAGTGTCATAAGGGAGAAAGATTTGACTGAGCAACAATCAAAAGTTCCCAAGTCAAGTGAGATGAAAAATGAAAAGTGTTAACCCAGGGCTCTTCCACCTTGGGGAATGAATGAGGTCACGTTCCGAACGGTCCACCTTAGTACTCCTAACCTGCAAGCATTGACCAACTTAGAGAAGGTTAGAGAAATCCTAGAAAAAAACATACATTTTCTTTAAAAGATTGTCTTTTGTTTTTAAAAAATGGATTTGCATGCTAGTCTATAAAATTAATTTTAAAATAAAATTTTCTTTCTGAGTTTCTAAAATCATACACAAGCTTCAGAAAGATACAGGGCATGCAGCATCATATAACCTTCCCTGTAACTCTTGGCAGGAGTCAGAACTCAGATTAAACAGCACAGAGATAGCAAACTGAGGAATAGCCAAAAAATTAGTAGTCTGTACACAGAGAATCCAACTGATATCAGAGCACAGTAATTTGTGGAAGAGCTGGTCATTCTCTAGCTCCACTCAGTCCCTTGGGATCTCATTTGCTCTGATGTCTTTAAATGCTATCTATCCTGGTATCCTCCCAACTTAAATTTCCAGTTCAGACCTTCCTCTTGAAACCCACCCTACACTGCTTTCTCAACATCCATGCCTAAAACCCAAACTAGACATCTCACATACAATGTGTCCAAAAGCAACTCCCAAACTTTAACCTCATAATCCTCTCCATCTCAGCTGACGACAGCCTCATCCGACCAGTTGCTCATGTCAAAAACCTTGGAGTCATTCTAGATTTCTCCCTCTCTCTGAGAACTTATATCAAGTGCAGCAGCAGATCCAGTTGGCTATACCTTCAAAATGTATCTACAATCTGATCACATCTCCCCACCTTCACTGCTGAACCACCACCCTATGCCAAGCTACCCTCTCCTCCACACCAGTACTTCAATAGTTGTACAACTTCTGTGTGCCTCTATAGAATCTCCTCACTATAGAAACCTGAGTGGTCCTTTTACAACCTGAGTTAAATCAAGCTATTCCCCTGTCCAAGATGCTGTGATCACCCTCACCCCTCCTGCTTCACTCAGAGTAAAATTCACACTTTTTGGAATAAACTTACATGGTCTAGACTCTATTTACCTCTTGGCCTTTATCTTCTATCATCTTTCCTCACCATTACTGCACTCTAGCCGCTGGCCTCCTTGCTGCCCCTTGGACACAAGAGATATACCCCACCTTTAGGCCAGCATAGGGCTATTTTCTTTGTCTGAAATGCTCTTCCTCTAGATATCACACAGCTATTGCCCTTCTCAGCCTTAAGTCTTTGTTCAAACTTTACCTTTGCACTGAAAGCGAACCTGACTAGGCCACGGAACACTGCAAGCACTGTTCCAATATTTCTAGCTCTGCTTTTTCTTTGCTTTTTCTTTTTTTACAGCACTTACAATTAATAAACTGATTTTTTGTGTTTCCTGATTACTGTGTCTCTCCATAGAATGCAAGCTCTACAAGGGTAGTGATTTTTTTATGGGCATAAACCAAACACTTGGAATGGTGCCTGACACATAGTAGATGCTAGAAGAGTGTGTCAAATAAGTGCATTGAATGTTTGCATTTTCAAGACTCTTTCTGGAAGTGTTTTGACAGGTAAAACCTAAGTTGGGTTTATTGGAGATTTGAGATTGGCCAGATGGAAGCAATGAAAGATCAAGGCAATAAGACTGTCAAAGGTCATGTTGAAGTGGCTACACATGGGGTCATAGTTAAGTGATAACAACATCCATGTACACAGTGCTCTGCAGTTTGCATAGTAGCCTGAGAGAGTAGGATTGAAATGAGAAAATCAGATCATTAGAATGGCAAAATAACACCTAGAGGAGGGTGAAGGAAGAGGATGGGATGGAGTTGAGGGTTACGGTCAGGAAGGGCCATTTCAATCCAATTTTAAAACATTATAGGCAGAGCTCAGGGGCTCATACCTGTAATCCCAGCACTTGGGGAGGCTGAGGCGGGCGGATCACCTGAGGTCAGCAGTTTGAAAGCAGCCTAGCCAACATGGTGAAACCGTCTCTACAAAAAATACAAAAATTTGCCAGGTGTAGTGGTGTACGCCTGTAATCCCAGTTACTCGGGAGGTTGAAGTGAATCACCTGAACCCAAGAGGCAGAGGTTGCAGTGAGCCAGGATCATGCCACTGCACTCCAGCCTGGGTGAGAGAACAAGATTCCATCTCAAAAAAAAAAAAAAATTAACAAACGAAAATAGTAGGACTGATCTTCAAAACTACTTAATAAGTGGATCAAGGGAAGTTCTAACAGTACTTTGAATTCTCAACAAAAGTGCACATAATTAGAATGGAGACTTTTCATAAAACAAAATGCAAATAGTCCCATAAGAAAAAATGCATCTTGAATGGTGATAAATGCTCATTAAAACAAAAATAAAATATTTACATATTGTCATAGGAAAGACTTAGAATATAACAATATACTTGAGAGAGTATATAGTAAGACAAACATCCTCATTCTCAAAGCAGATATAAATTAAACAATCCTTTTGAAAAGAAATTTATAAATTGAATCAAAACCATTAAAACATTCTATTCTTTGGCCATGAATTCTACTTCTAGGAATCTATGCCAAGAAAAAATATAGAAATGTGGACAGATTTATGTATAAAGATTCAGTATAATGGAAAACAAAAATCTAAAAATATTATAATGATTATATAAATTATGGCATTTTTATAGAGCAGAATGTTATGCAACCATGGGTAATTACATTTATGAAAAATGTTAATGACATGGGAAATGCTCATGATATAAGGACAAATGAACTGAAATAGGGATGGGGCCATAAATGGCATATGGTCCCAACTGATATTAGTAGAATTCATTGCAAACCAGTTCAGAAGTGGACTTTTTTGATATCTATTAGGTTTGTTAAAAAATAATATATTAACTTTTTATACAAATTCTGTTACTTTACTCATGCAGAGAGAAATAAGATAAAATTACATAATTTTAGAATGATTATTCATATAAACTCTAAAGATTTTCTTAAACCTAAGGGTTCATTATCCATAGCTTTGCATGAAAATAATTCTCTATTTTAATACAGGTACACTTCTTTGAGTCTCAGTTTCATAATTTTTCAAATAAAGCATAGTCTAGATCAGGAGTCAGCAAATCTTTTCTGCAAAGGGTCAGATAGCAAATACCTTAGGTTTTGTGGGCCAAATAGTCTCAGCTGCCACTGTTCAACTCCTCTGTTGGAGCATGAAAGCGGTCACAGACGAAAGGAAAATGAATGGCTATGTGCCAGTAAAACTTTATTTATAAATGCAGACAGCAGGTCAGATTTGGGCCAAAGGCCATAGTTTGCCAACCCTTGGACTAGATGATGGACAGTCTTTAATTAGCTGAGAGCTCAAGCCCTGATGCAGAAGTCTGAGCACCAGCACACACCTGAGAAGAAAAAAGCAGCAGTGTACCATCGTGAGAATCCTATGACCTTTTGAGTTGGAGGAATCTGAGTTTGAGACCTAACTTACTTCCTAGTTGTACCTCTTGTTGCAATATACTTTCATCACTAAGATTCTTAGTATCAAGTGGAAGGGCAGCACCTTCTTCACAAAGCCATCCTATCCCTTAAAGGAGATAATGGAAGTCAAAGCCCAAAGCCCACCTCTTATAAATGAGGAGTTCTCAATACCTGGTAGATAGTCTTATTAGGATAACTCTGAAAAACCAGGCCACAAATAATCCCCAGGTGCTGAACGATTTGGGGCCACAGTGCAGACTAGAGGAAATGTAGGGTCTGCAGCAGAGAACAGCCAGGGTAAGCTAGGTTATGCTGCGGTAACAAACAAGCCCAGAGTTTCGGTGGCCTGAAACAGTAAGATCTATTTCCTGCTCATGCTACATGTCTATGGTTCGGGACTCTGTTCTTCCAGCAGGACTTTCTGGAGCTTTGCTGGTTGTAATGACTGAGGGAAAAGTTAGGTGGCTGGATAATGCACTGGCTCGTAAAGCTTCTACCTGCAATGATGTGCATCAATTCCATTCCTATTTCATTGGCCAGAGCAAGTTACAGAACCACACATAACTCATGGTGGGCTAGAAATGCTAGCTACCTTGCTCCTAGAATGGGACTGGGGGAGATCTGGAAATATTTGGTTAACTACACTAATAACTGCATCAGAACAAGATAGAAGAATAATAGGCAACATGCACATGCATTTAGCATATTCCAAACCAGTGCTAACTCCTCTACTTAGAATTTGCAAAAGGAAGTCAGGAAAATAAAAACAGAGCCAAAAGTGAATGCAGCAAGACACTGGATCTGTGGTTCCCTATGGTAAAACACAATTAGGCCAGAAATGACTCGGGCAAGACTTACTCTTTCTGAAAATGCTTTCACCATCTCTCCCTGCCTTCTCTGTGTTGTAGCTGGACTTCATAACCCTTAAGGCTGTGATCAGAATCTATAACATCATGTGTAATTCTCTGATCCCGCAACATAAAGATTGTATGGAGTAAATGTTTCTGTCCCTCTAAAATTCCTATGTTGAAGCCCTGACCCCCAAGTGTCTACATTGGAGATAGAGCCTTTAAATAAGTAATTTAAGTTAAATGAGGTCAGCAGGGCACAGTGGCTCACACCTGTAATCCCAGCACTTTGGGAGGCCGAGGCCGGCAGATCACCTGAGGTCAGGAGTTCGAGACCAGCCTGGCCAACATGGTGAAACTGTCTCTACTAAAAATACAAAATTTAGCCAGTTGTGATGGCTGGCACCTGTAACCCCAACTACTCAGGAGGCTCAAGCAGAAGAATTTCTTGAACTCGGGAGGCAGTGGTTGCAGTGAGCCGAGAATGTACCACTGTACTGCAGCCTAGGTGACAAGAGCAAAACTCTGCCTCGAAAAAACAAAAAAAGATAAGAGAGGTCATAAGGGTGAAGCCTGCTCCAATAGAAGTGGTGCCCTATAAAAGGGAAAGAGACACACCAGGACTCTCTCATTGCCATGTGAGGAAGCAGCAAGAAGGTGGCTACCTGTAGGCCAGGAATAAAGTCCTCACGAGAAACTGAACTCTGCCAAAACCTTCATCTTGGACTTTCCAGCCTCCAGGAACACAAGAAAATATATTTCTGTTGTTTATACCACCTACTCTGTGGCCGTTTGTTATAGTAGCCCAAGACAACTAACAAAGCTGTAAAGCATTCAGGCCTTCTTACTGGATTCAATTTTCCAAATACAAACTCAGCTTGCTCCAAATGACATGATGACATTCAAACACCAGTCTACGGAAATCCAAAGCTAAGGCTGAGTTGCTAAGACAAAGATGCAGCCTTTAAAATCAGAAGTGAAAAACATATGTATTCAGAATTCAACTCTGCTATCCATGTGGCCTTAAGCAAGTTGGATAAGCTCACTGAATCTCACTTTCCTCATCTATACATCTCTCTCACGGGTTTTAAATGATGTCTCATGGAGCATAGACCTCATGGAGGGACATGGAGTACAGACCACGTTTTCTCTCCCTTCCCTCCCCTGTCATAGTCTTTGGCATTGCAGCTCAAGGTTGAAAAAGACAGAAAGTTCTTTGAAAACAAGCACTTATGCCAAATGTGCTGAGAGGAAGCTGACTGTGACACACTCCTCCCACCTTGCCCACCCAACAGCCAGCCAGTACCTGACTGGCAACCCATGACAAAGGTTGAGCTGAATTTGGGAGCAGGTGGACACGAGCAAAGGAGTTAAGGCACACAGGGAACCCAAGTCTCTCCAAGCTCCAGTGGAGGGATAAGTCAGCCAATTGAGCAGACAGTCTTTCACCTTCACTGTCTCAGACTTGGTTTGGATTGGAATATATAATTTGGACTAACTTCAAGATCTGCTTTAACATTCTCATGGACTCCTTATGTACATGATTAGCCAAACATGACAGCTATTAGAGAAAGATTTTACCACTCCTTCCTTGTCCTCTGAAGAACACCCCCAGGTTAATTAAAAGATGAATCCAAAAGCATTCAACCTAGCACACCGTAGATACTCAGCATATGTCCCCTTTCCCCTTTTTCTCTGCCTTATTGTAACCACCCAATGGATTCTTGCCTGCCACACAGATAAAGCCAATTAGCAGAGACAATGGTGTTACAGTCCAGAAAGAGATTAAGCGTTATAAGGTAGCTGAGCAACAGGTTGAGAGACATTTCTCAGATCCACCTCCCCAAGAGCTCAGAGACTAGGATAATTTGGTGGGCAGGAGGGTAGGGAATGGGTGATTCTGATTGGTTGAGGATGGACTCATAGGAGTGCCAGAGCTGTCTTTGTGCACTGACTCACTACCTGGGTAGGGGCCACTGGTCAGGATGACATTGCTTTTTCTACCAGAACACAAGGTCTGAAAAATATTTCAAGCATCAGTCTTAGGTATTACAATAGCAATGTTATCTGTAGAGGTAATTATGGAAGTTACAAACCTTGTGACCACCAGCCATATGACACCTGAGCAGTCAACAAGCAGAAAGCAATGACTAGTTGTCGTTTAACGATGCACATGTCTTAGCAGATTTCGGGCCCCTCCCATAGGTCGAATCCTGTGGCCTTCCACTGTTTTTACAAAAGAGGTTCCACTAACAAGAAGAGGGTAGTTTGGGGAAAAGCTATTATCATCCTTGTCTTAAGGTTAAATTATAAATTCAATTTCTCCCACAGTCAGGTTGGCCCATGCCTAGGAGTGGGCAAAAGCAGTTAGCTTGTGAGGCTAGAAGCAAGACAGAGTCTGCTATGTCAGATTTCTCTTAATGCCATAATTTCTGCAAAGGCAGTTTCATTATTATGCTCCCAAGGCTTCAGGAATCTCAAAATTGGAAGGGAGGCAGCCAATATGTATGGAGCAGGCACAATGGTGCCAACATTTCCCAGAATCTCTCATTTATGCCTTAAACTCTCCCACCAGGAAGGTGCTGATGAGAAAACCAAGAAATCAGAACAGGAAAGTGACTTGACCCTAGCCTCAGAGTCCTGGGGGCTGGGTGGTTGCCCGTGCCCAAGCCTTCCCTGGTCCAAACTCCAGACTCTTGTGTGCAGCCTCTTGTGATATACCTGTAACATGGAGTCTGGCTTCAGCTGTTTCTTTCCATGCTGCTCCCTGCCACGAAACTTGGCCAGAAAAAGACAAAATCCCCCAGAATACTGTACCCTGGAGTCCCACTCACCAAGTCAGACAGACCTGAAGGGAAAAGGTTTGCAAGAGTGATACAAGGACCCACAGAGAAAGGAAGGGGCTACAAACACACTTGGAGATAGAGACCACGCTTCTAATACAGAATCGACTAGCAATTTTCTGTGAGATGCCAATTAAGTACCTACCTCCCTGGGAGCCTCAGTATCCCCATCTGTAACATGACAAGGGTTGATTAAAGCGGTTGCAAGCCCCTAGCTCAAACACTTTATCATCAGCTCCGTTTTCTAGACACACTGAGCTAAAAGCTTCGGAGCCTACATTTTTCGGATAATCAGCTCAATTCACAACTCTGCCCATCCACACAGCCAAAACAACAGAAGCAATGGGCTTTCTTAAGCTGAACGGAGACCTGCAGAATACAGTCCCCAATAAAGAGAAACGCTCCAGCCAAATGCAGATTAGATTCTCAAATGGAAAATCACATTCCGCAGGTTCCTAGAGGGGGAGGATAGGGGAGAAGGCTGCTGCTTCCAATAAGAACTTCATTCCAGAAATCCCACATAATGGCCTCACAAGCGCCCTGGTGTGATAAAGAGATGACTATTCCGGTTGAGAGAATCAAGTCCTCTGGGGAAGGTGGGTGGAGGACCAGGGAGGGCTCTTCCAAGAGAGGTTGAGCTCAACTCTTTAAACTGGAATATTGACTCTTGTGTTTCCTGTGTGATGATTTGAACCCGGCAAATACCTCGTCTCTGCCAAAAGCCTGTCGCAATTACGTATGTTTTCAATTGGGAAATGGAAGCATATCAGCCCTGGCAGGAAAACCAGGGAACAAATCTTTATTAGGGCCTCCAGACCCACACCAACGTCTGGGTCTGTCACCATCCCCACTGCCAACACAAGGGAACATTCTCCCTGCCTCTGAAATTCAGGATTTGGAATCAGAAGACACCAAGACTATTTTTACTCCTCAGTAAATTTCCAGGTGTAAAATAAAATAAAATAACAAAATACATTCTGCTTTTTCATTTTCAATTGGAAATTAAAAGTACAAGCAATTTGTATTTCTCCTTCTTTGAAGGTTTTCCTGCTCTTCCCAGCCTCTGAGAACTACGCCCCCCACTCAAGGCCCCGCTGGGAAGAGCTGAACACTTCTACATAACCAACACCGTTTCCAGCACATCCTCCTACCTAGCACGAAACATGATCACATCACATTGGCATGTCTTCATGTGCCTGTTTCCTCCTGAATTATTCTGCAGCTTCCCTTGTTCCTCCCTCCCTCTGTTAACAAACAGGAAAAACAAAATTTGACCTAATAGGAAGACCATGAGCCTGAAAGTCAGATAGAGATGGTTCTAACCTCAGCTGTACCCTGAATCACTCTGGACTAAATGGTTTTACATCACTATGACTTTCCTCATCGGTAAGATAGAGAAATAAGGATTTCATCACAGGCTTTTTGGTTGGTTACACAGGGAAAAAATGTATGCAAAGAGTCTAATGTATGGCAACCACAAATTGTTCTTTCTTTTTCTTTCTCATTCTCCTTCCTTTTCCAGGCACAGAGTTTCTGTGAAAAGATTGTCATTACAGCACAGAACTCTGGTGGGGCATACAGAGGAACCTGAGAGCACATCATAGGGGGAAATCATAATTTCCATTTTCAGTTATACCTGTCTCAGTGTTCATGCAGCATGGAACAGAGGATTTAAGGGTCCTTGTCGGGTCTCCAGGGAATTCCCAGGAGCAAGTGAACCTAGTCTGTACTTTCTATAGCTGCTGACTTAAGAATGAATGCATGCTCTCCAAAAAATATTTTTTCAAGGTTTCCAAAGCTATTGACATACAACTGGCATCTGGCTTTGACCCCAGAACACATGGCTTTAAGGAGGATTCCTGGAAGAGAAAGATGAGACACATAAACCTAGAACTTGGTTTTGAACGATAATTAGAAATAAAGTCAGAGAAGGGATGGCAGCCTCAAGGAGAGGAAAAGGAATTATTTGACAGAAGTGTAGGGGAGCAGAATAAACCTAAGGACCCGAACGTGGGGTTAGGAAGTGGTCAAGGATAAAAAGGTCCCCTCTACCACTACAGCTGGAATAAAGAGGGTGCTCAGAAATAGGGGAATGTACTAGAAAATGAACTAATCAGTCTAAAGGGGTATCATTTGCGTTGTTTAAAACCTTCTGCATACATTATTCTGATCCTCTTCAACTCTTGCGGAATGCATACAGAGAGGACACCCTAGCTGTGATTCCTGCTGGTGTCTGTTAAACCAGGACCTCTGCCAGGTGCAGTCTCCCTGCTGTGGCATGATGTCCTGGGATGTGAAATTGCCAAACGTACCTCTTCATTTGCACCGAGAGAGAGGTGCACCTCATCTCAGGACCCTCACAGACCCCAATGGTTTAGCAAAGCAGATTCGGAATCAAGCCAAGTTCCCCTGCACAACCAGCCCCCACCATTTGGCAGAACCTGTAGCTGTGAAGTCAGGACTTCCTTTGGGGTCTCACAACCCAAGTCTGAGAATAAATTGAATAAAGATTAAGAAGTATGAGCAATGATAGGGTTTGTCTCTGTGTCTCCAACCAAATCTCACCTCAAATTATAATCCCCACTTATCAAGGAAGGTACTTGGTGGGAGGTGACTGGCTCACGGGGGGCAGCTTCCCCCATGCAGTTCTCATGATACAGAGTGAGTTCTCACCAGATCTGGTGGTTTGAAAGTGAGACCCTTCCTCCTTCCCTCCTTCATATTCATTCTCTCTCTCTCTCTCTCTCTCTCTCCTGCCGCCATGTGGACGTCCTTGCCTCCCCTACACCTTCCACCACAATTATAAGTTTCCTGAGGCCTCCCCAGCCAGGCAGAACTGTGAGCCAATTAAACCTCTTTCCTTTATAAATTACCCCATCTCAAGTAGTTCTTTACAGCAATGTGAAAACAGACTAACACAAGCAGTATTCTTGTCCACGCCTAAATGTACAAGTGTCCCAGGGCGGCAGTCAGGCACCTACTTTAAGAACCACATGACACTTATCTGCATCCAACTAGGCTGACTTGGGAGGCATGAACAAGCCCATATTCTGGCTGATCCTCATGACCTTGATCCTTCAAAGCTTGCATTTGAAAAAAGGATGAAAGAGAAAAAAAGAATGAAAACATGGAAAGGTAGTTAGATTTGCATTTTCAGTTGCGCCTCATGTAGTGTTTGTGCAGCAAGGAACAGAGGGTTTAACAGCCCTTCTCTGGTTTCCAAAGAATTCCCAGGAGCAAATCTCCCAGGAGTGAGCTAACCTGGTCTTTACTTTCTGTAGCTGCTGACATATGAGGGAATGCATGCTCTCCAAAAACTATTTTGTAAACTATTTGTATTTTCTTATTTTTTCCAAAGCCATTGACTTACAACTGGCATCTGTAGGCTACCAAAATTACAATAAATGAAGAGAAACTAGAAAAACAGTGCACAGGAAAGGGGAAATATATACATGTACATATGCATGTAGATGTGTATATGTGCATACATAAATTCACTTATTTTTTTCAAAATTAATGCCAAAAAGACAACTGTAATTGCTCATTCTCCTTGTGAAGGTTAGGGGAGCAGAAATCACGTGATCAGGCCGGGCGCGGTGGCTCAAGCCTGTAATCCCAGCACTTTGGGAGGCCGAGGCGGGTGGATCACGAGGTTGAGAGATCGAGACCATCCCGGTCAACATAGTGAAACCCCGTCTCTACTAAAAATACAAAAAATTAGCTGGGCATGGTGGCACGTGCCTGTAATCCCAGCTACCCAGGAGGCTGAGGCAGGAGAATTGCCTGAACCCAGGAGGCGGAGGTTGCGGTGAGCCGAGATCGCGCCATTGCACTCCAGCCTGGGTAACAAGAGCGAAACTCCGTCTCATAAAAAAAAAAAAAAAAAAAAAAAAAAAAAAAAAGAAATCACGTGATCAGATATCACCAAATTCTTCTTAAGTTCCCAACTACAAAGGACACTTCCCCTGCTCAATTTCATTATGGGAACATAACTTCACTGTCACCAACCATGCAGGGAAAATCTGGCAACACGAGAAGGAAGAATTGTGTCATTGTTGTTGTTGTCATTGCTGCTATATACAAAATATACAGTAATTTGAGAAAAACTCCAAAATACACACTCAGAATGAGAAAGACAACACAGAATCCTGCCACCCACGTGGCTGCTGTTCAAATGCTTGGTGTACACCCTTCCACATTTTCCCCCTGCACCCAGGCACACACCTATACATCCCAAACACGTATACACATACGTGTACATGTAGACATGGGCACGGGGACTACTGTTCCTGACACTTTTCTCCAGAATCGCAGCGCACATTGGAGAACTCCTGGCGTAGAGACAGAACACCATCACCCACTGACGGTAACTGTGAAATGTCTACAACAGGGGGCCCACACAAGTTTTCTGTAAAAGGGCAGATGGTAACTATTTTAAGCTTCGCAGGCCAGAGGGTCACAACTACTCAACTCTGCTATTACAGTTGGAAAAGCAACCACAGACAATACGTGAGCAAGTGGCTGTGGTCCCGCTCTGATAAAGATTTATTTACAATACAGGAGGCAGGCTGGTGGCCCCAGAAGAGTTTGTTGCATCCTGGTTTAGGACATACTATAAACTGGAAAGACTTAAGAGGGTTGGGGACAGATTAAAGTCCATCCCTCACTGAAGAGCAAATTTCCTCTCCATGGTCTGTCCTAGTCTATTGCAGCAAACATTTCTGCTTTAATGTGCATCCTCTGATAAAATAACGACCATAGACAATTAGATTAAGTGAATCTCCCCTTTGTCCCAAAACAAGATTTTTGAGACAGCCAATTTCACACCCCTTTTCTAGTTCCAGTTTCAGGGAGGGAGCCAGAACAGAAGTCATGCTGACATGTCACAGAAAAGCAGCAAAGTGAGGCCAGGGTGGCATTTCCTCATGTAAAACACCCTCGATCACACACCATCAGCAAATGATTTATTAAAAGCTACAAGATAAATACCGATAAAGTCTTCAAATAGAGAGGCCCATGACATCTGCACAGGATGAGCGAATCAGAATGATTAATAGGGAAGGAGACAGGCTAGAAATACAGAAAGCCTGCTCCACCTGAGGGGAAGATCCTGGAGAACACATTTCCATCTGCAAACAGCCTTCCAAACTCAGGCAATAAAATACACCTCTAATAACAAAAGCCCCATTGCACCACATTCCCCCAGGTTCTGAGATGTAGCTCGTAAGTCCTTCACAGAGTCCAGGTCTGCTCTGACACAGCCTGTTCTCAACAGGCACCTGCCAGGCAGGGAGACTCTGCTTCTCCCCTTAAATCTTAATGACCAAGCAAATCTTAACGCACAGCTCCAGCCAGGAGGCTTTGCAGATGCACATCCTGCACCCTGAGTCGCCCTCTCTCCCTGGGTGAGCCAGGCCTTTCAAGGATCAGTGCCTGCGCTTAACTCAATGTTCTGCTCAGCTGCTCGCTCCAACCTTGCCCTTTCCTGCAGCTTCTGCAGAGATTCAAGACATCTTCCGGGAATTTCAGCCAACAAGGGGAAGTTACACTCCAATTAAACCTTCCTCCGTGATGTTCTGTTTCTTCCCATGTCACACCCATGTGTGCATACTCAAGCACACTTGTTTTCTAGGCAGCTACCTACAGAAACACACTTTGCGTGCCTGTCTCAGTGTCGGGTCCTAGAGATAAAAGTAATAATAAAATGCAGTCAGTGACCTTTAACAGCTTGTAACCTATCGGGTAAGACAGATAAGGACACAGAACACTCAGCATCATCCAATCACGTTGTTGTCAGGGTATGTGAAGCGTGCTAGAGATCCAAGGATTAAACAGACACATGCACACACAAAAAAGCAATAGCGAAAAATCTGGAAGGATGGATTGGAAATAGATTACTGTAAATGCCCCTTTCCCATCCCAAAAAAAGGACATGGAGGTCTAGATTAGATGAAGAAAGAGGTGGAAAAGAACTGAGCCTGTCACGTTTGGGTGTTTTGTTTTTTGTTTTTTATTAAAAATGCATTATACTTAGTGGTATTATTTCTGCTACCACGTAATTGAATCCTAAAATCTTCTAAGTGCCTTTGAGCCAGGACTAGGGTAACAGCACTTAGGGGACAAAATTCAAGAAGGTACTTGCTCCTGGAGGACACGGGGTGTCGGGCTGGCTACAAGCACACAGAGAAGACAGCAAGGAACCCTGAGAGCTTGGGAAAGGCCTCGGGACAGGGCCGTGTGGGAGCTGGGCCTTGGAAACTGAAAGACAGATGATCCTGGGAGAGAAGAGAGATGATTCGGCAGAGAGAACAGCATGGAGGAGAGACAGGGAAGCCCAATGGAGGATGATGAGTAATTATGAATGCCAAGAACAGAGCATGTGGGATGAGAAGGAGAAAGAAAAACACACATATTCATTCTTGCACACACACACTCATACACACATATGCCTTAAAGCTAGTCTTTTCATTATAGAATTAACTTGCATTGCTCACTAGCAGTATCTAAAATGAGATTGGGTGGCTGGCTGGCCCAGCCTCATGGTTCCAGTCCAGATGCCCTCATGAAGCTCAACATAATTACTTTACTCAAAATAGTGTCAATTATTTTGATGGATCTCGAGATCCATTCCAAGGGTACCACTTAGAACTCTTGTCTCTTCTTCCTCCATCCCTTCCTTGAGTTGCTCTCTTCTGGGAACCATTTGACAAAGCTAAGTCATATAATAAAATTTTCTACTAAGTATGCAGACATCGTTCCTAGTGCCTCACCTATATTATCTCATTTATATTTCACAACAATCTAACGTATAATTATTATTACCATTTTATGGACCGAGCAACTTGAGGTCAGAGTGATACAGTCACTTCATCAGAACACAGAGGAAATAAATGATGAGGCCAGGCCTCAAACCCACACCAGCTGATGAAGAATGGGGTTTTTTTGTTTGTTTGTTTGTTTGTTATTGTTTTAAGACGGAGTCTCTCTCTGTTACCAAGGCTGGAGTGCAGTGGCACAATCACACCTCACTGGAGTCTCAACCTCCTGGTCTGAAGCCATCCTCCTACCTCAGACTCCCAAGCAACTGGGACTACAGACACATGCCACCACACCTGTCTAATTTTTCTATTTTTTGTAGAGATGGGATTTCACCATGTTGCCCAGGTTGGTCTTAAACTCCTGGGCTCAAGTGATCCTCCTACCTCAACCTCCCAAAGTGCTGGCATTACTGGCGTGAGCCACAGTACCCAGCCTGATGCCTAACCTTGTGGTAACTACTGTTAGCATAACAATATTACAGGTGACGCCTACATAAAAAATGCACACAGTCATTGCCGTAGAGAAGAGATGAAGACCCAACTTAGGGAATCTGAACAATCCCTAAGTTTGGGATTGTCCCAGTCCATATACCAGGAGCAAAGGTGGAGGCAAACAGCACTGAGAAGTGAGCGGTTCAAAAGGCACAGGCCCTGGGCCATGAGGGCTTCTAAAGGTGCAGGCCCGGGCAGTGAACGGTTCGGAAGGCATGCTCCCTGCTCCCTGCATGCTCCCTGCAGCTGTCAGCTTCAGGTAAGTGGTGGGGAATTACCTCGCAGGTGACTAAGGTTGATTGCCCACCTGGTATCTTTTCTCTGTAAGGAATCGGAGGATGGTACCTGCAGCTTCTCTCTGCTCTCACGCCATTCTCCTTGCCCTTCAAATATCACGGGGAAAAGGTTTTGCATTCATGTTATGGAGGGTAATGGTTGTGCGTTTTCAGAAAGCACTAATGGGGGCATTTAAATAAGAGAGAGAAATGAAAGTCAACCAAAGCCCAAGCCTCAGTTGTTTGACTTCTGTGCACCACAGGGCACAGTTCTCCAAAAACAGACCGAACTGGGGGCAAAGGACAGCTTGGCTGTTTTAGAAGGAAGGAAAATCTTTCCTTGGGTCAACCCTGATTATGCTCCGCTGGGTCATTAGGTTGCTACTGAGAAACTGCTGTCCTGCCCTCGTCCCAAAGATGGGGACTCCGTGATCTGACAGAGCCCTCTGCCTGTTGGGGAGACCTGGCTGTGACAGCGGGACACGTGGGCCCTGAAACTGCAGGAATGCGGGAGCACGCCGGGCCATGACAAAGGAAACAGCGCCATCTGGTGGCCCCAGGAGAGATGAGCTACAATTCCCATCCATTGTCTCCGACCGGTACGAAGTTAACCTTAACCCAGAAAGAAAATCGAAATTTGGAAAACAGAAGTCAACCCTGCCTTTATGGACAGCATGGAAGGCAAAACCTGGCCCAGTCCCATTTCGTCTGATCTGTAGCTAAGGGAGAGAGAAATGACACTGTGGTGAGAGCCATCACCACCACACGTAGGCGCTCCTGGGGACAGCAAAGCATTGCTTATTCGGCATTGAGAGACCTGTCCTCGACCCAAACACAGGTCCTTTCGGATGCAAGGAAGACCAAGACAGAGGCCATGAGATTATATTCTGGATGTTGGTGACAATGGCTGCAAATAAAAAGCACTTAAGATTTGCCAGGCACTTTTCATGCATTAATGAATAATTAATAATTAATGAACTAATACTTAATAATGAATAATTAAAGTTGCTTAAAATTAACCCTCATAGCAACCGCAGAGGAAGTAAGGTGGCAGTACTATCTCCATTTCTCAGATGAACAAACTAAGTCCCTTGGAGCCAAGGCAGTGTACCCCGGGTTAGGTCACCCAAGTAGCTAGGATGAGAGCCGAAATTAAAACACAAGCCTATGTAACGCAAGTCTTGTGCCCTTAAGTTACTTCTAGAACTTCTTACATGGTGGTCCGGAAGCCATCTACACTGGATAGACACAGCCAGTCTACAGAAATACAAAAACCTCTGACCCCACCCTAGACATACCGAAGTCAGAATCTTGGTCGGTGTGAGAACTGGCCCAGGTGATGAAACACACAGCCCACACGTGTGCTGGCTAAACTGTGTCTCCCAAAATTTGTATATTGAAGCACTAATCCCCAACTGATGGTATTTGGAGATGGGGCCTTTGGGAACTACTTGTTTCAGAACGGCTCGTGGTGGTGTTGCCCATGCGATAGGGTTAGCACCCTTACAAGAAGAAATTACTGGAACGATTTCTCTTTCTACCATGTGAAGACAGGAAGAATGCCTTCACCAAAAACTGGCCATGCTGGACCTTGATCTTGGACTTAACTGTGAGAAATAAATTTTTGCTGTTTAAGCCACCCAGTCTATGGTATTTTATCATGGCAGCCTGAGTGGGTTAACACGCTGGGCTACACATCCCTGGGCCAGCTCATACAAGCCCATCAGTAAATTCATGCCTGTTAAATTCATGAGTAACCAAGACATTTCACCACTCTGGCCCTCCAAAGAACTGTACCAAGGGCACGTGTACACTATTTCCAGGATTTTAGCCTCTTTTGCAATCTACCTCAAGACAACACTGCCTTGGAATCTGTCTTCCAAATCTAAGAACGAGCCTCCTTCCTACAGCACTGAAGATTCAGGAGGGAGGGATTTCAAAAACACATGTGATAACCCGGCATAAATGTGCAGAAACGGGAAGAGTATAATAGGAGCTTCGCTTTGTGTAGCGCCTTACAGTTTACAAAGCTCTCTGCCACACGTGATGTTTTCAGAGGGCTGGACTTCCCTTGTGGGTGTTCTTCAAGTCTGTCAAAGTCATCAAATACAAAGAAAGATGGAAGAATTGTCCCAGAGTGGAAAATACAAAGGTGACATGATGACTAAATGTATGGTGGAATCTTGGAACGAATGCAGGGCCAGGCAAAACACATGAGTGAGCCAACTGGAGAAACCTGAATAGGATCTGCCTACCAGTTATTAGTAAAGTAGCAACTCTAATTTCCTGGCTTTGAAAATTATACTATGGCTATGTAGAATGCTAACATTCCAGGAAGATAGATGAAGGGTAAACAGGAATTCCCTTGTAAGCCTTTTCCAACGTTCTTGTAAGTCAAAATGAAGAGTTTTAAAAATATAGGTGGAGAAAGAGGACTCAGCAGGAGACAAAAATAGTGACCACGGAGGAAGATGGGAATGGCTCGGAGGAAACCAAATGAAGAGCCACATGAAAGAAAAACAAATGTGTATTTAATAAAGTTAAATGTTGCTGAAAGTCAAATAAAAATTTAATTGAGTCTCTTGGATTTTTATCTCGTTTTCTGTAAACTTTTTATTGAGGTTTAATACAGAAACAGAAGAGAACACATATCACAAGGGATCACCTGTGTATAAAAACACCCAATTCAAGATACAGAACATTAACACCAAGAAGCCATCCCTGTGCTATCTCTGTTATTGTCTTTCCTTTCTACAAAAGTAATTGCTACTGTGGTTCCTTTCTACAAAAGTAATCGCATGGGTTAGTTTTGCTTCTTTTTTAAAAAAAATTAATATAGGGCGGGGAACAGCGGCTCATGCCTGCAATCCCAGCACTTTGGGAGGCCGAGGCAGGAGGATCACCTGAGATCAGGAGTTTGAGACCAGTCTGGCCAATACGGCGAAACCCCATCTCTACTAAAAAAATACAAAACTAGCTGGGTGTGGTGGTGTGCACCTGTAATCCCAGCTACTCAGGGGTGAGGCAGGAGAACCACTTGAACCCAAAAGGCGGAGGCTGCTATGAGCTGAGATCATGCCACTGCCCAACAGCCGGGGTGATAGAGCAAGACTGTCTTTAAAAAAAAAAAAAAAAAAAAAAAAAAAAAAAGGATATAAATGGGCCAGATACAGTGGCTCTCGCCTATAATCCCAGCATTTGGGGAGGCTGAGACGGGCAGATCAACTGAGGTCAGGAGTTTAAGACCAGCCTGGCCAACATGGTGAAACCCCATCTCTACTAAAAATTAGCCAAGCATGGTGGCACAAGCCTGTAATCCCAGCTACTCAGGAGACTGGGGCAGGAGAATCACTTGAACCTGGGAGGCGGAGGCTGCTGTGAGCTGAGATCTCACCAGTGCACTCTAGCCTGAGCAACAAGAGTGAAACTCTGCCTCAAAAAAAAAAAAAAAAAGATATAAGTGGAATCTTACTGGTCTGGTTTTATCACTCAATACCATGTGAGATTTTTCCATGTTGTTTCATATCATGGTAGCTCATTTTCATTCCTGCATGGTATTCCATTATATAAATACAGAATGATTTGTTTATCCATTCTATTGCTCATGGCATTTGGCTTGTTTCCACTTCAGGGTTATTACCATTAGTGCTGCTGTGAATATTTTGTAGATGCCTTTTGACACATATATGGGTGTTTATCTGCTAGGTGTATATCCATAAGTAGAATTTCAATTGAATTTTACACTATGGAAATGTTTCAAAAAATTGATTGATGAGTTAATGAGAGGCATCGGCAAGTATGAATAATGCTCATGGTGCCCCAAAGCCGCTGCAAATGCCATTTTGCACTTTAGTCTCCATACTCATATGTTTATTCATGAAGGGGAGAAAAGGCCAAAGGCTTCATTCCATGAAAAAAAAAAAAAATTACACCGTGGAGCAAAGAAAAGATCTAGGAGTCGAAAATACTTGGGTTCAAACCCCAGCTGGGCCGAGCCTAGGCAACTTGTTTTAGTTCTCTGAATTTGGGGTTCTTCAGTTTTAAAACTGAAATGATAGCTCCAATTCCAAATGTATTGCATTTGGAATAAAGCCTGATTCAGGTAACAAACATGATCAATGCTCCTAAGAATATCTTCCTGGGAAATCTTGATCCAGCTTCTCCCAACTTCCCACCAAAATATTTATGAAGAACACATGAAAAGTTTAACTCCTGCAAAATGAAGTCAACCAAGTGACAATAACTCTGATAAATTTCCAAGGCTAGAGGAATAGAAGAGGAAAAACACATTTGAAAGGTGTCCTATGCTGGCCGAAACAGTGCAAAGCTTCTCTTGTGAGTGCGGAAAGAAAATTCTTCTCTCACTAGGGGTCCCCACTGTTCAGAAAAGCAAAGTCAGTATCAAAAAGTAAACCAAAATAACTTGTTTCTGTTGTGTCCACGCTGCTGTTTATGACACCCAAGGAGGCTCTCCCAGACCAGGCTCACCTCCCGCTGTTGGCTGGACATTTCAAGACACAGAAAACAACGTCATGGGACGTAAGTGCCAGAAGGTCTAGAGGTGATTCATGGTTTTCTACAGGTGTAGTCTCCACAAACTAGAAATGATGCATGTGTCCCTGAAAGCAGGGACTGTTCATATCAATTATTTCATTTCCACCTCAAAAGTCAAAACTGGAGCTAGATGACAATTTCAAGACAACAACCAGGAATCCAACCCAGGAATTAGGCTTCCCTGAAAAAGCAACAAGAACAACTGGAGTAAATGACGTTATGTTTTGGAGGGGAGCATTACACTGGGGTCTGTCGGGGGGAAATAGGGGAGGGACAGCGAAGGGTGGGGAGTTGGGAAAGATATCATGGGCAGAAATGCCAGATATAGGTGATGGGGAGGAAGACAGCAAATCACACTGCCACGTGTGTACCTATGCAACAATCTTGCATGTTCTTCACATGTACTCCAAATCCTAAAATGCAATAAAATAAAATAAAAATTTTTAAATTTTTTTTAAAAAAGATGCTATGTAAGTCATAGAGTTTATTTGGCTGGTGGGGATGAGAGATAGAGACGGATGATGCCGATAAGATCTCTGTCTGAACTCCAAGTAAGATCCATGAAAAGACCTTCAATCAGACTGACCTTAGCAAATGTTTCAACAATAAAAGTTATAAGGCAAGTTCTATAAAAATCCAAAGGGAAAAAAGCAACTATGATAAAACAAAAATTAAGGCAGACTTTTCCTCTGCAGTATATAAAATACCAAAAAAATAGTGAAGAAATGTCTACAGCTTTGACAAGGGAATGGTTATAACTCAATTACTTTATTGGGTAAACCATAAGAAGTAATTCTCAGAAGCAATATCATCTCAGAAACAATATCATCTATGCATTATCCTTCAAAACAGTCACTTGAAAATGTATCTGGCCAGTGGAAACATAACTTAAAACCTGATGAGACTATTAGTATAAAAATCACTTTTAGTTATAAAAGTGACTGCATTGGCCATGCAATAATGACAGTGCTCCCTGAGCACTGGCAAGGCATATTCGTTTTCTAATTATGGTGGCTGAAAACAACACACATGTATTATCTCACAGTTCTACATGTCAGAAATCCAAAATGGATCTTACCAGGATAGAATCAGGGTATGGGCAGGGCTGCGTTCCCTCTGGAAACTCTGAGAATCGCTGCCTTGCCTTTTCAGTTCTAGAAGTTACCTGCATTCCTTCTCATGACCCTTCATCCATCTTTAAACCCCGCAACATTCAGCCAAGACCTCACACACTGAGATCTCTCAGGCTTTCTCTTTCCATTCCTTCTTCCACTTATAAAGACCCTTATTACATTGGGCCCATCTGGATGGTCCAGGGTAATCTCCTATCTCTCACACTGGACCCACTTGGATGGTCCAGGATAATCTCATGTCTCTTACATTGGACCCACTTGGATGGGTCAGCTGATTAGCAATCTGAATTCCACCTGAAATCTTTATTCCCCTTGGTTATATAAGCTAACATTTTCATAGGTTCTGGAGACTAAGATAGGAACATCTTTGGGGGACCATTAGTCTGTTTGTCCTAATAGTGCAATAATCCTCATTTAATTAACTAGCTCATTTCATTGCCATTTAATTTTCATGAGTTAGAAATATAATTAATCCACTTTATAGAAGAGGAAGCTCAGGTTTAAAGCAGCAGCCTCAGAGTCCTTCCAGTCAACTCAAACATTTTACTGGTGGGCTGTGCTGGCTCACACCTGTGATCCCAGCATTTTAGGAGACCAAGGCATGAGGCTGGCTTAGGGCCAGGAACTCAAGACCAGCCTGGGAAACATGGCAAGATCCTGACTCTACAAAAAAAAAAAAAAAATTTAAGTGAGGTGGATGTGGTGATGCATGCCTGTAGTCCCAGCTCCTGGAGAGACTGGGACAGAGGGGTCACCTGAGCCCAGGAGTTTCAGGCTGAAGTAAGCTGTGACTGCACCACCATACTCCAGCTAGGTGATGGAGGGAGAAAAAGAAACAAAAAGTCTCAGTGTGGTGCAATGGCTCAAGCCTGTAACCCTAGCACTTTGGGAGGCTGAGAAAGGTGGGTGACTTAAGGTCAGGAGTTCAAGACCAGTCTGGCCAACACAGTGAAATCTCATCTCTACTAAAAATATAAACATTAGCCAGGCATGGCGGTGCATGCCTGTAACCCTAGCTGTTCAAGAGGCTGCGGCATGAGAATCACTTGAACCCAGGCAGCAGGGATTGCAGTGAGCCAAGATCACATCACTGCACTCCAGCCAGGGTGACAGTGTGAGACTCTGTCTCAAAAAATAAAAAGGTATAGAGAGCTTTCTATACACATAGTTCAGACTTGGAGTCCAGTCTTGCTGAGGAGAGATCGTTGTTCTCATTATACAGAGGGAGAAACTGAATCCTCCAGGAGGTAAACCACCTGGCCGTGGTTATTCAGGAAGCTAGCGGCAGAGAAAAGACCTGCTCTCCGAAGCCAGTGGCTTTCTAGTTCATCTCAAAGTCATTCAGGAATTTTGTTCTCACTTAAAATATAAGTTTCTTGTTTCCACAAGGGAAAAAAGATGGATGATCATTTTCTGTGTTTTGTCATAGCACCCACCCTGGAGCTCAGTTCAGCCTGCAATCCCCAGGACCTTTCAGCCACCACAGATGTGCTTTCATCACCCACAACACGGAGAACCAATCAAACAACCAGAGAGAAAGAAACCACGTCTTTCAATTCCGTCCTTTCCAGAACCAAAAGGTGTTCACCTTGTAGAAAAAGGAAGGCTTGAACTACAGTCCTCAGAGAACAAATTGCATTTTCATTCTCATGAAGAGAAGAGCTTATGTTTTCAGAAGTTGACCCCACAATTCCCAAAAAGGCCTAGAACCCCATGCAGCCAATGAGGGCAGTTAGTGGAGCCATGTGTCACGTTCACCTTACTTGGCAAAGGTCACTAGATGGCCTTTGAAAGGTAGCACAAAAAAGCTGTGGAATCTTGCCAGATGTGAGTTATTTATCAGATGGCCAGTTGAGAAGTATAAAATGTTGCTGTTTCTTTCATTTTGAGAAAAACAAATGACAGCTGGATTTTAACTATTATCTTTTTACTCTCCCAAAACAGCACAAAGATTACTTTTCTTGTACAGAGAGATACTTGCAATGAGACTGCTACCATGAATGAATGGCCACATTCCAATTCTCCATCCATTCCTTCATTCTGGATGCTCAGAGGATGGACGAGGAATGGGGTGACTAAGGATAGTCCATATATTATACAATCTCATGCAGGCTGGAAAATTCTGGTCCATGCAGTCCTTGGTTTATTCCATAAGGCCATTATTTTCAAAAATATTATCTTAAATTTACTTTTGGGGAAAACCCCTAGAATATCTTAAAATTGAGTATGTTGTAGATCCATAGTATTTTGACTGCCTAGTTCCAAATATACTCGATACATTTTTTTCAAACTGTTGCCACCGCATCTATGCTGTTAATTCCCACTCCTATTCTCTTTTAGACATCGTCTAAATGTTAATCTCCTTCAATGTTAATCAAAATGCAATATGGAATACATTTGTCAGCTATTGCCAAAATAATGCTACGTAACAAACCAACTTAGAACTCAGTGGCTTAAAAAAGCAATCATTTATTCTTCTTTTCTTTCTTTCCTTTTTTTTTTTTTTTAATACAGAGTCTCACTCTGTTCCCCAGGCTGGACTGCAGAGGCACGATCTCAGCTCACTGCAACCTCCACCTCCCAGGTTCAAGCAATTCTCCTGCATCAGCCTCCCAAGTAGATGGGATTACAGGTGCATGCCACCTTGCCTGGTTAATTTTTTAATTTTTAGTAGAGACAGGGTTTCACCATGTTGGTCAGGCTGGTCTCGAACTCCCAACTCAGGTGATCCACCCTCCATGACCCCCAAAGTGCCAGGATTACAGGCATGAGCCACTGCACCAGGCCTATGCTTATTTTCATAGACACACAAGTCAGCTTCAACTCATCTGGGCTGGGCTACACTCCAGGATGTGGGAGCCAGGCTACAGAGTTAGTCCAAGTCTAATCCACAGGATTTTTTATTCCAGGGAGTAGGTGTGTTTCACAAGCCTCATTCTGAGGCTCAGGGATGAAGGCCCAGCAACTGCCTTTGGCATGTTCTTTTCCTGCTGGGTTGCTGGATCACAAAAGGGCATGCCCAAATGTGCAAGCATTGTCCAAGGCTCTGCTCATAGCACTTATGCCAGCAACCCTTCAGGCAAAGCAAACCACATTGCCAAACCCAAATTCGAGACACCAGAAAGTACATTTCACCCATCATGAGTCCTTGGTAAGGATGTGAATATAAAATACTAGTGCAGAGTATTGAACAATTGAGGTCAGTCATGTAATACAACACATTAAGGTAGAATAGTAGATGACACTGTGAATACAAGAAAAAAATAACCTATTGATCACTATGAGTTAACACAATAACACAAAAGCATGCTTTATATTTGGGGGCAGGAATCAGGGTAGATATGGACCAACCCAGACAATGACATTTGAATTTACAGTGTCTCCTACTTCAGTGGGGTCAGGCTGAACCTTGGTGGTTTTAGGGTCTATGTCATAAGAAATGTCCAAAGGGAAAGAGTAATCTCAAGTAAATATATTTCCAAATTCCACTTGGATAGAAAAAGAGGTCTAAACTAGAAGGTTCTCTGGAGTTCCTCCCAACTCTATCTCAGCATGGTTCCTAGCGTGTATCAGATGTAGAGGAAGACACCAGTCCCCTAGATGGTAGCAGTCACAAAATGCTGATGGTTGCACTGTCCCAAAACCGGTGCCCTCAGCAACCAGCATGACATTGTGCACACAGCCAGGGCTTTGGAGACAGGCAAGTGAGGGTCACAGTTCAGCTGGACTATAGCCTGAGTTCTTTGCTTCTCTGGGTCTCAGTTATACTATCTCTGAAATGAGTCAGACAGACCAGGCAATGTCTACGACACTTCTGGTTATACAAGCTTATGATTTCGTGCCAACCTGGCTGCATGGAGGGGTCAGCAATGCTCAGTGGGGAGAGGTGGTCTAGGTAAGAAGTGTGGTTACCAAGAGGCAGAGAAAACTGTGTTGACGGGCACAAGCAAAGATTGAGTTAACAGTGACATATGGCTGAGTTGTAGGTCTCTGCATGCCTCTAGGTGATTCCCTTATCAACCATCTAGAGTCCTAAGTTTTTTTCCAGACTCTATCTTTGGGGTTAAGCTATGGTCTCTGAGACTATGAGACCAGTCCTAGGAGAGCTTCCAACTCCAAACCCTACCCTTTGTCAAGTCTCACAGTACCCCAAAGGCCCGATTTTCTACAGTTCTCCCTCTCCACAAATGAGGCCACAAGGGCTGTTTCTCTTGCAGCCCAGGAGATAGGATAAAATAATAATACATGCAATAAAGGAATTTTTATACAGAAATGTATTTTGAGGCTACGATGTAAAGTCCCTTTAGCAGGAGCCACAATTTTCTTAAATAATCGTTCCCATAATTGGCTACTTGTGGGAACAACTAATTGCACATGTAATCATTTGCCTGTACAACTCAGCACCAACCAGTAATTAAAGGCAGAGCAGTCCTTGCTAAATTTGGCTCCAGAAATAACAGTAATATTTGCAAGAGTTCAATGTCTTTCTGCCAAGGAACTCTAAGCCCCATTCAAATGAGTATTATCATTTTTCAAAACATCTTGGAAAAGGGAGACCTGCAACCTTGCCCCAAAGCAAACACAGTCAGAGAAGAACTCTGCTGAATAATTCCCCTGCTTGCATTTATTCTACCAGCTACGTTGAGCATGTATCAAGCATCTTCCAGGTGCTGGGCCTAATCCTTCCCTAAACTAGTTTCTCCTTGATCTTCTGAGCCCTTCTCTTTGGACACGCTTTCAAAGAAGGTCGGGGAATAGAAAAAAAAAAAATCACCCAAGCTTGCAAAAGACCAGCTTTGGTTAATGTCTTCTAGGCCATACATAGATCCCAACTAACCAGTGACTTCTCCCTACCCTAACCCCTACCTGCCACACAGCCACCATGTTGAAGCAGTCTTTGTCATTCTGCACCTGGAAGGCTGCAATGGCCTCTCAGCTGATTCCCCTGCTTCCACATTTTGTCCGTTTTTGGTCCAATCTTTTACCACAAGAAAGCACGCATTGGTCTTAAATTAAAAAGTAGATCATGTATCCTCTCTTTGGTGAAGGGTTGAATTACGTCCCCCAAAAATGTACGTCCATATCCTAACCTTCCAGTGCCTATGAATGGGATTTTATTTGGAAATAAGGGTCTCTGCAGATAAAATTAAGAATCTCGGGCGGGCGTGGTGGCTCACGCCTGTAATCCCAGCACTTTGGGAGGCCGAGGCGGGTGGATCATTAGGTCAACAGATCGACACCATCTTGGTCAACGTGGTAAAACCCCATCTCTACTAAAAATACAAAAACACTAGCTAGGCATGGTGGCACATCCCTGTAATCCCAGCTACTCAGGAGGCTGAGGCAGGAGAACTGCCTGAACCCAGGAGGTGGAGGTTGCAGTGAGCCGAGATCGTGCCATTGCACTCCAGCCTGGGTAACAAGAGTGAAACTCCGTCTCAAAAAAATAATAATAATAATAATCTCAATAGGAAATCATTCTGGATTTAGGATGAGCCCTCCATCCAATAATTGGTGTTCTTTGAAGAAAAAGAAAAGGGAGATCTAACACAGACAGATGAGAAGCCATGTGAAGACAGAGGCAGACACAGGAGGGATCCCTGTAAACTCTACCAGCTCCTCCATCTCTAAGCTCCTCTCTCCCATCACTCTCCAACCTTCAAAACTCCCTCCCCTGCCCCAAAGAAGCTTGCTCTGGCTCCCAGCTAAGGCTTTGGAATTTTATCCTAGAGAGATGTGAAGTTCTTGAAGGGTGGCAAATTGAGGAGAAGAGAACTAGTAGGATTTATGCAGCGAAACAAATACAATCGGATTTCAGGCCCTAGATGATCTGCTGAACCTCTGGCCTCTACACACAGCCTGTCCCTCTCACTCTGCTCTCTAAGCTGCTGGGACCTGCCATCCACCTCTTGAATGAGCTGCATGCCCTTCTGCCACAGGGCCTCTGCCTGTTCCAGTTTTCCCCACTCTACCTCTATCCAAATAACTCTTCCCTTGCTTTTTTGCCCAGATACAGGGGGCAAACATGAATACCAGGAACCTGATTAGGAGGATACTACAGCCACAGAACTTCATACTTTAAGTATTTAGCTCATAGTCTTACGATAAACACCATCTATGTAGTGCTACACTGAATTTAGATTTTACCAAACTCCTCAATGTTTTAGAGCAGGGACTGACAAATCTTTTCTATGAACAGGGTCAGACAGTATGTATGTGAGCCTCTGTGGATCACATAAGTCTCTCTAGGTACTTATTTGACTCTGCCTTCGAAATGCGACCTGGTGATTGACAACACAGAAACAAATGGGTGTGGCTGTGTTCCAATAAAACTTTATTTACAGAAACAGGTAATGAGCCAGATTTGGCAAGCAGACCAAAGTCTGCTGACTTCTGTTTTAGACAAAAGCACTGGGAACATATACTGGTGGTCAACTTCCGTTTAGTTTTCTCTCTAATTCAGTCTAGCCATCCAATCAGTACACTGGCAAGCAGTTCCAGGAGGGTATGAATCCACATCGGCAGCTCTAATCTGAGTTAAGAGCTCGAACAAGAAAGTTTCAAAAGCAAAAACTTACAAGAAGAAGGCTTTCCCTCTCATTAAAAGTTAATATTTTACATGATTTTCCCTTAAACAAATAGATCACCGTTTGAGCCAGCTAATCCTTAATAAATGAGAATCTTTACACCAAAGTGAACTGAGCATCTCTATTCCCACAGCTATGTCCCCTCACTCTGGCCCTCTTTAAAGACCCATTGATTACTGCCAGGCCTCCATTGGTGGGATTAATTAATTTATTAACTTGTCATTACATTTCATTGATTAAAATGTCCCTTCTTAAAGATTTAATTATACCCGAAGATAAAAGATCTGCTAATTATTGTCCTTTATCTAACTGAAGTTTTGTATTACAAATAAAGTTCAAAGGTTTAAGACAGTTGCCCTTTGAAATAGCTGGGCAAAGATGAGAATTTAATTAGAGATGAGACACCATTCTCTCAGATCTATTCCAATGAGAGAAAGGGAGCAGGCTGGACAAGATGGCTGGTCAGAAGAGGAAGTCTGTTAATCTTGTTGATTACTTACTAGTTTTTAGCAAATGGCTCCAGTCACATGCATTGTCAAAACAGATTGGGTTGCTGGCAGAGTTACACATTGTGTGGAGAGCAGGAATTCTGCCAAGCAAAGATACACTATGTATTTCAATTTTCTTCAAAGCCCTGATGCATGAGGTTGGGCACGATGGCTCACACCTGTACTCTCAGCACTTTAGGGGGCCGAGGCGGGTGGATCACCTGAGGTCAGGAGTTGGAGACCAGCCTGACCAACATAGTGAAACTCTGTCTCTACTAAAAATGCAAAAAAATTAGCCAGGCATGGTGGCAGGTGCCTGTAATCTCAGTTGCTCGGGAGGCTGAGGCAGGAGAATTGCTTGATCCTTGGAGATGGAATTTGCAGTGAGCCGAGATCGCACCACTGCACTCCAGCCCAGGCGACAGTGCCAGACTCTGTCTCAAAAAAAAAAAAAAAAAAAAAAAAAAAAAAAAAGTCCTGATGGACGAAAAAGTCTCCAAACAAAATTGTTGTTTTGTTTTATATAGTAATTTCATTTCTAACATATTCTAAAGAGGAAATCAAAGTCATTCAGTAAACAAACCATTGAGAAACAGAGAAGCCTTCTGAAAAATACAAACACCCTGAAGTCAAAGAGATCTGGGTTCAAGTCTGCATGGAAGATTGGCAGAGGGCCCTCCTTCCCCTGAAATTGTGTCTGCCAGCAAAGAATCTTCTGTGGATGAAGCGCTCAGCTTCTTGTGCTGCCCATAAAGAAATGAGCTCAGATTGTGGGGCTCATTGGTCCATGCTTGGCGATTAGATAAAGCCAATCTACTTAATGAAAACAAGCTCTGAGAATTCATATCCTTTTCTCTCCAAAGCTGACCCCTCTCTTTCCCAGCCCTATGCCCCACCCCTTACCCAAATCAATGTGCAACAGTCAACTGCTCTTCAGTCTCTAACTTTCTTTGGTACCTTGGTTGGCTTATCATAAAAACTTAACTCATGAGAAAAAAAGAAAGAGGAAGTTGTTATCAACAAGGCCCCCTGGCCATAAATCTATGACCACATTTTCCAGCCAGCGTTATAATACTAAAGGCAATATTTTAGTCTTTATCTGTGTGACTCCTATAGCTATCAATTGATTTTGAATTTGTGATAACAGGAAAACATCCTTATTTATTAGCCTGCTAAAATCCCAAAACTTAACAACTGTGTGACTTTGGGTATTTTGCCTAATCTCTCTGAGTTCCAAGTTCCCCCAGCCGTTCAAGTGGTAATGGTAAATTATCTTCCTTCTTGGGGTTGTTGGAAGATTTAGAGTGCATTTAAGGTACTTTGTATGGCAGCTGGCACCTAGTAAGAGCTTGATACACAGTAAATACAATAGTGCTTTCCATGAACTAGAGAGACAAAAAAAGAATACAGTACAGTCTCCGCCCTCAAGAAGTTCAGTGTTTAATTTCCGTTTTCAGAATGTTCTTGTACTGATAATTTCATCAAAATCTGTCCTTAAGAGGAAAGCTGGAAGCAAATAACAATGAACATCAAAACACCTTATGCTTCACATTTGCTTCTCTTTTTTTGCAGTTTTATGTATTTTTTTATATACTTTAACTTCTGGGGTACATGTGCAGATCTTGCAGGACTGTTACATAAGTATACTCACGCCATAGTGGTTTGCTGCCTCCATCCCCGCTTCACCTACATTAGGTATTTCTCCTAATATTATCCCTCCCCAACCTCCCCACATTCTGCTATCACTCCCCTAAGTCCCACACTCCCCAACAGACCCCAGTGTGTGATGTTCCCCTCCCTGTGTCCATGTGTTCTCACTGTTCAATACCCACTTATGAGTGAGAACACGCAGTGTTTGGTTTTCTGTTCTTGTGTCAGTTTGCTGAGAATGATGGTTTCCAAGTTCATCCATGTCCCTGAGAAGGACATGAACTCATCCTTTTTACGGCTGCATAGTATTCTATTGTATCTATGTGCCACATTTTCTTTATCCAGTCTATCCTTGATGAACATTTGGGTTGGTTTCAAGTCTTTGCTATTGCAAACAGTGCCACAATGAACATATACGTGCATGTGTCCTTATAATAAAATGATTTATAATCTTTTGGGTTTATACCCAGTAATGAGATTGCTGGGTCAAATGGTATTTTTATTTCTAGATCCTTGAGTTATCACCACACTGTCTTCCACAATGGTTGCACTAATTTATACTCCCACCAACAGTGTAAAGGTGTTTCTATTTCTCCACATCCTCTCCAGCATCTGTTGTCTCCAAATTTTTTAATGATCGCCATTCTAACTGGTGTGAGATGGTATCTCAATGTGGTTTTGATCTGCATTTCTCTGATGACCAACGATGATGAGCATTTTTTCATATGTTTGTTGGCCGCATAAGTGTCTTTTTTTGCTATCTATCTGAAAAAGGGCTAATATCCAGAATCTACAAAGAACTAAAACAAATTTACAAGAAAAACAACCCCATCAAAAAGTAGGCAAAGCACATTTGCCTCTTTTTAAACGGAATTCATCTGCACAGAGATGTTCTTCCACCTATGTCTCCTGAGGACGAAATGGAATAGAGGCTCTAGGAAGGGAAGACAACCCCTGTATACTCAATGGGGAACCCACTGGACCTCACATCGCTGAAGTAGGTCTTTGGGGAACTGAAGTAGAGAAGCTGGGATGGAGAAGATGAAGAGAAGAGCTGAAGACCATTCAAAATGGGTAAAAATGGAGGGAGAGAGCTGGATGGGGTGAAGGACATGAACTGCTATCCTCTGAAGAACAAGATAATTAGGGTCAACAAGAGTAGAATGAGGTAGGGGCCGTGACACAGGCAACACCTTTATGCGCCACAGGGCTGTCACATAGCAGGGGCCAAATATATGCTGTGTTGTGATAACATACAGCTGTTATGGTGATCATGGCTGACTTTTATTGAGCTCTGTCACAGGCTCCACATGCCTTATCTTATGTCATACACCTAGCAACTATCTGAGGCACAGTCTCTTATGATATCAATTTTACAGATGTGGAAAACTGAGGGTCTGAAAAGTTAGGACGTTTGTCTAGGACAAATGATTAGACAAAAGGTTAGGACATTTGTCTAGGATGGTAGACTCAGTCTAACAGACTCCAGATCTCATGTTCTAAAGCAGATTGTGGATAATTCCATAGAAAAATATTTTATGATGGTATATTAGTCCGTTCTCATGCTGCTAATAAAGACATAGCCAAGACTGGGTAATTTACAAAGGGAAGAGGCTTAACTGACTCACAGTTCAGCATGGCTGGGGAGGCCTCATATTCATGGCAGAAAGCAAAGGAAGAACAAAGGCATGTCTTACTGGGTGGCAGGCAAGACAGTGTGTACAGAGGAAGTGCCTTTGAAAAAAACATCAGATCCTGTGCAACTCACTCACTATGACAAAAACCACGGCATGGGGGTCATCATGCCCATGATTTAATTACCTGCCACCCAGTCCCTCCCATGATGCATGGGGATTATGGGAGTTACAATGTAAGATGAGATCTGGGTGGAAACATAGTCAAACAATACCAGATAGGTATTTCATAAGCTCATCAGTGGCTTTCTGACACAGCATATTCCTAGCCACTGTCAAGCAGAGGCTGGACCACCTAAGGGTGAGGTGGTAGTTATAAATGACACAAAATGAAACTAGATCAAAATTTTCCAAAACCTCAACCATGTTTCCTTCCCACTCCAAGAGTCTATGCCTCTGGAAGCTTTCTTCATTTCTTCCCCAGTAGACTTCAGAGGCTCACTAATAGAGGTGCAGCTCAGGGAATATAATCCCCTGTGTCCTGCTTTCCTGAGCAAAAGAAATATTAGAGCATCATGTCAATTGTTACACAATGAAGACTGAATACACTAATACAACGAATACTACTCAGCCATCAAAAATAATGTGCGCATACATAACAAGGTGTCTCCAATATTAAGAATGAAAATTATGATACATATTTATATTTATCTACATCTTTTTTTCACACAAACCCAATGAGAGGAGATGAGAGAGGGAAGGAAGAAAGAAGGAGGGAGAGAAAGAACCTATGTCAAATTACAAAGTGATTTATCTCTATATGCTAGAAGTTTGAGGGGGGTTTTGTTTATATTTTCTTTATTTTTATCATCCAAGTTTCTGGTTTTCCATCATTACCATGTATTTAAGTACTAAGAAAAAATATATTTATATGGTTCCAACTAGGCAATTTTTTATTCGAGAACACAAAACAAGCTAGATTGAGTCCATTTTCTACCGTTTGATCACTTAGCAGCCACACCTTACACCTACTTTGAGAATAACTTACTATTCCCACCTATGACCAAGCTGTGGACACATTTGCTTCCATCGTAATCAGTGTCCAGGACCACCTCGGGCTGCCAACCTGCAAATCGCCAGCTCCTGTCCCTTTCCTTGGGCTGCCAGAGTCAGCGCCATGCTGGCCTCTCACAGGTTTCCTTGTTGCCTCCCTAAGGCTTTCTGTCCCCAGCATCTCCATTGGGAACGCCCATCCACCATGCCAGGGGCTCCAATCCCTACTCTCCAAAAATGGAATGGTCTGGGCTCAGACACCCCCTCCACAGGTCCAGTCCTCCTGATGTCAGATCCTTTCCCTAAGACTGCTTTGGTCTCCATGACTGAATCCCCTGAGAAGCCTGCAAATCCTGACAATCTTTCTGTTTCATCCAACTCAAATCTTTGCTGTTAGGATCCTTGCTGCTACGCTAAGAGCCCTTGCCTTCTCTATGTTTTTGTTGTTGACTTGTTTGCAATTTTTATTTGGTTGTCAATTTTTGTTTTGTATTAACTCTGAGCATAACTGAACCCCACCTGGAAGGGCTGGAAAACCTTTCCTCATTTATCTATAATGGGATGTATGAAAGGAAAAATCATACATCCCATCATAATTAAATGAGGGCTCAAGAGAGGTCAATGGCTCCATACAACATTGAGGATTAGGATAAAATTGTGGAAAGAGAAAGAGAGAAAGTGCCCTCCCAAGGCAGCACAGAGCTGGCCATGCAGGCTGACTCTGTGAGTTTGTACCAGTTGCCTGGGCTGGTGCTAAGGGCAGGGATAAGGTTCACGCTGTTTCAGCATTGTATGTTCTGTCCCCGCCTGTGCTGCTCTGCTGGGACACCGGACCCGGGAGTGCCTCTCAATATGTTCTCATCAGAGAGGATCCCAGGACCCAATTATGAAAAGCTGTGGATGCACAGGAGGAGGCCAGCCTGTGGCTTTGTTCACAAGGCACTCCTTCCTTCCCACGACATGGCGAGACCCTAGATGCATCCCCACACTTCCCAGGCAGAAGTCCTTTGGAGCAGAAGAGGACCCTTCCCTTACCCCCTGTCAATAGCTAAAGACAACCTGGGAGAGCAGTGGCTTGGAGGGCTCTTTGTCCTGCCCTATGGGATGTGCTTCTAGAACCTTCTTGACCTCAAACAGAGATCAGTGCCCATATGATCTCTATCAGCAGCTTACAAATTCCGAAAGCAAAACAGACATGCCCTGGGCAATGTCACATCTCAAAACTGTCACATGTTGAGTCTATTTTCTTAACCTAGTGAGAACCTGATATTTGTTATGAGCTTAAGAAACAACTTTATTAATGACATGAAGCTATTGAGCAGCATTCACTGTCAATTTACATTATGTAACAGAAAGTGAAGCTCAATTTCCTTGTGTCACACTTACAATGATTAAATTATCAACAGATGTAAAGTCGTTCTGAGCCATAACAAGGTCCTATAAGGTGCTAATTAACTTGGTACTTTTCTAAGAAGAGAAATTCTGCCATGTTTTGATAGGAAATGTTGCCACTTGGGTATAATTACTGGTCCTCAGTAGTACACTTAGGACATATTTTAAAGAGCTTCCTTTTTAACATGTTGCTAGTTCCTGAGAGGAATAATAATATCATAAACATACTGGTTCTCTCATTTGAGTCTAAAATCCATACCTCAGCAAATGCTATCGACTCTAAAACAGAAAAACATCACCTTCTATCAATGATACAGTGATTACTAACATTGGTCAGAGGATCAAAAATTACAGCTCAGGCCAGATGCAGTGGCTTACACCTGCAGTCCCAGCACTCTGTGAGGCCAAGGCCAGCAGACTGCTGGAACCCAGCAGTTAAAAACCAGCCTGGGTAACATGCTAGGACACCCATCTCTATAAAATATAAATAAAATTAGCCAGGTATGGTGGGTGCATGCCTGTGGTCCCAGCTACTCAGGAGGCTGAGGCAGGAGGATCGCTTGAGTCAGGAAGGTCGAGGCCTCAGTGAGCCGTAACCATGCCACTGAACCCCAGCCTGAGCAACAGAGCAAGGGTTAGTTTTTTTAAATAATAATAATAATAATTGCAACTCAGGGGAACTCAGTAAATATAAGTCTCCAAAAATGTTCAGTTCCCTGTAAACTTTGCTGGGTGGGGGCAAACCACATCCCCCATCCACAGGTTTGAAAATACTACGTGGTCCCTCCATAAGACTTTACTTCTTTTCTTTTCATAATTTAGAATTTTCCAGATACTTCTAATCTGCAGATGGAGGTGAAGATCAAGATCATAAATTGTTCAAGGCTTTCAAGTCATCATTTTATCAGTCCACAGAGATCCAGCAATGAACCTCAACTCCTACACAATTTTTTGTCTTTTTTACCACTCAAAATAATTGACAGATTACAAATTCTTTTAACCTTTAGTTGTGATATTTGCATTGTAGTTATATGTTTAAAGATGCCTTTATTATTTATAAATGTACATATTGAAATAGTCATAGATGAAATGATGAGATGTCTCAGATTTGTCCCAAAATAATTTAATGACAAGGAAGAAGTAGAAGTCTAAATGAAACAAGACTGCTTATAAATTGGCCATTGTTGAGACTGGATACCAGGTAGGTAAGACTTTATTATATTATCTCTATTTTGTATGTTTGAATGTTTTCATAATGAAAAGCTATAATAAATTTCTGAAAACAATAAAAAAGGATCAGATTAGGAATTTGTGATGCTTTTGATAGAGATTAAGAAAATACATTTCAATTTTTTTGTAGTTCAGGCTGTTCCAAAGTGCATCTTAGAAAAGAAGATATGACCCAGCTTAAGACAGTGTTAACTCATTTCAACAAAATAATCAAAGATTTTTATCTCAGGCTGTGATTGACCTGAGAGATTCTGAAATATCTACGTGATATCTACAGCTTGTGGACATCATGTGTACAGGAGGACTGGCAATGAGAGAGCCAAAAAAGTTCTGTGTACTGAATTGAACAGAGAGGGCACGATGGTATGGAAAAAAGTTTAGTCTGCAGAAGGAAGCACAATTTCAAACAATGTAGGAAACAGATGGACTCAGGGTAATAATTTGGCACTGGGTCATTGTAGTATTTCATTTTCACACTGCTATAAAGAACTACCTAAAACTGGGTAATATATAAAGAATATAGGTGTAATTGACTCACAGTTCCACATGGCTGGGGGAGGCCTCAGGAAACTTACAATCATGAAGGAAGGCAAAGCAAAGGAGAAACAAGGCACGTTTTACATGTTGGCCAGAGAGAGAGGGAGAGAGACAGAGAGAGAGAGAGGGAGAATGCCAGAGAGAGAGGGAGAGAGACAGACTGAAAGAGAGAGAGAATAGGGAACTGCCACACACTTTTAAACCATGAGATCTCATGAGAACTCACTCAGTCTCAGGAGAAGAGCATGGGGTACCACCTCCATGTGTCCAGTCACCTCCCACCAGGTCCCATCCCCAACACATGGGGATTACAGTTGAACCTGAGATTTGGGTGGGAACACAGAGCCAAACCATATCAATCATCCTGTATTTCAGCTTGCAGATGAGAGCTCAACTAGGAAGACCGCAACTTTATGATGAGGTGGGTGGGTGCTGTGAAAATTGATTATGCAAAATGGACTCATTTTGGTCCCACCCAACTAACATAGAGTCTGGGAGCCATAGGGAAAAACATTCAAGTCACAAACACCTCCTCCGGGAATTATCTCGCCAGCCCAGTCCAAAACCACAATAGCCAGCTACAACTTTATGATTTCAAGTTTTACCTAGTAACTGATAATACTCACCAGTCAGAACCTGCTTGCTCCTGTAAGCCACCAATGAACTTCCTTTCAAAATAATTTGCATAACCTTCTTTTCCCCTAATAAAGCCCCAGCCTTTCCCTTTGTTCTTCAAACACATCTAGGGGCTGCCCTGGTTTATGCACCCCCAAATTGCAATTCTACTTCTCATATATTATTCCAAAATAAATTATTTGCTTGGAGATTTAGCTCTATTTTTTAAATTCACAGTGCTAACATTCTAATCTTGTAGATGAAGAGAATGAGATTCAGAAAGGTAAAAGGCTTTCCCAAACCCAGGAGATTAGTAAGAAACAGAACAGGTATTCAAATTCAAGTTGGATTTGCTCCAAAGCTCAAAGTCTTTCTACATCATGACTCCCAGAGCTTCCAGTTCTAAGGATGAAAGAGGATATGAACAGTCTTTCAAGGCATCTCTAAATACAGGGACAGAAATCACTTTTCATGAAATCACCTTAAAATGAGCATAACTCTTAGCTTACACAGAAGTAGGGGTAGGTGTGGTGAATTATATACTTAATAACTATTTTTATATTCAAATATGACTGGAAGCATTCAGCAGGAAAAAACAGTTGCCCTCCTTTTAGACTAAGATTTGGGAGGAAAAAAGGAACTTTCTAGTAGATGAAGTTATAACATACACCACTTAGTGAAATAAATTCCTTCAATGTTAATTGCTGACACATCTTAAAGAAAGATCAAGAACTGGAAGATCACAACAGACCTGCATGGTCACTTGGGTCAAGACTATTTCATAATGTAAAATTAGATGCCTGAGGTATTCTGCCTCCCAAGTGAAATGGGTATCTACAAAGGAAAGACATTTCTAGAAGTCACTTAGTGAGCAAAGACAGAAGAAAAACACATTTTTCCCTAGAAAACCAAGGAGCTTAATATTCTTATGAGAAATTGGAGTAGATAACATGTGAAGTGCTTTGTACCATATCTTTCTTTTGGAAAGAAGTAAAAGTATATTAAAGGCTCTGATAAGACCTGCAGAGACCGATTAAATGTAGAATTACCCACAAGCATATTTGTATTTCATCACAAAGCCATTTTTGCATATTACTTATTAACATCTCATGTAACTACAATACCTGGAGATACCTTTCAAAAAGAGCTGAAATATATTGGTAGGATTCCTATGAAGTTAGATATAGAATCTGATCTTCAATCAAAAGATGAGACATGGGGATTAAACTCCCCGTGAACCACACACTGCATCTAAGTTGATCTTGAACTCAACTTAAGCTGTAATTCAAGTTAATTTCTTAAGAGCTAATAGTTAGTGCCTAGGGTATTTGGCAAACTCAGGCATGTATTCAGAAGAGAATACATTCTGGGGATTGATTGCATTGTAGTATTCAGAAGCAACTATTTGGAGCAAGTAGAATTGGAAATGAACATTAAAGGATGGATAAATCAAGACAGCAGGAGGGAAGAGGAGAAAAGCATTCACTTGAAGGAAGGAGAATGATATATTTAAATTGCTTATGGTTTTTGTCATCACTGATCAAGACCTGTAAAGGAGTCAATTTAATTATCAGGTGCATTAAATTTAGTGTTAGTATTGGTTAAAAAACCAATTAGTATTTGGGTTTTTTGTTTTTTGTTTTCTGTTTTGTAAAATAGCAGGGATCAGCTGAAAATAGTTCCATTATTCATGAGCAATTAGACAGTAAAAGCGTATTTATCAGCCATTCTAAACAAATAAGGCATAAAGTAAACATGATTGATTTTTCCTAACTTCGTGAGTGTGCCCCAATAGATTAATTGAAATTCTTGTTAAAGGTATTATTTCTGTCACGGTTCCTGTGACTACCACACTTAGAACTTCATAGAAGCAGAAGGTGACTGGGTCTACATCATGAGATAGTGTTTTCCTAATTCATTATTGCTTCACAGATTTCACTCGAAGGCCACAGTGGGTACTGTTTACAAATGAATTTTGGTCACCCTATAGCTGTAGAGTCATCCCTCAGTATCCTTAGGGGCTTGATTCCAGGACCCTGCCATGGATACCAGACTCTACAGTTGCTCAAGTTCCTGATATACAATAGCATAGTATTTGCATATAACTTGTGCACATCCTCCTGTATACTTTAAATCATATCTAGATTACTTATACCTAATGCATGGTCAGTGCTATATAAATTACTACTATACTGTATTGTTTGGGGACAATGACAAGAACAAAAATTCCACATATATCCATACAGACACAACCATTCTTGTTCCCTTACTGTTTTCGATCCTCAGTCATTTGAATCCACAGATGTGGAACCCATGGCTATGGTGAGCCAACTGTATTTTTCTTAGTGAGAAGGCTGAGCCCATAGAAATGCCCCTTGTATAATTATTTTATATAAATGTTCTTCTTCGAATCTTTCTCCCTAAGCTGTTTATATCTTCCTTCTGCCCAAAAAGTCTTACTCACCTCAGTTCCATCCCTATTTCACCTGAGAATTTCCTATTCATCCTTAAAGATACAGCTGAAATGCTACGTACTCCAGAAACATTTCTGTACTTGCAGACAATGGAAATCTACTTAAAACCACACTAAGCAAAAAAGGAGGAAAAGTATAGGGAGAGAAGGGCCTGAGGAGGCATTCGCTGGATCATGTAACAAGAGGTACCAGGACTAACATCCAACAGCAGACATGGTTGGATCCAGAAGCTTGAATGCTATTTTTAGGACGTCCTTTCCCTCCCTCTTCTAGCTCTGTTTTCCTGTTCTTTGGTTTCATTCTTAGGCAGATGCCCCAGCAGTTTAAGGCAGTGTTCTCAGAACACTAGTCTGTTACACTATTACACTAACACACTATTAAAATACATCCTAAAATTTAAGGGTATGTATTTTTATTTTGACATAAATCTTTGCAACAAAACTTTAATAACCTTAGGTTGACTCAGGCATGTCTCTCCATCTTTTCTAGTATGTGTTCCATTCATAGGTAGACTTTCTCCAGATGATAAAATCTAGAGAAAGACTTTATCACCCCAAATTTACACTCCATCCCATGAGCAACCTTGGCTAAATGAGTCGCTGCCAATGATTATGTCATAAAATTCCCAGGGGAGACACTTGTTTGTAGGGTCACATGCCTTCTGTTCTTCCCAGGGGTTTCTGAGTCAGCCCTACTCAGAATATGCAGGGTTTATTCCTCACAAGAAAGAGGTTAATTATCGGCAGAGAGAGGAAAGGGTTACTAGAGACACAGAAAAAACAGTTGTCCTTGAACCCTGTCCAGAGCTTCCTCATCTGTGTGAAAAGCCTCTTTTTCAAGCTCTCACATAATCCTGGGAAAACCTCTGTTGGTACAACTAAGCCTCTCTTGGTACATAACTGTCACCTGTGCATGTGCAGTGCTCAACAGCTGTATAGTAAATATTTATGGGTAAGTGTATGAAGAATGAGAATACCACTTCATGAAGCTCCAAGCAGAGGTGTCAGGGACCACAGTCAATCAGAGTGGCTGTCATGGTAGAAAAGAAATGTGGGTTTGAAAAAGAGATGGAGAGAGGGTGATGTTTGCTGGATGTGCGAGTGTGTGAGTGATGGAGAAGCCTCCCACTGGTGGGAACATTGTTTTCTACCTACAAATAACTCAGCAACATGGCAGCCACTTGCCTTATCTTTTCTAAGTCACATTTTAAATCCACTTGCCTGTTGCCCCTGAAACTGTACTTGTTCATATCAGGCCACAGGTACAAATCTGAAGTTGAGAAAATGCCAACCCCAGGGCTCTAAACCTTCATCAACAGAAAATGGGCTCTCACTCTATGTAACATTCTTGGGGCTCTCTTGTCAATTCCTTGGATGGAGTGGGTAAGATCTTCAATTTCTTTCAATAGAACTGTCCATTTTACAAGTGAAGATACTGACTCAAGTTCAAATTGGCCATAGCTACACAGCTGCTTCCTTTCTGAAGCCTGTTCTTGGTTGTCACCGTAAGTCACCATAATCACTACAATCAAAGATTATTCACATAAAAAGTGGGGCTGTTCAGAAATGTGGTAAGAAAACACACTTTTGACCGATGTATGTTGAATTCTACGGATGTAGAAAGACTCTGGATTGCATGAGTTCAGGATTCTACTTACCTGTTTATTTTAAATGTATATAGAATAATAACATTTAACTAGAAAGTAAATTTCAAGATCGGCAGGGGGAAGGAGGGGCTTTTGCCTATTTTTTTCAAACAAACCCCTAGAACCTATCCCAGCACCTGGCACACAGTAGGCCCTCAAAAGAAACCTTCTTAATAAATATTTACTGAGGTATATTCTAAGAACTTTACAGTACTGTCTTATAATGCAAATCTCAGTATCCTAATTTTATAGAGGAAGAGACTGAAGCAGAGAAAATTTAAGTAATCTGGCTGAGGACACATGGACTCGAAGTCATGGAAGTGAGATTCAAAATGAAGCAGTCTGTTTCCAGAGCTTGCCTTCATAACCAGGTAGGAACCATACAGGATAGGTGTACCAGTTACCAATTGCTGTGTAACAAAGTACCCCAGCAGGTCCCAGCTTAAACAATCATTTTATTGTGCTCACAGTTTTGTTGTCTAGGAATTCAGAAACAGCATAGCCAGGCAGTTTGTCTCTGATCCTCTAGACTTAGGTAGGGCAAGCAGGATGGAGAGATTTACTTCCAAGACCTCTCCCCTGGCACATCTGGTGCTTTGGTGGGAATGAGTGGAAAACTGGACTTGGCCAAAACCCTCTCTCTCCACATACTCTTGAGCCTGTCAACATGAAGGCTTAAGCGTCCCAAAATAAGTACTTTGAAAGACAAGAAATGGAAGTTACCTAAGCCTGGGCCTGGAAACTACCACAGCATCATTTCTACCTTATTTTGTTAGTCAAAGAAGCTATGGGCCAATCCCCTCAAAGGGGCCCTACCTCTCAGTGGGAAATATGTCAAAGAATCTGCAGCCATTTTTAGTCCACCAAAATGGAAGTCCAACCCAGTTTAGAGATAGTGCCTTCCTACTTCACTTAATTTTATGGATACCTCATAGCTCACAATCATAGTTCTATAATGAAGTTCCACAATGAAGTATTAATGGCATTTGCCTGTTAGAAGATCCATTTGTCATTATGACAAGGCTTCACCATTACAGAACTTAAAGAAGCATTTCCTGATCTTAACACAAATCTTTGCAAACAAACTTTAATTACTTTGACTGGGGGGAGGGGGTCTCTTCAGTCATTTTAATGTGTGTTTTATGTTTCCAGATGCTCAATCCTAGTTTTAGGAGGAAATGTTTCTCATTATCATAAAATTTACATGCTCATACATTTCATTGAAAGACTTATTCTTTCTAGGTGATAATAAACAATTCAGTAATTTGGGAGGAAAAACATCACAGAAATAATTGTGAAATGTTAGTACAGAAATCTCCAGGAGAGGAGAAAGAGGCAGGGTGGTTAAGTAAAAAGAGCACAAAGAGCAAGATGCAGTTTTCTCTTAAATTCATCCCACATCTTGAAAAGCTTGCTCTGTCTCTGAACACCTAAGTTTCACCACATGTAAGGTGAAAGGCTTTTACTGATAGAGCCTTCGACTGTGGCTCAGACTGCTTACCTTGCTTCTAGTCCTAATTCCACCAATAACTGTAGACCTAAACAAAAGTTACTGTAAACCTAAACAAAAGGTATTCATCTCTTTGAATCTGATAATTATGGTAGTGATTTTGCAAAGAAAGCTAGTGTTCCCCAAATAGTCTATATACAGCCCCCGGTTCTCCAAACTGTCCTACAGTTAGGACAGGGTCATGTGACCAGTTCTGACCAGTAGACTCTGAGCAGAAGGAATGATGTCACCTGCAGACCAAAGCAGATGAGAACCCAGATCCACCTAAATTTAGCCCCAATTTTTTTTTTTTTTTGAGATGGAGTCTCACTCTGTCACTCAGGCTGGAGTACAATGGCAGGATCTCAGCTCACAGCAACCTCTGCCTCCTGGATTCAACTGATTTTCCTGCCTCAGTCTCCTGAGTAGCTCAGATTACAGGTATCTGCCACCAGGCCTGGCTAATTTTTTATTTTTATTTTTATTTTTTTAGTAGAGACAGGGTTTCACCATGTTGGTTAGGCTGGTTTCAAACTCCTGACCTTAGGTGATCTACCACCTCAGCCTCCCAAAGTGCTGGGATTACAGGTGTGAGTCACCGTGCCTGGCCCAAAGCCCAAATTTTTAACCACTTCCCAATATGGTTTGCTTCATTTCCCTCTCTATACAATTAGGAGTGTGTTCCAATTAATCTGTAAGACCCTACCAAGATCTAATTTTTTTAATATTATAGCTTTTGTGAACAAAATGGTGGAATTCAGAAACTGGTGTTCAATGCTCCACAGATCTATATTGACAATAAGAATAAGAGTAATTGGATCTATATTGATTCAAAAGAAATTACATCTAACTTTTTCTTTTTGTGTCCACGTTTGAGTTTGGGATTTTTCATTGCTATTTGATTGTTTTGTTGATTCTTAATAAATAATCCCAGGTTCCACAGATTCCAAGAAAATAGGTTTGAATTAAAGGACTCAGGTGGAAATGATTCAGATTTATATCAGCTTTAATCAAAGCTCACTCTTCCTTACAGACACAGATTCAAACCTGAAATCTCTCTGAATCATGTGGCAGTGTCCCAAGTCTTGGTCACTACTGAAGTACCCAGTTTTAGAAGCAAATGCTTATCCCTCGGTGCCAAAAAGAAGAACTAGCACTCAGACAAGAATTTTCTCAGCAAGGCAATTTTACTTTCTGTAGAAAGGGTGCTTCTCACAAGTCCAATTGTCATAAGAGCAGCACCGAACAATGAAAAGCAGAGGTTTTATCCCTGATGCATTTGGTCCCTACTGTTGTGTCCTATCTCCATTGGCTGGAGCTGGACCGCACAATCTAGACTGATCCCAATTGGCTCAAAACTTAAAACTTTTCGAAATAGGTAAACGTGCAATGGAGAACAAAGAAAGAAATGGGGTGGTTTATGGGAAACTAGCAGAAAAATAACATTTCTAAATAAGGAAGAGGCATAAGCTATATGCCAGGAAATGCCTGGGCAAGTTCAGACATGTCTGAGCAGGCTACAGGCCAGAACAAATAACTGGTTAAAGTACAAGGACACGGAATGTACTTATTTCCTTACTATATTTAACATCTACATAGGGCTTTACAAAGAGTCATTAGTAAAAAGCAAGGAAGCTTGAAGGAAGTTAGTTTTTAAAATAAACTACTATTTCCAACACTTATTATTTATTCTTTAACAAAAAGGGAAATTTTGATGGGGACCTTTTTACTTTTCACACCAGGTTTGTTTTCCTGGTATTTGTTGTTTGTTAACATTCAACTTCTTTTAATCTTAGTAAGCACATGTGTCACTCTTGAAAAATTCTGAGTTTTGACCATTCAATCTTAAAAGAAGAAAACCCTAGTGAGGTTTGGAATCCTAAACACCAGGATGGAAATGAAAACAGGAAAGAGGAAAGTGGGGTCAACTGAAGTTCTGCCTACGGAGTAGTCAGGTCCCCTCCCTGCATGTTCAGAATGTACTAAACGCAGGTGTTTGCCTGCAACAAAAACAACAGCAAGAAAAAAACAAGAGGAACAAGGAGTTTTCTTATATAGAAACTGAATAAATGGAGAAAGTTGAGGCAGTGAGGGGGAGTGTAAATGTGGACATCCCTGAGGAAAGCACTCTGCATGCTGGCAGTAGAGAACCCAAAGCAAAATGTCCAGATTCTAGCCCACTGTCCCTACTAAGACATTCATTATTCATCAACCATCCCTAAGCTTTCCTATTGCCTTGTTCTTACATATGAATGAGTGAGAATCAACAGGCATTTCAGAAATGCCTGCATCTTGCCAGAGAAAGATCAAGGTAAGCAAGAAATGTGGTAACACAGAAAACCAGAGATAGTACTCTCAAAAAGCGGGAAAACAACTAAACACTATTTTAAAGATACTGGGGAAGTATTTATGTCCATAAAATAAGAATGAGATGTTACATCAAAGGAATAACCCAAGACCATAAAAAGACAAAATAGAAGAAATCCCTCAGAACGCAGAACAAAATGAGGGAAAATCTAATAGGGAAGTATCTGTGCTTATAAACAAAGAGGCAAAGATCCAGACGAGTAACATACCAAACAGTGAACCACTGCCTCTGGGGATTAAATGGGGATTTAATGGCCTAAGGGGGATGAAATGGCCTAAGTGTCATTCATTTTTTTATGTGATATATTTCTGTATTATTTTTATAAGTATTTATTCATGTGTGATTAAAATATAGTTCCTGCTTTAATCTCATTCTTATCAAATAATTTTTAATAGACTGTTCTCATAAGGACCTCCCGACAAAGTATAGAATATAGCAACCTGCTGAGAAGGTATTCCTATTCCTGTTTTGAGAAGGTACTACTATTCCTGTTCCTCAGCTGATTTTTTTGAGGATTCCACTGGAGTGAATTAATGCTTCAGACTAGAGTTTTACAAAAAGAGGTTTTGCCTATACACTTACTGTAATATGGTGATATAATACAAAATACATATTTGGTCTCTGCCCCTGGTTCCTAAAGCCCTGTGATTTCCTGAGCAATCAGGGTATAGGAGAATCTTTTGTTCTGATATTCAGTCTTTGACCTGGTTTCTAACACAGACCACCTAAATCCCTTGGAAATTCCTCAGTGACAGGAGAGTCTTTGGTCCTAATGAGGTGACTCTTGGTGAGTGTCTGGGTGGGGGCTGGTCATCAGAACGACCAAGCCGTGATTACAGACTCAGAGCTTCCAGCCTCTTCCTCCATCCTCCTGGAAGAGGAGGAGAGAGGCTAGAGAATGAGTTAACAAGTAATCATGCCTAGGTGATGAAACCTCCATAAAAATCCCCAAGCTACAGGCTTCAGAGATCCTAGGCTGCTGAATGCATCATGGTGATAGGAGGCGGCATTCTGGGAGAAGGCATTAAAGCTCTGCACCCCTTGCCATATACCTTGCCCTATAGCATCTATTTCATCTAGATGCATTGTAATAAAGCAGTAAATGTAAGCAAAGCACTTTCCTGAGTTCTGTGAGCCACTCTAACAAATCATCAAACCTGAGAAGAGAATCAAAGGAACCCCAAATTGACAGTCAGCTGGTCAGAAGCTGAAGAGGTCCCTGAAGTAGGGCAGTTTTGTGGGACTCAGGCCTTAACCTGGGGTATCTGACTCAAACTCCAGGTAGAGAGTGCCCAAATTGAATTGTAGGACATTCAGTTGATGTCTACTGGAGACTTGAATTGATGTATAGGAGAAACACACACACACACACACACACACACACACATCTCGTGTCAGAACTTCTCTGTGTTGAGAGTGAGAGTATAGTAGGAAAAAGCAGTTAATTTGTTTTTTTTTTCCCTACCATCTACTTACTAAACCAGAATTTCTAAAAATGAGGCCCTGAACATTCTTTTTAACAAGTCTCTCTCTCAGCTGATGCTGCACACACCAAAGTGATGAGAACCATTGTTTCAGATTCTAATTTTGCCTAGAATTATAAAAATGGAGTCGCCAAGACACTGCCCTCCCAGGAAGCCAGCAGCTTCCCCTGTAAACATTTTCTGGGACTACCACGCATGCAGCTCTTCAGATTCCCAGATCAGATAAATCGTTACGTGACTGTCTCCAAATCTAGGTTTGTGGTGGACTATTCCAGTTTGCGAAGTTATAACAAAAAAAATATTCAGTGGCTTAAATAACAGAAATTTATTTCTCAACAGTTCTGAAGGCTGGGAAGTACAGGATCAGTGAACTGGGTTCCTGGTGCAGGCCTTCTTCCTGGCTTGCAGATTGACACTTTGCTGTATCCTCTTATGGCAGACAGTTAGCTCTAGTCTCTTTCTCTTCTTATAAAGACACTAATCCCATTACGGGGGTTCTGCCTCATGACTTCATCTAAACCCAGTCACCTCCCAAAGGCCTTTCCTCCTAATATCATCCCACTGGGAGGCAGGGTTCCAACATCCCACTGGGAGGTAGGGTTCCAAGATTCCATTGGGAGGTACGGTTCCAACATTCCACTGGGAGCCAGGGTTCCAACATCCCACCGGGAGCCAGGGTTCCAAGATTCCATTGGGAGATAGGGTTCCAACATCCCATTGGGAGGTAGGGTTCCAACATATGAATTTGGAGGGAACATAAACATTCAGTCCATTACATGGACCTTGAAATCCAGAGGTATTGGGGTAGTGGGGCATACTTAACATGCACCAAATTTGGATTTTCCAGACAAAGATCACAGCAAAAGCACAATTACAATGTTTGGGGATGACTTAGCCTTGAGGTAGCCCAAGATCCAAGCCTGTGACTAGATGGGTAAACCATACACTTCCTGTTTCAAGATCAGCATCAACACCTGATATTCTAACAGAGACAAAACAGGCTTCCAAAGCCAACCTAGCCTGGAATACAAGCTCTTTAGATGCTGAGCTTTTGTTTACTCCTGAATAAATTCAATAAAGTGCAGTAACCATTATAATAAATGTAGATGTCACTAATTACAACACTAGATTTTAAGTGCAACGCTAGAGTCTCAAGTGGCCTTTAAAACTGAGTAAAATCACAGCCAATTCAAATTTAATTAAAACTATCAGTTTAATTTAGTTTGCTTTTACAATAAAAACTATACTAACCCATTAACTGCCTTCCGAGTCTCCCATTACTGGGAGCAACCAGCAGCTTGCAGGCCTCCACTTCGGTGAATAGTGCAACGCATCCATTTACCTTGTTATCCAGTGAAGTTTCAGTTGTCCTAGATAAGAGTAAATGGCTAGTTTTTGTCTTTGACAATGAAACTTTTTCAGATAATTTGCCATGTAGTTAGAATAGGCTTTTGTCCAATTTCTTGTGCTTCTGAAAATTCATCCTGAAGAGGCCCTCTGAGGTTTTGATCATGGAATCCATTCTTGAGCTGAACTCACACTTGCCGAGAAGAGATCTTTGAAAACTGAATACAAGAACACTGGGAATTTTGGCAGTGATGATATAACCCTAGTCCTGCTTGTGTAGAGCTGATGTCTTGGAAAAACCTTTTCCATTTCCAGAGCCTCAGTTTCCTCATGTGTCACACTGAGGACACTGAAGCAGATCTTATTTTCATGTCAGCTGTCACATCCGGGTGTTACCTGGCAACATTTGTAATACATATATGCTGAGTACAATCAGTTTCCAAGGCACCATCTGCTTCAGCCTCATCCTAGACAGTAATATTTATGAACTCATGCAGTTTAATATATCCATTGTATATTTTTACTAATAAGATTTAAGTAAATACAAAACAACTAGAACTAGTTTAAATCCCTAGCTAACATCATCTTGCATACTCCCAGTAGACTATGCACCACATTTGAAGAATATTAGCCTCCCTGACCTCAGAGGTCCCTTTCTGCTCCAGGGATCTGCAAGTCTATGAAAAAGAATTGTATCACTTTACTCAGGTAAGCAAATGTACACACACACAAAATGAACTGCCTGCAGGGCTTATGCGCTTCATTCTTCACGGGCAAGAATGTAGTGTCCACTGAGAGAGAAGCACTAATAGAAATAAAATTCAGAGGGTTATATATTTTATTTTAGAAGAAGAGAAAGGGATCCAGTAATTTGGCAAATTTATGGCAGACTTCACAGTCCAGCTTAATGTTGAGGAAAGAAAGATAAACATTGCAGAGAAGAAGAACTGAAGCAAGAAGAGAAAACAGACAGACCTGTGAAAAGGTTTGCAATCTTTTAATCACTTCTGAGAGAAAAATTTGAAACACAGAAGGAACCTGCCTACATCTGGTTCAGCCTGGATGGTATCCCTGTGTTCAATGGGGCATCCTGGCTTCAGGCTGCCCCTTATGATGATAAAACTATAATGAGAAAAATTATAAGCAAGGGAAATAAACAGAAACCAGAGAAGAACCCACATGTAATTGGGTGGGTCCACCTCACAGGGTGACCTGGAAAGGATGTGAAAGGGGATTAAAGGATGCTAAGGATGAGGTCATTGATACAGTCCATTTTCATGCTGCTGATAAAGACATACCTGGAGACTGGGCAATTTACAAAAGAAAGAGGTCTAATAGACTTAGAGCTCCACATGACTGGGGAAGCCTCACAGTCATGGAGGAAGGTGAAAGGTACATCTTACATGGTGGCAGACAAGAGAAGAGTGAGAACCAAGCGAAAAGGGTTTCCCCTTGTAAAACCATCAGATTTCATGAGACTCCCACTAAAACGGTATGGGGGAAACCACCACCACGATTGAATTATCTCCCACCAATCCCTCCTACAACAATGGGAATGATGGGAGATACAATTCAAGATGAGATTTGGTTGAGGATACAGCTATAACAGTCATTAAGGGGATAATTTGAGATTTATATAAAAGAGTTGACTTAAGGCTGAGTTTTACGAAGAATTGGGATGTAACTTCTCCTGGTGACACTGAGTGTTGTGACAATGAGGTAGCTAAAGATTCACTTTGAGTCACCTGCTCTCCTTACTAGCATGGCTGCATGCATAGAAGCCTGGACTAGGAAAGGTCACCATGGCCTGTGTTAATTAATGGAGACCCAAAGATGATCTTTCTGTTTTAACATCAACCAGGAGGTGGCAGAGCCAAGAAAGTCAGCAGTACCCTGTATAATGTGAAAGAATGAACGTACAAACAGACAACGACTGGACCATATATGACAACAGAACTCTGATTCGCAACCTCTGCAGCATCCCAGGAAGCCAAACCCCAATCTCTGCAGCAATCAAACCAAACCAAAACAAAAGCCTGGTCAGTAACACAAAGCTTCCTTAATTTTTGGCTCTGCTTCCAACTCAGAACCAACCAAATATGGCTAAATATGTTCCCCAAATCAATCATATAGGATGCCTTGCTTTTAGTCAGCCGCATCCAGCTTCCCCACGCCACAGCCTCCAATCAGGCTACACCAAAGCTTTCACTTTTTTTTTTCTTTGCTATAAAGCTTTTCCACTTCCTTGTCTGCCTTTGAGTCTCTGCCAACTGTAAGTGATAGCAGCTGACTCCTTTCTACAGCAAGTTCTGAATATATAGCCTCTGTTTGTCTTCATTCAGGCAGGCTTTGCTTATTTCCACAAACAAGACAGCCCCTCATCCTGCTCCTATCTGAAATAGTCTGAAGTTTTGACCAGGGCTCACATGCAGTTCAAAGTCTGCTGGCTTAACTAAGAGACAGATTGCATACCTTCGGGCTGCGCCCATCTGGTCTACATACAATTCTCATGTTGCCCTTTCACTCAAGACAAACAACACAACACACACATTTGTGCATGTGCACATATACTACTGGGATTGACTTGAATCATTTATGCACAACATTGAATTATTTATGTTCTCATTTCAAGTGTGTTAAAGGTCTCACCAAAGTTTACCCTTGTGTATGCTAAGCCTGATTTGGGACATTTGCTTCAACTTATGTCACACCTAGGGTATAAATCACATAGAGGCAGATCCTCACCAAAAAGATTTAATGAAGACATCACTGCTTATGGTGGTGTCCACAGCTAGAAGACTATGCTTACAATGGACTCAACACAAAAACCATTTGCTGATAGTCTTGAGAGTTTTGTCCAGGGGTCAGCAAACTATGACCTATGGATTTGGCCCACAGTCTATGTTGTAAATAAAAGTTTTATTGGCAAACAGAAACACTCATTTGTTTACATTTTGTCTATGGTTGCTTTTACTCTGCAAAGGCAGAGTTGAGAGGTTATAATGAAGATGGTATAGCCTGCAAAGACTAAAATATTTGCTACCTAGTTTTTTACAGAAAAAGTTCACTGAGCCCTGCTTAGCTTCTCCATGAACTCCAATGAATGGATGCCCCAAGTTATCCTGTCATTTGATTAATATCCTGACACATTCCTTAGGTGACAGGCTGAGTATCCAAGTAGAAATAAGATAGCATTCTTACCCTCAAAGAGCTCCCAGGCCATCAGGAGAGAGAAAGAAAAACATCATACCCACAGTGTGATACAAGCAAAGAACAAAGAAGTGAGATTATAGGTAAAGCTTCAGGGCAGAAGTCTGTGAACAAATTACATAGTCCTTGTTCTTTCCACACTTGGATGTATCCTCAACCTTTTCTGCCCTGTTCTGTGCCCTGGATGCCCCAGCACACTACATTTCCCATGTTCCCTTGTGCATTAATTAGTCCATTCTTATGCTGCTTTAAAGAATTGCCCAAGACTGGGTAATTTACAAAGAAAAGAGGTTTAATTGACTCACAGTTCCACAGGGCTGGGTAGGTCTCAGGAAACTTACAACCATGGTGGAAGGGAAAGCAAACATGTCCTTCTTCACACAGAAGCAGGAAGAAGAATGAGTGTCCAGTGAGAGGGGAAGCCCCTTATAAAAACATCAGATCTCATGAGAACTAACTCGCTATCACAGGAACAGGATGGGGGAATCCCCATCCCCATGATTCAATTATCTCTATCTGGTCCCTCCCATGACATATGGGGATTATAGGAACTAGAATTCAAGATGAGATTTGGGTGGGGACACAGCCAAACCATATCACCTTGCCTGCTGGCAGCCAGTTGGGTTTGAACAATGAGAGTTACCTGTAGGAGATCAAAAAGTGGGTGAAGAGACAGGCCAGGGTGTTTCTTCCCTGTTTCACCATATCTCTGAGAATATCTGTGTCTCTCCATGATCACACGTCCTTCCAGATGCTCCTCTCCCACATTTCCAGTTATCTCTCTGTTCCTATAATGCTATGTACACTGACGCAATGAAACAGCTTATCATTGCTCATCTCTAGGGACTTCACTCATCATCCCTTGTCCATTTCCCACATCTCACTCAATAAACTCCTTGCCCTTGAACCATATGAACCTCCATTTGGACCATCAGTTCCTTGCTAGGACATTGACCAATATAGCCCTTGTCTCTGTCTTTTTATAACTCACTTAGTTAATCAACTGGCATAACCCACTCACTCTGGAGATAAGGTTAAAATACATTCACCCAACATACACATGAACACATGGCATTATATCAGAGGACAGATATTTAAAAGCTGATATTTACATTCATAAAAATGTCTATTATCAGTCTTGCCCAGGCTCATTTTGAGAGCATACTTTAAGAATAAGAAGCTCTTTCTATGAGCAATCAAGAGTTTATGTAAGGCCTTCCATCCATATGAGTAGATGAGCATCATTATAAGCCCACTCTGGGGATTGCAATGTTCCCAAACGTTATTGTTACACAGTCAACAGTTATAATGAGTAAGGCACTCACTGCTCGCCAGTAAGTGGCATTGGCCTTTTTATTCTCTTCTGAGTCAATCTCTTTATTGTTTTTGCTCCTTTGGTAGAGATTGTTGTAATATGTCCCATTTCTGAGCAAATTCTCTCGGCTCATCTTCCAAATTCTGAAATTCCACTTGTGTTCCCAGTGGACCATGTTTGTTTATAAGGTCACAAAAGGTTTCTTTAAGCTAAATCAAGCTGGGTAGCATTTCTGTGCCTGAAGTTTTCTATAAGCAGTATCTGCAACAAGACAGAGTGGGTTTTAAATCACTTGTAAGAGACTGAGCTCCATGTCCAGGCTGACCCTCAGGATATTTCTCGCCTGTTTTTTGTTTTTTGTTTTTATGTTGAATGACATAATGGATATGAAACTTCTTTGTGAACCATGAAGACCTTTCTAATGCAGGAGATTTTGATGATGATCTCAGAGTTTGGGAAAATCCTGTCTTCTCAGGTTTATTTTATTGTCCATTTTCTAGGGGGTCAACAGATTCTAAAGGAGAACAGGACTTTTTTCCAAGATCTGCTATTTCATTTGGGATAGAAGAGAATATAATTAATAATACAGCTACTCATTTGATTATTTACTAAATATATATTAGATGCTTACTAAATATTTATTAGATACTTCCTATGTGTCAAGCACTGAACCAGGGAGCTGGGGGAAAATGTTATATGAAAACACATTTCTTGTCCTTAAGGAAATTAACATTAATTTGGTTCTTACTTTATGACAGGCACAGAGCCGAATACTTCACACACATTATCTCAATTAGTCTTTAGAACTATACTAAGTTCTAAATTAATTACATTATCTACATTTTACAGATAACATGTAAAAATAAAATAAACATGTCAATGATGAACACTGATTGAGTAGGGCTGACTGTGGGTCAGGTAGTGACCTAAATGCTTTATAAGCATCTCAATGAATCCTCAAAATATCCTTAAGAGGATTACATTATCCCTATTTTCCAACTAATAACTCACATTTATTGACCACTTAATATTGGTGAGGTATGGCCCTAAGAACTTTACATGCATTATCTCATTTAATTTTTTAAGAATGTCACGAAGGAGATATCACTGTTATCCAAGTGCTTAGACTCTAAGTGCCTAAGAAACATGCCCAAGCTTATATAGCTAGAATTAGTAGAGTTGACTCTCAAACTCAGTTCATTATAAAGCCCACAACCTAAAGCATGCCACTAGACTGCCTCTCACGAACGTATTTTATTCCCAGGATAATCGACTCTTAGAGGAAAAACAAACAAAAAGATATCAAGGCACACATCACAGCCAACATTAAATAGGGATGGTTGGGAAATAAATCTGAAAGCAGATACTGCCTTTATTCACTTTACAGCCTTTTTGGATAGTTGGTGGCTTCCAGTTTTCAAATATAGAGAGCAATTTATGTTAATTTACTGTGGGATTTGCACTATTAATAAATATAGTCTAATAAATCACTACAAAGTAAAACAAGGCTTTAACCTTTGAATTTTCCTTAGCTCATTACTGATACTAATGTTTTCTAAGTCAATCTGCCAAGCACTTTAGATATAACCATACACCTTGCCAGAAGTGATCTCTTGCTAACTGGAAGATTCTGATGAGTACCACCGATCCTCTCCCCAAATTTTATTTAAAGATGGAGTCTCAATAAATTTCAATCACTTTTTTCCCTACAGAAAAATGTATTGTTTCTAAAGTGCAGCAATGTGAGAATTTTTTCACCATGATTATAATCTACACCCAATGCTTAATAAATTCATTAAGTTAATGCTTAGTGGAGGTTGATATTAGATCTTTAAACACACACATCAAGTCTGAAAGCTCAATCAAAAGCTACTGGCATAGTGATATGCTACAAATCCAAGACAATTAGAATAATTCTGCATATAATATTCCAGTGTGGGGCCAGGAAGAAGAATGTTCTCATAGGTTACAAAACCTTCTAGATGCTTCCACCTCTCCACATTTGGTCTTTAATGCTGCTAATGATTCTAGTGTGGAATGCTGGAATGGGGATTGGACTTGGACTCAGAAAGTGTGGCTTCTACCCCCATCCACTAGTTGAGTTACATTGCACGAACTACTCTCCTGCTCTGTACCCTACTTTCTCATCTGTGAAATCAGGGTAAGCCTTTGTTCATATCACACAGTTGCTTGGACAAATGTTAATTATTAGACGAATGTTAATTATTACTATTAACGTTAGACAAATGTTAATTATTACTATTATAACATTTATTAGTTGTTTCCCATTTACCCCATATGACGATTATATGCTTTGGGTGGTAATCCCCTTAAATCATTAAAATAACTTCATGAGGCTGCGTGCAGTGGCTCAAGCCTGCAATCCCAGCATTTTAGAGTGCAGAGGCAGGTGGGTCACTTGAGGTCAGGAGTTTGAGACCAGCCTGGCCAATATGGTGAAACCCCACCTCTACTAAAAAAAAATTAAAAATTAAAAATAAAATAACTCCATGACGTAGGAACTATTTTTCTCCTTGCAGTACAAATAAGGGAAAGTGAAGTCAGGAAGTACATAGTAGTCACAATGGACAAAGATAGAATTGTTAGGAAGATGCCAACGGATACAATTAGAAAAGGTGATGACTGAGGTTAAAGAAACTTTCAGAGACTTCATCAAGGAAGGATCTAACATAGAATGCTCCAACAAGAGGTATGTCACTCAGATAATAATGCTCTCCATAGGACACACAACAAGGATGTTACCACCCACCCCTGGCAGAATCTACATTCTGTTAAGTGCAACAAGCATAACTAGGACTAGAATGCAAAACATAAGGAAATACCAAAAAACTCAATAACCAAGATAAGCAACACTGAATGCAATTTTTTTTTTGAGACAGGGTCTCATTCTGTCATCCAGGCTGGAGCGCAGTGGTAATCCCCACTCACAATGCAACCTATGCCTCCTGGGTTATAGCAATCCTCCCAGCTCAGCCTCCTGAGTAGGGGCGTAGAGGCATGCACCGTTACACCCAGCTATTTTTGGAATTTGGTTTTTTAGAGACAGTATTTTACATGTTTCCCAAGCTACTCATGCAATTAAAGTAAAAATTAGTGCAAAACATTCATGATGAACAAAATATTAAAAATTTAAATAAAGACAGGTTCTGACCCTACACAGCACAACTAATTTCAACCCTGCTGATTAGTGAATTTGATTTTTTTTCTCATTAATTTTGCTTTTACCATTCAGTCAAATCAGTTGGAGGACCTCCCTGTACCTCCTCTATCTCCCCATGTCCTGTTTTGACTCCTCATCGTACTCTAGTTTTAAGCTTGGTTGCCTGTCAAGTGCAAGTAACATGTGAAAAACAATTCGGGCACATTGTGGTATTTACTGAAAGTCTGCGTAAGGCTAAGGTCAGCTTCCCAGTTCTGGAATTACTACACAGACTGCAGGTCTAGAATTAAGGCTATTCTAGCTACAATCACCAGATATAATATAGGATACCCAGTTAAGTTTGAATTTCAGATGAACAACAATTTTTGGTATGGGTATATCCCAGGCAAAATGTGGACATATTTATCCTACAAAAATTAGCATAAATAAATGTACATGGCCGCAAAAGGGAATGCAATGGGCCCCAACAACATAGCATAAAATGTCAGAAGTTCAAATGGAATGAGATGGCATTGAATAGAATGGCCAGTAATAAAATACAATTGCACAGAAAGGCATAGAATGGGACGGAGGAGAAGAAAATGGAAAAGAGGAGAATGAAACAGAACAGATGCCTGAAATCTGATTTGTTTCATGTGTTATCATTTCTTTATACTTGTGAAATTCACAGAGGAGGGGTTTGAATAACTGGTCCCTGAGAGCTCAGGCTGGGTTTTCCAGATCAAAATAGAGGAGTCGTCCCCTCTATCCCGAAGACCCTCTGTTCAGAATATCCAGCACTAGGAATCTTCCCCTTTTATTTCCAGGTGGGAGAGGAGCTGGAAAATCCTGTACTATACATGGCTCCCTTTTAAGTTATCTCTTCCTTGGATAACTCATGCTCATACCTCTACCTAACCCTTGATATGAGACATCTACAGGACAAATGATTTGGAAGTAAAATCACATGCAGAGTTTTGGCTTTGGTTAATCTGCCTACAACCTTCAGAAACACTATGTTGAAGGACTTGGATTTTGCCAAGAAAGCATGTAAATTTGACTCATAGTTGTCTATATCTTCGGAGGAGGCACAAACAGTTACAATGAACACTCTTCCAAGAGCTCCCCTGGGGTCAGTTTTAGAGCCAGGATTGTCATCCTCCTGTGAGGGACGTTATCCTGCATCACCATGACATCCTTGGAGATCATGTCCTTAAATGGTAGTCTGTAAGGCCAGAAACCAAAAGGGGAGATGGAGTCCAAGTAGGCCAGTCTATTTAAAGGTACGTGGGAATAAGAAGGTCCCTGGTGGATTAAGAAAGTCAAAGAGTCTCCATGACAGGACCACAGACATCTCACCAGCTCCCTCGGCCTTGAGTTTATCCTTCTCAAGATCCACAGAAGACAGTAAAGTCCAAATTTATCAAAGGAGTATGCTAAGGACCAGATAAAACCCAGAGTCAAGAATTTCAGCTGATGGAATTATGTTCATGTGATTATAACACATGTGTATTTTGTGTGTTCTGAAGCATGTTGGCATGCATTACTGTGTGATACAGTAAGTCTGTGAAAGAGGCTGGGAAGATCTGATTATTCCCATTTTTCAGATGAAGTTTCTTTTCTTTTCTTTTCTTTTTCTTTTTTTTTTTTTTTTTTTTTTTTTTTTTGAGACAGGGTTTCACTCTGTTACCCAGGCTGGAGTGCAGTGACATGATCTTGGCTCACTGCCGCCTTGACCTTCTGGGCTCAAGCAATCCTCCCACCTTAGCATCCCAAACAGCTGGGACTATAGGTGTGCACCACCACACCTGGCTAATTTTTGTGTGTGTGTGTATTTTTTGCAGATACAGGGTTTCACCATGTTGCCCAAGCTGGCCTTGAACTCCTGAACTGAGCTCAAGTGATCTGCCCACCTCAGCCTTCCAAAGCGCTGGGAAAACAGGCATGAGCCACCACACCCAGCCTTTCAGATGAAGTTTCTAATGTCCAGAGGGGTTTAATGCCTTACCCATATCTATGCAGTTGGTAAGTGGCAGAGCTGGGACCATGTCTTAGGTCTTGTAGCTGGATTGCTTAGGGGCAATAGGGTACTTCCTGCTACTTGTCTTGGACTTCCTGGAAAATAGGCTTCCCAATGAAGAAGAGCTTCGGAGTGGGTTCAATCACCATTTGACCACCTAAGACCCCTCCTTCTCCTTGTACAATGGCCAAAATTCCTCCCACACCAGCTGCTCTCAGCACAATGCCTCCCAGAAACATCCTTCTCCATGATATTAATGCACAATGGTTTAAGGTCATCAGGCCAGGAGTCAGACCACCTCAGTTTAAATCTTGGCCATGACAGTTATTATCTGTGTTACATTTCATGAGATACTTACTCTCTCTTATCTGTGCAACATGAATGGCAGTATCTACCTCATAGAGTTGGTGTGAGGAAAGCAGTTTTAATAAACCTGCTTTTTGTACTCTAGATCAGGGTTTTGCAACCTCAACACTACTGTTGTAACTCAACATTACATCTCTAGAAATGGAAACAGACACAAATGAAATGCTTAATATTCCAGTCCTGAAGTCTGTGGACTTTTAATTCATCATAGATGATCTTTGAAAACTACAAGCATATAAAAAAGGATTAACCATGTCTGTGAAGAAAAAGAAGGAAATGCAGATGGTGAGAAAATTCCTTAAGAGATATGCCGTCATTTTTTTACATACTTCATTTTCCAATAAGCCAGCAATGTTTCACAGTCATGCGATCAACCTTTGAAACACAGAAGGCCATGACCAAAAGCAAGATGTTCAGAATATCTTTGTAAGACATTAAGCTCCAGGACCTCTGCTAGTCATTCCGTTATTCAGCCCAGTCTTCCAGCAGAGCTCATGCTGATAACCTTGATTCACACGAATATGTTGCATTTAGTGAGCATTTTATATAAGCTAGGGTTGAAACTAAGCATTTTACATCAATTGTATGATTCAGTCCTGATCACAACTCTATGGGACAGGGAGTTTTTGCCCCATTTTACAGATGAGAAAACTGAGACTCACGGAAGAGTCACATAATGATATGTGGCAAGACAGAGTCCAAATCTACCTCTGTCTAACGCCAAAAGCCAGTGGTTAAGTACCACGCATGTTACACCATCTCCTCTCAAGGATAAGCTCAGCTAATTACTAAATCAAATTTTTAATAAGCAAAAACAGCCCCATTTTTTAACCCAATATATGAAACAGGTAATTTAAAAAAAAAAAAAAAAAAAAAAAAAAAAAAGGAGCTTCTGTGGATAAAGCAGGGGTTTGGACTCCATATTAGTTTACTGTTGTCTATATAAGGCAGACACTAACTTAACAGCTTAAACCAACACCCAATTACTAGCTCACAGTTCTTTAAGTCAGAATCCCAGGGGGACTTAGATGGAGTCTCTGCTTTGGGTCTCAAGAGCCAAAATCAAGTTGTTAGCCAGGCTGGGCATTTATCTGGAGGCTCTGGAGAAGGGTCCCCTTCCATGCTTGCTCTAGATGTAGGCAAAATTCAGCACCCTGTGATTATGAGTGGAGTCCCCATTTCCTTGCTGGCTATCAGCATGCGGGGCTCTCTGCTCCTAGAAACTGCCCACCTTCCTTCTCACATGGCATCCTCAAACTCCAAAGCAGCAATGGTGTGTCAAGCCCTTCTCATGTTGCTAATGTCTCCGACTTCCTCTTTTACTACCAGCCAAAGAAAACTCTCTGCTTTCAAAGCGTTCCCCTGAGTGGGGCAGGGCCATGTGCATAATGTCTGCATCTTAAGGTCACCTGACTTGGATTTGAAATACATCTGCAAATTCCCTTCATAATACTAGCTAGATCAGTGTTTGACTGAATAGCCAGGGGATAGGAATCTTGGGTGGCTATCATAGGATTTCTCTCTACCAAAGGACCCAAACTCCACATGCCTACCTGCCTGCAGCAGCTCCAACGGTGCCCTAGAACCCTCTAGAACCCACTTTAATAAACCTGCGTTTTGTACTCTAGATCAGGGTTCTGCAACCTCAACACTAATGATGCTTGGGATCAGACAGTTCTTTAAAAAAAAAAAGAAAGAAAGAAAAGAAAAAAAAAACTTGAATATGTATAATTTTTGTTTCTCAATTACATCTCAGGAAAGCTGAAAAAATTAACAGGATTGAAAGCATAAACCCACAGTTCTGTGACAGTTCTTTTATTATTAAAAACAATTATTCTCAATAATAATTCTATTCTGTGTATTGTAGGGTGTTTTGCAGCATCTTTGGCCTCCGCCCACTAGACACTGAGCACTCCCAGTGGTAACAATCAAAAACGTCTCCAGACATTGCTAAAAGTCCCTGGGAGGCAACATTACTACCAGTTGAAGACCCCAGCCCAGTCTTCTAGCAGAACTCATGCTGGTAACCTTGAATGAAGACCAATGGTCTAGATTAAAATGCAGAGAAGCAGAGCATTGCATTTCCAGAGACCTAGTGAACTAATCTGGGAGAAAAAGGTATAAATTTGGAAAAGTTTGAGTAACATTTCAGAATTTAAAGCAAAGGCAAAGCTACAGAAACAGTGATGACAGAAGCTGTGTGCTTGGCTGCGAAGCAAGTGCCATTTAAAGGTAACAGAAGAACTTCCGGAAATGGGAAGTTTGGATGTGTACTCTGATGAGAACAGTCCAGGCAAGTCTCATGAAGGAAGAAAAGTCCAGAATTGCATTTTTAAATGAATTCATCCCATACCTCCAGGTTCATCCCAGAGGTCAAGAAGAGAGATGTACAAAATGTTGTTGATATTATCAGAAATACTGAAAGCTTGGAGACAACCTGCATGTACATTAACAGGGGACAATGGTAAAGCAGTGCTGTATTAATCAGAGTTCATCAGAGAAGCAGAACTGATACAATCAATATATATCGTGTGTATATATGTATGCACAAAATATGTACACCTAGTGCTCGACTTACGACCACGGTTGGGACTGTGGAATGGTAGTAACATGATTTGGTCCTAAGTTGAGTAGGCTATATGTACAGTTGAAATGGTGCACGTGGAGATGGTAGTGCTGCCAGAAGCTGGTTCGCACTGTCGTACGCCCAGCTGGGCAACGTTTGCGCTGCCAGACGCGGAGCAGTCGTGGCTAGCGATTGTGGTCGTAAAGTCAAATGGTGGTAAGTTGCATAGGTCGTCAGTCAATCAATACCTGTAAGTGTGTGTATAGAGGGATATATATATATATACATATATAGGTATATATGTATATTGTATAGATACAATATACACACACACACACACATATATATAGTGTGTGTGTGTATGTGTGCATATAAGATGGGAAGTATTTATTATAAGGAATTGGTTTGTGCACTTATAGAAGCTGACAAGTCCCAGGATCTGCAGTTATCACACTAGAGAACCAGGAGAGCCAATGGTTTAGTTCCACTCCCAGTCCAAAGGCCTAAAACCAGGAGCTGATAGTGTAGTTCCAGTCCAAATGCCAGCAGGCTCAAAATCCAGTGTTTCAGTTCAAGAGCCCAGGTTTCCACTCAAGTCAAAGTCAGGAAAACACTGATGTCCCTGCTTCATGCAGGCAGACAGAAGGATATTTTCTCAGCTGTTTTGTTCTATTCAGGCCTTCAACTGATTAGATGAGGCCCATCCACACTGGGGCAATCTGCTTTACTCAGTCTATCAATTTAAATGTTAAACTCATCCAAAAACACCCTCCCAGAAGCATCCAGAATAATATTGACCAAATGTCAAACCCCATAGCCCAGTTTTGTTGACACATACAATTAACCATCACAAATGGATTAATTCATGCAGAGGAAGACCACGCAGCCACTTTTTAATGCAATAAACGCACATATTCTGACCCAGGAGAATGTCCACAATGTGTTATTTGTTTAAAACAAACGTCAACTTGCAGAAGAGTATGTATGCTGTGGTCCCACATGCATAAAAGAGAAAGTAAACTATATGAAGCAACATACACATAAGCATTTTTAAAGAATGTTTGTATAAACACAGAAAAATTCTAGAAGGATATGCAGTAGACTCAGTGGTTTTTCTACCCCTCCTCCCACAGAGACTAGGGAAATATGTGTGCTTTACTGGAGACTTTTGTTTTTTATATAAATCACTGAAATGTGCTAAGTGCTTGCTAAATGCTCAGTACCAGGCTAGCATGCTACATAAATGCTGTCAATTAATATGCATCGAAATCCCATGAAAATGCTTCCTCTGTCTCACAGGGGACGGAACTAAGGCCTAGGGAGGATGGATAAATGCCCCAAGTTCACACGCCTAGAATACCACGGAGCCACTCCTCCCTCCCAGGTCTGTCTGACCCATGCCAGAGTCCTGCCCATGATGTACTGTCTCTACAAAGAGATGACTGTCATGTTAAAAACAAATATATTCATTATTTATTTTCATCTTTAATACAGACTATATATGTATGTATATATGTTTATGGTCAATGTACCTATATTACTCCTACTTTTTTAAAGATACATTTTCTTTTCTTTTCTTTTAAGACAAAGTCTCACTCTCTCACCCAGGCTGGAGCACAGTGGCATGATCTAGGCTCACTGCAACCAGTGATTCTCTCCTGCCTCAGCCCGTGAGTAGCTGGAATTAGAGGCGTGTGCCACCATGCCCAGCTATTTTTTTTATTTTTAGTAAAGACAAGGTTTTACCATGTTGGCCAGGCTGGTCTCGAACTCCTCACCTCAGGTGATCCACCTGCCTCAGCCTCCCAAAGTGCTGGGATTACAGGTATGAACCACTGCTCCCAGCCAAAAGAATATATATTCAGACTTACTCCAAAACAATAGAAATACGTAAGATCTGGGAAAGGAGAAACAAAAGCAAAGTAAGTAGGGGGAAATTTTTTTTTTACTGTTTTGTGTCTCCCCAGAAGCAGAGCCTAAGCCAAGGACTTAGATGAATGTTTTGCTGTTTGGGAAATGAACCAGGGAAGCAGGAAAAGCCAATGTAAGGAAATATACAGGCTCACTGCTGTAGACACCAGGGTTTGATTCTTCTGGGATCTCTGAGTAGTAGGTAAAGGAGGAAAAGCTGGGTAGTTTTCCAGTGGCTTCCATCCCCGCTTTGTGGGGGGCTAGCCCCAGGGGTATTAACTCCCCAAGACAGAAAGCTTGAGGTCAGATTCTATCATTTGAGGTGTGTCTCACCAGAAGCCGAAACAGAGGTAGACCAAGGAAATGGACGACAGGAAGCCAAGGAAATCAGTAACATATACCAAGTGAAAAATCCCCTGAAGGATTGTTTGAGCTCAGTAGTTCGAGGCTGCAGTGAGCCGTGGATGCCACTACACTCCAGCCTGGGCAACACAGTGAGACCCTGTCTCAAAAGACAAAGAACAGAACAGAAAAAAGGCAAAAGAAAGTCACCTGAAAGGGGATCTACAGATCACTTTTGGTTTTCTAAGCAGTTTTTTTTTTCCTAAGAAAAAAATACAGAAAGTCGCACAGACTCTTCGTGTGAGGCAACCCTGACGGGTAACCCACTGAAGTACATTACTGAATGAACGCTGCTGGGAGAGAGGGGAACACAGCAGGCAGGTAAGATTGCAGGGGGATGAAGCCATAACACAGAGCACAGCTTCTTCTTTGTGGGGAGGCCTTCCAGACATTCGTCATGAACCACACAGCTCTATTGCTCTGAAGTCAGGCTCAGAGAAAGGAACAAACAGCAGGGAGAGGTTAACATCAAATTGCATCTGAACTTTCAACTACATTCCTCCCAACAGCTGCCTTGGGTAAGGATCCTGGGAAGTGCTTTTAAATTCTTATTCATGTGCAGACAGGAGAGGAGGTGAGGAAATAATTCTGAGATGAAGAACTCCAAATTATGAGAAGAATGCCAACTGTCAATAATCAAAATAATTCTTCTCTGCATAATCAACACCATGTCAGCACAGCTGCTGACGAAGAAACAATAAACACCAAATAAAAATAAAAATGTCTCTCTTTTTTTCAGGCTACCTTACAAGGAAAATCTGTAACGGAGCAAGGCTTTGCGGAATAGTTCCTAAAACATGCAATCAACATTTTCTTGAAATTACAGCTGGCATTCTGTCGCTAGCAAACTTCTTTCTTTCCACATTCTTATTTATACCTTGTAGAGACAGCTTAACACTCAGATGCCAGTGCCACGTGTTAGACAATTGTGTACTGCCCAATGGCACACCTGACTTTAGAGTATTTGAGATTATCTATGTACATGTGTGTCTCTGTTGTGTGTGATTAGGATATGTGACCGCAGGGTCACAAGGCAGGATTCCCGAACTTGCTCTGTTTCACAGGATGACACCAATCATAGTTTGAGGAGCAGGAAAATCTTAATTTAACATCAGAGTCCAGAGTCATCAGAGTGTAACATACTGGCTCTGGACTCAGACAACTAGGTTTGAATTACATGCCACCATTCACTATCATGTGTCTTCAGAATGTCACTTGACCTTTGGAGGTCTCAATGTATTCATCTGTAGAATGGGAATAAGAATGCTTCCTCAGATGTTTGTTGTAGGAATTGTAATTTGTGGAGTATGTTCACACAAGGCATGGCTCACAGTGAGCACATGGCCAATGGTAACTATTATAACTGCTCTGGGGTTGAGGAATAGTTCATCCCTCTGTCCTGAATTTCCTTCTATAAAATAGTAAATACACTCCCTTTGACATAGAAGGATTTTTACTTAGAAGGATTTCTACTATAACTTGGCTATGTATTTGGTTGTGAATTGCCCAAAGAACTGTTAGTGTCTGGATTCCGCAGGGGTTACAGGTAGGGGAATAAGAGGTTAAGGATGCTCTAGGGAAATGAACACAAGTCTTCCAGGTCAAAGGGTGAAAATGCATCAGCTAGTTGATTTACCTCCATTTCTAAACATATTCCCTTCTTGCGGGTGGCTATAGTGTTGTGCGGGTGGGGCTGACTTGGAGATGGAAAACTATTCCTTTAAGGAAGAGGCTGTCTTGAACTCCATCAGCCATGGTCAAAAATGAACCCCTGTGAGACTGGCAGCCAAGGATCACATGGCAGAGGTGGTGCTATGTGTTTCTTCTTTCGGAGTACAGAGAAAACTACATTTCCCAGATTCCCGTGGAGCTAGATTAGAACCATATGGCCAACAGGATTTGAGTAAGAGAGACATTTTTGAGGCTTGCCTTAAAAATATCTAAAAATATTTCATCATGGCTTTGATGACCTTTCTTGTTAGTCAGCACTCTAGACAGAGGGAAGAGAAAATGAAAAGGTCTTGAGACAGAAACAAGATGGTATGTTACAAGCCAACCCAGAACTAAGCTTAGGGCCGCAAATATATATATCAAAAAGGGATGAGTTGAGAGAGGTGGGGAAAGGGTAACCCAGCTCATGAATTAATATGTGAATACTTCAATCATAGGACAGCACCTCAGCCTCTCACTCACAGCCCATTTGTTCTTATAGTTCATGTTATTCTAACAAGTTTAATTATCTGGCTTCCAGATCAAATTAGAGACACGTAAGTATTTTTTTTTTTTTTTTTTTTTTTTTTTTTTTTTTTTTAGAAACACAATCTTGCTCTGTTGTCCAGGCTGGAACGTAGTGGCAATATCTCAGCTCACTGCAACCTCCACCTCCCAGCTCCAACTCCCAGGTTCAGCAATTTTCCTGCCTCAGCCTCCTGAGTAACTGGAATTACAGGTGCTTGCCACCACACTCAGCTAATTTTCGTATTTTTAGTAGAGAGGAGTTTCACCATGTTCGCGAAGCTGGTCTCAAACCCCTGGCCACAAGTGATTTGCCCACCTGGACCTTCCAAAGTGCTGAGATTACAGGCATGAGCCATGGCACCCGGCTGAAGCTGCTAATCTGATGGGAGAACAGAACTGCTGCAAATAGACATAACCTCATCAATAAGATGAGAGTATTCTATTCCCACCCACAAGCCTTCCACTTCTCATAGGGTTACAGGGCCATTCGCTTCAACATTCCTCATACAACATGATATCAATTCCCTTTTTAGTTTAGCTCTCTCCTTTAAACTTCATCTCATTCTCTTATATCCTCTGACATCAAAATTATATGCAATGTTGCAGGTACGGCTCCATCAACAATGATTAAAGCCTGTGTTTAAGAGGCAGCCACAAACTCAAAAACTTCCAGGGACAGAAAGATAGAGTAACTGAGTAAAGAAAGCAAGTATGAGGCAACAAGAAACGGTGTGCCTCATGATAAGTAAATGAGAAAATGCCCAAAGCCATTCTTGCATCAATCATGAGAAGGGATCCAATATTCTGACCCAGATGATTTGTGAAAGTCAGTTGAGACATGGCATTTTTGCCCAATATGACTGAAAGAAAGAATGGATATTTCATATTTTAGGGAAAGATGTCTTCATCCTTCCTCATGGACACAGACAAGGAAGCATGAGCTGCCATCCTGCCACTGGCCACCACCTTATAACCCTGAGAGCAGCAGACCCTGCATTGGGAAAATCAGGATGGAAACATGGAAGGCACCTGTGTCCTTGATAACACCATGAATTGCTGAACTAACCAGTTCTAAAGCATACTCTGATTTTAATTTCTGTATGAAAACAAATGTTATCATTGTCTGAGACAGTTTGAGTTGGGACTTCTCAACTCACCCTCAGCAGCATCCTAGAAAGCAAAGAATTTAACTTTTAAGTGCTGTGATAACCAAATAAGACTTGCCCAAGAGCAAGATAGAACCCCTGAGCGCTTGAAATGTGAGCTATATTGCAAGTACAAAATACTCCCAGATTTTGAAAGACTTAGTGTTAAAAAAAAAAAAGAAAGAATATAAAGGATCTGATTAATATACTTTTTATACTGATTACATGTTAAAAGGATATTTTGTGTATGTTGTTTTAATAAAATATATTCAAGCCAATTTTGCCTATTTTTTATCTTTTTGAATTCACTTACTAGAAAACATAGTATTTCATATGTATTCACATCGTATTTCTATTAGACAGCACTGATCCAGTTACTGTATGTCTTCCAATCAGCCTGAGGCATTAGATTTCTCAAAACTATTTACTAATACTTCATTGACTATCCACCAAAGTCTCTGAACTCTTCTTAGTCTTTCTTGCGCTAAATCATTCTCTCCATTCTGTTTTCTGCAGTTATTTTCTTAAGTGAAGAAATGTATGTTAATCCTAATTATAGCTTATAAGTCCATTGCTATGGGACAATGGTTCAGCAGAGGACATGCTGGAAATTTGTGGGGGCAGTTTGGGTTGTCACCTAAGAGGGCGGGGACACTATGGCATTTACTGAGCAGGGGCTTGGATAAGAGAACTGCCTTACTTTCCATTCCCACATGCCAACATATATTTATGACTATACCTGTATATAAAACTGACCAGAATCTGATTTCATTTTACTTATAAATGCAGGTATTTTTTGCATGGGACTAATGTAAAAGAATTCTCCAGGAAAGCAACTGCTGTGTAAATACAGGGAAAGGCATTCTTTGTTTTGCTCAGAACTTCAGAAGTTATTCATCATTAAGAAAATCACGTTTTACATCAGTGGCACTACCAGTATTTGAGTCACCGGAGTGGCTCAACTGCTTTGATCTACATTTGAGCTGCTCCACTAAGATAATTCTATGCCTAGGTATTGTTAGTTTGCTGCAAAAGTAACTGCGGTTTTTGCCACTAATAATATACCTGTTAAATTCTTATTTCAAAATGCCAAATATAAAGGAAAAGTGTTGACAATATTCAATCGAATATTGTCTTCTCTTAAATCCAAACTAATTCATTATATCAGAAGCAAGCATCTAAGTACAATCAGTTCTGATATCATATAATATATGCATTCCTAAAAATCACTTCACTAAGCAAAATCATGCAATAAAAAACAGAGAGTTTATGGGGAAAATGAAATTAGAGGCATAACACTCAAAAACTGTTTAAAGAAACAAATAAAAATGGTTGCACAGTTTTACAGACGTTAAATGGTCAAGAAATACATAAATACTACCACACACATAGTACTTTACCTTGAAAACGACCAAAAGTTTGCTTGTGTACCTATGAGCAGTGGAAAGGTGTAGCTTGTGAGTTACCCTCCACAGTAACAGCGGAAAGGAGAGTTGTCTGAAAAGAGAGGGTGTAACACCGGCCATAGATGGGTACAGCTCATCACATGCAAAGAACTGAGGTTGCTGGAGGTTGTTTGAGTTGTATGCAAGTGGGCTCAGCTGCACACAGTTTCCTGTGTTCACCTCGTGTTTCTCATGGAAGACATCATGCATAAGCACACAGAAATGTTTATTTGTTCCTTCCTGTATCAGTCACCTTGTAACTAATTTGCATTTCCAAAACAAGTGTTATGGCAGAACTGATGTGTGTCATTATACTTCCTAGTATGATATTATTTTTAATGTCTTTTATTTCTCCTTTATATTACATTTAGGGCTTTATATTAAAGTTTGGAAATTACACGTATAGGTGGCTGAGATATTCAGTTCACAATAATAAGACATTCACTTCACAATAGGCACTTCAAAATATTTGACATAAAGAGGGTGTTGGTCTAAAGGGGTTGAGAACCTCTCATCTAACCTACTGAGTCGTTATTAAAGAATTGTCATCCTATGTATTTGTTATTCCTCCTTGTTGTTCTTCTTTGGTACATGTAATCCATAGATTTAATAAATGTGTCTCCATTCAACTCACTAAAATGATTTTTTTTTTCCAGGACAGGAGTAAAGAAAGAATTCAGGTCTTGCCAGTGGAAATCACCCTTTCATGCTTCCATTAACCAGCCCCTAGACACGCGTTCAATTACAAAACAACCTCACCTTTCATATCTGTCCACTTTGTCCAGAAGGTTAGCAAAAGAAACCCTCCCAGGGCCATCCTGGGGTTAAGCCAAACCATGCTGCTTGCCATATTCCCATAATCCTCTAGTCTAAAATTCTCACCAAACAGAGAAGCTCACGTCATTGAGCTTTTCTGGAAATGCCTAAGGGTGCTGATATTCCTTTAGAAAATGGTGTTCTGAATGGAAATCAACGTTCTGTGGTCTGACCAACACAGGAAATACCAACACATGAATATTAACACCTGTTTTGATTTTGGTTTTGGTTTTATAAACGGAGACATTTTCAAAAGAAAAGAAAAAAAGTTATTGGGCTGGAGCAAAAGTTTCCAAATCCCATCACCTGAGTAGTGATCAAAAATACACAGCCCCAGTCCCTACTCCAAACCCACTGAGGCAGAATTTTTGGAGTTAGATCCTGGCCACTGACATCAAAAATGATTTTTGCAGGAGTTTCTGGTGCAAAGCAATCCTGCTTGGAAACAAATATCTCAATCATCATCTCCTTCAAGTAAATATTAATAACTAGTGAATGCTAATATACATCCCAACTACAGTGCTAGGGGCTGGGGCTTTAAAACCACAGTTTTCTAACTGGTAAGAGATACACAGTCTAACACATGGTGATCACTGCCATATAAGAGGCAAATATTATGATAAAGCAGGTATTTCCCAACCTTTTTTCATTATTACCACCTGATGAACCATTTTAAATATCCTTTCCTAATCTCTTCCTGTCATGAAATTTTATATACTGTGTATCTGTTTATGTGTTATGTATAGATGTATTTTATACATAAAAATAATCTTTTTGTCCCCCTCCCCAAATAACCAGTTTGTGCCCCTTGGGGGCACTATTACCTGCATTGAGAATGCATGTGATCAAGGAATATGGAAAAGATGATGGGGGCACAGTTAGTCAACTAACTGCCTGGGACAGTCAGGGAGGGCAGATGAGGAAGTGACATTTGAACTAGGTTTTGTAGGATAAGTATGAGTTTCCCATCTGAGAAAAGGGAGAGCAACACTTGTAGCAGGAACAGCTTCCAAGCATGTTTGCTAAGTGCTTGCAAAGCATGGTGTGCGCTGAGATCTGTACATCCACAGAAGGAATGGAGCATTTTTAAACACAGATATTCAAATACAATTTTCATTAAAAACTGACTCTTATTAAGCATCAAATCCTGGAATCCTTTGAATGTGGGGTGGGTACGCAGGGAGCAGAAACTGGAAGAACATTGAGTTAGTAAAAACAGGTACTTGGTGTCTTTAATTTCAGCCTATGTCTCAGATGGAAAGGCTCCTGAGTAATAAATAATAGAGCACACTTTGGGCATAGTTCATTCACTACTCTTCTAGACACATTTCGAATACCATTCAAAGCAAGTCGTGAAAGCTCTGATTAATATACAACACAGAGCTCTCTATATATACTCTCAAGGGTAAAAATACTGCTGAAAAGTCAGTTCTTTTTAAAGCTGAGCATCTAACACCACCTTGTGAATGATAATAAATGGCAGACTAAGCTGCAAGTAGCCCAGCCCTCTGTGTGGGTCTGCAAGTTTTATTTACACAAAAATGAATAACCATTTTTTGGCCAAGAGACCATGATCGTCTTCTGGTGAGATAAGATTTCCTATGGGACTCCTGGTATTTCCCAATTCCAACTTGGTTAGAAATAGCAACCCCCAACTCTCATGGTTTTTTTTTTTTTTTCCTTTTTTTTTTTTCTTCTTCTTCATAGTTCCCATTCTAGCAACATTAGGAACGTGTATGTATTTGCTCTTAAAATAATATTCCAGTTATGTTTCCTACAATCAGAAAAATTTGGATTTTTTAACAACTTCAAATCTTGCTGAATATTTAGGGAAAAGATGTATAGAGAAGGGACAAAAAAATGTTGTTAAGAGAAAAAAATCCATATACCACCAACTTCGTCCTATTAAGTATGGACATAGAAGCTTAATATGAACTTGGAAACTCTTGAATGAAACATCTTCAGAAGGGTAGAATTTGGATGTTCTAGAATGGAACGTGGCAATACCAGTTTTAATACAAGGAGACATTCTTCCACAGGTGGTTCCTCTGAAATGCAAGCAAACTGCTTACTTCTTGATGGTGGTGTGTTTTTCCTACTCACAGAAGCCTACATCATGATGAACTAGAACTTGCTGGCAACTGGGGCACTGGTCCTACCGTACTTTTTAAAAAGCCACCGAAAATCAACCAACTGGGTGTTCTGAGAATCAAACCAGGTGCTATATATGAATGCAATTCACAAAGAACTTTGAACAGTGGTTACTCTCCTAGGCCCTTCAGCACTTAAGCCTTAAGTGCCCTATGTAGAGAGTCCTTACATGCTCTTCATCTGCAGTCACATCTTTTTCTCACTTTGTATGCGCTTCTTGAAGATAGAATCTGTGTCATTATCATCATATCTCCAGCAGTTATAAGAATGAGGCACCTTATGAGCCTATCTTGAGAAAGCTGACAAATGAATGAATGAATACGTGAAGAATGAACTAGAGGAAGTCAGGATAGTGCCATAATACTATCAGAAGACTTGTCTATCAATAAGAGTATCTCCTCACCACGGACAAACAGCTAGAAGGAGAGCCATTCATGCCAAATGCTAAAACCACCAACAAAATCAGGAGAAAGACAACAATCCAGCACATCTCACTCAAAATAAAATTCCCTATCTACAAAAGGATTGTATTGTCAACTTTCCGTGCTAAGCATAGAGGGGAACAACACACACTGGGATCTGTCAGAGGGTGGAGGTTGGGAGGAGGGAGAGAAGCAGGAAAAACATCTAATGGATATAAGGCTTATTACCAGGGTGATGAAATAATCTGTACAACCAACCCCCATGACATACATTTACCTACATAACAAACCTGCACATCCTAAACATATACCCCTGAACTTAAAATAGAAGTTCAAAAAAAAAAAAACAAAGAATGAACCCCATATTTCCAGCAGTTGCTCTGAATTAAGAAGTTAGATGCCTGGTATTCAAAGTATCATATGCAACGAAGCTTCACTGTGAGGATAGGTTAGATGCCAGCATCTCTGTCACCAGAAATATAGGAACAAATGTGGGAAAAAAAATATAAAGAACGCAAAGTCCACCTAAGCTCCACAATCACCTTAGTCAATGAGCAATGCCCAATGGGTATAAGATGAGAGCTTTTTTTTCTACTTGTATTTTTTTCTACTTGTCCATTTTTACCCATTTAGTTGCTTAATACCTAAGTCAGCCTTTTGGGGTATTTAGTAGCGTATTCGTCTGCTAGTACTGCTAAAGTAGAATACCGGAGATGGGGTAGCTTAAACAACAGAAATGTATTTTCTCATAATTCCAGAGGATAGACGTTCAAGATAAAGGTGCTGACAAGCTGGTTTCTTGCAAGGCCTCTCTTCTCAGCCTGTAGATGGTCACCTACTCACTGTGTCTGCATGTGGTAGAGAGAGAGATATCTGGTATCTCTTCCCCTTTTTATAAGGACACCAGTCCTATAGGATTAAAGCCCCACTCACAAGATCTCATTTAATGTTGATTATCTCCTTAAACCTCTCCAAATTCAGTCACACTGGTGGTTTGAGCTTCAACGTATGGGTTCAGGGATGGGGAGATAAATTCAGTCCATAACAAGCAAGCAAACTAAATTTAATGTGTATGTTTTTCATTCCTTCGTCTGTGAATATTTACTGAAGAACTATGGTGTATCCGATACGCACTAGATGACAGAGACACAGCAGTGCTCAAGACAGACAGCTATAGTCCCTTCAGTCTCATGCAGCTTTTCATCCACTAATAGAGATAGGAATTAAGCACCAAACTGTACAACTAATTTCAAATGGGATCATGGTAAGGAAGAATTAACAGTATTAGACAAACGTTAACAAGCATAACTCAGAGCCTGCAACTTCACATGCAAATCAGGATGCTTGGTAATGTGCAGGGCACCACAACAAATACGAATTTATATTGCAGGTGAAAAAAAGGAAAAGAAAACAAGAACTCATGAAAGAAATGTGACTGTCTGTCCTCTCCAATTCTAATAATTAGAATTCCATCCATTTGAGTAAGTACTGTTCAGCATTAGATGTATTTACTTCTTAATGATCATTATAAGCCCAAAGATAATTATACAAGGATATTCCAGCATTGTTTGTAGAGGAAAGAGTAATAATCAAGTGTCCATCAAAGGAGAATTGAGTAAATGCATAGAGTGCCTCTATACAGTACTCAGAACAAAAGACTAAGGCTACATACACTAATACAAAACTATATACTAAAAAATTGCTGTGTTTAAAAAAAATGAAGTGTAACATGACACATAGAGTGTGCTTCTGTGTGTAAAATTTAAGGAGAGTCCCTCTCACGCCAGTTAGAACGGCGATCACTAAAAAATCTGGAGACAACAGATGCTGGAGAGGATGTGGAGAAACAGGAACACTTTTACACTGTTGGTGGGAGTGTAAATTAGTTCAACCATTGTGGAAGACAGTGTGGTGATTCCTCGAGGACCTGGAAATAGAAATTCCATTTGACCCAGCAATCTCATTACTGGGTATGTATCCAAAGGATAATAAATCGTTCTATCATAAAGACACATGCATACATATGTTCACTGCAGCACTGTGTACAATAGCAGAGACTTGGAACCAACCCAAATGCCCATTGATGATAGACCAGACAAAAAAAAATGTGGCACATATACACCATGGAATACTATGCAGCCATAAAAAACAATGAGTTCATGTCCTTTGTAGAGACATGGATGAACCTAGAAACCTTCATTCTCAACAAACTGACACAAGAACAGAAAACCAAACACCACGTTTTCACTCCTAGGCGGGTGATGAACAGTGAGAACATCTGGGCACAGGGAAGGGAACAACACTCACGTGGCCAGGTTGCGGGGTGAAGTGGATGGGGGGACAGCGGGAGGGGGGCAGGGAGAATGGGGAGGAATAACGCCAGGAGAAATGCCTGATGTAGGTGACAGGGGCAGGGTGGGGGATGGAGACAGCAAACCGCCATGGCACGTATGTACCTATGCAACAATCCTGCGGATGCAGGACGTGCACATGTACCCCTGTGCCCAAATAAAATAAAATAATGTAAGGAGAGTAGTATAGATTCTAGTAGACTTGCACATACACAAACTATCTCTGGAAGAATATATAAAACAGGATGACAGCCAGCAGTTGTTGCCTTAAGAAGGGTAAGGGTGGCAGGGACACAGTGGCTCCCACCTGTAATCCCAGCACTTTGGGCGACAGAGGTGGGAGGATCACGAGATCAGGAGTTCGAGACCAGCCTGACCAATAAGGTGAAACCCCATCTCTACTAAAATTACAAAAACTAGCTGGTCATGGTGGCGCACACCTGTAATCCCAGCTACTCAGGAGGCTGAGGCAGGAGAATCGCTTGAACCCAGGAGGCAGAAGTTGCAGTGAGCCAAGATTGTGCCACTGCACTCCAGCCTGAGCAAGAGATTAAGACTGTCTCAAAAAAAAAAAAGGAAAGAAAAGAAAGATACTTTTATCACAGTTGGAAATGTATCATATCTTAGAGAAAACATGATCTCAAACAGCATATATGAAGGAAAGTTATGTTAACCAACAACAGAAACTCATTTTGTAATCTGCCCCCAAGTCCAATCTTAACAGGATTCTCTAAATGTGTAGACATAAGGTAAATGGAATTAGATAGAAAGAGAGCAAGCTTTAAATATCATTGGGGGGAAGTTGGAGAGTTAAAAAGGTGAGGGATGAGAGATTCCAATGACTAGCAGACAAAGACATGCTTGGAGGATGAAGCTTTGATTAGAAAACATAATCTTAGGTGGCATATAGATACTTTTTTGGATAAAAACTGATTCACATAATGAGACAACTATTCCCTTTCAAGTCTTTTTTTATCCCTCAGTTATGATCACAGAAGAAGTCTCAGTATGGTCAAAGTATGTCTTTAAGACCACTGGACACTTTCCTGAAGTTAAAATTCAACAACACTGTTTTGATTTCATTCTTTCTTTTCACAAATACCCTTCTCAGGGCAAGTGACTCTAGTTTCCCACTTACATATTTTTTCTATAAAAAATGTACTTAATTTTAATTTTTTTAATGAGCCATTTTTAATGAAAATGTTAAGTAATACAAGAGGTACAGGGACATAGTAAAAATTGTAAACGTGAAACATGAATGACCAAAGTTTAGAAAGCAGTATGGCCTGAAAACCAAATTCTTCTCAGCCCGGAGGAGGCAAGGTGCACAGTTGTGTGCTTGTGATTGTTGTTGATTTTTAATTTCCATCCCACCACGCAAGCAATGAATACAAATGAGGGAGACCTTTTTTTTTTAAGAAGCTGCCGTTCTCACTGCCAGTGGTATTTAACAAGAATTTTGCTGGTTTCCTAGAGTTGATTCTTTGGGTGACCAAGACTCCTTAGAACCACGAATGCAGGCACAAACTCTGAAGGCCTAATTAAAAGTATGATTCTTGCCCCAGCGCATAACACTAACCCTTTTGTTAGCATCCCATGAGAAGAAACACCTCAACTCAAATCACATTTTCCTACCTTCTCCCTTGCCAGTTCCACCACTTTTTCATTAGCTAATCCCAATTAAAACACTTTGTAACTGAAGCCATAAACCTCTGCCGCTCTCAGTAAGCATAAATTATATGGCAAATAACTATATTCTGTGTCTATCCAGAAAAATAACACCTCCCCCCATCCTGTTTTTTTGCAGTCTTTGGGACTTGGAGCTTCTAAGTCAACTCTCATGCTTTTTAATTTCGGTCCCCTGCCCCTCTAACTACTTACTTATAAAGCTACACTTTTTGGGGGGAAGAAAATTACCACCAATGCACTTCTCTAAACTTAATCATAAACTGTGCTTTTTCCTCCTGTTTGTGAACAATGTGAGTAGTAGGAAAGGCTTGGTCATTATATTCACCACTAAGTCTGCCACTTATCAATGGAATGACTTGGAACAGCCATCCTGGCTCATACTTGGTCCTGAATTATAAATGGAGGAGACCGACCTCACAGGATTTTGCTTCAAAATTAATTAAGACACATGTAGACTGTGTTTAGTACAATGCCTGGCACGAGAAGTGGGCTCATATTGCATAAACCAAAGCGGTGATTTTGTTTGTTTCTCTTATGATCAGCAATTGCTTAACCCAACATTTCCTGCGTTAAACTATCAAAAAGAAACATACTTTCTCCTGTGATTGATTTCCAAGCTCATTTGTGATTTTCAAGCTCATTTATTCCTCATTTCTCTGTGGTTTAATTTAATTAAATTGAGCAGCATATCAAATATTGATTTTAATAAAATCTTGATTAAGATTTGAGCAATTATCAAACACACGTTTTCATACCATTCTTGCATTTCAATGGAACCAACCTCAAAAACCAATTTGCTTTTAAAGTAAAGTGATTTTATATGTATTCTTCAGGCCATGTTCAGAAATGAAGAAAAAAATGACCTCCATTTCTTTTTACTAGCCAAGATAAGCAACAATGTCTGACTAGGGTTTTAAAAAACTTAATCCAGTAATTATCTCATCTTCAATGAATAGCAGAAAGGGAAACTCAGAAAAGAATTAAGTCCTTTGATAAACATTAATTTGGCTCCTACCGTGTTAGAAGTACCATTTTACCCAATGCAAGCAGAGGTAAGGGAGAGCTAATTATATAGTTATTTTTAATACGTGTGGAAAAATTCGGCCACATATAAAAGGTTTTGACTCTATTAAATAATAACCAGACAACTACATTTATTCCAACCCTTAGAATTATTGTGTTGTGTAGTTTATAAATATAGTCTCATTATTAGGAGAATCTAAGGTAAATGTGATGATATAAATTATCAATAGTATTATATTAGCAATTAACCATAAGTATAAGACATTTAATAAGTTAAATATTTGGTTTGATAGTTAAGTGCTACAAAAAGAAAAAAAACTGTCTCGCCAATAGGTGTCACAGCAGCACCACCTAGGGGACTGTGAGGGGTAACACAGGTCATTTCCCCAAACGTGCCTTCTTATTTAGAGACAAAGAGCAGCTACCTATTTCAGCATCTTGTCACTGAAAGCATTTTAATTCCACTGAGCATATTCTTAAATCTTGAAATACTTATAAAATAGCTAAATGAAATGGAATAACCTCAAAATCACAACGCACTTTGGCAAAAGACACCAATTTTTCTCCTAGCACAGGAGATGAAACAGCAAATACGAGAGCAGCCCAGGTCCTGGGACATCACAACGTAAGACACAGGCATCTTATCTCTAAAACACACCTCCTTATTCTGTCTTGATCCCAAACACATGAGCGCCCAGGCCGAATGCACACTTAGTAGCATGTCAAAGTTATGTTCCTGAGCTACTGCCCAATGTATAGGTAGCGAAGTTGAGAAGAAATCAACTTTCCACTGTTAACATCATTTAAATCAGCAGATCCACTTACTAATTCCCTTCCACTAGCCAAAGCTAAACCAATGTTCTGGAGGTGGAATTGAAAGAGAAATGACAAAACATTTTCCTTTTTTATTATTTCTCATGCTCTTTTCTGTTGTCTTTTATAATTTTTCTCAACCTGGAAACTTACTTGGATTCAAATTTAGATAATAAAACAAGTCAGTTCTTCAAAGAAATGAGGACACTCCTTACATTATTTGGTTTCAGAATTTCAGCAGACTTTGCTGACCATTAGCTGACTGCAGTTTCACAGGGAAATGGCAAAAAGAAAAAAAAATGCATATTTACTGCATATACTAGTTGGGGCTAGTGAGGCCCAGAAGGACCCCTCATCCCAATTTCCACTTGAGGGCGCTGTCTGCCTCAGTGAGGGGGGCTGAGTCACATTTTGCCACTCAATGCATTAAATGCAGAAGTCTGCATTAACCTGTACTTTCTTGCCTCTATATGCAGTCGGGGTTCCTACCTGAGCACACTAGTAAAGGGAAGGCAGCAGGCCCATTCATGCAGATGCTATGAATTTCAGGTAATGCACTTGAGCATAGTGTATCAAAATAATACTAGGTTTTGCCTAGAGAAGTTTTCTCCCCATCCTGTATGCCAAAGTCATAGCTGAAGTCACATCACACTGCAGTAACTTTAGTTCTTTTGAAACATCATGCTTTTCTTGCACCTGCTTTTCCCTCTGTTCCATCCCCACATCTACTCCCCTAACTAGTGTCCAAGTCTCCTGGGGCTCAGCTTAGATAGCACTAGGCCAGAATTCCTTCTACGACCCTCTCACACTGGGTTAGGATGACCTTCTACGTGTGCCATTTGCAACCCATACTTCTCCTATTGAGAAACGTGGTGTGCAGTTTTGCAACTGTGTTTTGTTAACTGTACCCCCACCCCACCCCGCCAACAAGGCTGTGGGCACCCTGCAAGCAAGGGATATTTTTATCTGATTTATGGTTGTATTCCCTGCACCCCCACGGTTCTGCCTCGAAAACTCCATCAATATTCCTGAAGGAAGGACTGTGCCATGTTAAGTCTGCTTTATCTTGGCAGGGGCTCTAATGTTCTCTTCATAGTCTCCATGTATTTGCCCTCCCAGCATGTGCCTCAGCGCCCACCATTTGGCTCCCACTCTTACCTTGTTCTTCTACTACCCAAAGTGGTCAGAAGACACAATCAAGATTCAACAAGGTAAGCTGTCTCCTGATGGGTCAGCGCTTATGGAAACGCCACTTGGCATTCTCTTCACCACCTCCAGGCTCCTTATAGGATTCACAGACAATTCATCCCGATTTCTGAGTCTGCTGCAAGAGAAGAAGTCAACCAAACAGATTTATAAAAGGGACCATGCCGGAATATCTGTTGTGACATTACAAGGCAGCATCCTCCCTGGGAAGGAGATGCAACTCCTTCCTTTTGCCAATCAGATGACAATGTCCTCTTCTCTCTTGTATGCAGCTGACAGAACAGCACAGAAGGAGGATAAAGGAGCTCAGCCGTGTCTCTTGCTGGGCCACTTCTTGTGTCCGTGACAGACTATATTTTGGAACTAGAAAAGCACAGAACCATTTAGATAACTTGGAGGATATACAATAGGCACTCCAAGACAGAAGCAGAAGTATCCTAGGGAAAGTTCCAAAATGAGATGAAATGAGATTTACCCCTCTGGATCCTTATGCCATCATTTGGTTTCTTTGCCTCAGACACAACATCTGCAAAATGGACCCAAGCTTGACAGATGCAAAGGGACATTATAAGGGCACGCGAGACAGCACGTGGAAGTGCTTAGAAAACTATGCCCAGGAAATAAAAAGTAAGAGATTCGTGTTTATAGAAGAGCAGCAGACTGCCATATTACCCACTATCCAATGTCCTTCAATTTCAAAGGTCGGAGGAAAATGTCTCACTGCCTTCCCCCTGACAAATGTTTAATTAGCTAGTAAAACTTAGAGCAAAATTGGCCGAGTATATATTAAATGATAATCAGTGAATCCTGAGCATGAGAACCAGGTAGTGAGCATTTAGTGTGAAATACAGGGGAAATGGCATACACAGTTGCTGTTTTGCTTTCATACTTACAACTGTGTAAATGAAAAGATACATGGAAGTAAACATGTCTCAGTCAATTCCCTTAGAAAAGACCCACAGCCTTTATTCATCCATAAAAGCATGTTTTTAATTACTGGAAACTGGCAAAACACAGCATAAGAATTTTCTCAGACAAAAGACATCACGTCACTTTTCAAGAGACACAACAAACCCCAAGGAGTAAATACAAAGAAAACTACATATAATAAAACTGCAATGTATGTGCAAAATGATAGACCTACAAAATACTTAAAGCAAAAAGTGACAGAATTTAAAGAAGAAACAGACAATCCCTCAACGGTAGCTGAAGAATTCGACATCCCTCTCTCAACAATTGAGAGAAAAACCAGAGAGTAGTCCTTAGACACATAATGTGCAAATATTTGCTCCCAGTCTATAGTCTATTATTCTCTTAAAATGGTCTCTTGAAGAGCAAAAGTTTTAACTTTGATACAGTCTAACTTAGTAATTTTTCCTTTTATGAATTGTATTTTTCGTGCCAAGTCTCAGAACTCTCAAATTCTCCCATCATACTTTTCTTCTCTTCTTCTTTCTTTTTCGGTGTATGTACTGTCTTCATCTGGTTTGAAGACCAGGGTAATGCTGACTTTATAAAATCATGAAATGAATTGGGAAGTTTTCCCCCTTCCTCTATTTTCTGAAAGAGATTGTGCAAAAAAGGGAGTAATCGGAAGATGGCCACCTAAGAACAGCTCAGGACTTCAGCTCCCACTGAAAGTGCAGAGGGTGAGTGGACGCCGCATTTCCAGACGAATTTTTATTGCCCACAGACGAGGAGATACCCACGCAGAGGGGTCACCAGCATGGCAGTCCCGGCCGGTGCAGCTGTTTTGGCCCCCATGGGGCTGATTTGGCCCGCGTGGCTGCTGTGACCACGCCCTCTCGCGGCGATTCTCCGTACAAAAGCCACTGGTCTGGGAGCCCTCTTAGCTGGCGATCGGAGCCCTGAGACAGCAGAGTTACCCATTCATCTGAAATAGCGAGCCAGGCCAGGAGATTCCTAGGCAAAAATTCCGCCAGGAGCCGACGCCGCAGTTCGAGCCGACTCAGTGAGTCGCAGAACGGGAGATCCCAGCGCCTTTTCAACAAGCGACTGGAACGCGGGGTCGTTCAACTTAAAAGAAAAGACTCTGAGTCAGGGAGCCAGGTGATCAGGCTCAGTTGGTCCCACCCCTCCACCCCCAACAACAACGAAAACAAAAACAGTAATTGAAAACTCTCTGGGTTGAGTGTTTCACAGCAAGCACAGCTGAACCCGGGACGGTCCGGCTGGGTGGGGGAGGGGCGTCCGCCATTACTGAGACTCTCCACCGCTACTGTCACCGAGGCAACCCGCTGTCGCTGAGGCAACCTGCCACAACAGAGAGAGTCTGCCATAACAGAGGCGGGGCCACCGTTGCCGAGACAGTTCTAATGATGCCCATATAAACAGGACTGCAGAGAAGAGCGCAGGGCAGCCGGGCAGAGCCCACAGCAGCTCAGCAAAGCCTCTGCCGGCAGACAGTGCCTAGGCGTGCTGCCAGTTGGGCAGAAAACAAAAAAGGCAGTAGCATAACAGAAACTCATAAAGCCCCAACTCCCGGGGACAGAGCACCTGGGAACCAAAAGCTGTTTATGAGTTCAGCTGCAACAGACCTAAACGTACCTGCCCAGCAGCTCTGAATGAACAACGGAGCTCACAGCTCAGGACTTAAACCCCAATAAAAGATAGTCTGTCTCCTCAAGTAGCTCCCTGACCCCCACAGATCCAAAGAGTCACCTCATAAAGGAGAGAACGGACTAACAGTTGGCGAGCATCCTTCTGAGACAAAGATAGCAGAAGAGGAAACTGGTAGCAACCCTTACTGTTCTGCAGCTGCTGCAGGTGATCCCCAGGCAAGCAGGGCCTGGAGAGGACCTCAGCAGTCCTACAGCAGAGGGGCCAGACTGTTAGAAGGAAAGCTTAAAAAAATCGGGAATGCTGGGAAGATGGCCGCCTAAGAACAGCTCAGGACTTCAGCTCCCAGTGAAAGTGCAGAGGGTGAGTGAACGCCGCATTTACAGACGAACTGTTATTGCCCACAGACCAGGAGATACCCAGGCAGAGGGGTCGCCAGTGTCGCAGTCCCAGCCGGTGTGGCTGTTTTGGCCCCTGTGGGGCTGATTCCGCCCGCGCGGCTGCTGTGACCACTCCCTGTTGCTGCGGTTCTACGTACAAAAACCACTGGTCTGGGAGCCCTCTTAGCTGGCGAGCAGAGCCCTGAGACGGCAGAGTGGGCCATTCATCTGAAATAGCGAGTCAGGCCAGGAGATTCCTAGGCAGAAAATCCACCAGGAGCCGGCGCCGCGGTTCCAGCCGACTCCGTGAGTCCCAGCACGGGAGATCCCGGCGCCTTTTCAACAAGCGACCGGAACTCGGGGTCGTTCAACTTAAAAGACTCGGAGTCAGGGAGCCAGGTGATCAGGCTCGGTTGGTCCCAGCCTTCCACCCCCAACAACAACCAAAACAAAAACAGTAATTGGAAACCCTCTGGGTTGAGCCCTTCAAACCAAGCACAGCTGAACCTGGACGGCCCGGCTCGGTGGGGGAGGGGCTTCCACCATTACTGAGACTCTCCACCGCTACGGAGGCAGGCTGCCATTGCCCAGGCAACCTCCCACAACAGAGAGAGTCCGCCATAACAGAGGCGGGGCCACCATTGCCGAGACAGTTCTAACTACTCCCATATAAAAAGGACTACAGGGAAGAGCTCAGGGCAGCTGGGCGGAGCCCACAGCAGCTCAGCAAAGCCCCTGCGGGCAGGCAGTGGCTAGGCGTGCTGCTAGCTGGGCGGGTCAGACCTGAAAGAAAAATCAAAAAAAGGCAGTAGTGCAACGGAAACTCATAAAGCTCCAACTCCCTGGGACAGAGACAGACAACAGGTGGATAAACCCACAAAAATGGGAAGAAACCAGCGTAAAAAGGATGAAAACTCCCGAAACCAGAACACCTCTCCTCCTAAAAGGGATCACAACTCCTCACCAGCAAGGGAACCAGACTGGATGGAGAAGGAGAGTGATGAAATGACAGAATCAGACTTCAGAAGGTGGGTAGTTAGAAACTACAGCGAGCTAAAAGAACATGTTCTAACCGCACGCAAAGAAAATAGGAACCTTGAAAAAAGATTGGACGAACTGCTGACGAGAATGGACAGCATAGAGAGGAGTATAAGTGAATTGATGGAGCTGAAAAACGCAACGCGAGAACTTCGTGAAGCATGCACAAGCTTCAACAGCCGAATTGACCAAGCAGAAGAAAGGATATCAGAGGTTGAAGATCAACTCAATGAAATAAAAAGAGAAGGCAAGAACAGAGAAAAAAGCGCAAAAAGGAATGAACAAAATCTTCAAGAAATGTGGGACTATGTGAAAAGACCTAATCTACGTCTGATAGGTGTACCTGAATGTGATGAAGAGAATGAATCCAAGCTGGAAAATACTCTTCAGGATATTATCCGGGAAAACTTCCCCAACCTAGCAAGGCAGACCAATATTCAAATCCAGGAAATACAGAGAACACCACAAAGATATTCCGCAAGAAGAGCAACCCCAAGGCACATAATCGTCAGATTCACCAAGGTTGAAATGAAAGAGAAAATGCTAAGGGCAGCCAGAGAGAAAGGTCAGGTTACCCACAAAGGGAAGCCCATTAGACTCACAGCAGATCTCTCAGCAGAAACCCTACAAGCCAGAAGAGATTGGGGGCCAATATTCAACATCCTTAAAGAAAAGAACTTTCAACCCAGAATCTCCTATCCAGCCAAACTAAGCTTCATAAGCGAAGGAAAAATAAAATCCTTTGTGAACAAGCAAGCGCTCAGAGATTTCATCACCACCAAACCTGCTCTACAAGAACTCCTGAAAGAGGCTCTACACTTATAAAGGAACAACCAGTACCAGGCACTCCAAAAACACACCAAATGGTAAAAGAGCATCGACACAATCAAGAATCTGCATCAACTAACCAACAAAACAGCCAGGTAGCATCAAAATGACAGTATCAAAATCACACATAACAATACTATCCCTAAATGTCAATGGACTAAATGCCCCAATCAAAAGACACAGACTGGCAAACTGGATAAAAAGCCAAAACCCATCAGTGTGCTGTATCCAGGAAACCCATCTTGCATGCAAGGATACACAAAGGCTCAAAATAAAGGGATGGAGGAAGATCTACCAAGCAAATGGAGAGCAAAAAAAGGCAGGAGTTGCAACTCTCATCTCGGATAAAATAGACTTTAAAGCAACAAAGATCAAAAGAGACAAAGAAGGACATTACATAATGGTAAAAGGATCACTGCAACAAGAAGAGCTAACGATCCTAAATATATACGCACCCAATACAGGAGCACCCAGATACATAAGGCAAGTTCTCAATGACCTACAAAGAGACTTAGACTCCCACACAATAATAGTGGGAGACTTTAACACCCCACTGTCAATATTAGACAGATCATCCAGACAGAAAATCAACAAGGATATCCAGGACCTGAACTCAGACCTGGAACAAGCAAACCTAATAGACATTTACAGAACTCTCCACCCCAAATCCACAGAATATACATTCTTCTCAGCACCACATCACACCTACTCTAAAATTGACCACATAATTGGCAGTAAATCACTCCTCAGCAAATGCAAAAGAACAGAAATCATAACAAACAGTCTCTCAGACCACAGTGCAATCGAGTTAGAACTCAGAATGCAGAAACTAACTCAGAATCACACAGCTTCATGGAAACTGAACAACTTGCTCTTGAATGTTGACTGGATAAACAATGAAATGAAGGCAGAAATAAAGATGTTCTTAGAAACCAATGAGAACGAAGACACAACATACCAGAATCTCTGGGACACATTTAAAGCAGTCTCTAGAGGAAAATATATAGCAATGAGTGCCCACATGAGAAGAAAGGAGAGGTCGAAAATTGACACCCTATCATCAAAATTGAAAGAGCTAGAGGAGCAAGATCAAAAAAACTCAAAACCTAGCAGAAGACAGGAAATATCTAAGATCAGAGCAGAACTGAAGGAAATAGAGACACAAAAAACTCTTCAAAAAATCAATAAATCCAGGAGCTGGTTTTTTGAAAAGATCAACAAAATAGACAGACCACTAGCCAGATTAATAAAAAAGAAAAGAGAGAATAACCAAATTGATGCAATAAAAAACGATAAAGGGGATATCACCACAGATTCCACAGAAATCCAAACCATCATCAGAGATTATTACAAACAACTCTATGCACATAAATTAGTAAACCTGGAAGAAATGGATAAATTCCTGGACACCTGCACCCTCCCAAGCCTAAACCTGGAAGAAGCCGAAACTCTGAATAGACCAATAACATGGTCTGAAGTCGAGGCAGCAATAAAGAGCCTACCACCCAAAAAAAGCCCAGGTCCAGATGGGTTCACAGCAGAATTCTACCAGACATACAAAGAGGAGCTGATACCATTCCTTCTGAAACTATTCCAGACAATCCAAAAAGAGGGAATCCTTCCCAAATCATTTTACGAGACAAACATCATCCTGATACCAAAACCCGGCAGAGACTCAACAAGAAAAGAAAATTTCAGGCCAATATCCATGATGAACATAGATGCAAAAATCTTCAATAAAATACTGGCAAACCGATTGCAACAGCATATCAAAAAGCTCACCCACCATGATCAAGTAGGATTCATCCCGGGGATGCAAGGCTGGTTCAACATACGCAAGTCCATAAACGTAATTCACCACATAAACAGAACCAAAGACAAAAACCACATGATTATCTCAATTGACGCAGAGAAGGCTTTTGACAAAATTCAACAACCCTTTATGCTAAAAACCCTCAATAAACTAGGTATTGATGGAACGTATCTCAAAACAATAAAAGCTATTTACGACAAACCAACAGCCAATATCATACTGAATGGGCAAAAACTGGAAGCATTCCCTTTGAAATCTGGCACTAGACAAGGATGCCCTCTCTCACCACTCCTATTCAATATAGTACTGGAAGTTCTAGCCAGAGCAATCAGGCAAGAAAAAGAAATAAAGGGTATTCAAATTGGAAAGGAGGAAATCAAATTGTCTCTATTTGCAGATGACATGATTGTATATCTGGAAGACCCCATCATCTCAGCCCAAAATCTCCTGAAACTGATAAACAACTTCAGCAAAGTCTCAGGATACAAAATCAACGTGCAAAAATCACAAGCATTCCTGTACACCAGTAATAGACTTCAAGAGAGCCAAATCAAGAACGAACTGCCATTCACAATTGCTACAAAGAGAATAAAGTACCTAGGAATACAACTAACAAGGAATGTAAAGGACCTCTTCAAGGAGAACTACAAGCCATTGCTCAATGAAATAAGAGAGGATACAAACAGATGGAGAAACATTCCATGTTCATGGTTAGGAAGAATCAACATTGTGAAAATGGCCATACTGCCCAAAGTAATTTACAGATTCAACGCTATTCCCATCAAGCTACCAATGACCTTCTTCACAGAACTGGAAAAAAACACCTTAAACTTCATATGGAACCAAAAGAGAGCCCGCATAGCCAAGTCAACTCTAAGCAAAAAGAACAAAGCAGGAGGCATCACACTACCGGACTTCAAACTATACTACAAGGCTACAGTAATCAAAACAGCATGGTACTGGTACCGAAACAGAGATATAGACCAATGGAACAGAACAGAGGCCTCACAGGAAAAACAACATACCCACAACCATCTTATCTTCGACAAACCTGACAAAAACAAGCAATGGGGAAAGGACTCCCTGTTTAATAAATGGTGTTGGGAAAACTGGCTAGCCATGTGCAGAAAGCAGAAACAGGACCCCTTCCTGACACCTTACACCAAAATTAACTCCAGATGGATTAAAGACTTAAACATCAGACCTAACACCATAAAAACCTTAGAGGAAAATCTAGGCAAAACCATTCAGGACATAGGTGTAGGCAAGGACTTCATGACCAAAACGCCAAAAGCAATGGCAACAAAAGCCAAAATAGACAAATGGGACCTAATCAAACTCCACAGCTTCTGCACGGCAAAAGAAACAGTCAGTAGAGTGAATCGGCAACCAACAGAATGGGAAAAAATTTTTGCAGCCTACCCATCTGACAAGGGGCTGATATCCAGAATTTACAAAGAACTAAAGCAGATCTACAAGAAAAAAACAAACAAGCCCATTCAAAAATGGGCAAAGGACATGAACAGGTACTTTACAAAAGAAGACATACAGGAGGCCAACAAACATATGAAAAAATGCTCATCATCACTGGTCATCAGAGAAATGCAAATCAAAACCACATTGAGATACCATCTCACACCAGTTAGAATGGCGATCATTAAAAAATCGGGAAACAACAGATGCTGGAGAGGATGTGGAGAAATAGGAACACTTTTACACTGTTGGTGGGAATGTAAATTAGTTCAACCATTGTGGAAGACAGTGTGGCGATTCCTCAAGGACCTAAAAATAGAAATCCCATTTGACCCAGCAATCCCATTACTGGGTATATATCCAAAGGATTATAAATCATTCTACTACAAGGACACGTGCACACGAATGTTCATTGCAGCACTGTTTACAATAGCAAAGACCTGGAACCAACCCAAATGCCCAACGATGATAGACTGGATAGGGAAAATGTGGTACATATACACCATGGAATATTATGCAGCCATCAAAAAGGATGAGTTCACGTCCTTTGTAGGGACATGGATGAACCTGGAAACCATCATTCTCAGCAAACTGACACAAGAGCAGAAAATCAAACACCGTATATTCTCACTCATAGGCGGGTGCTGAACAATGAGAACACAAGGACACAGGGAGGGGAGCACTACACACTGGGGTCCGTTGGGGGGAAATGGGAGAGGGGCGGGGGGTGGGGAAGTGGGAAGAGATAGCATGGGGAGAAATGACAGATACAGGTGAGGGGACGGAAGGCAGCAAACCACACTGCCATGTGTGTACCTATGCAACAATCTTGCATGTTCATCACATGTACCCCGAAACCTAAAATGCAATAAAATAAAATAAAATAAAATAAAATAAAATAAAATAAAAAGAAATTAAAAAAAAAAAAAAAAAAAAAAAAAAAAAAAAAAAAAGAAGTAACTTCAGCATCCACAAACTAGAAGCTCACTCAGAGACTCAATCTGAAAGACAGTAACTACAAAGACAACAGGTGGATAAACCCACAAAAATGGGAAGAAACCAGGGCAAAAAGGATGAAAATTCCCGAAACCAGAACACCTCTCCTCCTAAAAGGGATCACAACTCCTCACCAGCAAGGGAACCAGACCGGATGGAGAAGGAGGGTGATGAAATGACAGAATCAGACTTCAGAAGGTGGGTAGTAAGAAACTACAGTGAGCTAAAAGAACATGTTCTAACCCAACGCAAAGAAAATAGGAACCCTGAAAAAAGATTGGACGAAATGCTAACGAGAATGGACAGCACACAGAGGAGTATAAGTGAATTGATGGAGCTGAAAAACACAACACGCGAACTTCGCGAAGCATGCACAAGCTTCAACAGCCGAATTGACCAAGCAGAAGAAAGGATATCAGAGGTCAAGGATCAAATCAATGAAATAAAAAGAGAAGGCAAGAACAGAGAAAAAAAGCGCAAAAATGAATGAACAAAATCTTCAAGAAATGTGGGACTATGTGAAAAGACCTAATCTACGTCTGATAGGTGTACCTGAATGTGATGAAGAGAATGAATCCAAGCTGGAAAATACTCTTCAGGATATTATCCAGGAAAACTTCCCCAACCTAGCAAGGCAGGCCAATATTCAAATCCAGGAAATACAGAGAACACCACAAAGATATTCCTCAAGAAGAGCAACCCCGGCCAGGCACGGTGGCTCAAGCCTGTAATCCCAGCACTTCGGGAGGCTGAGGTGGGTGGATCACGAGGTCGAGAGATCGAGACCATCCTGGTCAACATGGTGAAACCCCGTCTCTACTAAAAATACAAAAAATTAGTTGGGCATGGTAGCACGTGCCTGTAATCCCAGCTACTCAGGAGGCTGAGGCAGGAGAATTGCCTGAACCCAGGAGGCGGAGGTTGCGGTGAGCCGAGATCGCGCCATTGCACTCCAGCTTGGGTAACAAGAGCAAAACTCCATCTCAAAAAAAAAAAAAAAGAAGAAGAGCAATCCCAAGGCACATAATTGTCAGATTCACCAGGGTTGAAATGAAAGAGAAAATGCTAAGGGCAGCCAGAAAGAAAGGTTGGGTTACCCACAAAGGGAAGCCCATTAGACTCACAGCAGATCTCTCAGCAGAAACCCTACAAGCCAGAAGAGATTGGGGGCCAATATTCAACGTCCTTAAAGAAAAGAACTTTCAACCCAGAATCTCCTATCCAGCCAAACTAAGCTTCATAAGTGAAGGAAAAATAAAATCCTTTGTGAACAAGCAAGTACTCAGAGATTTCATCACCACCAAACCTGCTCTACAAGAACTCCTGAAAGAGGCTCTACACATATAAAGGAACAACCAGTACCAGCCACTCCAAAAACATACCAAATGGTAAAACAGCATCAACACAATCAGGAATCTGCATGAACTAACCAACAAAACAGCCAGGTAGCATCAAAATGACAGTATCAAATTCACACATAACAATACTATCCCTAAATGTAAATGGACTAAATGCCCCAATCAAAAGACACAGGCTGGCAAATTGGATAAAAAGCCAAAACCCATCAATGTGCTGTATCCAGGAAACCCATCTTACATGCAAGGATACACAAAGGCTCAAAATAAAGGGATGGAGGAATATCTACCAAGCAAATGGAGAGCAAAAAAAGCAGGACTTGCAATACTAGTCTCTGATAAAATAGACTTTAAAGCAACAAAGATTAAAAGAGACAAAGAAGGACATTACATAATGGTAAAAGGATCACTGCAACGAGAAGAGCTAACGATCCTAAATATATACACACTCAATACAGGAGCACCCAGATACATAAGGCAAGTTCTTAATGACTTACAAAGAGACTTAGACTCCCACAGAATAATAGTGGGAGACTTTAATACCCCATTGTCAATATTAGACAGATCAATCAGACAGAAAATCAACAAGGATATCCAGGACCTGAACTCAGATCTGGAACAAGCAAACCTAATGGACATTTACAGAACTCTCCACCCCAAATCCACAGAATATACATTCTTCTCAACACCACATCACACCTATTCTAAAATTGACCACATAATTGGCAATAAATCACTCCTCAGCAAACGCAAAAGAACAGAAATCATAACAAACAGTCTCTCAGACCACAGTGCAATCGAGTTAGAACTCAGAATGCAGAAACTAACTCAGAACCGCACAGCTTCATGGGAACTGAACAACTTGCTCTTGAATGTTGACTGGATAAACAATGAAATGAAGGCAGAAATAAAGATGTTCTTCAAAACAAATGAGAATGAAGACACAACATACCAGAATCTCTGGGACACACTTAAAGCAGTCTCTAGAGGAAAATATATAGCAATGAGTGACCACATGAGAAGAAAGGAGAGATCTAAAATTGACACCCTATCATCAAAATTGAAAGAGCTAGAGGAGCAAGATCAAATAACTCAAAACCTAGCAGAAGACAGGAAATAACTAAGATCAGAGCAGAACTGAAGGAAATAGAGACACAAAAAACTCTTCAAAAAATCAATAAATCCAGGAGCTGGTTTTTCGAAAAGATCAACAAAATAGACAGACCACTAGCCAGATTAATAAAAAAGAAAAGAGAGAATAAACAAATTGATGCAATAAAAAACGATATAGGGAATATCACCACAGATTCCACAGAAATCCAAACCATCATCAGAGATTATTACAAACAACTCTATGCACATAAACTGGTAAACCTGGAAGAAATGGATAAATTCCTGGACACCTGCATCCTCCCAAGACTAAACCCGGAGGAAGTTGAAACCCTGAATAGACCAATAACAAGGTCTGAGGTCAAGGCAGCGATTAAGAGCCTACCACCCAAAAAAAGCCCAGGTCCAGATTGGTTCACAGCCGAATTCTACCAGACATACAAAGAGGAGCTGGTACCATTCCTTCTGAAACTATTCCAGACAATCCAAAAAGAGGGAATCCTTCTCAAATCATTTTATGAGACAAACATCATCCTGATACCAAAACCCAGCAGAGACTCAACAAGAAAAGAAAACTTCAGGCCAATATCCATGATGAACATAAATGCAAAAATCTTCAATAAAATACTGGCAAGCCGACTGCAACAGCATATCAAAAAGCTTATCCACCATGATCAAGTAGGATTCATCCCAGGGAAGCAAGGCTGGTTCAACATACGCAAGTCCATAAACGTAATTCACCACATAAACAGAACCAAAGACAAAAACCACATGATTATCTCAATTGATGCAGAGAAGGCCTTTGACAAAATTCAACAGCCCTTTATGCTCAATAAACTAGGTACTGACGGAACATATCTCAAAATAATAAAAGCTATTTATGACAAACCAACAGCCAATATCATACTGAATGGGCAAAAACTGGAAGCATTCCCTTTGAAATCTGGCACTAGACAAGGATGCCCTCTCTCACCACTCCTATTCAATATAGTACTGGAAGTTCTAGCCAGAGCAATCAGGCAAGAAAAAGAAATAAAGCGTATTCAAACAGGAAAGGAGGAAATCAAATTGTCTCTATTTGCAGATGACATGATTGTATATCTAGAAGACCCCATTGTCTCAGCTCAAAATCTCCTGAAACTGATAAGCAACTTCAGCAAAGTCTCAGGATACAAAATCAATGTGCAAAAATCACACGCATTCCTATACACCAGTAACAGACTTAAAGAGAGCCAAATCAAGAACGAACTGCCATTCACAACTGCTACAAAGAGAATAAAATACCTAGGAATACAACTAACAAGGAATGTAAAGGACCTCTTCAAGGAGAACTACAAGCCACTGTTCAACGAAATAAGAGAGGACACAAACAGATGGAGAAATATTCCATGCTCACGGTTAGGACGAATCAACATGGTGAAAATGGCCATACTGCCCAAAGTAATTTACAAATTCAATGCTATTCCCATCAAGCTACCAATGACCTTCTTCACAGAACTGGAAAAAAACACCTTAAACTTCATAAGGAACCAAAAGAGAGCCCACATAGCCAACTCAATTCTAAGCAAAAAGAACAAAGCAGGAGGCATCACACTACCAGACTTCAAACTATACTACAAGGCTACAGTAATCAAAACAGCATGGTACTGGTACCAAAACAGAGATATAGACCAGTGGACCAGAACAGAGGCCTCAGAGGAAATACAACATATCTACAACCATCCTATCTTCGACAAACCTGAAAAAAACAAGCAATGGGGAAAGGATTCCCTGTTTAATAAATGGTGTTGGGAAAACTGGCTAGCCATGTGCAGAAAGCAGAAACAGGACCCCTTCTTGACAACTTACACCAAAATTAACTCCAGATGGATTAAAGACTTAAACATCAGACCTAACACCATAAACACCCTAGAAGAAAATCTAGGCAAAACCATTCAGGACATAGGTGTAGGCAAGGACTTCATGACCAAAACGCCAAAAGCAATGGCAACAAAAGCCAAAATAGACAAATGGGACCTAATCAAACTCCACAGCTTCTGCACGGCAAAAGAAACAGTCGGTAGAGTGAATCGGCCACCAACAGAATGGGAAAAAATGTTTGCAGTCTACCCATCTGACAAGGGGCTGATATCCAGAATTTACAAAGAACTAAACAGATCTACAAGGAAAAAACAAACAAGCCCATTCAAAAATGGGCGAAGGATATGAACAGACACTTTACAAAAGAAGACATACAGGAGGCCAACAAACATATGAAAAAATGCTCATCATCACTGGTCATTAGAGAAATGCAAATCAAAACCACATTGAGATACCATCTCACACCAGTTAGAGTGGCGATCATTAAAAAATCTGGAGTCAACAGATGCTGGAGAGGATGTGGAGAAATAGGAACACTTTTACACTGTTGGTGGGAGTGTAAATTAGTTCAACCATTGTGGAAGACAGTGTGGCGATTCCTCGAGGACCTAAAAATAGAAATTCCATTTGACCCAGCAATCCCATTACTGGGTATATATCCAAAGGATTATAAATCATTCTACTATAAGGACACATGCACACGAATGTTCATTGCAGCACTGTTTACAATAACAAAGACCTGGAACCAGCCCAAATGCCCATCAATGATAGACTGGATAGGGAAATACACCATAGAATATTATGCAGCCATCAAAAACGATGAGTTCTCGTCCTTTGTAGGGACATGGATGAACCTGGAAACCATCATTCTCAGCAAACTGACACAAGAGCAGAAAATCAAACACCGCATGTTCTCACTCATAGGCAGGTGTTGAACAATGAGAACACATGGACACAGGAAGGGGAGCACTACACACTGGGGTCCGTTGGGGGGAAACGGGGGAGGGACAGGGGGGTGGGGAAGTGGGAGGAGATGGCATGGGGAGAAATGACAGATAGAGATGAGGGGAAGGAAGGCAGCAAACCACACTGCCATATGTGTACCTATGCAACAATCTTGCATGTCCTTCACATGCACCCCAAAACCTAAAATGCAATAAAAATAAATAAATAAATAAATAAATAAATAAAAGAGACTGCACAAAAAAGATGTTAATTCCTCTTCAAATACTTAGTGAAATTCTCTATTGAGTACCCAGTGGAAATTTCTTTAGAGGAATGTTTTAGTCTGTTAATCACCAATACCAGCTATGACCATGTATCCAGTTGCAGAAACCAGGACTGTAGTGTCACAAGCGATTCCTCCTTATTTTGCTAAGAACAGACCAGGCGCAGTGGCTCATGCCTATAATCCCAGCACTTTGGGAGGCCAAGGAGGGTGGATCATAAAGTCAAGAGCTTGAGACCACCCTGGCCAACATGGTGAAACCCTGTCTCTACTAAAAATACAAAAAAAAAAAAAAAAGCTGGGCGTGGCGGCACACACCTGTAGTCCCAGCTACTTGGGAGGCTGCAGCAGGAGAATCACTTGAACCCAGGAGGCAGAGGTTGCAATGAGCCGAGGTTGTGCCATTGGATTCCAGCCTGGTGCCTGGTGATGGAGTGAGACTCTCCTCAAAAAAAAAAAAAAAAAAAAAAAAAAAACCAAGTTTGTGCATGTATACACTTGTACTAAGAAAACACCTTCATTTTATTTCCTTTCTTTTTCCTTTCCAATAAGATTTATTGACTTCATATCAGCATTTAAGTGTTGTTCACTTAATGTAATAGCATTTGGGCTGGGGATTGGTGCGTTTCTGGTTGTACAAAGGAAACCCGTATTATGTTAGGCATAATTGTGACCTTATCACTGTCTTTATGTGAAGATTATACATGATTTTAGGAGATGTGTATGGGGTCAAGTTGACAAGGGGTGGACTTGTTAATATTGAGTGTCAACTTGATTGGATTGAAGGATGCAAAATATTGTCCCTGGATATGTTTGTGAGGGTGTTGCCAAAGGAGATTAACATTTGAGTCAGCGGGCTGGGAAAGGCAGACCCACCCTGAATCTGGATGGACACAATTTAATCAGCTGCAGCAAGGCCAGCAGGCAGAAGGATGTGGAAAGACAAGACTGGTTTAGCCTTCTCAACTACATCTTTCTCCCATGCTGGATGCTTCCTGCCCTCGAACATCAGACTCCAGTTCTTCACCTTTGGGATTCTGACTGGCTTCCTTGCTCCTAGCTTGCAGATGGCCTATCATGGGACCTCAACGTGGGATCATGTCAGCCAGTACTCTGCAATAAACTCCCCTTTATGTATATATCCATCCCTAACGCAAGGAAGTTTTAAATATGAACTTAATTTATTTTGCTCTTCTTTTCCAAGTTTCTTGAAGTGGAAGTTCAGATTATGCATTTAAGACTTTTCATTTTTTCTAATGTCAGCATGCAGTGCTATAATTTTCCCCCTGATAACTGCTTTGGCTAGGTTCCACAAATTTGATATATCTTATTTCATGTTCTCTCAGTTCATTATATTTAAAAAATTTCTCGAGACCTCCTGTTTAAACCAGAATTATTTAGAAATGTGTTGGTTAATTTTCAGGTGTTTGCAGACATTCCCATTATCTTTCTGTTACTGATTTCTATCTTGAATCCCCTATAGTCAGTGAACTCACTCTGTATAATTTCCATTCTTTTAAATTTGTTAAGGTTTGCCTTACAGTCCAAGACGTGGTCTATCTTGTTGTTTATATTCTCTGGGCACCTGAAAACAATATGTCTTCTACTGAGGTTGGTGGGAGTGTTCTAGAAATGTCAATTACACTCTGTTGCTTGATGATATTGTTAAGTTCTCTATGCTTGGTGTTTTTTCTGTCTGGTTTTCCCATCACTTATTGAGAGAAGGATGTTTAACTCTTTCACTATCATTAAGGAAGTGTCTGTTTCGTCTTTCAATTTTATCACTTTTATTTGCTTTAAGTATTTTGCAGCTCTATTGTTTTGTGCCTACATTTTAATTTTTAGGTTTGCTACATCTTCTTGGCGGATTGACCATCTTATCATTGCCTAAGGTTCTCTCTGTCTCTGGTAATTTTCTTTGCTCTGAAGTCTATTTATCTGATATTTATGTACTCACTCACTTTCTCTGGATTAATGTTTACACAATATTTTTCCATCTTATTTTCTACCTGCCAATATTATTTTTTAATTGAGTTTCTTGTAGATAATAGACAGTTGAGTCATGCTTGTTCTAATGCTCTCTGATGATCTCTTTGTATTGGTGTATTTACACTATTTATGCTTAATGTAACTGTTGATAGGCTAGGGTGTGATACAGGTGGCAGACTGGGTTCCCACATTATCTTTACAGAAGCTGCTGGGGGCAGAAGGCAACTAATTGACACCCAGCAGGGATGAAAGTCCCAACTCCCTACTCATTCTTCTCTAGCAATACTATGACAGAGGATGAAGGGAATTATGGCAATATGAGAGTGGAAATCTATATTCTCCTCTTGGGCTTTGATGGTTTTTTTCTTGGTGTTTTTGACTGGAGTAGAATGGTTGTTTTCTGAGAGTTTCTGTCTTTTTAGGCTGGACATTTGCTGACCCTTTGGTTTGACAAGGTAGGCTTTTGTCAGGGCTTTTAAAAAATTTCTGTGCCTGTTGACATTTCTGGGCTGCCAGCTCCTTGTGCAAAATATCCTAGTCTAGGATATATATGACAAAAAGAAAACTCAAGTAACTTATAGCATGTCTTACCTTGGGTCCCAAGGTCCCTAGCCAATCTGTCTGGTTTTCTCAATCTCTTCTGTTTGTATACAAAATGTTCAGGGTTATTAGTTATAATTAGTGGAAAGAATAGGGAGGAGCGTGTCTATTTCACCTTCACAGAAATAGAAATCACTGATCATTTCTGGTTTCTTCATTCTGACAATCTCTATCTTTTAATGGGTCTGCTTAGGTGATGTATATATAGTGTAATTATTCATGTATCAGGATTTGCTTATTCCATCTATTTACCATTCTACTGTTTGCCCTTTTCCCTTTTGGGTTGCCGAAACAATTTTTCATATGATAATTTATCTATTTTGCCTTTGTACAATATCTGTTCGTAATTTTTCTTATTGGTTGCTCAAGATATCACATAGTTCATTTTTCACCTACTTAAAACCAATACGTGACCACTTCAATTGCAATGTAGGAAACTTACCCTCAAACTGGTCTCTTTACCCTCCCTTCACTTTGTAGTTATCTTACATATTAATTTACATACTTTCAAAACCCCAAACAATGCTGTATCTTTGTTTTCAACCAACAAACATATTTTAAAGAATTCAAGCAAATAACCGTCTATTACAGGATTCAGCAAACTTTTTCTGCTGAGGGCCAGATAATAAATATTTTAGGCTTTGCAGACTATACAGTGTCTGTCAATTATTCAACTCTGTGCTTATAGAGTGAAAACAGCTAAAGACAATACATAACCAAATGAGCATAACTGTGTTTCAATAAAATTATATCAATCAATACAGATGGTGAGCTAAATTTGGCACGTGGACTAGAGTTTGCTGACCCCTAGTCTATTATATTTACCCAGATATTTTTAGTTTCTTCTTCCTTCCTTTCTGATGTTGTATGTCTCCATCTCATATCATTTCACTTGTGCCTTAAGAACTTCATTTAATGATTTAATGGTTTTTTTTAGTGCATGTTTGCCGGCACTAAATTTTCCTTCACCTAAAAAATCTTTATTTCTCCTTTTATTACTGAAGGGTATTTTTGCTGAATATAGAAAACTCGGTTAACAATATTTTCTTTAAGCTCTTTAAACAGATAGTTCCCCTCCAAGATTTATGATCAGGAATCATTCCTCTATAAATGAAAATCATTTATCTATAAATAATGCTTCATTTTTCTCTGCTTTCAAACTTTATCTTCAGATTTTAGCATTTTGATTATGACTTATTTGGATATAATTCATTTTTGTTTATCTTCTTTGAGACTGAGCTTCTTGAATCTACAGGTTTGTATCTTTTAAAATATATTTTTAAAATTTAACTATTACTTTTTCAAATTTAACTCTTGCTTATTCAGATATTTTTTCTGTACTGTACTCTTTCTCTTCTCCAAGACACTGATTACAAATCTTAGATTTTGGAGATTTTTGTACAGTTCCTTGAGGCTTTGTTTTTCCTCTCTTTTGCTCATATTGGATAGTTTCTTTTGATCTATTTTCAAGTTCGTTGACTCTTTCCTCTAACATCTCCAGTCTGATGTTTAGCTCAGCCAGTGAGGTTTTTGTTTGTTAGACAGTTCTAAAACTTCCATTTTCTCCTTCTTTACATGATATATTTACATCATATAATTCCTACCTAGATTTTCTATGTTTTCATTTGTTTCAAGAATGTTTGTCCTTACTTCCTGGACTATACTGATTATAGTTATTTTAAAGTCTTTGTCAGATAACTCTAAAATCTGTGTCATCTCACATTACAAGAGAGTCTATTGATTCTCTTGTTATTTTCTGGACTTTTGTATGTCAAATGGTTTGGGGTTGTATATCAAACACTTTGAATATTAGGTAACAAAATGCTGAGCTTTATTTAAATCCCATAGAGAATGTTGGTTGGTATTTTTGTTTTTGCCAGAAGTCAATCCAGTTTGGTTCTGGCTCCAAGCTCTGACCAGCCTTCTGTGGCTTATGATCTCAATGCAGGTTCCACTTTCCAACAATTTGAAGAATTATTTGGATCTGATCCATGTTTATTCTACCCAGTCAGCAGTCTGGGACCTGTGCAGTGGTCTATACCACAGTTTTATTCTCAAAGTCTTTGGTATATTGTCTGGGATCAGAAATACATATGCTCAGTCAGGGGTAAGTCTAAGAGTCCAAAAACAACTTCATGGGGTTGTCTTCCTGAGTAGTTCCTTCTCTGTGAACCCCCCGATACTTTCAAATTCCCTGGGGCTTTCCTTGTTAGTCCTCTGGCCAGAATGCTGAGACTTTACCCAACTCTGCCACATTCTGTATCTGTGTTGAGGTCCAGTGGTAAGAAAACACAGAAAAAAAAACAGTGAAGTTTGCCATACACTCTTGAAACCAACGCCTCTCTGATCAGAGAATAAGGTTCCTATATTAGTCTGGTTTGTGTTGCTATAAAGGAATATCTAAGATTGGGTAATTTTTAAGGCATAATTGGAGGATGCCAGTGATAGCAATAAGCATCTCCCATAACTGACTCAATGTCATAGAACTGCAGTATTATAAAGTTTCAGAAAATCAATCATTTTCTTATTAGGACAAAGTTACCCTCTAATTTCTTAGTTGTTGTGTACCACACTTCTAGTAATCAATATTATTTTCTTTTATGGGATTAGCACTTTGGTGTCTTGTTTAAGAAAGCTTTCCCTAGCCCAAGGTCATAAGATGTTTCGTTTATTTTCTCATGGATATCAAACTGACACAGTGAGATGCACTGGAAAAAAACCACATTTCCCCCACTGGTCTGCAGTGTCACTTTTGCTGTACACCAAGTGTCCACAGAGGTATGCACAATTCAGAGACAATTAAGGCAGAATTCACAGAATAAAATGTGAGCCACAGAGTAGAACAGATTTGTAATAGATAGATACAGATGGAGCTGTAGGTATCTACGTAAAAGTAGAGATATACATATAACTATCTTGCGCCACAGGGCACACACATGTGTGCACGCACGCACACACACACACACACACACACACACACACACACAAAAAAAAAAACATAATCCCCCCAAAAACAAGTCAATAAGTATGTGAGGGAAAAAGCATTCAATCTCATCGGTAATCAAGGAAATGCAAATGAAAACCACAGGAGACACCACTTTACACATTTCAAAATAGCTAAAATCTAAAAGCATGACACTATTAACTATGGGCAAGGCTGCAGAACATAAGAAATTACCTTGCACTACACTGCTGGGTACATTAGTACACTGGCACAATCACAGTGAAAACCAGTTTGACAATATCTGATAATGGATCATACTCTGATAACCCAGGAATTCCACTCCCGCATACATATATATACATATATGGGGACAGGGAGGAGGGTAGGGGGCAGGAAGGAAGCTGAGAGTATATATATGAGGGTGAGGTTAGAGGAAAGTTGAGAAGGAGGGAGAGAGGAGGGAAGGAATGGAGGGAAGAAGAAAGATGGATCAAAGAAAGGAAAAGACAGAAGAAAGAACATGGTCAAATGATCCACAATAGTCACCTGGTATGAGCCAAGTATTATGTGGGTAAATATTATTTTACCCACGTAATATTTAAACCTCACATCTCAACCTTCTAAGGTAGATACTATCTTTCTTACTTTATATATATACATATATATATATATATATATATATATATATATATATATATATATGCATGCATGCCTATGTGCACCAAATGACACATGAAAGAATGCCGTGGCAGCAATAGTCAAAACCTAGAAACAACCAAAATATCTGTCGGCAGCAAAAGTACATAAATAAACTGTGGTGCTTTCTTACAAGTGAGTACTGCACAGCAATAAAAATGAAGAAATCACAACTGCATGCAACGTAGACGACTACCATACACATAATGCTGAGTAAAACTGTGCCCAGAACAAAAGATGACATACCAGGTTAATTCCACTTACATAATTTTAAATGAGGGCAAACTAATTTATACTGTTAGAAGTCAGATAACTAACTTTGTGGGGAGAGTGGGAGTAACGACTGGAACTGGCCAAGTAGAAGTTTCTGGGGTGTGAACAGTGCCCTATTTATTTTGACCTGGTTTGGGGGTTTAGGTGTTCACTTTGCGGTGACTCACCCACGGTATATTTGTTTTGCGCACCTTACTTTTTCACGCGTTACACTTACCAATCAAAGTAATTTTGAAACTGAATAGATCAGAGACCTCAGGACTGGATTATGCAAGAAAAGAAGAGGGACATAAAGTGCATGAAATTGTATTGCTCCCCTCAGCCCTTCCTTTCTTCTTCTGTAAACAAAGTTAATAGACCAGGAAATATTTACAGTTTACCCTCAACCACAAGATACTGAGAATACCTATTACATGCAGCATACCGAGATGGGAACTGTTTGCTGGAGGTAGAAGTATAAAAATGAGAATTGTGTTAAAAAGGGATTAGAGCGAGATGAAATAGATGAAGGTTCTCAATTAGTAACAGGTTGTATACAAAAAGAAAGGGAAAGATGTTCTTTAGTGATAACGTCAACAATATGAATTATGGAGATTTTTCCTAGGGAGGGTAAAAAGAAAGAGAAGGTTAAACAGAGGATAGTGAAGAAGGGAGACAGGAAGGAAACAGGGGAAGGAAGTGGGGCAGAAAGGCTAGAGGAAAGATGAGAAGGAGGGAGAGAGGAAGGAAGGAATGGAAGGAAGAAAAAAGATGGACCAAAGAAAGGAAAAGACGGAAGAAAGAAACAAGGTCAGATGATCCACACTGGTCACCTGGTATGAGCCAGACATTTTACCCACATAATACTTAAACCTCACATCTCAGCCTTCTAAGGTAGATACTATCTTTCTTACCTTATAAATGAAGAAGCTGATGCTCTGTTTATTTTATACAAGGAAAATATGCCTAGAAATGTCAACCCCACCGGCACACAACTCCATATCCTGTGCTCTAGGAAACCACTTAATTCCAACAGGGAAGATTCCCTTATGGAAAGCGAATACTTCTATTACTTTTAGGTCCTGAAAGGAATCACCCTAGAGGGTGCCTTTGTCCTAATAAGAAGAAAATGATTGATTTTCTGAAATTTTAAATCTATAATACTGCACTTCTACAACACTGGGTCAGTTATAAAAAATACTTTTGATATCACTGGCATCTTCTAACTATGCCCTAGTATTAAAAGGCATTTTATCTTATTATTTTATATTTTATTATTTTATTATAGTATTTTTTTTATTTGAGACAAGTCTCACTCTGTCACCCAGGCTGGAGAGAGTGTTGTGACTATAGCTCATTGCAACTTCAAACTCCCAGGCTCAAGTGATCCTCTTTCCTCAGCCTCCCAAGTAGCTGGGACTACAGGCATATAACACCATGCCTTTTTTTTTTATTTTTTTTTTTTCTAGTAGAAATGATGTCTTGCTTTGTTACCCAGGCTGGTCCTGAACTCCTGGCCTTAAGCAATCATCCTGCCTCAGCTCCCAAAACGCTGGGATTACAGATGTAATCCACCACGCCTGGCCTATGGAAATTTTAGAAGAATGTAGTGTCTGTTTTCTAGAGGGAAACAACTAGTAACAGTAGGAGAAGCTCTGTTAAAGTGACAATGCCTTATCTTAGGAGAAAATGGACACAAAATTTATTCCATCACCCAGTCCATAATATTTGCCAACTGGCAGGAATGCCAAAAATAGCTATGTGGGGTGGTATAGAAAATGCCAAGATAATAACTCAAGATCATTACGTTATCTGGATTTCTTCAAGATAACCAGAAAGCAGAAGCAAATTATCAAAGAGAAAGAGAGACACCCAGAAGAAAATCATCTCTTTCTAACAAAATCATATGTGAAAAACAGTGGACCTGATTTCCGCATGTATCACTTTTGGGGTTAAGTCTGAGTAATTGCAAAAAGTATTATTCATTAATATTTTCACTTGAGTTCAAAGTTATTTAGCACTTTCTGTGAGTCAAAGGAAAGTCTAATGGGATGGGAGACGGAGGAGACGGTAAAAGGGGAATTCACATATATTGAGGATGGAGTGAGAAACATGTCAGATATTACAAAGACACCTTATAATGCACAGCTCTGGACATTCATCATAGATCCAAAAAAGGCATGAAAATTAAACGAAGCTACCTCCAAAGAATAATTAGAAGTGAAAAACTGATAGGGAGAAAATGGCTCGAGTTCTCCTCATTGATTTCCTGTACACAGAGTCAAACCTGACTGTTGGTTGAAAGTCAGTTTGGCTACTTCTTATTTCTTTTTCAGCAGTTGGGTTCTCCTGTCAGTGAGTTTTATGCTAGAATCATTCTTTGCTCTAATTACAGCTGTCAGCTATTGAATGAGCTTGACACCCTGACTCCAGAAAGGAGGAAATTCACACTCCATGCATATGCAGTTGGTTCCTTCATTAAAGCTGATTGACATATCAGACATGGTGCACTGTCACTGATTTCTGTAAGAAAAACAAATGGCTACACAAAAAAGTAGGAATCTCATTGATCAGAAACACCCAGAGAGCCCAAGAATCAGCCTTCATTCAACTCAGTCAATATTTCTGTAAAGACCTATATTTGTATTACTGCAAAATGGGAGATACAATTAGGTAAGAGCCAGACATGTACACACATGCATGCATACACACACAAATACACACACATGTACACGCACATGCACACAGCAGACTCAGACTCCTTCCCCACAGCTCTAGCAGTCCTTTCCAAACCATGTTAGCTGGAGTACCAGGTATTGAGTGTCAGGTGGGATTCTTTGGCTATTCATAGTGAACTGGCTTTCTGAGACATATAAATGTCTTGGAGGGGGAAAAAGACATTTTTTCCGAATCACCCACACCTCAACAAAAATTAGAGCAGAACTACAGCTTCTCAGAGTGTTTCTGTACTTAATATCACAAAGTGACAGATTTGAAGCTGAAATAGATCATCGAGGCCAAAACCACCAAAGAGTTCAAAACTGTCCCAGGGCATCCCTAACATGGCCCATTCAGAATCCAGTTGACTTTCCTAGCACGATGCATGCCTCGTTGAGTGTGAGACTACTTTCTGGAAACAGATGCACAAACAGAATTGGTATTACAAGAGGTTGTTGTGGCATAGTCCCTATGAAGATGCATTCCCAACTCGCATCTTGTATTTTGTAATCAGTATTTGTTCCCCTCTAACCTCAGGGAGTCATAACACGACTCCAGCCACAAAATTTTCCTGCTGTGCTTCTTTATAATGGCTCTTTTACTCCCAGGCTATAAGGACATCATCAATGTCGTTCAAAAGGTCAAGTGACTTCTGACCACTCCTAACTGATCCTTACTTACTGTGTTCCCTCCATCAGTTCCTTACACACCTAGTGGAATGCTCTTCTATGGCAAAAGAATTCCAATAACCTCTGGAATTCTTTAGAACCACTTGCAATTTTTTAGTAACTCAGAACTGTTGATTTTTAAAATGGCAAAAATACAGATCCTAATGGATACTGACAAGCAACAGAAATACTGCCAAGTAGCAACACTTCAACGGAGTTGAGAACAGGAAGGGGGTGCTATAACTAGGGGAGAACACAAAATGTGAAACGTTGCTTACTCTACTGATCTGGAACTAGATAGAAATAAATTAATATTTTTGTAAGTACATAGAGTTGTACTATTTGACACTGTGATATATTTTTCTTCAATATAAAAACTATTGGGAGAGGAGCGAACATTACCCGCCCTGCACAGGGCAGGGCTAATGGACCGTCACAGGCAGCTGAGATTATCGCCAAACCCTTAGAGCAGCCCAATCCCGGAGTCAGATGGCCCTGTCACCTGTTCACTTGCTCCAGGGCAAGTACCACACGTGGGCATTACTGCTTCGACTGGTGCATTCTGTCCATCTCCCTGGCACCTGGCGGGTGGTGAATAAGCAGTTCTTGAACGAATGAGTGGCTATTACATTAATTCGTCCCTGAAGGAATGAATAAACAGACGGAACACAGGCCAGGAGCCCGATCCACTCCCATCTTCCGTCCCGGGCCCCACCGCCACAGGCTTGGGCAAACCTCAGGTCAGCGCCTGCTGGCCGCTTCCGTGAACCTTCATCAACCGCGGCCTGGAAGCATCAGGACTGCGGTCAGGGCGGAAGCGTCGACCCGCAAGCAAGCGCGCAGGCGCGGCCCCTACACTTCCGGGGGCCACTTCCTCCTTTGTCTCCTAGCAACGGCCGGTAGCGTTGTTTACATCCCGGAGGCTGTGGCGCCGGCCTGAACCCAGAGTTTCGCAGCCTGAGCGATGGTAAATCTGGGGTCTCCGTCCACGCCCCTCCGCTCTAAGGACGCCGACCAGCAAAGACCTTCGCTACCCGGCTTCTGGGGCCCACCCGGACACAGGTGGTCCCGGGGCCACGGTAGAGGCTGGTGGCTCCAGGATCTTCTTGGAGGGGCGAGAGGGAGACTTTGGAAAGGGGAAAGATGTCTAGATGAGTGGAAGCTGTCTTGGGGAGTTGATTTTGCGGGGCTGGTACATGGGAGGGGTGATGTTGAGAAAGGAAAGAGAGACATCGAGAGGATGAAAAATGTTTGGGAGAGTGAGAAATCCAGGGAGCCAGAACGTTTCTAAAGAGAGGGCAGGAGGCCGAGATGGAGAAAAGAATCAGATACCCTTAGAAACAAGGAGGAGATCGGAAAGGAAGTGCAAGGGAATGGAAGGGAGAAAAGGGAAGATATTGAAAAAGAAGAAAGGGAAACAATGAAAAAGGAAAGAAGGGATGGGAGACTCCCTCCCCCCTCCAAAAAAAAAAAAAAAAAAAAAAAGGTAAAAAAGAAGTAGAAACTGTTGAACGCAAAGGGCGTTAAGAGAGGAATGAGATGGGGATTAAGAAATCATACTAGAAGGACTCAGAAATCCTGAGAAGAGAAAAAACCGGGTGGATAAATAGGCCAGGGAGAGAAAAGACAGGAGTTTGGAAGATAAGCAACAAGAGAGAAAGATAAATGAGGACACAGTGGCTGTAAGAAACTGTGGACATCATCTTAAAGATTGCCCAAAATGCAGTAAGTTACTGATCCCCTGTTCACCTCTTACGGTTTAGTGCAGTGTTTCTCAAAGTGGGATGCAAACATTCTTTGCTACATAAGATGGCCCAGAAATGGTCAATAAGAGTGAATCATATCTTGAGAAAGTTATTCCTCTTACACTTTGTTCAACCTTCAGACTACATACAGGAGAAAATTTCTGTTACTATTAGATTCTTAATACCACTGTCATTTGGTAATTTCAATTTTTTCATCCTAAGAGGAGGCCTCAGGCTCTGAGCTTTCATTGCAATAGAATTTAATGATATACTGTCTCTCCATTTTGTTCATTTTGTTTTACAGTTATTTCTATTTATGATGAATAACATCAAGTTTCCATCTATGGTAGTGATGTATGGTTGCCTCTTAAAATGCATTTATTAAAGCTTTTAGCAAGGAAACAATTTAAAGAACACCTGGATAAATAATATACATGACACTCATAATGGCAAAAATCATGAATCTAGTACACAAATGTCTACAGTTAAAGAAACATTGGCTATGATAGAGGAAATTAGTGCTCATGCCCATATCATGTGCAAAGGAAAACTGTCTTGAAGTAACGTAATGTTCATCTGTGTAATACTGAGGGAAAAGAGAATATAGCAAACTCTCATCGAGAGAATTTGCAGAATACTGTTTGAATTCGGAATATCCAGTGATTGCTCAGTCATGAACAATTTATAGATTTGGAAAAGATTGTTCTTGACTTTGACTTTTCTAGAGAGGAAGAAAACATAAAATACAGTCCACACATAAGGGTCAGAATGAGTTTAAAACACAGTAATAGATTTCAGAATAATTATTCATGGTTGAACATTCAGCTTGCACTGAGATGCAAGCTATAGTTATCAAAGAAATCCTAGAATCCTGGAATATGTTGTTTTTATAGAATATCCTCTAAATTTAATCATCTGAACTCCTTCCTGATTAGGTCACATTAATGAAAATAAGATTTCTCAATAAAGACTACTTTTAGACAGAGGGAGGCCATGATATAGCTCTGTAAATATTTAAAGCACTATAATGTAGAAAAGGAATTTTCATGTGAATAGAAAGGGGTCAATGAATGAAAGATAATCTGAGACAAATTTCCATGCAATGTAAAGAATACTTTTCTAACAAATAGAAACATAAAAATTGAGTGCGTTCCTGTGAAGCAGCAAGCTCTTTGTCTCTACAAGGGTTAAAGCCAAGAGATTTTTCAGGATTATATGCAGGAGGTCTTATATATCTATGTATGTGGGACTTGACAGTTTCAAAGCTGCCTTTCAAAAAGCTGAGATTATCACACCTGGCACCTTAGGTTAAGGAGATAGGGGAGTAGGTATCTTCTCAACATTATTCTCCGTAGGGTTGGATTTACCACAAGAGCCCTTTTGGTTAATTATCTTTCTGGTCTCTTTCAGGCAGAGGTGGAGGAAACCTTAAAGAGGATCCAGAGCCATAAAGGGGTTATTGGAACTATGGTTGTAAATGCAGAAGGTAAATATATCACATGCTGTCTTCTTGACATGCAGAAGCCAACCAGGAACCTGTTTGCTGTGTTAATCGTTAAGACAAACATCTTCAAATTTGACATCAAAAATGTACTCATATATTTTACCTCTGGCATTCACTTACCAAACATCTATTGAGTATCTGTTATAAGCCAAACACTCTGCTAAGATCTAGGGTCGTAAATATGAATAAGACATGTCTAAAAATGTTTATATACTCCTCTAAGAAGCACTATACGTTGTTTACTTTTTAAAGCGTTAGTAATTCTCTTCCAACATTTCGGAAGTACCAATAAAACCATATAGAAGATAGAATACCCTTGTTGGTAGTTTTGTTTCAACGTTCTGAACCTTACAGAATTTCAGTCTTTATTTAAAATGAAACTTGTTCCATTTTACTTAAAAAATGGAAACATTTTACTTAAAAATCTTTGAGAATTAATTATATCATTTATGATATAGTCTTTGTGGATATAGTATAAGAAGGGCCTATAACTTCCAACTATGAAATCTGTAGACTTACCAAAACTTGCTCTTGCTGCACAGTCCTTGTTAAGAATCCACATCAAATTTTCTATGGCACATTGCTACATGCTCAGCTATAGTGGCAACCTCTTAAGAGTTCCTGCTGGTTTCATTGCTAATTCAGGCATGTGTAAGGGCAAGAGGTAACAGAAACTCCAGAGCATTAGTTAAAATGCGAGTAGCTACTTTACATAATTTGTGGTGCCGCCATGGAACTGGCATATTACCATCTCAGCACTGTGAAAAATCCATCAGTAAATATTTATTGAGCAACTACCAATCGAAAGTCTGCTTAAATTCTGAACTACGATTCCTTACCACTAAGAATGGACAATAACCTACTTTACTGGTGGTTTTGATAATTAAATGAGGCAATAATTGTCAAATGCTTGGCATAATACCCAACACTTAATAGAATAGTAATTAAATAGTTATGAGAACGTGGGGATTTTCAATTCATTTATAAAGATAAAACATTTGTTTTGTTTTCTAAAATACCAATAGCTCAAGGCCAAATGAGTAAGAGAGATAACAGAACATAATAAGTTTATCTAGCTTGAATAATCAGGGGGAAAAGAGGATTTAAGACGTGCCTTACAAGTAAGTCAAGAACGAAGCAGAGTTTTTCCAGGAAGCATTCAAGCCCTAGTACGTGGATCTGGTTGTGTCGGTATTATTTCCAGGTATTTGCATACACTCTGCCACGGCTCTGAAGATAAGCCATCTACGTGATTTCATAGAGGTGCTGTGTTAGTTTCCTTTGGCTGCAGTAATAAACTAAAACACGCCTGGCAACTTAAAACAACAGAAACGTATTCTCTTTCAGTTCTAGAGGTTAGAAGCTGAAATCAAGATGTCTGCAGGCTCATGCTCTCTCTGCAGACTGAGGGAGGATCACTCCTTGCCTCTTCCTAGTTTCTGGTCATTGTCAATCTTCAGTGTTCCCTGGCCTATAGACACATCACTCCAGTCTCCACCTCCATCAACACATGGCATTCTCTTCCTTGTATATCTTTGTCTGTTTTACTATAAGAATCCCAGTTACTGGATTAGGGTCTACCCGAATCCAGTGTGACCTCATCTTAACTAATTACATCTGCAAAGACCCTGTTTCCAAATAAGGTCACCTTATGAGGTTTTATTGGACTTGAATTTGGGGATTTGGGGAGAATGGGGGGACACTTTTCAACCCTGTAAAGGTGCATTCACCTGTGACACTCAGAACCACTCATCTAATTTGATTCTTTGGAAGATCTAAAGCAGGTAATCCTGGTGATATGCATCAAATGTCTGAAAAATATTCACCCCTTTGATCTATAATTTTACTCCTAGCCATTTATCCTAAACAATGATGAAGAAAATATTTAGGTATGAGGATACTCACTGAGGCATCATATATAATAGCAATAAATAAATAAACAGAACAAGTAAATATATCCTAACAGTAGAGGAATTTTTAAAGTAACTATGTAATATTTACCTGATGCACATTCGTCTATTTAAAAGGTTGAAGAGTACCTACTATCATGGGAAACTACTCAAAATATTAGATGAAAAAAAACAAAGAAAGCGGTCACCAGTGCCTTCTGAGCCTATCTATGGCCAGGTGCACACAAACACTTCAAATAAATAGGGAAGGAAGAGTAGGGATATGTTATAGTGAGCACCCTGAGTAGTGATATGAAAAGTTATTTTCACTTTATTTTCCTAAGGTTCCTCAATTAACACTTCTCTTATCCGAAGGCAACAAAATACTATTTTCCATACCCATTAACTTGTCATTAACCTCTACTAGAATAAGTTTATATTAGGATTCAGGACACTTTTCAAGGTTTCAGGGTACATAAGAGTTTTTACTTTTTACCGGAAAGGCAAATTAACCTTTTTTCCCTAAAATATAAATGAGGGGCTTATTTTTATGGTTGGATTATTAATAACCAGAGTGTATGACAAGGATGTTTATTAATAGCATGTGGTGTACGCTGTGTGACCAGAATGTAATAAAATACTCAATTTCAACAACCTACTCAATTTTAGATGAAAGCGTCATTTATTACAGTGCAGCTTTGCAGCTGGGAAGCCCCAGGAAATGTAATACCAAAATATTTAGCTAAGATGGTGTTTTATGTATTCTTCTTTTCTACTAGCAGTTTTGGTCTACTAATTCTAGGCAAATCATTTTAACATTTTCAGATTATATTTGTGGTTAGGTTGGACCTCTACCATGCTTACTCATTTAGACATCATCAGAGGCCATGTTAAATATAGTCCTTCTGTTTCACTGCTATTGAAACATAGACTTCCTACCGATGATCATAAAGCAGGCTTCCCAATTCAGCCCAATGCTACAGGTTTTCATTAGAGCAGATTTTTGGTTAGCATTGGTTTCTCTTTTATAAAACCATTCATTGTTTACAGCATTGCAACACTGATCATTGAATTAGATACTGGCAAATACGTATATTTGTCCGCCAGGCAGTCAGATGTGTCATATTTTCTCATGTACGTAAGTCTGATTTCTACAGGCTCTCATTTTAACTATTCCTGACATTTCTAACAATCTGTCATTTGAGTTTCATTAGATTGTAACAGCCATCCAGCCACTTCCTTTTGTTTTGAAGTCCAGTCCATCAACCAAAGCACAAATGTGCAGCTGAAGGTGACAAACTGAAATAAGAGTTGCCGGCTTCCTAGGATCACGGAGAGACGTACTGTAAAGTAGTCCCACCAGATTTTAGAATGCACGTGCTCTTTGTTCTAGGAGCTTCACTTTAGGAATTTATCCTGCACATACAAATGTGAAATGAGATGACCAAGGACATATTCTGTAATCTTGTTTGCAAAAGTCAAAGACTGGGAACAGCCTAAATGCTCATCCGTAGGACATGTTAAGTATATCGCAAAACATCCATTCAACAGACTGTTATTGAGTCACTAATGCGAGTGACTTACGTGTACTGAATCAATTTCCAAAGAGTATTAAATTTAAAAATCAAGGTACAGAATAGAGAATGGTATCATAAAAATGAAGAATACAAACACCTTCATTCTTGAGTGGACCTAGAGTGTCAGGAAGGCTCCTAAGAAACCAGTTGTTTCTCAGAAGGGAAGTGGGTAAATTTTATGCCATCGTGCTAAAATTACTTTGTAATAAATTATTTTTTAATTACCTCACATGGTGCCAAGCAAGAGTTCAATAAACATTTGTTGATGGATTTTTTTCAAGTGTGTATGGTGGATATGAAAAACTCCATGTGTTTCCACCGTGCACTCTCATTATTCAAAACAGCTAGCTGTTTTATTTATTGACTTGGATCATGAACAGACTAACTAAATAGACCTGAGCATCTGATTCATAATCCTGTCATCTACATTTTAAATAATTTATTCTGGTTGTATTTCTTGTTTGGCTACTGAGCAATACACCCTTAGTAGGTAGTCAATACTTAGGATGTAAAATAAAACTGCTCGTCAAAAAGTTCCCTTCAAAGGTTGCATGCTTGCTTTATTTCCATATCCTGCTTGTTAAAGATCCATGCTTTGTGACCTTCAGGTATGCAAGACAGCTGACTGCCTGCCAGGGAAAAAGTGGCCGACAGATCACCATACAAAGATTAGCAAGGTTTTTATGATACTTTCATTATTGAATAGGTTTTCCTGTAAATATTATCTTCATACTGTGTAGCAAAACATTCTGAACATAGCAGTTATCTTAAAAGAAAGAGAAATCAGTCATTTCAAAGTCAAAATGGATGGTCTTCAAGATTTTTATGAAAACCTGGGAAAATCCTAAATTCGTAACACCCTTCCAGTCTTGAAAGCACTCGTCTTGTTGCATAGTTTCTGGAGCTACATTCTATGAAGCACACCAGGAGCCACATTAGTCTGATTTCTTAAGTGCCCTTAATACGGATACCTAAGGAATTTGACAGCAATCCCAAATTCACCTTCATATGTCCTCCTACCCTGGCTATCTGGTAGTTCTCAAAATAATATGAAAGCTATCTCTGATTAGATAACAATATATGTAAAATATCTACCACAGTGCCTGGTATATAATAGGCATTAATGCTGGGTGATCTGAGTTGAGCTAGATTGATTTCAACTAAATTGAATTACACTTGCATATTCTTCTGGCTAGAATTTTCCAGTTAATAGCTTCTGTTTTAAACTCAAGCAACAGAACCATAGAGCTCACAAGTAGCCATATTTAATAATGTTTAAACCAAAAATGAGTGAAAACCAGGGAATGCACAGCAAAACTATAGTATCCTTATTACCACATTTTCTAACATACAATTTAAGGTTTGCAGAATACTGTGTGAGGAGTCCCTTTCGATGTACCCTCTAGCATGTGCAGTGATACCCCTTTTTGGTTCTGGCCTCAGGGAAGAACCATGTCACAGATCAAACACTTCAAAGCAGACTCACTATAGACATGATGCTCGGGGGAATGCATTTCATATAAAAATATATTAACTTGGTACTGAAATAGTTAACAGCTTCTGAAAGATATGTGCACAAAAATGTTCATCATCACTCCATTAGGTATAAAAAAAAATAGGTACCAAATGACCAGACAATAGGAGATTGATTATATGTCCATAAAAAAGTATGCAGTTACTAAAAATAATGTTGACAACATTATCAACAAGGACAACTTGTACGTTATAATTTCAATGAAGAAAAAAGCAACAGTCAGATTTGTAAGTCCAGTTTCACACAACTGTACTTAAAAATCTACACAGAGGGCCGGGCGCGGTGGCTCAAGCCTATAATCCCAGAACTTTGGGAGGCCGAGGCGGGTGGATCACGAGGTCAAGAGATCGAGACCATCCTGGTCAATATGGTGAAACCCTGTCTCTACTAAAAATACAAAAAATTAGCTGGGCATGGTAGCACGTGCCTGTAATCCCAGCTACTCAGGAGGCTGAGACAGGAGAATTGCCTGAACCCAGGAGGCGGAGGTTGCGGTGAGCCGAGATCGCGCCATTGCACTCCAGCCTGGATAACAAGAGCGAAACTCCGTCTCAAAAAAAAAAAAAAAAAAAAAAAAAAAAAAAAAATCTACACAGAGACAAAAAGATTGGAAGGAAATAAACTAAAATTGTTACCAGAGAGTAATAAGCCATCACTTTTTCTTCCTCTTTACAATTATCAGTGTTTTTAAGTGCTTCCACAATCTACATATTACTTTTCTAATCAGAAAAAAAATTAACTAAAATTAAATCTCATAATAGGTATTCCCATCAGAACAACCTTGGACAACTCAACAACCGTTCAGTATGCCGGCCTCCTTCACCAGCTGACCATGAAAGCCCGGAGCACGGTTCGTGATATCGATCCTCAGAACGACCTGACTTTTCTTAGGATCAGATCAAAGAAACATGAAATCATGGTAGCTCCAGGTACTTTGGCATTTCATTTCCTAGTTAAATCATCTTTCTGCTTTACTAGATAAAAGCCTTGTTTCTATGAACGGGGAGTATAGATTTTAGTATACAATATGAAACACAATATTCTTTTACAAAATGATGTTTGAATGTAAAAATCCCAAACTAAAAATTGTATGAAATTAGCAATTAATGTGACCCATGACCACCTTCGAACAGGCTGAATTTTGCCCACTTGCATTTATGATTAATCAAAACATTTAGAAAACACAGGTCTCATTTTCAGCAAACTTAGCATACAGACTGTCTGCAGAGCAGGAGAAATGTTCCCTCTGCTAGGGATAAAGTAGGCAGTGAACCTAAGGCCTGCGGGTTCTTAAACCCTCCCTGTGAGGACAGTACATCCCCCAGATACACCAGAAGACAGCAGCCACAGAAACACTTCTTTTCCTGAAGGAATTAAACTCACAATGTTACAAAATGACTGTAAAAAGGGACCTATGCTACTAAATCTAGTCTAGAACCAACTTCTCTATAGCACATCCATCAAATCAGAATTGCCTATAAACTAAATAATGCTTTTTCTATACCAGTGTCCTCACCCTAGCTACACAGTAAATCACTTGGATGACTTTTTTAAAATGTTTCCATTCCTGGGACTCCACCCCAAACCATGAAATCAGAATCTGTGAGGCTGGGCCCTAGGAAATGGGTATTTTCTAAAGGCTCAACAGGGTGAGCCTTTCTACCCTGATGTGCTCCCAGGGTGGAAAACCATCTGTCTGCACAAGGTCCATGTGACATTTTGAAGAGAAAAGCAGACTACTTGAAACATTCCTTGATTAAATTTAAATTAAGGGTGAATTGATTTTGTCCATCTCTCCATAGATAAGGAATATCTTCTGATCGTCATTCAGAATCCATGTGAATAGACCTGCCATGGCCAAGATTGTCCAATTGACACTGGGTTGAAAACACTTGGCTCTCTAATTATTATTAAAATTCGATTTCAATCTAACTGACCCTTGAAACATTCTTTTCTGTCTCTACATTTAAACTATTCTGCATATCTCGTTTAGTCCCTTTTGATGATACCGATGATACCGTGAAGTTGTACTTTAGTGTTACAATAAATGAATTCTGGTCTATATGTCTCTATTGTCTTATAATACACAAAACCAAGGATTCTAGTAAGACAGGGCTCCTTGTGAAACTTCTTTTACTCTAGAAGTAGCTGTCATCAAGTACAAAAGTAGAATTTCACCCGTTTCTGGGATATGCCAAGGAGATTCAGTAAAGCATTGTAGGAGCTATAAGGAGAGCAGAAAACCCAGTACTCAAAGAGTGTTTGATGGTTTCCCAGGTTAGGTAAGGACGGTGGGGAGTCAGAATCATGGTTCCCACTGGGGTCAGTGCCAACCTAAGCAGCTCTTCCATCCCTCTGACTACTGCTTCTAGCACACCAGTCTGAGGGGACCAGGAATGAGTCTTAAGCAAGGTTTCATACGTAGAAGGCTGAGTAGATAACTCCAGAAGGTTTTATTTTTACTGGATGTTGCAAACATTCAGAAAATCATGAAAATAATGTAACAAATCTAACAGATTTCTATGCACCCCAAACCCATACAAAAGAGATGTTAATATTTTGATGTTCATATTTTGCCACATTTGTTTTATATCCTCTTTTTTTTCCAACTAAACTTTGCATTTTGAGATAACTGAAGTTTCATGTGAAAATTCCAGAAATAGAGTGATTCTGTGGGTCCTTTATACAGTTTCCCCGTGGCAACATCTTCCAGACAGTTATCACAACCAGGAAATTGACAGTGACTCAGTCAAGATCCAGAATATTTCCATCCCTGGCAGGATTCCCCAGATGCCCTTTGGTAGCACCCCTTTCCAACCCTTGATCCCTGACAGTCACTAAGCTGTCCGCCATTTATATAATTGTTTAATATCAAAAATGTTATGTAGGCCGGTCATGGTGGCTCCCGCCTGTAATCCCAACATTTTGGGAGGCCGAGGCAAGCAAATCACCTAAGGTCAGGAGTTCGAGACCAGCCTGGCCAACATGGTGAAACCCCGTCTCTAGTAAGAATACAAAAATTAGCCAGGTGTGGTGGTGCTTGCCTCTAATCCCAGCTACTTGGGATTACTTGAACATGGGAAGTGGAGGTTGCAGTGAGCTGAGATTACACTGCTGCAGTCCAGCCTGGGCAACAGAGTGAGACTTTGTCTCAGAAAACAGAAACAAAAAAATGATAAGTGGAATAATACAGTACATAACCTTTAGGGATTGACTTTTTCCCTCCACATAATTCTCTTGAGATTCATCCAAAAAATAAGCAATGAAACATTACAGATACAGCTGAAGTCTGCTCCTCCTTCCACCTCTGTCTTCCTTCCCCAGAAGAATGTCAGGAGGCACAGGTTGCCCAATTCAGGGGGCCACAGGCACTTTCACCCGAGTTCCTGCCACAGCTCCACATCAAGCCAAGTGCGAGAACGATGCCTGGTAAACTTATTAGTTCAGCCACACCACCGGCCCCACCTTGCACCCTCTGAGGCTATCATAGACTACCCAGACAGATGGTGGTATCAGCAGAAAGGACGAGCCACACCAAGTCCCTAAGGTGAAAGGGACTTACTTACTCTCTCAAGTGCTGATGGGAGAGGAGACAGGCCACAGATAAAACTTACCCAAGGCTGAGAGAGACAAGGGAGTCTAAAGCCAAACAGCCAAAGCTATGCATGCAACAGATGTCTCAGCCCCACTGCATGACTCAGTACTCCTGGGAGCAGAGCCTACACATGTATATTTTGCAAAAGTTCTCCAGGTAGTTGCAATGCGGCTGCAGGCCAAGACATGCTCAATCGTGGTCAGGAATGAAGGTTTTAGAGTCACTGGCCCTGGAATCTTCAAATTCGGGCTCTGCTGCTTGTCAGCAATAGGAGCCTCATAGTCTCATGTGTAAGACAGGGTGATAAGAGAACCGAACCCAGGTTTGCTGATGAGAATCAGGTGAGCTGATGCAGATATAACGCCTTGCACATAGTGAATATTCAACACGTTTGCTTTTGCCGACATTGTTGCCATCACTCAAAAATGGCTCTTACTTGGATAGTGAGGAGGAGTAGCCCAAGACACAGACATGAGATTTAAGGACAACCCTCAGATTCCTTACGTCATCAAGTCACACAATTATAAGGAGGTTCCTGACTCTGTCTTCAGAGAGAAGAGAGCAAATAAGGCAATGAGCCTAAAGTGTATCAGGAGAGTGTCTGCCTTGACTTCTGGGATGGATAAACCCAGAAGGATTGTAGGATAGAGAAGTTATGCTATGGCACATAGCTGACTTTGGGGCCATTTTCCTATACTTTTTATTTTAAAAGACTTCAGACTTAGGGAAGATTAGAAAGAGTAGCACTAGGAACACCCATACAAACTTCACATATGTTCACCAACCATTCATGTTTTATGATACTTGCTTCGTCTCTCTTAAGTATATATTATGTATAAATAGATATGGATGTGTACACATACATAGCATATAAAAGTTGCAGATACTATAATAGCAGGTATTTCTCCAAAATTAAATCATCCTCTTACATAACCACCATACCAATTTCATACTTAAGAAATTTAATATTAATGCACTATCACATCATATGCAATCATATTCAAATTGACCCTGTGGTCCCAGTAACGTTCTTTATAGTTTCTTTTTTTAATCTAAGAGCCTATCAAGGATCACACGTTGTACTTTGTTGTCATGTCTCTTTCATTTTTTAGTTGTTCTTAGAAACTTATTCTCCACTTCTCGACCTCTAGGTGGTATCCAATTTGTACTTGCTCTCCCTAGAGACCCTAGTGCTGCCTGCCCCCATTCCCTATAAGCCCTTTCTGACTGGGCCCAGACACAGACTGTAATGACAGGCAATGAAACTGCAGCATGGGTCTTCATCACAGGTGAGTGACTGCCTTCATCACAACCTCTTCCTTGAGCCCAATGAAGCCTGAGTACCACAGTACTCAGCCCTGGACAGCTTCAGCATCTGCTTACAATTTCCAACATAAACAAGATCTTGCTAGAATCCAAATGACCAGGAAGTATACCAATGAAGGGAAATCCATTCTTTTTTGAGTCACAAACTTTCAGACCTGGAAAGAATCCTACAGATCATCTCTCTGACCCTTTGGTTTTACAGGGGAGGATTTCACCTGCGCCTGCTGTCAGGTGTCTTTAAGACATCAGATACATGAACTTGCATTGCTCTGGCCATGCCTATGGAACTGGCATGATATTATCAGGGGTTCATACCCTTGTGAGACCCCTCCATACCACCATCCCCAAAAATTGTTTTAAGGAGGCCCAGAATAGCTCATTGTTTTAAGTTGTACCAGAGGTAACATTTGATTCTAACACCCAAATCTGTCTTCTTGCCATAGTTTCCTGCCCACCCAGAGCTTGTCATCAGATGCATGGCTGAGTGGTAAAGCCACTTCCTTCCTCCTGACCCAGCCAGAAATTTCAAGCCCTATTTGCAACTTAGCAGTGTGAAATCTCTGGCAGGTGCAGATGGTACTGCTGCAAGTGCCAAAGCTCTACGTGGGCTCTACAGGGGAGGAACACGCTTCCACCCCACTGGGCAGGAAAAGCACAGTAGTTGCTATAAAGTCCTGCCTGTTCCTTTGCATCCAGAGGAAACCGTGATGCTTTGCTGGGGCAGAGACTGTGGCAGCAAAAGGAAGAATTTGCCAGAGCCAGTTACAGTGAAGGAGGATGTGATCTCGGGACATTTGCACCATACTTCTCTGCCTTCTGGCACGTATAACTTTATATTCCCTCTTGGATTCATAAAAGCATAGTTAATGACCTCTATCTAAAAGATGGCTGGACCTATAGACTGAAGATTCTCACCCATCCAAAACCATCAGTAAAGCTTTCAATTCCTATGGGAAGTGCAAGCCTGGGCTCGTGTAGTGCTCCCTCTTAGCCTAACTTGCTATAAATTTTACCTGAACAATAGAAGAGCTATTTGCAGAGCCTCTGGAGGAACATATTCCAACCATAAATATTAATGATAATGAACCTGAAAGGCCAGTTTAATAAAATAGCTGAAAATGAATTTACACATCATTAGCATTATGAGCTCCCAAATCTTCATCTCTGAACAGCTGGACTATCCCAGTAGAGGATGGGTGGGAACCCACCCAGATCTCTAGAGCGGTGCCTCCTGCAGACCCTTCTACTTTTACATTACTGCTTCTCTTCTAAAGCCAAAATTGCTATAGAGTAAGGCTGGATATTTTGTCCCCTTCTTGATCTTTGAAAAATTACAATTATCTCCAATTTCTGTTTGATATGGGGCAAAATATCTTCACTCTTTTGATGTTAGAAAATAATGTCCTTCAAATGGAAACTATCGCATGTGTAGGTGAATTGCCTGTAGATATTCATTCAACCAATATTTGGTCTTACATTCTTTGTTGACAGACAAGAAAGGCTGGGCGCTGTGGCTCACACCTATAATCCCAGCACTTTGGGAGGCTAAGGCAGGTGGATCACCTGAGTTCAGGAATTATCAGCCTGGCCAACATGGTGAAACCCCATCTCTACTAAAAATACAAAAATTAGCTAGGCATGGTGGTGGGCACCTATAATCCCAGCTACTCAGGAGGCCAAGGCAGGAGAATCACTTGAACCCAGGAGGCGGAGGTTGCAGTGAGCCAAGATTGTGCCACAAGACTCCAGCCTGTGGCGAAAGAGCAAAACTCCATCTCAAAACAAACAAAAAGGCAAGAAAACATGGATTATGTGTGGGGCATAAGAGAGCATTCAGAGAGGTATAGCATCTTTAATAGGGGCCTTACAAAAGATAAGTTGGTCTCTCAAATCCTGAGAATCATGGGGCTAGGAGGCTCCCATAATACAAAAGCATCTCTAATAAAGGAAACTCAGGTATTCCCAGAGCAGTTTGGACTACTCAAGGTTAGTAACTCTTTTCTGGTATGTTTCTTGTGCAAGATTTGACTTCAAGGCTTAGCCAGGCACCCAGCCATTCCTTGAACCCATAGAAGAGAACACTGAATCTTCTTACTTCCTCCTGGCTTCCTACCCCAGGAAACCTCCACTCCGTATTTCCCTTCAGCATATGTAGTTCAGGGACTCCCTGTACAGATGTCACCAGCCTGGAACACTCCTGCCACATGCAGAATTGATCTTAAAATTCTCTCTGTTTGGTCAGCTTTGCAACTTGACACACAATACGATACAGGTGAGAGAGCATGAGAGCTGGAGTCTGACTATGACGCATTAGCAAGGCCAACAACTTTGAACCTCAGTTTCCTGTCTACAGACGTGAAGAATGTCCACCCACAGTGGCCTTGATTTCTGAACTATACAGGACAGCATAGAGACCAATTACTGTTGTTAATAATAGCAGTAGCGGCAAAATACAAGTTTACCACAATACAAGCCATTTAATGCATCTCACTGTGGACTCTTCTCATCTTTCATTGTAAATATTAATAGGTTTATGGAGTGGTGATCCTGTTAGGTGCACAATTCTGTGTAATCCCTTTCCTTGTCTGCTGGTTAGCATTTTCACATTCCCAACTAGAATTCATATTGATGTTTAATATCCAACTGTGATTTCATCAGGTTGGTCAGTAGTAAAACATAGTCCAGTTGAGGCCAATGAGAGATGTTTCCTTAGTGTTCAGATTTGGAAAACAGAGAGAAAATTTTCATGTGGCTCGACCTATGCACAAAAACACAGGTGTCAGGGGTAGCCATGTGTTCTACATGGGAGGAGCAGAGAAAGCCAGTTCTGAGAAGGAAAGAATGCTGCAGACATGCACTGTAACACAGAACAGGAGGTACAGTGTTCATTCCAGGGGCTCCCTGCAGTTTTCTGGGTCCTCAGCTGCATTTTGGCACTTGGATTCTATGAGGTCTTACAATAACTCTTCCATTTTGTGTACACTACCAAGTGGGTTTCTGTTGCTGAAACCAAAAAGATTTTAACTAACACTTCTGGGCTATATTTGGGTCGCCCTGGCTGCTTTAATGCAAGACCCAGTGGAGAAAGCAGAGCCAGCTCAGGAAGTGAGCATTAATCAGAGGCTCTGAGCAATGGGGTCACGGTCACTCCCTCCCTAGCTTCCAACATGGCCAGACAGGAGGACAGGGCAGTGATGGGCCTGTCAGGAAGTGGAGCTCTGGGGAACAGAGAGGCATTGAGGTGTCACTGTGACTGGGGAGTAGGGACGTTGGTTTATTTCCACCTGGTGAGTGGCCTCTGCCTCTGTTATTGGCTAGAAAGAGAATGAGCCACCTGGACTCTGGGTGGATACACAGCGGACCAGCACTCCAGGGATACAAGAGCATCTGGAGTGCTGGAGATCCACATGCTAGAAAAAAGGGATAAAGGACAGTATGGAATAACCCGACTTCCTATTCTCCCCTTGTTTCCAGAGGCAGTGTGGTACAGAAGAGGGGACACTGCTTTGTCACTGGACGGGTCTGTCTTTGGCTCACAGCACCACCATCAATAATAAAAATAAGAAGAAGAAAAGCAGTGGCAACAGCTAACATTTGTTGATCATTTACTATGCGACAGGTACATTCAATCCTCACAACAGTCTCATTTTACAGATAACACCAAAGCATAGAGAAGTTTCACAGATTATCCAAGGTCAATCAAGCTCTTCAATGTCAAAGGACGCATCCAAACCCCAATACTTGGCTCCAGAACATACTGGTGGCCACTCCCTTACACTGTATATTCACCAGGTATTTGGCAAAGAAATTAACATCTCTGATCTCAGAATCTTTTTTTTTTTTTTTTTGAGACGGAGTTTCGCTCTTGTTACCCAGGATGGAGTGCAATGGCGCGATCTCGGCTCACCGCAACCTCCGCCTCCTGGGTTCAGGCAATTCTCCTGCCTCAGCCTCCTGAGTAGCTGGGATTACAGGCACACGCCACCACGCCCAGCTAATTTTTTGTATTTTTAGTAGAGACGGGGTTTCACCATGTTGACCAGGATGGTCTCGATCTCTTGACCTCGTGATCCACCCGCCTCGGCCTCCCAAAGTGCTGGGATTACAGGCTTGAGCCACCGCGCCCGGCCTGATCTCAGAATCTTTACCTGTAAAACACCGGCTGTAGATCCTGCATTGCAGGTTGTTACGAAAGCAAAACAGAATCACAGAAAGCACCTGACATTTTGTAGCTGTTCAAAAATTGTTATCACCATCATGGTCATTATCATCAATACTATCTAAAGAACCAGTAACTGAGAGATGACCATGGTGGCAGCTATGTTGTCACTTTGAATACAATCAATATCCTAATGTTGAGATTTAACAGTATCTTATGGGGTTCACCTGACAGAGAATCTACTCCTAATCCTTTCATCAAAGCCCTTCAGATCTCCAGCAATTTACCATCCATCTAGAGCAGGCATCCACAAACTACGGCCCGCGGGCCGCATGCGGCCCCCCGTGGCCATTTATCCCGCCCCCCGCCGCACTTCAGGAAGGGGCACCTCTTTCAATGGTGGTCAGTGAGGAGCACAGTATGTGGCGGCCCTCCAACGGTCTGAGGGACAGTGAACTGGCCCCCTGTGTATAAAGTTTGGGGACGCCTGATCTAGAGCAACGGGATTTCAAATCACCATTCCACTCATGGAACATCCTCTTATCTGGAATTGCCAAAAAGGTGAATTTTCCCATCGAGAGTACATCTACTGTTTTTTGTGTTCACCAAGATTACACCTTATCCCATTATGTCTACATGTAAAATTAGTTTGTTCTATGCTTTATCCTCCTCTTCCTGTCTATACTTATAACCAGTTTCAACCAATCCTTCTTCCCCTGGCCCCATTCTGCCTAAACATATAAGCAGCCTTTTTATTTAGTCTGGATTGCTTGGCCAGTTCAATCCATCAGACTGATTTTCTGGTCTGTACCGACTAACTACATTGACTCAACAATCAAGAGAAGTTGAATTGGTCGTGCTTTTGACAGTCTATTAAGCTTCTGCATTGCCTTATTCTTACCCCAGTACCTGGCAGAAAAATCTAGCACATGATGGGTGCCAAGTGTCTGAGGGTTAAACAGCCAATGTTTATTATCATCCTGTTTTCCTACTTTGGAAACGCTGCTCCCTGGATCACAACATTGGTTGCAAAAACGTCCACGAAGGTAATGAGCGCCTTTGAAGTAGACAAAGTCAGCTAAATCCCCTAAGAATACTCAAGACAGGATCCTGACCAACTCATTAGCAGCTTCAAAACTCGAAGTTCTCAATTCACATTGCAAAATGAATCAAGGCAGGTCCTTGACTCTCACAGGCCTCTTTCTGTATCTGTTCCTGCACAACTTTCTGCTTCTTGAACAGCCTCAAGGACATATCTAGAGCCTGATCAATTCCAAGAGAGCAGAAGGCCCAACTTCTCAGAATAGGCTCCAGCCCTCACACCTGCACCCTCTGTGGAGCATAAATGGGAGGCCTGTATCAGCAAGTCCCAGGTCTCTGAGGGAAACTGGCGCCAGCATCATCAAACTGCAATACCCCAAATGGTGCCGGCAGCCAGATCTTTTATTCAATATGAACTTCAAGTTCTTCACCAGCTCTGAACCTTTGAGTTTGGTATTTGATCATATCTCAAGGCAAGTGGAGGAAAGTAAGTGTCTAGTTTTTCCAAGAAAAAAAATTTAAAAGCACAACACCATCAATGAGAACAGGGGGACAGGAAAAGGGATGTTATCAGACATGTTTACCTGTTCTCACCAAACCTGGCAATTTCTAGGAGAGGCAAAGAGAGATTATTAACCCTTTACGAAATCTTGAATTAATAAAAATGCTGGCTCCATCCAAGGCTCTAAAGGAAAGAAGGTGTGCTTCTTAATCAGAGAACCATTAACCTGGTGGTATCCCATCCTGCGAACATTTAACCGTAATTACTTTTTGCCAGGCACACTTTATGCCTATGAACAGAGACGGGTGATGTCGTGTCTGCCTAAAGGAGCTCCTGGTGTAATAATGGAAATAGACATGCAGGGACGTACATGCTCAATGCAGTAAGTTAATAGTGACCAAGGAAGTATGGGTGGGGGCAGTGGAAATACAGAAAAAGGACTGCTGGCATGCTTGGTGTTTAAGAAAAACTAAATGAGGGCAGAGATACCTAAGCTGGATTATAAAGACAGAAAAGGAATTTATGACGGAAAGAAGAAGGAAAGCGCTATGGGGACAGAAGGAACCCCAAAGGAGGGCACACTCTAGGCAAGTGGTTTTTCCAAACCTTGCTTTCGCTCACACAGAACCTTGATCAAAGGCAAGCAAAGCTACTCTCCATGAAGCAAGACGGGGCTCCTTTTCGATGCCATTCTGTCATCCTGCCCTTTCCCACCCCACATTTACACACAGTGGTCCTCACCGGAGTCTCATGGAACCCCAGGGCTATACAAGCAGACTTAGGAAAGCATTGAGCTAAGCAATACAAATTCTGGATTTGCAGTGGTTCAAGCCAGAACTGGGCTGGCCTTTTGAAAGTTTTGATAATGTCAGGCTACCTTAGACCCTTCCAGTTTCACTCCACTAGTCAAGTCTGATGACTTCATTCTTTCTTTGGAAGTGTCCAAAATTGCCACCACAGCCACCTCCTGCAGTATCAGTTTGGTGTGTGGGTTTCCATCTCTCTTCACATCTGCGAGTGACTTACAAACAAGAATCTATCTTCTACCTGCATTTTCTCCCACCAAGACCCACAAATTTTATTTAATGAATAGTCACATAGCACTCAATATACCTGGACATTGTCCCAAGTTCTTCCCAGATCTAACCAGCACCAAGTAGATACTTACAAGAACTCAAATTAAAAACACCCTTTCAAATCTCAGCTTAATTTATTTTGAGTTGTTTCTTGGAAGCTCCTAAACATCCATGCAAACATATTTCTGATAGAGCCAGCTTACCCATTGGCTAGATGTGCCTGGATCCCAGTGTGAACACACTGGGCTCAAACCAGTTTCCTACAGCATGTGTGCAATGCAGTGTAGAGTGGTGGAGTCCCTGCTTTGTAGAGTGGTGGAGTCCATGCTTTGTTCTAGGTTCCTTATTAATGTCACCCCATATGATTTCAAAATTACCTAGCCTAGCAGGCCTTATTAATCCCATTTTTCTGATAAGGAAAATGAGGTTCCTGTGAGAGCAGTATCTTGCTCAGAGCCACACTGACTCAAAGCCTCTTGAGGTCAGAAACTAAGTCTTATTTCTCATGATCCGTCTCCCCAGACCCTGTGAATTGTTCAGTATCTACACAATCTGTGCTCAGCAAATGTCTTTGAATAAAGGAGTAAATAATTGTGAAGACAGCCACAATCCACATCACCAGTGGTGGGGATGCAAAGAGGGACATGTGCTTTAAATGAAAGCACTCATCACCGGAAGTTCCACCTCCAAATCCTTGGGACATCTGGGGTCTCTTGGACCTATCTCTTCCCAGCTCTTCCCAGACCACTGACCCCAGTTTACTTCCTATTCCTGTCAGTACAGAAGACAAGATGGTCTACCCTCAAGGTTAGGATAATCACCCCAACACAACCAGAAACTCCATCACATGTGTTTGCGGGTATGTTTGTGCGCATGTGCACACATGAGAACATTTTACAAGATATATATCAAGACAACATTAAGCATAGTGTTTTTATTTTTGGTTTTTGTTTTTGTTTTTGTTTTTTTGCCTGGGGGTCAGGAGAGGGTACAGAGTCTCGCTCTGTTGCCCAGACTGAAGTGAGTGCAATGCACGATCTCAACTCTCTGCAACTGCCGCCTCCCGGGTTCAAGTGATCCTCCCACCTCAGCCTCCCAAGTAGCTGGAATTACAGGCACCTGCCATCATGCCTGGCTAATCATAGTGATTTCTGAGTGAATGGGATGATGCCCGATTTTATTTTCTCCCTTTCTACCTTTTCACTTATTTCTTCAATTTAAATTTTTATTGAGGCACGACAGGCATATAGAAACCACACATCCCTTAAGTACATAGCTTGAGTAATTTTAACAAACTGAACCTATTTGTGAACCCAAATCAAGACCCTACACATGACCAGCTCCCAAGAGGTACATTTGGGGTTCCCTTTCAGTCCCTAATGCCCACCCAGAGAGTCAAGACACTGACTTTTATCACCAGAGTTTTTTTTCTCTCTCTCTCTCTCTGTGTCCAGCTTCTTTCAATCATCAGAACTCTAGTGAGATTTGTCCACATTATGTGTGAGAAGTAAATCACTTGTTCTTATTGCTACTTATTGCTTTTTTAGGCATGAAAACTGTAACAGAAATGCTTTTAACAGGAAAAACATGGGAAGTCAATGCTGTCAGCCACTGGTCCCCAGACACCAGCAATCCAGCTATCTCAGTGGAAAGAATAAACATTCTGGAATCACAGGTTCAAATCCAGACCTGGCTGGCCACTCACCTTTCCAGAGAGTGTTATTTCACACTGTGAGCCTCTTTTTCTCTTGGAAATAGATGCTTGGTGCTGCAAAGAAAAATTAGCACTGAGACAAAGGATTTTTTAGCAACACAATTTTTACTTCCTGGACTGCAGGAAGGGTACCCTCACTTGCCATCGTGCCACGAGAGTACAATGAACAAAGGAAAACACACAAATGTATCCCTTACGCATTTGGGGTTGTCCTTGCTGCTATGTCTGATCTCCTTTGGCTAGAACTAGAACTCACAATCTAAACTAAAACTTGACTGGCTAACAACTTGAAACTTTTCCAGAGAGGTTAAAAAAAAGAAAAAAAGAAAAAAAAAAGCAATGGAGAGCTGGGACATGCCTGTAAGCAGGTCCAGCACAGATACCTTGGTTAAACTACAAGAACAAAGAATGTACTATATGCCTCTAAGTATGGTATGTCTAACAGCTACATAGGTTAGGTCTTAACAGAGACCTACTAGCTCACTTACTCTTTAACAAGAAAGGAAACTTTAAAAAGGAAATTTCCTACTTCCCACATTTGCTTACTCTGAAAAATATCTTCATAGTTGCATGTGCAGGTACTGGTGGCTTCCACCCGGATGTCCTTGTGTTCTGTTTATTCCTGCTCATTGTTGATCTGCTGGCCTTGGGTTACTAAAGCCTTTTACAGGCACAGATGGACCACAGGTGCCTGGGAGTTTATTTATTCTGAGCCTCGAGGCCCACAGCCAGTGACCGGTGGGTGCAGGGATATGGAATGCCAGCTTTCTGGCATCCAGGGGAGGTGCACTGTACCCTCCAGAGTTCCCTGCAGGAGCAAACTCAAGCTCCCCTTCAAAGGTCGCAGCCCGAAATCATGCTCTTTGGGGCTTCTTTCCTTCTCCACCCCCTCCCCTTCTCTTCTGCCAGTTTCCCCTGGGAGTTCTTACGTGATAAGTCACATACACAGGATTTTTTTTTTTTTAAGACAGGCTGGAGTGCAGTGGTGCGATCTCGGCTCACTGCAACCTCTGCCTCCCAGGTTAAAGCGATTCTCTTGCCTCAGCCTCCCAAGTAGCTGGGATTACAGACACAAGCCACCATGCCCAGCTAATTTTTGTATTTTTAGTAAAGACAAGTTTTTACCATGTTTGCCAGGCTGGTCTCAAACTTCTGACCTCAGGTGATTCTCCTGTCTCAGCCTCCCAAAGTGCTGGGATTACAGGCATAAACCATGGCGTCCGCCCACAGGAATCTTTATATAGGGTCCACTTCCAGGGAACCTGGCCCCACGTGCCCTAAAGGTTGTTGCGAGGTAAACAGGAACAGCTGTGTATAATCACGTGGCACCAATAGGCGCTTACACCTGTTAAATCTGTTCCTCATATCAACAGCAGGTGGCTTTACTCTGTGGCCACAAGCCTCCAATCATAAAATTCCCCAGGGTTAGAAGGAACCATAAACGTCCTGGACTCCTGGAGTCCTGAATTACTTAAATCATTCTTATCTCTCCCTGAAGAGTATTACGGTGGCTTCTAAATGAAATAACCGGGGACAGCCTTCTCCCCCCAAAACTCAAGCTTTATTGCACTACAATCAGCACAGCCATCACGAGCAGAGATGAAACTGTGAAGAGCGGATATTAATGACACCGGCTGCTCTGAATGTCCCCAGATAGGCAGACAGATGACTGGCCTGGGCAGCACCTGCACCCTCTCCATCCTCCCCTGGCTGGCTGGAGGAGGCTCTGTCCTTGGGCAACGGTGGGCGCCCCACATAAAGGAGCTAGCACCCTCTTATCCTGGGAAAGAGGGCTTCCTGCACCACATAGCAAACACGGAATTATCTCTTTTCTTTAAATTAAAAAAAAAGGAAGAAAATTCGTTGTATCTGAATAATCGGTGGCATTGATCTGTATTCTAAGAGCAGGCTTTAGACTTGTTTCCCTCAATAGGAAGCAAGCATGGGAGCCAGATACTGACAGGAAGCAGTTCCTTCATATTACTAGTTGTCATTTATGTGCCACACACTCCTGTAAATGTTTACCAGTCTTTAAAGGAGCTATGTTCATCTTCGATTTGCAGATGAGGAAACAGAGTCGCCAAGGAGGTTATTAGCTTAATTCCGAAGCCATGCAGCAGGTGGTCTAACAGAGCTGAGACTCAAACCCCATTCTGTCTGCTCCTAAGGCTGTCCTGTTAGGCAGAGGTAGGGCCAGGAATTTGGATTCAAAAGATGTTTTGGTTTCCTTTAGTTTTACTGCAAACTGGGTGGCTTAAAACAACATAAATGCTCGTCGTTCCTGAGGCTAAAATCCCTCCTTGTGTCTTTCTAGCTCTGGTGGCAGCCGGCAGTCCTGGGCTTGTGGCAGCACCACTCCAGCCTCTGCGCTAATGGTCACACAGCATTCTCCATGTGTGTCTGTCTTTGTATCATCCTCCCTCTTCTTATTAGGACACCAGCCCTACTGGATGAAGGGCCCACCCTATTCCAATGTGACCTCATCCTAACTAATTACATCTGCACCACCCTATTTCTAAAGGAGGTCACATTCTTAGATATTTTGTTTTGGGGGAACATGATTCAACCCATAAAAGGCAGCCAGAAGCTCAGTTTCTTTTTCTTTTCTTTCCTTTTCTTTTTTTCTTTTTCTTTCTTGTTTTTTTTGACATAGAGTTTTGTTCCTGTCACCCAGGCCGGAGTGCAGTGGCACAATCTCAACTCACTGCAACCTCCACCTCAAAATTCAAGCGATTCTCCTGCCTCAGCCTCTTGAGTAGCTGGGATTACAGGCGCACACCACCATGCTCAGCTACTTTTTGTATTTTTAGTTAAGATGGGGTTTCGCCATGTTGGCCAGGCTGGTCTCAATCTCCTGACCTCAAGTGATCCACCCACCTTGGCCTCCCAAAGTGCTGGGATTATAGGCATAAGCCACCACACCTGACCCAGAAACTCAGTTTCTAAACAAGAAGATTCAGAGAAAAAGGAGGGGACTTGTTCTCCTCCCTCCCAGAGGGACCCCTGGTCAGGCACTCAATGCCTTTGATCTGAAGTCTCCATCTCTGTCTTTGTTCACCTGCTGCTAAGGAGATGGCCCCAGAAGCAGCAGCTAGCTCAGCACTGCAACAGGAATAAGGAAGAGCACGGGAGAGGGAGTTCAAGCTTCAAAATATGGTGCCCTGTCAATTGCTGTATTCTGGAGCAAAACTCTGTGACCCATTCTGGTTAAGACTCTACTCGTAAAATACTTCTTTCAGGTAGGGTCCTTGACTAGAAGCATGGAAACCAACTCTAGATGACTTTAACTGAAATGAAATCTACTTTATAGATAGCATCTAGCTCAGTCAATAGCCAAGGAGGCTGGGGGGTGGGGGGGTCAGCTTAAACAGTGGCCAGGAGCAAGGGAGTCTAAGAGATGACCAGAATCAGAACCAGCCAGTCCAATGCAGATATTAGTGCCACTGAGCTTTAAGCCGGTGCCATGGGCCCACAGTCCTGCTGCTGGTAGGCCTTTGACATTGCTACTGCTACCACCACACTGCCAGGAAAAATTCTCGACGACCCCTGACTTTTCAGGCCACTGGCTCCAGATTCATAGTCATTGGTTGAGCTTGAGCGTAGCAAACGCGTCTAAGAACTCGCTGCAAGGGAGTCTGGGAAAGCGTGAGTCTATCTTTTTGAGCCTTAATAGAGAAAGACAGCCACTGCCTCCTCCTACCACAGGCCATACACTGAGCAGTTACACAGATTCAAATGAAGGAGGTTCAAATGTTAGGCAAACAATGCAAAGTTGGTTTGCAAGGAAAGATTCCATCTTCGTATCCAGGCACAAAGGTAGGTGGCAGGTGGCAGGGCCAAATCTGCTAAAAAGGGAGTTCACAGCTCATAGACTGGAGAGATTGGTACCAGAAGTCTCTGACTGGCCACAGAGACAAAACATAGATTAGGGGTTGCCATGGGCTGCAGATGGGGGAATGGGGAGCGGCTGCTTTTTAAGGAGATAAAAATGCTCTGTAATAAGATTGTGGTGATGGTTGTGGTGATGGTGATTGTGGTGATGGACATTGTAAATATACCAAAACCACTGAATTGTACACATTAAAGGGCTGAATTTTATGTTACACGATTTTATCACAAAACAGAGATTTAGAGGGGTAGCCCTACCCCTCAAGTTCAAGTTTACAGAGAAAGAGGGTTCCGTCATCAAAAACTAACACAATGGGCACTGGAGTTCCATTAAATTCTGCATAAGAATGATTCAATTTGATGGACCTGTGTTGGTCTATGGGAATGGAATCAGTGGGCCAAATTTGTCAGTCGCCCCAAATCTCCCACTTTTTTATGACTCCATGTCTTTGCCCGCTGAGTCACAATGAAGACACACATTCTTCGTTATCTCTGCTCAGAATCACTGGAAGACAATGCCCAGTGCTGATGGGTTTTCCACCTGAGATAGAAGCTTTGTTGTTTTAAATGAACTTGTCTTGGGGCAGTTGGGGACACAGAATACTGAACCAGAATATGAATGATATTCGGTGCCGTAGAGCCTGTGGCGTCTATACCAGCGACTGCCCACTCAATCCTCTCCCCATTCTGTGAGGCGGGTTTGTAGGCGTTGGGGGTGATGGAGTCACTATTGGAGCAAACGATGTTTGACAAACAATGCAAAGTTGGGTTTTAGGAGAAAAAAAAAGTAGTGAGGTAAGATGGAGTCAACTATTGAGTGAGCTTGAAGGGACTCCATAGTTAGCTCCCTTTTTGCAGATAAGAAACTGAGCCACAGAGAAATTGTGTGATTGACATCTGGGCCATCTGCCTTCAGAATTCTCAACCAATCTTCATTACCACATCTGCCACGGGCATATATATTCAAGGATGTAGCATGCCACGGGAGTAAGTGAGGTGGTAAAAGTGCAAGGAGAAGAGCAGAGATAAGGGGGAGTCCCTGCAGGAGAGACCAAGTAACTTTGAAGGAGAGAAGTGTTCAGTTTTCCTTTTATAATTTTGGTGGCATGCCTGCCCAAACCTTCAGCCAAGTCTGCTGTAGAAACAAAGGTCTTGTGTAAGCAAAGTCTCTTGTTTTTTGTTTTTGGCAGGAGGTGGTTGATTGGTTAATAAAAGAAGACAAGTTTCACATTTCGATCCAGGCTGGCAGAAATAAAGGAACAGAAATGAGACGTAGAGATGGGAACTTCCTAACAGAAACCCTAAGTCAGATCTAAATGTGAACTTGAGGTGGTAAAACCAGCTTGGAATTCACAGCAATTGCAGCTACTCATAACTAGATCTTAAGGGGGGGGGAAGACACCATCGTTATGTGGATTCTACATTTCTTACCTCCTGCATTAGGCTTTGAGACTTTTCAGGATCGAAATTGGATTCATCTTCAAAGATCCACGAGCACATTGTAAGGACTCCATAACTGTTTGCTGAATAAATACACACAAGGAGAGCCTTCTGGTGCATACATATCATTATGTAAGTCAGAAATTGTATTTACCTGCAAGTAAAAGACCAGATTTCAGTGTTTACATAGATGAGAAATCGAAAGGTGGGCATAGAGTCTGCTGTATGTCCCGATGTCACCAATGTGCTTCTGTCATTCTGTTCTTCATCTCTTTCAAACATCCCCATGGTCCCAAAGTGGCTGCTGTATCTCCAAAGCACACCCACCACTCCCACCCTTCCCCCTCAACCACACCCCCACCTCTCCCACCCTTCTCACCTCCTCCAGGACCTCCCCCTCCCCCCTCACCTCCTCTCCCACCCTTCTCACCTCCTCCAGTTCTCAAGGCTTCCCCCACAGCAGCTCCTTCTGAGAACCTGGTCCTTGTCTTCCCCATGTTCTTCGTGCCCCATGTTCATGTCTAGAGAAAGAAAAGGAAAGAGACCAGTGGTTTTCTCTGAGCCAGACTTTACTTGAGATGGAAAGCCTTTCCAGGAAACTCTGGCTCCATTTCACCAGCCAGAACAGGCTCCAGGTGGAGGGAGGCAAGGTAGAAGGGAGCTGATACAGAGGTGATAAGAGAGGGTCTTGACCTTCCTTACCACCCGGCTGGGGATGTATCGGAAATGTAAGCATTTCTGCTATCATTGCAAGAGTGACAATGGCTATGAAGGAGAATGACAGGCACCTGCAAATGAGGAAACTGAGGCTCCGAGAGATGAACCCGCCTTCGATTACACAGCTGGGATTCCAGGGGACTCAGAAGCCCCTTGTCTTTATACCTGCCGCTGGGAGGGCACACAGCAGCAGCCGCTCCTCTCCTGTTCTCTAGGCTCCTTCCAGTGAGGTCTGTGTTTGCTCTTTCTCAGAGGCCAGGCCAAGCTAGACCTCACAGGCAAAGCCCCTGGTCTCGCAGCAAAGTCTTACATCAAACAAATTAAAGGCCTCTCAGCTCTGCAACTGTGCTCCTGCCTTCCAGTCAGGGATGGAGGGATGATGCTGGGGCCACCGGGACCCTGAGTCATCGCTGGGGGGTGGCAGCTCTGGAAAGGACAGCAGTAGACCTCCGGCAGCCCCTGGGTACCCGGGACCTGGGCTGGGAAGGACCTGCATTACTGGGGATTCACACCACCTTCCCCTCACCCTGGACACCCTGCCGTGGTGGCTCAGGTCACAGACTGGACCGGGCCCCTCTGCCAGCCTTCCTCCGACTTCACAATGCTCTATTATCAGAAACCATGAGGTGTACAGCAGAGTCGGGTGGGGAATGACTCTCTAAGACTCATTTCAAAGGACCCAAAATCAGCGTGAGAGGGGGTGGAGGTCAAACCCAATAGCAGCTCAGAGGAGCCACAACCAGCCGTAAAAATAGGTTTCATATCACAGCCTGGTACATCCATCTGCAGATAAGCACACAGCATAGAAACACAAACATAGGCAGCAGCCCTTCCCTTCACTACATGCAATCAACTGTGGTTCTGTTCTATTCTATTTCCTTTCTTCCTTCCCTCCTTCCCTTCCTTCCTTCTTCCCTTCCTTCCTTCTTTCCTTCCTTCCTTCTTTCCTTCCTTCCTTTTTTCCTTCCTTCCTTCCATTCTCTCTCTCCCTCTCCCTTTGACAAATGCTGGTTGGTTGAGACCACAAAAATAATGTCACGATACCTTGAGGGGAAACCTGCTGTGAAATTACGGTGACTTAGCATATTGGCTTTGCAACACAACTGAACTGGCTTTGAACTTGCTGGTGTGCGAACAAAGCCAAATGACTCAGCCTCTGGCATTGCATGACTTTTCTGAACCACTAACTGTGATCCCAGTTCCTGACCTTTCTTCCGGTCCACACCACGACCCCCAGCCTGACCTCTGTAAAATGCACCCCGGACCTGGCGGCTGCACTTTCACTCTGCATTTGCGTCCCACCTGCAGGCTGGCAGCCCTTGTCCACAACCTTCATGCATGCCCTCTGATCTCAAAAAAACAAAGTTCCCACCTTGGCTGGAATCCTGCCCACCTTTCCCACCCTCCCCACTTGGCCTCATCCCCACCCTCCACACTCAAGCCCACCCCTATCACTCCCACCCTCCTCACTCAAGCCCACCCCCACCGCTCCACCTTACCTACTCAGTCCCACACCACCACTCCCACCCTTCCCCCAAAGGGGGAAGAAGGAAGGGGAGAAAGGAGATCTGAAATGCAATAACGTATGTAAGGAATTAAGCACTGTTCTCGGCATACAGTGAGCAGTCTCAAGGTGGGGGCCCTCTCTATTCCCAGGTGCAGATGTTGAAACGAATTGCTGAGACAAGTGTCCAGGCACTGGGTGGCGAGGTCAGAGTGGGGGTCTACTTTTGCTGGCTTCTCCTCTTTGACCTCTTTGACCCATGACCTTCTGCTCCTCCTGACGTCATGGAAGCTTTCACCCTGTCCTGTGGCCACGTCCTGCCTCTGGGCTGGAGACCCCCACACTCACATCACTAGCCCAGCTTCTGCCCTTGACTCCAGGCTCATCCATCCAGCTGCCTGCTGGACATTTCCCCTCAACTGTCCAGGGGGCAACTCAAAATAATCATCACACAGAACCCCTTGATCAGCCTCTCCTCTCCACTCAAGCCCTGCCCTCTCTTCCCCATCCCAGTAAAGGGCACCCTTTTGATTCTGGGCTTTCCCTTAAAGCCCCACACCCTCCATCAGCAAGTCTTTGTGGTTCTGCCTCAGAATAAATCCCTAATGCACTTACGGCCTCCAGTCCCACTGGCACCATCCAAGCCTCCATCGTGGCTCATTTCCCGATATCGGCAGAGTAATAGACCCCAAAGGTGCCCACTACCCCAAATCCCCGAAACCAGTGACTGGGTGACCTCACCTGTCAAAAGGGACTTTTAAGACACGATTAAGCTAAGGACCTTGAGGTGGGGAGAGTATCCTGGTTGTCTAGATGAGCCCGGGGTTAGTCCATTCCTGCACTGCTATAAAGAAACATCTGAGACTGGGTCATTTATAAGAAAAGAGGTGTAACTGGCTCATGGTTCTGCAGAAAGCATGGCAGAATCTCCTTCTGGGGAGGCTTCTGGAAGCTTCTATATTCATGGTGGAAGGCAAATCACTGAAATGGTGAAAGCAGGAACAAGACAGCCAGGGAGAGATGCTCCCCATTTTTAATGACCAGATCTCATGAGAATTCACTTACTATCGAGAGGACAGCACCAAGGGGGATGGTCCTGACCTCATTCATGAGAAATCCACCCCCGTGATCCAGTCACCTTCTGCCAGGCCCCACCTCCCACACTGGGAACCACGTGTCAATAATGAGATTTGGGCAGGAACACAGATCCAAACTATGTCAAGCCCAATGTAATCACAGGGGTCCTTAAGAGAGGGAGGCAGGAGGGTCAGAGTAAGTGGAGAGATGATGATGGAGAGAGAGAGACCGGAAGAAGGAGATTTGAAAACGTCGTATTTCTGTTCTTCAAGATGGGCGAGAACCCACAGCCTGCAACTACAGTTGGCCTCTAGAAGCTGGGGAAGGCAAGGAATGGAGCTTCTAGAAGGAACACAGCGCTGCTGACAAGTGGATTTTAACCCAGTGAGACCCATGTCAGATTTCTGACCTACAAAACCATGGGATAACAAATGTATGCTTTTTTAAGCCACACGAGATTTGTGGTAAGCTTTTTACAGCAGCAATGGGAAAATCACCCACCTCCTGACTGTCTCAGTCTCTTGACTGGTCTCCCTAGGGTATCTCTTGGCTCATTACTCCATTTTCTGCACGGTAGACAATGTGGGCTTTGTAAAGCTTATGTCAGATCACATCGCTTTGACACAGAAAACCTTCCAATGGCTTCCATTGTCCTTAGAACAAAATTCCGACTCTTCGTCATGGCTGAAAAAGTCGAGTTCCTGGTCTCCCTGAGTACACCCTCCCTCCGACGGGCCCCTCTTGCCCCCACTTCTCTAGGCTCTAGACACCCTGGATGCCTTTCTGTTCCCTGAGCAATTCAACCATGTTGCCGCCTGCAGGCATTTTCTTGGGTGTTTCCCTTTCAGGAATTTTCTTGTCCTCTGTCCTTAAGAGCTTGGTCTGAGGTCTTCCCTGAAGACATCTACATGTTTACAAAGTCCCTTCTTCTCGGCAAATCTCTATCACGTTTCCGCAGCTTTACTTCATCTCCAACATTTATCAGCAACAGCAATTATCTTATTCATTTATTCATTTCTTTGCCTGCCATTGTGTGGTTGATGGGGGGAGAAGGGCAATTGTTTCTCACCACCCCACCACTCGAGTGACAGCCGGGCTGTGGCATATTTATCAGCACTCATCATTTATCAGTTTGGATAAAGGCAGGCATGCTTGCTTGAATGAATGAAAGGAGGAACGCAGGCTGTATAGTGGCTGGCACAGAGTTAGTGTTGAATAAAAGATGACGTATTTGATATCCTTATCATAAGGATGACCGATAAGAAAGCACCTTGTTCACCATGAAGTGCTACACATATGTATGGCTTCCTCATTAACTGCATTCGCTCCCCTGCTGGGGGAGAGCCAGGTAGGACTCCCTTGGGTCTTAGCACGCCAAGAATCAAGTTGAAAGCCACAGAGGCCTGGCACGGGGTGCAGGAAGTATGAGCTGGCGGAGACCCAGTTTGGTGGCCAGACGTGAAGAAAGAAATTTCCTAGGAGGAGGTGCTTGTGTTATTACAAGTGTGAACTTAGAGAAACAACAAACACCCATTTCTCAGTACACACACACACACACACACACACACTCATGCACATGCACATGCATTTATCTAAGACCCCACCCCGGCCTTGCCAGACAGATCCAGTGGATGAGGAACCTCTGGGGGATGAATTTGCAGATGCTTCCCCAGGCGCTGTCTGCAGCGACCCTCCCATCATTAACAATCTACGCAGCTGAGCACATGCTTTTTATTGGGATGAGTATAAATAAACAACAACAGGAGACTTGAAAAAAAAAATGACCCCCAGAGGAAACCCGATCCTCAGGCAATTAGAGCACTTCTGTTCAGATAATTGTCAGCTGAAATAGTGAGCTGGGTGCCAATCCTCCAAAGGCAACAACACTGGCCACCACAGGCTGACGACAGCCCGCCCCCGCCAGCCATGCGGGTCTCCCTGCCTTTGTCTGCTGCTCAGTGAAGGGACACCCAGAGCGTGAACAATGTGTGCACCACATTCAGTGAATTTGGCAATGCGTGTGACCAAGGAAAGAGTTCTCACAGGGGTGGGTGAGTTTAGCCCCCAGGGTAAGTTTGGCAACGTCTGGAAACATTTTTGGTTGATTCAGCCAGCATTTAGTGAGTGGAGGCCAAAGATGTTGCTAAAGGACCTTCAATGCCCAGGATAATCTCCCACAATAGAGAATTGTACAGCCCAAAGTATCGGCAGTGCTGCAGCTGAGAAGCCCTCGTTTAAGGAGAGGAGCCCTAAACATCTAGGAAGGCAGAGGTTGCTAATGGACTCGGAACACCCACCACGGGCCAAACACTTGGTCAAACATAAGGCTTCATTGCTGAATCATAACAGGATTGTGAGGTTTAATTACCACCTTCCTTTCACAGATAATGAATGAAACTGAAATGCAAAGTAGCTTCTGGATTTTAAGCAACTCGTTCAAGATCCCACTGCTAGTCCACATGGAGCAAGCCTTTGAAGCCGAATTGACCCCAAAGCCTGGCTTTTGGCCCCAACCAGGACCATTGCTCACAGTCATAAAGCCCTTACTTTGTGCCAGTCACTCTCACATATACCATCTTCTGGACTCCACAGGAAATGCGGAACGGTCAGGAAAACACAACCTTTGGCTTCCTATCGACCTGAATTCAATGACCTGCTCTGCCATTTGTACTTGCCAAAAATATTGGGCATGTTAATGAAACTCTCTGGTTTCTTCATCTGTGAAATGGGCCAGTAATGTGACCTGACAAAGGGTTGATGCCATATTGTATGTAAATGCCTTCCAACAGTCCGAAGACCTCAGTCAACAGCGGCTATGTCTGTGATTGCTACTACTGAGTTTGAAACTCAGAGGTGCATAGATGCTGATTTTTTTTTTTTTTTTTTTTTTTTTTTGAGACGGAGTTTCGCTCTTGTTACCCAGGCTGGAGTGCAATGGCCCGATCTCGGCTCACTGCAACCTCCGCCTCCTGGGTTCAGGCAATTCTCCTGCCTCAGCCTCCTGAGTAGCTGGGATTACAGGCACGCACCACCATGCCCAGCTAAGTTTTTGTATTTTTAGTAGATACGGGGTTTCACCATGTTGACCAGGATGGTCTCGAACTCTTGACCTCATGATCCACCCGCCTCGGCCTCCCAAAGTGCTGGGATTACAGGCTTGAGCCACCATGCCCGGCTGATGCTGATTTTTATTAGGGAAATGGGGCCATGTAGGGCAAGCAAGGGAGACTGAGGGTGTGAGCAAGAAGGGGAGAGGGACAGGAGTGGGTGGAGGGAGTCTATTCCTGTAGTTGCCAGAATGGTAGTTACACCCAATGTCCCTTTGTACTCCCTCCTTTGGAAAAGGGGCTGTGGTTTTCTGGGGAAGGCCCACGATCCTCTGTCTCCCAGAAATAACCAAACCCATAAACATAACAGAGTGGGCTGCAGGGGGGACAGGGGGACTCCACTGCAGCTCACAGGACCCCTCTGGCTGTGAGCCTGTTGGAGGTAGGGCAGGGGCTGGGATCACCCACACACAACACACATACTTAGGCTTCTTCCCATATGAAGGGAAGAGAATTAACACATCTTTACCATCTGTTCTGTGAAGGTACTTTTAACACAGCTTATCCAATTTTTCCAGAAACCCCTGTGAAGTCATATGACACCCATCTCACAACTGGGAAAATTGAGGCCCAGGGAGGTTTGTGAAACTGGTCACAGTTGCACAGGTGGGAAATGGTGGCTCTGAGCCCTGATTCAGTGCTGACACCTTTATCCACTTCACCTCAGGCCCAGCGTGCTTGTGCAAGATGGAGCTAAGACCGGTGGGCCCACTGGGGCTTCTCTCTGCCTCCTTTCTCCATCCCACCAGTGACTGCTGGCCACATCATGTGAGCATATGTCCCAAGCCCCAGACCAGACTTGGTCTGAAAAGATTGAGTGTACTCAGCAGGCACAATGGGACTAAAATCAGGACCTCCTAGAACAGCACTGTCCCATAGAACTTTTCAACAATGCAGATATTCTATATTCACACTATCCAATGTAGGGGCCGCTAGACACAGATGCAAGCCAGTACAACTTCAAAACAGGGTGTTCGATTTCATTTAATTTTAATCAATTGAATTTATGTATTTAAAGTCACATGTGGCTAGCGGCTCCCACATGAGACACTGCAGAGAAAACGTAGGACGCAGTCTGTGGGCTTTTTGCTAGCCATGTCCTTCTCAATGCCTGCAAGTCAACCAGCTCTGCGCTTCTCTGGGCTAAGGGGTGAGGAAGCCTCACAGAGGATCCCCCTTTCTCGTTTCCAGTCAATCACAGGTCATTCAGCCCACCCACAGACATACGTTGAGACCCTAATTGTGAGCCAAGCCCAAGCCAGGTATGGGCACCATCCCTACCCTGCAGGAGGTCCTGGGCTAATAGGGCAAGTTAAAGAAGAGCAATAATCAAATAATGATACCGATGATGATGATGACAGTGGTGGTGGTGGTGGTAGTGATGATGAAGATGGGGATCATGGCAATAATGACAGTAGTGATGGTGGTGGTGATGATAGTGATAAAGATGATGGCAGTAATGATGAAGATGGTGATGATGTTGATGATGGCGATGATGGAGATGATGGTGATGGTGATGACTATAGTGGTGATGATAAGGGTGATGAAGATGGTGAAGTCTATAGTGGTGGTGATGATGGTGATGACTATAGTGATGGTGATGATGGTGATGAAGGTGGTGATGACTATGGTGATGACTACAGTGATGGTGATGAAGATGGTGATGATTCTAGTGATGGTGATGATAATGGTGTGATGAAGATGGTGATGATTTGATGATAGTGATGACTAATGTGGTGGAGATGATGACTATAGTAGTGGTGATGATAGTGATGAAGATGGTGATGACTATAGTGATGGTGATGTTGATGACAAGAATAACAGTAGTGATGATGATGGTGATAATGGCAATGGTAATGGTGATAACGATGGTGATGGTGATTATGACAGGCAATGATGAAGCTAATGATGAACAATAATAGAGTTTACGATAAAGGCACTATCAGTGAGATAAGAACAGGGACTTGGAGCCACTCTCTCTGGATTCAAATCCACATTCCACCACTACTAGCTATGAGGTCATGGGCAAGTCACTTAGCCTCTTTCACCCTCAGATTTCTCTTCTGAAAAATAAGATTAATAAAAGCATGTCTGCCTAAGATGGCGAAGATCACTAAACAAAACTATTTAATGCACAGCATAGCCTGACACATGAAGGAATGAATACATGTTAGCTTCATTATTATTATTCACTACTATTTATTCAGGGCATACTGTTTCTCAAGTTCATGTTTTACTTAATTTCAATTAGTCTTCACATTGACTCTACCTCATTTCCATTTGACAGATAAGAAAACTGAGGCTCGGATAAGTTTAGAGAATTTGCCCAGGTTCTCAGGAACAAGTGGCTGTGCTGTGATTTGAATGCCAGTCTACACGACTTCAAAACTTTTCAAGTTGCTTAGCTGGCCAGTGTGCCACAAGTTAGACACAATAAGCACTCTCGACATGGCATGGTGGAAAGAGAGAAAATGTTGATGCCTGCATGCACTAGCTGTGTGGCTGGGACAACTCCACTTCTCATGGCTTCAGTGCCTCACCCATAAAATAAAACCATTTCTTTCCTGGAATCCGTGTAGGGATTCTGTGGAAGCACATGGGTTCATCAATACAGCAGTCCATGGAAAAGCCTCACATGGAGCTGGCACCCAGGCACAGTCAATATCAGCTCACGTTATCAGCAAGTATTGAATCGTTTTTCACAGGCCCAGCACACAGCACCCCGCGAGCACTCCCTTGATGATCTTATCTCTTCCGCTTTCATGACATACAGTGCTAACCTCCAAAACCCTTTGCCTGGCAAGGCCACAATGAGGTATGAGCTCTTGAGGGTCACGGCACACCCCTGCCGCAGGCCGTCCCCAGGTTATCACCCTGTGCATTAGAGTGCAGAGACTTCACAAGGAATCCTGAAATCAACAATGATCTGCTGGGGTCAGAGTTGCCAAGCAAAGGAGAGGGTATTTATAAACCTGGCGCCGGTGACTGAGCCTTTAGGAACCTGAGAGAGAGAGCAGCTTTCCCGCCCCGCAGGAAAACCAAAGAGGAAAAACACCAACAGCCTTCAACTTTGGGCTCGAGTCAAAAGCCACTGAGGGTGCATCCAAGTCTCCTTCTAAATTTAGAACATTTGGCCAAACCAGTTCTCCAGCTCACTAAGCATCTTTTCCCTTGGCTGGACCGGGACATTCTTCTGAAAGCCAGGGACACAGATGGGAGGTCAGATCCTAACAAACTTTGCCTCCCTTTTGTTGCCATCACAGTGGGGGCCAGGACACTCTAGGCCTTTCTCATCACTGAGACAGGACCGTGGAGTAGAAAGTGATTTGAAGTCAGAAGAGGTTCAAATGTGGGCACAGGCTGCTGGTTCTAACCAGCCTAAGATCTTAGACTAGGCTCTTAAGCTTCCTATATCTCTGTTCCTTCTTCTATAAGGTAAGCAGAACCTTGGGCAAGTGATATTCTCCAGGTGAGTCTTCATTTCATCTCTTACAACAGGAGAGCAAGACTTACCAGGTAACTTCTAGTCCCTAACCCTCAGTTTCCCTATCTTTCACAGGAGAGCAAGACTTACTAGGTATCTTCTAGTCCCCAAGCCTCAGTTTCCCTATCTTTCACACGGAAAAATTATGCCCCAGAAAAATTCCATGAGGCTTAAGTTCAACGGCAAGGCAAGAATGCCTAGCCCAGGGGCATATGGCAACACCCAAGCCACATGGGTAGAACCTAGATGGAAACTAGAATCAAAAGTCTATATTCTGAGTCTCTCTTGCCTTCTTTTTAAATAACTTCAACACATTACCCAAGTGATCCCAGGCCCTATTATTAGTCCAGAGATAAAAATAGGGGTTAGAGCAATTATAATCAAAAGGCATTTCTCTATCGCTGCCCCTGGTGCTGTGGTCTGAATTTTTGTACCCCACTAAAAGCCGTATGTTGAAACCTAACTGCCAAGGTGATGGTATCAGGAGGTGGGGCCCTTAGGAGTCGATTAGGTTATAAGGGCTAATTCCTCTTGAATGGAATCAGTGCTGTTATAAAACAGACGTGAGAGGGCCCCCTGCTCCTTCTACCATGTGAGGACGCAGTGAGAAGGTGCCATCTGAGAAAGTAGGCTCTCGCCAGACATTGGATCTACTGGTACCTTGATCTTGGACTTCCTGGCCTCTAGAATTGTGAGAAATGGATTTCAGGTGCTTGCATACTACCCAGTTTATGGTATTTTGTTATAGCAGTCTAGACGAACAAAGATACTCCTAAATAACTGAGTGGCATCCAGCCCTTTTTTAAAGTCCTCTGCTATTTTGTTAGTACCATCACCTTCATTAATAATAATAATAATAATAATAATAGCTAAAAGCAATTGAGCACTTATATGTACAGACATTGGGTTAAGGACATTACATAAATTATACAATTAAATCAATTATCAATGGTTAATACGCATGTCAGAACGAAGGTTCATTTGACACAATAAAAATATAAAACAGCAATGCCAATATCAAAGCTTTTCTCCTCTGACTTAATCTTCCCATCATCCCCATGATATGCTATCAGGGAGCATCATACATGAGCTCAAGAGCAAGCTCCTCTTGGGTATTCCCTGGAGCCTGCCATATATTCCTGCTCACCAGCTCCAGTGCCATCTCTCTGTGGGAGCATCCATTGCTGTTCCCAAAGCCCCGGTGCCCTGCACTATGTCCTCTAGCTTGATGCCATCCTGGGCTCCAACAACCATCCCAGCGGGCAGGTACCTATCCCCACTCAGGTTATACCCTGTTTCCCCGGTTACAAAATACCACAGCTCTGTGCCTGCAGCACCTCACCAAGTTTTGATATGAAGCAGCTTTTTGCTTCTGTGCTCGGGTTTTACCATAGCTGCCTTGCTCTAAGGAGAGTTCAGTGCGGATGTGCGTTCCCCAGACACGGACCTGTTTTGTTGGAGCAAGTTTGTTGGTCTGGATTAAATGTTCCTTCAGAATGATTATTTCCCAGGAGCCCCGGGCAAAGAACCCCATGAGGCCACCCCATCATCCTCTAGACAGGCTCAGACATTTCTGACTCCCAGGATGAACACCACAGTTTATACTTCCCAGCTGGGACTCAGACTCAGAAGATCAAGCTGCTGGCCAGCCATGCAGCGGCTCAAAGCTTGCTGTTGTCGCCTCAGTACTGGCTGGTTTTGAAATGACTCATCCACAGCCTCTGGCTGCTTTTTGTGAGAAACTTTGTGTATTAATGAGGCAACTGGTTAGCATGAGGGGTGCATCTCTGCCCATGATGATTGTTCAATACATGCTCAGTGATTTAGACTAACTTTCATTCGTGCGTTCATCAAATATGTACTGAGCTTCTGCTCTGTTCACCCTATGATGGCCCTAGGAGGGCAGTTGGAGACACTGTGATATGCAAAACATGGTCCTGTCCTCAGGGAATGCACAATGCCTAGCAGAAAGGCTCAGATACTCATTTATCCAAAAAAATGCGCACAAAGATGTGCAAAATACAAAAAAATCTCTTCCCCTGTGGAACTTACATTTGAGCATGTAATTATATATGGGTATCTCTGTTTGTCCAGACTGCTATAACAAAATACCATAAACCGGGTAGCCTATTAGCAACTGAAATCATTTCTCACAGTTCTAGAGAATAAGTACATCCAGCGAAGCACTCAGTGGAACTGCTATCAGAGAACTCCGGAAGAATACAACAGTATTGGAGAGGGTAAAGGAGAGGAATCAATTATATGTGGAGAATTGATCATTCCGTTCTGGAGATTGAGAGAAGGATCGGAGAGACTGCTGGCAGTGGGGGAGGGGGGTGATCCCTGAGTGAAGTCTTGACAGAAGAACAGGTATTAATCAGCCAGAGTGAAAAATAAAAAGGTTTTGAAGCCAGGGACACAGTGTGAACAAAGGAGTGAGACTGCTGGCTGGTAGGGCAAACCAAGAGTAGATTGTAGAAGTTGGAACATCAGGTACAGGGAGGAGAATGAATGGCATCATGGGAAGAGATGAGGTCTATGAAGACCTCAGAATGAGAACTTCTTTTAGCCCATGGTTCCCTAGGAAACTGAGCTCAAGGGTAAAGATTATCAAGGGGTGCAATCCCCGGGAAGTAGAAGTGAGGGAAAGGTAGGGGAGGTACTCGAGCTAATAGAAGGAAGACATTAGCCAACTGGCCATGACTTCATGACAAGGTAATCTCCTTGGCTTTACCAGGTATCTTTGCAGAGAATGTGAGAAAGATGGCATCTCTGAAACACCCACCTAAGGGAGGGAAGACGGGACTTTATACAAGGCTTCCATAAGGCATTTGTCAACATTTGCCCCATAGATGGCTGAACTCCCGCACTTGTGATGTGTAAGCACCTGGCAGGTGGGAACAGCAGGTGGATAATGCAGTATCTCACACCTGAAGACAAGGAAGCCTGTGGGCAGCAGCAAAGTGTGTCATGCAGGCTCAAGGCGGGAGGAGACCCTAACAGAACTGTGATTTGGAGCAGCAGTAGAGGCACCAACAACCTGGTTACGAAACTAGGGAACAATACAAGATGCGACTGGGTCTGCCCCAGCTAGAAAGCAAGGCGGGTACTCAGATACAGGATGGTGTTTAAACTGAATCTGGTACAAAGCCTTTGAAGGATTTTACCCACGGAGTAATGTATTTGAATTTGCATTTTAAAAAGACCACTCCTGGATTTCTCAAAGAACTAAAAGTAGATCTGCTATTTGATCCAGCAATCCCACTACTAGGCATCTACTCAAAGGAAAAGAAATCATTATATAAAAAAAGATACCTGCACTCATATGTCTATTGCAGCATTATGCACAACAGCAAAGATATGGAATCAATTTAAATGTCCATCAATCAATGAGTGGATAAAGAAAATATGGCATGGGTATACATATACATATATACATGTATGTATGTATATATACATATGTATGTATGTATGTATATATACATACGTACGTGTGTGTACATATACATGTACGTATATATACACATACCTGTATATATATGTCATACAAACATGGTACACACACACACACACACACACACACACACACAATGGAAAACTACTCAGTCATATATTAAAAAAAAAGAGTGAAATAATGTCTTTTACAGCAACTTGGATGGGACTGGAGGCCATCATCCTAAGTAAAGTAACTCAGGAATGAAAAACCAAACACTGCATGTTCTAAGTGGGAGTTAAGCTAGGGGTAAACAAAAGCATGCAAAGTGGTATAATCACATTAGAGACTCAGAAGGTGGAAGGGTGGAGGGGGCTGAAACATTAAAAAAAAATCCCTTTTGGGTACAATGTAGTAGTGTGATGTGTACCTGAGTACTCACCATACGACTCAGGAGATGAGTACACTAAAAGCCCAGACTTTACTACTGTATAATTCATCCACGTAACCAAAACCCAGTGAGGACTGTGTGGCCCAGAGAGGAGCCAACACAGCAGTGGCACAATGGCAACCAGCTGATAAACCATTCTTGTGGGACACAACCCCAGCCACTTGGCTCCCAGCCCGGTGAGTCAGCACCCAGTCTACTATTGTAACCCACCAAGAAATGCACATGTTTGGAAATCTGATGACATCTGAAGTTTCAGTCTTAATCAGGCTGGTTTTGGCATTTCCTTTCCTGGCATGGAGCTGTTGCTGGGTATTTTTCAAAATTGTCTATAGGGAATGCCATAGAAAAACCCCTAAACTGAATCTTGCCAGAGCCACAGATTGCAACCCCATGACTTTTGCGCATTTATCTCATTATTTCCTGAGTAGCCACACCAACAAAGGCTGGACCAGAGACTGTAAAGGAATGGAGCCAAGCTGTACCTAGGCAGAACAGTTTCCCCACCTGCTGCCTCAGGCCCGTCTCTGCTGTATACCCTGTGTAAACCAAAAATAAATTCTAAGCTCCTCAGCCATCTGAATGGACCCCTCCTTTTGGCCAAGAGCATTCTAAAGTCAGCCTGAAAAACTGGTGCAGACCATGATGGGAAGCAGGAGTTGGGCATGCTCTTCTCTTGGAATTCAGCCCAGCTAACCAGGATTCACATCAACACAGACATTAAGACTGATATAGGCCGGGCGCGGTGGCTCAAGCCTGTAATCCCAGCACTTTGGGAGGCCGAGGCGGGTGGATCACGAGGTCGAGAGATCAAGACCATCCTGGTCAACATGGTGAAACCCCGTTTCCACTAAAAATACAAAAAAAAAAACTAGCTGGGCATGGTGGCGCGTGCCTGTAATCCCAGCGATTTAGGAGGCTGAGACAGGAGAATTGCCTGAGCCCAGGAGGCGGAGGTTGCAGTGAGCCAAGATCGCGCCATTGCACTCCAGCCTGGGTAACAAGAGCGAAACTCCGTCTCAAAAAAAAAAAAAGAAAAAAACTGATATAAAAGACTCTTTAAGTCTGTTAAGAAACATACATATCTATTCTCTCTGAAGCCTCTTATCTGGAGGCTTCGACTGCATAATAAAAGCTTGGTGTCCACAATTCCTTATTTAACTCACACATTCCTATCGATTCTAAGTCTTTAGACGGTAGGTAACTTAACTCTTTCCATCAACTGCCAATCAGAAAATCTTTGATCTACCTATGACCTGGAACTACCCCACCCCCACCCCCATCCCCACCCCCACCCTCTCACACCTCACTTTCACTTCCAGTTGTTCCACCATTCTGGACCAAACCAATGTGCACTTTACATGTATTAATAAACATCTTATGTCTTCCTAAAACATAGAAAACCAAGTTTTAAGCTGACTACCTTGGGCACATGTTCTCAGGATCTCCTGAGTGCTGTTTCACAGGCCATTGGTCACTCATATCTGGCTCAGAATAAATCTCTTCAAATATTTTACAGAGCTTGACTCTTTTCATCAACACAAGTGTGACAGTGGCAAATCACTTATCTGGGGTTCTCCTATTACTTTTTTTTTTTTTTTGAGATGGAGCCTCACTCTGTCACTCAGGCTGGAGTGCAGTGGCGAGATCTTGGCTCACTCCAACCTCCACCTCCTGGATTCAAGTGATTCTCCTGCCTCATCCTCCTGAGCAGCTGGGATTACAGGTGCGTGGCACCATGCCTGGCTAACTTTATATTTTTAGTAGAGATGGGGTTTCACCATGTTGGTCAGGCTAGTCTCAAACTCCCGACCTCAGCCTCCCAAAGTGCTGGGATTACAAATGTGAGCCACCATGCCTGGCCTGAGTTCTCCTATTGCATCTAAAAATTGGGGGAAATATGATCAGATAAGTACTTTACCATTGCTCAACGTCTTGTATTCATGATGATAATTTTGAGATGCCTTATACTTTGTCTTTTATCATCAGCACTTCTCCAGCTCACAGATTCTCTTACTACTTGCGAATGAATCTTGGACCAGGAATAGCCTGATCTATGAGTTTCTTTTGAGTCAAAAGCCTAGTCTACACACCATGACTACCCAACTGCCAGTCCTCCAGCCTAGGATTATAGCACTAACCACTGCAACCCAAAAAGTGGTGTGTCCAACCCCATTCTCTTAGGTGACGCATGGTGTGGAGCAGCAGTTCTCAAAGGGTTTTCTGGGCACTTCTGGAGGTCCCTAAGATGTCAGCATTTAGGGGATTTTGGTGAAGGGTATGTGGAATTATTTTTGAAACTTTTTAGAAATCTAAAATTATTTCAGAATTAAAAATTTTAAAACAAACCAAAATATAAAATAATAGAGTTCCTGCTCCCCTGTTTCCCACTGTGTCCTTGGGCAAGTCACTTCATCTCTCTGAGTACCAGTTTTTTCTCCTATCAAATGGAGGCACTAAAAGAGACTGGGAGCCTGGGCAAAACAGTGAGAGCTCGTCTCTATAAAACATTTTAAAAATTAGCCAAGCAAAATTGCACATACCTGTAGTCCCAGATATTCAGGAGCCTGAGATGGCAGGCTTGCTTGAGCCTGGGAAGGAGAAGTTGCAGTGATTTGAGATTGCACCAACAGAGAAGACCCTGTCTCAAAAATAAATAAATAAGAAAATGTGGCACAGATACACTACGAAATACTATGCAGCCACAAAAAAGGATGAGTTCATGTCCTTTGCAGGGACATAGATGAAGCTGAAAACCATTATTCTCAGCAAACTAACACAGAAACAGAAAACCAAATACATGTTCTCACTCATGATGAGAACACATGGACACAGGGAGGGAAACATCACATACTGGGGCCTGTCAGGGGGTTTTGTTGGGGGTAGTGGAGGGTTACTAGTAGGAGAAATAATGTAGAGGATGGGTTGATGGGTGCAGTAAACCACCATGGCACATGTATCTTAAGTAACAAACCTGCATGTTCCGCACATTTATCCCAGAACTTAAAGTATAATAAAAAATAAAAACAGTAAATAAAGAGAGAGATTGGGCACAAAAATACCTTATAAATGAGGAACTAACCTGAAATAAGTGCACATTATTTAATAGTATGTCTGCATACTATTAAATACATTAAGTACACTTAGGGTGAGTTACGATCCTTAAAACAACAACAGCAAAATAACAACAGAAATCTAGACAAGAAATCTGAAGCCAAGAGGCTATGGCATCACAATACATCGCACAGTAGTGGAGGTAGAATTCGCACCCGGGTCTATTTGATTCCAAATGCCAGGTTCTCCCAGCTCCACCAGACTGTCACCACGAGGATAACACGGTGAATGACACAAGACACCAGGCAGAGGAGAAGAGAGACTCAAAGACTCCACAATCAAACAGGAAATGTGGCTAAGAGTAGATACAATCTTCAAGACACAACCGCAAGCTAAGAAAAAGACATTATCAACCACAGATCTATTCCACCAAAGATTGGCCCACAACGTCTGAATTTTCTCCTCTTTGCCAGTAACTGCTTGTTACCATCCAAATGGTGTGAGAGCAGGTCATGTGTCTCTTTTTGGAAGTGAAAGTGTAAATAAGGGTGGCTGCACAGGTGGCACGCTGGGACACAGTGTGTGCTATGAGGATGGAGCCCATCAGGTCCTCTGTCACCTTGAGACAGTGCACGCATCTGCCATCTGTCCTGACAAAGCCCAAGGCTCATGCTCCGTTAACAGCAGGAAAACTGCAAGAACCAGCCTTCTGTATCTGGCCCGACGAGCGTGTCCCTGAGAGCTCTCTTTGTGTGTGCTTCTCTGCACACAGTGGCTAAATCTACAAACCCTCCAACCAACTTACAGCTACAATAATTGTTAAGGCCCTTAATCCAGGAGGTTATTAAGTTACAGCCCACAAGTCACCATCTGGCTGGTGGGGATTTCCTGAGTAGGTGGGGTCTCCTGGCACTTCTTGAATTATACCAGCTTGGATGTCAGTTCCCAGTGAAAAAGTCTCAGAGACTCTCTCTGCCTCCAAGTCCACTCCCAATCCTCCTGCCTCAGTCTTCAGCCAGGTTTTCATTGCTTCTAAGGGAAAAGAGAGAAGGTCAAAGTCAGGGAATTAACACCTAGGGGACACTTACCAAGAGCCAGCCCCTCTTCCGGGCATTTTCTACACTTGGCTCACGTAAGCTTTACAATAACGTGTAGCAGGTATTATTGTGCCCATTGTACAGATTCCTTAAAGTGACCATAATCAAGACTGTGTCATTCACCAAAGCCAAATCAGAGATTTAAACACAAGGTCATCTGGCTTCAAACTATGCTCTTTCTACTAAAACCTAAGAATCTCTGACATTCTTGCCTTGGCTCTCTCCGGCCACCTCTCTCCCCCAAATCTCCCCAGATTTGCTACCAACTAATAGTCCTGGTGGAGGAATTATCATGGGTCATGCACACACCGGCGCTTCCCACTCACCTGGTACCCAGGACAGCCCCCTTCCCATCCTTGGGCAAGACAGCAGCTGCCCTACACAAGTACCCAGGATATTCCTCCTGCCCTCATCTTGAACCTCCCCATGGTAGCTTTGGAGACTACTGTCCATTCTGCTGCTGGGTTCTAGGTTCAGGCTCCTGGCCAGGCATTCCAGATCAATGCCCTGGTCATGTCATCTGATCTTGTATGCCAACTTCTGGACTTGGCTTCGTGCCCAGCTTAGGCACACTCCCGGTCCCTCCCTGGTCCAATGCCAACACATTCGTTTCCAGGAAAGGATGTGAATGATGGAGAAGCAGAAACATCACTGAAAATTTCTGAATGCAAGAGCTTCTAATGGGGCTGCTTCATGGAATCCCTGGGGAAGTACAGCAAGTCTCATGCACACTCATTCAATCTGCTCACCAACCCTGAGAGAGGCAGTGGGAACCCCACATGCAGATGACACAGAAGACCAAAGAAGAGGAGGGGCATGCCATGGACTCTCAATCAGGGAGTTTCTCTAGGGGGACAATGCTCTACTTGGCTACCAGCAAAGACCTTCCTTGCAAATCCTTCTCTGGGAAACCACAGGGGCTTTACCACATCATGACCAGCTTTCTCTTGGCTCCCATTTTGGCTGTGCCCAGGCCTGCATGCGTTCAGAGGAAGACACCTGTGCCGGGTTCACTGACTGGCACGCCCTAGCCCTGCGCATGGCATTTGCCAGCCTAAGTATTAATATGGTCACTATTGGTTAAGTGACATCATGCCAGCAATCGTGCTAAAGATATGCACATATGTGTGTGTTTGTCTATGCACACATGTATTTATATAATCTCATATTTTAAAATAAATCTAATATGTTGATGGTTAGGAACAATCAATATCGTGAAAATAGCCATACTGCCCAAAGTAATTTACAGATTCAGCACTATCCCCATCAAGCTACCAATGACCTTCTTCACAGAACTAGAAAAAAAACACCTCAAACTTCATATGGAACCAAAAGAGAGCCCACATAGCCAAGTCAATTCTAAGCAAAAAGAACAAAGCAGGAGGCATCACACTACTGGACTTCAAACTATGCTACAAGCCTACAGTAATCAAAACAGCATGGTACTGGTACCAAAACAGAGATACAGACCAATGGAACAGAACAGAGGCCTCGGAGGCAACACAACATATCTACAACCATCTGATCTTTGACAAACCTGACAAAAACAAGCAATGGGGAAAGGATTCCCAGTATAATAAATGGTGTTGGGAAAACTGGCTAGTCATGTGCAGAAAGCAGAAACTGAACCCCTTCCTGACACCTTACATTAAAATTAACTCCAGATGGATTAAAGATTTAAACATAAGACCTAACACCATAAAAACCCTAGAAGAAAATCTAGGCAAAACCATTCAGGACATAGGCGTAGGCAAGGACTTCATGACTGAAACACCAAAAGCATTGGCAACAAAAGCCAAAATAGACAAATGGGACCTCATCAAACTCCAAAGCTTCTGCATAGCAAAAAAAAAAAAAAAAAAAAAAAAAAAAAAAAAAAAAAGCAGTCATTAGAGTGAATTGGCAACCAACAGAATGGGAAAAAATTTTTGCAGTTTACCCATCTGACAAAGGGCTGAAATCCAGAATTTACAAAGAACTAAAACAGATTTACAAGAAAAAAACAAGCCCATTCAAAAGTGGGCAAAGGATATGAAGAGATATTTTACAAAAGAAGACATACATGAGGCCAACAAACATATGAAAAAAATGCTCATCATCACTGGTCATCAGAGAAATGCCAATCAAAAACTACATTGAGATACCACCTCATGCCAGTTAGAATGGCGATCATTAAAAAATATGGAGACAACAGATGCTGGAGAGGATGTGGAGAAATAGGAACACTTTTACACTGTTGGTGGGAGTGTAAATTAGTTCAACCATTGTGGAAGACAGTGTGGCGATTCCTCAAGGACCTAGAAATAGAAATTCCGTTTGACCCAGCAATCCCATTACTGGGTATATACCCAAAGGATTATAAATCATTCTACTATAAGGACACGTGCACACGAATGTTCACTGCAGCACTGTTTACAACAGCAAAGACCTAGACCCAACCCAAATGCCCATCAGAGATAGACTGGACAGGGAAAATGTGGCACATATACACCATGGAATATTATGTAGCCATCAAAAACGATGAGTTCGTGTCCTTTGTAGGGACATGGATGAACCTGGAAACCATCATTCTCAGCAAACTGACACAAGAACAGAAAATCAAACACCACATGTTCTCACTCATAGGCGGGTGTTGAACAATGAGAACACATGGACACAGGGAGGGGAGCATCACACACTGGGGTCTGTCAGGGGAAATCAGGGAGGGACAGCGGGGGGTGGGGAGTTGGGGAGAGATAGCATGGGCAGAAATGCCAGATATAGGTGATGGGGAGGAAGGCAGCAAATCACACTGCCACGTGTGTACTTATGCAACAATCTTGCATGTTCTTCACATGTACCCCAAAACCTAAAATGCAATAAAATAAATAAAATAAAATAAATCTAATATACATATAATGTCATCATATATATAAAGCTCATTCAATCACTAAAGAGTGACAGTGTGTCCAAAACTCTTCTAAGTATTTTATATATAGATAAAACCTCATGTCAATATATATAAAATCTCATTTAAATATATATCTTTCATATATTTGTATAAATCTAATACACTAAAACACACATATACAAAAATCACGGTCATTAAATAGTGACTTAGACAAACAACTGTACTAATAATTGTGTAAAGTAATGACATGTAATCTAATTTACATGACTCATGTAAAAAATCTTGCATATATATACACACACACGAAAATTTCATTTAATCATTAAAGTGACTATACGTTAACCGTTCTAAATATCATATATACTCATTTATATATAAATCTCATATGCAAATGTCATGTAATCATTAAAAATCAGTATATGCCAATAACTGTTTTCTATGTCATACAGTATTTTATATTTCAATGCCATTTATATACTTAAACCTTATATACATATATATTTTCACAAATGTGCAGACACACAGACATATATACAGGTGTGTGTAACTCTGTTAATCCTTCAAAAATTCCCTAGAGGCGGGCACAGTTGTTATCCTCAAAGGCTGAGCAAAGTCAGACACCTGGCACCTATGATAACCAGGTATATTAGTCTGCCCACACACTGCTATAAAGAACTACCTGAGACTGAGTAATTTATGAAGAAGAGAGGTTTAATTGAGTCACAGTTCTACAGGCTTAAGAGGAAGCATGACTGAGAGGCCTCAGGAAATTTACTCTCATGGCAGGAGGTGAAAGGGAAGCAAGCACCTTCTTCACAAGGTGGCAGGAGAGAGACAGAGCGGGAGTGGTGGGGACATGCCACCTACTTTTAAACCATCAGATCTCATGAGAATTCACTATCATGAGAATAGCATAGGGAAAATCACCTCACAATCCGATCACCTCCTACCAAGTCCCTCCCCAATACTGGGAATTGCAATTCAACGTGAGATTTGGGTTGGGACACAGAGTCAAATCATATCACCAGGTCTCATCTGGGCTCCTGGCACTCACACTTAGACCCGCTCCCAGAAATCTGAGCCATTCCTGACTCAGTTATGGGCAATGCTAGTTTTACAGCTGCTCAGGCTCAAGGTCCCAGGCTCACCCTTGACACCTCTCCCTGACTCCATAGTTCATCTGCCTACAAATCTTTGTCTGCCTTAGACTCAGGATTTGGCTCCTTCTCACCACCTCAACCACCCCGTCTCTGATTAAACTCAAGCCTCTGTCAAGGTACAGATGGACAATTGCAAAAGTCTCATGATACTGGCTTTGCTCCTGCCCTCACTGGCTTTTGTCTATTTTCATGGAGGAAATTTGTTAGCACAAGTCAGCACAGGTACTCCTCTCTGCACCCTCCAGAGTCTCCCATCTCACTTGGAGTGAAATCTCTTGTCCTTGTCACAGCCCACAAAGCCCTACAGGGTTTCTCTCACATGGAGAATGCCAACAAATTGAGATCACCACTTGCTAATGCCTGGATAATTTCTAGATGTATTTGTGTATCTTACATTTATTAAGAAGGATTTAAGAGGATTCCATTAGAGAGAACTGGGCTGCCCAATATTACCCACACACGCACCCATAAAGCAAAAGAGGAGGCCTCCTCCTTCGTCTCAGGTTCAAGAATGGGGCCTTAATATATACCTCCCAAAACTTGGCAGACATAGTGGATTGGTGTCTGACTCAGGCTTGAGAAATTTAATGAACAAGAGACTGAGGCTGACTTCCTGCTCCGCTAGTGAGGCAGCTGCTGCTGTGCAGGAAGGAGCTTGCACCCCTTGCATCAGTTTGGGCGGAGGATGCATGAGTGTTTCCCACGAGCCACATGTAGTGAGGCATGGCAAAGAAGTGGCCTGGGATTGTCTTGCCCTAAAAAGATGTGGCACCATCTTCTAGACAGTGTTCATGATTGTGTAAGATGTCCTCTCCAGCACTGTACTGTAGACATGTCAAGAATCATGGCAGATTACCCACCTTTCTCACATTATACTAGACTCCAAGCTCCTGTATGACGGGCTAAATAATCTCATGATTACCCAGTACCTGTGCAGCTCCTGAGACAGAGCAGGGGCCCCATTAATCCCTGGATAGATGGAATAATAGATAAACAAACAGATGGATGGATGGATGAGTAAAAGGATGACAGATTGATGGATGATGGGCAGATGGACACATAGGATGGATGGATGGATGGAAGAATGACAGATAGGTGGATGGCTGGATTATGGACAGATGAACATACAGGATGGATGGATGGACAAATGGACAAATAGAAGATTAATGGATGGATAGGATGGATGGATGGGTGGAAGGATGGCAGATAGACAGATGGTTGGATGATAGGTGAATAGGCAGGATAGATGGAAGAATGGGTAGACGGAGGAATAGAAGGGTGATGGATGAATGATGGATAAATGGGTAGGATGGATGGATGGCTGGAAGGATGGAAGACACATGAATGGCTGGATAATGGACAAACAGCCAGGATAGATGGATGAATGGATGGGTGAACAGGTAGATGGACGTATGGATATGGGTTGGACAATGGATGATAAAAGGATGGCAGGCAGAAGGTTGATGATAGACAGATGAACAGATAGGATAGATGGATCAGTGAATGAATGGGACAATGGATAAACAGAAGAATGATGGATGGATGGATGAATGGATGATAAGACAGATGGATAAGATGGGTGGACAGGAGGAGGGCAGATGGACAGATGGTTGGATGGACAGACCGGTGAATAGACAGGATTGATAGAAGAATGGTGGAGAGATGAATGAAAGGATGATGGATAGATGGATGAATGATGGACATATGGATTAATAGATAGGATGGATGGATCAAAGAATGGCAGATGCATGGATGTTTGGATGACAGACAAAACAGGATAGGTAGATTAATAGATGGGTGGGTGGATGGATGAATGAACGGTTGGATGAGGGACAGACAGACAGATGGATAGGATGGATGGATGGAGGAATAGATGACCTTGTGTTACCCTTTTTCAAGAATTCCATAATACCACAAATCCCCGAAAGACTTCCTATCAGTCTTTTCTGCAGCCCTCCCAATATTTCTGAGGCCAGGCCTTAGAAACCTGGGGTCCTCACCAGGGTGACACTTTAAGAATCATGTTGCGATGATCAAAGCAATGAGAACATGTATGTGAAGGAACTTTGTGAAAGTCCATAGTGACAAATATCATTGCTAGCTATGCATGGAAGCTGGAATTGTCCAAGCTCGGGTTCCACAAAGGTTTATATCTAGTTGAGGAGGAAGCCCTGGGATAAGGAACCATTCCGGGCATATCAGGGAATGAGTAAATTCTCTTATCAATCCCCTGAAAAATCACTCTTGTGCCCCCACCCAGTTCTGGGGTCCTCTGGCATCCCCCTAGTAACTGCCCTCCTGAATAACTGATCTGGGTAGTCTCTAGGGAGCACAGGCACCAAATTCAGGTGCAACCTAGAAATATCAGATGTCTCAACCCCTAGAAGGCCCCAAAAACTTCTCTGTTCAGAAACCACAGTACCTACGCGTGAACTTTATGTGCAGCCTGCAAAAGGGGGAACACAAGCAAATGCAGATGAAGTCTCAACCTTTTTATTCAAAGCAGCTTCTCACAATGTATAAATACTGCATATTAGCACACATGAAAAATACAACTTCTAAGGCACCCAGAAATGTGTTCATACACGTTACAGGACCATTCACAAAGAGAGTGTACAATTTGCTCTAGACAGTCAGCATTTGATAAATCAGAAGATTATTTATCCCTCAGTACTGCACCCAGTCTCAGTAAATATTTACAACATGATGAGAAGGGGTCAGCTGTACCTGCTTTATAATTCTATGAAGTACTCAGACTTACAAATATTCAGAACTAGATAAAGACTCTCCCATGATAATCTGGCAAAATAAAACAAGTAGCCTAATTTTGCAAAGGTCTTGGTGGATTTTGGTGTGTGCTACATCCATGATCAAATCCAAACACTCCTAGGGTGGGCTGGATACGTTTTTGGTAGCCTGCTTCATTATCAGAAGTTTGGTAATAAGCCTTACCAATAGAATACCACATCTTCAGCATCCATCATTTCTCACCTGGTCAACGGATCAATGATTTCATCATGAATGAGAATGGAAAGCGAACTGAAGACAATTCTTCCCATACCTAATAGGAATTAGAATGGGTCAATGAAGAATGAAAGGAGGCAGACATTTGGCAAGCACAGGATCCTACTGTTCAGTATAGACGCGTCTGAAAAATTCTTACCCTGAAGGTTCATATTTAAATGGAACAGTCTACACTGGCCAGATAACCTGGAGGAATGCCAGACCTCCACTTTTATGATATGGATACAGGCTTGGGACTACACAGCAGAAACACCAACCTGAGATAGTGAGCTTCAATCAGAAACTCATCTTTCAGAGCCTTCTCAGTATGACAACGAATTCCTCTGTATGGCCAGCCAGGGGGAGCATGAGGTTGGTGAAGTGAGCAGTTTCTCTGCACCATCAAGCATACACATACCTGTCTAGATGTGCCCACAATCTATGAAACTCAGGGTTTGTTACAATAATGGAATTCTTTGGTCCTCGGTTTTATGAAAGGCAATATTGTCACAATCCTGTCAACATCGACATTGGCAAATGACTTCAAGCTGAGACTAATGGCACAGGGACAAATTAAACACTAGATGGGAAACTCTATACTCTCCAAACCTCTAAGAGTCAACTTTAAGAGTTCCAGCATCAGGCTAGATGTTGGATCAATGAGATAAGCTTAAGCCATAAAAATGCCCGAACCGAAGCTGATAACTAGATATAGGTTTTTCTGACTGCCACACACGCTGCAAAAATTTAAAGCAAATCTCCATCTTAATGGCTGATAGGCTGACTATAAACATGTACCAGAGATAAATCAAGTAACTTCATTTTAGCCATAGGATCGCCCTGAACTACTGAAGTGTGGGCAACAAAAGGAAACATAATTTCTTTTTAAGTCTAAATTCTAGTTGGTTTTATTAAACCCCAAATACAGGAGACACACTGCCAAGGAGCTCCATGATTTATGTTCTACAGAAACAGCCCTGGGTAGACAGATTCAGCTGATACGTTATGTTCTGCATCTCGTTTGCCTTTGTCCTGCTAAACTCCAGTTTAGTATGGCTTGGTACACATAGTTCATTGATAAGACACTCAGGACACATGGGAATGCTGATTGTGTAACTAAAATCAACTTCAGATTGTCTACACAGTAAGACTCATAGGTAAACTTTGTTAACATCTCTCAAGGAGTGCTGACCTTACCCAGAATGGACATTTCCAAGTCATCTACAAGGAATCTGGGGTCAACTGCCAGGGTCAGGAGCAGGAAATGTCATTTGTTCGGAACAAATGATGGACCAGCAGCCTTCCCTATGACCGTGTCTAAACCATGTTTACAGTATGAAGGTGGCTCTGGAAAACCTGTCCTTGGTCCATTCTTACGGCCAAAGACAATCACCAAGGTGCCGATCTGGTCCCTGCCGCCATCATCTCAATCAAACTCTTCAGATTAGCCATGAATTACAGACTGCATTCAGTCTGTCCGCATGGCTTACACTGCATGGAGCAAACAACCCGTATTACCATTTTTTTTTTTTCAACAAGCTTAAGGCTCTGTTCACAAACTCCATCAACTGCCACACAGTGAGAATTTATGGGGAGATCTTAAACTACTTATGTAGTTGCAAAGTTGAAAATTTTACTCATCCTAATGGTAAGGCTTATTCACAAATTCAATACATTTTGAAATTATACTTCAAACTCAATTACTTCAAAAAAAGATTAACCTGCGCTCCAACAATATAAGAGCATTATATTCTAATGAAAAAAATTGGCACCGAACCAGAATGCTATTTTTTGAAAGAACAAGTGATATTAATGAAAAATATTGCCTAAAACGCATATCCTAACTTATCACAGAAATATAAAAGTTTATATTTTGAAAATATATACTGTATTAAAGTCTGTAAGCATTTCAAACAAAATTTGCAGAAATAACTAAGCAACACTTATCTACAACAAAAATATACATGCAAGACAACCCCAAATGTTTCCCTTAAATATCTACAAAGTGTAGATTTTTAAAGATTATACAAAACCATTTACAGAGAATAAAATAAAATACTTAAGAAATCTCATTTCTTAAATACTGTGTATATTAGTGAGAGTGTCTAGACTAATATATATAACAGATCTAAGTGTCTGAATACAGAGAAACAGAAGATAAGCAACTCTGCAATTTAAATATTCACTTAGGAGGATTTGAAGATGTTTCTATTTGTTTCTCTCTGTTAAAAAAATTTCCACAGAAACTAGATTGGAAAATTTCATGGACGTGACTAAATTCGAAATTAAAAACAAAGTTTACAAAATTTTTTAAACCAACAATAATGGGAAATGCAATTCAGCATTCAGTGAAGGCTATTTTTAAATGTGGATATTCAGAGATACAGTTGCATTGTTCAAAGTCTATTGTGATGATTATTTTCCCATCCTTATACTAAACTTCACATGGGAAAAACATTTTCATGCTTCAGAGAGAACATTTCCTAGTTTAATCTATACCAAACAAGAATAATATTTTAAGTCAATTCTCTACTACTTTCTCACAGTTATGCAATGTCATTCTTAGACAGTGACTTTGATGGCCGTTACCGACAGACGTTACTTCCATGCTGGAAGGGGCCTATAAGTACATCAGCATTAGGCTGTGTCTTCCAGATGGTGCTGAGGTCTGACCACCTTAACAAATATTCTGCACAAAGTCCTCTTGGGACAGGGCTGTTAACTCAGATGGTCCCATGAAGTGCTAGGAGTGAGCCATCGTTGGGGTTGGGGCAGAGAGGGAAGGCGAGTTCCACTGCATGGCTAACGGACGGGAGGGAGCGGACTGCTAGACAGGTCCTTGACTAAAGAGGTGCCCTCAATTGCCCACCCACAGCTATTCTTCCAAACCTAAAGGTAATCGCAGGACGGGGCTGCCAAGATGAGCTGCAATTCCTGAAAGACCCGCCCAGGCTCTTGGGAGTGACTTACTGGAGAAGGTAGAGGAAAATGCTAGAGAGAGGGGAGAAATGATCCCTTAGATACACAGGGGGCCCTAGGGTGGAAGATCAAGAACGAAAGTCTGAGCCCTATCTCAGGAAAGCTATTAGGATAAACCCTGACACAATTAGAGGTCTGGTCTTTTCCATCCCAGATCGATTTGCTGTAAGTTACCTGGAATTTGCCTACGCATTGTCAAAACAACTACTGAAAAAGTGAAAAATTCAGTCTACCCTGCAGCAAACAGATTGCACCCACTTTCACCCAACTGGTGGAACTGGCTGTATGCAAACAACCAAAATACAGATTTTCACCACCCCGTTATACAGGAGCTAGGAATTAACAGCATGAATTCCACCTTAGGGATGAGTTCATATTCCTGCCTTAATCATCAGAGATCCTTGAAATGTTTAGAAGTCTGGATTTGATAACTCATCCAAACCTGAAACGTTTCACAGGGAACAAAGGTAGACACTGATCTAAAGGAATTTCTAAACATCCCCTTACATTTTCAAGGAGAATCCTGACCCTACTTCAACAGATGTTGACTATAACTGCACCCAGTCAGAATCTCAACAGAAATGAAGAGGTTCTTTCGAACAAGAATGTAGCAGTATGAAAACACTATCTGCCACAACATACAAGAACCAGGTTCAACTAAGTGTTTTGGCAAGTTCACATTTGCTTTCTCAAAGGAAACAAGGTAAAGCTTGGAGACAAGGGGAATCCAGGTAGAGCCGCGACAACAGGCATTTGGGAAAAAACGTGTCTCCCTATAGTAACTCTCTGTAGGGTAGGTCTGCAGTCTTTATAGGATCCTACATCGACAAAAAAAGAGGATGCAAAGGACTTCAATCCTCCTCTGGCTGAAGGAGAGGTTTCCCCGCCTTCCTGACCCTCACAAACTCTTCAAGGAGAAAGGCTTTGCAGGGAGGGAACCAAGGTCATCAGAAGGACCAGTGGTACAGATAAACTTGAGGGTCACTGCTTAAAAACCACGTCTCTAGATCTAGTGTAGACAATCAACCTGTTCTCTGAAACTCAAGAGCTCAGGGCCACGAATATATTGCACCTGCCGTGCCCAGTGCACCCAGTCGCCGGGAGGAGAAGTTGAAGGACCACAGAGAGTTAAGAGAACTGTCACCAGGACTCTCTTCTGAGCCCGCTTCACCTCCAACACCTGTGCCCACCTCTCTCTCCAAAGAAGGGCCAAGGAACGCTGGTACCCAACAGGAAAGGTGAAGAGAGGGAGGGCCTCCAGGAATACTCATGGGCTGTGAGGGAAAATGGGAAAAAATCCCTCCATCCTGAGAATTTGAGAATCTAAATTTCTCTGGCTGCTTGACCCATGGTTTAAACCTCATGCAGAACACACTCCTTCCATTTGTCTGCTCTCAACTTGAGGTTTCTGTTTTTCTCCTCACCACCCAAAACCACAACCCCAAACCCTTCCTTTTCTGTATGTAGCTTATCCAGGGACTTGAGTCTGATGGTCTAACACGGCTGCTGGAAGCCCTTGCAGCCCAGGGTTACTGGGGCAAGGAGGTCTCTCCCCTGGTCATTGCTCCTTATGTGTATAAAAAACTAGAAAAAAAGATGGGTCATTGCAGCTTCTGGGGGGAAAGACTCAGACATCCAGACAGCTCAGCAGAGTGGGAACTCTTCCCCAAGCCCCTGGGAGGCCAATACCAGAAATCACTGATCACATGGAAGCAAAAGACTACAGAATCCAACTTCAGTCATGTGCCCCAAAGAAAAAAGTCTTACTCTAGATAGACAATATGCTATTTCCAGGTAAGGCCTATCCCCACCCCTTCCCGACATCACACAATTAGGGGCTGGGTCTGTTCCAGGATCATTCAGGCTGAGAGGGTCCTTTATCTCCTTAAAGACAGCAGAGGGAAGAGAAGACTCTCCCAAGACGTCTCCTAAGGACAAACCTAAGGAACTAGTATTATATTATTACAGCTGAGAGCCGTTTTACACACACAGGTGCAGTGCTATTCCTCCTGTCCACAGAAATCCTTCTGTTTTCATCTCTCTGAACTTTATTTTTACATGGTTCATTGCTAGAATGCACCCAACGGCATGAACCTCGTGTGGGATTTGGTCCAGGGCAGTATGAAAATAGTATCTGTGTGAACAACAGACATCACAATATATAAACAAAAATAAATAAATAAAGTCAGTCCAAGGAAAGAAAAAACATTTCCCTAGTAGTTTGTTTTTGCAAAACTAGCTTTACATATAATACACATAAATTATCAGAATTTCCACTTACATTGTTTTAAAAATATATATTTAACAAAACATTTCTAAATGTACAATATCTGGGTTTGTAAATCACTCAACTGGGTTTTAAGACCAAGCCCTAATAGTCACACAGATTTGCACTGGAGGGAGACTGAAGCCAGGTGTGCACAATCGTTTTGCTCATTGGTCTGGACATTCCCTAAGATAGGTGATCCTCTGACACCCGATCTAAATACAACCAGAGAGAGGCTTGACGGCCAAGTCTCCAGGTCAGAGGCACTGTCTAGACACAGCCTGAGTCAGAAGAATGGGAAAGTGGTCTTCCCCTTCCTGGACCGTGATGGTGCATTTCAGCAAGTGGGGAAAGGACAGCAGTGCTTGGCGGAACCCTGGGAAGATACAGCCCTGGAGAGCTCTCTGTCCAGGTAGGGCAGGGATGTGGGGGAGGCCAAGTATGCTGCGTTTTCCACCCATGACACAAAATCAAACCAATGAGGCGCAACCAGAGGACACGAGGAAATGGACACAACCCTAGGCATAAAGAGACAGCTCGACAAACTCCCTGGCCGGGGCAGGCACTGTGCTCCGGTTTCCAGAACACAGGGCAGAGCTGGAAGTTGGGGGCCCAGGAGCCGGGACCCCTCAGACTTCGTAAATTTTGTCCTGCAGGTAGCTGAAGAGGGAGTCCAGGCCTTTGGAGGAGCTCCAGAGCTGCTTGAGCATGACGCATTCCTTCTCGTTCACGTCTTCCAGCACCGATTTCAGGAAGCTCCGCACAAGGCATTTGGACTCCTCTAACACCTGGAGGGAGGGAGACAGGCCTGGTTAGCTGGGCGCTGGTGACTCTGCTCCAGAACTAGGTACCTGGCCCACGGGGCACTGGTCAACCTCCCATACTCGAAGCCAATGAAGCCTACCTCCTTCAGCCTGGGCCTTTGCAGCCCCCTGTTTCCCCAGACGTGTCCAGAAATGGAGCCCTGAGGCCCTGGGATGGCTCAGTGAGGCCCAGATCACCCCAGACCACTAGAGCCTTACCGGTTACCCAAGGGTGACACAAACAGAGTCCTTTTCTATAGGCATCATGAAAAAATGCAGGAGATACTGCTTTAATCTCCCAGTGATTCATTTTCATGATCTGTTAGCCATAACTCAAGGACCAATGAGAACACAGACTAAGGCAATGAAATGAAAAAAATGGTTGTCACAGTATGCATACAATCCACCCCAACAGCAACGCCCTGTGTTCAGGTTACAGTGGTAGCAATCATGGTGGTGACAAGTAAGAGTACAGCTATCGCCATCATAATAATTACAGTAAGGAGGAACAATCACAGGAATGAATAATCATCACACATAGTAATAACTGTAGTCATAAGTAATCACAATCATAGTAATCATGGTTATAAATGTAGTAGCTGCTGTCAACAGCTATGATAAATGATCATAAATGATCTACAATTATTCATCACTATAGTATTATGTATATACAATAATATATACATGGAAACACATATGTATATATGTATGTATGTATATACATTATAATATACATATATTATGATATATATATATAATAGATACACATTATGTATCTATTATATATACAGACATATGTAAATACAGTCTTGTTCCTACAGTGTTATTACCAGGATGATTACTACCATAATATGATTATTACTCATTACCATGATGATGGCAGTAATCCATCATGATAGTAATGAGTAATAACAATCATAGTAGTGAGCACTATCCACAGTAATAGAAACAATAATCACAGTAATGAGCAATAATCACAGTAACAATAGTCACAGTAATGAGCAATAATCATAGTAACAATTGTAATAATAATCACAGCAATGAGCAACAACCATAACAAGAGTAATAAGCATAAAAATGAGTCATATCATGGTAATTATAGTAATAATCATAGCAGTGGGCAATAGTCATCGTAATGAGCAATAATCATAGTAACAATAGTAATAATCACAGTAGTGAGTAAAAAATCAGTAGTAATAGTAATACTAATCACAGATCACAGTAATGAGTAATAATGACTGTAGTAACATTTGTTTTTTTGTTTTGTTTTTTTTTTTTTTTTGGACGGAGTTTCGCTCTTGTTACCCAGGCTGGAGTGCAATGGCGCGATCTCAGATCACCGCAACCTCTGCCTCCTGGGTTCAGGCAATTCTCCTGCCTCTGCCTCCTGAGTAGCTGGGATTACAGGCACGCGCCACCATGCCCAGATAATTTTTTTTTTTGTATTTTTTTTAGTAGACACGGGGTTTCATCATGTTGACCAGGACGGTCTCGATCTCTTGACCTCGTGATCCACCCGCCTCGGCCTCCCAAAGTGCTGGGATTACAGGCTTGAGCCACCGCGCCCGGCCTGTAGTAACATTTGTAATTGTAACTATAATAATGCCACTATGATCACCATCAACCAACAGAATCTAAGAGAAGTACTTTTCCTGATTTTCTTCATTTACTTCTCATGATAAGCCTGCAAGTAAGTAGTCTTTTTATCCCCATGTTACAGGTTTAGAACCCAAAGCTCCATGATGTAAAGTGGCCCAGGGCTACCTGACTACTGGAAGGTGGAAAGAGCAGAAAACCTTGTCTGGCTGATTCCAAGAGCCACACTGCTGCTGTCCTCCAGCAGAGGCACATCCAGATGTGAGGCCTTCAAGCATCCTTTGCTAGCCTCCACCAGCCTCTCCTGAAATGCCTTCAAACAGAAAGACACACAGACAGCAGGTCCCTGTCTCCAGCAGGCTGGAAGGGGCTGCAGCCTCATTTCCTGGCCTGGGCTGGAGGCTGCAGGCGGTGGGATGAACTGCCAGACTCGGCTGCCTCTTTCCCCCTGGAATGGCCCCAAAGAGCAGCATCTCCTGAAGGCCATGGGCTTCGTTCTGGTGGAGTAGTTCCTTTCTCAGGAACCATCCCCAGCATTCCTGAACTCACAGCTGTTGGCAGCAGAGATGTCCTTGCAGTATTCCTTGTCCTGAGAGCCTGCCTGCTCAGGTGTCCTTCAACAGCTGGTTTCACCTAAGCATCTGTCCCCTGCCACAGCACAGGCCAAACTCCTCCCTGCAGCTTCCAGGCCAGACTCCCACCCTCCTTTTCAGTGGCCTGGTTCCTAGCATACCGGTGCCACCTGACTGCACGCTGCCGCCTAAGCTCCCCGTGGATTTCTGACTCTTGCTGCTTCCTCTGCTTAGAATGTCTACCTGTCTCTCCATGAAGCTGATCCCAGGGTGATCAAGCACCCCTGTTTGCTCAGGACTAAGGCAGATACTGTTTAGCTGTGTCCCCACCCAAATCTCATCTTGAATTGTAGCTCCCATAATTCCCACATGTGGGAGGGACCCTATGGGAGATGAATGAATCATGGGGCAGTTTCCCCCATACTGTTCTCCTGATAGTGAACACATTTCAAGAGATGTGATGATTCATAAGGGGTTTCCCCTTTCTCTTGGTTCTCACTTCTGTCTTGTCTGCCACCATGTAAGTTGTGCCTTTCACCACAATTGTGAAGACGCCCCAGCCACGTGGAACTGTGAGTCTATTAAATCTCCTTTTCTTCATAAATTACCCAGTCTTGGGTATGCCTTTATCAGCAGTGTGAGAACGCACTAATACAATGGGGTTTCCTGGGATTGCAGGACTTTCAGTCCTAAAACCAGGAGAGTCCCAGACAAGGTGGGGCAAGTTGGTCACCCTAGTCATTAGCAAGCTTAAGAGAATCCATGTGAAGAGATCAGCAATGCCCGTGGCTCATGTGAGTGTTCGCTAACAAGGTGGAGACTCCCCACTATCACCATCACCCCAGTGGCACTGTTCAGCTTGCCAGGGGCAGGGCTTAAACACAGTAGGTGCCAATATATGGGGATGAGGCCCAGCAGGAGAACCAAGACAGCCAGGTGTGAACACAGGCAGAGGGAGAGAAAGAAGGGAGGGGCAAAAGTCTTGCCCCCAAAATGCAGCCATCAGCTCCCTGTTTCTGAAGCACAGAGAGAGTCCTAAAGTCTCAATCTCCCAAAATGCTTCTCTAAGCTCTGGAACCAGCCCTGGGGCTGCAGGAGTGGCTTTGTCTCCACCTTCCCACAGGATATTCCCCTGCTGTGTTATGAGATAAAATCGACACTTAATTAAAACCCAGTGCCTCTGCGGAGGTGTTATTTGTTTATGTGTTTTTCAGTGCATTTTCCAACAGTGACATTTAAATGTGCTGAGCAGTCGGTAGGGAAAAGAAATGAAATAACGGCCCCGTAGGTGGAGCTTTCTCTAGCCATCTCTGGATGAGTTCAAGACTTTTTGTCCTTATTTGCTTTTTGTCTTTATTCGCCTTTTCTTTGAAAGCTATAGATGTTTTGTGCTTTTGCAGGTGTTCAGGATTTACTTTGAAAGCAGTGACTGTACCCCAGAGTATCCATCTCTCCTATGAGGTTGCTCTGCCCAGAGATAATAGAGAATCTGTAATAATGCTGACTGTCTACCTCAGAATGAAGCTGTCAATACTGAGAAAAGGCATTCGTTAAACTGCAAGGGGTCTTTTGCTTATTTCCTCTGTGACTGCTGGCAAGTCAATGAAGCCCTCTGAGCCTTGCTGTCCCCATCCATACAATGGGCCTATCCTAAGGACAAGCACGCGGGAGGCGCGGGAACTCACCACGGCGCTGCAGGCTGCCATCTCCTTGACCCGTAGCATGACCTCCTGGCTGAATGTGGTGGGCCAGAAGACCTGTGACACCAGCCCCCTGCTGCAGGCCTCCTGGGCGGTGAGCTTCCGCCCGCAGAACAGCATCTCATTGGCCTGAAAAAGCAAAGGCAAGTGAAGACTGAGAGCCTGGAGGTCCACCCACGTGCCTCAGGGGGTCCAGGGCTTGCCACCTGCAACCATCCTTGTTCTGGGAGCATCTTGCCTTCCAGATCCTCATTTTATTTGGGGGTCAGACGAGATTTGGAAATTTCATGGAAATGTTTGTGTCCATGTGTATTTTTCTGAGCTTTCGTTAAATTCCCCAAAGGAGGTGTGTATTTACTGTGACTCTGCATGCCTCACACCCCTCCCATTTCTGGTGTCAGACACATGGGCATGGGTTGCGGGTTGGGTACACCTCAGAGCCCAAGACCCAGCCATGACGATATCATTGGCACTGAAATGTACCCAGCCCACAACAGCCCAGGGATAAAGAGATGCTCCCCCTAGATAATAAAGCTCAAGTGGGGTTTCCAGCTGCAGGTGTGGTAGAGAAGTCTTTCTTCATCTCTGATTGAGGTAATTCTGCAGGTAATTCAGAATCAGACCATCCTAGGTAGAGTAGGGTGTCCCTGGTGAAGACCCATAAAATTAACCAACAACACCCTCTAGAGCTAAGAAAACAAGAACATAAACAGAATTTAGTCACAGACACACGACTCTGGGTAAGTCACAGTGAGCCCAAGGCTAACATCAGTGAGCCCAAGGACCATCCACGGCTGTGTCCTGCCTGTGGAGAGGTGGGGCCACAAGGAAAGGGGAAACAGGGGAAGAGAGAGAGAGAAAGATGAAGAAAAGGAGAAAAAGAGAGAGCTGATGGTACTTGAATTCCTGGGCCTTATCTCCCCAAGGGAACTGCCACTTCAGGACTTTCCAGCTGGGAGAACCATTAAGCTCCTTTTTAAAGAATTAAACTGGTTAAAGGATTTCCATCACTGGCATCTAAAAAGGTCCTGAATAACACCGCAATGCCAAGGTAGAGGGGCACATCTCTCCCAGTGGCTCAGGACCTGACCAAGGGCACTGCCCAGTCGTGAAGGGCAGAGACCAGCCCTCCCTGGGCGCTGGTGACCTGGGCTATCTCTGTACCACACTCCCTGGATAACTTCCTTTTGCTTTGAAATTTGCAGCTGTCATATAAGGTCTGAGAGGAGCTAAACAGATGAGGTCCTAGGCACAGACAGAGAACGCGGTAGTAATAAGCCGCAACTTGCAGACAGTGACTGGTAATTAGGGCGTAACGGTCACATCCAGGTGATAGAGTCCGCACAGCTGACAACGCCTTCCATATCTGCCATCCACCTGCTTCCCCACACTCTCTTCTTCTGCCTCTATGTGCTAGCTCGTCTTGGGTTGGTGTTAAAATGCCAGGCACTCTCAGACCTCCAGAGCTATGCATACGATCCCCTGCTTAGTCTGGCTGTCACTGATGGGTCATCATGACCCAGAGGACAATCTTCCACACCAGAGGACAATCTTTTATGTCGATAATAAGCCTTAGCATATGGTTGCCTGGTTACAGATCTGAACACAAACAAAGGCCATGATGCTTTCTGAGCAACACCTCAGTCAAACGAACTCAGCAGAAGTTCACTGGGTGAAGTGGCAACTGGCCATATCTGCTCCAGTGAATCTGGATTCAGATCCACTGGCAGCTATTCCCTGGCAGGTGCAAGGTACAAGGTGAGGCCTCCATTCGTCCAGAAAGGCTCCCGGGCACCCCTCAGATACCACACTCTGCAGTGCCCTCTTTCAAGAGAACTTAGGAGTATTATGCAGAAATGTAAGGACTCAGAGAGGAAGGGGATCTTACATAGAGGTAGGGTGACCCTGGTGAAGACCCATGAAATTAACGAACGACCCACTCTAGAGCTGAGAAAACAAGGAAATTAACACTTTGATGCGTGACTCTGGGCAAGTCACTTAACGTCACAAAGCCTCAATTTTCTCTGCCATCCAAGAGGCATAATGGCAACACCAAGCTCCCAGCACAGAGGCAAGATTAACTGAGGGGTGCTTAGAACAAGGCCTGGTATGTGCGGAAGGGGTAGCAGAAATTTGCTGTTTTTGTTATGGTTGGTGATGCCATTTTCAAAACGGAACAAGGAGGAATATTAAGAAAGGAAAAAGGACACTGCTTATCAGCCTAACTATTGTAACAAAAGCAGGACCCGAGAGATGAGAAAAATGGGCTTGCAGGCCCTCCGATGAAAACACTGGGAGATGGAACTGCAAAGGAAGACAGGGAAGAAATCTAGTGTAAAAAGCCCTGCCCTTCCACAGGTGCGTGCCCAGATGCAAAGGTCACAGTCCTGAGAATGTGTAGCACTGCCTCAAGAACATGAGAGTGATGCCAAAGGCGGGGTGTTCACCCTCCGATAAAATCAAGACATCGAAAGAAATCCTGGAGTCTCTCCCTAAAAAGGAACAATTCACAATAGCCATGGGGCCACCGCTGGCTGGAAGAAGCAACTCTGCAGGGCCCGGGAGGCAGCACTCGGCCTTTCCTCTGGGGTTCCAGGGTTTGACTCCGCCACCTAGGACGTGCTGCTCTGACACTTTTGTGAGGTCTCCTGCGACCTGAGGTGTCTGCTGGCAGATGCCCCAGTGGACCCCTGGCAGAGCCTTCTGAGGTGGACATAACACAGAAAGCCCAGCACCCTCCCTGGCATGCCAGGCTCACAGGGACCAGCCATATACATTGCCATGGCCTTGTCCCCCACCCTCTCCCCACCGTCCTCACCAGGCCCCACTGACCTGACCACCCTCAACCCAGGGCCTGGCAGGCCCACTCCCCATTCCGTCCCCACCTTCATGCATCCTCTGCCTGGAATTATTGCATCCATTCAAATGTCACCTCCTCAAAGGGGTCCTTCTCTGAACAAGGTGGAACCTCCTTTCAAGACACTGAGCTGGGGAACAGATCTGAGGATCAGGGGTTTTTGTTCACCCCTGGACTCCTGGTGGGTACAGAGAGCCCGGCACTTGGTAGATTTGCAGCATTTGAAGAAAGGGAGGGAAAAAGGAAGATGACTGGCTAGATGGGGCCAGAAGGAGGGGCCTCCCTGAGAACCTTCTGAGATTCAGCTTGGACCCATGCTTATGAAACAAGGATTAGCCCATCAGAACTGAGTTCAGAGTTCGTGGTTACTCTGAACAGCAGAGAATTCCGAAGAGTCCACATGGAAAGAGCCATCAAAGGAAGCCCAGACTCAGCAGCATGGTGCCTCCAACACCTACACAGACCAGCTACACGTTCTGAACCCCTCCCTTGTCCTGACAGCTCGTCTCAGACTCACCCTCAGCTGTGGGACCTATTTAATAACGGGCTGCATTCAGAGCACAGACAGTGGAACCAGCCTGTTGGTGCTGAAATCCCACAACTGGGATTACCACTGCATGCCTTTAGACAACTCACTAAGCCTCTCTAGTCTCAGTCTCCACATCCACAAAATGGGGATCGCAGCTGTCCTGCCTCACAGGGCTGTGGACTGCATTAACAGCCCAGCCCAGCACACAGCAAGTGCTTCCTACATGCTAGCTGTCATCACTGCTCTCCCCTGTCCTGACTCGCTTCCGGATGTTGGTGTAGAATCTGACCACAGCTCACAGTGGGCTCTGCTGCCTCCATTGCACAGGAACTCTGTCTGCGCACCTGGTGACCCGGCTAACTTCTCTGAGCTTAACGTTCCATCTGTAAGATGGAAATTCATCCGTTTCCACATGGGGTGGAGACTGCTTTGTGTTCACTGATTCCTTTCCCTCTTTTTGCTGGACATGCGCTGGGCTACGTCTTCCGGCCTCCCTTACAGTCGCATGTGGCCAGAGGCTGAATCACGGCCAATGGCACATGAGTGGAGGTGAAGATGCCCCTGCAGGCCTGGCCCGCGAAGCCCTCCTGCATGATGCTTCTGGCTCCCCCTTCTCACCCACTGGCCAGAAGTGAGGGCATATCTACTGTATGGGGGCACCTGGGTCCCCAGACAGTGTGGGTGGCTCCTATACCTATGCTGGGCCATGCAAGGGTAAGAAGGAAAGCTTTGTTGTTCAAGCCACTGAGACCTTGTTACGGCACCCAGCTGACCCTAAGCCATGCCTGCAGGAGGCTGGAGTGAGGAATAGTTGAGACAGCATGCAGAGTGCACATCCATACACTGACCTCATCGCCATCTTCTCAAGCCAGGCTACTCCATCCGGCACCGATGGCGTGGAGGATCTGAGGCAGCCCGGCTGATCCTCAGGCTGATGACACCCTCAGATTTCAAGCCCCATGAAGAGCCATACCCTAAACTCAAGGCAGAGGCAGGATCCTGCCTGGGCCCGAATCCAGGAATCACAGGAGGCTTACCAGTGCGACGCCCAGGATCTGGGGGAAGGTGTAGGAGGAGCAGCCGGCAGGCGTGAGGCGGATGGTGGCGTAGGGCGTCTGGAACCAGGCCTTCTCACTGGCCCACACGATGTCACAGAGGGGCAGGATGGAGGCGCCCAGGCCCAGGGCTGGCCCGTTGATGGCCACCACGATAGGCTTCTTGAACTGGATAAAGGCCTTCACAAAGTCCCTGGCAGAAAGAGAAGACCCTCTTGAACAGGTGACCACAGCTTGCCAAGCCCCACTGGAATCTCTGATGCTGTGATGCAACCTCAGGTCGTCAGAGGTGAGAGGTGCCAGGCAAGGGTCTCGCTGCCTCAACACAGAACCACCAGCTGTCAGGTTTTCAGAGGTATACCACCGGGGTCGCTGCATGTCCTGGTTTGCTCAGATTGCCCCGGTTCATGCCCTGTGTCTCAGAACTGCACCCAGTTACCATCTGCTTCCACTCTCAAAAGCCATGGCTTAGACATTAAGTTATATGGACACCCTGGTTATTGACAGAATTTGTATATATCCTGAGGAAGTTAACCTGAATGTTAAGGTGCAGAATCAGAACCAAATGGCAGGTGTAACAGGGAGGCATATTTCAACTCAAAGAGAGAAAGAATGTTCTAAACATCCCCAGCCAAAGGTGAATGGAGTGGCTTTGCTGGGTGTGAATTCCTCACTCCTGGAGGTATTTGCATTTCAGCTGGATGATTATGTTGGGTGGTGCCGTGGAGGGACTTCATGCTTCGATGGTGGGTACCTTTTGGGGTTGATGACATTTAAAATTTCTTTCAAAAATCAGATCTAGGATGGTCTGATTCTGAATTACCTGCAGGGATGCCAGACTCATCAAGGGTGGTTCTAAATGTTGATGGCAGTCGACGTGTTAGCATGGCTCTGACTAAAACTGGACTACCTGTAGGCAGGAGCTGGAATCATGGCTAGAAGACTGGGAAGTATTTTCTCACCCCGCCCTTCTGTACTGAGCAAGCTATCTTTACTAATTAAGCAGAGCTATCAGCAATGACCTCTGTTTCCTTTGCCTCAGAGGGCTTTTTGCCTTTTCCTAGTGGCTATGTAAGATCCATAAAATTTTAAAATTCATCTGGACATGGAGGAAAGATCCAAGATGTCTAGTAAAGTCTGCATCCTTCATTACTCTCAGAGAGATTAGAAACTATAAGAACTCACAAGACTAAAATTGAAATGCCCATTAAGCTTGGTCTGACCTTTGCCTGCCTCAGTTTACCTCTCCAGGCTTCCCTCACATCACTCTTGCCCCTGCTCTTGGTGCACGAGCCACACAGGCCTCTGAGAGTTCTCAGAATACACCAACATCACAATTTGCAATCACCTTAATTAATTATTTGCTTGTTTTTAGATGCTTTTTTCCCTTTAGCTCCTTGAGGACACCCAGAGGTCTGCCCGGGGCACTGCCTGGCTTCCATCAATATTGGAATTAGCACTCAGTAAATAGCTGTTGAACAAATGCATGAGTCTGCCAGAACAAGAGCAAAGAATGCAGAGGTGAAGCAATGATGAACCAGCTCTTTGCCAAAACTATTATCCCTATTCTTCCTGGGTTTACTGGCCGACCACATTTCCCATCCCCGAATGCATGTGGATGTGGCCAAGTCCGCAAGTGCTGGCCAAACAGAATGTGAGCAAAAACCCACAGGTACCACTTGCAGGTGGCCGTCAGACCTCCCACCATGCCATCCCCCAAGCCCATTCATCTTGATGAGCATGGCGGTCTTGGAAGACATTTGCTGAGCCACAAGATGGAAGAAGTCAGATTCCTGAGTCACCACTGGGAAAACAGCTGTAGGCTGACAGTAACACCTCTTTTAGGTTTATGTGTGTGAGAAGTACACTTCTATCTATGAGGTTTATTTGTTACAACAGCTAGTATTTAACTAATACAAATGTCAGGCTGATTTACCCCTTCTCAATCAATACTGTTCCACAAAAGTTGTGGTTAGCACAGTGATGTACTGGCATCGGATTCAACTGTGAGAAGCCTGCTTAATGTTCTGCTGGGGTAGGAGGCATGTTACGATCTATGTAAGTCATCATGAAAGGATGCACCTCTGACTCAGGCTTGAGGCATCACACTGCTTGAGATGGTGGTGTTACCTCTCAGTCCCTCCTGGCCCCCGAAAGGCACTGCTTCAGAGAGGGAGTCCTGACTCCATGACTAGGGATGCTTGGTATTCCAGCGGCCCATCTCCTGGCATCATTCACTTCCTAACCCAACAGTTAGGTATTAGTTTAGGTCACCGGTTTTTGCAAGTGCTTTTCACTGAAAGCAGTTTGCAGTCTGCAGGGAATATGAACTTCTTTGCACAATCCCAGGGGGTTTGGGTGATTTTTGTCAAATATCCCATTCCTGAGGGACCTTATACAATGCCGGAATCTTAGATCTCAGAGGTGGGAAGGATTTTAGGACTCATGGAGCCATATCTTCCACTTGCTGCAGAATTCCCTCCGTTAACAGTCCAAGGATGCATCATTCTGCCTTTGTTGGATGTTTTCAATAAAAGGGGCTCAATGCCTGTCAAGACAGCCTCCCTCTCATGGGTTTCCTGTAAGCTTCTCTGATACTGTCACCACCTCGGCTCCATCCACCACATGACATCCTTCAGGAATAGATTGCAGTCCTCATGACTTTCCAGAGTCTTCCCCTGCAGGACCCCAGAGCCTTTCGCTCTGTGGTTTCCAGCCTGAGATCCGTGCAGGGAAATCAGGGACACAAGGGAAAGGGGACCAGGCATACAGAGCTCTGACACTCCACCCCAGCCCCTCCTGCTTCATCCAACCTGCCTCGCACTTCATTTCCTTGATGTGCAAATGTCACCTGACATTTAATGAAGGCCACCCCCATCCTCTTTCTCTCACCTCGGGCTGTAGATCTCTATCACAGGGAACCAACAGCAAACAGGATATTGCATTACAGGCCCTGCAGCTCAGATATCTGATCCTGGTGCAACTGCGTGGGGAAGACTGTACGCCACCTTCCCCCACATCCACGGCCATCAGGCTGACCTGGCCCACGCAGCTTCCTCTGCTCTACCCGAGCCCTGTGGCTTCTGCCTGACAAAGCTGCTGAGCTGCATGGATGTGGCAGAAGGAGCCAGAACTTCAGAATCTGAAAAACCTGGAGAGAAGACTCAGTTCTGCTTCTAACTCATGGTGAGACCTTGGACAAGTTGCCTGGTCTCTGGAGCCTCATTTTCTCCCTTTGTAAAATGGGAAAATCAGTGACCTGTGCCACATAAGGAGTGGAATAAGAATGAAAGGTGAGGTCCATGCAAAGCACTAGCCCAAGGCTGATGTGCAGGGAGCACTCAATCCCTGCTGCTATTACTATGGGTAGTGCACCTGCTGCGGAGGGTGGACACTGCCTTCAGTTGATTCTCAGACTGGTCTATGATCCATTCTCCTAGGCTACAGGAGACCCAGAAGCCAAATTCTGCTCACAGGAATGTTTCAATTTCCCCCAGAGCAACCAGCATTTGTCTTGAGACCCAGTTATCCACTCCCTTTGACCAGAGCCATGGAGGAAAACCCTCCCCAAGCCAAAGGTCAGATCCAAGTCAGCCCGCAAAGGACCGACCAGTGACTGTCATCCTGGGGCCCCCAGAGAGGTCCCCAGCAGGCCACTCCTCAGTCTCGAACCCACCCCTTGGTCCAGGCGTCCACTCCCTTGTCTTAGAATCAGCTTAGCTAGAAATCATGGCTGGAAGCACCAGCTGTAGTGACAACAACTGTAATAGTAAGTCCAAGCATGTATTATGTGCCAGGAATAGCCGAAGTGTTTCACATGGAGTATCTTTTTATTCTTCAACCTACAAACCCACCAGGGAGGCCAGTACCATCACTTTGATTGTTTTCATTTTCTGGATGAGCGAATAGGCTCAGAGAGATCAGTGACATTCCCAAGGTTGGACCACCAGCAGGTGTAGAGGCAGGTGTGGGCCCAGGCAGCCTGCTTCCAGGTGCCACGTGAGCAGCTGCTAGCCCACACTGCTTTCCTGAATTCCACGCTTGAACAAGCCACCCTGTCACCTACGACGAGTTCAGAGGAGGCAGCCTCTCTTCGGGATGGATCCTGGATGGAGGCTTCTGAACACATCACCTGAGCGCTCCCCAAATCTGCTTGTTCATTCATCAAACATTTGCAGAGTGATGGGTCCCAGTCACCAGTCCTGGTCACGTGTGTACAAGTTTTCTTTAGGCAAGGATGAGGAGGGGGTGAGAGTACCACTCCTGGGGTACCAAGGCCACGCAGCACGCCTGGTCAGCCCTATCAAAAGTGTGTCCCAAGACAAGAGATGGGGGTTTCTGCGCTGGTAGATTTTGAAGGAAGTTCTTTCATAAGAGACTTCTTTTAAGTATGCTAATACACCTAGAAAATCCACAGGAGCGGGCACAGAACGTGTAAGCAGGAATCAAACTCCTTTCAGTGACAGGGCTCCTCCCTCAGGACGCCCCTCTGGAAATCCACTTAATGTCCTCCACAGAAGGCTTCGCCAACACCTTGCGTCCCCAACTCAAGCATGGCCTCAAAAGGAACACTGCAAAGCTGGGAGAGCTGGAAATGCCTCAGAAGAGTTTGGACGGGTGAGCCACAGTCTTCTTTCTTTTTTTTTTTTTTTTTTTTTTTTAGAATAAAGAAGAGGAAGAAAGAGAAAGAGGAAGAGGGAGAGAGGATGGGGGTATTGCTTTATTGCCCGGGCTAGAATGCAGTCTAAATATGGGTATGCCTGTAATTGTCTTTAATAATGGAGACATGAAAGAAAATGAGGGAAGAGAATAGCAAACAAGGAGCCAACCAAGATTTCTTTTAAACTTCTAAGTTGATATGATGTGGTACTGATAAGAATGTATACTTTGTATATTTAAAGTGGAGAGTTCTATAAATGTTAATTACATTTACTTGTTCCAGATCTGAGTTCAAGTCCTGAATATCGTTGTTAATTTTCTGTCTCATTGATCTGTCTAATATTAATGTTGAAGTCTCCCACTATTATTATGTGGGAGTCTAAGTCTCTTTATAAGTCTTGTATGTCTGCGTATTCCTGTATTGGGTGCGTATATATTTAGGATCTTTAGCTCTTCTTGTTGTTGCATTGATCCTTTTATCATTATATAATGTCCTTCTTTGCTTCTTTTGATCTTTGTTGCTTAATTGTAACTTCTGGTTTTTATTTATTTATTTTAGCTCTCTGTTTGGTTGGTAAATCTTTCTCCATCCCTTGTTTGGAGTCTTTGTGTATCCTTGAATGTGAGATGGATCTGGATGCAGCATACTGATGGGTTTTAGTTTTTTATTCAAATTGCCTGTCTTTGGATTGGGGGATTTAGTCAATTTAAATTTAGAATTAATAATAATATATGTGAGTTTAATACTGCCATTAGCTGGCTATTTTGTCCATTAGTTGATGTAAATTCTTCATTATATTGATGCTCTTTTTGATAATTTTTTTTAGAAAGGCTGATACTGTTTGTTCCTTTCATATGTGTAGTGGTTCTTTCAGAAGCTCTTGTAAAGCAGGCCTGGTGGTGATGAAATCTCTGAGTGCTTGCTTATTCACAAAAAACTTTATTTTTCCTTCACTTGTGAAGCTTAGTTTGGCTGGATGTGAAATTCTGGGTTGAAAGTTCTTTTCTTTAAGGATGTTGAATATTGGCCCCCACTCTCTTCTGGCTTGTAGGGTTTCTGCTGAGAGATCTGCTGTAAGTCTGATAGGCTTCCCTTTGTGGGTAACCTGACCTTTCTCTCTGGCTGCCCTTAGTATTTTCTCCTTCATTTCAACCCTGGTGAATCTGACGATTATGTGCCTTGGAGTTGCTCTTCTTGAGGAATATCTCTGTGGTGTTCTCTGTATTACCTGGAGTTGAATATTATCCTGCCTTACTAGGCTGGGAAAATTTTCCTGAATAATGTCCTGAAGCGTATTTTCCAGCTTGGATTCATTCTCTTCGTCACATTCAGGTACACCTATCAAGCGTAGATTAGGTCTTTTCACATAGTCCCATAGCCACAGTCTTCTTTCTAACTCCAGGGGCATTTGTCTCTACATGGCCGTATCTTCTGCACCTCCATCCATCTTCACCTGTGGTTCTCACCCTTCCCATGCCTGTATCACCTCCTTCTTCACCCTCATCTCCTTAATAACCACCTTTTCTCTCTTGCATACAAATAAGAATCTTGTGTTTCTCTCAGTGCTCTCCATCAGTGGCACAGAAATCTCGTTAGCACAAGGCGGGTGTTCTCAACCCCAGCTGCACCTGAGAACCACCAAGGAAGAGTCACATCCAAAGACGCGCTGGCTCCACCCCAGCCTAAATAACTCGGAGTCCCCTGACGGTGGTGCCGAGCATCTGGGTCTTGGAAATGCCCCCTCGGGACTCCCTGTGCTGTCGGGGCTGGGCACCAATGGTGCAGGGGACATCTCCTTTCCCACTCCCCCATCCCTGCTAGCTCAGGAACTGGCAACTTCTGCTCCCTTTGAAGCATTGAGAATAATTCTTTCTGCGTCCACCATCTAGCCCTGCGCTCTGCCTAAGGGGAGCTCACTTGCCTGCTGAGATGGCAAATGTCTGAATTCCACTGGCCATGTTTTCCCAGAGGTAGGCTAAAGCATTCAGTCTCTCATATTATTTGGGATCTCTGCTTCGGGGCCCCCTGGACTACTCAGCTGGGAAAGTCAGAAACCAGTCTGGGCCGCAGGCCCCAGCCACATTCTCCTACAGCTTCCTAGAGATGAAGCTTTCAACCCTGCCTGCCTCTGAAACCTCTTTCTCCATGAATTTGGTTCTCAAGAGTCCAGAGGTGCATAGACATCACCCTGCAGACCCCAAAAGGTAGAGGCTATGGGGACTGGAGAAAAGGTTTGGCCCCTCAGCTTTGATACATCTAAGCCAAAAAGGCAGGGACAGGCCAGGGAGATGCTGCCCTCACCAGAGAGACTGGGCATGCAAAGCCAAGGGAAGGAATCATTCAGCGGGGGCTCTGGGAAAATCCATTCTGAGTCCTGACCCCTGGGTACCCTGTTTCTCTTCAACTTACATCCCCATGGTGACCCAGCTGCGATCCTTATTCCTACATGCAGGAATGACCCCTACCCCACCCCACACTGTGACAAGACTCATCCGTGTCATTCCAGGACTGACGTGGGTGTCGCACCTTGCCTGCAGCCGTCAGCGATCATCTGTTAATAGATCCCCCCAGCAGAGGTGAACAGCTGCCCACCAGAAGGAGCGGCCATTGAAGATGATGGGCAGAGGTCAGGATGGGCCCTTGCCTAAGAGGACAGTCTGAAAAGCTGGGGCTCTTGGAGCTGCTAATGATTCCTTCCAGTCTGTATCAGTTTCCCCGGGAACAGTCGCTGCAAACTACGGGGCTTAAACAATCAAAATATATTCTATCCTAGTTCTGGAGACCACAAGTCCAAAATCAGGGTGTTGACTGGGTTGGTTCCTCCCAGTGGTTCTGAGGGAGAAGCTGTGCCAGGCCTCGCTCTCAGTTTCCGGCAGCTGCTGGCCGTCCTTGGGGCTCCTTGGCTTGAGGCTGCAAGACTCTAAGCTATCCCTTGTCTGTCGCATCACCATCTCCTCTGTCTGTGTCCCCTCTTATGAAGTCAGTTCTGTCTGCATCTGGAGCCCATTCCGATCCGGGATGATCTCACCCCAGGACTCTGAACTTAGATCTGCAAAGAGCCTTTTCTCAAACAAGGTCACCCTCACAGGTTCCCGGAATTGGAACATGGACGTATCTTTTAGGGACCACACTTCAACTCACTGCAAGGGCTTTGCATGCTACTGAGCTGTGTGTGCATGCAGTGGAAATGAAGGGCTGTGTCAGGCAGGTTTCCCTGGGAAATCCCGCTAATGCCTCCACTGAAATCTATAAAGCAGATAAAGACCATGATGGAGGCTCCATGGGTCACAAAAATGGTCACTCGGTTCTCTGGGTGGGCTTGGGTGGCCTCATGCATGAGAAGAGAAGCACGCTGGAAATCCTGTGGTCCCTTTGACACATGGAAAGGCAGTAGCAAGAGGGCATAGCTGGGACCAGGCAAAGCGCAAACCATGTGAGCACAGCCAGGACACCTAAGCATCCAATAACCACAACGCCTTTCCACCTACAGTGCTCAGTCTCATCGTGTCTCTTCTGGCAAGAATTCTGCAACAGGAAACATACAGGTGTTTTGGAGCAGGAGCCCCAGTGGATTCTTCACCCTGAAGAGGGACTCAGAATTCCACACAAAAGAGCACCCCAGCGTTACCTCTTGGAGACAATGCAAGCCCTCACAGCCCCCTGTAGCCTCATGGGAATCGGCCTCCCTCTGTGTGGCACTTCGACAGAGTCATGGAGATTGGAGGCCTGACTTGTGGCCTGAGGCGCTGTGACACCATGTGGAATAAATGTTCTTTCTCATGTGACCAGGGAAATTCCTGAATTGTGACTTGTCTGATTCTTTTTTTTTTTTTTTTTTTTTTTGAGGCAGAGTTTCGCTCTTGTTACCCAGGCTGGAGTGCAATGGCGTGATCTCGGCTCACCGCAACCTCCGCCTCCTGGGTTCAGGCAATTCTCCTGCCTCAGCCTCCTGAGTAGCTGGGATTACAGGCACGTGCCACCATGCCCAGCTAATTTTTTGTATTTTTAGTAGAGACGGGGTTTCACCATGTTGACCAGGATGGTCTCGATCTCTCGACCTCGTGATCCACCTGCCTCGGCCTCCCAAAGTGCTGGGATTACAGGTTTGAGCCACTGCGCCCGGCCATGACTTGTCTGATTCTTAAGCAAGATACAGCGGCCTCATCCAGGTGACCATTGGGTAACAGCTATAAACCAGCTAAACAGCTGTAGTGTCTAGAAATCACACTCACTTGCTTTTGATATACTGATAAAGAATGGGGAAATAACTCCCCTTTAGTGTCCCAAAAGGGTATTCATTGTTGGGACTGGATGTCATCCCCAGGATCCCAACTTTTGCTTAGGGGTATTAAGAAAGGGGGAAATACTTTGTACCTTACTGAGTCTACAAACACACAGCTGCCGAGGGAGCCCCTCCGTCAACTTGCCCACAGCTAAGCCGCGGCAGTGCTGGGACACAGAAACCACCAGACAACCTCCCCATCAGGCAGCGGGTGGAAACAGTGTGCGTAACACATGGCTACTACCAGACTCAGGCCTTGAGAGCAAATACAATCTTTTTGATCAAAAGAATGAAAGTGGGATCTAACCCAGAGGAGCAAAGAAGCATCCCTAATTTTGGCAGAACTAAGGTTACAGATAAAAATACAGGATGCCCAATTGAAATCTGAATTTCAGATAAATAACCAACATTTTTACAATGCAAGCAGGTCTCAGGTATCGCACAGGATGTACTTATGCTAAAAATAAAATTCCTGGTTGTTTGAAATTCAAATGTAACTGAGCAGCCTGTATTTTTACTTGGTCATCCTACGCAGGACCCCAAGGTGTGGGAACAGGAAGGAGCAGAGCTCACCTGATGGCTTCTGCAATCCGAGTGCTCTCCTTCCGCCGGTCACTGGACAACCGGCCAATTAGGTAGGAATAATCCAGGCCGCTGCAGAACACGCTCCCCACTGCGCTGAGGAGCAGCAGTTTGCTGTCGTCCGTGGCTGCGTTGCAGAGCGCCCGCCGGACTTCTTTCATGATCTGCAGGCAGAGATGAATTTGCAGGGATGTTAAGTGTCTATCCTGTAAGCCTGGGGCTTTCAGACCACAAGACAGCCAGAGGGCTGACCCCCTGAGGGTAGAGGCCAGCAAATCTGCTTCTTGCCTGTGCAGGGAGCCTCCCCTGAATACAAGCATGAATCCAGAGGAAGGAGAAAAGCACTTATCATAACCAAAGCCCTCCAGCACCAGCCCCAGAGCAGGCAGAAGAGTGCTAACAAGGAGGCAGTGTGGTCAATGCCTGCAGCTCTGGAAGCCTGGCCTGGAGTCACTCAATCCCTGGTAAATCTCTGCAAATCTTGTTCTGGCATTTGTGTATTTAGCACTTTAGAAGGTGTGGAATAAGTCTGTGCACGGCCCAAGTGAGGGGTGTAAGTCATCTCTAGATGACTCAATTTAGTTATTATACACTCTTGCTCATCTTTCATTCAGCTAATATCCCACATGGCTTGCAGGTAGCACATGCATGTGGGCTCTGGAATCAGATACAGACCTGGGTTTAATGTCCCACTGCAGTTCCAGGCTCCTGGTCCAAATTCTGGCTCTGCAGCTCACTAGCTATGGGACCTGAGCCATGCTGATTATTTATCCTCAATGTCCTCATCTAGAGGGTGTACCCACTCTCAAGGCCTACAGTGAAGAATAAATGAAAGGAAAGGTTATGGCCAGGCAGGGTGGCTCACACCTGTAATCCCAGTACTTTGGGAGGCTGAGGCAGGTAGATCATGAGGTCAGGACTTCAAGACCAGCCTGGCCAAGATGGTAAAACTCCATCTCTCCTAAAAATACAAAAATTAGCCAGGCGTGGTGGTGGGCACCTGTAATCCCAGCTACTCAGGAGGCTGAGGTAGAGAATTACTTGAACCCAGGAGGCAGAGGTTGCAGGGAGTCAAGATCATGCCACTGTACTCCAGCCTGGGCAACAGAGCGAGACTCTACCTCAAAAAATAAAAAAATAAAAAAAAAAAAGGAAAAGAAAAGAAAGGAAAGGAAAGGTTATGCTCTGGCCACCTGCAGGTTCACATTTCTGGGAAGTATGATGAATTCTGGATAAAAGGCATTTTGTTCCTCCTCTTCATGCCACTAAAGGTGCCATTTGACATGGAAGAACTGTGTTGGCTACCCTGCCATCATGGGGCAAGTTCCCCTCATCTCCTGCGTGTATCTCCTATGTATGCCCTGGGATTTTTAGGACTCTATGATCTTGTCTGGAGCAGGTGCAGGGCAGGAGACAGACACAGGTGCCCTCGGTAAGTGACCACCAAGTGCTACCTTAGCAGTGAACACATTCTGCAGGCCAGGTACCCTGCTAGGTGGGTTCCAGCCTCCCCAGCACCAGTGAGTGGGCAGGCACTGTTCTTACTTCCCTCTGGAGACCAGGGAACAGATGCCTTGAGAGGTTATGACACTAGTCCAAGGCCATACGACTGGTAAGTGCTACAGGTGGATGTGAGCCTTTGCCCGGCGCACACAATGCCTAATCTATGTGCTTTGACACTGCAAACTCCCGCTGTCTGGCCATGGCCTCCCATTCATGGAGAAGGAGAGCCGTCAGCTCCAGAGCAAGCAGCCAGGCCAGGGAGGAACAGGTAGGGATGGGGTAGCTAGGAGAGCCCAGAGCTCCCAGTTACGACCCTGCAGCCTTCTTTGAACGTCTTGCCTGTGCCAAGCCCATATTCACCTAATTATCTTTGCTTGCGCCAATCTCCCTGCTCCTTGTGATGCTGCCCAGGCTCCTTGATTCTGAAAGTCCTTCTATGACCCACTCCATTATCCTCTCTCCACCCCCCCTTGCCCAGCACCCCCACTACTTTTCTTCATGTTTCATACATTTACCTGTCTTACCCACCACTTGTTTCCTGCCTTTTATTTGTCCACACTTGCTCAACTGTGATTTTAATAAAGACAGGAATGGCATCTTTCTTACTCCCCACCGTGTCCTCAGAGTCTAGCACAGTGCCTGGGGTATGGTGGACACTCCGTATCTGCTTGTTTAATCACCTAGAAACTCCCTTGTAGCCCTTTTCCACAACTTCAGAAGAAAATGAGGCAGGCTGCTTGCTCAGACACCTAGAAGCTTTTACAAGGTCAACTCAAAAGGCACCTAAGAAAATCATTTAGAAGACTGGAGAATTTGCCACCAAAAAGCTTGCACCCCATGACGGCTGTGTTTACATTCTTCAAAGGCATGCAGCTGGGCTGTTTAGCTCCTCATCATACGAAGGACGATCTTTGGATGAACCTGAAAGTCACAGAGCACTTGCCCCTGAGTACTCGCACCCTCAACCCCTTGTGAGGCGGGCATTATTACTACCTCCATTTTACAGAAAGGGAAACTCAGTCTCGGGGAGAAAGTGACTTTCATAAGGCAACATGTCAGTAAGTGGTAGAGCCTGCGCTAACAGACTGGCCGGCTCAAAGTTTCCTGCTGAGACGGTACAGGCTCTGTCCGCCCCAGGCACTTTCAAACTTTGCTGCTCAAAGTGTGGTCCTCAGAACAGAAGCCTCGCATCACTCAGGAGGTGGCCAGAAATGCAGCGTCTAGGGCCCCAGCCCAGACCTACAGGTGGTTCTAGAAGGTCGCCATGGGACTGTGGGGCTAGAGTTGGGCACAAGCTCCACTTCTACCCCACAGTGTCTTGGGTGATCTGGGGTGAAATCATTAGCCTCTCCTGGTCTCTCTATCTGTAAAATTCAGAGCTACCTCAGATTAAACTAACCAACAAACAAGATGCAAACCGACTGCTTAGTGCAGGGCATGGCACATACCCTGCAAGGGGTCCCCTTTGATTTTTTACTTTTATTTTTTTTTGAGACAGAGTCTTGCTGTTTTGCCAGGCGCCAGGCTGGAGTGCAGTGGTGCGATCTCAGTTCACTGCAACCTCCTCCTCCTGGGTTCAAGGGATTCTCCTGCCTCAGCCTCCCGAGTAGCTAGGACTATAGGCACGTGCCACCACGCCCAGCTAATTTTTGTATTTTTAAGTAGAGACGGGGTTTCAACATGGTCTCGATCTCTTGACCTCATGATCCGCCCGCCTCAGCCTCCCAAAGTGCTGGGATTACAGGCGTGAGCCACCGCGCCCAGCCCAGAAGTACCCTTTTATATACTGACCCTACGGAACAGGTCAGGCTCTGCCCCAAGAAATTTCAATCCTCACTACTCAAAGTGTGGTCCTCAGACCAGCAGCTTCACATTATCAGGAGCTGGCTAGACGGGCAGAGTCTTGGGCCCCAGCCCAGATCAACAGAATAGGTCTCTGCATTTTCATGGGCCCTGCAGGGAATTCATACATATTATATTGTTTGAGAAGTGCTGCTTTATGATGTGAACTCACTTAGCCTTATGAGGGCGTCACTTGTTCAAGCCCCATTTTATGAATGACAGAATCAAAGCACAGTGACTTTGCGAAGTTTGCAAGTGTGGGGTGGAGCTAGACTAGGACTCGGGAAGTCAGGCTTTGGGGCCCATATCCTTCACCGCAGGCTAGGCGGCCTCCCAAAGCTCAGGGCTTTTCTTCTGAAGACCTCCACGTGATAGCAGTCTGGCTACGGGAGCAGCAGGAAATGAACTCTGTGGTGCTCAAGGGAAAGCAGACCCTTCTCCCCTCCCAGACTGTGGACTTTAGGATGGAGCCAGGTCTGAAGCTGAGCTCCTGCCACACACATGCTGTGTTCTGAGGTCCAAGCATCATCTAGACTCTCAAAGTCTGTGTACTGGCTGAACCAACCACCCACAGCCCTGCACGCTCCCCAAATCCTTACAGTTACAACTGTGCAGTGGACACTGCGCATCTTGACTAGACATTGTCTCTTGGGTGCCTGTTTTCCACAAGGACTCATGGCAGTGTGGCCAGGCCGAAAGGGTGCAGGCTCTGGAGACAGGAAGCCTGTGATGGAATCCGGCTTTACCATGAACAAGCTCAGCCCCTCTAGTCCTTCTGCTACCTGTTTGCCACACCACAGTTAGGACAACCCACTCCAAAAAATAATTTATTTTTGCTGTAAGAAAACTCTCCCATGATAAGCTACAACTCCAAGCCTGCCCTGTATGTGGATTTGAAGTTCTGAGTTACCACACCCGCATGGGGAAGAGCCACAAGATAAAAAAATTAACACAGAAATTGGACACAGGCTAGTAATACCCCTGAGGCATCTGATGGAAATAAATGTAAAAATACTCTGGAGAGAAACTGCAACCCAGACTGCACAGAAATTATACAAGAAAAAAATCCTAGATGAAGATGAGCTCACATTAAAAAATTACAAAACACTTGAGGAAATACCAGTTGGAATACTCAGCAAATGAGAAGATTATATAACATGACTTCAAGTAATAGAAGAATCCAAAAGGGACTGCAAAATAAGGATGTGTGAAATAATCACAGAGAGGAAAAGAGACATGAACAATAAGGAAAGAACAGGAGAGCATGGGGAAAAATAGATTTGAGGAGAGAAAGAAAATTCTGGAAATGAAAAACAAAGTCATGGACATCTTCTGAGATCAGCAGCAGATTAGGTGGCTCTAAAGGGAGCATAAATTAACCAAAAGACCTGAAGTAACTGACCAAAATGTAGCACAGAAAAACAGAGATGGAAAATATAACAGAGAGATTAAAGACAAGAATGATAAAATTTAAAACAGGTGCTGCAGGGATTCTATCAGGAGATCACAGAGAAGAGGAGACAGTCAATATCTAAAGAGATAAAGGATGAAAATTTAACAGAATTGATGAAGGACACACTAGTTTCCTATGCCTGCTTAAAAATTATTATAAATTTGGTAGCTTAAAATAACACAAACTTTTTATCTTACAGTCCTGTAGGTCAGAAGTCTGATACAGGTTTACTGAGCTAATATCAAGCTGTCAGTAAGGCTGCATTCCTTTGTGGCGGCTCTAAAAGAGAATCACTTTCTTGCCTTTTCTAGATTGTAGAGGCCACCCACATTCTTTGGTTCACGGACCCTTCCTCCATCATCAAAGGCAATAATGGCCAGCTGGGTTTCCCCACTTTCTCTGTGTCATTCTGACAGATTCTTCTGCTTTTCTCATCTACGTACATCATACATCCAGGTAGTCTAGAATACTCTTTATTTTAAGGTTAGTTAACTGGCAGCCTTAATTGCCTCTCTGAAACCTTAATTCTGCCCTGGCCATGGAACCTAACATAGTCAAGGTTCTGGGGATTTGGACATGAATATCTTGGGGAGAGGGCATCTATCTACCAACAGACTTGAATCCTAAAATAAGAACCACAACAAAAAGCTAAGCAATAGAAATAACAATACATTCATGGATAGACATATCATATTTAAACTTCGGAACATCAAAGACAAAGTAAAACCTTAAATACATCCAGAGGAAAAAGAAAACTTACCCACAGAGGGTAAATATTTGGCTGGAGGCAAATTCTACACAGCATAAATACATTCCAGAGGGTAGCAGAATACAATTGTCAAGGTACTGAGGAAAACAACTGTCAACAAATTCTTCACTCAGCTAAACTGACTTAAAAGGAACGGTAAAAATAAGGCATTTTCAGTAAAAGAATGTTTACCATTTCTCGATCCTCACTGTAAGATCTAAAAAGGAATGTACTTCAAGAAAAAGAAACTATATTCAGAAAGAAAAACTGGTGTGCAAGAAACAATAACCAGTAAAGACATTGGTGGCTCATGCCTGTAATCCTGGCACTTTGGGAGGCTGAGGCAGGCAGACTGCCTGAGTTCAGGAGTTCAAAATCAGCCCGGGCAACATGGTAAAACTCCGACTCCCCTGAAAAAACTGGAGGAAACTGGTTGAATATGCTGTTAAATCAATATAAGAACTTACTCTAAAGATCACAACACTTACATTGATTAATTTGAAGGCAGAGGTTGGTATGGGGTAGAACTGTAGTAACTGGCAATAATACTGTAGAGGATGAGAGGAGGAAGGACTAGAGCTAGAATAGTTCAAGGTTATATGCAGAAGAGGTGAAGGTAGTTACACTTAGCCTTTGTTATGTGTATATAATTTAGGGATAACTTCTTAAAAATACATGAATTGCAATGAATGGGGAGGAAGATAAAATAAAGAATACCCAAACACTCTACTACTAAAACAACAGCAGAAAGCACATAGTGACAGAAAACAAGGCAAGGGAATGTGCCTGGGTGAAGCTTAGAGTCTAACAGAGGCGGAGGTAAGTGAGCAAACTTCTAAAGAATCATTATTAAAGACTCCACAGGCATAATCAGAGCTTATGGAAGTTAGCGGGGTACTAGGAGGATATTGTTTTTTATGGTTAAACTTTTAAAGGAACTCCCATTTGTGAAGCACCTAGTAGGGCCAGGAATTGCACCAGGTAATTTCCATACAATATTTTATTTCAAACAAAAATCTGGTAAGGTAGGGGATGGTATGTCAATCTTGCAAGTGACACCATGAAGACTCAGAGAGGTGCGGTAAGATGTCCAAGGTCACACCGGCAGTAAGAGGTAGAACCGTGATTTAAATCTCATACTAGCAATCCTTTACTTTCTACTACTTCATACTGTCGGATGATTTTTTTAAATGGATAGATTTTAGTGGAAAAAACAGGACTATATTTCAATCTGAAGTGAAAATCTCCAGGCCTGTGCCCTGCTGGAAGGAAGGAAAGAATAAGGACATTCCAGCCTATCTGAGTATAAGCAACAGATATTCATTGGGGACATCAAAAAAGCTCACGGGTCGCTATCTTGTGGGTCCTTTAATCCATCTGCCTCCAGAAATAGATATACTCTCACCTATACATGAACTCTATTTCTCTGAGAGGCAAATAAAGAAACGCTGCTGTAAAGAGGTGAACTGAAATTCTATGGATGACTCAGGGAGTACCCTCTCTGGCTAAGGCCATGCTTACTTAGTGGTCAATTTGTTAAGAAAAAAAAAAAAAAGATGAAACAAAACAGCCATCTCATTTATGAATTAAATTGAAAATAAATTTGCATTTTATTGATACAAAAGAAGTGCAAACTATACTTCTCTTCATTAAAAAAGTTGTATCTAGTTTCTATCTCTTTTCTCTCCTTTTTGGTGTTGGTCATTCAATCTGGACAGACGGCTAAGGTTCGACCTTCTTGAAAGACCCCAAATTTTATAATGTAACTGGTTCATTATAAATAAAATAATAGATGTTCTAAAATTAGTCCACATTCTCTTTACTTCTTAAACAGAATATACTGTATGCATATAACTACTTCTCAATGGTCACCTGCTGGCCTATAACAAACCAATTCCTCTTAGAGGCTTCTGGGATGTGATTCTATTAACAAGTAGTCCCAGACTGCTGTGTGTTTTTAAGTCCTAAATCTGCCCTTTAAATTCACTGCCCTCATTATGCACTTCCTAGTTGCCACTTGCACATGCTATTAGTTATCTGCTGGAGAGAACAGATTCCTGCTCTACAACTTCTAGCTTCAGATCTGGCATTTATAGCCAGATATCCAAGTTCATTAGAATGTGATGTAAAAGAATCAACCAAGATCCCTCTCTGTATACTTCATCTGTACCTGCTGAAATCCAGGCACACTAGGCCCATCTCAAATGCAACCACCTTCTAGGGAGATTTTCCCAAACCCCAGACTAGATGCACTCTCCCCCTTCTCCCGAAACTCTGAATACTTTAAATCCTTCTGATGCTTTTGACAAACTTCCTTGTAGAAGGTGCACCTTCTTACTGCATCTTGTCTTCTACGTGATTTAAACTCCTGGTATTCACATCCTTCTGTAACCCCCTACCTTCAAGAGAAGACTGGACTTAGTGGCTGGTTTCAAAAACAGAAGATGCCAAAATGATGGCATGTCACCTTCAGGAGGAGATTAGGTGACAAAAGGACCATCCTCTCTTGCTATCTTTCTTGGAGTTCTTGCTCTTGGGGAAGAAAGCTACCTTGTCATGAGTAGCCCTTAGAAGCGGCTCACATGGTAGGAAATAGATGCAACCAACAACCACATGGGTGAGTTTGGAAGTGAATTCTCCTCCAGGCGAGCCTTTGTATGAGACCGCAGCCCCAGCCTCCACTTGACAGTAGCCTTGTGAGAGATCCTGAGCTGGAAGCATCCAGCTGAGCCATGCCCAGATTCCTGACCCATAGCAATTATGAGACAATAAATGTCTGCTGTCTTAAAATACTAGGTTTAGAACAACTTGCTATACAGTTATAGATAACTAATACAATCTCTTAAGAGCTAGAATAGTATACTTACCATGGCAGTCTTTACCACCTCAAGAAGTTTATAGTCTAACAGAGGAGGGGGAGGACATCAGACATTTAACAAGTTACTACCCAAACATATGTAGACATGTGATAAGACTTGGGGAAGTGATGGCTGAGCTAAGCCTTGAAGGAAGAGCAAGGGGGAGTGAAGCAAAGAGGAAGAAAAAGGGGGGCATGTATAAAGGCCCTGGAGCAGGTGTGGGCATGAAAGCAAGCCAGGCGACTGGGGTACAGGAGGAGAGGTATGTGAGGTGGGCTGCACGATTAGGTGGGAGTGCGCCATACCGAGGGTTCTGTCAGCTAGGGTCATCAGGAGCCATCACCACATTCGGTTGCGGGGGGGTGTGCACATGAAGGGGTGACTTGGCCAGAGCTACGTTTCTGGAGGATCATTCTCCCTGCCTTATGCAGAATGGGTTACAGGGCAGGAAGCATGAAAGGAGGCAGACTTATGAGAAGGCTAAATCACAGCAGTCCAGACAAAACAGCCTAATAGTGCACTGTAATGATTTTGGTGGAAACAGAAGTAAACACATTAAAGAGCTATTCAAGAAAAAAGGTGAACTGGCCTTCGGACAGGTCTGGACACGGGGGCATGCCAAGAAGGATGTGAAAGGGGACTCCTGCATCTCTGCTGCATTCCTGGGAGTGGTGGCAGAGTTTCTGCTGAGGCCAAGGGCACTAAAGGAAGGCCTAGAGTCTTCTCCCAATGGGGAAGTGGATAAGCTTTTAATCAAGGAGGCTTTGTGCAATCTGTTTCACTGACTCTTTCCTTAAGGGGCATTTCTGTTCAGCTCTCGGTTCTCTGCAGTATCCCAGATAGGAGATACATTACAGCAAACCCACTAGCTTCAGAATCTACTTAATGCATCCAGTAATGTATGAATTTCTACCCGTGAGGCCAATCCAACCAATGTCAACTACACAACTAGGAAAAGCAATTTAATTATTACAGCCGTGAAAGTTGTTGCCTTCTGGTTTCTCCATTCACAGGCAAGGCAAGGCCTGCTGGTGAACATTAAGTGGCCTCTGCTTCACGTTAACAATGAAAGGAACGTTTATTAGATACCTCCTGTCTACCCGGAGGTACTTTGTGGGCCCCTTTGCATACATTATCTCTAATCTCATCAGTAAAATACTGTAAAATTTCTATAAATGAGGAAGCTCAGAGAAGCAAAGTAACTTCCCACGGTAACAGCACGGTAAGTTGAAGGCAGGATTGGAACCCAGGTCTGCTAGACTAAAAGCTGTATTCTTCCTCTCGCGCCACCTCTTCACTTCAGTAGGGCCTTCGTTAGGGGCTGGTTTACCCAACCAGCCAGTCACCCACATGCTCGATCCACTTCAGTTGTTCAGACCGCTGAAAATAGCAGATCAATAACTTTGACTGTTTTCCTACTGTTCTGTGACCAACCGACACCGATTAGCAACAGAACCCCAATTAACTAAGCCCGCAGCTCAGGAGGTGACAACCTGTGCACCTTAAATTAGCTGAGCACAACACGTTTTCCATGATGAGTGGGCAACAGCTACCACCCAGGGCTCCTCCAAAGAGAGAATGAACTGGAGACTCCACATGCATTCAATTTGTTGAAGGAAAATGCTGTGCCTTTTTAGAGCATGCTTTTAGAAAGTAGTGAAGTAGAAAGAATGTAGGAAAAACGGGTCTGGCACATTATTTTAAGCAAGATAAGCTTAAAATAATGAGGTTTTCAGGTGTATAAACATGTGAAGAGCTGCTTTCAGGGTCAAGTGCAGGCTCTGAAGTTCTCTGAATCCTACTCAGAGGTCTACAGGGCAGAGAACTCCAGGGATGCTGCCGTTAACAGGTCGAGGAGGGAGAGGCCCCCAAAACACCACGCTCAGAGAAGGGGCAGCACATAGCCACCACCCCACAACCCCAAGACTTCAGCCACAGTGCTTCCCTCACCATGTGTCAATCATTCCAGATGGCCATGCCCACAACCCCATAAAAGAACCAGGGTCTATTTCAACCGTAATATTAAGACATGTAATCACAAGTCCAAGAGCACAGTACTTTCTTCCCACCACTCCACTTCGTGTGCCTCCCTGATGGTACGGGATACACTGGGCAATACCAAGCCATTCTATCACCCCAGTGTGAGTGAGTGGTCATCCCTTGACTGCATCGCCCAAAGCATACCCTTCCCATTGACCTCCCATTGCCATTATGAAAAAGAGAGTCCAGGATATTGCAAGGACAGAAAAAGGGGTCTCAGAGTTCAGTGTCTTCAGGGGATCTTGCACTGGGATGAACGGAAGAGATAAAAGGGAGGGCAAGAAGAGTAGAACGCCTGCCCTACTGGCACCTACCTGGTTAAGCTGTGAGACCCTAGCCCAGATGGACTGTTTATTTTCTCAACTATACAATGAGCCTCGATTTTTCTCATCTATGCAATATGGATCATAACAATGCTACCTCAGAAGGGAGGTGACGAGACGACACAAGATAAAGACGAAATACAAGGAACCAAAAGCCCCTGCTCACTGGTTGGCACCGTTGTCGCCATTTACCACTCTACTGCCCTACCCCGGGAACCTGGTAGGAGAAGGCTGCTTAGAGGGGCATCTTCCCACCTTTGTGCTGTCAAGTATCTCTTCCCTGCTCCCCTCCAGGTACCCTGTATTTTGAAGGATGTTGTCAACCTCACTGCATTAAGTATTCATTGCTTCCCTATTTTATTCACCTAAGACACAGAAGCATGATTAATATTTACAAAGTAATGTAGAAAAGTCAGTAAAATAGACTTCATCAAAATTTAAAAATCTGTCATAGGGCACTATCAAAAAAGGAAAAAATCAAACTCAGAGAATGGGAGAACATAATTTCAAGTCATATATCTGAAAAGGGCTTACTATCTAGAGTATATAAAGAATGCTTAAAACTCAACAATAGAAGGAAAATTTTAAAAATAGGCAAAGGATCTGAATAGGAGGAAGAGAGAAAAATGACCAACACACCCATGAAAAGACGCTCAGCATGATTCATCACCAGGGAAATGCAAACCAAAGCCGTGATGCGATACCACCTCACATGCACTAGCATTGCTAAAATAAAAAAGACAGACACTAACAAGTGTCAGCAAGTATACAGGGAAATGACAACCCTCACATACTACTGGTCAGACTGCAAAATGCGGGAGCCACCGTGGAAAACACTTTTCCAGTTCCTCGAAGAATTCAGTTAGTAATATGACCCAGCAATTCTAAGAACTGAAACAGATTCAAGAAAATTATAATGGAAATTAGACATATATCCAAGAAACTTGAAAATATACGTTCATATGAAAACCAGTATATAACATATGTAGAAATATTATCCATGAAAGTCAAGGGTAGAAACAACCCCAGTGTCCAACAAACAGAAAAGCTGATAGACAAAATACAGTCTATTCACACAGTGGAATATTATGCAGTCATAAACAGGGATGAAGTATGGATACATGCTGCAACATGGATGAAACTTGAAAATATGCTAAGTGAAAAAAGCCAGACACAAAAGGCTACATACTGTGTGTTTCCATTTACACAAACTGTCCAGAACAGGCCAATCTATAGAGACAGAAAGAAGATGAATGGTTTCCACAGGCATGGGGGAAAGGAGAATGGAGTTACTATTTCACGTGGGTGAGGTTTCTCCTCGAGGTGATGAAGATGTTCTGGAATTCGATAGGGATGATGCTTGCACAGCTCTGTGAATATACTAAAAATCACTGAATTGTACATTTTAAAAGGGTAAAATTGATGGTATGTGAAATCAATCTGTCTCAGTTATATATAATACATAGTAACATATATTATGTATTATAAGCTGAGTGAGATGTATTAACTGAGTGAATGTGATATCTGCAGCAAACCAGTGTGACATGCTGACGGCAACAAAGTTTAGCTAGAAGAGCCCGAGATGTGAAGTTTGGATTCTGGGTCTGCCCCTTGGCCAACTCTGTGTCCACCATTGGTTGAGTGAATCCCTCTGCACCATGGTGTTCATCTATAAGATGAGACGGTATCATTAGGTGGTCATAAAGATCAAATGGAATAATGTACATAAGACGATGAGCAAATTGCATCCTGCGGTCAGGTTTTTATGCATTCTGGTTACCGTCCTCAGCTCCCTGATGGAAGGAAGGAGAATGCCACTGTCCCATTCAGAGTGAGAAGGAGCCACCGCCCAGCCCGTCCTTCCCTCTGGCTGCCACCCCTTACCTCAGGTGTCAGGGCGTTGTTATCAGAGGTCTGACTGGACAGCAGGATGTGCGTGAACCCTTCTTCCTTCCGCACGACGATGTCTCGAAACCGACAGTTGCTTTCATTCTGGCGGACACTGTACCTGAGCCTCTTGTCAAAGACGTAGTCCTTCTCCGCTTCCAGCTTCCTCTTCACCGGACTGTGCAGGTTCAATCCCCCGTTGGTCAGAGCAGAGCCTTCCAAAACCAGATAAACAATGTAAGAAACTGACACGGGCCACATTCCTAGAAGGATGTGCTCAGAGGACACTGGGATTTTCAACGGAAGGGCTTGTATGTGGCTGGGACACACCACCTCCTCCCCTGTGCCACCCTGTATTCTAGGAAGAGGGAAGATAAAGAGACGGGTGGGATTCCTACATTTCCAAATTCAGAAGCAGGCCTACAGGGCTCTTTGTGAAGGTGCGGTCCTCTGCTCTTTTCTCCCACACATTAGATTCTGTTCAGATTCCTTGGCCACAGGGAATCCACTGACCACCCTGAGAGGCAGCCCACTCCACTGGTGGATGTCTATGAATGATAGGGAATCATCAATAAGAGCAAGACCAGCAGCTAACCTTTATCCAACCCATACTATGTGGTAAGCACATCACAGGCATGATTTTATTTAATATGAGAAACAGAGATTGGGCTCTGGGACCCCCCAGTGCTTTGCTGGGGGCTGCCTTGAGATGAGAGAGGTGAGCACCAAGCAGGCAATGTCCTTAGGTCTCTCTCTCTTCCTCTCCCAAATCAATTACAATGACTTTGCATTTTTCTGTTTTACATATTAGCATTCACAAGCGGCCTGAAAGCGCCCCGATGAAAAGGTCTGAAAACTAGTAACAGAATGAACCAGCTGTGTAACGGTTCTCAGTCTCCAGCCTCACACAGGATTCATCAGGAACTCTGGGATGTTCTAAAGAAGCAAGGCCAAACCAACACCCCTAAACCTCCATTGGAAGCAGGTCCAGGAAGACGCTCAAATGTGTATTTTCAAAACCACCTCCATCCAAAAAAAAAAAAAAGAGCAAGAGAAAAAGAGAGAAGGAAGACACTAATGACCAGTATCAGAAATGAAAGAGGGGGTGTCACTATTGATCTCATAACATTAAAAAGAGAGTAAAGAAATACTAAGAAAAATGGCTCTGCCCATTATTTCATAACTTAGATGAAATTTCTTGGAATGAATTCTAAGCAATTTTCCTTGCATCCACTCAAGTGTTCTGGAATCTTCTGACTGTTCTAAATCAGTGCTGAAGACAGGAAAAGTAACCCCAAGAATGTGGGGCAAAGGAAGCCAAGTGCCCAAGACAGACTGGGAATAGTCCCTGGCTCAAGACAGCCCAGGCAGAATCTGCCCTTAACAACTGGACATGCCAGGAAAGAACCCCACCAGGTAGCTTAGAAGGCCCCTCGGTAGGTGTGAGGGTGTGAGGCAGGGGGAGGGACACCAGTAGTGCTGCAGGAGGTTCTCTGGCAATATGGCACAACATACACTCGCTAGGACACTATGCTTTCATCACAACCCATTATTGTTGGCTGAGGGTTGCTTAAAAAACTGAGCAGACTTTAATAATTTGTAGACTTCCCTTAAAGTCCAGACTCCCGGCTTCTCTTTACAAAAAAAAAATAATAGAACTGCGTATTAGCAGCTCTGGGACCGTATTCCAATATGGTGACAACTGGCAGGATTTCAACAGCCACGACCTCTCCTGGGTTTGCCATAATCCCCACTACTCCCTGTCGTGTCCCCAGAGCTGAGGGTTGACTGCTGTTTATCATCACCTGTGTGCTGTCAGTTTTCTTATGGCATAGAAATCTCTCTTTGTACTCAAAAGAAAAGCAACAAAACAAAATAAAACAGAAGATAGAAAGCCACATACTTCAAGAAAATTAGGGAAAGGTCCATCACCCATCCATGTTCCTTATTTGCACGAACCACCTCATAGTGAGGATCTCAGCATCTACCATCTGAAGAGTCTGGGCTCAAATCGCAGCCTGGCCGCTTCTCAACAGTGAGGCCTGGGGTATGTATTTAACCTCTCCAAGCCTCAGATTTCTCATTATTAAAAGGAGGAAACAATACCTATAGTTCATAGGGCTGGGGAATGGATTTAAGAAGATATCGGGCCGGGTGCAGTGGTTCATGCCTGTAATGCCAGCACTTTGCGAGGCCGAGGTGGGTGGATCACGAGGTCAAGAGATCGAGACCACCCTGGCCAACATGGTGAAACCCCATCTCTACTAAAAATACAAAAATTAGCTGGGCGTGGTGGCGTGCACCTGTAGTCCCAGCTACTCGGGACGCTAAGGCAGGAGAATTGCTTGAACCTGGGAGGTGGACGTTGCAGTGAGCCAAGATTGTGCCACTGCACTCCAGCCTGGCATCTGGTGACAAGAATGAGACTCTGTCTCAAAAAAAAAAAAAGAAGATATTACATACAAACAGCTAGACAGCTAGACACAAGGCCTGGACCTATTATATGCTTAATAAATGCTGCGGATTGTCGATACTGATGCTGTCATGAATAGTAGTAGTGGTGGTGGGTAGTCGCTGGTGGGAATGGGGTGGCAGTTTGCACCCTGGAGTGTCCCTTCTAGCATCAGGATTGGGCTTTGTCCCCCTCCCAACTTCTGAGGCCAGAGAAGCACATGCCAGACCAAAGAGTCACAGCCACAACCAAAAGCTACCCTTACAGACCACTCTAGAACCACTGAGTAGATGCCCTAGTTTCTTTGCCTTGCAGCCACGTACACCCTGCCGAGTCTCATCTCCGCTTCCTGTACACACCTATTTATGGCTTCCTCTGGTCCTTCTGATTGGAACCCTTTCTACCTCTGCCCACCTGGAAGCCCCTACTCACATATGAAGACTAATTAGACATCAGTATCACAAAACCTTTTCTGAATTCTCAGGCAGGATTCTTGAATCCATTCTATATTTGCTCATTTTCTCCACTAAACCATGAGCTCTTCAAAACCAGGGCACAGTGAACTCTGTGACTTCAGCCTCCACCCTAGTGACCAGCACGTTACACACAGAAAACACCAGTTCAACCATGAAGCCAGTTTACACTCAGAGGTAATTCTGGGAAGATTAAAAAATAACAATAATAATAAAAGAAAAAGGTACAGGCTTAGGAGCCAGAGGCCTAGGTCTGTACCCTGGGTCTGCCTTTTAAAACTCAGGTGTTGCAATGAGATACCATCTCATGCCAGTTAGAATGGCAATCATTAAAAAATAAAGAGACAACAGATGCTGAAGAGGATGTGGAGAAATAGGAATACTTTCACACTGTTGGTGGGAGTGTACATTAGTTCAACCACTGTGGAAGACAGTGTGGCGATTCTTCAAGGATCTAGAAATAGAAATACCATTTGACCCAGCAATCCCATTATTGGATATATACCCAAAGGATTATAAATCACTGTATTATAAAGACACATGCACACATGTTAATTGTGGCACCGTTCACAATAGCAAAGACTTGGAACCAACCCAAATGTCCATCAGTGACAGACTGGATAAAAAAAAAATGTGGCACCTATACAGCATAGAATACTATGCAGCCATAAAAAGGATGAGTTCGTGTCCTTTGCAGGGACGTGAATAAAGCTGGAAACCATTATTTTCAGCAAACTGACACAAAAACAGAAAACCAAACACCACATGTTCTCTCATAAGTGGGTGTTCAACAGTGAGAACACATGAAGAGAGGGAGAGTAACATCACACGCAGGGGCCTGTCACAGGGTGGGGACTAAGGGAGGGATAGCAGAAGGTAGAGGAATAGGGAAGAGAGAGCATTAGGAGAAATACCTAATGTAGATGACGGAGTGATGGGTGCAGCAAACCACCCTGGCACGTGTATACCAGTGTAACAAATCTGCATGTTCTGCACATGTACCCCAGAACTTAAAGTATAATAATAAAAAAATAAGAAAGAAAAACAACTGCTGCTTAACTAGTAAGCAAGTACTGCAAGGTCACTGGATACAAGGGTAACAGACAAAAGTCAGTTACTTTTGCACATACCAACAATGAGCAACTGGAACTTAACGGTTTATTTTTTTTTAAATACCAAGTTTTGGTATTCAATAGCATGACAGAGAAATCAAACTTAACAATAGCTTATTGTATATTTCCAAGTAGCTAGAAGAGAAGAACTGAAATGTTCACAGAACAAAGAAAAGGCAAATGTTTGAGGTGATGGATATCTCAATTACCCTGTATCATTACACATAGTATGCAGTTTTCTATCACATGTATTCCAAAAATATGTACAACTATTATATGTAAATTTTTAAGCTTTAAAAAATATTGTTTATGACACCATCCAAAATATGAAATACTTAGATATAAATCTAACAAAATATGTACAGGATTCATATGTGAAAAATTATAAAACTCTGATGAAACAACTCAAAGAGAATCTAAGTAAATAGACTACAGTGGTGCTATCACAGCTCACTGCAGCCTCAACCTCCCTGCAGCCTCAACCTCCCAGGCTCAAACTATATTCCCTCCTCAGCCTCCCAAGTAGCTGGGACTACAGGCATGTGCCAATACACCTGGCTAATTTTATTATTTTTTATCGAGACAGGGTCTCCCTATGTTGCCTAGGCTGTTCTCAAATTCCTAACCCTAAGCAATCCTCCCACCTCAGCCTCCCAAAGTGCTAGGATTGCAGGTGTGTGCTACCACAATTGGCCAAGACTCAGTATTTTTAATATGTCATTTCTTCCCAACTTGATCTATAAACTCAATCTAATCCCAATTCAAATCCCAGTGACTATTTTGTAGATACCAGAAAACTGATTCTGAACTTTCTTTGGGAAGGCAAAAGACCAAGATAATACTGATGAGTAAGAATCCAGTTGGAGGACTCTACCACCCAATTCCAAAACTTACTATAAATCTGAAGTAATCCACACAGTGTGGTGTTGGTGAAAGAACAGATACGTGCATCAGTGGTATATAATAGATGACCCAGAAATAGATCCACGGCAATGTACTGAAGTGGTATTTGGCAAAGAAATAAAGATAATTCAATGGATAAAGGACAGCCTTTCTCAAGAAACAGTACTGGAACAAATGCATATCCACTTGAAAAGATTAAAAAAAGAACCTACACACAAACCTTATACTTTTCAAAAAAAAATCAATATGAATCATAGACCTAAATGTAAAATGCAATATTATAAAGCTCTTAGAGGATAACATAGAGAAACCCAAGGGAACTTGGACTTGCAAACAGTTTTTAGAAACAACGTGAAAAACATGATCCATGAAATAAAAAATTATTAGAGGTTACAACGAACACAATTTAAACAAAACAGTTCAATAATTTTTAAATGGGCAAAAGATCTGAAGAGACACCTCAACAGAGAAGTTACATAGATGAGAAGCATTCTGAAGAGACCTTCATCATCATTTTTCATTAGGGAACTAAAGGAAGGAAATTAAAGTCGGGAGGTACCACTACCCACACATTAGAGTAGCTAACATCCAAAAACCCAACACCACCAACAGCTGGTAGGGATGCTGAGAGACAGGAATGCTCAGTCACTGCTGGTGGGCATATAAAATGGCACAGCTACTGTGAAAGACGGTTTTGTCTCTTATTAAAAAGCTGAACATAGTCTTACCACATCAACCAGCAACCACCATTCTGAGGTATTCACCCCAGTGATTTGAAATCTTAAGAGTCACAAAACAAAACACAAAAAAACGGCAGCTTTATTCAAAGTACCAAAAAAATGGAAGCAACCATGATGTCCTTTAATACGTGAAGGGATAAACAAACTGTGGTACATCCATAATGTGGAATATTATTCAGCAATAAAAAATTAGTTATGAGGGAATGCAGCAAGATGGCAGAATACAAGGTTCCACGGATTGTCCCCTCCCCGGTGCAAGGACATCAAGTTAACAACTATCTACACACACAAAAATACCTTCCTAAGAACAAAAAATCAAGTGAGCATTCACAGTACCTGTTTTTAACTCTACATGGCTTAAAGAAGCACTGAAAAAGTAAGAAAAATCACCCATGTCACCCTTCCCCCACCCCCTACAGTAGTAGTGTGGTATGGAAAGCAAGTTTGTGCACTGTGGAAAGCCACTGTGTGGCTTCAAGGCACTGTGTGGGTTCAAGGCACTGAACTCACTGCTGCCCTGTTATAGCAGAAAGCAAAATCATACCAAACTCAGCTGATGCCCACCCATGGAGCGAGCATTTAAACCAGCCCTAGACAGAAGAGAATCACAGATACCCCAGTGGTCAGAACTTGAGTTCTTGCGAGCCTTGCCTCCACGGGATAAGGTACTCTGGAGCCCTAAATAAACCTGAAAGGCAGTCTAGGCCACAAGGGCTAGAACTCCTAGGCCAATCCTAGTCCTGAACTGGGCCCAGGGTCAGCAGACTCATGGGGCACACAACTCACTGAGGCACCACCAGCTGGGGTGGCTAAGGGAATGCTGGTATCACTGCTCTCCTAAAGCCAGACTGCACACCTCAAGTCTCCAAAAGAAATCCCTCCTTTCCACATGAGGAGAGGAGAGAGAAGAGTGGGGAGGACTTTGTCTTGCATTTTGGCTAAGAGCTCAGTCAGGGCAGGGTACTAGTCAGAGTCCTGAGGTCCCCCTTCCAGGCCCTAGCTCCCAGATGATACTTCTGAACACAGGCTGGGCCAGAAGGGAACCTGTTGCCTTCAAGGGAAGGATCCTATCTTGAAAGGATTCATCACCTGCTATCTGAAAAGCCCTTGGGCCCTAAATAATCAGCAGCAATACACAGGTACCATGTCAAGGCCCTTGGGAAAAAGACTATGAGACTTGCTGGCTTCAGGTGCAACTCAGCACACTCCCATCTATGGTGGCTAGGGGAAGAGATAAATACCTAACTCTTCATTTCCCAGACATAAACAAGCATCTACAAGAATCAAGACCATCCAGGAAAAACACCACCTCCCCAAATGAACTAAATAAGGCAACAGGGACTAATCTTGGAAAAAGAGAGATATATGTGACCTTTCAGAGAGAGAATTCAAAATAGTTGTTTTGAGGAAACTCAAAAGAAATTCAAAATAACACAGAGAAGGAACCCAGATTTCTATCAGATAAACTTAACAAAGAGACTGAAATAATTAAAAAGAAGCAAGCAGAAATTCTGTAGCTAAAAAATGTAACTGGCATACTGAAGAATGCATCAGACTCTGAACAGCAGAACTGAACAAGCATAGAAAGAATTAATGAGCTTGAAGACAGGCTATTTGAAAATACACAGTCCGAGGAGACAAAAGAAAAAAAAAAAAAAAACAATGAAGCATCCCGACAGGATCTAGAAAACGGCCTCAAAAGGGCAAACCTAAGAGTTACTGGCCTTAAAGAGGAGGTAAAGAAAAAGATAGGGGTAGAAAGTTTATTCAAAGGGATAACAACAGAGAACTTCTCAAGCCTAGAAAAAGGTATCAATATCCAAGTATAAGAATGTTACAGAACACCAACTAGATTTAACCCAAATAAGGCTATCTCAAGGCATTTAATAAGCAAACTCGCAAAGCTCGAAGATAAAGAAAAAATCCTAAAAGCAGCAAGAGAAAAGAAACAAATAACATAAAATAGAGCTTTAAGACATCTGGCAGCAGACTTTTCAGTGGAAACTTTACAGGCCAGGAGAGAGCAGCATGGCATATTTAAAATGCTGAAGGAAAAAAAAAAAATTCTCCACCCTAGGATAGCATAGCTGGCGAAAATATCCTTCAAACATGAAGGAGGAATAAAGACTTTCCCAGACAAACAAAAGCTGAGAAATTTCATCAACACTGGATCTCTCCTATAAGAAAGCCTAAAGGAAATACTTCATTCAGAAAGAAAAGGACATTAATGAGCAACAAGAAATCATCCGAAGGTATAAAACCCACTGGCAATAGAAGGTTCACAGAAAAGAAAACAGAGTAACACTGTAACTGTGGGATGAAAACTACTCTTATCAAGTAGGAAGACTCAACAATGAACCCGTCAAAAATAACTTTCCAAGACATAGTACGATAATATATAAATAGAAACAACAAGTTAAAAAGCAGGGAATTAAGTCAAGATAGAATACATTTATTAGTGGCCAGGTGCAGTGGCTCACACCTGTAATCCCAGCACTTTGGGAGGTCGAGGTAGGTGGATCACCTGAGGTCAGAAGTTCATGACCAGACTGGCCAACACGGTGAAACCTCATCTCTACTAAAAATGCAAAAGTTAGCCAGGTGTGATGGTGTCCGCCTGTAATCTCAGCTACTTGGGAGGCTGAGGAGGGAGAATTGCTTGAACCAGGAGGTGGAGGTTGCAGTAAGCCAAGATACCACTATGGCACTCCAGACTGGGCAGCAGAGCAAGATCCCATCTCAATAAACATATATATTTATTAATTTCTTATTGTTTCTTTATATAAAGTGTTGTTATAAGCTTAAAATAATGAGATACGAGATATTATTTGCAAACCTCATTGTATTAATCCGTTTTCAAGCTGCTGATAAAGACATCAGGTAGACTGGGAAGAAAAAGAGGTTTAATTGGACTTCCACATGGCTGGGGAGGCCTCAGAATCAGGGTGGGAGGCAAAAATGCCCTTCTTACATGGTGGTGGCAAGAGAAAATGAGGAAGGTGCGAAAGTGGAAATCTCTGATAAACCCATTAGATCTCATGAGACTTACTACCATGAGAACAGTATGGGGGAAACTGCCCCCATGATCAAATTATCTCCTACTGGGTCCCTCCCACAATACATGGGAATTATGGAGTACAATTCAAGATGAGATTTGAGTGGGGACACAGAGCCGAACCATATTATTCCACCCCTGGCACCTCCAAATCTCAAGTCCTTACATTTCAAAACCAATCGTACCTTCCAAACAGTCCCCCAAAGTCTTAACTCATTTCACCATTAACCCAAAAGTTCATAGTCCAAAGGCACCTGAGACCAGGCAAGTCTCTTCCATCTATGACCCTGTAAATTCAAAAGCAAGCTAGTTACTTCCTATACACAACAGGGATACAGGTATTGGATAGATACAGCCATTCCGAATGGGAGAAATTGGCCAAAACAAAAGGGTTAAAGGACCAATCCATGCAAGCCCAAAACCCAGCAGGGCAGTCAAATTTTAAAGCTCCAAATGATCTCCTTTGACATCAGGTCTCACATCCATATCACGCTGATGGAAGAGGTTGGTTCCTACGGTCTTGGGCAGCTTTGCCCCTATGGCTTTGCTGAGTTCAGCCTCCCTTCTGGCTGCTTTCACAGGCTGGCACTGAGTGTCTGTGACGTTTTCAGGTGCACAGTGCATACTGTCAGTGGATCTACCATTCTGGGGTCTGGAGGATGGTGGCCCTTTGCTCACAGCTCTACTAGCCGATACCCCAGCAGGGGCTCTGTGTGGGTCTCCACACCCACATTTCCCTTCCGCACTGCCCTAGCAGAGGCTCTCCATGAGCTCCCTGCCCCTGCAGCAAACTTCTGCATAGGCATCCAGGAATTTCCATACATCTTCTGAAATCTAGGTAGAGGTTCCCAAACTCTAATTCTTGGCTTCTGCGCACTCACAGGCTCAACACCACATGGAAGCTGCCAAGGCTTGAGGCTTGCAACCTCTGAAGCCATGGCCCAGCTGAACGCTTGCCCCTTTCAGCCATGGCAGGAGCAGCTGGGACACAGGGCACCAATCCCTTGGCTGTACACAGCAAGGAGACCCTGGGCCCAGCCCACAAGACCATTTTCTCCTAGGCCTCTGGGCCTATGATGGAAGGGGCTGCTGTGAAGCCCTCTGACATACCCTGCAGACACTGTCCCCACTGTCTTGGGGATTAACATTTGGCTCCTTGTTATTTACACAAATTTCTGCAGCTGGCTTTAATCTCTCCTAAAAAAAAGAGTTTTCTTGTCTATGATACTGTCAGGCTGCAAATTTTCCAAATGTTTATGCTGTTTCCCTTTTAAAACTGAATGCTTTAACAGCACCCAAGTCACCTCTTGAATGCTTTGCTGCTTAGAAATTTCTTTCACCAGATACCCTAAATCATCTCTCTAAAGTTCAAAGTTCCACAAATCTCTAAGGCAGGGGCAAAATGCCATCAGTCCCTTTGCTAAACATAACAGGTGTCACCTTCGCTCCAGTTCCCAACAAGTTCCTCATCTCCATCTGAGACCATCCCAGCCTGGACTTTATTATCCATATCACTATCAGGCTTTCGGTCAAAGACATTCAACAAGTCTCTAGGAAGTTCCAAAGTTTCCCACATTTTTTTGTCTTCTTCTGAGCCTTCCAAACTGTTCCAACCTCTGCCTCTTACCCAGTTCCAAAGTCACTTCCACATTTTCAGGTATCTTTTCAGCAATGCTCCACTCTACGTGTACCAATTTCACACTGCTGATAAAGACACTGGGTAGACTGGGGAAAAAAAGAGGTTTAATTGGATTTAATAGTTCCACATGGCTGCGGAGGCCTCAGAATCATGGCAGGAGGTGAAAGGCACTTCTTACATGGTGGTGGCAGAGAAAATGAGAAAAATGCAAAAGCAGAAACCCCTGATATAACCATCAGGTCTCATGAGACTTATTCACTACCATGAGAATAGTATGGGGGAAACCATCCCCATGATCAAATTATCTCCCACCAGGTCCCTCCCACAACACATGGGAATTATGAAAGTGCAATTCAAAATGTGGTTTGGGTGGAGACACAGAGCTAAATCATATCATTCATGGTAATCTCAAGCCAAAACCTATATAATAAATACACAAAAAATAACAACAAACCAAATCACATCACCAGACAAAATCATCTTCACTAAAAGGAAGACAGGAAGGAAAGAAAGAAGGAAAAGATGGGTACAAAATAACCAGAAAACAAATAACAAAACGGCAGGAGTAAGCCTTTACTTATCAATAATAACACTGAATGTGAATGTACTAAACTCTTTAATTAAAAGACAGAGTGGTTGAATGAATTAAAAAACAAGACCCAATGATCTGCTGCCTACAAGAAATACAATTCACCCTTAAGACAAACTGACTAAAAAAAAAAGAAAAAAAACAAAGATGGAAAAAGACATTTCTTGCCCATGGATATCAAAAACGAGCAGCAGTAGCTATACTGATGTCAGACAAAATACACTTCATGACTAAAACTGTAAGAAGAGACAAAGAGGGTCATTATATAATGATAAATGGGTCAATTCACCAAAAGGATTTAACAATTCTAAATATGTACCCAACATTGGATCACCCAGATATATAAAGTAAATATTATTAGAGCTAAGAGACAGACCCCAATACAGTAAGAGCTGGAGACTTGAAGACTCCACTTTCAGTGTTGAACAGATCTTCCAGACAGAAACTCAACAAATCAAGATTGGACTTAATCTGCACTATAGGCCAAATGGACCTAATATTTAGAAAATATCTCATCCACTGGCTGCAGAATTCTTTTCCTTAGCATGTGGATCATTCTCTAGCATAGACTACATTTTAGGTCACAAAACAAGTCTTAACACATTAAAAAATGGAAATATCAAGCATCTTCTTCTCTAACCACAATAGAAAAAAACTAGAAATCAGTAATGGGAATTTTGGAAACTATACAAATACAAAGAAATTAAACAAGCTCCTGAAGAAGTCAAGGAAGAAATAGAAAAATGTCTTGAAACAAATGATAATGGAAGCACAATATATCAAAACCCACAGGACACAGCAAAAGCAGCACTAAAAGGAGACTGCATAGCTTTAACATGCCTACATCAAAAAAGAAGACAAACTTCAAATAAACAACCTAACAATGAATCTTAAAGACCTATAAAAGCAAGAGCAAACCAAACCCAAAATTAGTAGCTGAAAAGAAATCATTAAGATCAGACCAGAAATAAAATTGAAACAAAGAAAACGATATGCAAGATAAATAAATCAAAAAGTTGGTTTTTCGAAAAGCTAAAGTTGACAAACCTTTGGCCAAAGTAAGAAAAAAAGAGAGAAGGTCCAAATTAATAAAATCAGAGATGAAAATGGAGACTTTTAAACTGATACTGCAGAAATTCAAAGGATCATCAGTGGCTACCATGAGCAATTACATGGAATAAACTAGAAAATCTAGAGGACATAGACAAATTCCAAGACATAAACAACCTACTAAGATTGAACTATGAAGAAATCCAAAACCTGAACAGATCAATAACAAGTAGTGATATCGCAGCCCATAATAAAACTCTCCCAGTAGAGAAAATTCCAGTACCCAACGGCTTCACTGATGAATTCTACCAAACATTTAAAGAACTAATACCAATACTACTCAAACTATTCTAAAAAATACAGAAGGAGGGAATCCTTCCAATCTCATTCTACAAGGTCTGTATTACTCTGATAGCAAAATCAGAAAGAAAAAAAAAAGAAATCAAAGAAAGAAAACTACTGAAAAACTGGCCAGTATCTCTCATGAGTATTGATATAAAAATCCACAACAAAATACTAGCAAACTTAATTCAACAATACATCAAAATGATCAGGACCAAGTGGGATTTATCCTTGAGATGCAAGCATAGTTCAACATACACAAATCAATCAAAGTGATACATTATATCAACAGAATGATGGACAAAAACCATACGTTTATTTCAACTGATGCTGAGAAAGTATTTCATATAATTCAACATCCCTTCATGATAAAAATCCTCAAAAACTGGCATAGAAGGAATATACCTCAACATAACAAAAGCCACATATGACAGACCCACAGCAAGTATCCTACTGAATGAGGAAAAACTGAAAGCCTTTCCTCTAAGATCCAGAGCACAACAAGGATGTCCATTTTCACTGCTGCTATTCAACCCAGTATTGAAAGTCCTTGCTAGAGTAAGTGGACAACAGAAAGAAATAAAGGGCTTCCAAAGTGGAAAAGAATAAGTCAAATTATTCTTGTTTCCAGATGATATGATCTTATATTTGGAAAAACTAAAGACCCCACACCAAAATAACTATTAGATCAATAATTTCAGTGAAGTTGCAGGATATAAGACCAACATATAAAAATCAATAGCATTTCTATATGCCAACAGTAAACAATCTGAAAAGAAATCAAAAAAGTTATCTCATTTACAATACCCACAAAAAAAATTAAATACCTGGGAATTAACTTAACCAATGAAGTGAAAGATCTCTACAATATAAACTATAAAACTCTGACAAAATAAATTGAATAGGATACCAAAACTGCAAAGATGTTCCATGTTCATGGATTGAAAGAATCAATATTGTTAAAAGGGTCATAGTATCCAAAGTAATCTATAGATTCAATGTAATCCCTATCAAAATACCAATGATATTCTTCACAGAAATAGAAAAAGACAAAATGTATATGGAACCGTGAAAGACCCAGAATAGCCAAAGCTATTCTAAGCAAAAAGAACAAAACTGCAGGAATCACATTACCTGATTTCAAATTACACTACAAAGCTACAGTAACCAAAACAGCATGATACTGGCATAAAAACAGACACAGAGACCAATGAAAAGAACATAGAACCCAGAAACAAAAAATCTACACACCTACAGTTAACCCATTTTAGACAAAGGAGTCAAGAACATACACTGGGGAAAAGACAGTCTCTTCAATAAATGATGCTAGGAAAACTGAATATTCATATTCAGGAATGAAACTAGGCTCCTATCCTATCTCCCGCCATATATAAAAATCAAATCAAAATTGAAAAGACTTAAATCTAACACCTCAAACTATGAAACTACTACAAGAAAACATGGGGGAAATCTCCAGGATCGCTGGTCTGGGCAAAAATTTCCTGAGCAATACCCCACAAGCACAGGCAACCGAAGCAAAAATGGACAAATGGGATCACAGTAAGTTAAAAACCTTCCATAAAGCAAGGAAAACAAACAACAAAGTGAAAAGACAACCCAAAGAATGGGAGAAAACATGTATAAACTACCCATCTGAAAAGAAATTAATAACCAGAATACATAAGGAGCTCTAACAACTCTATAGGAAAAAAATTTAATTAAAAAATTGGCAAAATATTTGAATAGATATTTCTCAAAAACAGAGACACAAATGGCAAACAGGGATATGAAAAGGTGCTCAACGTCACAGATCATCAGAGAAATGAAAACCAAAACTACAATGAGATTTCATCTCACCACATTTTAAGTAAAATGGTTTATACCCACAAGACAGGCAGTAACAAATGCAGGCGAGGATGTGGAGAAAATAAAACTCTCACACATCATTGGTGAGAATGTAAATTTGTACAACCTCTATGCACAACAGCTGGGTGGTTCCTCAAAAAAACTGTAAGTAGAGCTATGATGTGATTCAGCAATCTCACCGCTGGGTATATACCCTAAGGAAAGGAAATCAGTGTATCGAAGAGATATCTGCACTTCCGTATTTGTTGTAGCACTGTTCACAACAGCCAAGATTTGGAAGCAAACTAAGCATCCATCAACAGACAAATGGATAAAGAAAATGTGGTATTTATACACAACGGAGTAGTATTCAGACATAAAAAAATGAGATCCTGTCATCTGCAACAACATGGATGGAAATGGATGTCATTATACTATGTGAAATAAGCCAAGCTTAAAAAGACAGACATTACCTGTTCTCATTTATTTGTGGGATCTAAAAACCAAAACAACTGAACTCATAGAGACAGCGAGTCCAACAGTTACCAGGGGTTGGGAAGGGTTGGGGGAGGTGGGGTGGTTAATGAGTACAAAAAGATAGAAAGAATGAGACCTAGTGTATATAACAGCACAAATGGGTAACTCCAGTCAATACATTATTTAATTTACACTTTAAAATAACTACAAGAGTGTAACTGGATTGTAACACTAAAGATAAATGCTTGAGGGAGTGCATATCCCATTTTCCATGAGGTAATTATTATGCATTGTATCAAAACATCCCACGTACCTCATATTTATATACCTACTATGTAACCACAAAAATTGAAAATATTTTTTAATTTTTTAAGCATAAAAAGACAGACATTACCTGGTCTCACTTATTTGTGGGATCTAAAAACCAAAACAATCAAGCTCATAGAGATAGAGAATAGGACAGTTACCAGTGGCTGGGAAGGGCAGGGGGTGGAGGAGGTGGGGTGGTTAATGAATACAAAAAATAGAATGAATAAAACCCAGTGTATATGAGAGCACAACAGCGTGACTCTGGTCAATAATTAGTAGTACACATTTACTATTCATTCTTTTTTTGTGTGGCTATCAAACCACATGATAGCCACAAAAAAAGAATGAATAGTAAATGCATATTACTATGTTAAGGAAGACAGTCTGAAAAATCTGTGTACTATATGACTCCAACTATAAAACAGTCTAGTAAAAACAAAAGTATGAAAAGGTAAAAATATCAGTGGTTGCTAAAAGTTCCAGTGGAATAAGAGGGGGGCTGAACAGGTGAAGCGGGGGAGATTTTAGGGCAGTGAAACTACTCTTTATGATACTGCAATGGAGAATACAGTCAAATACCAAAGAACTTTACAGCACAGTGAGCGAATTTTAAAGCATGCAAATTAAAAACATCACTTAGGAGATCAGGGGATTCCAGGATACAATGCAGAATGTGACAAAATAATCCACCCTGAATCACATATATATAAAGTAACCTTACTGAAGGGGTTAGGGGAAAATGGTGCATATATAACTTTAGAAATGAGCAGAGTCTGTGAAACTAAATGCAAAATACACTCTACGCAGTACTGTACTCCAGTTGATAAAGCTGATTCCATGGAGGCAGGGGCTAACAATTCTGATACTGCTATACTTGTATACTGGAACTGTATGATTAAGGAAATGGATTGCAGATGGGGGGACTTAGGTTTTCACTGTGGGAGGTGGAGTTTACAGATAAGCAAAGGGAGGAGGCTGGAATAATCCACGTGACCACGGGTTAAAGTTGTAAACACCAGTATGAACTCATTTTCAGTTTGATACAGATAAAGACGGTTGCATACGGAAATATCTATACCTAAGTGTACATACATAGGTCAGTATACCCATGTGTATTCCCATGCTCTCTCAGCTGAGAGGGCCCAGAATCAATGACATCCTAACAGCAAAGGACATATCTGGGGCACAGATACTAGTTTCTAACATGATTCTCAACAAAAGGACTTGGAAACTCTGGAGCATGGCTGACTTTATAAGTTTACGAGTGCCAGAACAGAAGAAAGTGCTCAAACAAAACAGAACCACAACAAAAATCTGCCACAATGGTAGGGGGTTGTCAAAAGGATACATGAGCCAACTGAAAGAGCTGTTAATGGCCAAAGATGAAACAATTTAAGCAACAAAATATATTTGTATTGGATTCTACCTGAGAATATATAACTATCCATGAGTCCACACTGCTTTAAATAAATAACTGAATAAATGCAGAAGAGACAAATCTTCCAAGCAGAATTCCTGAGAGTTTATGTAAATATCCCAACCTCAAAGCAATGGAATATAACTTCCCATTCCTGAGTGAGGGCTATGCACAGTGACTTTCATTCCAAGAGCACAGGGTGGAGATGGGGAGGTGAAGTAACTGTACAGTGGAGAAACTTGACAGGCATACATCAGGCAGGTGATCGCAGTCAACATCAACAGTGACAGGTCATCTTCACGGTCTTTGTGAACTATAGACCCGACAGGATGAGCTGAGAATGGCACTTACGCTCTGGGGTCCCTCCTCCCCAACACTCACAACCCCACTCTAATCGTGAGGAAAACATCAAACAAATCCCCACTGAGGGACATTCTACAAAATACCGAGCAGCCCTCTTCAAAACCCTTTTTATGACCATCAAAAAGAAGAAAAGCCTGAAAAACTGTCCGCCCAGAGGGGCTAAGGAGACATGACAATTAAGCATAATATCCCCTGAATGGGACTCTGGAACAGACACTAGGTAAAAACTAGGGAAATCTGAATAAAACGTGAACTTTAGTTCATAATAACACTTGAATACCGGTTCACCAGTTTTTACAAAAAATCATACTAATGTTAAGAGGTTAGTAGGAGAAACTAGGAGTGGATTACATAGAAACTCAAGGTATTTGTGTTCCAATTTTTCTGTGAATCTAAAACTGTTTTAAAAGTGACATTTATTTTGGCCAGGCATGGTGGCTCGCACCTGTAATCCCAGTACTTTGGGAGGCCGAAGCAGGAAAATCACATGGTCAGGAGTTCTAGACTAACCTGGCCAACATGGCAAAACACCATCTCTACTAAAAATACAAAAATTAGCCAGGCATGGTGTCATGCACCTGTAATTCCAGCTACTCAGGAGATGGAGGTGGGAGAATTGCTTGAACCTGGGAGGCGGATGTTGCAGTGAGCCAAGATCATGCCACTGTACTACAGCCTGGGAGATAGAGCAAGACTCCATCTCAAAAATAAATAAATAACTATATATATATATACACACACACAAATATATGACATTTATTTTAAAGAATATTTTATTATTTGTCTTTTTTATATTTTTGTGAGTACACAGCAGGTGTATATATGTATGGGGTACATGAGACGTCCTGATACAGGCATGCGATGTGAAATAAGCACATCATGGAGAATGGGGTCTCCACCTCCTCAAGCATGTATTCTTTGAGTTACAAACAATCCAATTACACTCTTTAAGCTGTTATCTTAAAGAATATGTTTGAGAAATTAAGTTCATTGAAACAACAGCACGGCCCAGGTGACTGAGACATGCAAGCACGCTTGGCAAACTTTGAGCCAATTTGACACTTGTGTGTACATCGGGATCACAGGAAGATTGTGAAAAATCAGCCTGCTCCAGGGTCCAGGCTTTGAGAGCCGGGATCCAGACAACCCAGGAATCCCTCCATCCCCAGGAGCCACTGTGGTATCAAGCATGAGCCGTCTTCCTCATGCACTGTGCTGCCACAAGCTGGCATGCTGATGGAAGTTGGAAAATCTCCTCAACTGTCACCATTTCTGCGGATGGGGTGACTGACCACCCCATACAGGATGGAGCCACATCTCACGACTCTGCTCAGCTGCAGTGATTTGGGGAAGAAGGGTACAAGGAGACACAAACGGGCACTGACTATGTGCTCAGCACTCTGTCGAATTGGGATGGGAAAAAGTCACTGCAGAGGCTGAGACTCCGGAACCCAATCAGAAGCCAGGCCCCAGAGGCCAACCTGCCCCATGCCCCTCCTAAAGAAGAATACTATCTGTACACAGCCTGCACAGGCTCCGTGTTCTGATCCTCAGCAAGCAGGATATGGGGATCAAGAAAGGTAACATTTAAAGAACCAGCACACAGTAAACCAGGAATAAATGGTGGCTCCTATTTGCTTTATAATCATCGTGCCCAGCTTAACACAACATCACTCTTGTAATGTATGGTGTGTGAGTCCTGTCTCTCTAATAACATAGTGTCTGAAGGCAAGGCCTGGCACGCTCAGGGCCTGGCGCTGCATAACACCCATGGCACCTAGAGGCCCACAGGAATTGCTCCTCCACATACAGAGCCTCAGGTCCACCTCTGCGTGGGCTCAGGCTCATAGCCGGCACTTGGGAGTCTCGGGATCTCAAGGACCAGGCCTAAAGCAGGGACCAGTAAACGCTCCATTGGACCCTCTTACACGTGAGGGGATGCTCCAGACATCAGAACTGCCTGGCACGGAGGTAGGCCTCTGCCACCCATGGCTTCCATGAAGCCCTGATTTTGTACTAATCCCTTACCCAAAGCAATTAGGCTTTGTCAGACGTCAAGATGCAGTTCTCGACACCAGGTAAAATGATTCAGTGAACTTCGGAAAGTAAACACGAGTGTCTAATTAAACGGCTGTGTAGAGGGAGTTGTTTCTTCAGGGTTCATCTCAAACCCTCAGCAACTCAGAAGGGCTTCCTAATCAGACGGAATGGTCTCAGTTTCTACAGCGGCCAAGGCAGATCCAGGCCAAGGTCCCGTTTACGGAGGCTTCACCCCACGGGAGCTGCTCTCGGTGGACGCAGGCTCTCACCAGACGCCCAGAGCCTGGGGACATCTGCGCCTTCCAGAGCCAGGCCAGGATGGAATAAAACCCTACGGCCTCCCAGCCGAGTCAAAGTGCTTATGAACAACTGTCATCGTAAGAAGGATTCGAGGGTTACCTGTTTGGAGCAGCTCTAAGGCTGGGTGTCAATGACTGAACAGTCTTATGCATCTGCTGTTCTAGTTAGTCCATTTCACAGATAAGGAAAAGGGAGTACCTTGCTGGAAGTCACAGAGATTTTAAATGCAAGAGCCACGACTGGAGCCACCCATCTCTCATTTTATTCAATCCTTCAAAATCTAGTTACGTGCCACCTCCTATGGGGTAGGTATCTACTAGCTGATGGGAATAAAGAGAAAAAAAAGTAGAGAAGTAGGGTCTGTGCCCTCATGGAGCTAGCTGTGGGTGGGGGAGATGAAAAGTTAACAAGTAACTAACATCTAAAAAAATTACATTGCAAAACAGTAGGGTGATGTGATAAAGAGTGATGCAGGGATGGGAGGAGTTTATAAATTCACCCGAAGAGACAAGGGTCCTGGGACCAGCTCACCAAATAAGCTATAAAACTATCAAAGGCAAAAAGGCCCTCTGACCCTCTGCTAGGACGCTGGGTTCGTCTCTCCAATAAACTTAGAAAGATGTCACGCCTGTGAGCCAAGCAGGGATCAGAGCCTCTATGAGTGCTGGATTCATACTGTGTGCAGTTCTGGATGTGGGTGGCTGAAACAGGCCCTCCCTCCAGGAGACAGAGGATGGTGCCTTCAGAGCACCTCAGACTCTGCCCTATCACCGAGCAGTCCTTGAGGACTCTCTCCTTCAGGAGCATCGTGCCTGAGAAACTGCAACAAACTGGCAGGGAAGATACTGTGAAAAAAAGCACGTGCTAGAACTGTGGGTGCTTAGGGCTCTGCGGTCAGAGGACATGGAAACCCAGCACTGCATGTGCTCACGGGAGAAGCATGGAAGCCACATGGGCTTTTGAGCATTGGTCTCCTTGTTCCCACAAAACATGAGAAATGAGATTCAATCTTACTTAGTAATTTAAAAGGTAGGGGCTAAGAGTACCCACTTTTCACGGTCGTTTTGAACTCAAGTCAATTAAACAACGGACATGGGGTGAACAAGTACCCAGCATATTGCAGGCACTTCTCCAATGTCAGCTGGAGGACAGCAAGGCATTGAAAAAGGAGGAACTAATCGGTGACTATTCCTAATCATGTTTCTCCTACTCCCAACCCCATACTCAGGCCTAGGCCAAAGATTAGCCATTCCAGACACAGAGGGGACTAACCACCTGCCGAGCCCAGCAGTCAGGGTGACGCCCAGCCAGGAGACTGCTTACATTCAGATTCCACATCCCCCTCACGGGCTGCAGGTCTGGGCGACTTGCTCACCAGCTCTGTGCCCACACTGCCCTACGTGAAATGGAAGGATCGCTGAGAAGTTAAGGAAATGGTGCATGCCTCATTTCTGGAAAATAGGAAAGCCCCCATTATGCTAGTTTCCTTCCTTCTATTCCCCTCTAGACAGCCAACATTCCCTCCTTCAGAGTACAAAGGATTGTTTCCCATTAAGAAGGCTCCATAAACTCACGCGCTGACACTGTGCCCTGTTCCAAACACACAGAAGTGACAGATAAAATACAAAAGGAGAAAGTCAATAAAATGAAGCTGGACTCACAAACGAGATAATCATCTCTGTGTATGAGAGGCAGAACACGGACACAAAGCAGTCAGTGGGGTGGAGGGAGCCGAAGGGAAGACACAGACTCTTCAAAGGCAACAGGACTAAAAGTCTTCCCTGAAAGATGGGAGGGGGAGTCCAGGCTCAGAACTGGAAGCCAGGAGATGGAGTGAGCTGCCCCCACCCCATGAAGGCACGGTAACAGTAACAAAGGAACAAAGGGATGCGATAGCCACCGCTAAGGCTTTGTTAGGATCTCAGGACCAGGTGGGGGTGAATACAAAACTATTAGAGAGAGAGGGAGGGATAAAGGAAAACAAAACAGAAATTTCCCCCTTGAAATGAGCCTACACACCCAAATTCCAAAACATATAGAGAATCCAGGCTTAGAAAACAAGCCAGCAAAATCAACACTCAAAACATGAATTACCCCAAATAAAATTAAATGAGTATCATGAAACAATCTGACAAGGACTTTAAAATAGGAACATTTGAAACGCTCAGATGGGAGAAAAACATTCATTTAAAATAAACAAGAAATTTTCAAACAAAAGCAGAAAGAAAACAAGGACTGTGAGTAGGATAAGGAACAAATTAAAAAGCAAATGACACATCGGGAAAAACAGTTGTGTATCACAGATAAAAGGCTAATAGCCCCAACTGTAAAGAACTTTTAAACACTGAAGATAAGAAGACCAAAAAAGTCCTTCAGGAAAGAAATGGACAAAAGACAGGACAAGCCATCCACAAGCATTACATAAAAATGGACCTTAAACAGAAGAACTGGCTCCAAATCCACCCAAAAGAATACTGCACATTAAAACTCATAACAAAGAAAAATAAAGCCACACTGAAATACCATTTCTTACGCATCTCATGCTTGGCAAAAATGCAAGACCCTGACAATACACTCTGCTACAGAGATTGTGGGGAGTCAGGCATTCTCTTCACTGTGTGTGAGATACAGAAAGGTACAACGGCGATGGAAAGGAATTTAGCAATATCTAACAACACTGTTTATACACCTCTTAAGAACCCCAGCAATCCCACTTCTAGAAATTTAACAGGAAAGCTGAACCTCCCATGGTTCAAAAATATATATGCATACTGTAATCCCAGCACTTTGGGAGGTCAAGGCGGGCGGATCACAAGGTCAAGAGATCGAGACCATCCTGGGTCAACATGGTGAAACCCCGTCTCTACTAAAAATACAAAAAATTAGCTGGGCGTGGTGGCGCGTGCCTGTAGTCCCAGCTACTCGGGAGGCTGAGGCAGGAGAATTGCCTGAACCCAGGAGGCGGAGGTTGTGGTGAGCCAAGATCGCACCATTGCACTCCAGCCTGGGTAACGAGCGAAACTCTGTCTCCAAAAAAAAAAAAAAAAAAATCTGATATGCCACGTTCACCAAAAGGAAAAAAAAAAGATTATTGAAGCATTATTCATAGCTGCAAAATATTGAAAACTACCTAAATGTCCAAGCATAGATTGGTGAAATAAACTATAATGTATCCACAAAATAGAATATTATGCTGCTCTAACAATGCAAGAGCTATATCTCTATGAATATGGAGTGATTTCACAAGAGGCAGTAGAATAAAGAGAATAAAAGTGCAAAAGTACTTTACCTTTAACATAAAGAGAGAAAAATAACATAAATTTGCTTATTTTTCCAAAAAAAAGAAAAAAAGAAAAAAATCGCAAGCAGAACAAACCAGGAAACAAAGAAATGAATTATCACAGGTGGTTGGCATGGAAAATGGAGTAAAAGGGATGGGGAAAAAGTGACCCTTCTTTGAGGATAGCTTTTTGTTTTAATTTTTTGAGGTATGTTAAAACATGTTAAGATATAAAATAAAATCAATACAGATGGGTGGGTGGAAATAAACTAAATGAAAAGAGAAGGCTATAAACCTAATCGTCTTTCAAAGGAATAACATAACCACTAACCACATCAAAAGGGAAGAGGGGAAGAACCAATACAAATAATTTTGGATACAATATTATGACTATACAACAGATAAATCCTGAACTCTTCTTAGTGGGTTTGCTTTTCACTGTGGTAAGAATGAAGCAATTCTAAGATGTTATGAGTAGTGCAGGACTTAGAAAATGAGTAAATATATTCTGGAGAAACAGGATTCTCTCTATGGAAGAGAGACATACCAAATGTCTTCTTTGTATTGAAGAAGACACACCAATACAGGACGCAGAGAGACAAGAAAGAGGTTAGAATGAATCACAGGTATTGATACGAATTCATGATTTTAAAATTATGTATATTTCTGAGCTCTGTCAGCTAAAAGGGCTTAGAAGAAATGAAACCCAAACAGTAATGAGCAACCCAGATTCCACATGTTGGTTTCTGAATAACAATTCCACTAAAGTAAACCACAGCTCAGATAAATGGCTGCTTCTAGTGTTTGGGCAGGTAAGGTATTTATTGGGCTAGAAAATCTTACTGTACCTAGGAGTAGAAAGTGGTCAAAAGAATAGCCAGGCATTCCAAAAGGGCATACAATAAGGCAGCCTGAAGCAGCTCCCACTGGCCAAATCTTGAATGTTTCCAATATTAAGATAAATAATAACAGTAATGGATTATAAACTGTCACATAAAATAAGATACCTGGAATTTATAATCATGATGAGGGGATGGATGGATGGACGGATGGACAGATGGACACATAGACAGATGGGATGGATAAGAAAGAAGGAATAGCATCATATCAAGTAGTTCAGTACATAACCTAAATCTAATCCTGAAGAAAAATCAGACAAACTCAGTAAAATAACTGGCTTGTATTCTTGAAAAACGTCAGCGTCATTAAAGACAATGGCAGATTGAAGAACTGTTGCAGATTAAAAGAAACTACAGAGACATGGCAACTGAAGGCATCACGGAATTCTAGACTGGATTCTATATTGGAAGAAATAAGTATCTAAAAGATACTGTTGGGGTAACAGCAAAAAAAGTGAATATGGACTAAAATTACATCAATGCAAAATTTCTTGCACTTCTTTACTATATTTTGTTTACTTAAAAGAGCATCCTTTTGAAAAATACTAGATATCAAGGGGTAAGGAGGCATACAGTCTACATTCAGATGGTTCAGAAAAAATAATAATTTGTATAGTTTTTTTTAGAAGTTTGGACAAGAATATATTTTATTTTTTCATAAAAGCTATACCAAAAATGTATTTTTTCTTAACTTAAAAATACAGCTTCAGAAAGCAAAATTTGAGTTGTTGGAATTCATTACACATTTTATAAACAGCAGTGAAAGGAAGAAGTTAGTAGAATGGAATCCATTTTTAAATACAGAAATGCTCATTTCAAAAGCTTGACTGTGTCTTTTAATAACTTAAAGGTGGGGTTCTTGCTGACTTTCTTGTTAAAGACGACCAGGAGCTCCTCTTCCGATCTGTGATGCTCGTTAGTCACTGTGTAGTACAGAGCTAAAACCTTTTTCCTTAACTTTTTGCTTGCTATTTCATTGTCTGGGGCCTGTTTCAAAATTGCTTTAATAGTTCCCTTCCAGTTGAATTTACCTTTTGCAGGAGCCTCACGGTCTTGTGGTTCTCCACCCTCAGGATGCTCTGGGAGCTTCATCTTTTTCTTCTTAGAATCTGTTTCAGCTTCCGAACGCCTCCGCCTCCTCTTCCCCGCACCCAAGTCTGCCTGTTCCTCGCCGTCCGTCCTCCTGCTCCGTGGCCTTGGGCCCGCCCTCGCGCTGCTACTTCTTGCTCCTCTTCCCTGCAGAGCCGCTGGCTTCGGGGACTTCCCCAAGGTCGGCCTCCCGTCCCTTTTTAAGCTTCTTAGGCTTCTGATTCTTTGAGTTTTCCTGGTGATTTTCTAATTTTAGTTCCTTCTTTTCTTTTTTCATATTCTTCTGCCGTCCTTCTTTTCTTTCTCTTTTATTCTTCTTCACCCTGCCTTGCTGTTTGACGGCATCATTCCCTTTGGAGGGTGGAACCTTGGCGGAGATTTCTGCACGTGGATTTGCCAGCGGGTTGAGTGGCTGTTGATCCTGTTCCTTACTGACTGGTTCCTGCTCCAGGATGGATTCATTATGAACTTTTAAACTGTTCTTCACCCAGTTCTGAAATTTCACCTTTTTCCTGGGAACGTTGTCAAAAGCACTGATTTGCTCTAAAAGTTCTCGTACTTTGGGGCTGACGTTAGGTCTCTTTATTAATTCATTAATTTTCTGAATCCACGCCTGCTGTTTAATGTCGCCTTTGTGGGTTTTACCTTCATAGCCTTTGCCACCATACTTCTGATCTTCACTTATGCATTTCACGTGGTTTTTATAGTCATCGCCCCAGAAATATTTACCACCGTCAATGCAAGAAAGGCATTCACAGTTTCTGCAAACAGACACATGCTTTTCCACTTGGATTTTCTTCACCGATTCGCCACATGCATTGCATGTAAAAAATACCATTTTAGGTAAATGGCTAAATATTCGCTTTGTATATAGTTTATATAATAATGCATATATATTATAAATATGTCTGTCTCTCTATATATACATATATATATATATACATACACAGAAAGAGAGACAATGTTAAAAAAAAACTGGTTAATCAGAAAGTGGGTCCTTCATAGTTTTCTGTAAGTTTGAAATTATTTCAAAACTTACAGAAAAGTTAAATATATTTTAAACATAAATATCCTGCAAATAACATTCAAAGTTCTATACAAGGGATAACTCTAAAAATAGAAGGTTCAACAAGACAATAGCTGAATAGCTGAACATTTTGTAGAACCCAAAAAGAAAATCTTTCCAGTTTGAAAGAGCACTCTAAGTACCAAGCAGGATAAATGGACATATAATATTAATAAGAAACTGTAGAATTTCATGGGTAAAGAGTTCTTAAAATATAGTACGACAGAAAAATCATACTGTCAAAAAGGAATGGCAGACTGAAAACAGCAATAACAGAGGCTTGTAAGAAATGAGCTGCTTGCTATTCATTAAAATGCTGAGAGAAAATAACTGTCAACCAATTTTATACCCAGCTAAAGCAGCATTTAGAGGATTACATAAATGGGCATTTTCATGTACTCTTACACTAAGAACATTTATCTACCACAGACTCTAAAAAAAAATTAACAGAAACTTATCAAATCAAAAATTTAATGCAAAGGAAGATATGGGTTAACAAAACAAAGTAGATTTAAAAATTTTTAGTAAATGTAATTACTGACTGAAAATAATAATAAATGATGTTTAATAATGTTGAGTGTAGAAAAAAACAGTAAGATGTGGAAGAGACATATTTAATGACAACTGAAACTCAAGCAGAGGCAGGTATCTTGCTATATTCAAAGAGGACATCGTATTTGTTACAAAAAGGTCATACTTTAGTATGTATGCTGAAATTTGAAAATACAACCTACAGCTAGCTACTGAGTCAGCCCAAGGAGCAGGAATGTATAAAATGTATCAATCTAATGAAAAGCATTAAAAGGTTGGAGAACAGAAATGAGAGAGGGAACAGAGAACAAGAATGGAAAATGCTACCTAGAATATAAATAATTCAAATATCTCAATAATTACATTATTCTCTGAACAGATAAAATTCATATTAAAAGATAGCGATAATCACACTAAATAAAATAATAAAGGTGGGTGTAAGATTTCCTGAGGAGAAACTCTGAGACAGAAAGAGGGACCTCAACTCAGCTAAGACGGGAAGAAAATCCACCCAATCAATAGAGAAATGACAGAAGGATCCCAGGGGCATCAAGAAATGGTGCACAGTGGTCAACAAGCAGCAACAAAAGGTGTCAGGGAATCACTGCAGTTTGCAAGATACAGAAGTAAAGACAGAAACTTGTCATCAAAAGATATAGGAGCAGATGCCCCTGAGCTATGCGTGAGGGCTCTCTGAGAGGGCAGAAAGTGGAGGGCTTGGGTTGGGGTGAGGCCTCAGAGCATAAGATAGACAGGGACAGACTGCAAGACACCTCTACCATGCAAATCAGTTTTCAGGAAACACAGCCATTCCTGGCAGGGTCCAGGAACCATGCCCAAGTTCTCCACCAAGAACATTTCCAACCCCAGGTACAAAAGAGCACTGTATTCCCTTCAGGCGGGGAGGAAGGGTGGAAAAGTTTAGACAGATCACCAAAGGATGCTATCCCCAGTTGAAGGATGCATTTGCATTCTAGTTCCTCATTCAACACAGCCATCCTTAGAAACTAGGGAGGCTCAAGATAGACAAATGGGATCTAATTAAAATTCAGAGCTTCTGTACAGCAAAAGAAACCATCATTAAAGCGAACCAGCAATCAACAGAATGGGAAAAAATTTTTGCAATCTACCCATCTGACAAAGGGCTAATATCCAGAATCTATAAAGAACTAAAACAGATATACAAGAAAAGAAAAGAAAAGAAAAAAAAATACCCCATTGAAAAGTGGGTGAAGGATATGAACAGACACTTGTCAAAAGAAGACACATATGAGGCCAACAAACATATGAAAAAAAGCTCATCATCACTGGTCTTAGAGAAATGTAAATCAAAACCACATTGAGATACCATCTCATGTCAGTTAGAATGGCGATCATTAAAAAATCTGGAGACAACAGATGCTGGAGAGGATCTGGAGAAATAGGAACACTATTACACAGTTGGTGGGAGCGTAAATTAGTTCAAACATTGTGGAAGACAGTGTGGTGATTTCTCAAGGATCTAGAAATAGAAATTCCATTTGACCCAGCAATCCCATTACTGGGTATATACCCAAAGGATTAGACATCATTCTGTTATAAAGACACATGCGCATGTATGTTCACTGTGGCACTGTTTGCTACAACAAAGACCTGGAACCAATCCAAATGCCCATCAATGATAGACTGGACAAAGAAAATGCGGTACATATGTACCATGGAATACTACGCAACCATAAAAATTGTTGAATTCGTTTCCTTTGTAGGGACTTGGATGAACCTGGAAACCATCATTCTCAGCAAACTTATACAAGAACAGAAAGCCAAATACTGCATGTTCTCACTCAAAAGTGGGTGTTGAAAAATGAGAACACGTGGACTCAGGGAGAGAGGCATCACACACTAGGGGCAGTTGAGGGGGGTAGGGGACAGACAGTGGGGGGTGGGGAGAGGGGTGGGGAAGGATAACATAGGGAGAAATACCAGATATAGTATGCACCTAAAGTAAAATAAATTTTTTAAAAAAGAATCCCTTGCCTATGTATCAGCTTGGCTTTTTTGTAAATTTTATTTAATTATAATAATAAATACAATTGTAACATCTTTAAAAAAAAATAGGGAGGCTCCTGGATTATCAGGGGCAGCTGGAGTAGAAGCAATCTACACCTGCCCCCAGAAGAGTCTGAAATGGAGACTCTCAGTATCATTTTGTTCTCTTCCCTAGAATCCAATCTCCCAACTGTGCAGTACTCACAAGCTGCTGAGTGCCTACTATGGGATTCACATAGGTTGTTTCATTCCATCCTCATCACTACCCTACAGGACACTGTTTGTATCCCCATTTTATGGATGAGAAAAACAAAACCCAAGGCCATGCCACTGGAATCTGCCAGGATGAGGGTCAAAATGCAGCATCTTGACCAAGCTTGATGCTCGATTCAAGCATTAAGACACTGAAACTAACCCTGGTCTCTGGCCCTCCTCATGGTGTTGGTTCTAATAGATGTTCTGCTTTTCTTATTCAGATCCCAGACTTTGCTAAAGGAAAAGAGAAAATGTGGACGCTACACCTGATTCCTGCATCATGTGATGTTTTACCAAGCAGAGCTCATTTCATTATGTCATCATCACCCATACACCTGCCTGAAGTCCCCACCAGACTGTGGCCTCTTGAGGGATAAGCCTGAGATATATTCACCTTTGTGTCTACAGCACAGAGCACAGTGCCTAGAAGACAGCAAGAGCTTAACCAGGTGGTCATCTAAGAACTGGATAAGCAAACAATCAGGCAGGGGAACTCACTCCTGCAATCACAACATACCCCACACCAAATTCTTAATAACATTCCTAATGGTGCATTTCATTTTCACCTCACTCACAGATCACGAAGCCTCCATGTGTCAGACATGCTTGCAAAGCTTTGTATTGGCCTCATGCATGAAAACATTTGTTTTCTGCAATCCAGTTGATCTCACACCTAGATGACTAACTCGTATTTGTATCACATCTGGCCCTCTGAGTGAGATCTCACCTCTCAAAGATGCCCAAGGAGAGAACACAGCATGAGTGCTATGAATTTTCCTTCCCTTGCAAAGAAAATAGTAACACCTTGTGTGGCTTGACACATCAGAACACAGAAAGAAGTCAGTGAGACCACAATCATTCTCCCTTCTGGAGCAGGCACCCTTCCTCTCTCTTTTTTGACGGAACGTGAGGGATACCTCTTCTAGACATTCTTCCAGAGCAGTGTACCTCTCTTCTGGTTGTTTGTACATTCTTCTTTTACACTCCTTATTATCCTCTCCCATGGTCATTCAGTACATACTTACTGAGTGTTCACCAGATGCTTGGCACCTAGGGTACACTGATGGGCAGAGGCAGATATGGCTCTGCCTTCAAGGAGCTTACAGTCTGATTCAGTTCTGATTCAGAACATCCCGCAATGATGAAAAAGTTCAATATCTGCACTGTCTAATACAGTAGCCGCAATCCACATAAGGCTATTGAAATTTCAATTTTCTGTTTAATTTCAACTAACTGAAATATAAATCTAACCATCCGCGGCTGGTGGCTACTGTACTGGACAGTGAAGGGAATCACACTGTAGAAAATTAGCATGAATACCTTCCAGATCTTGACAAGGCTTTTCTCAAATCTCTGGCTCCCTGCTCAACCCCAGACGGATTCTTAAAGGCAGGGGTTCTTTCAGTTATTCGTATACATTCAGAACCAGTGGAGGTCCGGCACAAAGAAGGGCACGAGTCATTCTTTGTTGAATAAATGAATGAGCGAATAAATGAATAAACACTAGACTTATAATGGAGGGCCTATAGAAGTTCTGATGATCAAACTTCTTGATCAAACGACACAGGGGGCTGGGAGCTGGGGCTCACACCTATAATCCTAGCACATTGGGAGGCGGAGGCGGGCGCAGTGGCTCATGCCTGTAATCCCTCCATCTCATGAGGTCAGGAGATGGAGACCATCCTGGCCGACATGGTGAAACCCCGTCTCTACTAATTAGCTGGGCGTGGTGGTGTGCGACTGTCATCCCAGCTACTCAGGAGGCTGAGGCAGGAGAATTGCTTGAACCTGGGAAGTGGAGGTTGCAGTGAGCTGAGATCGCGCCACTGCACTCCAGCCTGGTGACAGAGTAAGACTCCGTCTCAAAAAAGAAAAAAAAAAAAAAACACATGGGGAAAAAAAAGTAAGAGGCTGGATGGTAGGACAAAGAAATTGCGGTGTTGGGTCTCCTTCTAGCCCCCCTAAAAGACACAACTACGAAGAACTTTCCTTTCAGTCCATTCTCCCCAGTGTTCCAATAACTCTTACATTTTGGGAGGTGGATACAATTAATAGAGAGGACAGACCAACCCAGGGATAGTTCAAGCTTGAGCACTTCCAGGTGTCAATGGTGTCAGGGAGTGGGGTTTAGGGAAGAACTGAAAAAAAGAGAAGACTCAGTTCCACAGTTGAGTGAAACCAAAAGCAGACTGCAGGGTGAAGGTTTTCCAGCTGCAGTTCTAAGAAGAGAAAGTGAAAGTTCTTATGCATAAGCCCTGTTTCCTGGGCTGTGGTTGACTCGCAAAAGATCTGTCAAGCGTTGAGGAGTGTTCTGGGCATGTGAGGAGAACAGTACAATGGTGCAAAGTTAAAGTGTCGAGATCTGGTTTTCTGGCAACACATCAGAAGGAAATAATGCAGAGCCATCAGAGGCAGTAGTTCGGGACAGCAGTTAGGTTCAGCAAGAGTAGGGCAGGGGGTACGAAGCATGGTGGCTCATGCCTGTCATCCTAACACTTGAGGCAGGCAGATCACTTGAGGTCAGGAGTTCCAGACCAGCCTGGCCAACATAGTGAAACCCAATCTCTACTAAAAATACAAAAATTAGCCAGGTGGGTGGTGCATGCCTGTAATCTTGGCTACTTGGGAGGCTAAGGCAAGAGCAACACTTGAATCCAGGAGGCGGAGGTTGCAGTGAGCCAAGATCCTGCCACCGCACTCCAGCCTGGGTGACAGAGTGAGACTCCATCTCAAAGAAGAAAAAACAGTGGGGGCAGGGAGGTTAGAATCTTTAAAGAGGTGGAGGAGAAGGGCTGGCGTTGGAAAACCCCTCCGATCACTCCTCTACTCGTGCTTAGAGATGCGAGACCAAAGTGCACCCTGAACTCTAAAGGTGTATCAGAATCTCACGGCCAGTCACTGTCTCCCTACCTAGTCCCATGTACAGAATCCTTGCTCTCACAGCCTGAATGCAACAGCAGAACTCAAATTCACAGGTGCATTCAAGAAAAAAAATCTTAGCCACAGTGACCCATCATCTGGCATGTTATAATTATGCCCAATAAAATCCACACACTTTGAATGTTAAGAAAGTTTAGGTTTTCAGATTACTTAGAAGTGCTGGATGTGGTGATTAGACACATCTTATGTGTTCATTGTCAGATGTTTAAATTTTTTTCTTTTGAGATGGAGTTTCACTCTTGTCGCCCAGGCTGGAGTGTGTGTAATGGTCTGATGTTGGCTAACTGCAACCTTCATGTCCTGCGAACGTGATTCTCCTGCCTCAGCCTCCCGAGTAGGTAGGATTACAGGCACCTGCCACCATGCCCAGCTAACTTTTGTATTTCTAGTAGAGACGGGGTTTCACCATGTTGCGCAGGCTGGTCTCAAACTCCTGAGATCAGGCAATACACCCACCTCGGCCTCCCAAAGTGCTGCGATTACAGGCGTGAGCCACCTCACCCCAACTAAATGTTTTAAACAGTAGTGTAAAGCATGAATTCAAAATGCAAAAATAACATGATTAAAAGGAACTTTTTCTACAGATCAACTCACGTCTCCTGCATGAAAACCCTCCAAGTCCATGCTGACTCCAAAAGCTCTGTTATGCCAGGATCCCAGTATGTGGCAAAATATTCTACAGGGCATCAAGGTATAAAGTGACTTCCTTTAATATTCATTTTTATCACCTTTTCTTGCAACTCCTCTGCTCAAAAGCTCATATGCCTCCACCTTCTGGCCTCATCCTGTTTTCTGGCGTTAGCTCCCACTCTTGCCCCTTAAATACCTTCATTTCCAGGACTGTCTGAGGTTCTCAGAAACTAAGTTTTCCAGCTTCTCAGCCATTACTTCCGCTGTCTCCTTGGCCAGGAATGTTGCTTCCGACCATCTTCACACATCTAATCCTCCAGGGTTACTCAGAATGCTTCTCTTCCAGACAGCTGTCTCTTCCTCCCCAAGTGCCGGGAATAGCCCATTCCCAGGACTCCCGTGGCCTGGGCCTGCCTGAGTTCGCATGCTCAGCTTTGCAGCAGGTCACTGGGGACCAGCTGATCCCTTAATGAGCTTAATAAGCCCAGAGTTCTTTGGAATACAGGGCTGGTCATCTCCACAGCCTTAGTCCCCACCATGTAATGAGTGCAAAACGAATGTCTCTTTAATAGAATTATAGAGGAGAAAATGATCTTAAAAGGCCACAAAATTTTAAAAAGTTTTCCAAATATAATGCAGTCCTCTTCTGGCCTCCCAGATAGCCCTGTCTCTAACGAAGCAGAAAAGCAGCATTTAAGAATGTAGGTCTCAAGCCGGGATAACTAGATCTGAATCCTGGAACAGCCACCTACCGACTAAAAGACTGTAGGCAAGCTATCACACCTGAATATACCTCAGTTTTCATACCTGTGAAATGGGAAGGGTAATGAACCTTCCCGCTAGGATTAACTGGGTTAATGCCAGTGCTTCCAAGAGGGCTTGGCTTGGCTTGGCAAGGGCTGACTAAATGTTGGCTATTTTGACATGGTATGGAAATTGTCACTTTGTTATTTCCCTATTTATCTATTTTCTTTCCTAAACCATGAATGTCTTGTCTTACTCATCATATCCCCAGAACGAGGCACGGTGGGACCTGCTTCTACCTATACAAAGCTAGCTCACAGCAGTCATTTAATAAGTATCACAAATGGCATTTATTAATGATGCTCGAAATAGATATTACATACTTTCTACAAATCTTCTCAACTAAAATATAGTTCCTATTGTCCAGAACACTCTCCACTCTCCTCTTTGCCGGACTAACCTCTGTGCATCCTTTAAGTGGAAGCTGTGTCTATAATCTTGTTTCGGTGGGATCCATGTTCTTACAGGGCATATCTGCTCCCAGTTCACTGTAATATTTGGCTCTTGCCTCAGTTCTTCCCACAGGAATGTAAGCTGGGCTGTATCCTCAGCACCCAATGCCATGCCTGGCACACACAGCAGCTCAAGAGATCTCGTGGCCAGTTGTTTGTCATTCACCGTCACCAAGTATTAGGTTGGTGCAAAAGTAAATGAGGTTTTTGCCATTGAAAAACAACAACGACAACAACAACAACAACAACAACAACAACAAAAAGCAGCAAAAACCGCAATTACTTTTGCACCAATCTAATAATATGAGGAGTCGCCAGTGGAAGCCAAGCCAGAGATGGAGGTGTCTTGTTAAAGCTCCAGGAACTCAGGACAGATCCTCTTTCTGCCAAGGTGGTGAAGTGGAAGGGAATCGGGAAAGGGGCTGAAGGTGGGAAAGGCTCCCAGAGTTCCACAGTGGAACAGAAGAAAGAACAAACTGGGAGGCAGAACCCCCGACTTTGTAACACTGTCACTTTAAGACTCAGTGGCACTGTCACCAAGATGGCAGGTAGAAAACTCAGGGCTCCAAGTTCCAAGGAGAAGTCACAAACGTGACAGAGTCCACTGTCCCACGACCCATTCCTTGTGATGTGACAACAGGCACCCAGAGGCTTTCCTTCCTGAATTCGCCTTGCCGACTCATGCAACAGAATAAAACTTAGTATCCTAGGATCAATGAGAAAGCGACAGGGCCGGCTGAGGCTGGGGTAGAAAAGCACAATCTTGAGCAAAGCAGGAAGTGCCGTGTGAATCGGGTTCTGACAAAGGAGAAGAGAAATGAAGACTTGGGAGGCACCAATCGCCTACCAGGACCCACAGCTTCGTCCTTTCTGGCAGGCTTGTGATTCCCCTACTACCGAGGTGAGAACTGACGCTCAAAAGCAGCTAAGACCTGCCTGGAGATGCTCACCAAGAGGCAGCGTTTGTATTTGCACACTCAGAGCCTCTGTCTCCAAAGCCATGTCTGCTCTTTCTAGTTTCTTCCGCTCTACACTACCTGCAAAGTGAGAGCAATTTTAAGAGTGAAATCTTACAATCCTTCCTGTAACTGTCACTTCTATTGAGAAGTCCACCAATTTCATGTTCTACATTACCATCAAGACAGGTCATAAATTGCATGAGTTGGGCACTTGCTCTCTCATAGCGAAGAACTGGCACAACATACAGAAACGGCAGTCCAGACGAGACATACTCTGCTGAAAAAGCCTCACAATGTACTTGATAGGGGAGGGAGCTCAGCACTTTATTATCCACTGTGACTTCGTCCTTGATGAGGGAGGGAGCCTGGTGCTTTATTAAGAGTCCACTGTGACTTCGTGAATATGAAGGGAAGAGAAGCATGGCACGTAGGCCATCATGGCAGATGGCAACAACAGTCACCAGACGAGCCAATGTGATGGGAATCCTGTCATGGCTGTGAAGAATGAAACACAAGCTCTCCAGGACATGTCACCACGAGCAGGGACTGTGAAGCCAGCACCCAGGACAACTCGAGGAGAGAGGGCAAGACTGGGACAGGGGATAGGCAGCTTGGACACTTGTCAGAAGGGTTTGCAGTGAGTGGAACCAGCCTCAGGACCCCCATCTTAAAGCAGAACTGGCTTCTTGCCTCCTCTCTTTCCATCTATTCATTCACTCGCTCATTCATTTCTTAAGCACCTGCTAAAGGCCCAGCATTGTTAGGTGTTGGAGATACAGCTGTGAGCAAAAACAGAGACTATCCTTCCCCTAGTGGAGCTTCTGATCAAGGGAGAGAGGAAGAGATTATTCGAATCATCAGTGGGACCAGTACACACTGAGGTCAGTGCTGTCAAGCAAGAAACACCATTCCATGTGTGAAAATAGAAATGGAAAACGAGCTATGCTGGCAGTCAGCGAAGGTTCCCATGGGGGAGTCACTGCTTGAGCCAGACCTTCAGGATGAGTAGAGGTTACGACTCACGTGTGGGCTCACAACGGGAGGCATTCGGGTAAAGGGAGCCCCACATGCAGAACACAGAGATGGGGTGGGCTTCCATCCATCTGGTTCTTAGGACAATCCTGACCACATGAGGAATTCCCTGGAGCTCAGCCGCCCATGCAGGATGCTCTAGAATTGCTTGGACTGCTGTATTCTTTGTGATGTATCAACAGGCACCCAGAACCTGTCCCTCAGCTGTAAGCCCTTGTACATGCTGTCATCACCTCCTGACATCCCTGCCTTTTTCCTCAGTCATTCTGGCTCGTTTTATCAGATTCCACTTATGCATCACCTCCTCCACGAAGCCCTCAATAATTCCTTCCCCTAAGCTGGCTTCAGTGCCCTTAACCTATGGCCCCACAGTATCTTCTGCATGTCTCCATCACGGTATGAGATACTGCAATTATTAGTCTAAACAGTTCCTGGTATATGGCAGTCATTTTATGAGTACTAGTTAGCATACATAAGAAAGGATTCAGACATGTGTAGCACATGTAAAGTTATCTAAAAAACAAATAGAGAAATATAAAGACCCAGTTAGAAAAAGGGGAAATAATGGAAATAATGGCTAATATTTATCAAATGTCTACCACAAGCCATCTAACATGTTAAGGGCTTCCTATAAACGAATTCACTTATGGGTGAGGTATTGAATATCTGCATCTTATAAATGAAGACTCTGGCCCAGACAGGCCAGGTCATTTGTTCAAGTTGAATGTCCCTGCGTCACCACCACTGCAGCAAGATGGCACCAGGGCAACGTCCAGGGAGACACACAAATGGCAAGAACAGGAGAAGATGCTCACCCTCATTTAGAAACTAAAACGAAAACAACAGGGCCTGGAAAAGCACTACAGAGACTGGCCCCAGCCAGGTTTGCCAGGTGCGGGTCCTTCTGTAGGCAGCCCAGATGGCCATCAGAGAGGAACAGTTAAGTCCCTGCACACCATAAATCCCATCCAGCCACAACCAGGGAGGCCACTCCACACATCCTGACTCGGACAGAGTTCCAAGACGGGTTTTCAGTTGAAAGAGAAATTAATAACAAGGTGTTCTCACCACCTTCAGTCTCTACTCAGATGTCAACTTGGTAAGGCCTTGGGTAAGATAAATAATGGATAAATGAATACACAGACAGACGGAAGATAGACAGACAGACTCATACATACCAATACATACGTACATGAAGAGAGAAAGAAATGGGATAATTCCTGTTCATCACTCAACAAATACTTAAATAGGTGATATATATCACACACATGACATTTGGTATGTAATAAATTACATATATTTAATACATATAAATACATATACATATATGTAAACTTAGAGAATAGTCCCCAAAGATCCATGAGCAAACATGGACAGAAGTCACCTCTAACTGTGATTTGGGAAGGGAGAATATGGAGACTGTAACTTTTTAAAAGCTTATATTTTCCCCAGCACTTTGGGAGGCCAAGGCAGGCACTTCCCTTGAGGCCAGGAGTTTAAGACCAGCCTGGCCAACACGGTGAAACCCTGCCTCTACTAAAAATACAAAAATTATCCAGGCGTGTTGGTGGGCGCCTGTAATCCCAGGTACTTGGGAGGCTGAGGCAGGAGAATCACTTGAACCCAGGAGGTGGAGGTTGCAGTGAGCTGAGATTGCACCACTGCACTCCACCCTGGGTGACAGAATGAGACACCATCTTAAATAATAATTTTAAAACAAAATGCTTATGTTTTTCATATTATTTGAATTTCTTACAACTCATGTATTTGCTTATATATTTGTAACTTTAGAAAATTAAAAGAAAGAGAGAACAGGAAAATGAAAAGAAATAAAGAAAAACATTTTAGGGACCTAGATACACCACACTGACACAGTTGTCTCCTCTTTCCTGAAACCACTCTAATATGGCAATAAAAGATTTTTTTTTAAGTCTAACACAAGTAAAAGAAAGGGAGAAGAGTCAACAGTGGATGCCACATTTCTGTACATTGGAAGGTAATGCACAGGGGACAGGCCAAGGTGAGTGGCCTGGCTGGGCAGAGGAAGCATCCAGTGAAGTACCCTAAAGGGGAAGCAGATACAACAGTACCAAACCTCAGGGTCCCACAGCCCAGGACTCAAGAGGCCCCATGGACCATGGAAAGTGGCTTTGCCTTCACTGGAAGACTCAGGATGGAGGCCCCCAAAACCAAATCTGACGTGGCCCTTTAAACATTCCCCCTCCACCTCACTGCTGTCTTGTGAGGACAAGAAGCCAAGCCAAACAAATGCTAGGGGTGGTGGTGTGGGGGGGGGGGCAGCGGTGGCACAGAACTGGGGCAGCAGGGAGCAGATAGTTGCATGGGTTGAGCCATCAAGGCCAATCAGAGCTTAGTACCAGGGTCTCACTCAGCCGGGAGATGTCAGAAGTGGGAGCTAGGACAGCGGGGAAGGCCAAGCAGGAGGGTCGATGGGCATGACAGCTGAGCCGTGTCCTCTGGCTGGCTTTGTGGCCTTGGGAAGGCGTCCCTGTTGAAAGCAGAGCCTGCAGTCTCCCTCCCTGCACGATCGCTGCAAAAGCTCCTGGTGTAGAACTTGGACAAGGAGCCTCCGGAAATGAGCTGAGTATTTCTGTACATACAGGCTGTGGTGACACACGGCTCAGCCATGAAGAGAGTGAGGGCATACCATGAGGGGCTTGACTGTGGAGTGGCCGTGACCCTGCCCAGGCAGACACATGCTCTGAGGAGCTGACTCAGTCCTGGGAGGCCACCTGGTCTTACCCGTCTCCATGCAGGAATTCCTCTGCCTAACTCTACCTAAGCCCACCCAAACATCCCACGACACGGGGCACACCAACTTCATCAAGTAGCTCAAGCCACTGGTGTGCAGATTTATTAAACTGAAGTATTCAGAAACATGTTTTTGGTCTTCTCATTTCCTGCCTTCTTTTCCCGCAACAAAAGCATATGGCAAACCCTCATGTGAAACAACTAAATCAGAGTGATATGGTTTGTCTGTGTCCCCACCCAAATCTCATCTTGAACTGTAGTTCCCATAATCCCCATGTGTTGTGGGAGGGACCCGGAGGGAGGTGATTCGATCATGGGGGCGGTTACCCTCATGCTGTTCTTGTGCTAATGAGTGAGTTCTCATGACTTATGATGGTTTTATAAGGGGCTTTCCCCCTTTTGTTCAGCACTTCTCTTTGCTGTCACCACTGAAGGATGTGTTTCCTTCCCCTCCTACCACTATTGTTTTCCTGTTGCCTGTACAGCCCTGTGGAAACTGTGAGTCAATTAAACCTCTTTCTTTTATAAATTACCCAGTCTTGGGTATGTCTTTATTAGCAGCGTGAGAATAGACTAATACAATCAGATACAGTGGCTGACATGGAGAAGGGAGCGCTGGAGTCCACCCACCTTGGTCCTCACCAGAAGGCCCTCAGAGAACCCCAGGGCTCTGTGGATGGCAACATTTTACTAACATGAGGCACGCAAAACTATTTCCTGGCTCATTTTGTCCCAGGGTCTTGATTTCTTTCTGGGACAGGATGAAAGAAGTCAAGGAGAAGCCATGTTGCAATACAAAAAGTGCAAATCGAGGCCTTGAGGCTGGCACTCACAGGAACACCACACCATAGTCAGGTTACACATGAGGAACATAAAAGAGGCTCTGTACACAGGGGCTTCCCTCACCAGCTGTTAGTCCACCCCCTGGAATAACATGAATATCTAAAGAAGGCTGCCTCTGTTTTTCATCTCCTGGGTTCTCCTCTTCTAACCAGTCCATGGCTCTGACTTTTCTCTTTAGAATCCCTGACCCCCATGGGGGCTTCTCTCTCCTGCCCCAGCCCCTACCAAATATCTTTTCTTTGATGTTTCCCTGGAGTCACCCACACCCTGGGCTCCTTATCAATAGCCCCCCAGGGAGCAGATGGGTAGGTAGAGGTTGGAGAGGAGTCTCGGGCAGCCCTTAATGGATAGAATGTCAATCAGCCGAGCTGCCCGGTGGGGTTTAAAGAGGGTAAGAGGGAGTATGAAGCAAGCCAGTGAAAGGTCAGAGTGGCTGACATAGGGGCCAGAACCAGACTGTAATATTTTTGTCAGTTCATCAAAAATTTCTGATCAGTCCTTCCATCGATGACCTGCATTAGAGCAGCTGCCAGAAGTACAACAGGGGGTTCCCGGGCACCCAGGTCCCTCCTGCACCTGGCCCCAACCTGCCTTTCAGCTGTCACCCAAGTCTTTCCCGAAGCACAATGGCACCCTGCCCTAAATGCATCTCCTCACCAACCTGCAAACATGCTCTGGGCTCTTCTCCTTTGCCATACCACATCTCTTCCCTGTGTATCTGAATCCTCTCCAATCTCAAAAGACAGGAGTGGACCAACCACAAAGAGGAAGTTACAAAGAGCACTTGAGCATGCAAAGGAAAAGCTCAGGGGGCCGGGCGTGGTGGCTCAAGCCTGTAATCCCAGCACTTTGGGAGGCCGAGGCGGGTGGATCACGAGGTCAAGAGATCGAGACCATCCTGGTCAACATGGTGAAACATCGTCTCTATTAAAAATACAAAAAATTAGCTGGGCATGGTGGCACGCACCTGTAATCCCAGCTACTCAGGAGGCTGAGGCAGGAGAATTGCTTGAACCCAGGAGGTGGAGGTTGCGGTGAGCCGAGATCATGCCATTGCACTCCAGCCTGGGTAACGAGCAAAACTCCGTCTTAAAAGAAAAAAAAAAAAAAAAAAAAAAAGGGAAAAGCTCAGCTCAGCTTCAGTGGAGGCCAAAGAGATGAGATACAAATGAATGACACTGAGCATCCTCTTGCTCCCCTTAACACACACATCTGGCAAGGCAATGGCAAAACTAGAAAATTACACCTCACTGGTTATCAAATATTTTTTCTTGATGGGGTGAGGAGGGTATTGCAAAATTAACAGTATAATCCTGCCTCTGGGAGCTGAGTCTAGAAAAAAATCCAGAAAAAAAAATAAAATAAAATCAAAGAAGTTTAGACCTAATCCAAATGTCCAACAAGAGACTGACTATGCAAGCCAAATACTGTACAGGTTGGGTATCCTTTATGCAAAACGCATGGGATCAGAAGTATTTTGGATTTCCAAATTTTTTCAGGTTCTGGAATATTTGTATTCTACTTACTAGTTAATCATCCCTAATCTGATAACTGAATACTCCAATGAGCATTTAGTTCTGGATTTTGGAGCATTTTGGATTTTGGACTTGGGTATATTCAACCTGTATATCCTTCTGAAAAAATCTAAGTACCACTACTAAAACTCCAATATGAAGAGTTGCCCAATATGGAAACAGATGGAAATAGACATATGCTATAGGGAGCAGAAAAATCAAAATGCAAGTGTTTTCATACAAAATATTTTAAACACAGAGACACTCAGATGAGAACAGGCTTTTCGCTGTGTGTGATTAAGATCAACTGACAAAATCAGATATCAAAGGATAAGGTGATGTAAGAAAGTCATGTATAAAGGCCCAGGAATTTAAATTAAATAATTAATAAGGTGGGTCACAATTCTGGCTCTACCACATCACCATCTGGAGGCTACTGGCCAGTTCCCTAACTAACTTCGTAAAGCCTCCATTTCTTTATATGTAAACTGGGGATAAAAAGACAACCTACTTCATAGAATTGCCAGGATTAACAGAGTTGCTCAGTGTAACTTCCTTAGCCCACCAACACCTGACTCACTGCAAGGGCTTAATCAGTATCTGTTGTTGGTACCATTGCTGCTGCTGTCATTATTAACAGCAGCTCACTGCGTATTAAGAAGGCTCGCATTGGCTCGTATAAAACACTGTCATGCAGTAAGTGTCATATAGAAATGCATCCTAGGATTAGATCTGTGTCTTGTAGAAGCAGCTGCTTGTCTCCCATCTCTAAAATCCACAAGGGAATTTAAGTCAACTTCAACACTTGCCAGTTGTATTGAAATCCACACCAAGCAGATGATTTCGTTTAAACAAAACAATTATTTCCCTGAAATGAACTTCACTTTAAATGCAATCATTTACTCGGTGTGGATTTTGCTATTATCCTGGTTTGTCTTGGTGCGCCCAGTGTAGTCACATGAGTCCTTGTAGAAGGGAGGCAGCAGGCTTGGAGTCAGAGAAGATGTGAGCATAGCCGCAAAGGTTAGAAAGATGAGAGGCCACGAGCCAAGGAGTATGTGCAGGCACTGGAAGCTGGAAAAGGTAAGGAGATGGATTCTCCCACAGGGCCTCCAGAAGGAGCACAGCCCTGCCAATGCATTTTAGATTTCCAACTCCAGAACCGTTAAGGGAAGAAGGTGGTGTTGCTTTAAGCCACCAAGTTGGAAGGAATTTGTTACAGCAGCCATAGAGAACTAATACGGTACCCCATTGTTCATTAAGAACACTTCAATTTCCCAGATGGGAGCCTGGGTTCAGAAGTGGGCACTGTGATTCCATTCCAGCTCCACCTTCTGTGACACTTGGGCAAAATCAAGCAATGCACGTGTCTTCTTTAAGCATCAATTTCCTGGTGTGAGAAGTGGTAGCTGTTGAGGAAATTCGATGTACAACTTCTTGGAGAGCACTTAGAAGATTCCCTTGCGCATGGCAAGCAGTAGGGCAACGGTAACTTATTTTTCATCCTACTTGCTAGCTTCTTTTTCTTCTTTTTTTTTTAACAAAAACAGCTTTACTGAGATTTATTTTACATACTATAAAATTCGACCATATGAAGTGCACAACTCAGTGATTTTTAGTGTAACGTGCAGAGTTGTGCAACTGTCCCCGTAATCTAATTTCAGAACATTTTCGTTGCCCGAAATGAAATGCCGTAACCATTAGCAGTCACTCTCCACTCCCTTCTCCCCTCAGCCCCTGGCAACCACTAATGTACTTTCTGTCTCTACAGATTCACCTGTTCTGGACGTTTTATATAAATGGAATCATATCATATGTTGTTTTGAGGTTCATCCACATTGCAGCACGTATCAGCTCTTCATTCCTCTTTATGACTGAATAACAGTCCGTAGTATGAAAAGACTACATTTTGTTTATCCATTCATCAGTTGATAAAGACCTTTAGCCTTTTTTTTTTTGCCATTTCTTCTAGCATTGAAATAAACTCTGACAACTGAGGGAGTTCCTTTTATGATGCACAGATGTGCACGCATGTGTGTATATATATATGTGTGTATGAGTGATATGTGCATGTGTGTGTGATATGAATATGCACGTGCATATGTACATGCATGCATGTGTGTGTGTTTTTAATCTAAGGCCCTAAGGAAAATCAATCAGGACCAGAGGTCCCACCTCCGCGGAATGTCATGTCAGCAACTCTGATGCTACTGAAGATGCCTCACAGGCAGGCCCAGGGGTGTTGGCCAGAACAATGACCATGGTACCTGGGAAAGGTCTGTTGGCTTGAACCTGAATCCCTAAAGTACCTTTCTTCCTTTATCAAACTGATCACAGACCTCCAACACCTTTAGCATCACCAGACCCAGCATCCCACCCTAATTCCTTCCCTCAGTGCTGTGTCTTACCCTTACTGAGCCTCAGTTTCCCAATCTATAAACAAGGTTAATCTCAGGTAACCTTGTTATGTTGCTATGCTGTTATATTGCTATGTCAGAGAACTGCTGAGGAAATTCAATCAAACTTAGTAGATCAAATAGAAAGAGCAAGGCTTTGCCTGCAGCAGGAACTCAAGACATGCTAGTTACCATTGCCGCTACCACCACCACCACCGCTGCCACCATTATCATCACCATTCATGAAGACTGGCTGTCTTGTGTGAGCAGTCAGGGTGGAGGAAGGCCCTGAGTTCCACCTCAATGGGGAGAGTGGCTTTTCACCGACATTGGTAAGTGAATTTTTATTATTGTTTTGGAACCCTCCATGGATGCTGCTTGTACCCCACAGTGCTTGTTCCTGGGGTGCGGGGGGACTGCTTGCACTCCCCACTTCACCTTTCTTGGAATTCTTCTGATGGATAGCCACGAGGAAACAGTGCCTAAGACCTTCCTAAGGCATTGAGAGAGGAAAGGAACATCTGAGCAGGTAGGAAAAGCAATTACTTGGTTTCTAAACCTTGACAGTGGTCAAGACTCCATCAGCCTCTTCTGGCCACCAAAATCAAATCTCCAGAATATAAGAGCTAAGTGGGGAGAATGGATTCTCCCTTTGGATCTGCCATGGGTCAAGTTGCTCCTGGTTGAATCATCCAATTTCCCATCACAGCCTGGCCCTTTCCACGTGCATAGGGCGGTGGCCAAGTTGGACAGAGTCTTAACACCACCACATCAAAGAGTTTGAAGTTAGTTCATTGGCACAAGTTCCTTGTTTGCTTTGAAAGACAAAACATTAAAAAAAAAAAAAAACTTAAGTCTTTGTGGTTATTGATTTGGAAAAATCATCTGCTTTTAAAAATCGAAAAGATTAGTGAGAGTGTGTTGGCCTGGAGATGGGCGCTTGAATTGTGTCGGGAAGAGCAGCTGGGCTCAGGGAAGTGGTTACATGGACACCTGTGCTGACTAGAGGCTGGCCCGGGGAACTCTCTTCCTGGTCTCTCGGTGATTCACCGGATAGTTTGGGGCCGCTGCTGGTGACCCTCAGAGCCTTCCTGAACCAGTTTCCCCTGGGCCTCTTCTGAGACAAGCTTGGCACCCAGAGAAGCAGTGGTGATTCTAAAGGTAATCAACTGGGGTCAAGTTCCGGGCAAGTAATGAGATGCTTCTGAAATACTCCTAATTTTGAGGAAGTACCAAGGGAACTGTAATAAGCCCAGAAGGGTTATTCAGGACTTCCACTGCTGCATTCCGAAGTGAGATTGACTTATAATTTGCCTTTCTCCTCCTCTCTTTGTCTTGTTTGGAAATCCAGGTCATACCGACCTCATCACAGGAGCTGGGAGTACTTTCTCTCTTTCCTCTTCTCTGTAACCGTTTGGGTAAGGGAGGGGTTATCTGCTCTAGAATGTGTGGTCAGATGATTTATTCTAGAATGTTTAGATTTGCCTACAAAACCATCTGGGCCTTGTGTTCCTCCTTTCTTACTTCTTCTGCGGACTTTTTAACAACACATTCAATTTCTTTTTTTTTTTTTAATTGAGACAAGGTCTTGCTCTGTCAGTCAGGCTGGAGTGCAGTGGCGCAATCACAGCTCACTGCAGCCTCGACCTCCTGGGCTCAAGTGAAGCTCCTACCTCAGCTCCCTTGGTAGCTGGGACTACAGGCATGCGCCACCACACCTGGCTAATTTTTGTATTTTTTTTGGAGAGACGGTTTCGCCATGTTGCCCAGGCTGGTCTCGAACTCCCGGGCTTAAGCTATCTACCCACCTCAGCCTCCCAAAAGTGCTGGGATTACTAGAGTGAGCCACCGCTCCTGAACCAATTTCCTTAACAGTTACTTCTCTATTCAGGTTTTCTAGCCCTCCTTTAGGCTGTTTTGTTGAGCTGTATTTCACTAGGGAAGTGACTTTATCCAGGTTTTCAAATTGAATGGCATGGAGTCAGTCACAGCATTTCAAGCTCAGAGGGACCATACCCTTCTATCAGTAAACAAGGAGGATGTCAAAGAAGTACATCCTGTGCCACCAAGCACTCCAGATCCCCCCACCCCCAGTCAGAACATGTTTTTGTCAGTAATCAGGGCTTAGGAAAATGTTACTGCCTGGAATCCAGCTGGGCGGTGGTCCGAGACCAGCTCAGTAGTTAAATTTGTAGTCAAATTGTCCAAGTTTCTCTCCTAATCCCAACCTGGGCAGTTGTAACCTCAGTCTCCACTTCTGTAAAATGGGTAGAACCACCTGTCAGGGCTGTCACATGAGGATCACACAGGGTACTTTGGAAACTCCAAGGCTTCATCTCAGGAAAGTATTATACTCTGAAACTTTCAACCTTATAGCTCTTCATTTCGCAGACTTTCCATTTACAAAGTCTTCTGAATGCCAGCTCCAGGTGCTAAGCATAAGCACTTCAAGTTTCCTCAGTACAACCACCTGGCAGGCACAACACCATCTGCATTTTCATCCCAACCATCCTGGAGCTTATTCCTCTAGAGCAGTAGCAGTTCTGAAGCCAGGCTCCCTGGACCAACAGCAGCATCTAGAAACTTCTGCTGGAAATGCAGATTCTCAGGCTCCACGCTACACCTACTAAATCAGAATGCTGAAGGCAGACAGAGCCATCTGTGTTTTAACACTGCCTCTAGGGGATTCTGATCCTGGGTCCATGTTTGTTTGGGAGCCCTAGATCCTCAAAAGCCACAGGGCATTTGCCATGCTTGCACTTAGTTCCCAAGTGCTTTTAAAACACAGATCTCTAGTATGATCAATAAAGGGAAAAATGATAATCATGTTGAAAGAGTGAGTAGGAAGAGATAAACAAACGTTCTAAAAGTGAAAGCTGAGATCATTTTAAAAGATCAATGTAGAGAAAACGGCAAATGTTGGGGGTGTGTGTGTGTGTGTGTGTGTGTGTGTGTGTGTTGTGTGGGATGACTTGCTCAATGGTAAGAGATAATTCTGCAAATACTGAATCATGCAATGTGTGAGATGCAACGTCTTCGTGGCAGACAACAGTCATTAAGACGCAAGGAAAAGGATCTCAAATGTACTTTGAGAAAGGTGGACACCAGGTCACAAGACTGGCATCAACGGTGATGCTCGTCACCTTCCTGGAATTTGGAGAACACTGCCAGTCTAAATGCTATTCTAGGGCTCGAAGAGAAAGGACAGCTCCTAGTTAGGGATGTTTCACTGGTTAAAGGCTCATGTGAATCTGTAAAGCACCGATGCTTCGGCCTATTTAAGACACGAGTGCTAAGCAGTTCTCCAGAGCAGAACCACAGCAAGGGTTAGCAAACCTGTCAGCTTTTCTGTACAGACGAAACCGGTGTGTTTTAGAAAAAAGAGAGACAGAGAGATAACCTAGGAGAAAGTGCAGCAGCAAGGCAGAGAAACTATGTCAGGTTTCAAACTTGGAAGGACCAGATCACATTGCTTCTAACAAGCTTCAAATCCAGGGAGTAATGATGGATCTACCAACAAATGGATCTAGGAACCATCTATGACGACCAAACACATCTGCTGGAGCTCCTGTAAACACGTGCGGCTGTTAGAATTCAGCATTAATGTGCAAAACCCACCCCCTGCCCCCTGAGATCCTGATTCATTCAATTGGGATAGAGCCCATTTTAACAAGCTCTCCAAGGGATACTGAGGCAGATGGGCCCCAGACCACAAAGGCAGTACTCATTGACAGAGAAGAACCAAAATCAAGAGCTGTGTAGAACCGACGCGCATGCCCCACAAACATTGCTGGGGGAAAAAACGCAGTCTGAAACCAAAACACCATCCGCCAGAGCCCCGATTTAGCATTTGTTCCACAGCAGATCAGGGAAGTCAGCAGTAAATGAGTAACATGTTACATAAGTTGCTGTTCTGTATGCAGAACCTTAACTCACCAAAGAGAAGTTAAAGTCATATAAAAAGCAACAGCCCACCCCCAAAACAAATGCTGTCCAACTGTAGCCAGGATTCCCCCATCCCCTTCTGCTGGGCTAAGACATCCTCCTTTGAGCTGCAAACCCCCAGGGCTCACCCTTGGGCCTCTGGAGACTGGATCCTTCCATCCAGGTCGGGGAAGGTGAGGTTAGGGAAGAGGGTAGACAGAGGACATTCAGGGTTGCATGGGCATGAACACTGGCTTCAGCAAAGCTTGCCTCTGGCTGAAAACACATGTGGAAACACATTTTGCTGGACTACATCTCTGGCCCACTGCTGAAAAGTTCTGGAACCACATCCCCTCTGTCTTGGGTCTTGTCCAAGAACCTCAAACTGCTCTCTTCAACATTCTCCTTCTCTCTCAGGCAAGGACTCTCAGTCTTTTCCTCTTCCCAGTTCCCCCAGACCTGGCTAACAAGCTAGCTCTAACTAGAATGCTAAAAGCCTGATGGTGACTAGGACAATTATCATACCAGTGGCCACAGAAGACGCCACTGCAGGTACAGTGAAGGCATGCACATATATGTAACATATGTTACTCCTTCCATGGAGCCAGCCTCAGGCGCCTTCTCAACATGGAACCAGAGGCAAGCATTCCAACTTCCTGGCAAGTTTCAGAGGGAAGCGGTAAGTTTCAGAGGGAAAAGTCCATAGCTGCCTCTTCATTACTCTACTTCAAGCACCCAGCATGGCGACTAACTCTTAGGAAGTGATCAAAAAATCAGTATTGAATTGAATTAATTTCACACCTGATGTGAAATTTCAATGCCCCATCCCCACACATATTTTGCCAGAAAGCTCTTCTCCAAATGCAGTAGAGTCACCCAGGAAGCTTGTTGAAAGTCCATCTTCTGGGCTGGACCTCAGACTTAGGAAATCAGACTCCATGTGATCTGCATCTGTCACCAGTCGCCAGGTAATCTAGTACACGCAGAATCCGAGAACCAGTGCCTTAACCTTACAGGAGGATCTCATAGGCACCAACCCTACGGGATGTGATTAAGCAAAAGGGCCCTTTTGAAACAGACAAAACAGAGGCTGGCATCAACTGAAGCGTGAGTAGAGAACACACGACATCAGGAAAACATGAGGAAGATAAGAGATCAGAGGGCAAAAAAGGTCTAGAATAGCATTTTCAGCTAACAGAACTACCATGGATCTCAACAAGTCAGCCCTCGCCCATTTTCCCTGTTTGTGAGTTACCATGCCTTATCACCAGATCATGGACCGGGGGCATCAGCAAAGCCCAGGGATGAAAAGCACAGAGCCGGCAGCTCTGCCTTACCACAGAAGGCTGCACAACACGAGAGGCACACCCTCACGCAGACCCCTCAACAAGTCCGGCTTCTCTCCTCCACGCGGCAGACTGTCAGCTACAGTCAGCAGATCTTCCTCCCTCATGCTTTACTCTTGGGGTTGCCCCATTTTGAGCAGGGCAGGAGGCTGCTCACAGCCAGAATGCAGGGAACCATGCCAGAGCTGTACCCCTGCACTTAAGAAGCCACCAAAGCTCCCCACGCCACCCTTCCTGAGACAGGGAACTCCGCCACCGCCAGCAGCCGTCACAGCAACATCAAACGCGGATGTTTATGCCAAGCCCCATTTACACGAGCCCACTTCTCCCCGAGAGATGAATTTCTAAAACAAACAGCTTTTACATATGTTCGCAGGCACAGTCACGTCAGCGTCAGGGATCCCCAGACGGAAACATGAGTCAGTCTGGGGCAAAGATGCTAAGTAAATCCTGTCTGGGTGAAATTCCTCTTTCTGAAGAAAGAGGAGCCTCAACGCAGATTGCTCAGCTTTCTCAGCAGGAGTCCCTAAAGATGGCAAGCTCTCCCAGGGAAGCCCGCTGTGCACATTCTGGACTCCAGATCTACCACTGTCACACTGACATGCATTGGCCGCATCACCACAACCGTCCGTGAGCCTTTCTAACCATTCCCCTGCATCCTAGCATCCCTGCCTGCACACACACCCTGGTTTCATCGGGGAATCTGGCGGCCCTGGTTGTTAGGCACCGGTTGTCCACACTCCTGTAGGATTTCGAGACATCCCAAGGCTCGGGTCTCTGGCAGCCAAAGAGACAAATGCCACCAAGTAGGCATGCAGGTGTCTGAGAAACGAGGGATTGCACATAACCAGCACAGGCAGCTAACCTGAAAGACCCGATGCCATGAAGAACTCAGGTGAGGAGCAGTGTGACTACGCAGGAAATCTCAGGCTTGGGAGTATTAACTACAGGGTCATTACCTCCTGTTACCGTATCTTTGCCTGGAGAGACTTTGGAAAGAGGAGGAATTCCATAACCTAATACAACATAAGCAGGCTGTGTTACAGTATGAAGGTGCAAACCAAAAGAATTAGCACAGGATGAGGTCAACCCAGCATTTAGGACCCACTGTAGTCTGAATGTTTGTGTTCCCCCAAAATTCATACGAAGAAACGTAACCCACAATGCAACCATAGCATTAACGGGGAGCAGGGAGCCTTGAGGAGGTAATTAAGTCATAAGAGCTCTGTTCTTGTGGATGGGATTAGTGCCCTTATAAAAGAGGCTGATGAATGCCGCCTTGCCCCTTCTATCACATGAGGACACAGAAGGTATCAGCTAACAGGAAGAGGCCCTTGGCAGATGCCGGTGCCTTCATCATGGCCTTCTAGCCCCCAGAATTGTGAGAAATTAGTTTTTTTGTTTTTCATAAATTACCAATTCTACGCTGCTTTGTTACAGCAAAGAACAGCTTTGTTACAGCCTGAACAGGCTAAGACACAACCTAACATAGGCCAATCATCAAACCTAGAGATGGCAGAAGGGCAGGAGGCCCCAGCACAGGCGCTGGCATGGTCAACTCCAAGTACACACTGTGCCTGAGCACACAGCACAGACCCCAACCCAGACCCCACCTTTCTGGGGTACACTGCTGGGGGCATGATGGGGCTGCAAGCAAGGGCTCTATACTGTGCTGTGGGAGGCACTGGCCTGTTGAGGACATGCATCTCAGATCCCGGGGGTGAGGACTTGAGCTGCCCTCAGAGAAGTGGGACTAGAGGGATTACCATGGCCTTGGGTGTCTTTAAGTACAGTCTGGAACTTTGGACCCATTCCAGACCTTGGCTGGAGCATCACAGGCTTAGCCTCCCCACATGCATGAGGGTCTATAACCAACGTGGGGCTATGACTGAGTCTACAAGGCTCTAGGTGAGAGAGACGAAGGGGGAATTACTGGCCACCTACAAGGTGGGGATGGAGGTGGGGGTCTTACGTATGTCCCCAAGCTGCAGGCAGAGCTCCCTGTCGACTACGGCTAGGGCCAAACCCAAGAGAAAGAAAAGCTACAAACCGAGCCCGTTCTCCGCCAGCGTGGCATGGTTCACGTCACATTCGCCCACATCTTGCTCTCCAACGTGATCATTCAGATCCAAGCCAGGCTGATGGGACCCGTTTCCAAAGTGCCTCTCGTCCTTCTCAGAGCCGGCATCCCCGTTTTCCATCCCGTTCTGAGCCTTTTTCAGGGGCATTATTTGCAAACCACTGGGGGTAGTCCTGTAAGACACCGTCTTGGCGGCCCTGTCGCCTCCTGCAGGAGGCTTGCCCGAATACCCTTTTTTTGGCTTGGCGAGGGGAGGGTTAATTCGCTTCCGTTTATGGGAGGTCCCCTTGCTCTTTCCAGGATCCGAAGGTCTGTGGGAGAGTTTCTCAACTGAGGGGCCTCGACCGTCACGCAGAAGCTTGGAGGTGCTGGACTGCTTCCCTGACTTGATGCGCTTGTCCTTGGACACGTGCAGCCCATTGAACTCATCGATAAACTCCTCACAGTGCAAGAGGTGGTGCTCCGGCTCCCACGTGTCCTCTGTGCTCCCGTAGCCTTTCCATCGGATAAGATACTCCCATTTTCCTTTCTTGTTCTTCCTCTTGTCTACAATCCTTTCAACCTGCAATACAAGACGAGAGGGTCAGAAAACAAAGAGAGAGAGGAAGGAAGGAAGAAGGTCAGTTCCAGGCAACAAGAACAGCATAAAGCCCTTGGAATAGAGGTATGTATCCTAGCCATAGGGTGAGCCATGAGCCATTCAATGCCAGAAGCCAACATGTGCAGAAGGGTTCAAGAAGGCTGGTTTATTTTATGACATCACTGTATGGAACCTGAAGCACATGCAGTCCTTTCCCATGATGCCTCTAGATGCCATGCCCAGCTGGTGGTAGCCACATGTCTATCCAAGCTTACTTTTTTTTTTTTTTTTTTTTTGAGACGGAGTTTCATTCTTTCACTTAGGCAGTAGTGCAATTTTGGCTCACTGCAACCTCTGCCTTCTGGTTTCAAACAATTCTTCTGCCTCAGCCGCCTGAGTAGCTGGGATTACAGACGCCTGCAACCAAACCTGGCTGATTTTTGTAATTTTAGTAAGAGACGAGGTTTCACCATGTTGGCCAGATTGGTCTCGAGCTCCTGACCTCATAATCCACCTGCCTGGGCCTCCCAATGTGCTGGGATTACAGGTGTGAGCCACTGCACCTGATCTATCCAGGCTTACTCTTATTTGAAATTGCACTGCAAGCTTTCACACGAGATCTTTATTCTTTTCATTGCACCAAAGTAGACACAGGCTATTAAAGACCAATTTCATGAGTGTTCTCCATCCTTATTTATAATAAGTAACATTTACTGAGCAATTATATGGGAGGTACTATGCCAATGTATCTTTACTTACAACAACACCAGTGATCAGTAACATTCCTTGGGTGCTTATGAGGCAGACACTGTACTAAATGCTGGGCACAGACTCTCCCATCTCATTTTCTCCTGGACAACAAACCAATGAGGTAAGTAATTTTTCTATCCCCAATTTACAGTCAGAGAACTAGGGCTCAGGGAGACCAAGTAACTTAACCAAGTTCCAGAATGGTAAGGGCAGAACTGGGGAACCATTCTCACCTCAGACATAACCTCTTCTCACTAGGTCATACTCAATCTCTTAACTGCAAAAATCTTCCATGGTGACCAAAAAGGACTTGAATTGAAAATGTCCAGTTCTACCTAGCTCCCCTAGCTGCAACACAGAGGCACAGCTAGGAGGCAAAGAGATAGGTAACATTTGTTGAGTATCTACTATGCACCTCACATGCCGCCATGGGCGTATACCACTATTATTTTTCCGTTTGAGAGATAAAGATACTGAATATAAGGCAACTCGCCTACCATGCACAGCGAGGAGGTGATGGTCGTGGGATCTGAACCTTTACGTGTCAGCCTCTAAAGCCATGAGCGACTGCCTACAGGTCTTCAAAGGTAAGAAAACCTCCCCTGTCTTTATGTGATCCCATGGAAAGATACACTTGAAAAATACCAGTTCTGATGCTAATAACTGGTGATTTTAAGTGAAGGACATGTGAGGGTTCACTTAGTATTCTTTCAACTTTGCTGTAGATTTGAAATTTTTCAGTTAAAAGAAGCTGGGAAATTCTCAGTGTTACACCCCCCAAAATGCTAAATTTCAATGAAAAAATAAGCAGTTTTATTCAAAAGTTTATTCTACTTCAATGTTAATATAATATGCTTTTCTAGAATGGAATTTTGATTCAATAAAATTAAGTCAAGTGAGGAGGAATATGCCTCTGAAACTTACGAAAAGAAAAAAACGTGAGCAAAGGTGCCTACAGTCATTGTTGCTAATTGTTGAAGACAGGTAATGAATACATAGGGTAAATTATGTGGCTATTTATATCTACGTGTTTGAATTTTAGTATGTTTAGAATGTTAATCCTAAGAAGTAAAAAAATTTTGAAAAGTGGGATCATCTCATCAATGGCTTTTGTACAACAGAGGTTATGTGAAATAATTAAACCACTTTCTTTGCTTTGCACTTCATAAATATGCAAATAACTAGACCATACTGCCTCTTTATAATATTGCCTCTTCATAATTTAAATTGTTCCTTTAATCAATTTATCTCCATTCAAATTGGCCTAAAGTCTATCAAATTTTTTTCTTTATTAAATGCCCTATGAACCCCTGTTTTAGATTTATTAGATAATTTTTAGATATAATACACAAACTCTGTAACATTTTTAAAAAGTAAAATCATTCCTAACTAATCCCAATATCCAACTTTTGGGTCAATGAATGGGGTTACTGAGTATCCCTTTATAATAATGTTTCAGAATGCCAAGGATTTCTGTAAGAGCCTGCAGCTTTGCTCTTTGAGAACACTGTAGGGAGAAACTCTCTACAGGTTACTGAGGGAGGAAACAGAGTAAGCAACCAGGCACTACCTGAAACAGCAGCATTTGTGAGGACACCAACTTAGGAATGGCAGCAGCACCCAGATATTTCCTGGGAGCTAAGTGATGTGATGTATCCACATGGAGGCCTCCAGTTCTAGAAAACATATGCTCACCTCCAGGGATGTAGAAATTTCTTCCCAAGGATGAAGTGGAGGACCATGTTAGACAAACAGCCAACACAATGAATGAGTGTATGGGTGGACAGATGAGTGGACTGATGGATGGGTAGATGGGTGGGTAGATGGATGGATGGATGAAGAGGTGGATAAATGGATTGATGGACGGTAGGATGTATGGGTGACTAGATGGATAAATGAATGGATGGGTGGATGGATCGATGGATAAATAGATTGATAGATGTGGGATGGATGAAAGGTGGGGACAGAGGTGGGTTCATAAATGGATGGAAGGATGGATGAACAGATGGCACTTATCAAAATGGCATTAGTAAAATATTTAAGAACAGGGCTTTGGAACAAAACAACCTGTTTTAAATCCCCTGCTATGCCTCTTATCATGTGTTCTTGAGCAAGTTGCTGAACCTCTTTGGGCCTCAGATGACTCAGAGAGCAAGGCTTAAGTAACAGCGCCTATCTCTTGGGGTTGCTGTGGGAAATACACAACTATGTAGGGTTGTGTTCCGCAGTCATCTTGCATAGCCTCCTGAGACCACAAACCTTGCTCGTATCTAAAGACAGAATGTTCCTTCACCTTTCAGAATATGACCCCTTAAAACAGTCAACTCCTCCCTGGGAAGAAGAGAGAGGAGACCTACTTAGATAAGTACTTTCATGTATGGAAGGTAGCTATGCGTGGTTGCGCTGCTTGAAAAGCTGAGGGTTAGCAAGGGTGCAGGGTCAAGATGGCTATTTAGGGCCACACTGGAGGAGGAGCTTAGTTTTGTTGCCTCCAAATTACTGGAGGTTTCAATCACAGAGTCACAGGTAGCTTTATGGGGAACATCAAGGCTAGTTCTACTTCTGGTCCCATCCACAAAGCCACTGTGTGGCTTGTCAACAATTTCTACTTAACCCAGTACCAATGATGAGCAGTATTAAAAGGACCATCTCTAACAGCCTGGTGTGTGGAGGAAGACATTTGTCACTTTCTATCCATATGACCCTGGGCATGTCACCCAGTGTCTCTGGTCTTGGTGTCCCCATCTGTAAAACGGGTAAGAATAAAGACAATCTGAAGGGATTCAGACGCAGGAGAAGTAGCAATACAAGATGAACGGATGGCTCTGACACGTAGGAAACTTCAGTTTACACAACTGCTTTTCTATACATTTTTTCACCCCAAATTTAAAAAGGCAAAAAAACAAAAGATTTTTCCAGGTTCAGAAAACACTGCTTTTCCTGAAACACTGGAATAACCACAAAACACTCTGGGGAAAGCTGCCTCACAAGTCCCCAGCATATTTTGATCTCTGGCCTCTCTCAGGACCTAATCTTTACATCTCTGTGTAGGTTCCTGTCCCTCTTTTCCTCTTCTCAGAAGCGCCTCAGATAGAACCTGAATTCTAAGTTGTTTTGTTGATAACAAAAGCCCAAGTCATTTAGGACTCGATCCTGCCTATGATTGCAATATTCTCTCTCTGGGAAATCCTTTCTTCTTAAGCTCCCCCAAACCTTCTCCACTATCTCATAACTCCTCACACCAAACAAACAAACAAAGAGCTGGTCCCCCCAGTCCTGGTGGCTCCGATTCCTGATACACTGTCCCCACTCTATTTGTACAGGCCACATGCTTTACCTGAAGCTCAGTCCTTCCAACTGGAAACAATCATTAGCTCTCTTCCCTTGCATTTGCACATATGAATGAATGCATGAATGCTATTAGAAAATCCTGTGTGCACACCCCCACCAACTTCTTTTCTCAAAAATAAGCAATCTGAGATGCTGAACTGTTCCTCAGAGTTCAATCATTGATTAACATTTACTCTCTGTGATCCCTGCTAATGAGAGACTCTGTTCTGTTGCAGGTGGTGGGGGCAGGGAAATGCTGATGCAATAATTACCAGGGCTAGGATGCCACCTGGATGGCTGTCTCAGTATGATGAATAATAATGACAATCACCTTGACTGGTACACGCATAGTTCCAGTAACAGTGTATATCACTTTAAGGTGTTAGATTTCATCTTACACCCAGCCTTCCAGCTGGACATCATTTTCCTCATTTGACACGGGAGGAGACCGAGGCTCAGAGAAGCTGGGTCACTTTTCCTTGATCACACAGTCAGTAGGTGGTTAACCAAGATTGAAACCAAGTTCACCCGACTCCAACAGCCTAAGATCCTAGTCACATCTTGCCGGTGAAAAGTCAGTAGAACAGGACAGAGCCAAGTAAAACATCAACCATATGAACCAGCAACAAGAGAAATGGACACTGAGCAAGAAAATGGCTTTGTGGAGGTCAGACATTCAATAACTCTTCAACGATCACTGATAAGTCAGGCACCAGTGTGCAATAAGAAACCTCGCAGACCGCCATCATGGCTCACAGGCTAATGGGGGATACAGTCCTTAAAAGAAGGAGCATAATGTAACATGTAGTTACAAATTACAACAAGTACTTTGGGCCAGGCATGGTGGCTCATGCCTATAATCCCAGGACTCTGGGAGACCAGGGTGGGCAAATCACCTGAGGTCGGAAGTTCGACACCAGCCTGGACAACATGGTGAAACCCCATCTTTGCTAATAATACAAAAATTAGCTGGGTGTGGTGGTGCATACCTGTAATCCCAGCTACTACAGAGGTTACAGTGAGCTGAGATGGTGCAATACAGCCTACGAGACAGAGCGAGACTCTGTCCTTTTTAAAAAAAAAAAAAAAAAAAAACATCCAGGAGGCATCCCAGCACCGGTAATAACGGCATCAGCATTTCCCTGCCCCCGACCTGCAACAGAACAGAGTCTCACACTAGCTGGGATCACAGAATTCTGATGGCAAAGAGGATGGTGCTGTGAGGAACAACGGCAGCAGGGACGGAGCTATTTCAAACACAACAGGCACCAAGGTTCCCCCAAGAAAGAACAATTTAAACTGAGAGCAAACTCAGCCCGTGACATGAGAAGGACTGGAGCAGTGAGGGGCCTTCCAGGCAAGGGGGACCACCGACTCCTCCTCACCTTTCCACTGGCAGGCTGATAAAATACCACCACCACCACCTAACATTTACTCAGCGTTACTAAGGCCCAGCCACGGCTGTACTTGATCCCTACACATTAACTCTTCAAAATAACCCAGCAAGGTAGGTACTTTTATTTTCTTCTTCTTCTTTTTTTTTTTTTATATTGAGGATAAAACTAAGGCACCCAAAAGTTATGGACTTAGGTAAGCACGGCAGAGCTAAGAATTGGTCTAACGCATCTTGCCTCCAAAGCCCATGCTCTTGGCAACCATCTTACACAGAAATCTCTCATTGTGCAGTGGGCCCAGCCCAAGGCCAGCAGCGTACCTGCAGCTTCAGGCTCTTTCCCTCAACTCCTGCCAATTTCCTTGAAGTCCTACAGCACCTTTCCATCACTTCGGATTAGCCTCCTGCACCTACGTCATTCACAAGGCCTCCTCTCCCTCTGCTTCAATTCTTCATTGGTCCAAATGGAGACAGACTCATCACCCGTCCTATTCCCCACCCCAGATTCCCAGCTAACCAGCACAATCTAAAAGATGACAATCGCTCTGGAACCCAGGATTACAATAAAAGATTTTACAGACTGCTAAAGGGGTATCTTCCCAACAGATAGCACTGGACTGAGAAATTTTGGGTTTACTAGTGTATTTCTTAGTCTCTGGGAGCAAAAAGCAAGGCCAAAAAAAGAACAGAGAAAGAAGACATCCACGCTGACAGCCTCTCCCCACCCATACACCAGAGCGGCCATCCCCAGCCAGAAACAGCTCATTCCCTGACTCTGTATCTCACCCCACACCCCTGAAGACCTTTCTTTCTACATCTTTTCAACATCCTGAGACAAATCCCTTGGGGATGGAAGGGCACAGGCACCCCATGGTTACAACTTGGGAGTATAAAGTCCTTGGGAAGGATAAAGAGGACAAGTTCTAGGAACAACTTGGCATGGGCTGTTTAAAGTCCAGAAGACTGAGACTGCTTCAGATAATCTACGCAGAGAAGAAGGCAGTAGAACAGGAGAATTTTCCCCTCTGGCACAGCAAAACTACGCAAGGGAAATGGCTGTCCGACCAAGAAGTTTGGCTCAGACCCAGGTAAAGCAAGCTAGATTTTGGACAAGGGTCTGACTGGGGGACTCTGTGGCATCCATGTGGTGAGAGAGACCACTAGGAATTTCCACACCCACTCTGCTGGAAAACCCTATACCTAGAGAGACCTCACACAAACAAAATTAGTAACAGCAGCATCATCACACAACATGGTCATCAAAATGTTTACAACATAAGAACGTGACCATAACCAAAACGTTCTCAGTAAAATTATACCAGTGTATAATTTTTACATTTTTAAATATGAAATATTTTTTTATATTTTTAAATTGTATTTGCGGTGTGTCTTCCAATACTACAGAAAATATGACCTATGTTTTAAAAGGAGAGAGAAAAAGAGATACATGGTGAAATGAAACCAAAAGGTTGAGAAGGAAGCTGAAATGAAAAAAGGTTCATTTACATAAGAAAGGATGTAAAGGAATCACAGAGAAAATTCAGGCAAGGGAATAAAATTCCCTTGGAACCAGGAAAGGACAGAATCAACATGCGGGAAATCACACCAGCAACATAGACAACATACTTGAAAAGCTGTCCAAGAGAGTAGCAGAGAAGGACACAGAGATTTTAAAGAAAGCACTAAGGAAAATGAGCATACATACCTAGGAGAGTTAATAGTGAGCCAACCAATCTAAGTCCAACAAAGAGAAAAATAAAATCAAAACGGGACAGAAACACTAAGCAAGGCATAGCAGAATAAATCTATGTTCTAAACCTGCAGGTCAAAAGAAGATTTCAGTGATGGGGAAAGGAGGTTTGAAAACAGATCAACTTTATTTCTACCCTTACAAAGCTTCTTCATTTCAAAAAGTTAAACTGTCAGCCTCATCCCCCAGTTCTCCCCCATCCAAAAATCAGGCCAACTTCAGAACATTAAATTCCAGAACACCAGGAATTCAACACCTGTTGAAGCAATAAATCTTGTGAACTCAAAAATTCTATAACCCAAGTGTTCCTTCCGATGAGATGGAGGGAGGAAGATATCTCATGTCTTAGGGGATAAAATATGAATTACCTATTTAAAAAATGACTCAAACAGGTACTTCAGAGAACAATTTTAAGCCTAAATTGTTTAACTCAAAACTGGAGAAGGTGTAGTAAGAATACATACAAGGTCCCTGCACCATAGCAAAGACTTGGAACCAACCCAAATGCCCATCAATGATAGACTGGATAAAGAAAATGCGGCACATATATACCATGGAATACCATGCAGCCATAAAAAAGGATGAGTTCATGTCCATTGCAGGGTCATGGATAAAGCTGGAAACTAACACAAGAACAGAAAACCAAACACCGCATGTTCTTTTTTTTTTTTTGAGACGGAGTTTCGCTCTTGTTACCCAGGCTGGAGTGCAATGGCGCGATCTCGGCTCACCGCAACCTCCGCCTCGTGGGTTCAGGCAATTCTCCTGCCTTAGCCTCCTGAGTAGCTGGGATTACAGGCACGCGCCACCATGCCCAGCTAATTTTTTTGTATTTTTAGTAGAGACAGGGTTTCACCATGTTGGCCAGGATGGTCTCGATCTCTTGACCTCGTGATCCACCCGCCTCGGCCTCCCAAAGTGCTGGGATTACAGGCGTGAGCCACCGCGCCCGGCCCTGCATGTTCTTACTCATTAGTGGGTGTTGAACAATGAGAACACACAGACACGGGGAGGGGAAACTGGGGCCTATCGGGGGGTGGAGGGCTAGGGGAGGGATAGCAGGGAGGAGGAGGATAGGGGAAGGATAGCATTAGGAGAAATACCTAATATAGCTGACGGGGTGATGGATGTAGCAAACCACCATGGCACGTGTATATCTATATAACAAACGTGCACATTCTGCACATGCACCCCAGAACTTAAAGTATAATAATAATAAAAGAAAAAGAAAAAAATACATACTAAAATTAATACTACAAAATGATGCTAAATAGCTATCTGGAGTTAAGACTTAAGTAATCACTGTAATTATGACAAATTGAAAGCAAATATTAAATGATTCTCAAAATATTACTTGCATATATAACATGAAAATAGACTGCAAAACTATAATAATGTGATTTTTAAATACCCACTTAAGATAATGAGTACAGGAAATGGTCAAAAATGAAGAGGAATGAAAACTTAATCGTATGATGTTTGCCTTTATCACTAGAGTAAGATGCTTTTACTTACTGATAAAACGATTACTTTCAAGAAAGAACATATGGCCATAAAATGACGTTATCAATGATTACAGCACTTTAACTCATCATAGACAAAAATGGGAGAAATGTAAGTATTTTAACAGAATCAATAAACTGTAGCGTATCTGTGCAGAGAAGTACTGCTCAGTAACAAAAAGAAATGGGCTACTGATACACACAACAATTTGGAATAAACTCACAAACATTATGCTGAATGAGGGGGACAGACTCAGAAGACTCAATGCCAGGCAAACTCATCAATAGCGATCCAAGTCAGATCAGTGGCTGCTGGGTGTGGGGTGGCGGGTGGGGCTGGTCGGGGGTGTGACTGCAAAGGCCGTAAGGAAACTCTCTGGGGGAATGGAAATGTGCTATAACTGGATTTGCGTGGTGATGTATACATCTGCCCAAGGTCACTTCTACACTGAAAATGCGTGTTATTAAATATAAATTATGCCTCAAAGTTGTTTGGAAGACATGCACAAAACATACAGAAATAAAAAGAGGAAATATACATCTCAAATCAAAGAAGAAGATGGAAATAAGATCTATATTGCAAAAGCAAGTTTAAAAACGAAATTGCATTAAAGCGTAAAAGCCAAAAAGCATTAAATAAGAAAGGAGAAATGAGACCAAATACATTACTTAAAAAAAAAAGAAAGTCCTGTATATGAATACTTACAGTGGTTTTATTCATCATTTCAAAAACTAGCAACAACCATGATATTCTTCATGGAAACAGATAAACAAATTGAAGTTGATTCATGACATTCTTCAAAGAAAGAGAAAAACAAATTGAAGTTGATTCATGTAACAGAATACCACTCAGAAATTAAAAGGAACGAAGTATTATTTGGCACAGCAACATAAATGAATCCTAAATTCAGGTGCCAGGGACCATAAGAGGAGGGGATTATTACAAATCAGCCACACAAGGCAATCTTTAGGTGATGAAACTGTTCTGTGTGGTCCTGAGGGGGTGGATTCATGACTGTACATTTGCCAAAAACCACAGAGCAGTAGACCACAAAAAATGACCTTTTCTGTATGCACTTTTTTAAAAAAAAACTCAACCAAGGTGTCAGTGGCTCTCAAGATGAAATGCAGCCAGTGACAAATGAATCTCACCATATTACAGATGTATGATACAACCTAAATAGAAGAGATGGAGAAGAGGAGCTGACTCAAGTAACTTCAGAAAACCGTGTTTTAACTGGACCAAATAAAGACAAAGTATACAAATACTGCAGTTCAGCAGTCCCCAACCTTTTGGGCACCAAAAACCAGTTTCATGGAAGACAATTTTTCCACTATGGGCAGAATAGTTCTAGGATGAAACTGTTCCACCTCAGATCATCAGGCATTAGTTAGATTCTCATAAGAACCATGCAACCTAGATCCTTCGCATGTGCAGTTCACAACAGGTTTGCACTTCTATGAGAATCTAATGCCTGATCTGACAGGAGGCGGAGCTCAGGTGATAATGCTCCCTTGCCAGCCACTCACCTCCTGCTGTGTGACCCGGTTCCTAACAGGCCACGGACTGGTACCAGTCCACAACCAGAGGACTGTGGACTCCTGCTCCAGTTGGTAAAAGTGTTTTTCACAGAGGTTCGAATAATTAAAAAATAAACTTACACATACACTAGGTTTGAGCAAATATGTAAATAATTCGTAGGTAATGAAAGCCAGGTTTCTCACTGGCTGATTAAAAAAAAGTTATAAATAAGCTAACAGACAAGATTAGAATAAACCCTGGAATAATGAATTGGAGTCGAGACATCAGTATAAACTCATGTTTATTTTAATACATTTATACATATAGATAATCATGGAAATACTAATATAAATATATGCATACAGGGGTTAGTGTATACACATTTCCTACATCTTTCCTCGGAGAGGGCCAAGAAGCAGTCACACCCCAGTATCAATGAGCACATCCAGCAACATAGAACATAGTTTCTAAATATCACTCTCCAAGGAAAGAAACTAGGTCTCTCCAGGGAAATGCCTAATTCTAGAGCTGGGACAGGAAACACACAAATGACCCTAGAAGATCTTGTAGTGCCAAAAGGTAAAAAAGTGCTCCAAATAAATAAATAAATCTGCATGGTGAGGGTGTATAAAAAGAGCCAAATAAAAGAGCTCCCAACGGCCAAAACAGGAACAATCTGAGTAACACAACAAAATTAAGCAACATGTTCCTGATAATAAGAGTACCCCAAAGAATATATATCCCAAAGAATTGTAACCCAAGGAATATATATCCAAGAGTCTGTCTGATATAAACAGGTGAATCAATCAGCAGTTAGACAATTATGGCCTGTGGGCCAATCTGGCCAGATGTTTGTTTTTGGAAGTAAAGCTTTACTGGGCACACCTATGCCCATACATCTATATAATATCTGTGGCTGCTTTCACAATATACACGTAAAAGTGAGTTGTTGTCACACAGCTCACTTTTGTGTAAATATCTGTAATATTGTATTTGTTCAGCTCACAAATATTTACTCTGCCACATTAAAAAAAAAAAAGATTGTCAACACTTATCACTATAGAAAACCACAAAACCAAAGATAAAGAATAAAAAAGGAAAAAAGAAACAAAGCCTATACAAAACAATCACAAAGCCAATGACAGGAGTTAAGTCCTCACCTATCAATAATAATACTGAATGTAAATGGATTAAATTCTCCAGTTAAAAGATATGGAATGGTCGAATGAACTAAAAAAAAAATACCCAACTACTTGCTGCCTATAAGAAATTCACTTCATTGTAAAGGCATACACAGATTGAAAGTGAAGGAATGGAAAAAGATATACTACACAAACAGAAACCAAAAATGAGCAGGAATGTTTATATTTATACCAGATAAAATAGACCTTAAGTTTAAAAAGTGTAAAAAGAGCCAGGCACAGTGACTCACACCTATAATCCCAGTACTTCGTGATGCCAAGGTGAGCAGATCACAAGGTCAGGGCTTTGAGACCAGCTTGGTCAACAGAGTGAAACCCTGTCTCTACTAAAAATACAACAAAAGTAGCCGGGCGTGGTGGTGAGCGCCTAGGGAGGCTGAGGCAGGAGAACTGCTTCAACCCGGGAGGCGGAGGGTACAGTGAGCCAAGACTGCGCCACTGCACTCCAGCTCGGGTGACAGTGTGAGACTCTGTCTAAACAACAACAACGACAAAAAAAAAAAAAAAAAAATGTAAAAAGCAATAAAGAAGGTCATTATATAATGATAAAGGGATCATTTCAGCAAAAGGAGATTACAATTGTACATATGTATGTACCCAACACAGGAACACCCAGATATAGAAAGCAAATATTATTAGATCTAAAAGGAGGAACAGACCTCAATACAGTAATAGTTGAGATCTTCAACATACCACTCTGAGCATTGGACAGATCATGTAGACAGAAAATCAAGAAACACTGGAGCCTGCACTACAGACCAGATGAACTTACCAGACATTTATAGAATGTTTCAATCAACAGCTGCAGAATGTACATTCTTTTCATTAGCACATGAAACATTCTCCAGGATGGACCATACACTATGCCACAAAAGACATCTCTCCAAATTTTTTAAAAATTGAAATCTTATCAATTATCTTTTCTGATCACAATTAAATAAAACTAGAAACCAATAACAAGAAAAACTCTGAAACTGTATAAATAAATCGAAATTAAGCAATAGGTTCCTTAACTACCAATGGGTCAATGAAGAAATTAAGAATTTAAAAATTTCGTGAAACAAATGAAAACAGAAACACAACATACCTATAGAATATAGAAAAACAGTACTAAGAAGTTAATAGCAATAAGCATCTATATCAAAAAAGTAGAAAGATTTCAAATGACCTAACGATATATCTCAAGGAACTAGAAAAGAAGAAACCAAACTCAAAATTAATAGAAAAAAAGAAATAAAGATGAAAGCAGAAAGAGAGACTAAAAAATACAAACGGTCAATAATACAGTTTCTTTTCTTTTTTTCATAGTCCTTTTTTTTCTTTATTGTACTTTAGGTTACGGGGTACATGTGTAGGTAACACAGGGCTGTTGCATAAGTATTTACATGGCAAGGTGGTTTGCTACCTCCATCCCCTGGCATCTATATCTGGCATTTCTCCCCATGTTATCGCTCCCCAACCTCCCTAGCCCCCGCTGTCCCTCCCCTAGCCCCCCTGCAACAGACCCCAGTGTGTGATGCTCCCCTCCCTGTGTCCATGTGTTCTCATTGTTCAACAGCTGCCTATGAGTGAGAACATGTGGTGTTTGATTTTCTGATCTCGTGTCAGTTTGCTGAGAATGATAGTTTCTAGATTCTTCCAATAATATGGTTTTTTAAAATATAAAATCAACAAGCCAGTAGCTAGACTAAGTAAAAATAGAGAAGACATAAATAAATACAATCAGAAACAAAAAGAAGACATTATATCTGATATTACAGAAATAAAAAGGATCCTTGGAGACAATTACATGCAACTATTTGCCAACAAATTGAAAAGCCTAGACAAAATGAATACATCCTGGACACATACAACCTACCAACTTTAAGTAGGACACAGAAAATAGAAATAGAAAACCTGAACTGAGCAATAACAAGTAACCAGATTGAAGAGTAACAAAAAAGCCTCCCAACAAAGAAAAGCCCAGAACAGGATGGCTTTACTGCTGAATTCTACTAAACTTTTAAAGAAGGACTCTAACACTAATTCTTCTTAAAGTCTTCCAAAAATAGGAAGAGGAGGAGCCAGGCATGGTGGCATGCACTTACAGACCCAGCTCCTCTGGAGGCTTAAGAGAGAAAATCACTTGAGACTGTAAGTTCAAGGCTGCAGTGCCCTATGATCACATCTGTGAATAGCCACTACGCTCCAGCCTGAACAACAGAGTGATGGAGCATCACACACTGGGGTCCATTGGGCGGGGGTCTAGGGAAAGGACAGCAACAGCGAAGATGGGGAGGGATAACGTGGGGAGAAATGTCAGGTATAGGTGATGGGAAATGGTGGCAGCAAACCACCTTGCCATGAATGTACCTATGCAACAATCTTGCATGCGTTGCACATGTATCCCAGAATCTAAAGTACAATTTTAAAAATAAAAAATAAAAAAATGAATAAATAAAATAAACTGAAGAGGAAGGAACTCTTCCAAACTCATTCTATGAGGCCAGTGTCATCCTGACACCAAAACGAAACAAGGACACAATAAGAAAAAGAAAACTACAGGCCAATATCCCTGATGAATGTAGCTGCAAAAAATCCTTAGCAAAAAATACTAGCAAACTATTCCAACCACACATCAAAAAGATAATACACCATAATCAAGTGGGATTTATCCCAGTGATTTACATATGGCTCAACATACATAAGTAAATAAATGAAACACATCACATTAAGAATGAAAGACAAAAATCATAAAATCATCCCAGTGGATACAGAACAAGTATTTAATAAAATTCAACATCTCCTCATGATAAAAAACTCCCAACAAATCAGGTATAGAAGGAATGTGCCTCAACATGATAAAGGCCATATCTGACAAACCCACAGCCAATGTCACAATGAATGAGGAAAAGATTTCTAGGAACTGGAACAAGACAAGGATTCACACTTTCACCATTCTTACTCAACATATTACTGCCAAGTCCTAGCCAGGGAAATACGACAAGAGAAAGAAGGGGCATCCAAACTGGAAATGAGGAAATCAAATTATCCTAGATGCAGACAACATGATCTTACATATAGAAAAATCTAAAGATTCCATCAAAAAATTCCTAGAATTGATGAATTCAGTTCTACAAAATGAACAAAAGAGTCACATTTCTATACAACAATAACACTTCTATACAACAATAACAAACTAGCTGAAAAAGAAAACCCATTTACAATAGCTAAAAAAAAAAATTAAAGACCTAGATAGAAATTTAACCAATGAGATAAAAGGTCTCTACAATAAAATATATAAAACACTGGTGGAAAAAATTAAAGAAGCAATAAAAAAATGGAAGTACATCCCATGTTCATGAATTAGAAGAATTAATATTGTTAAAATGGTCATAGTAGCTGAAGTGATCTGCAGAGTCAATGTAATCCCTATCAAAGTACCAATGACATTCTGCACAGAAATAGAAAAAAATCTAAAATTCATATGGAACCACAAAAGATTCCAAATAGTCAAAGTCATCCTGAGCAAAAGAACCAATGCTAGAGGCATCACACCACCTGAATTCAAGATAGGCTACCAATCTATAGTAACAAAAACAGCGTAGGAGTGGCATTAAAAAAAGACATATAGACCTATGGAACAGAATAGAGAACCCAGAAATAAATCTACCTATTTACAGCCTACTGTTTTCCAACAAAGGTCCCAAGAACATGCACTGAGTGAAGCACTGCCTCTTTAATAGTGCCAGGAAATCTGGATATCCACATGCAAAAGAATGACACTAAGCCACTGTATCTCACCCTATACAAAAATCAACTCAAAGTGGATTAAAGACTTCAATGCATGACCCAACCCTATGTAACTACTAGAAAAAAACATAGGAAAAATGCTTTAAGACATTCATCTAGGTAACGATTTCGTGGATAAGACCTCAAAAGCACAGGCAACAAAAGCAAAAACAGACCAATGAGACTATGTCAAACTAAAAAGCTTCTGCATATACCGCAAAGGAAATAATGAACAGAATAAACAAATGACCTGCAGAATGGGACAAAATATTTGCAGACTATTCATCTGACAAGGGATGAATATCCAGGACATACAAGGAACTCTACCCACACAGGAACAGAAAAACCAAACAGCTCAATTAAAAAATGGGCAAATAATCTGCAAAGACATTTCTCAAAAGAAAATATACCAAGGGCCAATAAGCATATATGATATGCTTATATGATACGGTTTAGGTCTGCGTCCCTGCTTAAATCTCATGCTGAATTATAATCCCCAGTGTTAGAGGTGGGGCCTGATGGGAGGTGATTGCATCATCGGGGCACAGTTCTCATGAATAAACCCCACCATCCTCCTCCCTTGGTACTGTATAGTGAGTTCTCACAAGATCCGGCTGTTTACAAGCGTGTAGCAACTCTCCTCCTCTCTTACTTCTGCTCCTGCCATGTAAGATGTGTCTGCTTCTCCTTCACCTTCTGCCATGACTGTAAGTTTCCTGAGGCCTCTCCACAAGCAGAAGCCACTCTGCTTCCTGTACAGCCAGCAGAACCATGAACCAACTAAACCCCTTTTCTTTCTAAGTCATGCAGTCTCCAGTATTTCTGTATAGCAGTGTGAGAATGAACTAAAACAGTATGAAAAAAACTAATAATCAGGAAAATGCAAATCAAAACCACAATGAGATAACATCTCACCCCAGTTAGAATAGACAAGAACCAACAAATGCTGGCAAGGATTGTGGAGAAAACAGAACTTTATAAACTGTTCGTGGAAACGTAAATTAGTCAAGATATTACGGAAAACAGTAAGGCGGTTCATCAAAAAACTAAAGATTGAATATCATACGATTTGATAATCCACTGCTGGGTATATACCCAAAGGAAAGAAAATTAGTATGTCTATGATATACCCGTTCTCTCATGTTTACTGCAGCACTATTCATAATAGTCAAGATACGGAATCAACCTGTGTCCATCAACAAATGAATGGATAAAGAAAATATGGTATACATATTTATATACAATACAATACCATTTGGCCATAAAAAAGGAGATCCTATCATTTGTGGCAATGTGCACGAACCTGCTGGATGCTGTGTTAAGTGAAATAAGTCAGGCATAGAAATAGAAATACCACAAGTCCTCACTCATATGTGGAAGCTAAAAAAAGTTGATCTCATAGAAGGAGAGAGCAGAAAAGTAGCTACCCCAGGCTGTGAAGAATAGCACGGACACTGGATAGGGAGAGGTTAGTTAACTAATACAAAAGTAGTAAGATAAATACAGAAGGAGTAATTTCTATGTTCTACAGCACTGTAGGGTGAATACAGTTAACAAAATGTTATTGTTTATTTTCAAATAGCTAGAAAACAGGACTTTTACCATTCCCAACACATAGAAATGATAAATGTTTGTAGGGATGGATATGCTAAGTACCCTGATTTGATTGTTACACATTGTCTATATGTATTGAAATATCATACTATACCCCATAAATATGTACATTTATTATGTGTCAATTAAAAACTGTTCTTAAAAAGTTGAAATTTATATGGAAAAGGAAAAGAACTAGAATAACCAAAACAATTTTGAAAAAGAACAAAGTTGGAGGCATAAGAGTGCCTCTGCAAAATTTCAGATAAATTAGCAAGTTAAACAAAAACCTAAGCACATATCAAATATAAAAAATGTGTTTTAAGACTTACGGTGGAGAAGGTCACGGAAACAAAAATCTAATGGCCATCAAGACTGACAAATTTCACTAAATTAAAATTAAAATTTTTCATTTCATAAAAGACACCAAAAATAAAATTAAATGACAACACACTGAGAAAATGTTCACATTTGCAACAAAACAGAAATCCAAAATATATAAGGAACTTCAAAGTCAATTAAGAAAAAGAAGTAAAAATGGGTAAAGAAGCAGAATAAGAAATAGAAATTCAAATACATAAAAATGGACATCACCATACTAAAAAGAGAGTCAAGCTCATCGCAAATCAGGGTAAATGAAAATTAAAACAGTGAGAAAGATCAGCAAAATTGTAAAAGGTTGCTGATATCCTATGTTGGCAAGGATGAGAGGATATGAATAGCTACATATGTTCTTAGCATACGTAAATGGATATACCCTTTAGGGAAGGTAATAACAGATATCTAAGCAAATTAAAATGTACAACCTTCTCTCCTCCTCCTCCTCCCACACACAGTACACAGGGTCACATCATGCTAACTTTGCCTCACCAGTAGGCACGAAACAGAAGAAATGTGTCACCTCTGAACAGAAAGGTTTAATTTCCAATTTTTTCTCTTCCCTACCAAAGCAACAGAGCCAGGCCATGAGTTACAACACGGTGCAGCTAAGGAAGAGTCAAGCCTTCAGCAGCAGCCTGGGTCTCTGAGGGACCAGCTGGGCAGAACATCCCACCAAACGCTGCTGGACAAGCAGCATGAGTGAGAAATAAACCTTTATGGTGTTAAGCCACTGGGAAAAACTGCACAAACCCTTGAACCACCCAAATATTTTTGAATATCCATACTGATGGTATAACCAATTTTAAAGGGAAAAAAGAAATAAAGAGGGAGTCTATCAAAGTAGACAGAGCTATATGTCTTAATGTACAGTATAATCCCATTTATGTTACCATATGCATGTGCAAATATATAAAGTCTGGAATAATTCACTGTTACTCTTCTATGGCTATTGCCTAATTATTAACAATAGTTTGCTCTAAGGCAGGGGATGGATGCAGGGGAAGAGGCCACAAAAAAAGTCTTTGATTTCTATTCAAATTTTTCCATACAGCTTTTTTTCAATGAACATTATTTAGATAGTATCTATACTATTTTTAAATCAATAAAAATATTTCTTAAATTAATACAATTTCTATATTTTAAAATGACCAACTAGAGCAAAGCACGGAGAAAAAATGAGCACATTACAAAAAGCGACCAAAAAACACTGAATTGCAAATGTTAACTTCCACGAGAAATACTGGAAAACTACACGAAGATAAACCACAAAATTCTACTGAGATATTTTAAAGGGCTTAAATGAATGGAGCTATATGCACCATGTTTGTGGATGAGAAGTCTTAATATATTAAAGCTTTGGTTTGCAACAAACTGATCAATAAATATAATGCAGTTATAATTCAAGTCCCAATGAATCCATTTTCAGAACTTTACAAAATGGTTCTCAAGTATCTCTGGGGGAATTAAACAAAAATAGCGAAGTGATTTCTGAAAGAAAAGAATAATGAGAAGGCACTTCCACAATTACATAATAAAATATAATGTAAAGCCACTATCCTTGTGACTGTAGCATTAGGACAGGAAACAGAAATCAACTGAGCAAGAAAGTAAGCCTGAAAACACACCTTAGTACACTAGAATATAAAACCTGAAACAAAGTAGCATCAAAATTCTGCCAAACAGCAGAATTATTGCGTAAGCGGCACTGGGGCAATTATATAGGAATGTGGAGTGAGAAACCCCCATTTCACAGTGGAGGAATCAGAGTTTTGAAAATTAAATCCAAGAGTCAGACAGCCTAAACACACACACACACACACACACACACACACACACACACACACACACACAGACATACAGACACACACACACACACACACACACACACACACACCCCTATAAAAACTTAGAAGAAAACAAGAAGACAGAGGGAGACAGCCATCTCATTTTTTTGCTGAAAGATATCCCATGTTCAAAATAATATTTTGTTTAGAAAAAGTACATTCTGCACATTTATCCCATTTTTTAGAAGAAATAAAGAAAAAAGTATATAAAATGGAAAAAGTTAAGTGGCACGAAGTAAAATAGTAAAAAAACAATCAAGAAATATATAAAGATCTCAGGAATATTATTAGGAAAAGCACACAGGGCTGGGCACAGGGCTCACGTCTATAATCTAACACTCTAGGAGACCAAGGCAAGAGAATTGCTTAAGGCCAGGAGAGTTTGAGGCCAGCCTGGGCAGTGACACCCATCTCTATAGAAAATTTAAAAATTAGGTGGGTGTGGTGGCTCATGCCTGTAGTCCCAGCTACTCAGGAGGTTGCTGGAGGATCACTTGAGCCCATGAAGGCGAGGCTGTGGTGGGCTACGATCGTACCACTGCATTCCAGCCTGGGTGACTGAGTAAGACCCTGTGGACAGGTAAGGCCACAGTATTAGGAAGCTAGCATGGCCTACTGGAGGATGGGTAGACACAAAATGCCATAGCCAACAGTCAGCACTGCACACCAGAAATGTGAGTGAGGCCATCTTGGACTTTCCATCCCAGCTGCATGAGTGAGCCCAGATGAAAGAGCTCTCCCAACAGAGCTCTCCGACAGAATCCTAAGAAATAATAAGCTGTTACTGTTTTAAGCCACTAAGTCCACAACTGATATACCTTGATATAAAACTTTATTAGAGGATAAGCTCAATCATGTGGAATACACATGTACACACACCACCCTAGGCAAAAAGAAGGAAATGTTAACAAAAATATGAAACCCCATTTAATAGAATTATGTCAACCACGTAGAATATGCATATACACACACCTGGGCAAAAAGAGAGGCAGGGACGTTAAGAATGTTATCTCCAGGGAGTAGGATTAGTGTTTATTATCTTCTTTATACTCTTATATTTACAAGGTTTCCTTTTATGAACAGATAAATATAAGTGAACAGCATTATATTTTAAAGACTATTTACCTCCCCAGCTAGACTTTGGCCTCCTTGATTGCAGAGGCTCTTGTCTTTCTTTCGACTGTGAACCCCACGGCTTGCCACGTGGTAGAGGTACAGTGAATGCTGGATCAATGAACACAGAAACTCAGGCTTATCCCCAGATTCAGGATTGGACTATAGCTGCCAACCTTCCTCAGTGGTCCCTGGACATCCTCTGATGTGCACCAGACCAAACCTTGTGCCCATGAGTCGATGATGACCCAGCTATTCTGCCCATCACCCTGTGCTGGCTCAGGCCACAGGGCCTCCCTGTGGGGTACTCTAGGGACTGTCTGGTTACCAAGCATCATATTCTGGCTCAAAGAGAGGGACAAGTAACCCACCCCTCCCAGAACCACACCTGGTGGTCAGGGTCTCCTCCATGGCTATTCCCGGGTACAGGCTCCCCTGAGTCCTGCCTGCTACCAGGACCCCTACTGCAGGGTCCAGACCACACCTGGCCTTGCATGACCTTGGATAACAAGCCTCACCTGTGGAGCCACCTTAGCATCAAACTTCGAATCCAGGTAAGCAGAGCAGCCCCCTCCCTTCTCTTGCCCAGCTGCACGGGGTGGGTGTGGCCATTACCACACCTCACACTCAATTCCAAAGTACACACAGGGCAACAACTGAGTTATAGAATAGCGGAACTGTGCATGTTGCTGGAAGACTGGGAAGTGAAGGTGGCCAGCAAAAACTCCAATACCTGAGGCGAGCAAAATGTTTGTCCTAGGAGGTCAGTGAGGTGTATTAGATGGTGCTCTATGAAAGCTCATGAACCAACTCCCTTCTGTCCCTTCTCACCCCTCCCTCTTCCAAGCCAGACACTGCTAATCAACACAACACCCACTCCTAATCACCCAGATCAAACCCAAAATGCTCAGCACAGAAGTGACACAGAAGCACTTGGCACATTGATATTCTTCTTGTGCTTTTCAATATAACAGTTCAGGCAGCCACAGTCCTCTCTCGGAACCAAGACCAAAGATGACACTTTATCATCCATTCAACAAATACTTAAGAAGTGCTCATCACATGCCAGGCACTGCGGTAGACACCAGAGGTGCAATGGTGGATAAAAACAAATGTGGCCCTCATGCCCATGAAGCACACGGTCATACATGATGTCACCAACCAACATTAATGGCAAACTGAGATAAGTGCTCTAAACAAAAGGAACAATGCACACCACCGGTGTGTACAAGGTAACCAACCTGGTCTTGGAAGTCAGGGAAGGCTCCCTGGAGGAAGTGACACTCAGCATGGAAGGAAGAGCTGCCACTGACTGGAACAGGGCATGCAAGAGGAACTCAGGGAGAAGGAAGTTCCAGTTAGAGGGAATAGGATGTGCAACTGCTCTGAACCAAGGAGGAGTGTGGTCAGTGGTCAGCATGAGGAATAGAGAAAGGCCAGGTGGGAGCAGAGCACGTTGAGAGATGAGACTAAGAGGGAACAGGAAAACAGACCCTGCTGGGTCTCTACGGCAAGTTGAGAACCCTGATCTCATCCTAATCCTAAGAGCAAAGTAAGTCACCCAGGAGTATGGCAGGCAGAGGAGTTGGCCAAGGTATGGGCTCCCCTGGTCCAGGCTTAACATGCATATGGTCTGGCTAGGAGCTAGGACCTCACTAGGTGAGTTCCTTGTGGACAGATGCTCTGTGTGAATCAACCCAACAGCTTACCAGTGCTTTGTCTACACTGACTTGAGGAAACGCTTCCTTGGCTCAGCCATCCATCTGAGATGCACAGTGAGGATCCAAATGCCCACCAGGACAACAGGGAGCATAAAACACCCGGGACAAGAGGTGGCATCGGTTTCTCCTAGCAAGACGGCTGCTAACCCCTCCTTTAGGCCGGTTCTGCCTCTGCAGTCTTCCACAAGTAAGGCCATGCCTGAGGGCCAGGTAGCTGGGAAAACAGGCAGGGAGATTCCTGTCTTCGCTCTTGCCAAAGGCCACTTCTGAAAAACTGTGGGCCGATGCTAGGGTCCTAAGGTCATCAAGACACGAACTTACTGACCCCAAGAACCCCTTCACTTGCCAAGGCCTCTGCAAGAAATCACTGCTTCCTTCTGGAAAGCCCATCTGCTTTCAGGAATGTTCTAGAAGCTTTAGCCCAGCTGTAGAAGACAAAGTGAGGGAACACAGGCAGGTCCCCTGGAAGAATCTGTTCTTCGTATTCCAACAGAGCTGTTTGTAGGCCTTTGTGCTATTATGAATACTTTCCCTATTTCTTTCTGTAGAACTGGCATTATTATCATCCAATGGTCAGTAAATGTTTTTGTGAAGGCCCAGATGGTAAATATTTTAGGCTTTGCAGGCCATACAGTCTCTGTTGCAACTACTCAACTCTGCCCTTGTCACACAAACGCAGCCACAGACAATACACAAACGAATGTGGCTGTGTTCCAATAAAACTTTGTTTATAAAAACAAACGGTGGGCCAGATTTGGCCTGTGACCATCGTTTGCCAACCCCCACATTCTAATTTCTCCACTCCATGGTTTATCTCCTCTCTTCATCCATAAACATCACAAAATCTTCCTTCAAGTTATCCCATTTATTTATTAGGGGAGGAAAAGCATATTGACCGTCTACCACATGCCGGACACGGCAAGGCACTAGAGGGGTGTGATCTGAACATCAAAGACATGGTCCATGTTCCCACTGAACTTAGCATCCAGTGTGGAAGACTCATGGAAAAGTGCTCACTTTTCTCTACTCCGCATCTTTCCCTCAAAATAACACCTAACCCCTAGCCGCCAAGTGACTACGTGCAAACATCAAAAGCTACTAAAAATTCTGCAAAACATTTTAAGAAAAAGAAATCAATTACACCCATTAGCTGCCCCTTGGCCGCACGCCAGTTACCTCTCGAGAACTTCAAAAGCTGTGAAAAGTGAGTTGCTCTCCACCCTCATAAAACGTGAGCTCAAAAACAGGAGAGCAATGCTGGACCCTCCGCTCAATGCTGGCGGTGAAGGGCTCAAGCTCTGGAACAAGATAAACCAGTTCCTGAAACTAGGCCTCTACCCTATAAAACCATGATCAAACTATTTTTGCCTCTCTGAGCCCCACTTCTCCCATCTGAAGACTGGGAATGATGATCACATTTTTGCACGTTGCAGGAATCAAGTAAGTGGATGTTTGGGAGGAATTCACGACTGAGGCTGGCTTCTGGTGAACAATTATCACTGAGTTACCAACCAAGCTGCTAGGGGCGGCCCCAGGAGAAACCATTCCCTCCTCCTGCACAAAAGTGATTAGCAAAGGCGCCAGAAATGCTCCACAAGTGTTTAGGAAACACCAAGAAGAAGGAGGCTGAGTCCAGGGACTGCCTGAACATGGAAGACAAAGAGGAAGAAACAAAAGGAGAGGCGGGTTTGGCGCTGCTGGCTCCCAGTCTTCAAGGTAAGAGTGCACAATGGAAAATCTTCATCACGGGAAGGCACAAGAGAGGCCAGTTTTATTCATGAGAACAGGGGTAGGTGTTGGAAGCCCTGGCTCTTCAGTTACTTGGCCAAGAAACTCAGGTCAATCATACCTACAGACTTGTCTACCTGCCCATAAAATATAAGTCTTGAAGGGAAGCAGACATTTTCTACCCATGTTCTGGGAAGCCCTACAGATTGATGGAGGCATCACAGGAAGTCACCTCAGAGCACAGAGGTGCAGTGAAGACCCCACAGCCAACTCCCTGCACCAAGAGCCTGCCCCCTAGGATTGGGTATAGCCATTATCGTTATGCCTGGGATTGCATTTCATGCTAAAAGAAAAAAAAAGAAAATTTTGGACAATAAAAGTAAGTGTGAGCTGGGCAGAGTGGCTCATCCCGGTAATCTCAGCACTTTGGGAGGCCAAGAGGAGAGGACTGCTTGAGGCTAGGAGTTCAAGACCAGCCTGGGCAACACAGCGAGACCCCCCATCTCTACAAAAAAAAAAAAAATTAACTCAGCCAGGGGGTGGTGTGTGTCTGTCCTATACTAGGGAGGCTAACTCAGGAGGATCATTTGAGCCTTGGAGATCAAGGCTTAAGTGTAGGCAACAGAGTGAGATCTCATCTCAAAAAAATAAAATAAAAGAATAAATGTGAAAAACCTTGAACAAGACCATCCTTGTTAATGTATCCTTCCAGAGGGCTCCTTTTGGTTCAATGACTGTAAATGCCCCAGTTGGGAGCGCAGCGTCAGATGGGTTAGAACACACAGCTTGTTCAGGATGGCGTCACCAAATTCCAATGCTTTGGTGGTGTCTTTCTAAGTGTTCAGACCCAGTGCTGAAGTCATAATCCCTTCCTAGTTTTTAAAAGAATCCACGTCTGTTCGTAAAAGTGTGGCCAAGTCCAGCATCCAGAGAGGCAGCCTCATAAGCTAGGGGAACAGAGTTTATCTGAACCCTGCCTCAGGTCAAGGGTTGGAGCTTCAAGGGGCCTGTAATACAAGGGTACAGTGTTCCATCACTGTATACTGGGAAAATTCTAGTAAGAGACTGTTGATGCCTCTTAAACCCAAAGTTTTTTTGTTTCTGTTTTTGTTTTCTCTGCAGTAGGGTATTGGGTTACTGAGGCTAGATCACCTTAAGTTTATCCAGAAAGAATGGCAGGATGCTTTTTCCTACCATAAGGGCTCAGAGGATCAGACTCCTCAAAGATGATGCCCTTTCACTCTTCAGGCCCCCCAGGCTGTGGAGGATGTTAGGTCTATGGAAAAAATCCAGCACTGGAATGGAAGGATAGGAGGAAACTTACATTTACTCTACAGCAGGCGTCCCCAAACTTTTTACACAGGGGGCCAGTTCACTGTCCCTCAGACTGTTGGAGGGCCGCCACATACTGTGCGCCTCTCACTGACCACCAATGAAAGAGGTGCCCCTTCCTGAAGTGTGGCGGGGGGCCGGATAAATGGCCTCAGGGGGCCGCAAGCCGCCCACAGGCCGAAGTTTGGGGACGCCTGCTCTACAGGAAGTGGAGCGGTCACATCCATTATCTAGTGATATGACTTGGCTGTGTCCCCACCCAAATCTCACCTTGAATTGCAGTAATCCCCACATGTCTAGTGCAGGGCCAGGTGGAGATAATGGAATCATGGGGGCAGGTTTTTCCCATACTCTTCCTGTGATAGTGAGTAAGTCTCAAGAGATCTGATGGTTTTATAAAGGCGAGCTCCCCCGCACATACTCTCCTGCCTGACACCATGTAAGACGTCCCTTTGCTCCTCCTTGCCTTCTGCCATAATTGTGAGGCCTCCCCAGCCATGTGGAACTGTGAGGCCATCAAACCGCTGTCTTTTATCAATTACCCAGTCTCACTTTACAAAAGAAGACATACAGAAGGCCAACAAACATATGAAAAAATGCTCATCATCACTGGTCATTAGAGAAATGCAAATCAAAACCACATTGAGATACCATCTCACACCAGTTAGAATGGCGATCACTAAAAAATCAGGAAACAACAGATGCTGGAGAGGATGTGGAGAAATAGGAACACTTTTACACTGTTGGTGGGAATGTAAATTAATTCAACCATTGTGGAAGACAGTGTGGCGATTCCTCAAGGACCTAAAAATAGAAATCCCATTTGACCCAGCAATCCCATTACTGGGTATATATCCAAAGGATTATCAATCATTCTACTACAAGGACACGTGCACACGAATGTTCATTGCAGCACTGTTTACAAGAGCAAAGACCTGGAACCAACCCAAATGCCCAACGATGATAGACTGGATAGGGAAAATGTGGTACATATACACCATGGAATATTACGCAGCCATCAAAAACGATGAGTTCACGTCCTTTGTAGGGACATGGATGAACCTGGAAACCATCATTCTCAGCAATCTGACACAAGAGCAGAAAATCAAACAGCGTATATTCTCACTCATAGGCGGGTGTTGAACAATGAGAACACATGGACACAGGGAGGGGAGCACTACACACTGGGGTCCGTTGGGGGGAAATGGGGGAGGGACGGGGGGGTGGGGAGGTGGGAAGAGATAGCATGGGGAGAAATGACAGATACAGGTGAGGGGACGGAAGACAGCAAACCACACTGCCTTGTGTGTACCTATGCAACAATCTTGCATGTTCTTCACATGTACCCCAAAACCTAAAATGCAATAAAAAATAAAAATAAAAAAAAAAGAGAGATAGTTCAATAATGCATATTTAGCATTTGGAAGAAAATGGTTTGTGTATTTGGAATTCATGACCTGGAGGATCTAACTTTAATAAATGAAACAGTAATTATTTTAAATTCGCTAAATAAATTATTTTCAATTAACTTAAAAAAAAAAAGAATGGCGATCATTAAAAAATCTGGAGACAACAGATGCTGGAGAGGATGTGGACAAACAGGAACACTTTTACACTGTTGGTGGGAGTGTAAATTAATTCAACCATTGTGGAAGACAGTGTGGCGATTCCTCAATGACCTAAAAATAGAAATCTCATTTGACCCAGCAATCCCATTACTGGGTATATATCCAAAGGATTATAAATCATTCTACTATAAGGCCACATGCACACGAATGTTCATTGCAGCACTGTTTACAATAGCAAAGACCTGGAACCAACCCAAATGCCCATCGACGATAGACTGGATAGGGAAAATGTGGTACATATACACCATGGAATATTATGCAGCCATCAAAAACGATGAATTTGCGTCCTTTGTAGGGACATGGATGAACCTAGAAACCATCATTCTCAGTAAACTGACACAAGAGCAGAAAATCAAACACCGTATATTCTCACTCATAGGCGGGTGTTGAACAATGAGAACACATGGACACAGGGAGGGGAGCACTACACGCTGGGGTCAGTTGGGGGGAAATGGGGGAGGGACAGGGAGGTGGGGAGGTGGGAAGAGATAGCATGGGGAGAAATGATAGATACAGGTGAGGGGAAGGAAGGCAGCAAACCACACTGCCATGTGTGTACCTATGCAATAATCTTGCATGTTCTGCACATGTACCCCAAAACCTAAAATGCAATTAAAAAATAAATAAATAAATAAATTACCCAGTCTCCGGTATCTCTATTAGCAGCGTACAAATGAACTAATACACCTTGGTAACAGCCACAGCCCTCCCTATAAGGAAGCAAACCCCATTCCATTTTGAGGATGAGGCTCAGAAAGAATTTCCTTCAAAGAGAAACCTCAGCCTGGCCCACCCAGCTGCAAAGGGCGTCGCCATACCCAACAGGCAATCAATAAATATCAGCTGGTAGTCACACTTCCTTTTAAAATGAACAAATAAATAAAAGACACAGGAGGTTTTTTTTTTTCTTTTTAACTTTTATGTAGAAAGTACTAGAAGCTCAATCTGTAGTTCAAGTTTTTCTCAGTTCCAAAGCACGAAGAAAGAGCAGACAGGAATCTGGTAATGATGAAATCTTTATTATAAAGTTGCTGCAATCCGCATAGAAAATATTGAAAGATATAAAAAATTGCTTATTATAAAGCAACATGAGGCAATTACCTATCTACATTCTGAAAATAAAAATGTTCTTCTGGCACCACAGCGCCTGTTTGCAAATTGAACAGAAGCGTAAGGCGCCAGTCAGACAAGAAGAAATACAAATAGAAAAGCACGGGCAGGACTGCCTTCTCCTGTTTTGAAAATACAAATTTGTTCCAACACAATTTATATATTAGGGAATAATTTGAGCACAATGCAAATTTTGTGTTTGCTTGTGCACAGTTTCATCCACGAGAAGCACTTAGATGAATGCAGGAAGCTGCATCTATTTGAACTAAGCCATGGAGGAATACACAAGACAGACAGACACAGACACACACACACACACACACACACACACACACACACACACGCCTCAAACACCCACCAGCTGCCCTAATTCACCAAGTGAGTGTGTTCTGGACGACACCTATCCACAACTTTCAGACAACCCTATTTCACAACCCCACAATTACCAGCCCCTCTCATATCTACCTCCACAAGCCAACTTTCAGTCTTTTTCAAGGTAAAGTGCCACATTTATTTTAGTAATTATGGATTTCTTAACCATCTTGCAAGTGCAAAACTGTACTGCCATCCCTTTATTCATGGAGCCACTGACAACGTTTTTGAGTTTTGTACCCCAATCCTATTTTTTCCATATGCTCTGTTTTTTTATTACATGATTATGGACAGCAAGCTGATTTTTAAGAACACTCAGGTCACATTATAGTAGAACTTACTGCTAAATGTTCTTCCATGGCTTAATTTTTAAAGAAAATACACAGTACTATAAATTGGTATAACCCTTCCAGCAATTGTTTAACAATATTTACCAAGTTACGTCCATATCTTTGAACCAAGTAATTTGAGAGAATTTACTATAAGGACATAATTCCGTAAGAAAACAGAAATAAGATGTGTGCATAAAATGCTCATTGTGACACTGATGTAAATGTGTCATTATAATTGAAAAGACTATGTAACCAAATAGTAAATGAGTATAACATGTTGTTCAGTGAATAGAACATAAGAATGTGTGGAAACAGGTTAATAGTATGAAAACATAGAATAGGACAATAATAGGTTGAGCTGTATTCTCAGGATAGGATTCAAGGTGATCTGTTGTACATCTTGAAAAAATTCCTTAATGTTATAATACTGCTTACATACAAACACACACACACAGACACACACACACACACACACACACACACAAAACTGTGTTTTAATTTTTGTAAGAGCTAAGTCACCAAGAAGTGTTTTGAATATGCTAATTTTCAGTTTTGTTAAAAATCAGAAATAGTTCTTCACTGCATATCATATACCCAGCACAGTATTTATTTCGAGATGTGAAGGAAGTAATTTGAAATTTTAGTTTCATGAATACATATTTTTGTAACAGTACAAATGTGAATCCTGAACTACAGCTGGTAATCTTCAGTTTGTCACTAAAACTAATTTGCAGCCCTGCTGCTTGCTGTAAATATGGAAACAATAGTCCCTTTGCAACTCACGGACATGCAGGACAAAACACACCAACGGAAAGTAAAGGTTGTGCTATGCGACTGGCCAGTTGGCACGTCGGACAGTGCTTGCACGCAGGCTGTGTTACTGGGTGAAAACCAGGTGCGTGGATTTGTTTCAAGCAGGGCTGTTACCAGGAAGACAACTTTCTGGACAAAGCAGATGGCCAACTAGAAGTGGGGCATTTTCACGTTAACAAAATCAACCGCCCAATAGATTCTGTGAACGACATAAAGTGCGTATCTTTAGCTCCAGGTCAGCCCAGTCTCCCAGGCAGAGAACCAGAGGTTGAGAGCTCGTGGAGGGCTGCGTGCACACCTCAGAGCGGGCAAAGGTGGGACTGCTCTGAGCGCTTAACAGACAGTCCCGTTTTTACCGACACTTGAAGTTAATAAAGGAGTTGACATTTCCCATAGAAAAAGCTTTCTCCTCCTCTGAGCACGTAGGATGCAGGGTGGGAGAGACAGCTCAAGGTCTGGATCCTGACAGCCCTTGGTTTTTAACTTAGCTACATGCTGTGTGAACCACAGCAAATTCCTCTACCTCTCTGTACCTCCCTTTCCTCTTCAGAAATGTAGGGATAAGAGTCTCTCTTCAATGGTTGTTCTAAGGATTAAATGTTTTAAAAAGCAACACCCCTGGCCCTAAGAGGGCCTTTATAAATACTCAGTAAACCCGAAGCTTAGCATTTCAAGGGACGCTGCTGCCACCTGTACTCCCAATCCTGTGCCCTTGTCTGATGTCCCCAGCAAAAGCGTAGCGCCCTGGCTGACCACACTCAGTATGGCACTGTGCAATTGAGACCTCAACGGGACCTTCAACTATCCGTCATCACCAACAGGGGAGAAGGCCAGCCCGCCTGACCCACTCACACCATCGAAGCCATAGGCTGGAGGGTAAGAGGGAGCGCAAGTTCTAAAATTTGTCCCTTCACATTTAAAAATATATAGACATAGATATAGATATAGATATAGATATACATATACATATACATATACATATACATATCTCCCCAAACCAGTGCTCATTGTGATTTAATTAAATGCAATTAAATTTGGGTATGGTTTAAAATAATGTCCAAAGAGTCCCTGAAACAGAGCCACTTGATCCCCTGGAGACCATGTATGACACCTCCAGTGCAAATTAGCAATGCCTGGTGTCTGTCCTCTGTGTGCCCTTCCAAGTCTCTCCGGGTCCATTCGTCAGTGTCACAGCATAGCTGGTCCCTGGCTGCTCTCCGTGTCGGCGGGGCCTCACGTCTCCTTGTGTCCTCCACACCACAGCAAGAAACTGAACACTCTCAGATGTGAATGAGGAAAAAAGGAGCACAAACCCCACAGCAGGATGGGGCAGTGGCGTCTCCTTCCACTGCGTGGGAGAAGGTGGGTGCTGGAGGCAGAAGGAAGGAGGACTCCATAGGTCTCTACAGGGTGCTTGGAAAAGAAAACCAAACCGCAGTGGTCCCCAAAAGGTGCCTATGGGTAACACAGCCCTGAGCTACAGTGCACAGCTCTAGGATGAATGGGAAATGGATGGCTTGAAGAAAATGCAGTCAACAAAAAGGATTGTGTCCCAATTGCCATCAGACCTATCTACTTCCTTTCCTCTCACGTATGCAGGATGCATGACTGGCCCTGAATTTTACAGCCCCTGGATGTTGCAATCTTAGTAAAACCCAGCCCAAAGGAGCACCAGCCTCCTTGAGAGCAAATGTGGACTCCCTGCTAGTGCCCAACAGAAGGGACAAAAGGAAGGAGGAGAGCCACATAGACGTCCAAAGTAAAATGCACTCCAGGTCCAGGTTGTGGCTCGTGTTTGGCTGAGCTGCTCCGAGGTCCTCCGCAGCTGTGCTCACTTACACAAGAATATCACTTTAGAGACTGTGTTCTTTGAGGGTAAGGCCCATGATACGCTGCAGGCTATGGCTTTTTCTACTTTTCCTCCTGCTCATAATGCCCCATGCGTGTCTGCCATACTGTAGGCATTTACCAAGTGCTAGGTGGCTGGAAAGATAAATGCACAGAGGAATGTGTAGCTGGACGAGTTTTCAAAACTGTGAGAACAGTGCACTGGGGGAAGAAGTCTGCAATCATTCAAGAAACTCTATCAGATTGTCACATGCCATTTGTAGACACTCATCCAGAAGACTTATAGCATTTTAATTAAAGCAAATCGCCTTTCAGATGCACTGTTACCACAGCCACAGGTTACCGTTCAGGATGTTCCACTGGGATATTAAAGCTTATCCCAGAGCATAAAAGGTCCCTCTGAACCTTTGATGAGCTCTAATCAAAGATTCCTCAGTTGTCTGGGGATGACCAGGACCTTGACGCAATCTTCTCTACCATTCTATGGCTGGGTGTGGATATACTAGACAGATAAACACGTTAAGATCTCCTATCTTCTAACAAAGTGACCTTGCTCGCCTTCCCATCAACTGGCAGGATCTATTCCCCCTCCCCTTGAACCTGGTAGACCTTTGAGACTGTTGTGGCCATAGGGAAGTAACCCTATGTGACTTCTATGGCTATATCATAAAACTGCCATTCATTTTCACTCCGCTCTCCTGGGATGCCTATTCTTAGAACTCGGGAGCCATACTGTAAGGAAGCCCAAGCAAGTCCTCATGGAGAGACCACAGGCAGGCAGCCCAGCTAACATCACAGCTCAGGTCCCAGCCAAGAGCCACCATCAAAGAGCAGATGCAAGAATGAACATGCTTCCAGATGAGTCAGCCGCCAGCCTTCAGCTCTTCCCAGCAGAGGTGCTGAACATGGTGGAGAATAAACAAGCCATTCCCACATACCCTGTCTAAATTCCTGACCTTGAAAACCTGCAAGCATTAAACATTTTTTTACACCACTAATTTATAGGTGGTTTGGAATATTTATATATTGAAACATAAATTGGAATACTGGAACTGAAGCATTGTCCCAGTCCCAAAACCCACATCCCTTACTTCAGCCTTGATACTAAGCTTCCATCCTGGTATCCCCTAAACTGCAGGGTAGGGGGTCCTGTCCTCCTGTATACCATCAGATACTTTTTAGGGTCTTACTACCTAACACCAATAAATCAAGAAAAAATAGCTACAAGAGAAGATTTTGAATGTTTCCAACACAAAGAAACAATAAATGTTTGAGGTAAGGACATGCTAATTACCCTGATTTGATTGGTATATAGTGTATACACATATGGAAATATCACTCTATATCCCATAAATATGCACAATTATTATTTGCCAACTAAAAAGGGAAAAATGGAAATTTAAAATTCGATCAGGAAGCTGTTACCCATCTGGCTGGTTATCCACCATTGATCTATCTGTTGTTGTGTCTCCTGCAATATATGACTTCCCTGAAGTCAGAGCCTCAGAACCATGCCCAGAGTCGTGGAGTCACCCAGGATCAGGGACAGAATCCCCAAACACAAACATCAGCAGACACTGACAGGGTAATTAAGCTCATGCACGAGTGGACGTGCCTTACTCACCCAGAGGAGCAATCTGCAATCAGAGCAAAGTAAGCATACCTGCCTGACGGTACACAAGCAGAACTAGGACCCAAGCCACGGATCTAACTATGGCTGTGTGGGTCAGAGCAGCAAAGACGAAGAAATGCTGTGTCTGTCTGGCTCAGGCACTGACGTGGGCCCCACAGCATACACTCTAGTCCTGTGTCCTTGGGATTGGCCCGAGCATACAGGAATCTTTGTGGGACCCAGAGTCATGATCCCACCATAGTGGACAATGACTAAGGGTTGTGGAAGGCCATAAGCACCATCAGTACCCCAACTAATCCAGTCATCCCAGGGGAGCAGCCATTCTGACAACCAGAGGGCCCTCCTCCTTACCTCCCATATCCAAGATTTGCAATTTTGTCTCCTGAATCTCCTTCCAAGGCATTTACAGATATTCATGGTTCTCCAGTGGCACTGCCACTGCTGTAGGACACCAGCTCTCACAGCAGCCTCCAAAGGAAAATCCCTGCACCACTCTGGCCTCCCATCCCTCCACTTTCACATTGCTTCCAGAGAATTTTTTTTCCCCATAATAAAAATCTGATTGTGTCCCCCACTTTCTCCCCCTGTTTAAAACTCTCCACTGTTCAACTGAGAAGATGTAAAAGCCTTAATATAGTCTGTAAGCCCTGCACAGTTTGACACCTACCTACACCCCTTGCCCCTTCACCTTCCATCTCCTCCTCACTTTCTACCCTGCAGCCACTCTATGGAACCATCCCTGCCTCCAAACCTCACCTCAGTGCCTGGCCCTTGTACCCTGGAAAGTCCTTTCATTCCCCATCCCTCGTCCTCTAACTCCTACCCATCCCTGGATGGAAGAAGTAGATTCTAAGCCAGATTTATTAAGCCCAAAACCCAGCTCTGAGGCAGAGGTCTAAATCTCTTTATGCCTCAGTTCCTTATGGGGATGATAATCATTCCTGCTTCATGGGATCATTATAAGGATGAAAAGTTAGCCCATGCAAAACAGGTAAAATAATTGTAACAAGGCCTGGTACATAAAAGGAATGCAGTGACTGTTTACTCCTTATTCTTAGCTCAGATATCACTTCATCAAATAGAAGCCTCCTCTGTGGCTCCCCACACTAAGATTCCCTCATTAAATGCTCTTTCCTTCAAAGTACTTATTGCATCATAATTATACATTCTTTAGTGGGACTACTTCATTAGTGTGTATCACAAGAGCAGGATACATGTCTGGTTTTGCTCACACTATATGCCAAGACTTACCACATATTTCAGCTCCTGAAATACTGTATTACTGGGCAGATGAATAAATAGATGGGGGGGGGGTGGATAAATGGATAGACAGATGGATGGTGAATGAATGGATATACTGATGGATGGATAGATAATAGATGGACAACTGGATGAACAGATAACCAGATGGATGATAATCAATGGGTGATTGAATGAATGGCTGTATAGATGGATGAATGGATAGGTGATATAAGTAGGTTATGTATGGATGTATGGATGGATGATGGATGCCTGATTGGATGGATAGATGACTGATAAATGGACAGACGAATGGATAGATGATGGATGGATGAGTGAAGAGATGATTAGATGAATGGATGATTCAAGGGATGGATGGATGGATGGATGATTAAATGGATAAATGGATGGGTGAATGATTGGGTTGACAAATGGATGGATAGATGGATGGATAAATGGATCAACAAATGGATTGATTAGATAGATGGATGGATGGACAGGTAGACGGATGGATGGAGAGAGACAGCTCTGCTAACAGTGTGTGGTGACTAGCCATTCTCACCATTCAACCTTAGGCCCAGCAGCTTCATGTTCAGGAGCTACCAAGAGTCCTAGACTGCCTTTTGTGTCCTCTATAATGATCCTGAATATCACCAGTTCTCTTTCCTACATCATTATTATTCTTACAAAAAGACAGCAATGGGGCTAGAGGAGGCTGTATATCCTGGTGGCAATGGAGTAAGAAACTTCAAAGACAACACACTGAACACAGCCACTGCCACCAAGGAAGGCTGAGGGAGATGGTGGAGGTGACCTGAGCTGGGGCAACTGAGAGGCCCCAGTGCTGTTCCCAAGACTCCACTAGGGTAAAGAAGGCTGCTTTACCTCTTTAGGAACCGTGAAGAGCAAACTCCTGTGGCAAACTGGAGACTGAACCAGACACCTTCTCCAGTCTCCTCCACTATCTGGGAGGTAACAAGTATTCATGAGATCTTCTAGGGACATGGAGAAGTGAAGTGGACAGACAAGGCCCCTGTCCTTGGGAAGTTGGCCAGGATATGTAAAAGGGAGGCAGTAAATAAATAATTAAAATAAATGATTAATTAATTGCACATATGCAAAGCAAATACTGAAGCCAGGGGGACTCTTCATCATATGCGGGAAATTCCCTGGCATGCGAAAAGTGACAAAGTTCCTACAACAGTTATCCCATGTGGTCTGTGGAAGCAAAAGCGGGGCACATTCAGCAGGCAGGTCTGTTTCTAATAAGTTTCTCCATCTGCAAGGTCAAGGATGCTGTGAGGCACATGCAATATGCATCTGCCGTCTGTCTCATGCTGGGTGCTTTCTCAAGCAGTTACTAAATCATCCTGACAAACCCATGAGGGGCTAGTATCTCCACTTTACAGATGTGGCAACTGAGGTTCAGAAAGGTTAAATCAGAGTCCTGAGGCCACATGACCAAACTAAGAACAAAACCCAAGACTGTCTCCCAAGCCCATGATCTTTCTGCTATACCAGGTTGCATAGGGAGTGAGAAGTGACCTTTGTTTTGTCTCAGCACAAAATTGAAGGGCTAATCTAAAATATTAATGTAAAATCTTCACTGTCAAAATCATCTTAAAATTCATGACTTGTTTAAAGACGGATGGCAAACTGTCACATAACAGTTAAAACTGAGCTATTATCTTAGTGTCATGGCTAGCATGACACTAAGCACCTTATGTGTACAATCCCATGTAATCCTCACATCAATCCACTCAAGGAGAGGTTAGGACCATCGTACCTGATTTACAGGTGTGGAAACTGAGGCTGTGGGAATTAAAGTGCTCACCCTAAGGGCCCGAAGTTGAACCCAAGCCCACCCAAGCTCTGATGCCTAAGAGCTGCATCACCTGGCCATATTAAAACCGAGATGACTTACCTCTCCATGACAAGGCAGGCTGGATGGCAGCCAGGCTCAGGAGCTAGAACTGACCACTAAGGGAAAAGAATGCAGCTGAAGGAGACATTCATGTCTGGCAAGTGTAACCTGACGCCCAAGGCTACAGCAGCAGATGGTATGTGGTGTCCCAACAGACACGTGGATCATGGGATGGAGAACCCAGAACAATGGGCCAGAGGGCAGCATCCAGAAAGCCTGCCCAGCAGCCACACCTTAGTTGGAGACAGAATCCCAGTCCCTAGAAGAGGTACTGACCAGAGCAGGGGAGGGCCTGGGGTCTACAGATGCAGGGAAGCCACTCAGGAGGCAAGGGAACAATGCAGGGATCCAGGGAGCAGAACCAGGAAACCAGATAGAATTGTTCTTGGCAGTAAGTCGAAAGTTGTCAGAACTAGGGCATGAATTCTGGACTTGACGACTTAATGCTCCCAGAGAATTGGGCAGCAGCTCCTGAGATTACCAAGGGACTCCTTGGAAGAGAACAGTACTCATTCATTCCTTCAGCAAGTATCGAATACCTGTTATGTGCCTGGCCAATGCGAAGCCCTAGAGAGTATTGAGCAAGACTGACAGTCTCTGAACCCCGTGGATGCAAAGGCAATGTTTCTGAAACCATTCTGAGGATCCCCAGAAGCACCTGTAAAACAGAAAGTTCCCAGGCCCTGCCCTGTATGTGCTCAAAGAGGCTAGGAGCAGGAATCTGCGTGGGTCTTGACTGAGCCCTCTAAGTGCTCAGTGCCTCCGTTTCCCCATTTGTAAACGGGATTAGGAATGTGAACAGTTCACAAGTTCCTGTATTAAGTAACTGCACTCAGCACAGGGTAGGGGCTTGACACAAGCCAGGATCATCATGATCCTCATCATTTTCATTTTCTGCATCATCATGGAGGGACAGGGAGGGCTTCATTTTAACAAGACTCCTCGTCATCTGTGTGCACTGAATTTTTAGAATCACTAGATAATTTTAAGCTCTGCAGGCAGTTTCTGCTTCTACAACATGTGGACTAGCCAACAACTCAAAATTAAGACAAACAAGTATCTGTACCTCAAGCTGCTTAGGGGAGAGGACAAGGCCACTCAGGACCCCAGTTCTGAACCCCTATGCCTTGCCTCTCCCCTGTGAACCCAGACATAGTGGCAGGAAACAAGGAGGCTGTCGCCACTGAGCCTCACACTATGTAGTCACGAGGACAGGAAGCACCTTGTTCACAGCCTGTGTCTGTCTGTGCAGGGATGATGACAATAGAATCAGCCCAAGCAGGTACGGGAGACACTGCTGGGCCCTGCCTTGGTTACGTGCTGTCCTACCCTGGCTGTCCCCTGGCATCTCTGTACCCAAACCCTGATCATCCAGAAAGGGATTCAAATGCATCATTGATGTTCCCTGTGGCTGGGTCATTTCCCAACCACGTCCCCTCTCCCATGCCGTGACACTATAAAGCCACTGGCCATTAGTGGTCAAGAAAACAAAAATTTAGGCAGAAACAAGCAAGTAAAGAATGAAAGTGGTAACATAAGGATTTCAGCCATCTCTTGGGCCCTGAAACCGTACAGTATCCACGCAGATCCAGGAAGGGAACGCTTGCTCAGAGGGCCCTTCTCCCAGTTCCTCTCACGACCCCCTTCTTTGTGGACAGGCCTGGATTTCACGATGGATCCCAGAAAGCACCAACAGTCATCAGCACTCTAAACTCCGTAACATCAAGGAAGCAAAGAGACAAAAACTCAGCACTGGGTTTTGAAACGCAGCTCTGATGCCAATTTGTGCTATCACTGTGAACATTCACCATGCAGTCCAAGTAGTATCCAATGACCAGGCAGTGCAAAAACAACCTATGCTCACAAATGCCTCCGACAAACCTGGTCACAAGTGTCATTTGACCCCAACAGAAAGTACTCTAGAAATGAAGGTATGCTCTTCTACAAGAGCAAGGAACATTGTTCTCTGCTGACAACGCCTTGAAAGCTGAGGGTATTCTGCTCAGGAGTATCTGCCCCCATCAATCCTTCCAAAGTGGCTTCTGAAACAGATGTTGCTGCTGGGAAAATGTGTCCCTGGCATTTCTTCCTGGGATTCGGGGTACATTTTCCTCCTGGACCTATGTATAAAGGAGCGTAGGCAGCAGCTGATAATGCCACTCATTATTACCATCATTTGCCAGCATTAGTGATTGAAGATTTCCGTGGGCCGGCCAGGGAATCCTGCTACCACTTGTAATTTTGTTTCTGGTTTAAAAATAAACCCTGAGAGCCGTAGGCTTCAGAAATTGAGCATGTGTGGTTGCTGAAAGGCTTTCTTTAGAGTCACAAGTGGGGTAACTTATCTTAAATAAGGGAATAGACTAAAATAACCAAAGAGAACCCACATCATTTCATTGTAAGGAAGTGGCTACAGAGAGAAAATAATGAGCTCATCCTGGAGAGACCTTAAGTGCAGTAAACACATTTCTGCCAAGACCCCAGGAAAATGTCAGCTCCTCCCAGGCAGCCAGGGGCTTCCTTCTCAGTACCCCTGGTTCTTGGCCAAAACAAGAAGTACAAAAAATCCCAACGCTACTAAGAAAAACCAGTGACAGAATAAGGGCACTAAGAAACCAATCAATGCCATTTGCTAATTGTCTGCTGTGTTCACACGTTAGATATTTTACTTGGAGTAATTTATTTAATCCTCAGTCCCCTGAGGTGGTGACTCATTCCCATTTGATAGCTAAGAAAACTGAGGCTCAGAAAAATTAAACACACGCTGGTGTCTGGATTCAAAATCATCCCCGATTCACAAATTTCTTTTCCAAGGCATGAGCAGGTTTGGGCAACAACATGGTGTCAGATGGGGAAGTCCTTCAATCAGTGGCTATTTGGAGAGTGGCGATCAGGACCCTTCAAACTGTTCTTGAGGTCTCTGTTCTGCCTTGTCCCCGTGAGCCCAGTCACCTTTTGCAAAGCCAAGCTGCTAGCGACCACTTTCTTCTCAGCAGATTTACCATCTAGCACATGATCCACCATATTCCACTGATTCTAAAAGATACAGTTTCCCATTTTATCATCTCTGTAATCGGGACTGAAATCAAGCATGCCTAACAAGGGCCCAGCGCGGCCACCCTTCAGCCTCTCCAGGACTGAAGCTGAGCAACGACCACAGTGAAGACGGAAGATGGCTGCTCTGTCCCCTCCCCCACGGTCCCCACCTCCACCCTTGTCCTGGTACCATGCAGTCCCTGCAGGTCCTTTGCCTTGTCCATCTCTCCCCCAACTCACTGAACTTGCTGGGCTGCAAATTCAGGGACTGTGTCCCAGGCACAGCAACGAAGAGGTCCTGGCCACTACCCAGTTCTGGTGTCTGTTAGCTGTTACAGTATTCTAAGGAGAGACCCTTCTTTAAGAAGGAAATCGTTATGGACTCCTCAGAAGCTGAGAGAATGTTTAAAAGGGCTCTATAGACAAATTAAAATTACAATTCCCAGTGATAAAGAAGCACTGAGTCATACAATAAACAAGGTGTTTCTTTTAAAAGTTCAATGGTTCAATCTTGGCTGCAAAATAGAATCACCTAAAGAGGTTTTTAAATACTGATTTTAAACAAAGGAGAAAATGGATAAAATGAATGAATAAGTGAATGAAAAAAACTAATGTCCACACCCCGAATTACTCATGTTATTGGTCTGGAGCAAGGCTGGGCACCGAGACATATGAAAGCTCGCTAGGTGATTCTATTTCCTGAAGGTACATAAAATAACAGAGTATCTTATAATCCATAGTGTTTTAGAGTCACTGAAAGCAAACACAGTGCTGCGTCCTGAGAATTTACCCAGGGAACTCACCCTGACCTCCCAAACACTTCCCAGCTCCTCTTGATAAGATACCTTATGGAAAAAAAAAAAAAAAAAAAGATACCTTATGGAGCCAACAACAGCAGAGTCATTAACAATGGAATGGGCACACAAGCTGCATGTATATTGTTATCTGTAATTGTCAGAACATATCTACACCTGGTTTTCTTAGGCCCATTTTACAGATAAGAAAACTAAGGATCCCAAACGTCAAAGCTGCCCAGGGTTACAGAGGAAGACTGGCAGACATCCAAACACCAGGGCCTTTTCAAAACACCACACTGACTCTCCAAGATACTTCCTTCTTTGTACAGGGCTAGGAGCTGGAATTCAAGGATGGTCCATGCATTCTTAGATTTTACAATCCATGCCTGGAGGCAGACTAAGGCCCTCCTCAAGAGCATACCTGGTGCCCTAAGCTTCTAACATACAAAAGGTTGAGCTCACAAGAGAGAAAATTATTCTTGATTGGAGGATTCAGTCCCTATAGAGGAGAAGACTCGGGACTTGGTCCTTAGATGGTAAGGAGGATTTCCACGAGCAAAGCAGAAGGAGAAGACACAGAGGGGCTGTGGGGCCATGATCCTTTTCTGCTGCAGAGTGCTTTCTATCTCTCCTCTACAGTCCCTGTGTACTGTGCCCACTGCAGGCACCTGCCTGAGCTAGCCATTTGCTTTCAAGTGCACTTAGGTGTGTGGTCCAGCCCAGGAATTCCCAGAGAGAGGAAAAGCAGCCCCAAGAAGCCATCTCAAGGCATCTCCTCTCAGCAGTTTTCCGCCCAACACCAAGACTGCATTCACCTATGTGTGGCTCCTCCACACAGAGCTGAGCCCAGAAGGGTTGTATGAAGTGATCTCTAGTTTGGCATCAAGTCCAGCTTCGGCCTCACAGCACTGAGGAGCTGATGAACATTCAATTTACAGTTTGCTTTCTGTCTGTGGCTGAATCTGAGGCTGCGAGACAGGATGTTTCTAATTAAGAACCCTAATTCTGGCTTCTGAACTCCAAGCTCCCAAAATGTAAACTCTCCAAGTGTCAGCCTCACCCAAGAGCCATCACAGCTCAGGTGAGACGGACCCCATGCCCCAGCACACTGGTCTTATCTCAGTGAGATACTGGTCCCACAAGATAGTCCCCCTGTTCCTTAGGATGAAGTCACAAACCATAGCCTACAAGCTGCATCCAGCTGACCAGCTGTTTCAGTAAAGAAACTTTTATTGATAACACAGCTGAACCATTCGTTTTACATACTGTCTATGGCTACTTTGAAACCCGCAGAACTGAGTAGTGGCGACAGAGACCAAATGGCCCAAAAAGTTGAAAATATTTACTCTCTGGCCTTGGCAGAAAAAGTCTGCCAACTCCTGATGAAGAAGAAGAAACAGAGGAGAAGGAGAAAAAGGATGAAGAGGAAGGGAGAAGGAGAAGACGACAAAGGGAGGTGGGGGTGGAGGAGGAGGAAGAGTGGAAAAGGAGAAAGGAGGGAGAGAAACAGGAGGAAGGAAGAAGAGGAAGAAGAGGGGAGCAGGAAGAGAAAGGCAGCAAACAGAAAGAGAAGGAAGAGGAAGAGAAGGAGAAAAAGACAAGGAGAAGACAGGAAGAGAAAGAAGAATGAGAAAGAGGAGATAAAAAAGAAAAGAAAGAGGAAGAGGAGGAAGATAAAGAGGAAGAGGAAAGAAAGGAGAAGAGAAAGAGGAAGATGGGAAGAGGAGGAGGAAGAAATGGAGCAGGAGGAGATTAACAGAAATTATGTCTGTCACAGCGTTGCTATCAGGTGGCTCTTTTTTCTATGCCATTAAGGTTCTCTCTCTTGAAGAACTAATCTGTGAAACTCTGGAGCTATTCCACTCCCTGCAGCACGAAGATCCCGACTCTTTGTCACGGTTCATGAAGTCCCATAACCCTGTCCACCCACCTCAAGCACATAACACACATGACACACATGTGGCACTTCATGACCTCGCATGAACTCTATCAGTGCACCTGGCCTGTAGTATTGTTTTACGAAAGCTTTGTTTCACATACATATACACGCATGCATTTATGTACTAGGCCCATGATACAACATAGATTTCTTTCCATGGCTCACAGTCAAGAGCCACGACACTACCCCTCTGTGAATTACATCTCAAATCCACTCACTTCTCTGCAACACCAAGTCACCAAACCTCCCATCCACACCTTTGTGGCAGCTTCCCACATGGTCTTCTTGTCTAAAGTCTTGACCCATGGCCAACGTGCTCTTCATAGCATGGCCAGGGCAATCTTTTAAACTGCAAAGCCAACTCTGTAAGGCCCTATCCTCAAACCCTTGATAGTTTCCCACTGACCTGGGAATGAAATCCAGGCTTCTGAGCACAGCCCACAGAGTTAAGCATCGTCTAGATATTACCTGCTTGCCCCACTCCTGGACTGCACTTCAGCTGAGCCACCTTCTATTGGTTCTGAGGACATGTTCAGTTCTTTCCCACTATAGAGCCTTGGGGGGCCCTGGCCTCTTTCACTGGAACATTCCCAATTCCCATACACCTGCACAACACACACACACGACACACACACACACACACACACACACACACACACACTTTGCCTCACCAACATCTATTCAATCCTTCAGTCCTAGTTTAATGTCACTTCCTTGGAGCATCTTCCGTGACATCCCTCACATCTTAGATAAAATTGGAGACCCTTATATTTGAGCATTCTTTTCTATTCCCTTACAACACTTACCACAACAGTAATTAGCGATCTGTGGGATTTATGGTGATGATCTACTTCTACCCTTAGACGGCAAGCCCCAAACAGCTGGCTCTATGTCTGTCCTATTCACTGCAAGGTATCCAGCATAGCACTTGGCCCACAGTAAGCGCTCAGGAAACATTCACTGAATAACTGAGTCTACAAATCTCATCCTACAGTCTATGAATCTCAGTCCACACATTTCAAATTCTTACTTTCATATCCAATAACTATGCCATTAATGTTCTCAGTTGCTGGGGCCTAAGATACATGCAGAAATTCCATCAGTTCACAAGAAAGTCTGTTCCACTGACCTGAAGAATCCTAACCCAGAATGAATGGAACATACACTTGGCATATTTTGCTCCTGAAAGCCAGCCAATCGCAGTGTGAGCAACGCACTTCAGCGACAAGCACGCTCCCTGCTAATCAAGAAGAGTAGAATCCGAATTCTACGACCCAGATGAGGGAATCCCCATTTTTTTCAAATTATCATTTGTTACAAACACTCTTGGTGCCAATCAACCCACAGCTTCTAAGACATTGGGGCATGAAGCTTTAATCTTCTGAAGTGGGGTGACAATTAGTCACTCACCTGCTCTTAAAAAGGCCAACTGTTAATTGTTCCTTAGAATTTATTTAAGCTTTCTTCATTATGTATGTCTGAGTCACAAAAAAGCAGTGACATCTATTTTAAGTTCAAAAATAATTTGCTAATCCAGAAAATAATGTCAGGTTTGATGAAGTAAGATTGCTCATGAGTTCAAATGGTTGAAGCAGGATGATGGGTTCATGGGAGTTCAGCATAAGATTCTTTCTATTTTTGTGTATGTCTGAAACTTTCCACATATATGTTGCAAAGGGATTTGAGGAACATTTTGTAACTCAAATCAACATTCATCCATAGGTTTTCTCCCGATAAGAAGCATTTGTTTTTAAAACCAGCAATGAAATGAAAGACTTCATAAAACAAAGAGACTGATTTTAGCACAACAAACAATAACTGTATAATCCAACTCCAATTTACTATAACATTTTACTAAAATAACATTGAATTATGAAGGAATTTCTAATTGCTATGTATTTTAAAACTGAAGTTCTATTTAAATCAAGTTTTAAGTAACTGAAAACTCCCAAGTACAAAGTTTGACATTCAATATGTCTTTACTGAACAAAAGACCAGCTAAGGCATCTTTCCCCATTAAAATGCAACTATTTGTTAGCCTAAACACAAAGAAAAAGATTAATAATATATAGCATTCAGATCTTGGTTCTAATACCAATCTCCAATAAAAGGAGCAAGGGTTTCTTACAAAATTGTTTGACTCTAAGGTTGAAACATGAAATATACAAAATGAGCCTGGAGCATCCTGCAGTGCCATAAAGGAAGGAAGTATCAAGAGCAACAACAACAACAACAACAACAACAAACAGCCAAACATGGTGGCCCATGGGCTTATGCCTATAGTCTTAATGCTTTGGGAGGCTGAGGCAGAAGAATCACTTGAGCCCAGGAGTTTGAGACCAACCCGGGCACATAAACAGATGCTGTCTCTATAAAAAATTTAAAAATTAGTTGGGTATGATGTCATGTGCCTATAGTCCTAACTACCCAGGAGGCTAAGGTTGGATGATTGCTTGAGCCCAGAAGGTGGAGGCTGCAGTGAGCCGTGACTGTGCCACTACATTCCAGTCTGGGCAACAGAGCAAGACCATCTCAAAAAGAAAAAAAAAAAAATCTATTAATACCTACCACTTTTAAAAAAATGACAATATCTACTTACTACTAAAAAAAACTACTAAATAGGATCTACAATATCTATCTACTAAACCATACCTACTATGAATCTGCATCTCAGTAACAGCAAGAATAACTACTACAGGCAGTATAGTCAAGACAAAGGAATTACCTCTTCCCTTAGGTCCCAGTTTAGGGCTCTAGTTCCACTACAGGAGGGAGGCAAAACCACCAGAGCCCCTCATCCTCTCCCTCTGCAGCTCCATGTTATAGATGCATGGGCACAGGTGAGAGACTAGGGATTCCTTTCTCCAGCCCAGCTTCCATTTGTAGGACAAGGGGTCTACTGTAAGCTTCATAGGGGAACAGAATACTGGGGCTTCAATCATCCCCCAACCCAAAATGCCTATAGAGTAGAGGTTACATGCACTGAGGGCAAGCTGAGAACATTAGAGTACTACCATCCTTTCCCCAGTGCATATGCCTAGAGTGGAAGTGCCACTTCTGGTACTGCGTGCTTCTGCTCCCAACTCCAGCCTCAGTATAGTGGTGTAGAAGTTCTGCCCAAAGGGAAGAGGCCATAAAAACTGGCAAGCCTAGAGCTATGCCTTAGGAAATCAAGTTTATTTAGAACAGGACACAGGTAAGATCATACTCAAGGACACTGCTGAAAACAAAGGAGATGTTGGTGGCTAACCAGTTAAGAGAGAACTGGTAGCTCCATGAAACAAGTGAACAGATGAAGTGGCAGTCATAAGCTTAACAGAGAGAACAAGGAAAGAGACCATCAAGGAAGGCTCTCCTATGATCATTCTTATCCCCAAGAAGCCAGAAGCCTGGGCATATGCCTTAGGTTGGACACAATCAGGACTGCTCAGAGCAAACCTGAAAGTATTCCCCAACCAGAATCCATCAGCAAAGAGTAGAGACCATATCAGTTCGATGGGCTGGAGAACAATTTCTCATCAACTGACTGAACAATAAACCACAATGACCCTAGTCTCCAAGACAAACAACAATCTAATGAGAAAGCACGAAAATCTAACTAGATAAAGGGGCATAAGCACAAAATTTGACCAATAAGTGGCTTATGTTGACACAGGGGGAATACCTAGGAAACCAGACTAAAGAATAACAAGGGGAAAATGCTGAGCAGGTACATCAGAAACTGCACATTGCAGGGAAAAGAAGACTACTGAATTCATTCAACCTAGTTATTAAACAAATAAATAAATGACCAAACAAAAACAACAACAATCTCTGGCTAGGGTTGAGGGAGCAAATCAGTATCCAGGCTTGCTACAATATATTATCTAAAATGCCCAGTTTTCAACCAAAAATTGAGACACATGAGAAGAAAATGAAGGTATGATCAATACACAGGGGTGAAAACCAAGCAATATAAATTGTCTTTGAGGGAACCCAGATGTTGAACTTAGCAAAGACTTCAAAACAGCTGCTATCAGTATGTTCAAAGAACTTAAGGAAAACTGTTTAAAGAATTAAAGGAAAGTATGATGACTATGATACATCAAATAGAAAATATCAATAAAGAGAGGAAAATTTAAAAAACAAATGGATACCTAGGAGTTGAAAAGTACAATCACCAAAATGAAAAAAAATCCTATCAGGGCTTAACAATAGATTCAAATGATTTGAGTTGGTAGAAGAAAGAATCAATGAACTTGAAGGTAAGTCAGTAAAGATTACATACATCTGAAGAACTGAGGGAAAAAAAAAACACAATTTTTAATGAACTGAGCCTTAGAGAAATGTGGGACAACACTAAGCACATCAATATTGCATAATGGAAGCACAAGAAGGAGGAGAGAGAGGGAAAAAAAGTAAAGAGTAAATATTAAATAATGGCTGAATACATCTTTGGCAAGAAACACTAATTTACGCATTCAAAAATCTCAATAAACTCCAAGTGAAACAAATGCAAAGATGTCCACAACCAGAAACATCATAGTCAAAAGCTGAAAGCCCAAGATAAAGGGACAATCTTTTAAGCAGCAGAGAAAACAACTCATCACATACAGGGGAATTACAAAAATATTAATAGCTGACTTATTAACAAAAACAGTGGAGGCCAGAAGGCAGTAGGGCAACATATTCAATGTGCTAAAAGAAAACACTCTTAACCAAGAATCTGCTATCTCACAAAAATAACTTCTAAAAGGTCATTGTAGAATAATAAAAAGCCCAATGCATCAAGAGGACATAAATTTAACATTTATGCACCTAATAATAGAGCTTCAGAATCCAAAAAGCAAAAACTGACAGAAGTAGGAGATGGATCCACAATTATTGTAAAAGGCTTAAATATAACTTTCTCAAAAAATAATGGAACATGTACCCAGAAAAATAAGTACATATGAAAAAAATCAAGATACAGAAAAATCTGAACACTACTGTTAACCAAACTGACCTAGCTGACGCTTACAGTGTACTCTACACAAGTAGAACAGAATGGACTTTTTTAAGTCCATACATAATATTTGTCAATATCGCCCATAGCCTAGACTACTGACCCCCAGCATTTTTTGGCATCAGGGACCAGTTTCATGGAAGACAATTATTCCACAGACTGGGGCCAATGGGAGGTGGGGTGGCGGGGGGAAGGCTTCAGGATGAAACTGTTTCACCTCAGATCATCAGGCATTAGTTGAATTCTCATAAGGAGTACACAACCTAGATCCCTTGCATGTGCAGTTCACAATAGTGTTTGCAATCCTATGAGAGTCTAACGCTGCCTCTGATCTGACAGGAGGCAGAGCTCAGGTGGTAATGACCATGTGCCTGCCATGCACCTCCTGCTGTGTGGCCCAGGTCCTAACAGGCCACGGACGAGTACCAGTCCACAGCCCAGGGTTGGGGACCCCTGGTCTAAACCACAGAATAAGTCTCAATACAGTTAAGAGGACTGATGTCATACAAAGTATTTCTCAGACCAAAACACAATTAAATTAGAAATTTATGACAGAAAGATCTCCGAAAATCCCTAAATATTTGGAAATAAAGCAATATACTTCAGAAGGAAATCCGCAAGTATTTTAAGCAAAAGTAAAATGAAAACACTATGTATCAAATTTGTGGGATGTTAGTAAAACCTATATTAGTAAAGAAGTAAGGTCTCAAATCAATTACCTCAGATTCTACCTTAAGAAATTTTTTTTTTAAGGAGAAAAATAAACCCAATGAGGCAGAAGAAAAGAAATAATGAGGATCAGAAGACAAATTAATAAAATGCAAAACATTACACGATTTTAAAAAATCAATGAAACCAAAAGCTGCTTCAATTAGAAAAATCAACAGGGAAAAAAAGAGAGATGCCAGTTAGTATCGAGAACAAGGGAAGTAACGTTACTATACATTTTCAAAATATTAAAAGAAGAACGAGGGGAAATTATGCTATTGGCCAATAAATCTGACAACTTATATAAAATGAATAAATTTCTAGAGTGACACAAAGACAGGGCTCACTCAAGACCCTAAGTAACCTGAACAGCCCTAATTTATTAAAGAAATTGAATTTGTATTTTAAAAATATTTCCACAAGAAAAACCTCACTGGTGAATTATACCATTAACAACAAGAAAAAAATAATCGACACAAACTCTTCTAGAAAACAGAAGAGAACATAATAATAGTTCCCAATTCATTCTATGACAGCAACATTATATTGCCACCAAAAACTCAAGATATTTTAAGAATACAAACTACAAATGTCTATCATACAAATAAACGCAAAAGTTCTACAAACAAGTTTAACAAATATAATCAAGTTTAACAATATTAAAAAAAAGAAATGTACATCCAGAATGTACATGCTGACCAAGCGGAATTTATCTCCAGAATGCAAGGCTGGTTTAACATTAAAAAAAATCAGTGTAATCTGCCATATTAACAAAATAAAGAAGGAAAATCATATAACCAACTAAACAGATACAAAAAAAAAAAAAAAAAAAAGCCTGATGAAGTCCCAACATCCCTTCTTGATTTTTTTAATTTCAGCAAACTAGTAACTGAAGGGAATTTCCTCAACTTGATGAAATGCAACTCCAAAAAAATTCTGTGCCAGCATCACTCACATTTAATGGTGAAAGATAAATCAAGAATGACACAAGGATGTCTTTCTTATCACTTCTATTCAGTATTTACTGAGGTTCTATGCAGGGCAATCAGGCAAGAAAAAGAAATAAATGGCATCCAAGTTGGAAACTAGAAGCAAAATTGATTTTATTCTCAGAAGATATGTTTGTCTATGGAGATAACTGGGTCAAGTCCTTTAAAAAAGCTACTAGAATATGTAGGTTTAGTAGGGCTGCATGACAGAAAGTTAGTATACAAAAATCAATCATATTTCTATATGATAGCAATAATCAGAAATTGAAATTTAAAAAAAATTCATTGAAACATATGAAATAAGGTTCAATCTGATAAAAAATATGCAAGACTTACACATTGAAAACTATGAAACATTTTTCAGAAAAAATTCTGAAGACCTATATAAATAAAAAGATCATGTTCTCAGGTCACAAGAATATTTTTATGACTTCAATTCTCCAAACCAGTCTGTGGAATTAACACAATTCCAATCAAAATTCCAGCAAGTTTTTTTGTAAAAATTGATAAGCTGATTCTAAAATTCGTATAGAAATGAAAGGAATCTAAAACAACAACAACAAAACCTGACTTCAAGACCATTTTAAGGTAATCAAAACAGTGTGATACTTGGGTAGAAATAAACAAATAGACCAATGAAATAAAGAGTCTAGAATTAGACCCACACATATATTGACAACTGATTTTGACAAAGAAGCAAGAGCAGTTGAGTACAGAAAGTACAGTCCTCTCAACAAATGGTAATGGAACAACTGGATATCCATATGAAACAACAACAAACTCCAGTCCATTCCTCATACCATATTCAGAAATTAACTCAAAATGGATCACAGATTTACAAAAAAAAAACTAAAATTCTAAGACTTCTAGAAGAAAATCCTTGGGACCCTGGCTCAGGTGAAGGTTTCTTAGCTGGGACACCAAAAGCACCATCCATAAAGGGAAAAAAAAAAAAAGCCATTAAAAAAAGTACAAGTCACTGACTGAGGAAAAAAATATGTATCTGATAAAGACTTTTATCCAAAGTAAACAGCTCATAAAACTCCCTAAGAAAACAACTCAGTTTTTTAAATGAGCAAAAGATTTGAGCAAATATTCCACCGAAGAAGGTATACAGATGGCAAATAAGCACATAAAAAAGTTCTGAACATTAGTAGATATTAAAGAAATGCAAATTAAAACCACAATGAGTTACCACTATACACCTATAAAAATGGACAAAATTAATAATACTTACCAAACTAAGTGTTAAATGTGGGGAAACTGGAACTCTCATCTGTTGCTAGTGGGAATGTAGAATGGTACAACCACTTTGGAAAATAGTTTGGCAGTTTCTCACCAACTTAAACATGTACCTACTATACGATACCCTCATCCCACACTTACACATTTACGCAAAAAACATACATCCTTACAAACATACATCCTTACAAAGACTTGTGCATGAATGTTCATTGCAGCTTTATTTGTAATCACCAAAAAGTGAAAATAAGGCACATACCCAGCAATAAGTGAGGGATAAATACACTGTGGTGTATCTATGCAATGAGCTATTAGCTAGAAATAAAAAAGAATGAATTACTGATACATACAAGAACATGGATGAGCCAGACAAAAGGAAGTACACATTGTTTAATTCCATTTATATAAAATCGTGAAAATGCAAACTAATCTGCACTGGCAGAAAACAGATCAGTGGAATGAGGTGGGAAGCAGTAGAAAGAGTAGACACATTACAAGGAGGCAAGAGAAAACATCTGGAAATGATAGATATGTTTATTAGACTGACAGAGGTGACAATTTCACAGGTAAAAATATGTCGAAGCTTATTAAATATTACACTTTAAATATGTACAAATTATTATACATCAATTATACCTCAATAAAGCTATTAAATAAGTATCCTCCAAGAGACAAGAGAAGATAATTGATATGCAAAATAAGAACAGAATGAAATAAAAAAGGAGTATGCACAGAACCAAAAAATAAAGTTATTGAAAACTAAAAACATCAGAGCAAAAGCCTAAGGGTTAGAAGATGAAGTTAAGGAACTCTTCTGAAACATAAAATAACACAATCAGAAGGAATACAGGAGAGGAAATATAAGAAATTTAGAGGACCAAGGAATCCAACATCTGAATAACAGAAGTTCAAGAAAATGAGAACAGAAAAACTAAAAAGGAGGAATACAATAAAATAATTCTAGAAAATTTACACAACAAGCAGTATGTATTTCCAGATTCATAGAGGCCACAATGAGCAAAAATAGGCCTAACCCAGCATACATCCCTAAAAAAATTCAGAATGGGGTTTCAAAGATAAGATTCTGGAATCTTCTGGAGAGGAAAATAAGGTTTTACAACCAAAGAACCAGGAATCAAAATGGCTTCAGATTTCTCAATAGGAACACTCAACACTAGAAGTAATATTTTAAAATCTTAACAAAAATGATTCTCAACCTAGAATTCTATACTGAGCCAAATCACCAATCAGATAGGAGAACAGAATGAAGACTTTTCAGAAATGCAAAATCTCAAAAAAATTTACTTTCCATCTAACTTTCTCAAGAATCTACTTGAAGATGTGTTCCACCATAACAAGAGTATAAATCAACAAAGGGCATACATCGAACCCAACACATAAGAGACGCAGCACAGTTAAAAAAAAAAAAAAAAAAAAAGGTAGAGGACCCCCAACCTGAAGGCGAAGGGAATCCAGGGTGACAAAAAAGCACTAGACCTTGAGGAAAGTCAGCCCAGATTGGAACAGGACAGAAATTTTTTGGCCAAGAATAGTACAAGGCTCTGTATTCACAGCCACTTTTCTCTCCAGAATTAAATAGGCATAATGCAAATTATGAGAGTCATCATTTTTATTGACAAAATCCATAATGATGACAGTGTGTAATGGCACTGAATAATGAGAGCATCAAGTACCACATTTTGCTGATGCTGAAAGCACTTTTTCACATTTTGATATCTCTGAAATCAGGATACATTCTACAACTGAGGGAGTATCATAGTTTAATCGGCTGCATAGTTTTCTGTCTTAGTGGGGCCTCTTATTGACGGTATCTTAGGTTCAGCAAAATATGGTACGTCTCTTGCATGAAAAGTTACAATCAAGTTTGGAGGCCCTTTTAATCATCATCTTGGCAAGGGCCTTCTAATCACCATAGGTTACAATACAAAAAAACACAAGTGTCCCAAACAAACAAAAAAGTTTCTCTGTAAACATATAAGCTTGAATATGCATGGAATATCTTTGGAAAGAAGTTCATGAAACTGGTAGCTTACTCCGATCATGACTGGGAGATGTCTGAAGGAAACTACTTTCCCTATTTACTCCTTTGCTCCTTTTGAATTTTGTACCATGAACAAGTTTTACCTACCCAAGAATGAATACAATTTTAAAATACCTGAAATAACTAAGTAGATGAACGTATAAAAACATTTAGAAGGAAGCCTAAGAATCTGGGCATTAGGTGAGATCTGAAGATGACTGAATTGGCAGACAGTGGTATAAGAACTTCCTTTTATTCCATTGGTTATCAAAAACAACACTAACCTCTCTTAAGGTCTGCATATTTTCTTTGGATTGGTTATAACCCTCTCTAAAAAGGGTCAAGTTGGGAATGATGATGAATGAAACACACACACACACAGATACACACACACACACACACACACACACACACACCCTTTATATTATTTTGAATTATGTTGTGAAGTATCATGATCTACGTAGTGTGTCAAAAGATGTGATAAAGATACTGACCAAAACAGACTCAAAGATCTACAGAAAAGGGTGACGATTATAGTAACAAGCCAACGTAGCCTGTCTCTCCTGATAACATTCTTCCTACAGCCGCTTCTACCCCATAACCCTAAACAACTGATGTCTCTTCTGGGAGAGGCTGAGGTAGTTCCCTCGGAGAAGTACAGAGTTAGGAGGAGACAAAGAAGCTGGATTCACAAAATCAGTGGTCAAAAAAAGCTCTTAAGTACTACTGCAGAATCTCTGCTGTGCGCATTTCAAGTTACCCAAGAATCTCAAAGGGGCCATCATTGCAGCAGGTTAGGGAGTGGGCAGGGATGGAATGAGGTGGAAATCATTTTCTATGTCTTGTAGAAGTACTGTGAATACTTTCATAATGCCATTTCGGCTTTGCAATGGCATTGTCCTATTCCAACATTCCAAAAACGTTGAAAATTCTGGACATTCTTCAGGGTCCCCTGGACAGGTTTATGGTAGCTTCCTTGGAGACATCTGTGTCCTCTCTTCATACATAGGAGGAGGAAGCTGCAGTTTTTAAGTCCCATTACCCTGGGGACATCACCACTATGCCAAGATGGAGAAATGCCTATCTGAGCAAGACGAAATGAAGTACCTTGGATGTGCCTTTTTTCAAGTGCTTTCTCAATAAACTCAAGTAAAGCAGTTGTCACCACAAAGGAAACTGCCCTTAGGTGCTCTGAAAATAAAGTAATGCAGTGATACAACTGTCAAGATGTTAGAAGCTCTTCTAACAGATCACATACTCAGTGATTGCCTTTAACCAGAACTACTGCAATGGCTCCCCACTAATTTTCTGCCTTCCATCTCCTTCCTCCTTCCCATCTCCACTCAGAAGCCAGGCTGAGCTTTCTAAAATATAAATTGTATTGTCTTATTCCCCTCTTAAAACTCTGCAATGCCTCCCCAGTAGGATTAAGTCTGTTCCTGACAGCAAGACGTACAAGGTCTCTCAGAAATTGTTCTGAATGGAAAACTGACTTTGCTAAGTAATCATTGCTAGGAATTAAGGGAACAGATTAGCAAGTCCATGAAAAGTTACAGTCAATGAATTTAATAATACCAAGAGCCCACACTTCACTTAGCCACCTGGGTGGGCATTTGACAACAGTTATCTTCTTATGGACTGTATTAGGAAATCCCATTGTGCAAAGCTCCATATCACAGTAGAGTTACCCTGACACTTTATTTGGCCAGTATGTAAGTCTTGTTGCATATTCCTGGTTGCGGGCAGGGGGAAGGCAAGGAGGTTTCAATTTAGAACCACGGTAGCCAGGCTACAGGGAGCAGGACTTTGGGGTCATCATCATCTTTGTGTCTGTGCCATGAAGTTTTTGAGGAACAGTTTCCATAGGCATGAGGCTGATACACTTAAGACAGATCTGGCCGGGCGCGGTGGCTCACACCTGTAATCCCAGCACTTTGGGAGGTTAAGGCGGGTGGATCACAAGGTCAGGAGATCGAGACCATCCCGGTCAACATGGTGAAACCCCGTCTCTACTAAAAATACAAAAAATTAGCTGGGCATGATGGCGCGTGCCTGTAATCCCAGCTACTCAGGAGGCTGAGGCAGGAGAATTGCTTGAACCCAGGAGGCGGAGGTTGCGGTGAGCCGAGATCGTGCCATTGCACTCCAGCCTGGGCAACAAGAGCAAAACTCCGTCTCAAAAAAAAAAAAAAAAAAAAAAAAAAAAGACACGTATTGGGCCCTCACAGCACAGACCTACCTGCTTAAGGTAGGTCTTAGGAAGTTATAATGTATTCTAGGAAACGGAGGTGTTGAATGAACCACTGCCACATGCTATCCCACATTCCCTCAAGAAGTGGTTCCCAATTTTGTGACCTGGTGCTACGGTGTCTTCAATTTAAACCTTAGAAGTCATAATGGACCTGCCACCATGATGTGGTCCAGTGATGGACAATCCTTGTTCCTCCCAGGCTACAATGATGCTGTTGATGCCCCTCAGTTCAAGGCTTCCCAGAGATCCCTGGGCACTGAGCTTCCTCATCTGTTTCCTTCATCAATTCCATGAAGGTGCACTGCGTCAAATCATCACAAAAGGCCGTATTTATCTCCCAACCTAATCTTCTTCCTTGACACTTTGTTTCTTCCAGCCGTGCCTCTTGCTTACCTCTGTCTACCAACAATGGGGAGATGAACTACCAAAGCAAGAAACATGGTACCCAAGCATAGAGATGATACCCAAGCTACCGTATTCCCAGTCGGCCATAAAGAACATTTATATTGTCTCTACTCCGTATTACAGTAAGTCTTTATATATATTATTTAAATTCTTTTCTGAGAAAAATAAAGTACAGTCTGAGTGACAGCCGTATAGAGTTTTGCAAGATTTCCCCTTCTCTATGCATCAGTCTCCTCATCTGTAAAATCAGGTTAATAATACCCACCACATTGTCAAAAATTAATAAGCCAATCCATGCAAACAGTTACGTCCCTAGCACAGTATGGGCCCTCTGAGTGTGAGTGATTATGACCATCCCCATGTTTGATATTATAAGGCTCCAGTGACCTGGCTGCAAGGAAGGAAGGGAATTCTCAGAGGCAGCCCAGACCCCCAGGACATGGCCCTCAGTCTCCAACTACAGCTCTGGTGTCTAGTCTAGAAGAGCAGTGGGAATTTTTGTGCATACACATTTTTTTCACAGGGACCACACAGCAATAATCACCGGATTCTCTAGAGTACTCTGAAGCCATGACACCGCTTTTCAGACCACCCCTTCCATTTGCATAGCCTCTCTAAAAGAAACCTGCAGTCTGAGAGCTACAGTCAGCTCCTACTTTCAGAGAACGTTTTGGTCCCTGACTAGCCTCCAATACAGCTTGTCCACACCCAAGGCTAGAGAGAGCAGGGCAAGGCAGGGACTTTGGAATCACAGACTTGGGTCTGTACTTGGTAGCTCAGGGGCCTCAAGCAGGTAATTATTCCTCACCCCAGGTGGCTGTGTCCTCTGGACTAAGGGTCTCCTTTCCTAGTTTGTCCTCGGTAAATAGTCTTTTATGACATAGGTCAGTGACCTTGAGACTGTGGAACCCTACCTGTCACAGCTGGCCACAGGCCCAGGGCCACCCACTGTGTGCAAATCTCCATCTCATGAGCTGTTCATCAGCTCCCGAATCTAATTGCAAATGGTGACACATCCCCGCCGTCAATACGTTTATAATTCACACTGTTTCAGAGCCCTTTAATGAACATTTTCTCATATGTCTGTTCTCATTTCTAATGGCAAAACATGACACATAACCATCATGCACAGAATACTAACACGAGCGACTCCTTGCATGCATTTAGTTTGCAACACTGTCCAACACACAGCATTCGACAGACTAAGCACATATTTTCAAGTTACTAATTTTTAATTTATGAAGCCCTTATGTGCCACATGACAGTGAGCAAGAGAGGTACAAAGCAGAACCCCAGTCTCTTGATGTCAGGGGAAGCTGGGAAGATATCAAACATGAACTTGTATGTAATGTTTAAAGGAGAACATTGGACAGCAATGTGGCTGAACAATGGGACTCTGGACTCAGATGTCTGAGTTCAAAAACTAATCTCAGAAAATAAGGCTGGGCACAGTGGCTCACACCTGTAACCCCAGCACTTTGGGAGGCCGAAGCACTTCAGTCCAGGAGTTCAAGACAAGACTGAGCAACACAATGAGACCTCATCTCTATTTAAAAAAAAAAAAAAAAAAAAAAAGAATTTTAGGAAATGAAAAGAGTACTGATGCTACATGCTACAACTTGGAGAACTAAAAAATACTATGCTAAGTGAAAAAAGCCAGACACAAAAGGCTATACATTGTGCAAGTCTATTCATATCAAAGTCCAGAACAAGTAAATCTACGGGAATAGAAAGTAAATTTGTGGTTGCCAGGGCAGGGATTTGGGGGTGACCGCTACAGGGTATAGCGTTTCTTTTTCAGGTAATAAAAATGTGCTAAAACTAACTGTGGTGATGTTGCGAAACTCTGTAAAAACACTAAAAATCACTGACTTGTACACTTTAAACCAGTGAGTCATACAGTACATGAATGTATCTCAGTAAAGCTATTTTTTAAAGGTAACTTTGGGCAAATTTAATTTTGCCAAGCTTCAGTTTCCTCATCTATAAAATGAGGAATGATGATGACGGCGGCAAATTTCTAATTCTCGTGAAAATTTATAGGAACAACTTTGTAAAAAGCGCTACGTGCTTTGACTACTACTATCATCAGCTATAATAAATCAGAGGAGTATTTCACAATAGCCGAAAGGTGGAAGCAGCCCACTTTTGCATTGATGGATGAATAGATAAACAAAACGTGGTGGACACACAGAATGGAGTATAGTCGGCCTTTAAAAAGAAGTAAATTCTGACATACACTACAATATGGATGAACCTTGAGGACATTACGCTGAATGAAATAAGCCAGTCACACACACAAACACTGTATACTTCCACTTATCTGAGGTCCCTAGAGCACTCTATTTCATAGAGACAGAAAGTAGAATGGTGGTTGACATGGACTGGTGGGTAGGGGAGAATGTGGAATTAGTGTTTAATGAGGACAGAGATTCAGTTTTGCAAGAAGAAAAGAGTTCTCTGGAGAGACAGTGGTGATGGCTGCAAATCAATGTGAATGTACTTTATACCTCTGACATGTACACTTAAAAATGATCAAGGCCGGGTGCAGTGGCTCACCTCACACCTATAATCCCAGCACTTAGGAGGCCAAGGCGGGTGGATCATCGGAGGTCAGAAGTTTGAGACCAGCCTGGCCAACATGGCGAAACCTTGTCTCTACTAAAAGTACAAAAACTAGCCAGTCGTGGTGGCGGGTGCCTGTAATCCCAGCTAACAAGGTTGAGGCAGGACAGTCACTTGACCCGGGAGGCAGACATTGCAGTGAGCCGAGATTGCATCACTGCATTCCAGCCTGGGTGACAAGAGTAAAACTCTAACTAAAAAAAAAGAAAGAAAGATTAAGACAGTAAATTTTATGTTATATGCATTTTATCACAATCTAAAAAAGAAAAGAATGGGGAGATGCAAGAGCTAAAGAAACATCAGTGAGAAGGATGAAGAAATTTGTAGAAGGTGTCATAGGACGAGAGATCAGGAGCTAACCCCCAGCAGGGCAGACCCACAGAGCAGCTGGGTACCCGCAGTCCCAGGACAGCACCTAGTACACCAGAGACACCCTGGCACTGCCTCCCAGGAGTGTGCTGGCATTATCCTGCTCTGCCATCCACACCATCGCCCACACCAGCCCATGGAACAAAAAGCAGCAGCTTAGAGCTTGGGGGTGGGATGTGGGAGGTGGGAGCCAGAGTGAGTCATAGGAGCTCTGCTCTCAGACAGACAGAGAGGTCACCGACTCACTCCCTGCCATTCCGGGAAACTCCCCAGCGACAGAAGCCGAACACTGGGGACCTGCTGTCCACACGCAGGCCAATTACAGCCCAATTACCTGAAATGCTGGACTCGGCTATCCCAACACAGCAGCTCAAACCTGTGGAGCACAAAGCTGAGTCATGTATGTTGAAGTCCAGGATGAAACGACCTGGGAGCAAGGTCACTGCCTTTCCTAGAGTCTTTCCCATGTGGCTGTTGGGGTGGTGGGTGCCAGAGAAGGGGACAGGTGCACAGAGAAATTACAGAAGGCAGAAGAGCTACTTACAGGTCTGTCACTCAGAAAAAGAGGCTGACTAAATTAAGCAGGACTAACAACCTCAATGACAAGTTTGTTGGTTCAGTGTTCCTTGTTGAACCTGGGCAGTCTGTGGAACGAGCACATCCAGGAAGATGGATCAAAAACCAGGGTGGCTGAAATCTGCCACTGTGTTCCCCACTACAACTTCTATCACATAGCCCACGATCCTACAGGGATATATTCTCATTCTTTATTTTCACTTCTACGGTGGTGGAGGTTGTGAAGTGATTATAGAAACAGCCAGACATATGAACAGACATATGTATTTGAGAAGCATTTAGAAGGCTAATCCAAAAGTACAACTATGACCACCCACCTATCCAAGTTCTGTAGTACATAAAATTTCACCATTAAAAATTCAAGCTTGACATCCAAAACCCTCTTTTTTAAAATATCAGTTTAGCACTTCTAGCCAATGCAATAAGGCAGGAAACAAAAATGAGAAGTAATCTACACAAAATAATCTTTAAAATATGATTTGCATACATAATCATATATTATCGCAGCCCAAGAAAATGAATTGAAAAACTTTAGAATGAATTTAAAAATTCAGAAAGATGTGTAGTTATCAAATAAAGATCTAATCAACAATCAGCAATAACCAGTGAGAAAAAATAGTAGAAAAAAAATTATATTTATAAAGGCAACAAAAATAGAAAATGCCTACAAATATATTTAACAAGAAATGTGCAGGATTAAATGAAGAAATCCACAAAACTGTGATATATTAAAAAAAAAAAAAAGATTTCACCAAATATACTTCTATATTTGTGGATGGGAAGTTTCATTACTATAAACATGTTAATTTTTTCAACTTAAAGCAATTTCAATCAAAACTCCATCTGGATTTTGTAAACTTGACAAGTTTATTTTAAGTAAATAACAAACAGGAATAGCCCAGAAATGTCTGAAACAAACAAAAAAAGAATTCAAGACTTGTACTGCCAATTATTAAAAAATAAATCTACAATAAGGTAGTAACAAAGCACAGACAAAAAACTGAATTGCATAAAAAGCCCAGAAACATACCTATATATATATTACATGTACTGCACAATATGTGTGTATATAAATTTTTATGTATGATAAAATGGCACTTTAGATTCTAGATTCAAAAAAGTGGAATTTGGATAACTGGTTGACTAAAGGAAAATTATAAATTGCCTACCTTACATCATTAACCAACATGAATCCAGTTTAATTGAAAAAGTACATGTTAAAAAAAATGCACACACACTTGTGATTTAGAGATAGACAAGGTCTTTCTAAACTTACAGAAAAATGTAAAAGCTTTTATTATATATTTTAAATTTTAATATATCAAATAATTTAATCTAGTTATTAAAAAACATTATGGGGAAAATATTTGCAGCGTAAGTGGTTATTTTTAATATTGAAAAGAATTATATTCTCTAAGAAACAGTCAAACATATTAATAGAAAAGGTCAGGAACAACAAGTTTGTGGGGGGAAACATGAAATGACCAGTAAACAAATAAAAGATATTTAAAATCACCATTCATAAAAGTATTGAAAGATAAAACGAATTAACAAGTTTCATAAACTTGGCAAAAATTAAATTACTGCCCAGCACTGGAAGATGTTCAGGTAAAATGGGCATTCTCATCTTGGAGAGCTGTGAATGCTGGACTAATTTACAACATTCCTGAAGGGCAAATTGGCGACGCCCATGAAAAACCTTTGAAATATCTTTTGGTTAGTAATTCCACTTTCAGAAAACAGCCTAAGGAAATAACCAGAACTATGTGCAAGGTTTCAACATCACCACATGTTATGGGAACCATGTGCACTTATTATGCACAGTTCTATGCTTCAAATGGATTGTGAATTTTAACACAGTTCTATGCTTCAAATGGATTATGTATAAGATAAAGATCCTGATGTAATCTCTACTTTTACAGATGAAAAAACTGAGGTATAGAGAGATCAAGAATCATCCAAGGTCACACAATATGGGATGGAGTTAGAATTCAAACCCAGGCAGTGTGCCTACCTAGCCCAACCTCTTAACCACTAAGAGGTCACTAAAGAAGCATCAATATCAATAGCAAAAACTTTAATAGTACCTAATGTCCAACAATATGGATTGATTAAACAGGTTCTAGAACATTCACTCAACAGAATTAATGGGTGGGTGGATGGATGAATGGACGGACGGACAGATGGACAAATGGACGGACGGACAGACAGACGGTCTGACGAATGGACAGATGGATGAATGCAAGCGTGGGTGGCTTAGCAGATGAATGAGAGCATATATAAATGGGTGAGTGGGTATATGGGTGAAGGATGGATGGATGGATGAACGAATGAACAGATGGATGAATGAAACAGTGGGTGGCTTAGGAGATGAATTAGTGGATATATAAACAGGTGAGAGGGTAGATGGGTAGAGGATGGATGGAGAATGGACAGATCATAGATGGGTAGATGAATGGGTGGATGAATGGGTAGGTGAGTGCATGGATAAACAGATGTATTGATGGGTGAAAGGGTATATATTTAAGTGAGTGGGTAAGTGGATGGATAGATGGATGGATGGATGGATGGATGGATGGATGGGTACATGGATGCACTGATGAACAGACAGATGCATGGATTAAAGACTGGGTGGGTGAGTGGATGAATAAGTGGATATATGAATGGGCGAGTGGGTAGACGGGTGGAGGATAAATGGAGAATGGATGGATGGATGGATCACTGGATGAAGTACAGGTATGTGGATGGGTAGATGAATGGGTGGATCAACGAGTAGATGAGTTCACGGATGAATAAATGCATGGACGGGTAAGATGGGAGATGGGTAGGTGGGTAGGTGGGTGGATGGATGGGTAGATGGATGGATGGATGGACCGACAGACGGACTGACTGATGGTCTAAATCACAAAACCTTACTTTAGGAATCATTTTTGTTTCCACTTTCATGTATTGAACATCAACTTCATGGTAGGCAAACCCTCAGCTTCCATGTCAAGCCCTCAACAAAACAGGAAACAAACAGCAAAACCCAATACTTCTGCTCCCAGAAGTAAAAACCTAAATAGTAAGCATAGACATTGTGAGGCAGCCCTCAAACCAGAATGTGTCATCTTCCTAAGTTCTTAAAACCTCTTCGTTTCATAAAATAGAGAGAATTCAAAAGAAGTCACAAAGTGTGAAAGTCTTTATTTGAAGTCTGAGTCTCAAGGAACCACAGGCAAAAAGCCCAACAGCTGTCTGCACTGATTCATCAGCTCCAACAGACACAGCAGCACCTCAACGTGGTCTGGAGTATATGGGATAAAGAACATTAAGAGGAACGGTGTAAACGTGAGGACAAGATAAGAAGATTTAGAATGGGTCAGGAGAGGCGAGGCACGATGACTCACGCCTATAATCCCAGCACTTTGGGAGGCTGAGGTGGGTGGATCACGAGGTCAGGAGTTCGAGACCAGCCTGGCCAAAAGGGTGAAACCCCTGTCTCTACTAAAAATACAAAAACTTAGCTAGGCGTGGTGGTGCATGCCTATAATCATAATCCCAGCTACTCGGGAGGCTGAGGCAGGAGAATTACGTGAACCTAGATGGCGGAGGCTGCAGTGAGCCAAAATCGCATCACTGCACTCCAGCCTGGACAACAAAGCAAGACTCCATCTCGAAAAGGAGAGATGTTTCTTAAACCTCGTGTAGCCACAGGTCTCACTTACGTCTCAGTGAAAAGGGATTGGCATTAGTCCCCAGAAACCCCAGACATTGTGAGCTCCATGTTAAATCTTTGTTGTCATCTTAATCCAACCAAGATTATTTTCTGGTTTTGTTTGTTTGTTTGTTTGTTTGTTTGCCTGTTTCATTTCAGTACAGCAAGATTTTCTATGATACATATTATATTCAAATTGTTTTAGTATTTTTTTATTTAATCCCTTCACAATCAATTAAGTATGAAGCTAAGTAAGAACCGAAAGTAACATCCTGGTGACCAGAAGAAATGGTGTTGATAAAATGCCTGAACACAGGCTTGGCCCCCAGTTAAGTGGTACAGAAATCAGAGTTATTGGCTGCGGTGGTGGTGGGGCTGTACTATTCCTCCTGTCTCTTCTGCTGCTTCTCCAAAGGGAAAAGGGAACCTCCCTACTGGAGTGTGTCATACAGATGCCTGACGCTCACTCACTCATTTATTCACTCATTTAATACGTTCAACCCCCCAGGAATTAGGTATTCCTGTTTGGAAAATAAAGAAACTGAGGCACAGAGAAGTTAGAGCAACTCATCAAATCTACACAGAAGCAGCAGAATATTCAGACCAAATCAGTGTGATTCTAAGTCCAGAGAAACATAAAAGGTGGGAGCCCTGGGGAACAAACTCTGGGTGTGGCTAGCACATGTGTACTGATGACATCCTGCACCCTAGGCCTGCTCCTCTTTGACTATATTTTCACCTCCCCATTCTCTGAGCAACCCTATTAACCACAGCACAGCTCTGGAAAGCAGTCAGAGATTCCCTTCCCCTTCACATGCTGCCTCCTTTAACACCAGCTTCACATTGACACCATGAAGATATCCTTTCTGCAGGAAGCCCTGTTCAGAATTCCTGGCCTGAGAAAGCAACAAAGTAATGACCAAAATGGGGAAAAAAGAAATCAGCATGTAGGAGCACCCTGTAGAAGGTACTTTATTTCCATCATTTTATTTAATCCTCCCAACAACCCTACAAGAAAATGTCATTACCCTCAATAAACAGGTGAAGAAACTGAGGCTCTAGGAGGCTAAGCAACTTGCCTAAGTGATAGGTATTATTCCAGTTCTGCAAGACCTACAATCAAAGGCCATGTAGGGGTCTCCACTAAACTAAGATTTTAATGGCATGGGTTAACACAGCAGAGAGGCTTTGTGGTCAACCTCTCTTCCAGCTGACAGAACAGAACAGTAACGTTATCTCTGTGACAGGTGGCAGCACGTCCCTCAGGAGAAGGAAGGGGACAGTCTTCCATACCCACCCACAGCCCTTCTGCAGTAAGCTTTACAAGCCTAGCAGTAGGATCCAGTGCCACTGAGCCACCTGTCTCCCCTATGCCTGGGATGCCTCTGCAAACAGAAACCTAGGAGTCTCTATGAGGCCACAAAGGAGCCAAACCCCTGACCTACAGGATGAGTGGCAGATACAGGATGATGAAACCATGGCGCTAGAGGCCCTCCACCTAGGAAGAGCGTTCACAACACTCTCATCTGCAGGTGTTGCTAGCACGCTGCCAGTTCAACAAAGCAGTCAAGGTGAGAGGTTCAAGCAACCTGCTCAAGGTTCCAACAGCTAGAATGCAGGAGTCTGAGGGTTTTTAACTGAGACCTTCTAACTCCAAATCCAGTGTTCTGTCCATGACACCAGCCAACCTCACCAAAGTGTCACCTGAACATCTGGAAAAGCCAGTCACCACTCCCTATGACAGCCAGTAACCCTGCAACCAGGAGCAGGGTAAAAGAAACCCATAAATACTCAAATACCCACGGCAACAAGCAGTCCAGTGGACTGGAATCAAGAATGTCCGGAGTACATAATCCCAGCCCAACATGTGCTAGCTGTGTGGCCTTGAGAAAGCCACCAGACCTTTCTGTGACTTCAATTCCTCATCCCTAAAAGGAAAATAAAAACAGTACCACCTTCATGGAGTTGGCGTGAGGATTAAAACACTTCAGGTGCTGGCTGCATACTGTAGGAACGCAGTGACTAAATGTCAGCTGTTGTAATTACTGTTGTTATTACTATTTTCACAAAGAGATGACAGTGTACAAGTTATCAATCTGTAGCAAGGGCTGATTTCTGCCCTAGATTTGGGTTTTGGTAGCAAAATACCACACCGGTAGCATTGCTCTGTGATGCGGAGAAATTTGAAGTCAATTCAATCCTACCCATGACCGGGGCAGCTTGGAAGGGTTTCTCCAGCCACCTTCCATTTATGTTGTCCCTCCTGCCGCAGAAGACAGGGAAGGGCAGGGCGTACCAATGACACCACTGGTTCACCCAGAACAAGTAACACGTGGCCACCTCCTGACTACACAGCCCTGTGACTATCAGGATACCCCCTCCAACCATCAATCAGCAAACCTGCTGCAGGCACAAGGCAGTGCTCGCACTTGTCTTCGTATTATCCCCACACATGCCCTTGGAATGTAAAGACTGACTGGAAAGGAAACAAATCTCAGAACACTAGCTCCGGACCCGACACCTTCCTTCTCCTCTGGGTTACAACAGGTATCCTGCACAGAATACTGGGCTGTACCCGTGTGAAAATAGGGGCTATTACTCCCCATCCCCATGACAATCCGCAAATGACGGGGGACTAAAATCCACCTCTGTCTGAGCAGAAGCACAGGCTGACAGCATAATAAATTGACATCAAATTATCCAATCCTGCTGACCCGGGGAGATTTGACTTTTTAATCCCAAATGCTATGAATTCAGGAGTGAATTGTGCTGTGGGAAGAAAAAGGCTTCTTTACTTTAGACAAGCTCGAAATGTTCCATTTGGCACCGACTCCAGCAGTGACCTCTTGTTCTCTTCTTACAGCCAGATTTCTAAAGTGTGAATTCTAAGCAATTTTCCTTGCATCCACTCAAGTGTTCTGGAATCTTCTGACTGTTCTAAATCAGTGCTGAAGACAGGAAAAGTAACCCCAAGAATGTGGGGCAAAGGAAGCCAAGTGCCCAAGACAGACTGGGAATAGTTCCTGGCTCAGACAGCCCAGGCAGGATCTGCCCTTAACAACCAGACATGCCAGGAAAGAGTCCCACCAGGTAGCTTAGAAGGCCCCTCGGTAGGTGTGAGGGTGTGAGGCAGGGGGAGGGACACCAGTAGTGCTGCAGGAGGTTCTCTGGCAATATGGCACAACATACACTCGCTAGGACACTATGCTTTCATCACAACCCATTATTGTTGGCTGAGGGTTGCTTAAAAAACTGAGCAGACTTTAATATACTTTGTAGACTTCCCTTAAAGTCCAGACTCCCGGCTTCTCTTTACAAAAAAAAAATAATAGAACTGCATATCAGCAGCTCTGGAACCGTATTCCAATATGGTGACAACTGGCATGATTTCAATAGCCACGACCTCTCCTGGGTTTGCCACAATCCCCACTACTCCCTGTCGTGTCCCCAGAGCTGAGGGTTGACTGCCGTTTATCATCACCTGTGTGCTGTCAGTTTTCTTATGGCATAGAAATATCTCTCTGTACTCAAAAGAAAAGCAGCAAAACAAAATAAAACAGAAGATAGAAAGCCACATACTTCAAGAAAATTAGGGAAAGGCCCATCACCCATCCATGTTCCTTATTTTTATGAACCAGCCCATAATGAGGATCTCAGCGTCTAGCATCTGAAGAGTTAAAACCCCAGCCTGGCAGTTTCTTAGCAGTTAGGTCTGGGGTATATATTCAACCTCTCCAAGCCTCAGATTTCTCATTATTAAAAGGAGGAAACAATACCTATACTTCATAGGGCTGGGGAATGGATTTAAGATGTCGCATGCAAAGGGCTAGGCACAAGGCCTGGACTTTTACATGCTTAATAAATGCTGCAGATTGTCGATACTGATACTTATGAATAGTAGTAGTGGCGGTGGGTAGTCGCTGGTGGGAATGGGGTGGCAGTTTGCACCCTGGAGTGTCCCTTCTAGCATCAGGATTGGGCTTTGTCCCCCTCCCAACTTCTGAGGCCAGAGAAGCACATGCCAGACCAAAGAGTCACAGCCACAACCAAAAGCTACCCTTACAGACCACTCTAGAACCACTGAGTAGATGCCCTAGTTTCTTTGCCTTGCAGCCACGTACACCCTGCCGAGTCTCATCTCCGCTTCCTGTACACACCTATTTATGGCTTCCTCTGGTCCTTCTGATTGGAACCCTTTCTACCTCTGCCCACCTGGAAGCCCCTACTCACATATGAAGACTAATTAGACATCAGTATCACAAAACCTTTTCTGAATTCTCAGGCAGGATTCTTGAATCCATTCTATATTTGCTCATTTTCTCCACTAAACCATGAGCTCTTCAAAACCAGGGCACAGTGAACTCTGTGACTTCAGCCTCCACCCTAGTGACCAGCACGTTACACACAGAAAACACCAGTTCAACGATGAAGCCAGTTCACACTCACAGGTAATTCTGGGAAGATTAAAAAATAATAATAATAATAAGAGAAAAAGGTACAGGCTTAGGAGCCAGAGGCCTAGTTCTGTAACCTCAGTCTGCCTTTTAAAACTCAGGTGGTGCAATGAGATACCATCTCATGCCAGTTAGAATGGCAATCATTTAAAAGTAAGGAAACAACAGATGCTGGAGAGGATGTGGACAAACAGGAATGCTTTTACACTGTTGGTAGGAGTGTAAATTAGTTCAACCATTGTGGAAGACAGTGTGGTGATTCCTCAAGGATCTAGAACCAGAAATACCATTTGATTCAGCAATCCCATTACTGGGTATAAACCAAAAGGAATATAAATCATTCTGCTGTAAAGAGACATTCACACGTATGTTTATTGCAGCACTATTCACAATACCAAAGACTTGGAACCAACTCAAACACCTGTCAGTGATAGACTGCACAAAGAAAGTGTAACACAGAGACACCACGGAATACTATCCAGCCATAAAAAGGATGAGTTCACGACCTTTACAGGGACATGGATGAAGCTGGAAACCATCATTCTCAGCAAACTGACACAGGAACAGAAAACCACTCACTCACTCGTAAGTGGGAGCTGAACAATGAGAACACTTGGACACAGGGAGGGGAACATCAAACACTGGGACTTGTAGTGGGTGGAGGACTAGGGGAGGGATAGCATTAGAACAATTACCTAATGTAGATGACAGGTTGAGGGATGCAGCAAACCACCATGGCATGTGTACACCTATGTAACAAACCTGCACGTTCTGCACGTGTATTCCAGAATTCAAAGTATTTTAAAAATGTAAATTACGGGGGAAACATGAATCACATTCTTTGGAAAGAAGAAAAAAACCTCAGGTGGGTAATCTAGAGCTATTCACTCAACCCTCAGAGCCTTGGTTTGCACAAATAGAAGACACAGTTAATAAGAAATGTTTCTGAAGAATTCTTGGAAAGAATAAATAAAACAACTAAAAAACATCCCAATGCATTATTACCAGCACCCCTCAGCCACCATCTGGCCCAACACCACAACCACCACCACCACCACCAATCTCATTCTTATCTCTACCTGCAGCTTAAGAGTTGATCCCTGTCCCTGAGCTGTCCTTGTCTCTCATTCTTCTTACCCCCTGGTCTACCCTGAGATCTCAAAGGGACCCAGTTTGGGCATGAATACCAAGTTAGCTCACCTTGATATAACTGAATCCGTCAAAAAGAGAAAAGTCATAGAGGGTGCTAATTTTACATTCTCTTTGCACATGGTTGAATTTTACCATCAAGAACATTCAGGATAGAAATATAGTCAAAGTATAAGGTTAAGTCTTAAGCTATAAACTGGATATAAACTGTGGTTCTAACTGTACCTAAATAAAATATATATAGCAAAATAGAGCTAAAAAAAACTGGACCAAAATGTTAAGAGTGGGGATGATTATGGGTGATTCTTGTGTTTTTTATTATTTATACTTTTAGTTTCCAAATTTCCTCTGGTAGTCTTATTTTATGATTTAAAAAGAAATAACACAACACTACTGAGTTCCTAGCAGCATCTTATTTAGGGCAATTAATCGTTTTTTAAATTGTTGAAAACCTAAAAAACTTACTGAAAATGCGTAAAACAGTTGGTGACTTGCCTATAGTAGTCATAACTTTTCACAATAACAAACGCAAACCTTGCTCTTTTCAAGTGTGCCTGGAATATTTACCAAAAAAAATTTAACAAGTCCACCAGAAATAATAAATACCAAAACCCAGAAATTAACCCCCTATTTAGTCTGTCTAGAAAACAATGAAAAACAAAATCAACAGGTAAAAGATTAGGTAAATTATTAATCTTAGCAAAAAAATAAAGTATCAAAACATTACAATAACTAACTCTTGGCTAAGGAAGGTAGCTCAAACTATCGGCTACCTATAAAAAAATAGCAATAACTCCAATACATACCAAAACTTACAGGATTCAGCCAAAGCTGAGCTCAGGGGGAAAAATAGCCTTATATGAAAAAAATTTTTTTTAAAGTTAAAAAGAAAAACATGTAAAGCACAAAGTACAAAAAGCTAAAAAGAAACCCCAAAAAATCTTCCCATTCCAAGCAGGATAAAAGGACTAATTTTAAAGCACTAAATAATTAAGAGAAATAAAAAATAAAAACAGTAGACTGAATTTAAAAATTTAAAAAAAAATCACTTCTGTAAAAGGACTGATTAAAAAAAAACAAACCCAGAGAGGGAGAAATACAAAACTTAAAAACATTATGAAAAAGAAGCTATAAGCACAAAGAGATCTTAAAATATTATATATTCTCCACAACAAATAAACTTGGCAAATAACAGAAGAAATTAATGATGGCATTAAAACACCCCCAAAAAATTATGTTATCAAAATTATGAGGTGGGAGAAAATCGGACTAAACTAATAATCAGAAATTAGAAAAAGTTGCCAAAGAACAACTATGAAGGGAGAGAGACTGCTATGTCCAAATGATTCTATTAATAAATTATTTCAAACTTTCAAAAGACAATGTAAAAGCTGGTCAATTGATTTTAGATTATAGAAAAATATAGGAATCGAATCTATTTTGCTACTTGCCAAACTCAGATTCTAAAATAAATACAAATAATGCAGGAAAACACAACCAAAAACTTTAAATCCCCACTTCTGGCCAAAACTGGGCAACTTTTAGGAAATCAACATCCCTGCCAAGAAGAGGAGAAAAGCTGGTAAGATATTTCATCTGTTCTAAGACATTCAAGAGCTGCCTTGGCAGCCAGGACCTGAAATGCCAAAAATGTGGAGGAAGAACTTCATGGAGGTAACCTGACACTCAGCATTCTGGTCTTCTCCCTTCGGACATTTGCCAGCTCTTAAGTAGTATAGGGGTAGATGCTGAAAAGCCTGGCAGAAACACAAATAGAATGCCAAGCAGTACATGGAAGCTAAGCAGAGCTTTTGACAGCCTTACAGAGCCGAGAAGACAAAAACTGTAGCAGAAGCTTATCAAGGCAATCAAGATATGAGGTTCCAAAAGCTAGGACAGAAGGGAACAAGATGAAATAAGACACTGTGCACCTGTTTTCCCTTCAAATTGCTTGATGATTCTTAATGGAAGAAGGATAGAAGGCTAAAGCATTGAGCAGAAATAAGCAAGACATGGAGAGCTGAGCTCACCTTTCAGAAGGTTCAAGGTGCTGAGGAAATGAATTTTAAAACTCAGGACCTGGCCAGGAAAAAGTAAATACTCAAGTCTTTCACTTAGGAAGAGAGGGATAATCAGAGATAGCTGAACCTTACAAAGACTGAAAACTGGCTTCTGTCTCTGATTGAATTGAAGTGATCTGCCTCTGCTTTGCCTGTTGGAGGACAGGCAAGTGAATACTCTTTGTAAAGAAGGAAATAACCTCCATGGCCTGAAATTCAACCAAAAATTACGAGGCACACCAAGAAGCAGGACCAAGTGTCAAAATAAACTCACAGATGATATAAAAACTAGAATTATCAAATATAATCTTTAAAACAACTGTGTAATAGATGACCATGTGGAGAATTTTAGCAAAGCAAAACTAATCTAAAACCAAAAAACAACAGAGTAACTGATATTAAGAACTCAATTATTAAGTTTAACAGCATATACAACAGAAATAGAATTAGGAAAATGAATGGTAAGTTAGAAGACAACATCCACACAGAAACAAGGATAAAACTTGGATAGAAATACGAAAAAGAACATAAGAGTCAGAGAACTGTTGGGAAATTCTGTGCGACTGGTGTCTCAGAAGAGGAATAAAGAAATAACAGAAGAAAAGCACTCTTTGAAAAAAAAAAATAATAATTACCAAGAATCTTCCTAAAAGAATATCAAGTCACAAAAATCCCAAGCAGAATAAATAAAATGGCACCTAGAAACACCATAGTAAAACCTCATAAAAGCAAAGACAAAGATAAATTCTCAAAAATAAGCAGATAAGAAAAAAAGTCACATCTTTAAAAAAGGGAGAGGGGAACAACAATAAAGCTGACAACTGGGTCCAATAAAACCAACAGAAGAGCTAAAAATTTTTTTTACATGCCACTGAGAATTATTTAGCCTATGGAAACATCCTTATAAAATGAATACACAACAAGTGAATCAATTTGCCACCAACCATCATGTGCTGATAAATGTTTAACAAAGTGGGAAAGCTCTGTCAGTGTTTGCTGATTGCTGTTGTGTAAATACTCCCATTGTGGCCGATTTCAGCTGCCAGTGTGACATCACTGAATGTAGAGATGGGACAAGATGTGCACAATCAACTCTCAGAAGCCAGTGCAGCACACAAATGTAACCAACAGAACCAGAGAGAATTCCTTAGGAAGAAGAAAATCTATCTCACATTGGGAGCTGAAATGCAAGAAAGGATGAGGGGCAACAGAAAGAAGATGTGAGTTAATCTTAAAGAACATTTGTTGTGCTAAACAATTAATAATAATGACATGTGGTCTTCAAAAATCAATGAAAAAATGCATGAAAACATTAACAAAAAAGGGAAAAAATGGTGTAATGCAGTCAAAGTTTTCTAAGGTCTGACAAGTGGTAAAATTCTAATTTACATTTATCTTTAATAAGTCAAATAAACAGAAACACACACAGATGGTCAATCATTTGTTAAAAAGAGGACAATTTAGTAATGAAAGAAAGGCCTTTCCAAAAAATGGTAAATTCTCAACTTAAAAAAAAATTAATCTTAACCCCTACCTCACACCATGTATATAAAAAAAATCAATTCCAGATCCATTACCTATCTAAACACAATATACAGAACAATAAATATTCCAGCAGGTAACATGGCAAAGCACCTTCATGACCTTCAGAGAGAAAATGTTTTCTTAAACCAGGACTCCAAAAGGTACTGAACATAAAGGAAAAGACTGATAAACTTGAGTTCATTAATTAAAAATTTCTGCTTATCAAAAGACACAATTAAAAGAATAAAAAAGACACGGATTGTGAAAACATATTTATAATACTTACTTCTTACAAAGGATTTGTTTCCAAAACACATAAGTCAAAAGCCAGGGTAAATAACCAAGTTTATGAGACGATCAGATGCAGGAGACACAACAGAAAAAGCTACAGTATGATGGAAGCATGCCTTACCATACCTAAGGCACTGTGCTGACAGCACTCTATGCATCACCATATTTAATCCTCACAATAATCCTTTCAGTGAAGTGTAAATTTTATCCCTATTTTACAAGCTCAACACAATCCTTCTTTCCAATGTATGCCCAAGAGCCACCACTGTTCACAGGGAAGGGGACTAAGATGCTTGGTTAGAGAGATAAACTAATCAATCCTTGCCAACCACTGATACACCAGCAAAGGGGGTGAATATATATCATGGTTCACCTGGGAAGAGGCACTGCAACCAACAGGTGAACACAGCCCAAAGAGAGATATTCAGAATATATGACTTTCTGGGGGCTGGGTGGACAAGAATCCAGGATTTAGAATAAACACAGATTAAGCCACAAGCAACAGCCACCCCAGTATCAGAAATTAGGAGATGTTGCTATTACGAAACAGGAATTTCTGTAGAGGAACTTTATGGAGTTTAGAAAATATATCAGAATCCAAGAACCATCACATCCATTATGCTCCATAACGTGTGCCCTCTCATGCAGCCGAGAATACCGTAGATGACGGAAGTCTAGTGTTCACCCTCCTGGCTCCACAGCCTGTCAGTGCTGTGACTCTGGAGAAGTTGCTTAGCTGTTCTAAGCCCTATCTCCCTTATCAGTAAAATGAGACAGTACTAGCTCCACATCAGGGAGAATTCCATGAGGAAATATACACAGCACACCTAGCATCGAGCATGAGCTCAATAAGTTATTAGGCTGAGCTCTTAAGAGTTGCAAAAGGAGTGTGATGGGGTTTGCCCCTCTTTCCTTCTAAAAAAATTCATAAACTGGGGACTCAAAGGGCTCCCAGTGGAGCTTCCTATATCAGTGAAGAGAGCAGAGTATCAGATGGGAAGGTGAACATTTGCTGTTTCAGTGAGAAGCCCCCATCACTTACCAGGGGAAATATCACTGGGATATCAGTTCTGGAACTTGGGCAATCACCCACCAACACAGCCTGCCCTTCAGCTGAATGGAAAGAGCAGGTGCTTGGGAGTCAAACAGACTTGTGCTTAAATCCTCAACCAGCTGCTGACCTCAGACTTCAGCCCTCACTTCCCCTCTCAGAGCCTTGGTTTCCTCATCCACATTCTATTTAATGCACAGACATATTTTAAGATGGCAAAATATGTGACATGTCCTTCCTGGTTACTCAGCAAATATCAATTTCTCCTAAGTGGCAGCAGGGACTCTGAGAGACTGCATTTGGAGAATGGAGGAAACGTGAATCTTAGCCTTTAATTTACCAAGGAGTCTGGACATCTTGAATCCAAGTAAGGTGAATAGGAAGGGCTTCCTTGCTCCCACATCTAAGAGTCCCGCCTCAGGAAGAAGAGAAATCAGTGGAGAACCAGAGCCCGTATTCAGAGACCTGACATCCTGTGCAGAACAACTCTGAACACTCACAGCCAAGAAATGGCACAGCTTCCCTGATGGCTAACACCACCAATAAAGAATCTGGCCAACTCTATAAAAGCCTAGAAAATAGCCCTACCCTTTGACCCACTAATTTTGCTTCCAGAAACTTATCCTAAGTAAGTATTTGAGATACTTATCCTAAGTATCTGAGATAGGGAAAAATGCAAAATGCTCATCACAGAGTTATAAAGAAATCACAAACAACATTTGACAAACCAGCAGTACTGTACAAAGCAAGAAGTGGACCCTAACTTAAACTATGGATTAGAATGTATCAATATTGGTTTATACAATTTTATCAAACATACACCACCAATAGAAGATGTTAAAACAGTGGAGACTGTGGAAGCGGGGGGAGGAAATACATGGGAACTCTGTATTTTCCGCTGAATTCTCCCATAAACTTGAAACTGCTTTAAAATAAAGTCTATTATAGCCTTAGCCATTTAGGAAAGAAGGTCTTAAATAACTACTGGGTCAAGGGGTAAAGAAATGGAATTACAAATTAGTTAGAAAATAGCAACAATCGGCCGGGCATGGTGGCTCAAGCCTGTAATCCCAGCACTTTGGGAGGCCGAGGCGGGCGGATCACAAGGTCAAGAGATTAAGACCATCCTGGTCAACATGCTGAAACCCCGTCTCTACTAAAAATACAAAAAATTAGCTGGGCATGGTGGCGCATGCCTGTAATCCCAGCTACTAAGGAGGCTGAGGCGGGAGAACTGCCTGAACCCAGGAGGCGGAGGTTGCGGTGAGCCGAGATCGCACCACTGCACTCCAGCCTGGGTAACAAGAGCGAAATTCCGTCTCAAAAAAAAAAAAAAAGAAAATAGCAACAATGGCCAATAATACACATAATAATTTGTAATAGCGATATGGTCAAACAAAACCATAATCATAAGAAGATTATTAAATGATGCTATTATTAAATAAGACAGGATAAAACTAAATGCACCAGTGGTCCAACTCAAAAAGTTAAAAAGAGAACAACAAAATAAAAACTAAGAAAAACAGAAATGGAGCATTAACACAGCTAAAAGCAGAAATGTATTCATTAAAAACCAAACAGTGGTCCAAGTCCAACACAATTCTCTGAAAAACACTGCCCTAAACAAAATCTACCATCCGCAAACCCTCTGTCTAGTCTATTTAAAGAAAATGAGAAAACACAAATACACACAATAAAGAATATTTACCAAGATAATTTGTTAACAGAAATAAAAGAATATTTTTTAAAAGGCAGTAATTCAAAAATGAAGGGATTTTATTTTAGAACAGTAAATTTGAAAATCCTCAGTGAAACAGGGAATTTTCTGGATAAATAAAAATGAACACAACTGACAATAAAAGTTAAGAACATCAAATTAACCAAAAGCTGTATGTGAATGTGACAAGGCTGCTAAGAATGATCTCTGAAACATTAGAAAACCTTTCAGACAACAGTAAAGAAGTAACATTTTTCCACTCATTTTATGACATTTAACCACCTTGATAGAAAAACCTGACAATGCACACTATACACTAAAGCCACAGTCCAGTGTCATTAGGAACATTCATTTTAAAAAGTTAAATATTTTTTAAATTCACTAGTATAACAAAAAAACATACACTTCTATCAGCAGAGATTGGTCACAGAAAACAAGTTGATAAATAAGCACAATCATCATAAGAATCAGTGAAAAAAATTGAATTATCTTATTAATTTTTCGAAGGCATCTGATAAGTCATTTCCTATTTTTAAAAAGTAGTCAACTAGGACCAAAAGAACATTCCTAGTCTCAAAGTTACAACCAACATCATACTTACGAATGGCATTCCCATGAAAACCATGGATAAGACTCCCATCACAGTTAATATGTAACACCGGTAAAAAAATGCTAGCCAACCAAACAAACGAAGTAAAAGAAATAAGAGCTTCAATTAGCAGGACAGACAGAGAAAACGACCACTGTTTGCTTAAGATATAATTGAAGTTAAAATTTCAAGTAACAAGGGCATATTTTAATAACTAAAAGGAAGTCACAAACATGGCAGGTTACAAAATAAGTATTCAATCAATAACCAATAGTTTACCCTATAAAATTAGCAAACAAAAAATTTATTTGGGAGGCCGAGGCAGGAGGACTGCTTAAGCCTAAGAGTTCAAGACCAGCCTGGGCAAGATAGCAAGACTCTGTCTCTACAAACAATTGAATACTTAGTTGTGTGTAGTCCTAGCTACTCAGGAGGCTGAGAGGGGAGCACTGCTTGAGCCCAAGAGTTCAAGGCTGCAGTAAGTTTGATCATGCCACTACACTCCAGCCTGGGTGACAGAGCAAGACTCTGTTTGAAAAAAAAATACACATATACATATGTGTATACACACACACACATTTCCACAAGTATTTGCTATTTTATATCAAATATTTGGCATTTTGATAAATAGTTGATACCTATATATTTATTTGACATTTTATATGTAACAGGGAAAGGCATATTCACAGTAACAAAAGCGAAATGGAACAGAACAAAATACCTAAAGAAAAATGTAATGATATGTGAAATACACACAAAGCAAACAAACAAATTACTGGAGGACCTAATTGGACCTAGGTAAATTAGAGAGATAAGCCAGTTGGCCTATTATAAACAAGTCTATTCTTTCAAAATAAATGCTATTCTAATTCCAGCTATCAAGACTTTGTTTTACTTAAAAATTGACTCCATAAATTCATATGTAAGATAGCTGGGCGAGTAGAGTCAACAAAATTTTAAAACATAAGAAAAGAAGGTTTTGCTATAAAAAAATAATAATTCAAGCTGCTCCAATAAAGAGGTACGGTATCTAAGAAAAATAAAATATTAAATAACAGAAAAAAATCCAAAGTCCAGAAATAGTAATAGATCAATGATCTTAATTGTTGGTAAATGTGAGGTTTCATATAAATGGGGAGTAAATGGATTAGTCAATAATCAGTGTGAGACAACTGGTTACACAGTTAGAAGAGAACTTATTTTACCCCTATCTTTATACCAAAATAAATGCCAGACAACTTACATACAGAAATAATAACAATCACAATAATAAACAAAAGCATAAAATACCTAGGTGTAAATCTTGAGGTGTTTTGTAAGGGGTTGCGGAGGTAATCTAGAAGTAAAAACCAAAAGTCCCAAATGTGTACACCACTGGATACAGAAACTCTTTTTCTAGGATTTTAATATAAGTTAATAACCATACAAGTATAGGAACACAAATACCGAGGGCCGGGCGCAGTGGCTCACGCCTGTAATCCCAGCACTTTGGGAGGCTGAGGTGGGTGGATCACAAGGTCAAGAGATGGAGACCATCCTGATCAACATGGTGAAACCCCGTGTCTACTAAAAATACAAAAAAAAAAAAAAGAAAGAAAGAAACACAAATACCGAAGTTTGCTGCCGCACTTCTAATATTAAAAAACCAGAAATATTCTAAAATTCCAAAGACTGGTTAAGGAAATCACAGTACCTTACTTTCTTATATTATAGTACCATTACTGGGTATCATGATGTAAGAAAATACTAACCAGACACTAAGAATTTTGGTGTGGAAAAATATCTGATGCAGGAAAATGTCTGAATAATTGCTAAATGAATAAAACATGTTACGGCATACTAAGACATATGACCCCGTATGTACATACCTGGATATAAATGTAATATCTACAAATCATATATATACATAATTTGGTATGTTAAGCTACGTATGATATACGTTAGTGTCTCTGAGTGATGGATGGATGGATAATTTCTGTTTGGGGTATACTTGTCCCTTCTGAATGATTCACATTTTCCACAATGAGTGGAGATTCCACTTGAAATCTGAAAAAAATATTAATATTTGAAAAATTGTGAAACGTGCACAGAACGTTTACTCCTAAGCAAAGTGATTTTTTGGTCAAGCCCTTTAATACGAACTGGACTCAAATGTGTATTCTCAGGAAACAAAATGATTTTAACTGTTGATGAGTCATGACCAATATGCCAGTTAAATATTATCTCATTTTAAAACAACAAACTACATCACTGCGCAGGAAAAGTTTCATGATGATGGCTATGAACGCAACAATCAAATGGTTATTTTTGAACCATTTTTACACCCAGGTAAAAAAATGGTTCTTTTTTGTTCTAGATAAACTTTGTGATTTCTGTGGCTTCCCAGAGGCTGCAAAACAAACCACACTCAGTAGTGTGAAATGATACCTGGAAGCAAATGTATAACCATAAAGATGCAAGTGCCCGAGGAAGAACTGCTTTGAGAAAAAGTCAACACACAAGTGCATAATAACAACAAATTCAGCAATTGCACAAACCACTTCAAAGCCAACCACACATGTAAAAGATTCATCCAAGACTAGGAAACTACCAGGGGAATTCTAAGATTCCCCGAAACATGGGGAAATATCTTGAACTATTTTTTTTTTTTGAGATCTTGTCCTAAATTCTAGGAAAACTGACTCAGACTATTTTGAAATGACTAGAGTTACTAGAAATTACTGCCTTAGGGTAAATTAACTGTAAAGGCACAAAAACTTTTCAGATACACTGAGATCTGTGGGGGGGAACTAGGGGAGGGACAGCAGAGGGTGGGGAGTTGCGGAGAGAGAACATGGGGAGAAATGCCAGGAACAGGTGATGGGGAGAAAGGCAGCAAACCACACTGCCATGTGTGTACCTATGCAGCAATCCTGCATGTTCTTCACATGTACCCCAAAACCTAAAACGCAATAAAAATACATATATTAAAAAAAAAACTTTTCAGATATTAGAACCTCAGTCTGAAGGCATATTCTTTTTAAGGAAATGGCAGAAATTTAAATTTATAAATTGCGTATCACTGTTCACTTTATAAAATGGTTTCCTATAGGACTCCCTTAAACTAGCAGGGTGCTCTCATGCATGACAATATTACCCAACCTGGGAATGCATTCACCTACTGTGCAAGGCAAGGCAGCCTCACCTAGGCAGGAGTCTAACTGCACCAGCAACTGCCCCTGAGAAAGCCTCCGGTTATATACTTGAGAAAGTTCACCGTCTCTGGCTCATTAAAAACAGTGTCAATGGAAAGTAGAAAAATGGTTATCACAGGCTGTGAAGGTTAGTTGGGGGTTGGAGGGGAGGTGGGGATAGTTATTGAATATAAAAAAAAAATGAATGAATGACTAAGACCTACTATTTGATAGCACAACAGGGTGACTATACTCAATAATAACTTAATTGTACATTTTAAAATAACTGAGTGTCAACAGATTGCTTATAACACAAAGGATAAATGTCTGAGAGAACGGATACCCCATTGTCCATGATGTGATAATTACACATTGCATGCCTGCATCAAAACATCTCATACACCCTATACATATATACACCTACTATGTACCAACAAAAATTAGAACAAAAAAAATTTTTTAAGTGTCAAACTCATTGTATTTCTTGCAGGTATCTTCTCATTTATTTATATTATTGATGGGAGGGTTAAAAAATCATATAAGCTAAACAGATCACTAACTACCAGAGGAGGCAGTTCATCTAGAATGCAGGAAGGATGAAATTAGAGCAAGAACATTCAGAGGTGAACAGTTATCCAGGGCCGTATTCTCAAAATCATAGAAGCTTAAGGTTGCACTCACCCTGATGTTCAGTTCTCTCCTCAAGGGCGAAAAGAAACATTAATAGCCGGGGCTTCTGTGGATTTAATGCACAAATGTGACCAAAAAACAAAAGAAACAAATTACTAATAATTGGGCGGTGAAGGTGATGGGAACCAAATGGATGATGTCACATAGACTTTAGCATCTAGATGGTTGTTCATCAGGAAGAAAAAGCCCTACAATCAGTCCCACAAAGAATAGAGGGTACAAGGATGTCAGCATCACCTGGTAGTGTCTCAGAAATGCAGACTGTCAGGCCCCACCAAGGACCTACTCAATCAGAAACTCAGCAGGTGAAGCCCGGCAATCTGTTTGAAGGAGCCCTACAGGGATTCTGGTGTGGCTCTATGTTGGAACCACCTGTGGTTACCGGGCAGTCATCTGGGTTCCAATTTTTCACCTGGGACCTGTGAGACTATGGAAAATTTATTCACCACTGTGAGTTTCTGTTTTCTCGTCTGTGAATTTGGGTTCATCAAAGCATGTGTTTTCATCAAACCGTTGTTGTAAGGTTTAAACACACACAGAACTTAAAAAAGAGCTTGATGTCTAGTAAAAGTACCACAAGAGTGGGGATGCTGGTGGTCTTGAAGGTTCTCGTTTTAATTATTGGCATTCCTGCCACAGCTCTTGAAATGAGCGTTCCCCCCCACTCCACCCCATAGATCAGAATCACCTGCAGAGCCTTTGAACACGTCATCCTTTGCAATTGCTGAATCAATAGGTCTGGGAGAGGCCAGGAAGACCAGATTTTATAACAGCCCCCAGGTGACTTAGACGTAAAAGCCCTAACTTTAGAAAACTCAAAATACTTTGAGATTCAAAGGATACATCTACATCTATTAAAATAAGTACAACTATTACGTGTTAATATAAATACAGAAAAAGATTCTGGGAAAACTACTTTAGATATTTGAATGTTATCTATTAAGTATATTGGACATAAAATAACATATGAATGTTCAATTTAATAAAGGAGAAATTTTTTTAAAAAAAAACAAAGACTGGCTAGGCATGGTGGCTTACAAAACTCCCAGGATTTTGGGACACCAAGGCGGGAGGACTGTTTGAGGCCAGAAGGTCCAGACCAGCCTGGGCAACATGGTGAAACCCCATCTCTACAACAAATACAAAAATTAGCCAAGCACGGTGGTGCACAACTGTAGTCCCAGGTACTCGGGAAGATGACGCAGGAGGATCACTTGAGCCCAGGAAGTCAAGACTGCAGTGAGCTGACATCGTGCCACTGCACTCTGGCCTGGGCAACAAAGTGAGACCTGTCTCAATCAATCAATAAAAAACAAAGGCTGCGTCGGGGTGCGGTGGCTCACACCTGTAATCCCAGCATTTTGGGAGGCCAAGGAGGGCAGATCACGAGCTCAAGAGATCAAGACCATCCTGGCCAACATGGTGAAACTCCATCTCTACTAAAAATACAAAAATTAGCTGGGCGTGGTGGCGCGCGCCTGCAGTCCCAGCTACTCAGGAGGCTGAGGCAGGGAAATTACTGGAAGCCGGGAGGCAGAGGTTGCAGTGAGCCGAGATAGTGCCACTGCACTCCAGCCTGGCGCCTGGCGACAGAGCAAGACTCTGTCTCAAAAAAAAACAAAAAACAAAACAAAAAAAAACAAAGGCTGCATCTACTGTCTAGAAGGGCTAGGGAAAAAGTCCAAATGAACTTCAGAAGAGTTCCAGAGTGAAATCCTGCCTCTACAAATGCAGCCCGTCCCAAGAAAGAGAAGAAAGAATTTAAGAAGGCAAAAACTGTGCAAAGAGGCGAGCCAGGCTTCCACCGGAGTGAACCAAATGTGGAAGGAGCAGAATGTGAGTATAGTCCATATAAGCAACACAGCGACAGTGGACAAAGCTAAAACCCAGAAGCAACTCACAGCTGCCAAAGTGTCAGAGGCTATCAAGTCATTTCAGACCAAAGCGTGATGCAGAGAAGGTTACGCCACTGCTTGGAAAAGACGCTGCCGTGATGCCAGAGGAAACCACACTCAACCCTCATTCGTGTATTTCATACCTGCTAATTCACCAACTCTCTACAAACTATTTGTAACCCCAAAATCATCCTTTCGGAGCTTGTCCAGTCCTTTGGGCACATGCTCAAAGCAGTGGAAAATTCATGTCATCGACTGCAGGTGCCCAGCTGAGGTCAAACAAGGTGACTCTGCCTTCTTGTTTGAGCTCTCTTAGGGCAGAGGCATGTCCTTTCTGCTGCCTGGTGTCCTAAATGCAAGAAGACTGTCATGTGCCTAAGGAGAGAACATGTCAGATAAGTGAGCTTCGTTCAAGCATGAGCTACGTACGGTACTGCTGGCCATGAGTTCAATATTAATGATCCACAATACATATTAAATAATGTGTCTTTAGAGAGAAACACACCGTAAAATTAGGTTATATATTAAACAGTTGACAGAAACATTGTGACCAGAGGCTTACAACTGTAGTCCCAGCTTCTTGGAGGCTGAGGCGAGAGGATCACTTGAGTCCAGGAGCTTGACACTGCAGTGAGCTGAGATGCTACCACTGCACTCCAGCAGGAATCTAACCCCGTATTTCTGCCAGAAGCAATGGCTCCGTATTTACTAACCCGGGGTTCCACAGCAACTTTATAGAACATAATCAAGGTAATGAGAACCACAAGTAACAAGAATCAACTGTGGCTACTCAACAGCTAAACTATCCCCATTATCTCCAACAAAGAATAAAATCTTTTCATCCCAGCCGAGTGCCGTGGCTCACGCCTGTAATCCCAGCTCTTTGGGAGACCAAGGTGGGGAGATCACTTGAGGTCAGAGACCAACCTGGCCAAAATGGTGAAACTCTATCTCTATTAAAAAGACCAAAAAAAAAAAAAAAAAAAAAAAGGAGGCATTGTGGCAGGCACTTGTGATCCCAGCTTCTTGGAAGGCTGAGGTGAGAGAATCACTTGGACCTGGGAGAAGGAGGTTGCAAAGAGCTGAGATTGTGCCACTGCACTTCAGCCTGGGCAACAGAGTAAGACTCTGTCTTAAAAAAAAAAAAATGGATGTAATCCCAGCACTTTGGGAGGCGGAGGCGGGTGGATCACGAGGTCAAGAGATCGAGACCATCCTGGCCAACATGGTGAAACCCTGTCTCTACTAAAAATACAAAACATTAGCTGGGCATGGTGGCACGTGCCTGTAATCCCAGCTACTCAGGAGGCTGAGGCAGAAGAATTGCCTGAACCCAGGAGGCGGAGGTTGCGGTGAGCCGAGATCGCGCCATTGCACTCCAGCCTGGGTAACGAGCGAAACTCCGTCTCAAAAAAAAAAAAAAAAAAAGGAAAAAAAGGAATCTTCTCATTAGAAGGGCTAAAACAAAGAAGACTAAGAGAGGAAGGGAACATCAAGTCACTTTAAAAGTGCCATTAATCTTGGCTCCGATTAAGTACAATCTGGTGTCCCATAATAATTTGCAGATAATTCACACATCAAATGTTTACTGAAGCATAATGCTACATGCTGCTATATCAAAAGATACAGCAGTGAAGATAGACAAAAATTCCTTTCCTTGGAAAACTTACTTTCTGCTGGGAGACCACAAGTAAGCTTGAAAAATTAACACACAGTGTGTAAAGGAGTTAAAAACTGAGAAGGACAAAATAGGGAAGAGAGTAGAGAGGGAAAGAGGGGTGTGGAAAATGAAATAGGATACCCAGGAAAAGCACTGGAGAAATTAAGAGAAATAAAGGGAATGAGATTATAAATATCAAAAAGGAGAAGAAAAAAATAGTCTTTAAAGATGGTATGATTTAATACATTAAATGATAAAAGAATCGTGGTAAAAATAAGCATTTAATAAAAAGTAGATAAAGTGGCTAGGTATAAGATGAATATATAAAAATCATTTTCCTATATTTCAGCAACAGCTTCTTATAAAACATGATTTTAATACGTTCTTTACACAGTAGCCTCAAACAGATGATAGAACCTAAGAACTGTCTTAACAAGAAATATACATGACCTATATAAAGATAACTGCAAAACTGTTCTGAGAGAAAAAGAGATCTGGAAAAATTGAGCCATGTGTCTTATACTAGGGAGGAAGACCCAAGAATACAGTGTCACACTCTCCCCAAACTAAATTTTAGGACTGATGCCATTCCAATCCCTGTCCCAGTGGACAAACAGGAAATAAAGTCTTTCAAGTATAAAAGCAATGAAAAGAGACAATCATTATCAATACTAAAATATTTATAATAAAGGCTATGTTGCTGGAACAAGAATGAACAGACAATGGGAAAGAGTACAGAGGTGAAAAGCATGCTCATATATGTTAATAAACCGTCATGAGATACCAGCATCAATGGTATTCAATATATACTGTAGGGATCCTTTCCATGCATGGGAAAAGAAGTTAAGTAAATAATAATAAATAAATGGGTCTGGGTCAACTGACTGGTAACGTAGAATAGAAAGAATTTAGTTCCTCATATAATATGCTTGAATTAATTCCATACAGATTATATACTAAGAAAAACTAAATAAATCTTGCATACATGATTTCCTAAAGCCCTCTTGGTTTCCATGCTTGTCCATATCCTACACTGAAACAAATGTTTATTCAATCCCTGGGTGGCAGAACACTTGAAAGTTTAAAGGTGATGGAAGAAATGATGAAAGACTAAAAACTTTAAGAACAATTTTTTAAAAGCAAAGAGATTAAATATTTTGAGTAGATTTGACAAGGATCTGAAATTCGTAACATAAAAAGCATATAAATATATAAGAGGAATGCTGGGAAGATGGCCGCCTAAGAACAGCTCAGGACTTCAGCTCCCAGTGAAAGTGCAGAGGGTGAGTGGACGCCGCATTTCCAGACGAACTCTTATCACCCACAGACCAGGAGATACCCAGGCAGAGGGGTCGCCAGCATCGCAGTCCCAGCCGGTGCGGCTGTTTAGGCCCCCGCGGGGCTGATTCCGCCCGCGCGGCTGCTGTGACCACTCCCTGTTGCTGCTGTTCTCCATACAAAAGCCACTGGTCTGGGAGCCCTCTTAGCTGGCGAGCAGAGCCCTGAGACGGCAGAGTTCCCCACTCATCTGAAATAGCGAGTCAGGCCAGGAGATTCCTAGGCAAAAAATCTGCCAGCAGCCGGCGCCGCAGTTCGAGCCGACTCCGTGAGTCACAGCGCGGGAGATCCCGGCGCCTTTTCAACAAGCGACCGGAATGGGGGTCCTTCAACTTAAAAGAAAAGACTCTGAATCAGGGAGCCAGGCGATCAGGCTCGGTTGGTCCCACCCCTCCACCCCCAACAACAACCAAAACAAAAACAGTAATGGAAACCCTCTGTGTTGAGCCCTTCAAACCAAGCACACCTGAACTGGGACGGTCCGGCTCCGTGGGGAAGGGGCTTCCGCCATTACTGAGACTCTCCACAACTACTGAGGCAGGCTGCTGTTGCCGAGGCAACCCGCCGTTGCTGAGGCAACCTGCCACAACAGAGAGAGTCCGCCATAACAGAGGCGGGGCCACCATTGCTGAGACAGTTCTAACTACGCCCATATAAAAAGGACTACAGGGAAGAGCTCAGGGCAGCTGGGCGGAGCCCACAGCAGCTCAGCAAAGCCCCTGCGGGCAGGCAGTGGCTAGGCGTGCTGCTAGCTGGACGGGTCAGACCTGAAAGAAAAATCAAAAAAGGCAGTACTGCAACGGAAACTCATAAAGCTCCAACTCCCTGGGACAGAGACAGACAACAGGTGGATAAACCCACAAAAATGGGAAGAAACCAGCGCAAAAAGGATGAAAACTCCCGAAACCAGAACACCTCTCCTCCTAAAAGGGATCACAACTCCTCACCAGCAAGGGAACCAGACCGGATGGAGAAGGAGGGTGATGAAATGACAGAATCAGACTTCAGAAGGTGGGTAGTAAGAAACTACAATGAGCTAAAAGACCATGTTCTAACCCAACGCAAAGAAAATAGGAACCTTGAAAAAAGATTGGACGAACTGCTGACGAGAATGGACAGCATAGAGAGGAGTATAAGTGAATTGATGGAGCTGAAAAACGCAACACGAGAACTTCGTGAAGCATGCACAAGCTTCAACAGCCAAATTGATCAAGCAGAAGAAAGGATATCAGAGGTCGAAGATCAACTCAATGAAATAAAAAGAGAAGGCAAGAACAGAGAAAAAAGCACAAAAAGGAATGAACAAAATCTTCAAGAAATGTGGGACTATGTGAAAAGACCTAATCTACGTCTGATAGGTGTACCTGAATGTGATGAAGAGAATGAATCCAAGCTGGAAAATACTCTTCAGGATATTATCCAGGAAAACTTCCCCAACCTAGCAAGGCAGACCAATATTCAAATCCAGGAAATACAGAGAACACCACAAAGATATTCCTCAAGAAGAGCAACCCCAAGGCACGTAATCGTCAGATTCACCACGGTTGAAATGAAAGAGAAAATGCTAAGGGCAGCCAGAGAGAAAGGTCGGGTTACCCACAAAGGGAAGCCCATTAGACTCACAGCAGATCTCTCAGCAGAAACCCTACAAGCCAGAAGAGATTGGGGGGCCAATATTCAACATCCTTAAAGAAAAGAACTTTCAACCCAGAATCTCCTATCCAGCCAAACTAAGCTTCATAAGTGAAGGAAAAATAAAATCCTTTGTGAACAAGCAAGCACTCAGAGATTTCATCACCACCAAACCTGCTCTACAAGAACTCCTGAAAGAGGCTCTACACATATAAAGGAACAACCAGTACCAGCCACTCCAAAAACATACCAAATGGTAAAAGAGCATCAACACAATCAAGAATCTGCATCAACTAACGAACAAAACAGCCAGGTAGCATCAAAATGACAGTATCAAATTCACACATAACAATACTATCCCTAAATGTCAATGGACTAAATGCCCCAATCAAAAGACACAGACTGGCAAATTGGATAAAAAGCCAAAACCCATCAGTGTGCTGTATCCAGGAAACCCATCTTACATGCAAGGATACACAAAGGCTCAAAATAAAGGGATGGAGGAAGATCTACCAAGCAAATGGAGAGCAAAAAAAAAGGCAGGAGTTGCAATTCTCATCTCTGATAAAATAGATTTTAAAGCAACAAAGATCAAAAGAGACAAAGAAGGACATTACATAATGGTAAAAGGATCACTGCAACAAGAAGAGCTAACGATCCTAAATATATACGCACCCAATACAGGAGCACCCAGATACATAAGGCAAGTTCTTAATGACTTACAAAGAGACTTAGACTCCCACACAATAAGAGTGGGAGACTTTAACACCCCATTGTCAATATTAGACAGATCATCCAGACAGAAAATCAACAAGGATATCCAGGACCTGAACTCAGACCTGGAACAAGCAAACCTAATAGACATTTACAGAACTCTCCACCCCAAATCCACAGAATATACATTCTTCTCAGCACCACATCATACCTACTCTAAAATTGACCACATAATTGGCAATAAATCACTCCTCAGCAAATGCAAAAGAACAGAAATCATAACAAACAGTCTCTCAGACCACAGTGCAATCGAGTTAGAACTCAGAATGCAGAAACTAACTCAGAACCGCACAGCTTCATGGAAACTGAACAACTTGCTCTTGAATGTTGACTGGATAAACAATGAAATGAAGGCAGAAATAAAGATGTTCTTTGAAACCAATGAGAACGAAGACACAACATACCAGAATCTCTGGGACACATTTAAAGCAGTCTCTAGAGGAAAATATATAGCAATGAGTGCCCACATGAGAAGAAAGGAGAGGTCGAAAATTGACACCCTATCATCAAAATTGAAAGAGCTAGAGGAGCAAGATCAAAAAAACTCAAAACCTAGCAGAAGACAGGAAATAACTAAGATCAGAGCAGAACTGAAGGAAATAGAGACACAAAAAACTCTTCAAAAAATCAATAAATCCAGGAGCTGGTTTTTTGAAAAGATCAACAAAATAGACAGACCACTAGCCAGATTAATAAAAAAGAAAAGAGAGAATAAACAAATTGATGCAATAAAAAATGATAAAGGGGATATCACCACAGATTCCAAAGAAATCCAAACCATCATCAGAGATTATTACAAACAACTCTATGCACATAAACTAGTAAACCTGGAAGAAATGGATAAATTCCTGGACACCTGCATCCTCCCAAGCCTAAACCTGGAAGAAGCCGAAACCCTGGAAGAAGACCAATAACATGGTCTGAAGTCAAGGCAGCAATAAAGAGCCTACCACCCAAAAAAAGCCCAGGTCCAGATGGGTTCACAGCTGAATTCTACCAGACATACAAAGAGGAGCTGACACCATTCCTTCTGAAACTATTCCAGACAATCCAAAAAGAGGGAATCCTTCCCAAATCATTTTATGAGACAAACATCATCCTGATACCAAAACCCGGCAGAGACTCAACAAGAAAAGAAAATTTCAGGCCAGTATCCATGATGAACATAGATGCAAAAATCTTCAATAAAATACTGGCAAACCGATTGCAACAGCATATCAAAAAGCTCATCCACCATGATCAAGTAGGATTCATCCCGGGGATGCAAGGCTGGTTCAACATACGCAAGTCCATAAACGTAATTCACCACATAAACAGAACCAAAGACAAAAACCACATGATTATCTCAATTGATGCAGAGAAGGCTTTTGACAAAATTCAACAACCCTTTATGCTAAAAACCCTCAATAAACTAGGTATTGATGGAACGTATCTCAAAACAATAAAAGCTATTTACGACAAACCAACAGCCAATATCATACTGAATGGGCAAAAACTGGAAGCATTCCCTTTGAAATCTGGCACTAGACAAGGATGCCCTCTCTCACCACTCCTATTCAATATAGTACTGGAAGTTCTAGCCAGAGCAATCAGGCAAGAAAAAGAAATAAAGGGTATCCAAACTGGAAAGGAGGAAATCAAATTGTCTCTATTTGCAGATGACATGATTGTATATCTGGAAGACCCCATCATCTCAGCCCCAAATCTCCTGAAACTGATAAACAACTTCAGCAAAGTCTCAGGATACAAAATCAACGTGCAAAAATCACAAGCATTCCTATACACCAGTAATAGACTTCAAGAGAGCCAAATCAAGAACGAACTGCCATTCACAATTGCTACAAAGAGAATAAAGTACCTAGGAATACAACTAACAAGGAACATAAAGGACCTCTTCAAGGAGAACTACAAGCCATTGCTCAACGAAATAAGACAGGATACAAACAGATGGAGAAACATTCCATGTTCATGGTTAGGAAGAATCAACATCGTGAAAATGGCCATACTGCCCAAAGTAATTTACAGATTCAACGCTATTCCCATCAAGCTACCAATGACCTTCTTCACAGAACTGGAAAAAAACACCTTAAACTTCATATGGAACCAAAAGAGAGCCCGCATAGCCAAGTCAATTCTAAGCAAAAAGAACAAAGCAGGAGGCATCACACTACCGGACTTCAAACTATACTACAAGGCTACAGTAATCAAAACAGCATGGTACTGGTACCAAAACAGAGATATAGACCAATGGAACAGAACAGAGGCCTCAGAGGAAATACAACATACCCACAACCATCTGATCTTCGACAAACCTGACAAAAACAAGCAATGGGGAAAGGACTCCCTGTTTAATAAATGGTGTTGGGAAAACTGGCTAGCCATGTGCAGAAAGCAGAAACAGGACCCCTTCCTGACACCTTACACCAAAATTAACTCCAGATGGATTAAAGACTTAAACATCAGACCTAATACCATAAAAACCTTAGAAGAAAATCTAGGCAAAACCATTCAGGACATAGGTGTAGGCAAGGACTTCATGACCAAAACGAAAAAACAATGGCAACAAAAGCCAAAATAGACAAATGGGACCTAATCAAACTCCACAGCTTCTGCACGGCAAAAGAAACAGTCAGTAGAGTGAATCGGCAACCAACAGAATGGGAAAAAATTTTTGCAGCCTACCCATCTGACAAGGGGCTGATATCCAGAATTTACAAAGAACTAAAGCAGATCTACAAGAAAAAAACAAACAAGCCCATTCAAAAATGGGCGAAGGATATGAACAGATACTTTACAAAAGAAGACATACAGGAGGCCAACAAACATATGAAAAAATGCTCATCATCACTGGTCATCAGAGAAATGCAAATCAAAACCACATTGAGATACCATCTCACACCAGTTAGAATGGCGATCACTAAAAAATCGGGAAACAACAGATGCTGGAGAGGATGTGGAGAAATAGGAACACTTTTACACTGTTGGTGGGAATGTAAATTAATTCAACCATTGTGGAAGACAGTGTGGCGATTCCTCAAGGACCTAAAAATAGAAATCCCATTTGACCCAGCAATCCCATTACTGGCTATATATCCAAAGGATTATAAATCATTCTACTACAAGGACACGTGCACACGAATGTTCACTGCAGCACTGTTTACAATAGCAAAGACCTGGAACCAACCCAAATGCCCAACGATGATAGACTGGATAGGGAAAATGTGGTACATATACACCATGGAATATTACGCAGCCATCAAAAACGATGAGTTCACGTCCTTTGTAGCAACATGGATGAACCTGGAAACCATCATTCTCAGCAAACTGACACAAGAGCAGAAAATCAAACACCGTATATTCTCACTCATAGGCGGGTGTTGAACAATGAGAACACATGGACACAGGGAGGGGAGCACTACACACTGGGGTCCGTTGGGGGGAAATGGGGGAGGGGTGGGGGGGTGGGGAGGTGGGAAGAGATAGCATGGGGAGAAATGACAGATACAAGTGAGGGGACGGAAGGCAGCAAACCACACTGCCATGTGTGTACCTATGCAACAATCTTGCATGTTCATCACATGTACCCCAAAACCTAAAATGCAATAAAAAAAAAATAAAATAAATAAATAAATAAATATATAAGAAAAGCAATTATTAGCCCCAATTTAAAAAGAACAGGTACACCGGAAAACAGTCTGGCAGTTCTTCAAAGAGTTAAACCAGAGTTACCTAAGACTGCAGTTTCTCGGTTTAAACCTAAGAGAAACGAAAGCCAATCTGCACACAAAAACTTATACACAAATGTTCACAGCAGGATTATTCATGACAAAATGTGAAAACAATCCAAAATGTGAAACAATAAAAATGTGAAAACAATCCAAATGTCCATCAACTGGTAAGTGGATAAGCAAAATAAAATCAGTCCATACAAGGGAGTATTACTCAGCAAAACAAACAAAACAGTTGCTGTGGCATGTACTGTATCGGTAGCTCTGGCTACTTGGGAGGCTGAGGTGGGAGGATCTCTTGAACCCAGGAGCTTGAGACCAGCCTGGGCAACACTGCAAGATCCCCCTCTACAAAAGAAAAAAAAAAAAAAGGAATGAAGTACTGATACATGCTACAGCATGGATGAAACTTGGAAACATTACGTTAAATAGAAGAAACCACTCTTCTGTTGTATGATCACATATCGCATGATTCCATTTACATGAAATGTCCAGAATAGGCAGATCCTACAGATAGAAAGTAGACTAGAGGTTGCTTGAGGCCAAAGGATGAGGAGGGTGCAGTGGCAGACAGTGACAACAAACGGATATCATTTTTTTGAAGGAGAAGGGGAATGATGACAACTTTTCCCAAATTGATTGTGGTAACGACTATACAACTCTGTGAATACAGTAAAAACTACAGAATTGCATATTTTAAAGGGATGAATTATACAGTATGTGAATCGTCTCTCAACAACTTTTAATGACAAAAAACAGAGCAAGTTCACAAAGGAGAGCATTCAAATGGCCAACAAAACCTAGAGAAAAATTTAACCTCTAATACCAAAGAAAAATACATTTGAAATGATAATGCATTTTTCACCTGAAATTTATTGAAGGCTAAAAATTGTAATACATTCTCCAATGTATTTAATAACATTCTCCAATGTTGGTGGTGAAAATAAAACTTACTGTCACCTTTCTAGGGGAAAAAAGGACTGTAATAAGTATCAGAGGTTTTTTATAATAACCCAATCCCAATACAGCCCAGTGAGGCAGGGACTACTCTTATTTAACTCCTTTTACAAATGGAGAAACTGAGGTTCCAAGAGGTGCAGAAATTGTCTGAGATGACACAACTAATCATCATGGAACTGACTCCACATAGATCCTGTATCTGACTGCCAATTCTAAGCTCTAGAAAACAAGGCAAAGCTGCCTCTCCAAAAAGAAGTGTGAAAAGCAACATCAGAAAATGGAGAGTAGCATTTAAAAGGAAGAAAGAAGTGGTGGCCACACAATCCTTGCAGGTGTAAATCACAACAAAACGTTGGGTAAGCACTGACTGCATACCAGGCACTGGTTTTTACATATACTGGCTCATTTAATTCTCACAACAGCCCTAAGAAACAGGTACTATTATTGCCCCCATTTTGCAGACGAATAAAGTGAGGCACAGAGAAGTTAGAAGCTTGCCAATGCTGACACTGGTCACTGCAGACCTGGGCTGTGAACTTATCAGTGTGGCCCCAGAAATTGCATACTCCTCACATACACACACACCACACTGCCTCTCAAACTCTCCCGAACAGCAGTGACAGATAGAAGACTATCAGCCCTCAACATAGCAGAACTTTTCCCCAACTATACAGCAAATAGGTAGACAGATTTTTCCTTTGATTCTCCAATTGCCAAACCACATCAAAAAATACCCGAACTGCATTTCTGCATGGAATTTTTCAAAGAACTCTCTGAGCATGTTTTACTTTGGAGACACTAAATCTACTAAGCTGCATTTCTCAGGGAAGAGCTTCATTTCAGTTATTACTTTTAATAGGTATTTAATGCAATAGTGAGAATACCTGCAGCCATTTATTCTGGCATGAGGCTTTCGCTGCACACAGATTCCTCCACTAAACTTCATTTACGGAAAATGAAATTATCTAAATAAGGGGCCATCAGGTGGTCATAAAATGTGAGCACCTAATGGAAAATAATTTGGTTTCTAATCATTTCTTTTGTGTCCAAGGCATCCCCAAAGACTTTTCAAAGTGAACAAGGTAGGCAGGGCATAGAAAGTGGAAGTGGCCAAGACTTATGCACCATATAAAGGCATGTGTCCATGCAGTCACAGGATGCTGAAGAATGCAACTGAAATGCCAGCTCGTGGCAGAGAAGTCATTCTGCCAATATTCATGGGGTGCCTACTATATGCCAGGCACTGGACAATCTCAATCTCTTGCTAAAAAGTATGAAAAGAAGCTGTGGTTGAATAGTCACTAAGTGGTACCATGTTCACTGTGGAGTGTCACAGTCTGGCCTGTCTCATACTGGGAATATCCCTGGAGCACCTTTATGGATGTAGGATTGTGTGAATACCGAGCTCTTAACATGAATTAACCCATTTAGTCTTCCTATCAATACTGTTTGTTAGATGATTTCTACTCTTCACAGTTTGTACAAGATAACACCAGGATTCTGAAAGACAAAACACATTTCTCCATTGCCACACCGGTAACAAGAGAAACAGTTGGGGTTTGGACCTAAGACTGGATGACTTCATAGCCATGTATTTCTTAGTAAGTCAAACAGCCACACTGTGGTCCATGAAGGGAAACGGAATATACTAGAGATCTTTACAACATCTTAAAACTCCATTCCCTCTCTCTCCCTATTCACTGACCATCAGGTCTGGCTTATAAATATCTCCTGAACTTGGTCCACTCATCACTATCCCCAACACCAATGCCTCAAGTGTTTCTTACCTGCACTAACCAGTGTCCATGTTTCCCAGACCATTCAGGCTGCTATAACAAAATACCATATACTGTTTGACTTGTAAACAGTAGGAATTTATCACAGTTCTAGAGGCTGAGAAGTCCAAGATCAAGGCCCCAGTGGATTGAGTATCTGGTGAGGGCTCCTTCCTCCCCAACAGTGCTTCTAGCTGTGTCTTTGCATGGCACAAGAAGTAATCAAGCTCCCTGAAGCCTCTCTACAAAGGCACTAATCCCATTTACATGGGTCTACCTCCTAATACCATCACCTTGAGTTGGCTTTGAACATATGAATTTTGCAGAGATAGGGAGATACAGCATTCAGGTAACAGCACAATGTTTCAAGGCTTCCTGGATGAGATGCAGCATAACAGCACATAATTAGGCTGCCTGGGTTCAAATCCTGCCTCCTCCACAGTGTACTAGCTTTGTAACTTAGTTTTTCAGTCTTTCAATGCTTCAGTTTTCATAGCTGTAAAAGATGCTTCAGGATTAGAAGAGACAATGCAGATAAAACAATTAAAAGAGAAAAAGGCATAGGGTACATATCCATAATTATCTACTGTTATATCACATAAAACATCTATCAAAACATAGTTCTGGCCACCAGCCTCCCACTTTAAAATATTCAAAGGCTCCCTTTTACCTTTGAATAAAGTGAAAATTTTCTAGTATGAAATAAAACGGCCTTCATCAAGCAGGCCCAAAATACCCATCACAGATCATCAACTACTGTCCCGCAGTCCATGAGCTAGAGCCATGCGAAGAGCCAGCAGCTCCACAATTCACAAGTAAATGGAGGAATTTCAGTGCTTAAGGACACTGGGACAGGATCACATTCTAATCAGCTGTCATTTATTACATCATTATGTAATTGAGAGGACGGGTCAAAAGACTGCAAGACTACAACACTATGAGCAAAAGCATGAGTTAATGGGGGTAAGCTGAAAGCCAGCATCTATTAAGCACCCACTATATCCAAGTTATACCACAGTTTAACAAGCATTGCCTCAACTAATTCTCCAACTCTAAAAGGTGGGTACCATTATCATCCCTTAGTGTCGGCTAAATAAAAGAAGAGTTACTCTATGGCTGGCTCTTAGTAAGGACTACCAAGTCGGTTACAGAATAGACCCTGCACCCACTGATGTTGGGCTGTCACCATGAACACAGGGAGGAACCTTCAGCAGACAATGCTTAGTATCTCATCACAGCAATAACAAGTATAAAATTCTCCCACCTCCCTTCTCCCTGGCCTAAAAGATCTGAACAGGAGACCAATACTTTTATGGGTAGAATCTCAGCTCAACATCCAACACTGGACAAATAACATGCCTTTATACAGACAATAAAACTAAATAATAACAATAAGATATTTGCATAGATGAAATTAAAGAGACCAAATTGAAGAAGAATCAGATTACTCATTTCCTAGTACAAAAAACAAAATCAGACTTTATAAACCATACAACAAGTAGTCTTAATGATATTGAGAATATCACACCAGTGAAATGGAAATAAGGGTTTAAGAATAAGAGGACTACGAAACTATAAAATGAAATTAATTTTTCTGCATCATTTATATTAGAAAGTGCCAGGTTTTACGGAAAAAATGAAACTACTTTGCACAATAAATGGAGTTAGCAATGGTCACTGCAGAAAACTGGATAAGTAAATTAAAAGACCAGTTAAAACAATTCTCTGACAATTAAGGGTGAAGAAAAATGAGAGGCAAAATGGCAGAAATATGAAAAGTATATCCAGAAAAACTAAACCATATTAAACCATGCAACATGAGTTAATAAATAATCAATGGTGTAATTCTGAAGGACTTTACTACAGATAAAAGGTTAGGTATCGAGTTACATTAATGAAAACTGAATATCTGGATGTATACTTGTGAAAATTATGTATTTAAAAGGTAAAGAGAAAATCTTACAAGAACCAGAAGGAATTATTCATTTTTAAATCATGTTAGCATCAGACTTCTCCTCCACAACATGGTTTTCAAAGAAACAATGCGCAACAAAATCTTAACAATCAGCCAAGCTAAATATTGCTGATGCAGAAAAACAAACAAACAAAAATACATTTTCTATTTTCAGATCTGCAAAAGCCAAGAAAGTACATCACCCATATATTTTTCTTGTTCAAAAAAAAAAAAAATAGAATTATATCACTGACTACAAAGTGAATCGGAACAATAAATTTAAAAATGGGGCAGATGTGCCATAAAATAATTTGTGATAAGCAAGGATAAAAGTAAAATTCAGACTTGATGTCTAATTCTTGTCAATGTAGCTATATAAAAACTAATTTTTAATATTTTTTAAAATAAGACATATAATACTTTTAAATCTAAAAGCAAAATAAAAAATCCTGTTATGCCAACAAAAACTAAGGAAAAGATTAGATACAATGCAACACTCAACATTTTGTTTCATTCTTAAAAAAGTAAAATAGAGGAAGAGAAGAAATTAAACAATTACCCAGCCAAGATCTGGATGAAAACAGAAAGCCGGGAAATTAATTCAGAAATGGAACCATTGGAAGACATTTTCTAAACCAGAAGAGTCAGCTGAAAGATGACAAATGTTGGGCCTACTGCAAATCTCATTAGGACCCTAAAGGGATGCACTCTAGGAACAAGGGTAAATGTTAAGTAACCCAGACTCATGAAGTCCATTTCCTAGTTTTGATTCATCTAAATGCCCCAGAAAAATCACCATCTTTGTAAGTGGTTTAAGATGATCCTATATTTCTCCACTATCTGATAAAAGCAGATGAAAATCCAATCTATAGAAAGTAAAACCACTCTAGGCCTCAGCTCAGTTCTACAAACATTTCTTCCAAATGCAGTGCGAAGTATACAATCAAAAACAGACATGTGGGACAAGAAGAAAACACTAATGAGAACTGGCAGAAATACTCCATAGCACAGGCCTATAGGGACTCCAGATGTTGAAATGTCAGACACAGACCTTAAAATAACGATGCTTATGTCCAACGAACTGAAAGTCAACAATATAATTTCAACATACAGATGAAAACTGGGCAGGTGCAGTATATCACGCCTGTATTCCTAGCACTTTGGGAGGCTAAGGTAGGTGGATCACTTGAGTTAGAGATCAGCCTGGCCAACATGGTGAAAACCTGTCTCTACCAAAAAAAAAAAAATAATAATAATACAAAAATTAGCCAGGCATGGTGGTACACACCTGTAATTTCAGCTTCTTGGGAGGCTGAGGCAGGAGAATCACTTGAATGTGGAAGAATCACCTGAACCCAGGAGGCAGAGACTGCAGTGAGCCAAGATCATGCCACTGCACTCCAGCCTGGGTGTCAAAGAGTGAAACTCCATCTCAAAAAAAGAAAAAAAAAAGGAAAAAAAAGAAAACTAAAAAAATTGCACAGCAGATTTCTAGAAGCAAAAAATATAAAGCCCAAAATTAGGGCCTCACAAAATGAGTTTTAGGACAAACTATACACTAGATTTAAAAATTAATGGATTATATAAACTGAAATAAGAATGAAAGAGAAAAAATGCTTAGGAGACCAAGAGGATACAGTGATGGAGATTAACTGCATATAAAGGAAATGCCAGAAGAACTGAGGAGAGTAAGAAGAAAAAGAAAATGACTGAGTACTCCCCTAAATTGATATCAATTTGACAAATTCAAGCAGCCCAACAAATACCATGGCAGCCAGAAGATAATGAAATGTCACCTTCAATCCACTAAGGAAGTAACTGCAGTCCAACAATTCTTTACTTAATGAAAAAATATCCTTCAAAACTAAATATGAAATAAAGCTTTTTTTAAACAAATAAAAATAAGAAAAATTTTACTAAATATAATTTTAAAAAAGAGTATTCGTTAGAAGATAATTTCAGGTGGAAGGCTGGAGACTGAGGTGGGGAGGGGGGAGTAAAGTCAAAAAAAATGGAAAATACAGGAAAGTCAAAAGACTAATAATGTCCACTGGGACTTAAAATATACAGAAACAAAACACTCAAAAACAATAGCACTTAAGACAAACGTGGATAAACTGGATTAAAGATTTTGAAGGTCTCTAAATTGTCTGGGAATAGTGCAAAATGCCAATAAAAATTACAAATTAACTCAAGCATATATATGAGAAGCTCTAGAGTAACCACTAAAAGAAAAGAAAAAATAACACAGAGAAAATGGAATAATGTTCTTAGTCAATAAAAAGTAAGGCATGAACGTAGAGAAAGAGGAAAATAGAATAGGTGGAACAAAAAGAAATCACACAGTGCAATGGTAGTTTTAAGCCCAAATACATGCATAATTATATTAAATATAAATGGTCTAAATATTCCAATTAAAACATAAAGGTTATTAGATAGAATTTTTTAAACCTAACTGTATGCCATTTACAAAAATAAATATGAAACATATGCATACACAAAAGGTGAAAATAAAATGACATAAAAAGGAATGTCTTGCAAATATTATTGAAAGAATATGATGTAACTGCACTAATATCAGATATTCTTTAAAGCAAAAAGTTTTACTAGAGTTAGAAAGGGGAATTTTTTATAATGGTAAAAGGATCAATTTCCTAGGAACATAGAAAAGTTGTAAATGTATTTTATCTTAACATCATAAAATATATAATGTAAAAATTGGCAAAACTATATCAAAATAAAAAATGTAAACATTGACAACGTTACAAAGAGAAACAGACATATAGACAATCAGAACAGAGATTTTCAAGCATGCGTCTCAATAACTGATAGAACAATCAAACCAAAACTCAGCAAGGTCAAATATCTGATTATACAATTAATATAAAATAAATAATCTTGACCTAAAACACATGGAACACTGTGCCTAATAGCTGCATGCACAAAAGATTTACAAAGAGTAGCCCCATACTAGGTGATAATGCAATTCTTATTCAATTTTAAGTACAAATTTCAGACTATGTTGTTTAATGATACAATTCATTGAAATAATAATAAAACAAAGATAACAGAAAATAAGAAACATACTTCTAAACAAAAATGGAAATTAGAAGTGTTTAAACTCAATCTGGAAAATATTACAAATTAACACTTGTAGGACATACTTAAATGAATGCTTAAATTAAAATGTATAGTTTTAATTAATTTAGACGCAATGACAGCCTGAAATCTAATGAACTAAACAACCATGTCAATAATTTTTTAACAAAAATAAGCCAAGCACAGGAAAAGTGGAATGAAGGAAAAAATACAGATAAGAGCCTCAGATAAGTTCTACAAACAGGTTTGTAGAAGCAAGAAAGAGAATATTAAGAACAAACTTCATGTATACGGGAGCTCTAGGGTGCTGGCAGTGTTCTATAAGATGAAGACTTGATAATGAAACAGCTATTTACTTTATAATTCATTAAAGTGTATATTTATACTTTTGTCAATAAATAAATGCATAAAATAAAGGAAGAAAAAATACAAGGAAAATACAAACAGGAATCAGAAGTGACAAAAAGAAGACAATTTATTCAATACATACACATAAACAATAGAATACTATACAGCTTTTAAAATGAAGGAAATTCTGTAATTTGCAACAACATGGATGAAACTGGAGAATATTATGCTAATAAGCCAGGCACCAAAAGACAAATGCTATGTGATCTTACTTATATGTGGAATGTAAAAAAGTTGATCCCATAGAAACAGAGAGGAGAAAGGTAGTTATCAGAGGATAACGACCCTTGATGGAGGAAGGATGGAGGTTAATCTACAGGTACAAAGCTTCAGTTAGACCGAAGGTATACATTTTAGTGATCTACAGCACTGCATTGTGACCACAGTTAATAATAATGTATTATATATTCCAAAATTGCTAAAATAGACCTTTAATGTTCATACCACAAAAAATGATAAATTAGTAAGGTAACAGATATGATAATTAGTTTGATGAAATCTTTCCATAATATACATATAGATCAAGGCATCCTACTGTACCTCATAATAAACACAATTATTATTTGTCAATTAAAAATAAAAAAATAAATATAGCAGCAGGAAAGTATTCAGGACAAATTTGAAGAGTATTTTCAACACTTCATAAGATGAAACATATATACTCAAGGCCAATAGGAAGGTCAGAATGAGCAAAGCACAAAAAATAAAGGGAAGAGTAGTAAGATACCTAAGAGGCCAGGACAGGAAGGAAAAAAGGCAATGAAACTGGCTAAATTTACCTAAACATTCAAAGAAAAAGAATGCATCGTCACCAAGTAGGACTTACTCCAACATACAGAAGATTAGCATTAAGAAATCTGTGAATAGATTACATCAAGTCATCAAAAAAACTTATTTCTACAGAAAGAAATATTATTCCAAATTAGGTAACTATATTATATGTTCATTTCTTGAACATATAATTATATATATATATATATATATATTCAACATAATTAAATGTTTAAGAAATAAATGCTCATGCATAGTTCCATTCCGAAAGAGCTACTATAAGAAATACTCCAGCATCTTGAAACAGAAGTCCAAGTAAAAGAAAACAACATAATATATGAAAACATACTGTAAGTCAAGATATAAGTAAATTTATATTTAAATCAAAATAATTGTTCATTATAACTTCTATACTTGAGGAAATGTTAAAGATACAGTACCTAAGGAAGTAGGTACAATACAAAACCACAGGAAGAGGACTAGTAGAGAAAAAATTAAAAAGTGTCTAAGGAGCTTGTTTTGTCCAAGAGAGCGGGGGTTGTAACAATTATTTAATTCCAGACATTGGTAGAAAAAAATAGCTTCAAACATGCTTGTAAAGGATTTAAGAACAGCCATTACAAAAATAAGAAGCATATATACAACTACCAAAACATTTAAAGAAAAAAGAAAAGGCACAAATAATCCCAAGAAAAGAAAAAAAAAGAAAAAATGAGAAAATACAACATATGATGTCATTAATAATTTCAAACACATCAATATTTGCAATTAATACTACCTATATCCACTGGCATGGAAACCTATCCAATACATCTAGAAGGAGAACTTAAGACTTCAGACTAACTCTCATCTTATGGCAAAGCCAATAAAGACCTACAGAATTTACCTGATATGGTACTTAATAAGCTTTATTTAGTAGGTATACATCTATATCTTAATTATTGATATATATTTATTTATATAAAATAAATATCAACTTTTGCACTCTTCAGAAGCTTTGCATTTTTCTCAAACATCAAAATATTGGTCAAACATTAGGTCACAAAAAAGTCAATAACATTGAAAAAAGGAATTATATATATATATATATGTGTGTGTATGTGTTTGTGTATATATATATATATATATGTCATAATCTCTGGTCATAATGCATAAAAACCTGAAGTTATAAGCAACAAAAAAAATTAATTTGATTATACAGCAATTTAAAAATACCCTCCCATGTAATTCTTCAGTAAAAAAGCAAATTAGCAACTGAAAGTACATTGTACTTAGAAAAATACGTATCAATTAGAAGACATCTTAATGAAACTTCTGTAGTTTCTCTTTTAATTTTCAAACATCAAACATGAAAATAAATAGGTGAAGCACTCAATTCAACTAGCTAGAAAATCAAAAACAAATTAAGCCCGAAAAGAATAGATGTTTTGGAAATAATCTGGTCAATCTGTTATAATCTAGCAAAACGGAATATACACTAGGAGTCACGAATTCCACAGCTAAGTATATATCTTCAATAATCTTTGGCATGGATATACCAGGAAGGAGCTACAGAAAAAAACAGAGCAGCACTGTTTGTAATATCTAAGCAGGAAAACAAAACAAGAAACTGAAATAATCCCAAAAGTCTACTGACAATGGAATGCATAAGTGAATTCCATACATTTCCATTCACCTTTTATTTATATATTATATACTGTAATTTCTGTATCTGTATGCAACATATTATGTATTTTTAATATTTTGTGTATTTATACATTTTAATACACATTTGTATATTCTGATAACAATATTAACATGGATAAATCTTAAAAGCACAATGTCGAGTAAAAAAGCAAGATATAGAAGAATTCATATAATTTGATTCCAATTTCATAAATTTCAAAACCAGAAAAAAATCAAACAACACATATTTTAGGGATGCATACACATATAATGTAAAATTATTATTTATTATTTATTTTTATTTTTGGAGACAGAGTCTTGCTCTGTTGCCCAGACTGGAGTGCAATGGCACAATCTCGGCTCACTGCAACTTTTGCCTTCCAGGTTCAAGCCGTTCTCCTGCCTCAGCCTCCCGAATAGCTGGAACTACAGATGCACGCTGCCACGCCTGGCTAAGTTTTTGTATTTTTTTAGTAGAGACGAGCTTTCACCGTGTTGCCCAGACTGGTCTTGAACTTCTAAGCTCAGAGAATCCACCCATCTCGGCCTCCCAAAGTGCTGGGATTACAGACATGAACCACCATGCTCGGTCTGTAAAATTATTTTTAAAATTCAAGAAAATAATTAAGCTGAAATTCAGAAGAAGAGTTAATCTCTTGGAGAGAAGGAGGGCATACACTGAGAAGGGGGCACGCAGAGGACTAGAAAGATGTTCTTTTTTAAAACTATGTGGCAAGTACACTCAATATGATTATTAAGTTGTACATATACATTTTTGTTTGCGTATTATCTATTTCATAATTAAAAGTAGAAAAAATAAAATAGATGAAGGAATGAATAAGTCAGAAACACTGAAAGAGAGCAAGGAAAGACTGAAATGGGAAAATAAAGCTTAAGATTGATTTTACAGAAAAAAAATCTATTTAAGAGATGAACTTCTGGCAACACAAAAAATATGAAGAAGGGAGAAAGTACAAATCTACAACCTTAGGAAAGAGGTGAAGAGAATAGCCAAATATATGGAAGCGATATTCTGAAAATACATTTTGTACCTTTTCAGATAAATGCTAAAATAAGAATAAAATGAATGATGTTCTTACTAACATAAACTACCAAGAATTATTAAAGAAGGAAAATATGAAAAAAATCAACGGCCACTGAAAATGCTGTGAAAATTGGCTCAAAAGAAATCCAGACACACAAAATATCATAACCAACTTATTTCTTTCAAAAAACATTCCAGAGAAAGCTTAATTGACATGTTACATGAGCTATTCTTAAAAATAGGAAAAAAATCAATCATTTAATCACAAAAAACAAGCACTACCTTGACATTAAAAACTTGATTAAATTAGCATATACAAAAGAAATCAATACTAAAATACATTCATAGCAGCTGGCTAAAACTTAGAATAATACTAAAATTAAAAATGTATTATCATCAAGTATGTGTATTTTAAAATATGGAAAGTTACCCTTAAAAAATCTGTTACTAATTATATCTAGTGATAATGGGGAAGACTACATGATCACCTCAGGAAGTATCAAAATGAATTTAATAAAATTTAATATCCATTCCTTGCTAAGAAGAAAAAACAGTAAACTAGGTATAGAAATTTTAACAGGAAAAATAATACCTATTTTATATCAATAGGCACTGCTTTAATTGATGGTGAAACAAAAAGCAGTTTTACTGAATCAAAAACAAGAAACACGAATACTTGCTATCTCACTACAATTTAGCATTTCTGAAAATTCTAGCTAATAAAATAAGAGTAGAAATATATATACAATTAAAACTAACAGACAGATAAGATGATATAATTTAAGGATAATTTGACTACCTAAAATTCCGAAAGGAACTGAATGATAAAACACTGTTTGCAAAGACAACAAAATTCAAAAGTGTCTAACAAACTTAGGATCTGTATCAAGAAAACTAGAAAACTTTCCTAACACATACAAAAGCATGTCTTAATAAATGGGGAGAAATATTATGTTCTTGAATGGTAAGACTCAGTATCACAGAGATAACAACTTTACCCAAAGTTATGTATAAGTTTAGTGCAATTAAAAGAAGTATCTTACCTGAAAACTTTATCAACAGAAATAAACAATTATGGGGGAAAAATGGACTTGAATTACCAAATAATAAACTGTGTTCTGAAAGCACAATAATGGAAATTGCAGAAGAGAGTAGAATGCCTGGAAAGAAACTCATATTAATATGCTACAATTTCATCAATGACAAATCTGACATTTCAAATCAGAGGGTAATGACTCATTCAATAAGTGGACTGAAATGGAAGATCAACAATGACAAAGACCATATCCCTACTTCACATAATATAGCAAAACAAATTGCAGCCATACTAAATTTCCACCTAAATGGGCAAAAATCGGCCGGGCGCGGTGGCTCAAGCTTGTAATCCCAGCACTTTGGGAGGCCGAGGCGGGTGGATCACGAGGTCGAGAGATCGAGACCATCCTGGTCAACATGGTGAAACCCCGTCTCTACTAAAAATACAAAAAATTAGCTGGGCATGGTGGCACGTGCCTGTAATCCCAGCTACTCAGGAGGCTGAGGCAGGAGAATTGCCTGAACCCAGGAGGCGGAGGTTGCGGTGAGCTGAGATCGCGCCATTGCACTCCAGCCTGGGTAACAAGAGCGAAACTCCGTCTCAAAAAAAAAAAAAAAAGGGGCAAAAATCATGCCATAAAAGACTAAGAATAAATGCTTACATATTTTGGCATGAGGATAGCCTTCCCCTGACACCAAAGAAAGAATATAGGAAGAAAAGAAGGAAGGAAGGAGAAAGGGAAGAGAATAGTGAGATGAGAAGGAACCATGAAAATATATATTAATCTGTCATAAAAGTTGAAACTACTCTCCTTTAAAAAAAAAATCCACAATATGCAAAATGAACTACTCAGAATGAAAATTAAGTATTTTTGCTAATGTATGTCATAGACAAGAATCAAACCCATTAATTTTTTTAAATCTTTCTATAACAGTAAGAAATGAAAAACACCTCTCAAATTGCATTTTTTAACCAATAATACCAGTAGTGCTGAGAGCCTCATGAAATAAACATGTCTGTTAATGCTGGCAACAGCCTTCCTGGATGGCAAGCACAACATTTCTGGAGAGTAATTTGACAGTATTATCAAAAGCCTTTTCCAAGGACATAGTCATTGACCTTCCACATCTAGAAATTTATCATAAGAAAATAACAGCAATAAAAACAAAGATCTGCAGAGAAAGCTTATACCCCTATTAAAAATACTGAAAATTTCAAGACAATCAAGTATAAAATCTAATATACTATAACAAAGTGATAATATATGGTACAGCATTATTAAAATTATGTTACAGAACACTATTAAATAAAGTAGGGAAATACCTATGTTGTTAAAACGAGTTACAAAAATCGTATGGCCAATAATTGCATAAATGTAGCTAATACATACACATTTGGAGACTCCTTATATAAGTGTAAAAAAATACTAGATGGATATACATTAATGTTCATGGTGAACACTGCTAAACTTAAAAATTATGAGTAAAATGTGTTTTCTTTTCTGTATTTTCTCTATTTTTAAAATTTTTGATAGTGAACATCTATCTGCTTTATAATCTGATTTTTAAATATACTTAGTAAGAAAGCATATAGGCAGGGCGCAGTGGCTCACGCCTGTAATCCCAACACTTTGGAAGGCCGAGGCGGGTGGATCACAAGGTCAAGAGATCGAGACCATCCTGGTCAACATGGTGAAACCCCGTCTCTACTAAAAATACAAAAAATCAGCTGGGCATGGTGGTGTGTGCCTGTAACCCCAGCTACTTGGGAGGCTGAGGCAGGAGAATTGCCTGAACCCAGGAGGCGGAGGTTGCAGTGAGCCAAGATCGCGCCATTGCACTCCAGCCTGGGAAACAAGAGCGAAACTCCGTCTCAAAAAAAAGAAAGCGTATAATGAAGAGAAGAAAATGAGTTAAGATAGTAGAGGAAATGACACATGAACATCTATGACTGTATCTGATTTCAAACCAAAACTTCATATAATCTAAGGACCTGAAAACAATCTGATAAAGATGTAAAAGGGTGACCAGAATTTTTTTTAATCATGAAAAATAAGGCTTCCATGCAGAAGAGCAGCACCCTGATATTCCCACTCTACAAACTTCTAAGAAGACTTCTGTGAATTCTTGCTAAAAATTCTAAAAAGGATTTTTTAAAGGTCAGATTTTGAGTGTATACAATAATGTGAAGTGATTTATCAATGACAACACGGAACTACTACAAGCAACCCCTTCACACAAACCTTGTTTCCTCCTATAACAGGATTTGCAAGGCTGTACATGAGGAAAATGATACAGCTGCACAATATCGTAAAAGCCACAAAGCATTTGACAAAATTGTCCACATCATTTCAAATACTATTCTACACTATTATCAAAAACATAAAGCTAATGTCAGTAAGAATAACAGACTAAGGACCTCCAAAGATTCTCTCTCCTCCATAAATGCAATGAGGAAACTGGAAAAAAAGTACTAGAATCAACTTTTTCCAACCTGTAGACATTAATCAATTGAGAGGGGTATTTGTTCAAGAAAAATGGCTAAATCTCAGTAAGAACAGCAAGCTTTGTGATGTCTTAACTTATCGTATTTCATGCCTGATACTTACTTTGTCTGAAACACTATGTTACCTATGTTAAAGCTCAGAAATAAAAAGCCTCCATAAAAAGGAAAAAAGATCGAAACAGGCTTCCAAAATAACTTCAATAGGCTAAAAGTGGCAGAGTGAGATTTTACATAAGTCATGATACAATACACATCACATCAAAAAACCAAAAAGAACATGCTAAAAAAAAAAAAAAAAAAAAAAAAAAGGCCCGACATACATCACTGGGAACTGTTGTGTGAAAAGTATGGGACGTTCTAACTGACTTCAAGATTCCTATAACTGTACCAAATAACAAAATTATTTTTTAAAATACTAATGTTGTTAAATCTATCAAGAAGATATAGTAACTATAAACATATGTGCACCTAACAACAGAGACAACGAAATATATGAAGCAAAAAATTGACAAAACAGAAGGGAGAGATAGACCATTCCACAATGGTTTGAGACTTCAGTATCTCATATTCAACAACAGACAAAACAATACGAAAACAGATCACTTGAAGAACCATGTAAACCTATTAGACCTAACAAATACATACAGAACATCTCACCCAACAACAGCAGAAAATACACTCTTCTCAAGTGCACACTGTATATTCTCCTGAATAGACGATGAGTTGGGCCACAAGACAAGCTTTGATAAATTTTTTTAATTTGAGGGGGAAAAAAAAAGGAAATCATACAAAGTACCTTTCTGACCACCATGAGATAAGCTAGAAATTAATAATAGAAGGAAAACTGTATAACTTACAAATATGTGGAAAATAAATGGTACTCTATTACAACAACCAATGGGTCCAAGAAAAAAAATCACAAGGTAACTTAGAAAATATCTTGAAACCAGGCCGGGCGCGGTGGCTCAAGCCTGTAATCCCAGCACTTTGGGAGGCCGAGGCGGGTGGATCACGAGGTTGAGAGATCGAGACCATCCTGGTCAACATGGTGAAACCCCGTCACTACTTTTTAAAAATACAAAAAAATTAGCTGGGCATGGTGGCACGTGCCTGTAATCCCAGCTACTCAGGAGGCTGAGGCAGGAGAATTGCCTGAACCCAGGAGGCGGAGGTTGCGGTGAGCCGAGATCGCGCCATTGTACTCCAGCCTGGGTAATAAGAGCGAAATTCCGTCTCAAAAAAAAAAAAGAAAAAAGAAAATATCTTGAAACAAAAGAAAACAAAACATGCTAATACTGCAATATTTATGAGATACAGAGAAAGCAGTGCTCAGAGAACATTTATAGCTATAAACACTTACATTAAAAAAGGAAAAAAACACATCAATAACCTAACTGCACATCTTGAGTAAATTTTAAAAAAGAGCAAATTAAGCCAAAAGCTTGTAGAAAGAAGGAAATAATAAAGATTAGAATAGATAAAGTAGAGAATACAAAAACAACAGAGAAAATCAAAGAAACCAAAGTCTGTTCTTTGGAAAGACCAATAAAATTAATAAATCTTTCACTAGACTGACTAAACAAAAATGAAGAAGACTCCAAGAGAAATGCAAAAGGAGAAATTACTACAGGCTTTACATAAATAAAAAGAATTATTTTAAAATGCTATAAATAATTGTAAACCAACAAACTGTATGACTTACATGAAATGGGAAACCTACCAAAGCAGACTCTAAAATGAATAGAAAATCTGAATAGACCTATAACATGTAAGGAGATTGAATCAGTAACAGATTGAAGCCCCCCAGTGAAGACAAGGCCAAGACCAAGACTTCACTGAAGAAATCTACCAAACATGTAAAGAATTAGCACCAATTCTTCTTAAAGTCTTCCAAAATGCTAAAGGGGAACATATACTTCCAAAATTATCAGACCAGCACTAACCTGATAACGAAGCCAAAAACATAAGAAAAAAAAAAATACAGGCCAATACCCCTGAGAATATAGATGCAAAAAATTCTCAACAAAATACTAGGAAACCAAATTCAGCAGTATGCTAAAAGGATCACATACCATGACCAAGAGGGACATATCCCAGGAATGCAACGTTAGGTCAATACACAAAAATCAATAAATCTATTATGTCACATCAGTAAAGGTGGAAAAAACCCCTGATCATCTCAACTGACAGAGAAAAGGCATCTGAAAAATTCAACACCCCTTTATGATTAAAAATACATTTCTGAAAAACTAGGCATAAAATGAAATTCTCAACATCATAAAAGATAATTATGAAAACTCACAGGTAACACCATATTCAGGTAAAAGGCTGACAGCTTTTCTCTTAAAATCAGGAATAAGGCAATGATGACCATTTTCTCCACTTCTGTTTAACACAGTTCTGGAAGATCTGCCTTAAGTTTAAGACCAAACTTAAAAACAAAAGAAAACACAGATACAGTAGAATTCCTTAAAATTACAATTTGTGTGCATCAAAGGACATTTTGAAGAGAGTGAAAAGACAACCCACAGGATGGAAGAAAATATTTTCAAATCATATATCTGAAACTCCACAATTCAACAACAAAAAAATGAACAACTCAATTCAAAACTGGGCAAAGAACCTGAATAGGTATTTCTCCAAAGAACACATACAGATGGCTAATAAGCACATAAAAAGATGTTCAACATCATTAGTTACTTAGGGAAATGCAATCAAAACTACAATGAGATACCATTTCACAACGACTACAATGGCTATAAAAAATAAAATAAAATAACAAGTGTTGGCAAGGATGTAAACTAAAATACTCGTACATTGCTGGTGAGGATAGAAAATGGAAAATGATTTGGAAGTTTCTCAAAATGTTAAAAATTGAATTACCGTGTAACTCAGTAATCACTCCTACCTATATAGTCAAAAGAACTGAAATCAGGGATTCAAACAGATACTTGTTAGCCAATATGCAGATCCATAGTAATGGAAAAGTGGAAACAACCTGTGTTCAGCAACAGATGAAAACATAAATAACATGTGGTATATACACAATAGCATGAAATATTCAGCCATAAAAAGGAGCAAATCAGAACTTTGATTTAATATGAGTCAGATTACATGCTACATGCATGTAATGCAAATAGTACAAATAGTATAAAAACATGTAATGCAAGCTACAACATGGCTGATTACATGCTACATGGCTGAACCTCAAAAACATTATGTTAAGTCTTAAAAAGCCAAATAGAAAAGGCCATATATTATATGATTCCATTTTTATGAAATATCCAAAATAGGCAAAAGCCACAGACACAGAAAACACATGAATGATTGCCGAGGGCTGGGAAAATAGCAAGTGATACTTAATACGCATGTGGTTTCTGCCACATAAAAAATGAACATTAAAAATGTTCTAGAACTAGGAACATTGTGAAAGTACTAAATGCCACTGAAATGTACATTTAAAATGACTAAAACAGAAACTACTATGTTATACTGTATATATTTTACCACAATAAAAGTAGTAAATATATATAAGTACTTTTGACATCAAAAATGCTAATACAACCATTAATACACCTATTACCCTATTTTTCCCTTTTCTACTTTCTTAATATTTTTGCCTTCATTTAACTTATTCCTTTTTTATGGTTTCCTTTCATTTTGTTGTTCTCTTTCTAACTTCTTGAAATGAATGCTGAATTTATTCTTCTTTGTTTTTAACAGACATGTTTAAGGTTATGAATGTTCCTCTGAGTACCACTCTGCCCATTAACCAGAAGTTCTAAGACAACTGTTGTCATTCATGTTATTTAAAAAAAAATTTGTTCTGCAGTTTAGGCTCTGGTTTTTCATGAGACTAAATTAACTAAAAGTATAGTGTCCAAATTATGAGAAGTGAACTTTGCTGATGAACCGAGAATCATTCTCAGTAATACATTTAAAGTGGGATCATCAGCTTTGCGCAGTGGCAGTATCGTAGCCAATGAGGTTTATCCGAGGCGCGATTATTGCTAATTAAAGTGGGATCATAAATAGTTTAGAGATCAACCATGAGAGAAAACTAGGATGGGAAATAGTTAAGACACATATCAGGATAAGAGCAGGAAAAAAAAGATAGTGTTGCTTAACCTGAAGGGAAAAGGTCTGCATTTCTTGCAGCGCAGATCTTTCTGGATACTCGAAAGACCTCCACAAAGACCTCTTATGCTCTAGGTACTGAGGATGCAGCACTGACCAAGACAGATGTGAGGTTGCCTTCAAGTATGTAGTCCTTAAATAGTCCAAAAACAATTGAGTGATTACAATGATCAATGCTGGAGAGAAGCATGGGCTTCCCTTAGAACACATCACAAGGAGGTCTGTTCTGGTCTGGGGGTCAGGGAGGCCTCCTTAGCGAAACAACTTTAGAGCTCAAAAAGGTGAGAGGAAACCAGGCAGGGCCTGAGTAAAGGTCGTGAAGCAAAGAACATTTGCATAAACTAAAAAGAGTCAGTACATTTGGTAACACAAAGAAAAAAAGAGGGACTGCTATTGGCCAGGCCTGGAGAGGTAAGCAAGGGCTAGATCATCAGTATTTACGACTTTTGTCCAAGAATGATGGGAGGCTACTGAAGACTTTGGGAGAAAGTGACATGCTCAGAATTACCTTTCCCAACAGTCGCTTTAGATACACCGCAGGAATAGAAGGTAACAAAGAAGAAATGCTGGAGTCTAGTTAAGAGACTATTGTTTCTTCCAGAAAAAAGAAATGGGTGCCTTGAACTGGGACGGCAGCAGAGGAAATGAAGCCAGCCAGGAAATGGAACTGAGAAGTCTTGGGGACCGAATTTATTGTTCCACAGGTAGAAACTGCACAAGAAGGCAGACTTTGGCTCCCTTTTATCAAAGCACTTCCAAGAGCCAGCACTTGCATGCTAAAATGGAAGAGGCTACCCTTCAAAGCAGAGCACCCCCTTCCTTAGGGAGTTTCCTAGGAGGTACTGGGTGAACCTAAGGATACATATGCTGGGGGAGAAATTACACTAGACAACATCTAAGACATTCTGACCTCTGAGGCTCTTGATTAAAATCAACAGAAATGTCAGGTCACCTAGAAAATTCAGTATGAAACCACCTAGGACAGATATAAAATATGTTCATTCTCTCTTCCCCCCCGCCCACCCCCCTCCACCACACCCCCGGTAGTGTGTGTGTGTGTGTGTGTGTGTGTGTGTGTGTGTGTGATCTCATATCTCAGTTTTCCACTCTATTCCAGTTGAGTTTCTTACAGAAAACTATACCAGTAAATTACCATTAGTGTTTTACTGCTTGACACTCAGGTGGTGAAAAACCATTTTATGTATCTCTTTCTAGTCCTTTGTATTTCCTTACGTATTTAAATAAATGGTTCTACTTACTTGATCATATTATCTTAATTTTAGCAAAGATCAGTAATGTCTATGCTCTGTTAATATTTTTTAATGCCAAGCATGCAGACACATTTGCTAGAATCTGGAGTTATCTGCCTCACACACGTGAAGTCTATAGGTATTCTGAATACAAAGCCATATAATCTAGTCATCACTGTCCACCAGATACCACACTTAAGCACAGTACAGGGTAGTAAAGGAAAAGTTTCAAAAACACTAACCTGCCAATTCCAACCGTGAAGGAATGCAAGCACCGTGCCAAATGAAAGAAAAAGGAAAAAAAGCACATGAAAGAAATGCACTGAGGCTCATAAATACGCTAAAAGGACAAAATTAGACTGACCAAGAAATGTTACCAACTGCTCTCAAAACCAGAGTCTTCTCACTGCTAAAGTTGAGTAAAAGCCAAACAACACCAAGACCAACAATGAAATGGTTTCCACCATCACAATTACTAAGATGGACAGAGACATCACTTTTTGTGATAAAGCATGGCTTTAAGTAGTGTTGACAAACATCTATTCAGACTTAAAGAGATGCTTTCCCATCCTGATTAATTCATTCACAGGAAGTCCTTTACACACCAACACAAAGCCGCCCTGTATAATCCCTCTCTTGAACATGGGTTTTTGTGCCATAAGCATGGAAAACCAGGAAGATTTTCTTCTTCCATTTCTTATTCTTAGTGTAACACTCGTTGACCTATACCTGGGATTCTGTGGAAAGTACAGTTACAAGAAAGGGCTATGATAGAAGTATCACCTACTAACAAAAGGAGGGAAGTTAGAAGGAAAATCACAGGCATTTTTTAATTTATCAAGAGATGATTAGAGGCACTTAGGATGACTGGTTTAAATGTTTCTACCATCTGGTGGCTGTGAATTAATTTCTGAATTATAAAATGGAGATAAGTCTGGTACCCATCTCATAGAAGGATTAGATGATAACACACATGTGGAGAATTTACCATGGTGTCTGGCACATAGTAAACCCTAAACGCTATTATTACTGTTTTCATTATGCCCCTAACAATGGACTAATAGCCAGAATCTACAAAGAACTCAAACAACTCAATAAGAAAAAAACAAACTGTGACTGTTTCGTTCATTTGTTTTCAACCATCAAAAACTGGGCAAAGGACATGACCAGATATTTCTCAAAAGAAGACACACAAGTGGCCAAAAAAATTTTTTTAATGCTCAACATCACTAATCATCAGAGAATTTAAATTAAAATCACAATGAGATATCACCTCACACCAGTCAGAATGGCTTTCATCAAAAAGTCAAAAAACAATGGACGTTGGCTTGGTTGTAGTGAAAAGGGAACACTCATACACTGTTGGTGAGGATGTAAATTAGCTCAACCTCTATGGAAAACAGTATAGATATCTCAAACAGCTACAAATAGAACTACCTTTCAGCCCAGCAATTCCATTACTGGGTATCTACTCAAAGGAAAATAAATCATTGCATTAAAAAGACATTTGCACTTCTACATTCATCACAGGACTGTTTTAACAGCAAAGTCATGAAACCAACCTAAGTGTCTATCACCTGTTGACTGGATAAAGAAAATGTCCATGGATTATTACGCAGCCATTTAAAAAAGAATGAAATCATGTCCTTCTCAGTTAACATGGATGGAGCTGGAGCCATTATCCTAAATGAGCTAATATACAAGCAGAAAATCAAATATTGTATGTTCTCACTTGTAAAAGAGAAATAAACAAAGGGTACACGTGGATATAAAGGTGGTGAAAATAGACTGGGGATTCTAAGAGGGAAAAAGATGTGAGGTGGGTGAGGGTTGAAAAATTACCTACTGGGTATAATAGGATGGGTACAGTAGAAACCCAGCTTCCACCATGACACATGTAATACCTATGTAACAAACAAGCACATGCACCCCAAAATCTAAAATAAAATCAAATAATAACAAATGCTATTATGACTGTTTTTACTATTATGAGACATATTCAAGAAAAATACTAAGTATCACAACAACAACCTTTTTATGCAACACCTAGGATCAGAGATTAGGTTACTCCAAGAGATAACACAGCAATTCATTAAGTCAATAAGCTAACAGGTCTTACAGCAGCATCCCAAAAAGCCAGTATCGTAGACATGGCTATACAAGTCCCAAGGGGTTAGTAATAAAACAAAGAAATACCTAAGATATTAAAGACTTTGCCATCTCTGCCATGTTTGATAATCAAGGTATAAAAACAATCTTTGTCTACATAGCACCAAAATATACAGCAATTAAGAGAAAAAAAAACAGGTTTACAGTTTGAAGAAGGTCCATATGTTTTTGCATCCTAAAGGCAGCCATTGCGTGGCTCCCTTTCTCTATTAAATACAAGATCTTATCAAAGTCTGCTTCACAGCTATTATATACACCACATTCCTCAAAGTGAATGTGGTTTCAGGTAGCAATACAGACAAGCAAATTAGCAATGTAAATATCAAGACATTCAAATTTTATCCTGCCTTCTTAAAGTAACAGGTGCTTTGGATTCTATTACTTGATCAAACTTCCAACAGTTCACAGACGAGTTTGGATTTCTAGGACAAGTTTAGCTATCAGGTGCTCCCCATAATGTCAAGGCCTGTGATGTCAGTCAGTGGGGCAGGTCTTGGCCCCATGCTTGATCACCAAGAGAGCTAAACAAGACTGAAGGCTGTGCTGGGCCTTCCTGCTGTCCCCTGCTGAATCTTGCATAAGAAAGCAATAATGACGTCAAGATTTTCAAGGAGACGCTCCAGAAGAGTCCAGGAAGATACAGTCTCTGTCTCACGTCCAACACACTCAGATTTCAGTGATGGCAAATAACCAGTTTTAGCATCTTAAGCATTTGTCTCCTTCAACAAAGTAAATGAGGCCCTCTCTGTTGATCACCTGTTAAGAGATCTTAGTGAAAGACTAAACAGATGACTTCAAAACTCTCATCCAACATCCAAGATTTCTACCAAATCCAAGATTCAGCAATTCTCTGAATACAAAACTATATTATCTGTATTGATAATACAAAGCTGGATGCTTTCAGTGAGTTTGTCTTACAGGAATGTCCCATTATTTGATCCATAAAGACATAGGAAACACATTCAAGAATTAAAGAAACCTGAAAGATTGAAAATGCCTTTAAGTATCAGACCAAACAGACTACAGAGATATTTGAGACTATTCCAACTTTCATATAAATGAAAGATTGAAGATATTAATTATTTCATTAAACAGATTGGTTTTTGAGTCATGCACTGTGCTAGGTGCTACAGATGAAACAAGACAGACAGAATCACTGCCCTCACAAAGCTTACAATGCAGTGGGAGATTCAGAAAATAAGATACTACTACATATTCAGCTGAGTGCTATAATGAGAGAAGAAAAGGGTTCTATAGGAGCCCCAAGAAAGGGCAGAAATCTCCTGACAAGTAGAGGAGGCTTTGCCAAGAATAACACATAAGCTGAGATCTGAAATGTGAGTAGGAATTAAACAAGCAAAAATGTGACGAAGATTGGTAATGAAGAGTGTCCCAGTCCTTTGGAAGGATATGATTAAAGGAGAGAGCATGGAACATTCAAGGAACTGAAAACAATTTCTCTAGATTGAATACATGCTGTAAGTAGAGAAACAGGAGGAGGTGAGAAGTAATCAAGCCACAGAAAGCTTATGTATCACTTAAAGGCATTTAATCAGGAAAGATACATAATAAAACAGACATTGTAGAAACACTTGTGAGGATAGTCTAGAGGAAAATGGGAGCAGGAAGGGCTAGATGCAGAAATATCAGCTGAGAGGTACTACAATGACCCAAGCAATGGGATTTGTCTCCTGAATTAAAGTGGTGAGGGTAAATATTAAGAGAAAAGGATGGAGTCAAGAAAAATGCAGGATGCTGATTCAATAAAACACACATGGTGCCTGGGCAAAACCAAGGAGGCTGCAGTTTTACCTTGGGAACAGGTGGATGAGGATACTACTGAGGCTAGGAATCCAGAAGGAAGATCCTAAGTTCAATTTCTGATATTTTGAGTTTTAGGAGCCCAAGTGCAGTTAGATGGATAGTTCCAGAGCTCAGGAGAAAAATCCAGGCAAATGTCCAAGACTTGGCAAGCATCCATACAATCACTACAGTACAGTGAGAGAACAGAAGAACCCTGGAACAAAACCATGAGAAACTGTCATGTTTACGGAACAGGCAGCAGGAGATGAGGACACAGAGGCAACTGAGAAGTGGAGGACCATTCCAGGAAAACGTTTCAAAAACAAGGGGTGGCAACCCAAAGAGTGACGGCCTCTGAAATATTTACCTAATCATGATCCTGTGCTGCATGATGCATGGAGAGTCAAAGGAACCATAGGCATGCTCCTAACACACGGCTAGTTTATCCGTTCTCACACCCAGGCTGCCACAGAAGCTGCAAACGACAATGATGTCTTCAAGAGAAGCACCAAGAACCAAAAGTACAACCAAGGTGACAGGCATGTGTTCTGGGGGATCCAGAGCTGAAAACTCACCCAGCAGTAAAGGGCAAGAAGGGATGCTGTCATGGATGTGATACTCCACCCAGATGTCGATGTGCCCATCCCTACAGCTGCTAGGAATATCACTGCTGCTAAAAGCTTACAGATGTGTCCTTCAAATGAAACTGCCCTCTGCCAGAGGTAAATGCCCTGCCCAAGTCTACACCCTCTCGCATGGAATAGCCTACCAGCAATGACTAGCTGATACAGGGATGTGAGGGCCCAGTTCCCTTGCCTCAATGTAGGACATTTCTGAAGGGCCACTACAGCTCCAGAGCTGCCCACAGGATCAGCTGAGACCTTGGTTGTAACCTCATTGCAGAGCAGCTTCGCCATCTGTCCTAGCCTGCCTTCCACATTTCCTTACAAAGTGTGTCTCCCAAGAGCACTCTTCAGCAAACCCTCTGGATACAATTCTCCATTCCAGAGTCCTTCTCCAGGTAATCCAATCCAAGATGAATGGTATCTGGCAAACTAGGCCAGCCACTGAGGCTAGCGTGGAGAGGCAAAGGTGCAAATGGTGGACGCAAATGGCCACTCTTAATTAAGTCGTCACCCGTGATGAGGGACAATGGCTTAAATGTTTCAATTTGCTTTAAGGGATTTTTGTTACCTAATAAATCTACACAAGGTCTAGTGGAAGATAAAATGGAAACCTGAATTTCAAGGACAATCTGAAACAATGTCCTTAGAAAAGAGAGGGACTCATGCCTTATAGGAAGCACTCGATGAAGTTCACTGCAGAGAAGGTCATGGTGGCCTGGAAGCATAGGTTTCAAACATTTTCAATCTTTCATTCAATGAATCTTTATTGAAAAACTACAACCCCCAAAAGTGCCACAAGCTTGGAATACAATCTTGAATGACACAGACATGGTCCCTGCCCTCACAGAGCTTGGGGTCTAGCAGGACATGGTGGGGCTCAGCAATAGAACAATTTCCCTATCAACATTTCTGGGATCCCTAATAATAAAAATTGTTACATACAATAATTTCATAGTGCAGATGTCTTTCGTAAGTTTAGCGTATGATACTTCAGCTTATGATACTATACATTAACTTATGAGAATAATAATGACTGTTTTCACAAATAGCAAAATTTTTTAACGAAGCCCGAAGGTGTTAGCTGCCTTCCTGTAACAGTCTCAGCAGTCAATTTCTTTGTGCATTTGATTGTTTGTAAATAAAAACACAATCTTTGATTTGCCATGAAAGTAATAACTGGTATCAGGTTTGGCTGGACCATCTTGCCTTGCAGCCTCAGGATATTCTTCATTCTAATTGATCTTGAAGTTTGAAATAAGAGAAGGAAATGTCCGTTTCATGGATAAACCTCTAACACACAATATTGTCCCCATTCCTTCTCTCAAATTTGAGTCAGAGGAGGACCTGGTCCTCTCAATAAACCCCAACACTACCGTTTATACAATATAATGATACAAAGTGTTACACATTCTGCTGTTAACACATGCTGATTATTACACCATGTCTAAAACATTCACCAGCCACCACGTCCTGAAACGTTAAGTGGTATTTAATTGACTGGGGTGACTGTGCTGTAAAAGTGTATTTGCTAGTTTAATTTTATGTGAGGAGACACGGATAGGCCTGAATTTTTCTGAGAACACTTAACTACTCTTGCCGAAATAGTGTATTTACTAGAAGTTCCAATATATGTCAAAAATAACAGAAAAAGCCATATTCTGAGGTCTGCACATGCATACACACACACACACACACACACACACACACACTGACCTGGCTGCACCTTTTAACATATAGAAAACTTCAATGCATTAAAAATACGGTATATAACCATATGCAAGTGCTGAGTTTTTAATTATGACATTCCCAGTGACAGCTTTAAAGGCATTTATGGTGCAGCCCTAGTACATAGCATAGTTCTAGGTACATAGCTGACATACAATCAAAATTTGACTGATGGACTATTAAACAAATGACTACTTTCAAATAAAATTCAAATCTAGCATTTGTTAAGTCCCCCCTAGCTTATTAGTAAGGCCCTTTGTGACATAATTTTAAGACACTGGACTGGAAGACAGGATAATGAAAATCAAGGAGAAAAGTTCCCTGATCAAGAATTTGAAGGAAGGGCTGTGGCCTCTCAGTAGGGGAATTCCTGGTATGACAGTGTGGCCCAGGGCCCCAGTCCCACAAATGCATCCCTGAAGTCTCTGTGCTGAAACTTCTGTAAGTCACTTATAAATCAATGCGATGATTAATCAATATGAGAATTCTGGAAGAGATGGAGTGACTAGAGTCAAATGAGAATAATTTGGCAGCAGTAGCCTTTATAAAAGAAACTGGGATATAAAATAAATCAATGGCCCTGCAACGCTTCTCAGGAACCCATCACTTTATAAAGACCTGGTCAATGAATGGGCCTTTCAATGGAGTGGTGTGACCTTTGGAGGGAGCAACTTCTACTCAATGGCTAAGGCTAACTGGGCAACATAGGCACGTGACAATAAACTGAGGGTCGGGAAAAGAAGGGGTAGATCAAAACCAAGAAGTATTACTCCACAATCCCCACCATTCACCAACCTACCAGAGCCAGGGGTTGACTCCAGACAGATAAATTTCAGGCCCAGGATAGGCCTGTCCACAAGGTCCAGCACCACCCATGCTTGCCAACCTGAGCGCTCCAGTGTGATGGAACACCCAAGCTTGGTTGAGTTCTTAGAGTTACAGTGCTGGTCTAAGACCCAGAGTTCTATGCTTGCCCCTCATTACACATGCATACAAGCAAGATGATGGCAGTTATTGGAATCAAGGCATTTATTTGAAGAAGTAATAGACTGAATCAGAAGAAGAGTTTTCAAAAATAGAAGAGATCTCATTTTATAGCAGAAGTTCAAAAGATTAAAAGCCTTGTCTAGCCATATACTATTACCAAATGATGGAGTGTGGGCAAGAACCCTAACAGCATCAGTCAGGATTCAACCAGAGAAGCAGAATCACTAGAATATAAACATTAAGAGATTTAGTGTGAGGAATTATCTTACATAGTTGTGCGGCTGGCTGGTCAAGTCCAAAATCCAGAGGCTAGGTCATCAGGTAGATCAGGTAAGAACGCTTGGGCACAGGCTAAAGCTGCTGTCCACATCTGGAACTTCTAGTTCTTCAGGGAAGCCTCGGTTCTAGTTTTGAGGCCTTTCAACTGATGGAGTCAGGCCCAACAAGACTATTTAGGATAATCTGCCTGATTAAGTCAACTGATTATGACCTGTAATCACATCCACAAAAGACCTTCACAGTAACACCTAGATTCTGACTGAATAACTGGCCACTGGAGCCAGCCAGATTGACACATGAAACTGACCAGCACATTGATTTATCAACAGCACCATGGTGTTCTTTCCGCCTTAGCCCTCCTCACTAAATGCTGCTGCAACAAAGTTTTGTATGACTACATTATATATGTTCTACTTTTTTTCCAATTAAAATTACTCAACACATGAAACACATCTGTTATAGTTCAGCAGGAGATGGGTTTGTAGGGCTTATGGAAAAATCATCTCTTCTAAACACGTAGATCCAGTCATCCAAAGTCTACACCACAATCTTTTGTTATCCACATCATTCAAAGGGGCAGAGAGTGTATAGAAGTAGGAAAGTGGAGATAACTAATCCATTCTCCCATGTCACCCTGGATGTCACACCCAAGACTCTTAGAAGAGTTGTCCATACAAGATGTCTTTAAATCCAGAAGACCCAGACTCCCAGACGACTCATCACACTGCAATCAAGCCATCCCTGACCCACCAACACATTACATGGAATAGCCTGGAATAATTGTACACCAAGGTTACCAGTGACTCACTGGTCATTAACTCCAAAGGACACTGTGGACCATCCCTTCTTCCTTAAAATGCAATTTTCCATTGCCTTCCATACCAGCAACACCCCTTTCTTTTCCTACCTTTCTTGCTACCCTCTGTACATCTGATCTTATTTCCTTTCTTCTATCTCTAAAATGTCCACTTTTTCCATCACAAGAACCCTCCTCATGTTTACACACCATTCTTTGTCTTTAATTATAATCTACACACTAATTATTCCCAATCTCTATCTCCATGCCAAATAGGGCTCCTGAGCTTCAGGCACACATGACTTGCTGCTGTGGACATCTGTACCTAGATGTTCAACAAACACTCCAAACTCACTGCCCTTTCCACTGCCTCCACTCCCTTCAACCAATGCTCATCCCCGGCTCCACTATCCACCTAATGAACTGGAATGGAAGCCTAGAAATTATACCTTGCCTCCTGTCTTTCTCCCATCCCTACATACCATCAATCAAGTTTTATCTGAGGAGGAGAGGGGAAACTACAGCTGAAAATTACATTTTCTGCTATGTGTGACCACATAATTATCTTCAGGCCAACAGAAGAAAACAGGATTGTACGGAACTTCCAGACAACAGTTTTTGGAGAGAAGATTCAAGTTTCAACCCTTGTATCCTTCCTGTAACCTCTCACAAAAAAGACAGATAGAGCTCCAAAGCCACCATGGACATTCCACCAAGAGAGAAGACACAACTTTCACCCTTTTATTCTTCCTGTAACCTCTTACAAAAAAGACAGGTAGAGTCCCATAGCCACCAAGTGACATTCAGGATAGAAGCGACAGATGAAGACGACAAAGTAGAGAAATATCTTTTATTTCAGGGTACCTGGTACTCTGAGAATGTCACAGAGCACATCGTATCAATCAACCCTGTTACTGCCTAACTCCAAACTTTATTTCATGTAAAAGAATAAATCTTGTTTAAGCCACTGTTATTATATATTTTCTATTATATGCCACCAAATGTAAGCCTGAGTGATATACCAAATGTTGACTCTTTTTCAGTCTTTCAACTGTACCCATTCCTTTCCATTGCCACTACCATTCCCTTAGTTCAAGCCACCATCATCTCTTGTTTCAATTACGGAAACAGCATATTAACTGGCTGCTCTACTTCTACTCTTCCTCTAACCTAATCCACTGTTCATTTCTGAAGGACAATCTGGGAATATGTATCAACAGCATTAAAAATATAAAAACGTTCCCATTCATTGAACTACAGTTGATCCTTGAACATACAGGTTTGAATTATGCAGGTTTTGTTTTTTGGGTTTTTTTTTTGGGACAGGGCCTCACTCTGTCACCCAGACTGGGGTGCAATGGTATGATCTTGGCTCACTGCAACTTTTCTCCATGACTGAAGCAACTCCCCCAACCTTAGCCTCCTGAGTATCTGAAACTACAGGCATATAACATCTACGCCCAGCTAATGTTTTATATCTTTATAGTAGAGATAGGGCTTCTCCATGTTATCCAGGCTGATCTATAATTCCTGGGCTCAAGCTATCTGCCTGCCTCAGCCTCCCACAGTGCTGGGATTACAGGCATGAGGCACGATGCCCAGCCTGTGCAGGTCATTTATAGGTAGATTTCCTTTCCTTCCGCTTCTGCCATTCCTGAGACAGCAAGGCCAACCCTTCCTCTTCCTCCTCTTCCTCAGTCTACTCAACGGGAAGGCAATGAAGACGAAGACCTTCATTATTATCTACTTCCACTTAATGAACAGAAAATATATTTTCTATTCCTTAGGATTTTTCTTAATAAAATTTTCTCTACTTCAGCTTACTTTACTGTAAGAATAGAGCATATAATATATATAACATACAAATGTATGTTCATTGATTATGTTATCAGTAAGACTTCCAGTCAACAGTAGGCTATTGGTAGTTAAGTTTCTGCGAAGTCAAAAGTTATATGTGAATTTTCAACTTCAAAGGGGGACCAGTGCCCCTAATCCAAGTGTTGTTCAAGGGTCAACTTTACACAGCAATTTCACTTCTCAGAATTTATGCTGAAGAAAATAATAAGATATGCATACAAATACATAATTGTGTTTATGGATGTTCATAACATCAGTATTCGTAATGGTTTACAAGTGGAAGCTAGGTAGATGTCCAATAACAGGGGATTAGTTACAGAAACATGGTGCATTCAAGGGAAAACTAACCTGTCATTTAAAAATCATAACACAAAATATTTTAGCATTTGATAAAATGTTTATCTACATTACATATATTTTATATATATACTTACATGAAAATAAAATAGGTTATAAAGAATATGTACCCAATATCCCTATTTGTTTTTTTTTAATTACATGAACATCTGTAGTAAGCAGACCCAGTCCCACTTTTGTAACTACCCCCAAAAAACTAACATTTTCATTAATTCAGATATCACATTAGCATTTATTCAACATCCATTACACACTAAATATATAACAATAGTTCTCTTAGATATGGTATTTCTTTTTTGTTTTTATTTCCTAGAGATGCAAAAATGAACATAAGTCGCTTTCAACAACAGAAAAGAAAATAAATATTCTCAAACAACTCTGATCATTCTCTCATATCCCATCCCACAACATGCTCCTGGAGAACCCCATCTTTCCCTATTAACACTTTCCCCACTGCACTGTAAAATACTGTTTTCTTAACTGTATCTCCCACTGGGCTCATGGATGATGTGATCATCACTGTTCCCCAAGTCCCTGGCATATATTTGGTGGTCTGTAAATATGAAATAACAAATGTCTGATGGTATTACGAATTCAACCACACCCATACTTCTTTTCACCATACGAGAGCTACAGAAGGATCCAAATCTTGGGAATGTAAATGCATGTCTACAATACAAAGATCTTCAACAATCACCAGGCCTGAACCACTTCTTAGCAACTGGCCAGGCTGCAAAGAGCCATATCAACTCCTTACTAGGACAGCTTAAGCCCCTGAAGAAATTATCTCATGCACTAAGGAGTGACCTGACATAAAAGCCTACTTGAAAATAAGCTGATGACTGCCCAGAGGGAATAATTTAAAATAACTTTCAAGAGGTGGGAGAATCATATACCCATTCCATATTCATCAGGTGTCTACTACTTGCCAAAAAATCAATCCGATCTGATAACATTTTCTCCGAAGATACCTGCCTCTTCGAATATTGGTACAAAGATTCAAGAAGTTGTATCACAGACCATCAGTTCTGCTAGTACATGTATTTCTTTGACAGGAATGACCTCAGGCATGATTGATAAATAGAGGACGGATGTCTGTTTTGGTTCATATACTATTTTTTCTACTTTGTTAATACTTTGCAGCAATCAAGGTAAGCACTATCACAGGGAAAGAGAAAGACTTAACAATGTGTGAAGATCTCAGAACAAAGCTGGAAATGCACTCAAATGCCTTTCTTTAACATGAGTAGTGGCTGATTTAGTGGCTTTGAGTACCAGTATACTTTCCACTATATTGACCTCATGGCAAAACTGCAAGAATAGCAATGAAAACACTTCTCTTTATACAGATAAATTAAGACGGCTACACCCTGGATCATATTTAATTTCAATAAAATGGTCTCTCCTAGAAGCAAATGCCCTGTACAATCCACAGAGACAAAAGGGAAGCAAAGCTCAATGTAGACACTGCAAAGGGTGGACCAACCTGCTAAAAACATTCCACATCTCTTTAGTGGTCTGCCTTAATCCTGTTTTTCCCATAAACTCCGTTATTCTTAGTGGTGCATGATTTTGCAGAATGCCAGGTGTAGATTCTGTCGGCCTCCATACCCACGGGTTCCACATCTGTGGATTCAACCAACCGCAAACCGAAAGGATCCCAAAAAAACTGGATACTGTGGACACTTCCCTAGAGAGAGAGAACTGAGCCACCTCTACTCATGGTTTTATAAGCACCAAGAGGCCAAGAGCTTGGGAAAGAAAAGAGAGTAAAACGGTAACACTCACATAAGGACAACGAAGGTCACACAAGGTACTTGATATACTTAAATCAGTCTTCTGCTCACAGATTCAGTCAACAAGTAATTGAATGTACAAGCAGGTAGAGACCCAGAGACAGACAAGAAAGCTGATTGCCTATGGCACTGATCATTTCTTCCTGACACCCACACATCTAAGCAAAAGACTGACTAGAGTCTGGGGTTGCAAACTCTAATGTCTACTGGAGCCCGATGAATAATTTAAGGAGATTGGGTGCTTGGTAATAGGGAGCAAGGGGACAGAGACAAACTAGAGGTTGTATGCTCCATCTAAAAGTGTTCAAATCGTTTTTCTTACCTACCACTGAGGCAAGCCAAAATGTGAATGCAGCCGAGACCTGGCTCACAGGCTGCCACGCCATGGCCCCTATGTTTAGCAGAATACAGACCAAGGCAACCGGATGAGAAATTTCACTTTGGATCCTGACAGACACCTAACTCGAATCCATAATCCAAAATTTAAAATCACCTTCCTAGAACCGATGGCTGCAATACACCAGAAGATGATGAGAACTCTGCTACAGGAGAAACAAAGCAGAACGATCTATCAAGATTCAAAATTCTGGAACCTGAGCTTGTTCCTTATTCCTTCATTATGACTGAAGAGTCTATTACATAAACAAAGTTTTCATTTTCTGGTGTCTTTAAAAATCAGCACCTATTCCTAAAAACTGCTTCATGGAGGTTCACTCTTTACAATTTCATTGTCTAAAACGCCAAAGAAAAGATGAAGAATCTCTACAATCCAAATCACACTTCACCATAAAGGATCAAAGATAATGTCAGCAGACACACAGGTGAAATATATCAATTACAAATGTAAGAACTCTTAGCCCTCTAAAAACGTGGTTTCTTAAAATTGCAAGAAGCCATTTTATGTACACTTTAGTATAATATTTAATTAAAGTAATAAACAGGTCTCATTATTTAACATGAAATGTTTTCTTTTTTTTCCTTTCAAGGCCAGTCAACATACTGGATATTTCAATATTTTTCTTAAATCAATAGCCTACTTTTTACCCACACAACAACTTTACAGTCAGAAATATATAGGCTAAGGTACACTTAGTAGTTCTTAATTGTTCTAAAAGCTAAATTTGAACAATAAATTAAATTTTTCAGTATATGTTATGTAATGTAGACACAGGCTATAAAAATGTTGACATTGGTTATATTCTTGTAACGCAATTTAGCCCTTTTAGTAATGACTATGCAAATAATCAGCCATGGGAAAGCCATTTTCCATCTAGTACAATTACCTACTATCACAGAAGTATTATTATTATTGTCCTGCTTATTGAAATTCTATGAAAACTCCTGAGGTGCTAAGATAGTTTCAAGGCCATTGTGAAAACTCTCCTCTTAACTGACTCATCTGGCAACTACAATTACCAGTGTTAAGGAGGGCAGCTGCAGATCAACATTTAACAAGAAATTATCCCCAGAAGGTTCATAAGTTCCAAACTTTAAATGGGGAAATACTGACGGCTCCTAGTATATCCTCTTATCACCTTCGAGATACAACTTTTCACTCAGGCGAGGTCAAGAGCTCTTAGCTGACTCAACCTCAATCGGTAAAAAAAAAACTCCACGATTCCAACAAGACGAGCTTCACCCCTAAATATTATCTACTTTTAGCCAATGTCCCCACAGTGCCGGTTACACTTCAGGAAGCTCAACGGAACCTTCTATTTTACTGTGCTTCCATTTTCCATTTCGGAATTGTTCCACCATCTTGAAATCGATCAAGGCACTTGGGTGATCCATTGGCCACATCTGCTGAAGTTCTTTACCAGGTCTCTAGCTGACTTCATCTTGTCTCTTAGCATAGAGATGAGGAAGGCCACAGAGTAGTGAAGAGGGCAAGGTATACCATTCTTCCAAGGAGCTCTAAGGTCTGCCACCCACCCCACCTGAACCTGCTGGCCGGCAACCAAGGCCCGGGCCTCCGCAACTGCAGAATCGTTCATAAGACTCTGGTCACATAGGAGACCAAGATGCGAACTCGCCTGTTCTCCATTCTTCTTCTCTCACACCAGTCAGCAAACCCATCATCTGAAAAAGCTTCAATTGCCCACGAGGGCCTAGAGGAAAAAGCTTCTTAGGAATCACCGCAGTAGTCTGTCCTGGGTGGATCACCCTGCAATGTCTTACGCAAAAGGCTAATTGTACCCCTTCAGGGCGCTCATCTCAATGGAGTCCAAAGCCTTGAGAACCAGAGGTCGTGTGAACCAATTTACTGTCAGGGAAGTGCGCGTCCAGGCTCACCCACGCGCGCAGGTTTCTTGGAGGCCCCGCAACCCCTCTGTTGGAAGACGCCTTAGCTTCTTTATCCTGAACCTGGTCTTGGCGGCCAAGACCTCAGAGGCCATCCCCTCCGGGGAGTGGCGTCTGTTCCTCGTTTTGTCCGCTTGTGGAAAACCCAAAGCAAAGCAGCTGTGCTCCTAAGCCCTCGCTCCCCAAAGACCATGGGTATCCCTTCATTGTTTGAAAGATGCCAGACTCACTTCCTCCTTCGCCACTTTTGGGAAGACATGAGAGAATCCAACGCGGCCACGACCCATGTGGACCTAGAGCCAGGTGTCCGCTGAGGGTGACGAGAGCGCCGGGCGCGGGGCTCGCACCGGCGTCCCGGGTCCCCGTGGCCTCAGACTTCCACGCTTCCTCCCACCCAGGGCCCTCTGCAGCGCCCCCTCTCGCCCCTAGGGAGCACGACACCCGCAGGGGCCGCCCCTCCGAGCCCGGAGGGCGTCGGAGCCGGTGCGGGGGCAGCAGGTGGTGGGCGAGGGAGGTGGCCCGGGGGCGCCGGGGAGCGGTGTGGCGGGTGGACCCCCGAACCCCAACCCAGCCGTCCCCTTCGCAGCCCCCCGGCACCCCGCCTCACCCCGGCCGGGCTCCGCTCTGATCGCCCGCCCCCTCCTCCCCCGCGCCCCCGGCCCAGCCCGGCCGCGCACCCCCAACCACACACCCCCGGCGGCCGCGGTGCGGCCCCCCGCTTTCCCAGCACGTCCGGCGCCGACTTTTACCTGTACTTTCTGCACTCGAGGCGGCTCGTCGGGCGAGAAACACCTCCCCGGGACCGCTACCTCCCCCGCCCCGGCTCCGCCCGGCTTCCTCCTTCCCCTCCAAGGCCGCAAAGTAGATGGAGTAAGAGAGTGTGTGTGCGAGAGAAAGAGAAAGAGGGAGCGGGCGCGGGCGCCGCGGGAGGCGGCGGGCGGCGGGCGGGAGGCGCGCCCGGCCCCCGCCACCCTCCGGCCGCCGCCGCCACCGCCGCGGGCTCGGCAACTCCGGATCGCGCCCGGCCCCGGCCCCGGCCCGGTCCCCGCCGCCCGCCGCCGCCGCCCGCCGCCGCCCGCGGGCTGGGGCCGGCCCGCGCCCCCGCGTCCCCGTACCTCGTAAAGGTCCCCAGAAGCCATGCCAGGCTGCGGAACTTGGCTCGCCGGTGTGCGCGTCTGCTCGCTCGCGCCCTCCGTGCGTGTGCGCGCGGGGGCCGGTGTGCGCGTGTGTGTGCGCGCGTGTGTGTGCGAGTGTGTGTGGTGTGTTGAGTAAACTGTGTTTTTGCAGAATGACAGGCTTGGGGGCTGCCTATGCGCAGAATCAGAGCGGGCGGCGGCGGGGCTGGCGTAACCGGCAGCGGCGGCGGCGGCGGCGGCTGCACGAGCGCGGGCAGCAGCGACGGCCGCGCAGCGCGCCCGGGAGGCACGGACGCGGCCCGAGCGCCGCGGCCCCCGCGACCCGGCGACCCGGCGGCGGTGGCTGCAGCCGGCAACGGCTCGCCCGGGCGCCGCCTGCAGGAAGCCGCCCGGCGCCCGCCGCCGGCCCGGACGCTGCTGCCACTGGGCGAGTCCCCGCCCCCCGGGAGCCCGGCCCGGCCCCCGGGGCGGGGAGGCGGGGGCTGCTGCCCGGCCGCGCCCCGGGGGACCGGTCCCGGAGGCGACGAGCTCTCGGGCCCGCCCCGCCACCCCGGGCCGGCTTCGGGGGCAGCTGGCGGGGCCCCCGGGGGGCGGCGGACCAGGTGCCCGCCGGGCATGCCGGATCCGGGGCCGCGAAGGGGCGGCCGGGAAGCCAGGTAGAGGGCTGCGGCTGCAGAGCGCAGGGAAGGGACCCCAGCGGAGCCCCGCCGGCCGGGGGTCCTCACCTCCCTCCTCCACCCTTGGAGACCTGGCCCCTCGGGGCTGCGCCGCCCCTCCCTCCAGGCTGGGTTGTAAGATGTGGAGGCCACAGGGAGGAGGGATGAAGTGGCCCATCCAGAGGTGTCGTGGGGATCGAGGACAGGCGTGGCCACCCCATAAACCCTGGAAAGTCTTTAGAGCCAGGCGTGGCCTTCCCTCAGCAACCCCTCTCCCCCATTCATTCACTCATCTCCTTACTCAACATTTACCGTCAACCCAAGTGCACAGTGTCTCTGGACAGGCACAACTGGGACCCTGCCCACAGGGACTTTGAATCCACAAGTGAGGAGTGTAATTAATGGAGCACTCAGTTGTTCTTCTAAAAGGTCATCCTGCGTGTGACAGGCTGAGGAGCTAGAGAAGCTCTCCAAAACCCAAACCCATTCCTTAGCCGTCTCTTCCTACCAATATCAGGGATAAATGGTCACCCTTCTGCTTAAAGGTTCTCTTTAAGATACTTCTGAGCCTGCAAGCCCAGGCTGTTGTGAAATTGGAGGAAATACCTCCATCCCCACCCAAGAAATGCCTATCTGGCTCCAGATGTTATGTGTCATTAACTCACATGCTCCGTGGGTCATTTTCTACTTGTGAGACTATGGGCAGGTCACTGAGCCTCGCTTGCCTCATCTCTCAATCGGAGCTGGAGATAGGCAACTATGGGATTTAAACAGAATTAAGGAGAGGATGTATGTAGACATGAAGTGGCCTTTCCATCCCAGCAGAACTCAATAAAGATGACTTTCGTCTGAGTCCCAACCTGAACTGCCCTTATGGAGAATGAGATGGCAGAGGGGCTCAATAAACTGTTTAATCCAGAGGTTCTCAAACTTGGAAAAATCACCAAATTTTTTAATCCAAAAAAAAAAAAAAAAAAAAATCCATGGAACCTGGAGCTCGACGTTTTCCTGTCTGGCTTGTTCCAGGACACATGAGTTTGCATTTGCTGTTCCTTCTCCCTAGAATGTCCTTCCACATTGAATCTACCGGAAACACTCTTGTTCTTCCTATGGGAGCTTGTGTATCTTTCTATCACAAGCATCTTCCACTATTCCTGACAGAGGGTAGGTACACCGTGAATGTTTTTCAAACTAAGCCAATACAACACATTTTATACCAATTTCTAGTTAAAATCCCACATGAAGATGATGAAGGAAAAAATATGAGGATATGGAATTAATAAATAAATCAGAAAGCATATTTGGCTTAGAAACTGTTGAAATGGTTATAGGACTTCTCTCTTCATATTGATATTTTCCCGGTGGTCACAGTTTTAAATAATAACAGTAATAATAAGCAGTTCCCTATCCATAGGTAGCAAAACAAATTTTAATGATTCTTAATTTCTGCTCGGGAATAAATGCACCACCATAGCATGAAGATGTAATTTGGAAGAACACAAGAAGGAAACTGGGCTTGGAAATAATATACTCAGCCAAATTTGAATATATAATCAGTAGTTTTACAAAAACACTAAAAGCTTGACTTGTACTGGCCAAGTACTCCCTCAGAATGTGAGTGCAGTTTGAAAAACCCTAGTCTAGACAACAGTTGTTTATAGAGTTCACAGAAGAGGATACTTACTGTGGATGGCCATGCTCAGGAAATGTTTTAGGACTGAAATGGATCTTGAAGACTCGTAGAAAAGGAAGGACGGTGTTTTCATTGAGAAGTAGTCAGGGTAGATAGCAGGCAATTCTGCAATGGGAGGGGTATGAGAAGATTGGAAGACTGGTTTATGGAGGTTACGGGCCCCTGGATGGTGAATGTGGGTCAGTTCGTGGAGAGTCTTGAAAGCCAAGCGAGGCAGTTTGCTATTTAGCAGGTCAACAGTGGGGAAACTCCTGAAGACTTTTGAATCGATCAAAAGCATATGACTGTCAAAAGTGCACTTCAGAAAACAAATTCCAGAAGAAATATGGGAAATTGACTGCAGGATTTGAGGTTCCGGGCAGGGAGACCGACTGCAGTGGTCCCTGGTGGTAGCAGTACAAATGAAGAAGGAAAACTGGATTCGTGAGATGTTCAGAAGGAAGAACCAGGCTAGCTTTCATTATGATTACTCCACCTACTTCCATGAAGCATTAGATTCAGATCAACAGGACTTGATGACTAACAGGATGTGTGTGCATTGAGGACCGGGGGAGGGGCCGTGACTAAGGAAAGGATACAGAGGTGACTAAGGTTTAAACTGAGTGACTGAGCTACCCATCCGTCATAACACCATTTTATTCTGAGCTTACCCCCAGACCATGGCTAGCTTCCAGAAAAGGCAGGTGCTTCCTGAGGGATGAAGGGGGGAAGGGTCTTCACCCACTGTAGGAAGGTCAGCCCAACCAATTAACAGTGAGGCTCTAAGTTCTCCAGGTGATAGAGAACTAGTATTGCTCACGGAGAATAGATGATAGCTGCCATCTTCACAGACTGTGGTAGAATCTTCATATTGGTCATAACTCAAGATCGACTGATAGAAATTTCTAACTCAAAGCAAGAGAGTATTTACTGACTCACACAGGCTAGAAGAGGATGGAATTGCTCTCAGAATTCGCTGGATTCAAGGTCTGAAAGGACATAAAATAGCTTCTCTTATTCTCTCCTTCTTTCTGCATGCTGGTATCTTTCCTGTTGAAGATAGGCTTCTTCCATGCAGCTGAGAATGTGGCACCTGGCAACTTACTCATCTGGGTTTATGCCTTATACAGTATTTCTAAATCCTAGGGAAGGACTCTATTTGGCCAATAGAGCTCATGTCCTGTCTTACTGGTCCAGTCACCATAGTCAACAACTGATAGGACACTATGATTGGCCAGGCTTAACTCATACTATGGGAATAATGTGACAATTGGCAGTTTTACCAGAATTATCTGATGGGAATCAGGTATGAGCAGAAGCCCAAAGGAATGGTGGAAGGAATACTGAAACAGTAGGTGTTTATGCCAAAACAAATCTGAGACAGAAAGAAAACTTAGAAACAAGGGCAGTAGCTGCTTGGAACATGGCCTTATTAATATAATAGAGCAAGACCAGCCAGCTTAATATCCAAGGGAAGATGGTATCCACTGCCTTGACAGCAGCATTGAAATGTGGCAATATTCTCTTTCTGGTATTACTTGAGACATGATCTTGACCTCCGGTATCCTGTGGTGGCTGAACATGTGAGCTTTAGAGGTAGACAGCCTAGGTCCCAATGCCTGCATCATCACCACTAGATATGTGGTATAAGCATCTTTGTGTAACCTCTCTGCCCTTCCATTTCCAAATATGTGTGTTATTTATTACTGCATGATGAATTATCCCCAAAACTTAATGGTTTTAAACAAAAGGCATTTCTAATCTCACAGCCCGTGTGGGTTACAGATTTGACAGCAACTTACCTGGGGGTGGTTCTGGCTCAGGATCTCTTGCTAGATTGCAGTCAAAATGTTTGCTAGGTCCGCATTCATCTGAAGGGTTGGCTGGGCTGGAGGATCCACCTCCAAGATGGCACCCTCATATGGCTGTTGGCAGGAGGCCTACACCGCGACCCACACGGGTCTTCCCATAGGGTTGCTTGAATGTTCTAATGTCGCTCTCATCTTGGCCCCCCAAAATCCAACAAAATAAAAACTGTCAAAGCTTCAACGCCTAGCATAGAGCAGCTAACTAATCTGATGTAATAGTCCATGCTAAGAAGACTAGTTGATGCAGGGATTATTTACGACATGTCAGGTGCAGTGAATGGGGATGTGATCTGATCCACACACCTCACTTTGAAGATGCGAAAACTAAGACTCAGGTTGGGTGATCTCAGAGAGAGCAAAGAGAAAGTCACAGTGCCTTTGAATATCTCATCTTAGACACCAAACATAGTCACTTATTTTATTCTTTAGAACTGAACCACTAAGCCAAGCTCATACTCAAAGGAAGCAAATTAGACTCCACCTTTTAAAGGGAGGACTAACAAAGAATTTATGAGCACGGTTGAAAGCCACCACACCCCATCTATAAATTGAGGTAATAGATAACCCATAGAGTTGTTTGGAGAATTTAATAACCTAATCCATGCAAAGCATCTATAATAAGGGCTGAGTAATGGTCCCTGTTGTAATTACAACTACTATTACCCATTTCAAACTTAATATGAGTCACTGATACCCTTGAATGTCAAAGACTCCAATAGAAAGGCATTAAACCAAATAAACTCTTCAAACTGAATATTGTTTTCAAGATATACAGAAATTCTTATTACTAATTAAGCTTTATTTCCAGCATTTTTACTTCCATAATGATTTTTATTATTACAATCATACTTATTTAGTATCTACAGTGTGCGAGTTACTATTCTTGTTGAACAAAACAGTCTCCTACCCTTATGGAGCTTACAATACAAAGGGAAACAGAGAATAAGCCAAGAAAACAAAACACATGTATACATAATTTTAATTCAGGTAGTGATGTGAACTAGGAAGAAAAATGAAGCAGGTAAAGCAGCAGGAACTGAGATGGAGTGTGCCAGGGACAGGAAGGGGTGCTGGCTTAGATAAGGTGCTTAGGCAGGCCCTCACTAAGGTGGTGACATTGCAGCAGAAGCCTGAACAAATGAGAGAGGACACAAATCAAATCAAATCAAAGGGCAGAGAATGTCAGAGAGAAAGATAGAATGGGCAAAGCCCAGAGGCTGGAGAAGCCGGGTTAGTTCAAGGTCCTGCGCTGAAACCAACTGAGCAAGAACGAACATGAGAAGAGATAGAGAGCTAACCAAGGTCTTGGTAGGCCAAGGAAGAGAATTTAGATTCCTCCAAGTGACAGCAGAGGTCATCTCGGAGGCTTTGAGCAAGGGAATGATATGATAGGATCACTGAGCTCCTAGATAAAGAATGGCATGAAGGACAAGGGTGACGCTGGCCACCTTTGCAGAAGTCCCTGAGTGAAGTCCTAGTGATGTGGGTAATGAGGAATAAGGAGGAAGCTGTCAAGATGAACAGATGTAATGTAGTTGGATTGAGAATATATAGGATAATGCTTGAGACATGAGGAAGGGGAAGAAATGCTAAATTTTGGACTCAGTATTCAGATGAATGGAGGTGACATTTATCGAGGTGAGGACAATGGGTGAGTGGTGCATTTGGTAGGTAGTATCAGGGGTGGGTGAAGGGAAATCAATAATTCTATTTTAGGATAAGTTAATTTTGAGTAGGGAATTCCATATCCAAGTAGAGTCAAGGAGGTACTGGATATGTGAGTTAAGAACTCAGCTGGACATTTATGTGGCTGGGCAGCATATCGATGACAGTGAAAGAATATTCGCTATAATGACCAATGGGATGAACTCAAGACTGAAAGAGGAGAGGCCCTAGGACAGAGCCCTAGAGCAGGTGAGCATTCAGAGGTCAGGAAGAGGGTGAGGAAGCAGTGAAGGAGCCTGAGAAGGCACGAGGGAGGGAGAAGGGAACCAACAGAATGTGCTGTCCCAGATTCAAGTGAAAGAAAGCAAAATGAACCTAAAATGTTGGTAGAAGGTTGGGTAAGAAGAGGACTGGGATTTGGCAACGTGGAGACAAGTTTTGGTGGTGTAGGAAAGTTCAAAGCTAGATTGAAGCAAGTTACATAGAGCTTTGGCAGAGAAGTGCAGATGGTGAGCACAGGTGACTCATTCAAGGCCTTTTGCTCTAAAGGAGCAGGGAAGTGGGTCAGTAGGTAGAGGGGGCACTGGACGCAGGAAGAATTTTTAATGCAGAAGCTATTACAGTATGTTTGCATGATAGGCATGCGATAAATGTGGAAAAATGGTTGTGCAATGAAAAGAAGAGGGAATTGCAGCAACAGTCTTTGAAAGTGCCAGCAAAGAGGGGATGCAGAAGTTCAAAGTCGAGGAACTGGACTTAGGAGCAGAGAGTCAACCTGTCTTAGGTTGAATTGTGTCCCTTGAAAATTCACGTCCACCCATAACTTCAGAACATGACCTTATTTGCAGATGTAATTAGTTAAGATGAGGTTATTAGGGGTGGACCCTAATCCAGTAACCAGTGTCCTTATAAGAAGAGAAAACAGAGGCAGAAGCTCACAGAGAGAAGCCCGTGTAAGATGAACACAGAGACTGAAGTGATGCATCTGCCAGACAACAAATGCCAAGGATTGCCAGCTACCACCAGGAGCTAGGAAGAGGCAAGGAAGGATTCTTGCCTGGAAGCCTGCCAATACCTTGATTTCAGATTTCTAGCCTCCAAAACTATGCGAGGATAAATTTGTATTAGTGCAAGCCACCAGGCTTTGGTAATTTATTACAGCAGCTGCAGGAAACTCAAACACCATCCACTGGAAGAACAAGCATGGCTGCAGATGAATTGGGTTGACAGATTGGAACTCTCTTTCATTATTTCGGTATTCTCCATAAAATAAGCCATGCAGTCATCAGATGAAAGTGAGGGAAAAAAGAGAATGTATCAGATAGGGAAATGTGATTTGCCTGAAACAATATTGGTTTGACTGTTGTATCCACCCTGACACCACCACCACCAACAAAAAACTATTAATAGAACCTCATTCACTCCCAAAGGTATCCACATTTAGACAACACGAGTGGTTTTTCTAGTGTTAGATGTTTGAGGACAGATTAAAAGATACGAAAAGTCGGCTGAAGAGAAGAGCGGGTTAACTCAGAAGATATAAAGGCATTGCTGGAAGGTGCTGAAGGCCCACTGGATATTTGTGGTCATAAGTTAAAGTTAGGCCAGTCAGAGTAGTCAGCATGGTTGTGATTTATCCATTCACAATCATCTGTTCAGGGTCAGGCTGAAGTAGGTGGGGCACTGGATTTAACCAAGGTTGGGATTTGCCATGTGAGGTCAGTAGGAGGAGAGATGGGTAAGAGAGTTAAGCGTGTTTGTAAGGAAGTTACTATAAATGATGGAGTGATGGTTACCAATCTAGCTTCGGCTTTATAAGGAGGGATACAATGACATGGGGTTTGGGGTGGAGGTGACTACAAACGAAACTGTCAGTCAGTGGATTAGAACAAAGATTGTTAGAGTAGGGCCACAACAGCAATGAGAAGGACTCTTGAAATAGTGCCGACAGTAATGGCAGCTACCACTCATGAGCATCTGCGCTGGCCACCCGCTTTCCAAGTGTGGCCATCTTTTGTTTCCCTCGCCTCTTTTTCGCCTCCCCCACTCACACTGTAAGGACCTGATGCTGTCTCCCAGGATGGAGTCAGGACTAATGTTCAGAACTTTGAAGACCTGAAAGATACAGGGTGAATTTGGAATAAGGACTGAGGGATGGAAAAGACCATGGATATTGGGGTTGCGAGAGGATCTGAGAAACAAGGGAGGGGGAGCAAAAAGGAAAGACCTCCCAGAACCCCAAATGAGATCATCTTTGACCATAAATGAAAGGGAAAAAAGAGCGTTTCACTATTTATGGACTCCAGCAGTTTCTGGTAATGAAATGAATTTGCCATTCCTTGTAGGCGGAACTTACCGATTTCATACATCTTGCATCATTTTATCATTTCAACAAGGTAAGAAACATTTGGCCTTATTTTACAATGTAAGAAGAAAATTTCTGGACCCCTGGGACAACCTCTGAACAGACAGGTAAAGCTTCTGTTGCCTTAAGTAGGCCCAGACTCCCTGCTGGCTGCATGTTTGGGAAAAGTTCTTCCTTGCACATAGCCAACACGGAAGATAAAACATACTCAAGTTGTTGGCCTTGAGCCTTGACTAAGCACTAGTCCTGTGACTTTGAAACCTTGGGGTGAGAAGTGGATGGAAGCTAGGAAGCAAGCAGTGTCTGTTTTTTTAGTTGTTTGTGTTATAAGCAGGAACTTAGATTTAAGTTTGTGAACTCAACACTCCTTTGTCTAGAACGATCAAAATGCAATTTTTCTTTGTGCATAGTAAATCAGTGACATGATTGTGAAATGCATATGTACCCATCAAGTACCTGACTGCTGTCTGCATCAGAGTTCTCAACTTTTTGGTCTCAGGATCCGTTGACACTCTTAAATATCATTACAAACTTTGAAGAGCTTTTATTTATGTGGGTTGTATCTATGGATGTTTAAGCTAATAACAATAAAACTGAAAAAATGCAAGAATACACACATGAAAATAACACACAAACACACATTCCATTAGCTGTAAATGCAATAAAATTATCTAGAATTGTCGAGTTTCTAGAAAATTCCTCTATACACTAGTGAGAGAATGGGCACAAAAAAGGCAAAAAGTCTTGGTACTACTGTAAAAATAGTTTTGACCATACAGATTCCTGAAATTGCTTCAACAGTCCCAAGTTTGCCTGGACCACTCTGAGAACCGCAATTCTAAAGAATCAGGAAAAAGGCTGCCTTTGTTATGGGTAAAGTTGCATCTTTGCAGATTATATGACAATGTTTCTTTTTTAAATAGAACGCATTGTTCCTACATCTTGGGAGGTGAGGGTGCATGTTGTTCAAGAAGCTTCCTCATCCAGAGGAGTCCAGGAAATGAAAACATCATTCTTCACCACACAGCACTGGGAAGAACTTTAAGGGAACATAATTAAAGAGTATTAGTGAAGTCCTGTGGGGGAGTTTTATTCTTCTTTCTCCTCCTCCAAGTATTTTACCTTTTTTAACCCTTTTTTAACAATGACAAATTCCAAACCTGTGCAAAAGTAGAGTGAATAATACGAGTGTGAGTGTACTTGTTACCCAGGTACAAGGTCCACCAGTTCAAAGCCATTCTTATTTCATTTCTACTGCCCTATTCCCTCACTACACACACTAGATGACTTTGAAGCAATCCCAAACATCACATCATCTCATCTGAAAGTGTTGATATGTATCTCTAAATGATAAGAATTCTTCTCTTAGGCCGGGCGCGGTGGCTCAAGCCTGTAATCCCAGCACTTTGGGAGGCCGAGGCAGGTGGATCAAGAGGTCGAGAGTTCGGGACCATCCTGGTCGACATGGTGAAACCCCATCTCTACTAAAAATACAAAAAATCAGCTGGGCATGGTGGCGTGTGCCTGTAATCCCAGCTACTCAGGAGGCTGAGGCAGGAGAATTGTCTGAACCCAGGAGGCGGAGTTTGCGGTGAGCCGAGATTGCGCCATTGCACTCCAGCCTGGGTAACAAGAGCAAAACCCCGTCTCAAAAAAAAAAAAAAGAATTCTTCTCTTAAAGGTAACCACGACTCTGTCATCATACCTAAATTCATACTAATTCCTTAATATTATCAAGTATTCAATTGGTGTCCACATTTCTCATAAATACTTTTTGTTGTCTCATACTTTTTGACAGTTGGTTTATATAAATCAGAATCCATACATCTATTAATAACATTTGTTTTCAATGTTTCTTAAATCTTCGTTAACCTTTTAGGTACCTCATCCCCCGTCAACATTTTCTTGCAATTTATTTTTTGAAGAAACTAGATTATTTCTGAGTGGTGTCATTTAGATGTTCTTCTCTGTGCAGCATTTACTACATACTGGTAGCTAGATTTACAGGCTTGATCAGATTTGGTTTGTTTCGCGGGCAAGAGTACTTTATAGCTGGTGTTGTGAACTTTCATCACAAGGCATATGTTTGCTTGCCTTTCTTTTTGTAATCTTTGCAGTCACTGATGATCCTTGCATAGATACACCATTTCAACAGAAGTTGCAAAATCATGACCATCTATTATTTCTTCCCTATTTATTAGCTGGGTACATCTATGAAATCTTCCCTGATCAACTCTCATTTCTCTGGAGTACAGGTGAGCAGGAAAGGTTGGCCAAATGCTTTATTTTTTTCCTTTTTCAGTTACCCAAACAACAAGTTGGCTCTCTATCATCCTCCAAAGGATCATGAAGGATTTTAGTTTCATTGTGAACTCATAAATTTTAGCACATTTAATGTTTCACTACATTGACATTGCTTCATTTTTTTAAGTTCGGAGGTACATGTGCAGGATGTGCAGGTTTGTCACATAGGTAAATGTGTGCCATGGTGGTTTGCTGCACCTATCAACCCACCACCTAGGTATTCAGCCCAGCATGCATTAGCTGCTTTTCCTGATGCTCTTCCCCCACCCCCACCCTCCCCCGAAAGGCCTCAGTGCATCTTGTTCCCCTCCCTGTGTCCATGTGTTCTCACTGTTCAGCTCCTACTTACAAGTGAGAACATGAAGTGTTTGACTTTCTGTTCCTGTTAGTTTACTGAGGAGTGAGAATATGAGTTAGTTCAACCACTGTGGAAGACAGTGTGACAATTCCTCAGAGATCTAGAACCAGAAATATCATTTGAACCATCAATCCCATTACTGAGTAGTATATACCCAAAGGAATATAAATCATTCTGTTATAAAGATACATCCACACAAATGTTCATTGGTGCACTACTCACAATAGCAAAGACATGGAGTCAACCCCAATGTCATCAATGACAGACTTGGTAAATAAACTATGATACATATACATCATGGAATACTATGCAACCATAAAAAGAAACAAGATTATGTCCTTTGTGGGGACATGGATGTTCCTCTTCTTATTGCTGAAATTGCTCTGCTTTGGGTAACAGGAGACTCTTCCAGCTAGCTCCTGAGCCTTTGATAGCATCCTTGCTGTCTAAGTGTAAGATATTCAGACTCATCTTGACCATTTCCTCCACCAGATTTAGGGTGTAGAATTTCACCAATGATTCCTGGGTTCCTTTAAATGTGAACACCAGGTTGTGGCTATGGGTTGGTCATTGTTTCTAGTTTTTTTCGATGGATAAAGCCCAAAAGGTTTGTAGTTCTTTTAGAACTTAAGAGTTTATCCCACAAAGGATGTCCAATCAAATGAGTTTGTTTCAAAGTCACTTGAAACAACTTTATGCTCAGTTATGTAACCAACTCACTATGTGTTTAGATTCCCTTATTTTCATTTTGATTTTTAAGGATTACGTTTTAATTAATTTTTTAATTGTGTGAAACATTTACATGCTTCCAAAATTAAATCAAAAAACAAGATATATTTAGAGAAGTCTAGCTTCCTTCACTCCCCTTGTAGGGAACCACTTTATTGCATGGTTTAGTACTGAATTTTTAATATAAACAGATAGGCACATACATGTGCGTACCACCTTTTCTTAGAAAAAAAGTTGGTATGCTGTGCAGACTTCTCTCTACCTTGTTTTTTTCAGTAAGTAGTATATCCTAGAAACCATCCTTAACATTATTCAGAATTACTCTTTCTTCCAACAGCTACATAATACCCCATGATGTGGCTGTATCATAAGTTTATTCAACCAGCCCCCTATTGATGGACAGCTTTTTAGAATTACAAATAGTACAGCAATAATTAGCTTTATGCCTGTGTCTTTCTGAGTTTCTGCTAGCCTATAGGGGGACTTCAGTTTTATGCTGAGTAATTGGACTGCAGAAAATGTACAGGTGCTTCATCATTACAGTCTGTTCGGAGACAGTGTCCAAAAGAACACTGTGGGCAGGGCATTAGGCTTATGTTTATTTCTGAGAAGCATTGCCTCTGCAACTGTCAATCATCCTGGTGGGAACCAATCTGGGGATGACAAGTCAGAATTTGCAGAGGGGCCTGAAGCTCCACCACAGAAAAGGGCATCAGAGAAAGCCACTGGCAAATAAATGGGGGTAAGCAGTCTGTACAGGGTCACCCCATCTAGGAAGTGGCCCGGGAAGTGCTGGCTGGAGACTCAGGTGGAGACACTTGAATCTGTGGACTCAGAGAATAACCCAGTTATTGGTTTTAATTTTCTGTGTTCAGTTTTTCTTAACGTCAAGATCTTTAGACAAGTTTTGTGAAATGGTACAGCCATATCTCAATTGTGCTGTGGAAAATTCAGAGACAGCTGTGTATGTGCTTGGAATGTGGTAATAAAGCCGAGAGTGACCATGCCTCCTACCCACTGGTTCCAAGGCTGAGGCGGGCAGTGACAGCAGCTCAAGGGAATATCATGGCTGTCAATTCCTGGAGGCAGATCCTGCAGAAATCCTCAGGGAACAGAGAATGGTGCCATGGAATCTGGAGAGGGTCCAGATTTGGGTCCTGTTGAATACAGTCATATATCCTGGTGAAGAAAGGCCACAAAAAAGACGCGTAGACATGCATTCCCAAGAGTACCTTCCTTTAAAGTAGGAAAAGACTATCGCATATTAACTGGGGAAATAATAATGATTACATGGTTGATAAGCAGGCTACAAAACAAGGCATCTGGTACACCATTTTTCCAATTAACTATTTATAAAATACAAAATAATTTCTGGTATATAGACACATTCTTTTAATCCATTTGGGCAGCTATTAACAAATACCATAGACTAGGTAAACTGTAAACAACGCAATTTATTTCTCAGTTTTGGAGGCTGGGAAGTCCAAAATCAATGCAGACTGTGTCAGGGGAGGGCTCATTTTTTGGTTCACAGATGGAACCTTCTCTCTGCATCCTGGAATGATGGAGAGGCAAGGCAGCTCTCTGGGGCCTCCTTTATAAGGGCACTCATCCCATTCATGAGGGCTCTACCCTCGTGACCTAATCATCTCCCAAAAGTGTATCTCTTAAAACTGTCACACTGGTGATTAGGGTTGGATGTAAGAATTTGCAGAAGGGAAACAAACATTCGGACCTCAGCACACAACAAAGTGAGAATGATGGCAGTAAAGTAAGAATGGGTGATGAGATCATAGGTAATCATGTTTTCTTTGTCTTTTTCTGTGTTTTTTAAAGGCTTCTGTATTGAGGACATATTTATTTTCAAATTGAAATGTTATTTTGAAATAATTTTTTAAAATACTCTCAGAAAAAAATGAAAAAGGAATTAAAGGAAATATAGAAATGAAATATACATGGGCAATGGACTTAGGAAATAGGCTATTCAAACACACTTGCAATAAAAGAAACTGAATAGAAAATACTGAAATGTCATTTTAATCAATTGATTATTTTAAAAAATTATTTCAATATATAGTGTTGCTAAGGATGTAGAGAAAATGGCTCACATACAATTTTGGTAGGAAGCTAAATCACTGCTTTCTTTTCTAAAAGGAAATTTGGAATTGTTTATCATATTCCATAAAATATTCCTACAGTAGGGCCCAGTAATTTAACTTCCACAAAACAGTCTAAATAAAAAATATAATATATGTGCATAATGATTTATGTTTTCAAGTATTTATTATAGTTATTTTTAATACCAAAAAATATCAAAACTCACATTTTCAAAATTAAAGGTTAATATTCTGCAGGCAATTAAAATCATGACCTTTAAGAGAAATACATAATGACATGGTGGTAAAGTTCATTATACATTGTTGAGTAGAAAAAGCAGATTACAAAACAGTATGTCTAGTATTATCACAGTTTTAGTTATAAAATTGTGTGCATATGTGTGAAGATGTTAGCAGTGACTGAGTCTAGAAAGAGATTTGGGTTTTCTTCCATGGACACAATAAACCTTTCACACAAACACACTTAAAACATAGATTTATAGCATGAGAACATGATGTTGCTTAAGGAAATGTTTTTTAATTTCTTTTTGTTTGAGACGAGAGTCTTGCTCTGTCTTATTCCCCGCCCCGACATGCTAAGCATTTGTTTTTGTTTTTGTTTTTGTTTTTTGAGACAGCATCTCACTCTGTTGCCCAGGCTGGAGTGCAGTGGTGGGAGCTCAGCTCACTGCAACCTCTGCTCCCAGGTTCAAGCAATTTTTGTGCCTCAGCCTCCCAAGTAGCTGAGATTACAGGCTACTTTTTCTATTTTTAGTTTCACCATGTTGGATAGGCTGGTCTCGAGCTCCTGACCTCATGATCTGCCCACCTCGGCCTCCCAAAGTGCTGAGATTATAGGCATGAGCCATCATGTCTGGCCACGGAAATGCTTTTTAAAAGCAAGATTCTGGAAGGGAAGTCTACAGAGAAGTGATGGGTGGAGGCAGGAACCACCCGTGTGATAATGGACTGGAGCTGGAGCTGTCAGTATGAACACATTTCACCTACTATAGATATAGATTGTTATGTATAAAAATATTTATAGATATGTATATATATATGTATATGTATATATATATATGTGTATATATATATATATATAGGTATACACGCATTTCCTTATTCTGTCAACTGAGAGGGTCTAGAAGTAACAACCCCCCAGTAGCACTGAGCAAACCCACTGCCCAGATCTGGATTGCTAATACTGTTCTCCAATAAAAAGAACCGGGGTGTTTCTGCTTTAGAGAAATGGCTGATTCTAGAACTAGGATGGGAAATACACAAGATGAGCCTGGAACATCTTATGGTTCCAGAAAGTAAGGAAGTGCTCAAAGATAAATAAACCCACAGTGATGGGGACAAGTCAAAGGAGCCAAATGAAAATGTTGCCAGTGGCCAAAGTTGGAGAATATGAATACAAAATAAATGAAGTAGTATTGGATTAAATTAAAAGTATAAAATAAATATTTATGAATCAATAGTAAAATAACTAAACAAGTAAATGGTTAAGAACAGACCATGTTCCTGTGCAGGAAAATTCTAAGTAATGTATATAGATGCTCCAACCTCAAGGAGATTGAGCATAAATCCCTACTCCTTACGTGTGGGATGCACAAAGTGACTTCCTTCCAATGAGTACAGTATAGGAAGAGTGATGGGGTGAGCAGTGATAACTTTACCTTAGAGAAACCTGACAAACACCACCTTTGCCAGGTGATCAACACCAACAGCAACAATGACAAATCATGTGAACAGCATGTACCCTTGATACAATATGATAAAAATGATATTTCTCTCAAAAACCCATAACTCCAATCTAATCATGAGAAAAACATCAGACAAACCTCAGCCAAAGGGCATTCTACAAAATAAATGACTAGTAGTCCTCAGAACTGTCAAGGGTATCAAAAACAAGGAAAATCTGAGAAACTGTTACAACCAAGAAGAGTCTAGGAGACACGTTAACCAAATGTAATGTGGGATCCTGGATGGGATCCTGGGACAGAAAAAAAGAATATTAAGTTAAAATTAAGGTAATCTGAAGAAAGTATGGACTTCAGTTAATGAAAATGTATCCATATTGGTCACTAATTATGACAAATGTATCATATTAACATATGGTATTAATAATAGAGAAAACTGAGGAATATATGGATCTCTCTACTATCTTTGCAAATGTTCTATAAATATTCTAAGAAATAACATTTTTTAAAATCAAGTTTCTTTAACAACAAAAAAACAATAAAAGCATTTTCAGAAATTGACTCTTCAGAATACGTAGAAGGCCATTAAAGGCCAAGTTATTTCTGGAGAATAGTATTATTTTATTAATCTAAATTAATAGTATAGCTAAAAATACAAATAAAGAGGAGGAATATTTTTCTCTTGAGTGAATTATTATACTTTTCTGAATGTGTAATTATCTACAAAGCTGTAATTTTAATAGTCTTCAGCACAAGGTAAGTGGGAAAATAAGGAATTTAATCTGAGAAAATACACACCTACTAAATAATAAGAAACTCAGGAAGAGTCTATCTCTAAAGATAAGCTATTCCAAAATCCAGAAGAAAAATTTCAAATTATAGCTGAGATTATAAAAAAAAAAATAAAACCAATACACTTTTATAATAATAGAGAGTCATAATAGCTTGAGATGAATAGGCAACAGAAAGATTTTTTTTTTAATGTGAATGACAAAAGATTTCAAGGAAACTTTAAATGCTGTTGTAGAATTAAAATCAACATTGTAAGGCTGGGCACAGAGGTTCACACCTATAATCTCAGCACTTTGGGAGGCCAAGGTGGGCAGATCACTTGAGGCCAGGATTCAAGACCAGCCTGGCTAACATCTTTACTAAAAACAAAAAAACCTATCTGGGCTTGGCGGTGTGTGCCTGTAATCCAGCCACTCAGGAGGCTGAGGCAGAAGAGTCGCTTGAACCTTGGAGACAGAGGTTGCAGTGAGCTGAAACTCCAGACTAGGGAACAGAGCAAGATCCTGTCTCAAAAAAAAAAAATAAATGAATGAAAAATAAATCAACATTGTAGATAATAACTGGCAGTACATGATAGGGACAGTAAACTTCAGAGCACTCCCTTTCCTCTTGCCCCCCAGTATTTAGCATAAAGGAACAAAGAGATTAAGATGAAGAAAGTAAATATGATAATTATGGAAAATGGAGATTAGAGAACAAAGATATGATAATAATTATGATTAAAGAGAAAAAATACAACAGAAGCAAAATCTGAAGATATCATAGAAGAAAGTGATGACTTAAAGTCTTAACAGTTTAAATTAAAACGGTAACCATTTTCTACAAAAAAAGTAGCCATTTTCATGTATACACAACACAAAACATTCTCATATTAACAAGAACTCAGAAAATATGCTTTTCATATGCCCTTTTAAAAAATTGCCTGACTATATGCTCTAATCAAAATTTAAATCTTAGGCACAGGACTACAATAAACACTGAAATTGGTCAAAATACTTAAGTCTGAGTTGTTTTAAATCTAGTTGTTTTTTGGTTTGAAACAGAGCCTTACTCTGTCACCTAGGCTGCAGTGCAGTGGCACAATCTTGGCTCACTGCAATCTCCACCTCCCCGGTTCAAGCAATTCCAGTGCCTCAGCTTCCCGAGGGGCAGCAATTACAGGCACCTGCCAGCCCACCAGCCTAAGTCCAGTTTTAAAATGGAAAGGGGAAAGTAACAATGTAATAATAATCTGGTACCAAGATCTGTGAAGAAGGAGGAAGTGAAATATACTAAATACTTCCTCTCACATGGAAGGCAGAGCATTAGGAGCCCAAAGGTAACTGCTTTGCTCCTCATCCCACAATGAGTAAAAGAAACAAATTTAAAACGCCAAAGATAATCCCTTACTAGAACTTACAAGCTATATTAGCCTCTAAAACACAGACAAATACAACAGTTAAGTCAATATACTCTACATAACTTAAGGTAGAAAACAAAGGATATAGCAAGGAAGTCAACAAGTAGGAAACATGAGTTAAGGTAGCAGGGGCAATATCTATCATAAGGACTAAGGTGAATGGGATAAATGCTCACAGAGTGGCAAAGATTCTTAAATTGGCCCCCCTAAGTATGATGGGTCAGAAATGACATGTTTTTCATAAAATATAAATATAAAATAAAAGTGATTATAACATGCTTAAAAACCAAAAAATGTAAGACACACGGTACAAACGTAAAATGAATATTAGATGAAAAGAAATCCAGACAAAAATACTAAATGGAACAAAAGAGGACATTTTGCAAGAATAAGGGTCATAATTCAAAATAAGGATATAACACACTATTTGGCAAATACTTATCAATGCTCACAGCTTTTCCAAAAAAAAAAAAAAAAAACATGTAAAACATCTAATGCTAACTGCTACTGAAACTTAAAATAAGATGAATAGCTTTTCGGATTGTTCTATTCCACAGACTATTGCATTTAAATACATTTTTTAATGTTACCAATACAAAGAAAAATTGACACAAAATGTAATTTGGAAAAACTCAAACATGCCATTTCTGGTTTAGGCAGGTCAATTAGACCAAAAAATAAACAAATAAACAACATATAAAGGATCTAGTATATTAAAAGTTTAAATGTTTTACTTTTAAAGCAAAAACTAAAAACAGAATTATTGGGCTGGGTGCAGTTGCTCATGCCTACAATCCCAGCACTTTGAGAAGCTAAAGTGGGAGGATCACTTTAGGCCAGAAGTTTGAGACCAGCGTGGGCAACATAGTAGCAAATCCTATTGTGAACTGCACACCTGAGGAATCTAGGCTGCCTGCTCCTTATGAGAGTCTAATGCCTGATGATCTGTCACTGTCTCCCAGCACCCCCAAATGGAACTGTCTAGTGTCAGGAAAACAAGCTCAGGGTTCCCACTGATTCTATATTATGGTGAGCTGTATAATTATTTCATTATATATTACAATGTAATAATAGAAATAAAGTGCACAATAAATGTAATGCACCTGAATCATCTCAACACTATCCCCTCCTCCCACCCACCAGGGAAAAATTGTCTTACATGAAACTGGTCCCTGGAGCCAAAAAGGTTGTGGACCACTGACATAGAACACATAATAAAATGCAATAATGCTATAAATAAATTACAGAAATTGCCTGAGGATAATGGATTCTGAGAATAATCCCTTTAAAGCAAATCCCCTTATAAGGAAGTTCAAATTTTTATAACGTGAAAAAAAGTTGGAGTGGAACTTTACCTTGAAAATTGAAACAAAAACTATCACAGGGAGTCTATGTTAATGCATATTTCTTAAAATTAAAGAAAAAAAAATTTTTTTTTCTTAAGATGGGGTCTCGCTCTCGTTGCCCAGGCTGGAGTGCAGTGGCTCCATCTCAGCTCACTACAACCTCTAGCTCTCAGGTTAAAGTGATTATCCTGCCTCAGCCTGCTGAGTAGCTGCGAACACAGGTGGTGCCTACCACCTTGCCTGGCTAATTTTTTTTGTTGTTGTATTTTTAGTAGAGATGGGGTTTCACCATGTAGGCCAGGATCCACCCACCTCAGCCTCCCAAAGTGCTGGGAAAAATTAAACACTGATTTTTGGCAAATTTGTTCTGACAAAATTTAGGACCTCAGGATACAACATCCTTTACGTTTGAATCATCAAGAGTAACTTTTCTTATGAAAAAGCAAAGACTTTATCAGTTTCCCAAAGGTTCTTTTAATGATTTTCTATTGAGATATTTCTTCTCTGAAACTATCATGTCATCATCTTGTAGATTTTTCTCTTCTAGCTGCATTCTGCCAGATCCTAATTTATCAAAGAAATTTGAGTGATTCCAGCAGTTCTCCAACATCACTTTCATCAACTTCATAAAATTCTACAGGATCTCTTTTTAATCAAATCTCATCTGTTTGCCATGTTTTGTCAGAAAAATATGCAACAATCATCTAGAGGTTACTAGAAAAAGAAATATAACCAGATCAACAAGTATAGGCCCTTGTCTTACTGGTAAAGAAACCTTGAAGATAAGATCAATTTCATAAATAATTATTTCATCAGTGAACCTTTCATGTTATAACAACTTTGCTGCCCTATACAACTTCATAACTGGAGGGAGTTAGATATTAAAGACCTCCCTTCATGGAATATAAAAAAATTCTTACCTACATAATTATATATAAGAACACAACAAAATTGCAATGATATTATTTAGATGTTAATTATAGTAAAATTAGATTATATCAGAATCAATCGAATACAGTCAAGGTGTTATTCAGTGAGTGATTTATAAAGTTAAATGCTTTCATTAGTAAATAATATTGAAAATAAACTAAGCACCTTTTTAAAAGCAAGAAAAGGACATTAAATTTAAAAACTGGGAATTAAATATAAACCGAAAAGCAAATCCAGGCTCTAATTTTTTGAAAAGACTAACGTGTTCCAAGTCTTGACAAGAGAAAGGAAGAGAGGGAAGGAGAAAAAGAGGGAGGATGAAAAGAAGAAAGGAAGGAAGGGAGAGAGAGAGGAAAGAGAGAGGGAGGGAGGGAACAGGGAAGCAAGGCAATTACATAATGTTAGGAACAGTAAAAGTTCTCCTAAAGAGATCAGGTTCTGGAATACTCTCAAAGTCCGTATGTTCTTAAACCTAAAGGAACGTAAAGTGACTGCTATCGCCATCTGTTGGTAGCAGATGGAGTTGACACCTTTGCTCTGCCTTTGTTCCTATCTTCAAAATCTTGTAAATTGAAATTTCAATATTGTTTTTAATTTACAACTTCTGAAATATTTTAAATGGTACAAGATACCTTAGAGGCTATGTCAATCAATTTTTAAATTTTGACTAATGGGAAAATTTTGCTGGAAATTATAAATAGCTGAAATTGATTCAAGAAGAGTCCATTTAACTAATTGCTTCAATATCATTTATTAATAATTTGACTCAAAAAAACTCAAAAATCCGAAGAGCCATGTAAGAAGTACAAGAAAAAAGTTTTCCCCAACATGTTTTAGGATGAATTGAATACTTTTAAGAAATATATTAATTCCTATAGCCTTCAAACTCTTCTAATAAATGTTATTTTAAAAAAGAGAAAGATACTCTAATTAATTTAATAAAATCAATATAACTGATAAAGAAAAAGGTGACAAAAATACCCCTAAAAATTTGAAGAGGAATTAAAATTTAAATATAGATATAAAAAGTCATCCAAATAATTACAGCAAGTTAAATATAACTGCATATTCAAAGAATATCACTGTGTCCAGCCAGCATTATTTTTAGACATGCAAGGGTAGTTCAATATTATAAAATCATCAGTATAATTTAATAATAAAAACAAGAAAAAAAAACCTGTAGAGAGCTTAAAGGACAAAAAGAAAAGCCTTTGATAAATTCAACTGTATTCTTGTTTGAACAATCCTACTGCGCTAGGGTTAGAAGAATGGTTCATAAGTGTTAGTAAGATTCTCACTCCCTCTAAAATCTTTCTTACTCTTGTAAGAAAATGGCAAATGAAAAAAACCAATATTTTTCAATATTCTCGTAGAATTTTTGGTTAGTGCAATAAGTTAGGAAAAGAAATAATATGTAAACTACAATAATATGTATAATTACTTGGTTTCAAAAATAAAAGAGAATCAGCCAAAAAAATTATTAAAGTAAATAAACTAGTCCAGAAAGTTATCAAACTAGAAAATAATTATGAAACAAGACAACAGCTTTTCCATATACTAGTTGCAACTACTTATAAAGAATCATGGGGAAACTAGCTTTGCAAAAGTATCAAAAACTAAAATATTTCTTGAAAAAATAAATTTGAAGTTTAAAACATGCTCTTAAAAATCTACAAAACTCTTAAGAAAAATCAAAAACAGGCTAGGACAAATAAAGTGGCATACTATCTTCATGGATAAAATGACAACATGGCAAACAAATCAGTTATTTTCAAATTAATCCATATATATAAAACACAATTCCAACCTATAGCTCAATAGGACTTTTTTTTTTTTTTTTGGAATGATACAGGTTTTCAAAAATTCAACTACAATAGTAACTACAGAATACCCAAAACTCTTTTCATTTTTATTTATTTATTCAGAGACAGAATCTCACTTTGTCACCCAGGCTGGAGTGCAGTGGCATGATCTCTAGTTCCCAGGTTCAAGTGATTGTCATGCCTCAACCAGGTACCACCACGCCCAGCTAATTTTTGTATTTTTTGTAGAGACGGGGTTTTGCCATGTTGGCCAGGGTGGTCTCAAACTCCTGACCTCAAGTGATCCACTTGCCTTGGCCTCTCAAAGTGCTGGGATTACAGGCATACACCACTGTTCCCGGCCCCAAAACTCTTTTTAAGTGAAGGGAAATAAAGTGGGCCTTACCCTATCTGACTTAAAAAGCACTCATAATCCTGGTGCTCAGTGAAACCCAAGAGAAAGTTTAGGAACAGGAAGAAGGAGCTATTGGAATATGATATGGAATAAAAGTGGTATCACAGAGTAGTGCAAAAAATCGGGTTATTAAAAAATAATATTGAAGCAATCAGCTAAGTAATTAGAAAATTATAAAGTTAGAGCCTACTCTAAAAATAAGGTAGATTGTACTTAGTTCTGCATTATGAGCTGCCTTTCCCAAGAGATTACATTTTCATGCCTCACTGACATCAGGCTTAGCGATGTGGCTTGATTTGGCCAACGAAATGTGAATAGAAGTGACAAATGCCATAATAAAGTAAAAGTTCTATATGCCATTGCATGCTCCCACTGTTGCTCTTTGTCCCTCTTCTAGGAGCCCAGAGTAGAGGCTTCCTCTTCTGTCTAGGTCCCAGAATGAGGCACACCTGGAATAGCACCAAAGCTAACCAAAGCCACCATGTAAAGTGAGTGAGAAGTAATTAATTATTATTGCAAGCCCCTAATATGCGGGGACCATTTGTTACCATGCACAACCTAAAAAAAAGAGTGTTCTATGATACAAAAATAGAAATAAGATAAAGTGTCAAAATGAAACTATGAAGTCTCTAGAAGAAAACACTGATGAATATTTATATAATCTCATATCCAGTTAAAGATAACATGAAAGAGCAACACTTAAATGAAACATTTTAAAGATCTGGCTATGTAAAAGTTTACAATTTTCGTTCTACAAATATTCGGTCAACCACAAACCAAACCAAAAAATTTATTTGTAGCATATATGCTGCCGGATTCATATGTAAAAAATTCTTACAAGTGAAAAAAGATGAATGCCCTAAGATGCCAATGATAGTAATAAAATACAATTCTCAGAATATAAAAATAGCCACCAAATGTTAAGATATGTTTAATTTGGCTAATCCACATATATAATTGCAGTTCCAACCCATAGTTCAATAAGACTTGAAATTGAAATAAATATCTTATTAACAGAGATAAAAAGTATGATCATACCCAATTTCGGCAAAGCGATAGAAAAGAGGCAGGAGGCACCATCGTACACTATCCTTTAGGTCTAAATTGATATAAAATGTTTTAAAAAGCAACTGGGTAAAACATCAAAAGACTGAAAAAGTGGCTTAGGAAGGCTACTCCTGGAATTTGTCCTTAAAAATAATTCGGCAAGTGGGCAAAAAGTATTACACATCTCGGCGCCGTTTATAATAGGGGCAAATCCAGAAAAATCTTAAATGCTTCAGAAAATTATTATACATTTATTACTATACAGCTCTTAGGATTATGTAAATGTGTATTTATTTATAAGAAAAGGCATGCATGATTTTCAAAGCAGAAAAACAATTCACCAATATTTTGTTGTATACTATTATTCTGTTCTAAGAATATACAGTATATATAACGTGTCATGAGCTACATAATGACATTTCAACCAGCAGCAGACTGCATGTATAATGATGGTCCCATAAGATTATTGTGGAGCACATATAGAAACCTGATATATGGTACTTGATACTGGCATTGCAGATCAAACAGGGGAAATGATTGATATTCAGTAATGGTGCTAGACAGTTGGTTTTCCATGTGAATAAATGTTCATAAACTATATATATGCCATCTATGTTTGTGTAAATGCCGTACCCTGATAATTGCAGTGATGAAATCACCTAATGATACATTTATCAGAACATATCCCTCTTGTTAAGCACTGCATGACTGTATATATACTTAATGTGTATTTTAGTTGTTATGTGTGCATATTTTTCTACATATACAATGTTTTTAATGTTTAAAATCTGAAGGAATAGCTATATAACTAGTCTTTGCATTAATAATTTTTCTTTTTGTTCATATGCATTTTTGACAACTTCAACATTGTATTATTTATGTATTATAGCAATAATAAAATTTCAAGAGAGTACTCTAAAAGGCTGCGTTGTTTATCCCTATTAGGATCACAGACCGTGGAAAACATAGTGAAAGCTATTGATTGGCTGGCCATGAAAGTGCACATGTGCAACTACGCTGAATTCCATGTATTTCCAGGAACTCCTCATTCCTCCCAAATATGATCCATGCACACCTAGGGGAAGGACGTTTGGCACAGAAGCACTGCACACCTGATGGTTGTCTACTCTGGATGTCAGTACCTTTGGGTCCACTAAGTCTTAGTATCTATAATAAACAAAACCTGGGATTATTTAATTTAGTGTTTTAGTAAGTTGTCAAAACACATTCTGTGAACGAATGAATGATTCCAAGGTCAGTAATGAAAACCGCATCATTTATTGTCCATTATTAGCAACATCTCTGACCTTATCTGCAGGCACACTCGAGCCCACGTGCTGTTCCTGGCTCCCAAACCACTGGCACTGTGCTGCCTTTATGAATACAGTGTTCATGAAGCTGACGTTCATTGAAACGTCCTTAAGCTGCACCTTATACTTTCCACCTATCAGATAGGTAGGTACTATCATTATTTCCATTTTACAGTTGAGGGAAGTGGGGGTTAGACAGGGTCAGGCATTTTCCCAACATCACAAAGCTAGCAGTATATACTGGAAAGTACATACAGTGTTCCGGAGCTGATGGCCTGTCCTTCCACAGGACTGACGCAGTCCTTATCCAGGAAAGCCAAGAGAAATGAAGAGATGTGTTCTGTCCTGTTCTTGTCTGTCTTCTTCCCACCTTTGAGGCTCCATTCGTCCCATGCTGGAACCTCTGCTTCTTTATCCAGAGATCTGCAGATTTTTTGTAACACTGAATTGTCTCCAAATACTTCAAGCTCACTCTAAAAAAATCCTTATGGAGACTTCACTTCCTTTCTGCCACTTTCTAGTTGCCTGTTAACATATGTCAGGAACGGCTGAGTGACGCCCTGGCTCTCTCAGCTGAATTCTGTCTTCCATCTGAATTCACTTTGCCTGTCCCATTGTTTCACCATCTCATTGCACAGGTAAAGGAGGGGCTCTGTTCCTCCCTCTACTAGAAGGGTATTGATGTTTGAGGTCCAAATTGAAAACCCATCACCTCCTTCCCACTGCTATAGCAGCATTAGCCCTGGGGTTCATTACCTAGCCAGTTCACACCTTCTAAAGTCAAGCTCTGAAAGTGTCTTACTTCCCTCACAGACAAATCATTCTAAAGCCTCCTGAGATCACCCACCCAACAAGAGCAACGGCTGTCACCTGGAGGTGCAGCTGAATTCTTCCAATGGTGACCCAAGCTCTTGAAACTGTAAAAGCTGAAAGATTAAATGAATGAAGTTAAAACACTCAGAAGATTTTACAAGTAAAGATAACTCAAATCAATAGGTCTTTATTTCACATCTATGATGGTTTCACTCTGCAGGAAGTGTGAGCAGCTATATGGATTAAGAAGAATTTAAATGACAATCCCTAAACACATGAAATGTCTAAGTAAGAAGATAACATATTTATCCAGATATTTAAAGTGAAATTCTCCAGATATAGGAAGCTTACAGTTTTCAAGCAAAAGTTTTTAGAAAAAGTTATGGAACTATTTTAAAGGGAGCTAAACACTTCTCTGCCTTAGGCAGAATATACAGAACATAGATGCACCTGCTCTGTGTGTCTCTAGATGATCATGAACGTCAAATAATCACACTACATTGTGATACAGGGATCCCCTCAGGGACTCACCTGTGCAGCGTGCCTGCAGCTGCACCAAACATCTTAAAGCTACCACAACTTTTTTTAAGAGCTCTTAGGCTGGCAGCTGGGCACGCGCAGGACGGCAACGATAGTTTTGCTTTTTATAGGTTTTCTTGGCCTCCTCCAATGCTTTCTTGCTTTGTATCTGTAAGAATCAAATGGAATCTTCTCCATTTTAAATTTTCTGTGGGTTGAGAAACTGTTTAGCCAAGTTTGGATAAAACTGTATCCAAAGTAAGAGTATACAAGCTATAAGCAAGTCCAAAATCAAGGTGTTGACAGGACCGCATTCCCTCTAAAGGTTCTAGGAGAGAATCCTTCATTGCCTTCCAGCTACTGGTGGCTGCAGCCGTCCAGTCTCACATGACTTTCTTCCTTGTGTCTCTCTGCATTCTTTCCTGTTTTTTCTTTAATTTTTTTTTTTTTTTTTTTTTTTTTTTTTTTTTTTTTTTTTTTTTTTGAGACGGAGTTTCACTCTTGTTGCCCAGGCTGGAGTACAATAGTGTGACCTTGGCTCACTGCAACCTCTGCCTCCCGGGTTCAAGCGATTCTCCTGCCTCAGCCTCCAGAGTAGCTGGGATTACAGGCATACACCACCATGCCTGGCTAATTCAGTATTTTTAGTAGAGATGGGGATTCTCCACTGTTGGTCAGGCTGATCTCGAACTACCGACCTCAGGTGATCTGCCCACCTCGGTCTCCCAAAATGCTGGGATTACAGGTGTGAGCTACCGCACCCGGCTTTCCTATTTTTTTATAAAGACATTTTCATTAAATTTAGAGCCCATCCTGATCTAGTATGATCTTATCTCCAGTTTTACCTAAATTACATCTGCAAAGGCACTATCTTCAAATGAAATCATATGCTGAGGTTCTAGATGGATATAACCTTTGGGGCTGAGGGGAGATCTTCTACTCACGTCAGAGATCCATCACCCTAAATAGCTAATAACAAGAGAAACATAGACCACAATCTCAAGCTCCCAGAATGACGTTCCAGGGACTTCCTACTCCACCCTCAATCCCTATCTGTGACTTCCTGTCCTACAGCCACACTCCAGCCCACATGCTGTTCCTGGCTCCCAAACCACGGTACTGCACTGCCTTAACACTGTCTTTATAAAGTGGGCAACCACTGAAACTCAAGCCTTAATTCCTTGAGTGTGCTGCCCCATGTAGTTGTTACCTATGAGACAGGAACTATCATTACTTCCATTTTACAGATGAGGGAGGTAAGGGTTAGAGAACATAAAGAATTTCCCAATATCACACAGCTAACAATAAGCAAAACTGGGGTTCAAAAACAGATTCAGCTAGGTTCAGAGCTTGTGCTCCAGACCATGAAGAATAACCTTGGCATGTTCCTATAATAGAAAGGACAGTGGAGTTCCTGGAGCAAGGCGAAAAGTGGTAGGAGGTAGAAGGGTAAGAAGACCAGCACCTGATTAGGTGGGGCCTCATATGCATGGAAAGGTGAACAGTAATTGTGAGTACAGTGGGAACCCACCAGGGACAATGAGGAGGGTGAGAGCTTAGAAAGGACTATATTACATTTATTTGTTATAAAGAGAAGTTTTGCCGGGCGCGGTGGCTCAAGCCTGTAATCCCAGCACTTTGGGAGGCCGAGGCGGGTGGATCACGAGGTCAAGAGATCAAGACCATCCTGGTCAACATGGTGAAACCCTGTCTCTACTAAAAATACAAAAAAATTAGCTGGGCATGGTGGCTCGTGCCTGTAATCCCAGCTACTCAGGAGGCTGAGACAGGAGAATTGCCTGAACCCAGGGGGCGGAGGTTGCGGTGAGCCGAGATCGCGCCATTGCACTCCAGCCTGGGTAACAAGAGCGAAACTCCATCTCAAAAAAAAAAAAAAAAAAAAAAAAGGGAAGTTTCACTTATTCATTCATTCAGCGATTCGCTTATTTTCATGACTATTTCTTGAGAACCTATTATGTGCAGGGCACAGTTGTACGTTGGGGGATACAACAGTGAGCATGCTGGATGCAATCCTGGTCTTTCTTGAGCTTATATTCTAGCAGAGTGAGAAAGATAATAATAAGCAAGTGATATAGTGTGGATATTTGTCCCCCTGCAAAACTCATGTTGAAATCTCCTAGTGGAGATTTTGGACCACGGGGGCAGATCCTGCAGGAATGTCTTGGTGCCATCCCCATGAGTGAGCTCTTACTCTAATTATTCAGGCAAGATCTGGGTGCTAAGAGAAAGCCTAGAACCTCCTCTCTGTTTGTTCCTCTTGCCATGTGATGCTCCCCTTCACCTTCCGCCAAAAGTGGAAGCTTTCTGAAGCCCTCGCCAGCAGCAGAGGCTGGCCATGCTTCAGGTACAGCCTGTAGAACCACGAGCCAAACAAACCTCTTCTCTTTATAATTTACCCAACCTCAGGTATTCCTTTGTAGCCACACAACCGACTAAGACACTAAGCCATTAAACAAGCCAATACAGGTAGTGATAGGCACTACTTTAAGGAAGAAAAAAAAATGACTATAGAGTGGTGGAGAGGGGGAGCAAAACTCCAGACTGTCCAAAGAGGAAACATTTGAACTTAGATGGAGGCAATGAGGAGGAACCAGCTGAGTGAATGTCTAGGGGCAAGATCTAGGGGAAAGTGAAGAGAAAGAGACTGAAGAGAAAGGGTTAGGGTCGATTTGGTGAGCAAAGATCCAGGAGAGGAAGAAGTTTATGGAACCCAGAGAACAGTAATAATGCACAAACATTATTATTTCAACAACTACATAGAAACACTCTTGGTAGGATTGGGAAAAAGATAAATTGCCGCCATTTGGACACTCCAGGACTGTCCATTAATACTCTTGACTATCGGAAGGTGATAAAGACTGGGCAAGAAAAATGACTGCAGCAAACGCCTTGGCATCTTCAACTTGTCACCTTTGGCAAGCAGCCTCTTTTAAGAGCTCTTGGGCTGGCAGCCGGGCACTCGCAGGATGGCGAGGAGACACAGCTAACATGATCTTTGCAATGCAACAGAACCAAGAGATCTTCAGGCAACAGACTTCAAAAGATGATAGAAAATTCATCCAACTCCTGAAGCACGTGATGCCACCAGAGAGCCTTGGACACAGCCCTTGTGACCCCAGGCTACACCACCTCAGTCAAAGCCAACTCGTAACATATCTTCCTCTCCTGCTGCCAAGCTGGGCAAGAAGGGATTAGACTCTAGCCCCTCACAAAGTTTCAAGCTCCATGTGTCACCAAAAGACCTTGAGAAGGTCACAGGAAAGTTTCTAAAATCTACGCAGAAAATATTTGCCCAAGGACACTTTTGTGACAAGCTGGGGCCCACTATGTGGAGCTGGTGGATGTCACCGTTGCTTGATAGTTCTTCCCCGACTCGGTCCTGTAAATCAGATGTCCCAAACACCCTCTAGTTTGATGAGGGCACATTTTCTTTCATTATCGAAATAAAATGGCTCAAGCTCCCATCTCATGTGCTATGAGATATCCTGTGACCTTTCCAGTGTCTCAGAGTGGGAATGGGAAAGAGGAGTGGCTGGAGTAGGACTTACCCTCCTGCGGGTCACCTCTCTTCCCTGCTGCTTCTGAACCCCACTCAGCCTCCCTCCCTCTTCCCCCACAACTATCCCCAAGCTGTTACGGTGTAGAGCAGACGTCCCCAAACTTTTTACACAGGGGGCCAGTTCACTGTCCCTCAGACTGTTGGAGGGCCGCCACATAGTGTGCTCCTCTCACTGACCACCAATGAAAGACGTGCTCCTTCCTGAAGTGCGGCAGGGGGGCCGGATAAATGGCCTCAGGGGGCCGCATGCGGCCCGCAGGGCTGCAGTTTGGGGATGCCTGGTTTAGAGAATGTTTACTGAGGCTTTTAGGAATAACAGAAGTGGTTTCTTCACAACCACTCCTTCACAGCCAGAATGCGCCTAATTTAAAGCTGTGTCATTTTCACACACTTCCCATAATGTCTCCTTCCTGGGGAACTTCTCATGGCCTCAGTTTCCCCCTTGGTTTCTCCAGTTCTCACATACTGGGCCCCTCAAGCCCTCATTCACGGGCTGCCCACAAATAGTCAAATCCTTATTTTCTAAGCTGAGGCAGTTGAGCTCTCTCACTTACCCTTACAAATCTAGGTTTTGCCTAGAAGTAGGCAGAAAAGCAAGACAGAGCCATCTTCATCAACCATCTAGTCTCATCAAAGAGCCATTCACTTCTGATAGTCATGCTCTTCCGCCCTTAAAAGGCAGAGTCTCTTTTTTCTTTTTTTTACTTTTTTTTTTTTTAACTAAATACAATTTTTTCTTCCTGCCACACTGCCTCGTGATCTTATTAAGAGATATCAAGACGAATGTCTAGGCATGGTGGCTCACGCCTGTAATCCCAGCACTTTGGGAGGCTGAGGCGGGTGGATCACGAGGTCAGCGGGTCGAGACCATCCTGGCTAACACAGTGAAACCCTGTCTCTACTAAAAGTACAAAAAGTTAGCCAGGAATGGTGGCATGTGCCTGTAGTCCCAGCTACTCGGGAGGCTGAGGCAGGTAAATCGCTTGAACCCAGGAGGCAGAGGTCGCAGTGAGCTGAGATCACACCACTGCACTCCAGCCTGAGCAATACAGTGACACTCGATCTCCCCCCCAAAAAAGAAAAAAGCACCAGCCATGAATTCACTTCCCTCCATAATACACTAACATGATGCTTTACTGAAAATAAACAAAATGAAAATCCATAAATTAAACCAAGCCATTAGGATTCTTAGAACAGGTAAAACTGGTGATAGCAGACAGTGATGTCCTAGATTCAATTCTATGACTATTTAACGTCTGCAGCGGATCCTCAAGGCCCACACAAATTCTTTAAGACCCTTGCGCTAGTTAGCACCCATGCAGTGGTCAGCTACGTTCCCAAAGCACTGCCCATCTGCCACCTTTATCACAAGCCCCAAATCCGGGCCTAGAAATTAGGCAAACCCAGTCCTCCACCACACAAGCCAGGGGAGCTTCGAGTATCGCAACCTGGATCATAGCCGTGGTCTTGGTTTCTCTCACTATTCTCCTGGTTTTGGTCCTCACTTCCAGTTCTCCAGAATCTGCCTGTGTCCTTACTCTGGCTTTGCTTCTTCTCTAAGCCCCATACACGTCCCTTTTACCACTGACAGATTTTGCTTCCCTGGTTTTGACATTCAGCATTCTCTCCTGCAGGGCTTCTCCACCTTGGCACTATTGGCATTTGGGTCTGGATAATGCTTTCTGTGGCAACTGTCCTGTTGTAAGATGTTAAGCAGCATCTCTGACTTCTGCCTACCAGATGCCAGTAACACCCCATCATTGTCAAATGTCTCCTGGGGCACAATATGGCACCTGGATGATAAACACTGATCTTGTACTTGTCATCTTGGTGCTATGAAAACTAGCTCTCAATGGTTTCAGCTCTCCAAAGGAAACCAGTGTGCATGAGGTGTTGACTTCATCTGAGTTCTCCTGTGAACCTGGTGAAGTTCTGGCTGACCAAGAATTGCTCCATCAAGACTTGCCTGAAGAATTCTAAGCAGTTTAAATCCAAAAATAGGCCTCATCTGGCTGGCCAAAGACAAAACATATGGTTGAACATTAATTTATCCAATTTTTAATATGCTAGCAAGACTCAGTGATCAAATTAACTTTTTCGTCTTTTGCTCATATTTAGGGGCTTATACTCAACCCAGTCACTGGGGAGCCAGTAGTGACCAGAGGACACAGTTGAAATGAGGCACAGTTAGGAAAAACTAGGCTATTTAATGTCCATATTGAATAGCTTTGCAAGTTACTCAAAAACTTCCCCATAGACTTGGTTCTAACAGGACTGCTCAAGGCCAAGGGTTTGTTTTTTGGGGTCTGGGGGAGTCATCTTTACAATTTTGATATTCTGTTACAATGACTTGCCTCTAGAAGGAGGGTTGTATCACAATCACGTCAATATATGGAACCCAGCCTTTATAAAAATAAGCTTTGATAGAAAGGAAAATGGCAACACTAAGGCAGTCTGGTAGAATACTACAAGGAGGCAGCTTTTATGGGGATGACAAAATAAGGCGTGAAAACAGAAAACTTGGTCCTATGCAAGGTGAGGTCCTACCCTGGCTTCATTGCTACCCTACAATTCTTAATTCCACTTAACGTCTGTTCTAAGGTGGCCACATTTACAAATGTTTACAACCCCACAGTGAGAAAACAAGGTGTGTTCGTTCATTTTCATGCTGCTGATAAAGATATTCCTAAGACTGGGAAGAAAAGAGATTTAATTCAACTTAACAGTTCCACAGGGCTGGGGAGGCCTCAGAATCACGGCAGGAGGTGAAAGACACTTCTTACATGGTGGTGGCCAAAGAAAATGAGGCAGACGCAAAAGTGGAAACCCCTAATAAAACCATCAGATCTCATGGGGCCCATTAACCATAAGGAGAATGCTATGGGAAACACTGGCCCCATGATTCAATTACCTCCCCCTAGGTCCCTCTCACAACACGTGGGAATTCTGGAAGATGCAATTCAAGTTCAGATTTGGATGGGAACACAGCCCAAACTGTATCACAAGAGAAAGAAGACCAGAAGCTAGCCCATCTCCAACAACTAGTATGTTGTGTTTACATAGCTTTGAGTTTTTCAGACGCCCCAAGATCCTAGAAGGGAGAGGGATCAGAAAGGAATTACAAGGGGTTTGTAGAGGAAATCTACGGTTGGTGCTGTAAGAATTATTTTGTCTCCACAAATTAGAAAACTGCAAAGTTCTCATGCTCATACCTTCTTGAAATTCAAATGTACTTTTCATTCTCAAGGTGGAGAATTTAGAGGTTTCTTGAGAAAAATTAATTTTTAATGAAAGCATGAGAAATTGTTTTCAAACTTATTACACATCTAAAGTTCATTCCAACCCCCACCCCCACCCCCCCTTTTTAAAAAATAATTTCAGCTTTTATTTTCGATTCAGGGGGTACATGTGCAGGTTCGTTACATGACTATCTTGCACGATGCTGAGCTTTGGAATAAGAAACATCCTGTCACCCGGGTAGTGAGCATGGTATAAAACAGATCCCTTTTCAACCCTTGCTTCTCCTTCCTTCCTTCTCTAGGAGTCCCCAGTGTCTACTGCTATCATTCAAGGTGGAGTATTTGTAAAGAATATAGAATTTAATTAGGAACTATTAGGTTGGTGCAAAAGTAGGTGCAGTTTTTGCCATTACTTTCTTTTTTTTTGAAATGGAGCCTCACTCTGTTGACAGGCTGGAGTGCAGTGGTGTGATCTCAGCTCACCGCAACCTCTGCCTCCTGGGTTTAAGTGATTGTTCTGCTTCCACCTCCCGAGTAGCTGGGAGTACAGGCGTATGCTACCACACTTCGCTAATTTTTGTGTTTTTAGCAGAGATGGGGTTTCACCATGTTGCCCAGGATGGTCTCGATCTCTTGACCTCATGAATCGACCTGATTCAGCTTCCCAAAGTGCTGGGAATACAGGCGTGAGCCACCACACTCGGCATGTCATTACTTTTCATGGTAAAACCGCAATTACTTTTGCACCAACCTAACAAAACTCAGAACACCATATTTACTCAGAATGCATGCGAAATGGCACGCTAGTCACCATTAAGCCTCTCTGAACAAGGGAAAAGGTTGGCAGGAGGATTGCTCAGCCAGTTCCAGGGCATGAATGTTGCCTTGGGAAGAAATATCTTGTTCTTCAAAAAAAAAAAAAAAAAAAAAATGCAATGGCTTTGAAGATTTTCCTGTTTTGAAATCCTATCAGTTCTAAAAATCAAGATATTTCCTCTAGCTTATTTATGTTAGAAGAATGTTCCTGATTGATATTTCTTTTACAAAGCCATTGAGCATCTTGGGATAAGGAGTTACCGCAAGCTGCCTGTTTGGGCACAGGCTTTGCTATTTGCTTTTTTATTTCAGGTCCTTGAAAGGAAACTTTGACTCCTTGTTCTGATTCCTGGGCTACACATGGAAGCTACCAGTGGCAATGTAAAAGACTCCTTCTATTTTCAAAGATCCTGGTTATTTCTTGTGCAATTACTAGTTATTATTTGAGATTAAATAAAATTAAGGCTTGTTTTTTCCTTCACAGTGTTTTTTGGGCATCACACTTAAATTAGCGCACGCTAATTCCAATACATCATAAATACTTATGGAGAGATTGGTTCACAGAGAGGTTTAAGAGTGTGTCTTCATTTTAAAGGGAAATACTTACTTTAAAGTTTTATAGACATTGAGCTTCCTGCCTCTTTGGTAAGAAAATAGCACATTGTGAAATGAGTTTTTAAAACAAGCAACCGATTCTTCAACTGTTTTTTCTTCAGCCTTATCTTTCCCGGTTATTTATGAGCCTGCAGTCATTCCAAGACACCATTGTAAATAAGTTGTAAAATGTGGTGACATTTTTCAGGCTCAAATGCGTAAATGTAAATGAAACATGTTCTTGTCTCCAGCAGCCAATCTCTCGTTCCTTAATGGAACAGAACCCAGATACATACCTATGATCATCAGGAACTTACCTTTCTGTTGATCTTCCATTCAACTAATAGTTACTGACGTCCTGTTACGTACTAGGTACTGAAGATACAGCAGTGAGCAAAACCAGTCATGGTCCTTGTCCTCAAGCGGCTTACAGTGCGGGGAGAAAATTATAATGTAAAAAGAAAACACGAGGCAATACAACATAGAAAGCACAGGCACAAGGAAGGAGGGTATGGTTCTGGGAAGGCTTCTTGGTGGGAGCAACCAGACAGCAAAACAGGCTTGGCCAGGACAGACATGAGTCTGACATCCAGCTGGCTGATGACGGAGCTACAAGTGGCTTCGCCTCCAGAATCCTGGAGATGGGTACTGAGCCATTTACCCTTCAGTGAAGTCCATCCTAAAATTCAGGGCTAACTAAACAGAGTTGTTTACTTTTTTCTGTAAAGAAAATAGGGCTCCCCCTGTTGCTCACTCTCATATCCTCTCTCATGTGTTCTTTCAAATTATTAGTCAACCACTTCACTCAGCACATAGTGACCTAGAACTGTGGTAGAACCTTATTCTCCCATGAGACTGAGGTAAAGTAACAGTTGATCACTTAAAATCTTTTTAAATTAATAATAGTTTTGTTTTACTTTATTTTATTTTATTTTATTGAGATAGAGTCGCACTGTCCCCCTGGCTGGAGAGCAGTGGTCAATCTCCCAGCTCACTGCAACCTCCACCTCCCAAGTTCAAAGGATTCTCCTGCCTCAGTCTTCTAAGTAGCTGGAATTCCAGGCATGCACCAACACACCCAGCTAAGTTTTGTATTTTTAGTAGACACAGGGTTTCACCATGTTGGCCAGACCGGTCTCAAATTCCTGACCTCAAGTGATCCTCCCACTTCAGCCTCCCAAAGTGTTTGGATTACAGGCATGAGCCACCATGCCTGGCCTAAATTAATAATCTTTTTAAATGGCAACTCATAATTGTGAATATTTATGCAGTACAATATAATGTTTTGACACATTTATTCAATACGAAGTGATTAAAGCAAGATAACTAACATATCCGTTGCCTCAATTAATTATCATGTTTGTGGTAAGACATTTAAATTTACTCTCAGCAATTTGAAATATACAATTTATTTATATTAACTATAGTAATGATATTGTGCAATAAATCTCAAAAACTTACTCCTCCTGTGTAAATGACACTTTGCACACTTTCACCAGTATCTCTTCATTTCTTCTTCTCCTTTCCCCAACCAGTCTCTGGTACACCCTTCTACTCTCTACTTCTATGAATTTAATTTTTCAAAATTCCACCTGTAAGTGAGATGATGTGATACGTGCGTTTCTGTGCCTGGCTTATTTCATTCAGCATAACGTCCTCCGGGTTCAAGTGCTACATTAAAACAATATATGCATGAAAAATATCATTTTACCTCGAAATACACACACGTAGATTGGTTAGCCAGTGTTTGTAATGGAGAGGCAAGGACTTCTCTGTGAGTATGGACAATACTCAATAACTGCAATACCATCCAGTGGAACCCTCCAAGATAATGAAACATTCTATACCTGTCATAATACAGTCATCCCAAGCCATGTGCCGCTGTAGCTACATAGCATCTTTGTTATCTTCTCTGCATAGATCACATCCATATGCCTCCTCTCTGATTTCAGTTTTGGTTGCTTTAAATGAAATGAGAACATAAAGAAACAGTGACATATTCCAAGAGCAGAATCCTCTTAAACTTGAATATTTTTTTTTTCTAATTTTTTTCCCAGGTCTTTCACCACACCTAATCTGATTATTGCTTCCTTTAGCAATTTGCATCTTTTTGGTCTTTTGATACCTTCAGTTCCCATCTTCCCCTCCCACTCCTGCCTAGTTCCTCTCTTGAGATGGTTGGTTTCTTACCTGGACAGAGTAGGGGGTAGATGGGAATGGGTTCTAGTGGACGGAGTGTCTGTAGAGTTTTCTTATTTTGAGCTGGGGAAGAGCGATATGAGACCAGCACCTGAAAACCTGGAGATAAAGATTGTTAATGACACATTTGCGAAAACAGTGTAATCTGTGGGCTACAAGAACTCCTGAGGTGAGACAGTATCAGTCCTATCTCAGTATACCCAGTATCCATGGCTCCTAGAGGCCACGAAGACACTGAACAGATGAACTTAATTTTTTACATCTGTGAAGCCAGAAGAGGACAGACACTATGGCACAGAGGGGCTCTTCTTAGGCCCTCAGCATGGGACTGCTGTCTACCTTCTACCGCAGCCTCCCCTTTTCCACCTTCCTGCTATGGGAAACATTCCTTTATCTTCTGCCAGTCAGAGGTCAGCCTCTACTTGGGGTCCTGTGACAAGGAGACCTCTGACTGTTTTCAAATAACACAGCAAGGGAAACTCAGCATCCAAAGAAAGACCAACCCAAACAAACGAAACACCTGGCCAGTGAACAGAAAGAAGCTTGTAAAGATAACAGAGAACCAAGCAAATAAAGAAGGACACTTAAGGGGAATCAAATGCATACCAACAAGAATGTCTGGACCAGGACATACGATTTCTCCATTGAATATGGTTGCCAGAATTAAAGCAACTACATACAAACAACTACAAGACACCCCATTAAATTTGAATTTCACATAAATAGTCAAGAAATTTAGTATATTATGTCCCATGCTATAGTCAACATACTTAAACGAAAATTTTATTCACTGTTTATCTGATATTCAAATTTAATCAGTTGTTCTGTATTTCATCTGGCAACTGTTCCACTGAACAATTCGGTAGATGAGTTAAAGAGAGAACAGTCATTGGAGAGATATGAACTAGTGACTAGAAAACACATTGAGAAAAAATTCTCACCACATGGGTCAAGCAACATGGTGGACAAATAAGAGGAAAGATGAGACTTGGGACTGGATCCAGGAGTCCTATTATGAACAGTGACATGGACTTCAGGAAAAGAGGAAACAAAGGAGAGGGAATAATTTTAAAGCATGTAATACAAAAAAATTATTCCTAAGCAGAAGGGACCCTGGAGTCGAGAGACAGAAAGGACTCTAGAGTTCTAGACTTGATGAATAAAGAAAAACACTCACTTGGGCACGTCCTGGTAAGATTCCCAAAAGTTTAAAACAAAAACAAAAACAAAAAGCTGACAAGCTAATTGACAGAAAGTACACATTATCCGCAAAAAGAAAAATTAGCCTCTGACTTCTTACTGACAATACTGGAAGCCACGAGACAATGGAAATGACCTTTGCCAATAGCTAAGCCGAAAGCAACTTATGGCCCTCTACGTATCCAAGACGGTATTCACCAACCAGGGCAAAAGAAGGAAACTACTAACACACAAGAATGTGAAGAGTATGCCACCAGCAATTCCCACCTAAAGAAAACAATCAAGCAAAAATCTTCAAACGAGAAAATCAGATTGAGATCTCAAGACGTAGGAAGATGAGAGGAAAGAAAACACCGATGAAAAATGAACCCAGTATAGACAGGTTAAGTGGATGTTAATGTCTATTGGGGGATTTGGTAGTGTAAATGCTACGTAAGTCCTTTGGAAATAGGAGGGACATGCAGCAAGGAAAATTCCAATTATAATCTGGGACTAAAATCCTAGAGAATTCCAGGAAAATCTAGGAGTTATAGGTGGAGTGGGAGAAAAGATGTAAAAATGTTCCAAAGATCTCACCTTAGGGAGTGGGATGGGATGATGAGGAGAAAAGAGAGAAAGGAATCATTTTAGAGATTTCATCTCTTATAGGGTCAAGGGACACAGGGAGATGACCATGGTGGAGGAACAATGTACCTTTCTGGAGGAAATACTGGAATCTCAGTTGCAAAAAAAAAAGAAAAAGAAAAAAAAAGTACACAGATGTCTAATGAGCACAAGAAAACAACAGAACAGAAGAAAAATTTCAATCAAACATCTAAATTAACAAGGAGAAAACAGAAGGAAAATAGAATGAATAGCAATCCAATGAAATCAAAAAATAATGAGGAAAACAAGAAGAGATATTGATAACTAATAATTATGAAGTAATACGAATTCTGAGGTAATGTAAAAATAAGATTAGGCATATCAGTCTTTATGCTAAAGAAAAATTAAAAATAAAGGGATGGACAAACACATGCCAGGAAAACACAGTAAAAAACAAAAGAGGAAAGAAACCAGTAATACCAGAAAAGATGGAATTTAAGGCTAAAACACTAAGTGCTAAAACAGGGACTCTATTTATTACTAACGCAATGATCTATATAGATTCTTGTTTTGTGAAGCTAACTGCAGAAGCGAAGGAAAAAGACAAGCTCTTGGAACGTATCAGAGCTCAGGAAATGAAACTGACAAGCAGAGTCCAGGGACAAAATGTCAGAAGGAAGGTGAACAGTTAGAAATTAAAACTGGCCGGGCGTGGTGGCTCACGCCTGTAATCCCAGCACTTTGGGAGGCCGAGGCGGGCGGATCACGAGGTCAAGAGATCGAGACCATCCTGGTCAACATGGTGAAACCCCGTCTCTACTAAAAATACAAAAAATCAGCTGGGCATGGTGGCGCGTGCCTGTAATCCCAGCTACTCAGGAGGCTGAGGCAGGAGAATTGCCTGAACCCAGGAGGCGGAGGTTGTGGTGAGCCGAGATCACGCCATTGCACTCCAGCCTGGGTAACAAGAGCGAAACTCCGTCTCAAAAAAAAAACAAAAGAAAAAAAAAAAGAAATTAAAACTGACATCGGCAAAATGGTGGAATCAGAGCTTTCTACCACTATCACGCCTCACTCCACAGAATCATTAACCTTAACAATTACCAACAGAGAGGAGTATCTTTGAGGAGTCCAGAGGGAAAGTTTCAGCACACTATTGGTGCAAAAATTCTGAGGCTAGGTGCACTGAAGAGGGTAACAAGAACAGTTAATACTATCCACGTCTTCCCTCCTCCAAGGCAGCACAGCTCAGTGGCAAAAAAAGATCCCCTTTAACCACAATTTGTCCCGTGGGGAAAGTGAGAGCACAGTGGTGGTGAATGCCCAGCTTCCCCAGTCATGCAAGACATGGTTCATGAAGACCACTTCTTTCCCATCCCAGCCACAATACTGAGGTGATCGCCATGGCTGAGTAGTGGAGAGAGAATGTTCCTAGGAAGAGAGGCTGCAGATCCTACCAACCACTCCAGACTCCGTCAGGAAACCCATCCATGAGCCACTTGGGATGCCTTGCTTGTGCATACCTCCCAACTGACCCAAAGGCATCCCAAACACGGCTTATGCCTCAACACCATCTTCCCCAGACCAGACTACCAAGCATGCCCCTGCGGACGGCATTGCAAGCATCTTACACACAGAGGCAGCTCAATTTTGTGGGATTGAAGGAATGTACACAATATGAGGGTTTCAAGACACCATCCTAGGAAAAACAAACAGGAGACTCTGAGCACCTGACTTGGCTTTCCAGGGTCAAGAGTAGACATACAACCTAAAGAAATCCCCTTCGAGGACCGGGACACAGTGGCTCACACCTGTAATTCCAGCACTTTGGAAGGTCGAGGCGCATGGATCACTTGAGGTCAGGAGTTTGAGACCAGTCTGGCCAACAATGTGAAACCCCATCCCTACTAAAAACACAAAAATTAGCTGGGTGTGGTGGTACAAATCTGTAGTCCCAGCTATTCTGGAGGCTGAGGCAGTAAAGTTGTTTGATCCCAGGAGGCAGAGGTTCCAGTGAGCCAAGTTTATGCTGCTGTATTCCAGCCTGGGTGATTGAGCAAGACTCCATTAAAAAAGAAAAAATTCAGGCCGGGCACGGTGGCTCAAGCCTGTAATCCCAGCACTTTGGGAGGCCGAGGCGGGTGGATCACAAGGTCAAGAGATCGAGACCATCCTGGTTAACAGGGTGAAACCCCGTCTCTACTAAAAATACAAAAAATTAGCTGGGCATGGTGGCGCGTGCCTATAATCCCAGCTACTCAGGAGGCTGAGGCAGGAGAATTGCCTGAACCCAGGAGGCAGAGGTTGCGGTGAGCCGAGATTGTGCCATTGCACTCCAGCCTGGGTAACAAGAGCGAAACTCCGTCTCAAAAAAAAAAAAAAAAGAAAGAAAAGAAAAGAAAAAATCCCCTTAGAGGGAACAAGAGGCGTACAGTAGATGTATCCATAGAAAAGATCTAAGAGTGCCACGAAATTCCTAGCTGGGCTGTTTGGTGGAGATAGTTCTCTCCCAAGAACAGTCAGTGAAGACTGGAGGAGATGACCACTTCTTCAAATGAGAAGATAGCAACATGAAATGTAAAGCAGCATGAAAAATCAAGGAAAAGGAGAAGAGGGTGTGGGAAAAAAGAAAAGAAATCAAGAAAACATGACACCACCAAAAGAACAGAGTAATATTCTAGTAACCGACCCCAAAGATAAGGAGATCTATAATTACCTGAAAAAATTTCAAAATAATTTAAGAAAGCTCAGTGAGCTGTAAAACAAACAAACAAAAAAAGAACCACAGATGACAACATTATCAAAAAAATAAATAAATGAAACAAGAAGTTCAATAAAGAAACATAAATCATTTTAAAACAACCAAATGAAAATTCTGGAATTGAAGCAAACAATGAATAAAATGAAAAAAACTGCAGCAGAGAAGGGCAATGGCAAGCATGTTTAGGCAAAAGAAGTCATCTGTAAACTCAAAGACAGGTCACTAAAAAATAGCTAGACAAAGAAGAAAAAAGAAAAAACGATGAAAATGAATGAAGAACACCTATGAGATTCATTTGATGCCTTCAAAAGGGCTACCAGTCACATTCTAGAAGTCTCAGAAGAAGGTATAAAGAAAGGGGCAGAGTGCTTATTGAAAGAAATGGTGGCTGAAACCTTCCCATATCTAGTGAGATTATGGACATCCAGATTCATGAAGCTCAAAAGTCTCCAATCAGGTAAACTCAAACAAGTCTTTACCAAGACATATTTTAATCAAACTGTAGAAAATCAAAGACAAAAAAAGGATTTGGAAAGCAGCAAGAAAGAAGAGGTTCCTCACATACAAGGGAACTCTCATAAGGATATCATCAAATTTCTCAGCAGAAACTGCAGTCCAGGAGACAGTGGGATGACATAGTCACAGTGCTTAAAGGAAAATAACTGTCCAAGAATACTGCACCTGGGAAAGCTGTCCTTCAGAAATGAAGAGATAAAGACTTTCCAAGATAAACAAAGCCGAGGAAGTACATCACTGCTAGACCTGCCTTACAAAAAATACTAAATGAAGTTCCTCCAACTGAGACAAAAGAACACTAATTAGTAAGATGAAAACAAAGAAAATTATAAAACTCACTGCTAAAAGCGAGTATATAGTCAAATTCAGAATACTTTAATACTGTAATTGTGGTATGTAGATCACTTATAACCCTAGTATAAAGGTCAAAAGACAGAAGTATTAAAACAATAATAGCTACAATAATGATAGATACACAATATTAAAATACGTAAATAGTGACATCAAAAACATAAAATGTGAGGGAGAGGGAGTAAAAGTGCTGCTAAGTTTTCTATGCAATCAAAGTTAAGATGACATCAGCTTAAAATTAACTGTTATAACTATGAAATGTTTTATATAGGCCTCATGATAACCACAAAGCAAAAACCTAGAAGAGATACACAGAAGATAAAGAGAAAGGAACGAAAGCACACCACTATAAAAAACAATCAAATCACCGGGCGCAGTGGCTCACGCCTGTAATCCCAGCACTTTGGGAGGCCGAGGTGGGTGGATCATGAGGTCAAGAGATCGAGACCATCCTGGTCAACATGGTGAAAGCCTGTCTCTACTAAAACTACAAAAATTAGCTGGGCATGGTGGCATGTGCCTGTAATTCCAGCTACTCAGGAAGCTGAGGCAGGAGAATTGCCTGAACCCAGGAGGCGGGGGTTGTGGTGAGCCGAGATCACGCCATTGTACTCCAGCCTGTGTAACAAGAGTGAAACTCCATCTCAAAAAAAAAAAAAAAATCAAATCACAAAAGAAGACAGCAAGAGAGGGACAAAGGAATAAAGCATCTTTAAAAAAAAAATAGCCAGAAAACAATTAACAAAATAACAACAGTAAGTCCTTACCTATCACTAATTAACTTGAATGTAAATAAATTAAATGCTCCTGTCAAAAGATCTACAGTGGCTGATGGACACAACAAAAAGCAAAACAAAACAAAAAACAGGGCCAGGTGGTTCATGTCTGTAATCTCAGCACTTCGGGAGGTCAATGCAGGAGGATCACTTGAGGCCAGGAGTTTGAGATCAGTCTAGGTAACACAGCAAGACCCTTTCTCTACAAAAAAAAAATACAAATAAAATTATTAGCCAGGAATGGTGGTATGTGTCTGTAGCTCTAGCTATCTGGGAGACTGAGGCAAGGAGTTCAAGATTACAGTAAGCTGTGATCATACCACTACACTCCAGCCTGGGTGACAGAGTTAGACCCTATCAAACAAACAACAACAACAACAAAAAGACCACCTTTCACTCAACAATATGCTACCTACAAGAGACTCACTTCAGCTTTAAGGACACATGCAGATGGAAAATGAAAAAGATACTTCATGCAAAAAAAAAAACAAAAACAAAAAAGAGCACAGCAGCCATACTTATATCACACAAAATAGACTTTAAGTCAAAAACTGACAGAGACAAAGTAGATCATTGTATGATGATAAAGGGGTTAATTCTTGAAGAGGACTGACAATTATAAATATATATGTGTCCAACACCAGAGAACCAAAATATGTAAGGCAAATATTAATAGACACAAAGAGAGAAACAGGCAGCAATACAATAAGAGCAGGGGGCTTCAGTACCCCACTTTGAATGAGGAGATCATCCAGACGCAAAGTCAATAAGTAAACATTAGACTTGAACTACACTTTAGACTAAATGGACCTTACAGACATATATTCTTGCTGTGTTGTCTAGACTGGTCTCAAACCCCTGGGTTTATGAGCCACTGTGCATGGTCCTTGCTTTGTTTTTCCATTCAGAAGTAGAACACACATTCTTCCCAGATGCACAGAGAGCATTATCTAGGATAGATCATACGTGAGCCATCTGTCTTAGCCAGTTACCCAGGCTGCTATAACAGAATATCTTAGACTGGTTACTTTATAAATAATAGAAATTTACTTCTCACAGTTCTGGAGGCTGGAAATTCCAAGATTAAGTCCCCAGGAGATTCCATGTCTGATGAAATCATGCGCTTTGCTTCACAGATGACTCCTCTTGCCACACCCTCACATAGCAGGAGAAGGCAGGTCCCGTCAGCCTTTTCTTGTAATGGCACTAATCCCATTTGTGAGGGCAAATCCCTCATGACCTATCACCTCATAAAGGCCCCTCCTCCTCATACTATCATAATGGGGATTCAGTTTCAACATATGAATTTTGACTATAGCAGTCACAAACCAAGCCTCAACATATTTGAGAAGATTGACATCTATTATATATCTTTTCCAACCATAATAGTACAAAACTAGAAATGAATAGCAGGAGGAAAATTGTAATCTTCACAAATAGGTGGAAATTAAACAACCTGCTCCTCACCCGATTATATCAATGGATCCAGAAAAAGCATTTGATAAAATCCAACATCAGTTCATGATAAAAACTCTCAGTAAACACGGAATAGAGCGGAACTTCCTCACGTTGATAAAGAATAAATAGCACGCTCCTAAACAACCAATGAGTCAAAGAAGAAATCAAAAGAGAAATTTTAAAATATCTTGAGACAAACAAAAATGGGAATACAGTATGCCAAACTTTATGAGATGCAGCAAAAGCAGTTCTAGGAGGAAAGTTTATAGCAATAAATGCCTACATGGGGGGAAAAACAAGATCTCATATAAGCCACCTAACTCTACACCTCAAGGTAAACAAAGAACACACTAAGCCCCTAGTTAGTAAAAAGGAAATAAAGATCAGTGCAAAAATAAATCAAATAGAGAGCAGAAAAACAGTAGAAAAGATCAAGAAAGCTAAGGGTTTGTTTTCTGAAAAGATAAACAAAATGGACAAACCTTTAGCTAGACTAAAAGAAGAGTCAAATAAAATAAAAACTGAAAGAGGAACTATTACAACCAATAACAGAATTCAAAAAATTAAAAGAGACTACTATAAGCATTTATATGTCAACACATCATATAACCTAGAAGAAATGAATAAATTCCTAGAAACATATAACCTATTAAGACTGAATCATGGCCGGGCTCGGTGGCTCAAGCCTGTAATCCCAGCACTTTGGGAGGCTGAGGCGGGTGGATCACGAGGTCGAGAGATCGACACCATCCTGGTCAACATGGTGAAACCCCGTCTCTACTAAAAATACAAAAAAATTAGCTGGGCATGGTGGCCCGTGCCTGTAATCCCAGCTACTCAGGAGGCTGAGGCAGGAGAATTGCCTGAACCCAGGAGGCAGAGGTTGCGGTGAGCCGAGATCGCGCCATTGCACTCCAGCCTGGGTAACAAGAGCGAAACTCCGTCTCAAAAAAAAAAAAAAAAAAAGACTGAATCATGAAATAGAACTTAGAAAAGACAAATTAAAATTACACGCTTTGCTCTCATGGATAACTGGGAGCTGAACAATGAGAACACAGGGACACAGGCAGGGGAACACTACACCCTGGGGCTTGTCAAGGGGTGGGATCAGGGGAGGGAGACCATCAGGAAAAACAGCTAATGTGTGGTGGGCTTAATACCTTGGCAATGGGTTGATGGATACAGTAAACCACTGTGCCACACATTTACCAAATCTGCACATTCTACACATTTACCCTGGAACCTAAAATTTTAAAAATTGCATGCTCTAATTAATAAAGTAACAAAAATTATAGAAAATACATAAATAACCAAAAGTAGGAAAAGTAAAAATTCCAAAAACTGGAAAACATTTCACAAGTTTGATTAAGAAAAAAGGATAGGGACATTATAAATGCAGGATTCCGAATGCTTAAAAAATATATATATACTATATATATATTTTTTATATATATACATATATTTTATATATATATATACACATATATATTTTTTGAGATGGCGTCTCACACTGTTGCCAGGCTGCCGTGCAGTGGCGGGATCTCAGCTCACTGCAATCTCTGCCTCACAGGTTGAAGCGATTCTCCTGCCTCAGCCTCCCAAGTAGCCGGGATTACAGTCACCGGCCATCACACCCAGCTAATTTTTTTTTCTTTGTATTTTTAGCAGAGACGGGGTTTCACTATGTTGGTCAGGCTGGTCTCAAACACCTGACCTTGTGATCCACCAGCCTCAGCCTCCCAGAGTGTTGGGATTACAGGCGAGAGCCACTGCGCCCAGCCACAAATATTATAAGAAAATATTACTGCAAATTGTTTTTAAAACTTTTAGGAAACAAATGAGTTTCTAGAAATTAATGTTTATTACCCAAACTAACCACCCCCAAAATGGAAAAGTTGAATAAATCATTATGATGGAAGAAATAAAATGATTAAATGTCTACCTTTGTACAAGGGTTTAGGACAACATAGATTTATACTTCCAAAATATATAAAACCAATATTAACTATTTCAGCCTGCAGAAAAAGACAGAAAACTGCTTGATACATTTTATTAGTCCAACGTCACTTTTAACACCAAAACCCAACAAAGATTTAAAAAATTAAACACAGAATAAGATTTATCTAGAAAAACAAACCTCTTTGTTTTTGCACTCATATTCCATTAGTGTGTGTCATGTTTAATTAAATTGTATGAATACAATAAAAGTTCAATCAGTCTAAAAAGGATTAGGAACAAACAAAACTGACTTTTGAAGAGGATATTATACAATTATGCCAAAATAGCACTGCGCAACAAATCACCCAAAACTCAAAGTGTCTATAACCACAAACACTTATTCTCATGCTCATGGGTCTACAGGTCCACTGCAGTCTGGCTTGTCTAGGCTGGCCGTGGAGAGTGGCTTTGCTTTAAGCTGTAGGTCAGCTGGGCTGAATTTCCTGCTATGGGATTCAATCACAACTTTATCAGTTGTCTCTCATTCTTCTTGGACCAGTGACTTCTCAGGGTTTGTTCTCCCCGTGCAAAAGCCAAGCTAAATCACACAAGCAGATTTAAGGCCTCTCTCCACATCAAGTCTGCTAGCCTTCCTTTGGCCAAAGAAGGTCACGTGGCCACGCCAAATTCAATGACACAGGAAGGTGTATTCCACCCTCAGTGAGAGCAGGTACGTTGAATGATGGTCCCAACTACCACAATAAGCCTACAACTCAACTAATTGAAGCTATAAATATAAAACTCAACTGCTGAAAGCCCTAGTATTCAAAAAAAGAAAAAAAACAACTTAGCTTATTAGCCCCAAATGTTTATCATGCTGAGGACAGACAGAATGAAGAAAGATTGCAAAGTCTGTGAATCGCTTAAGCAAACAGGGCTAAAAGGGTTGCCGAAACACTGCATATTGGGTTGGAGTGTTTCTTCCTCATATAACACTAATTTTCAAAATGGTTATAGATTCTTCTTGGGTATTATGTCTTAAAATGGAATGTGGGTATTCATTTAGTGTAACTGTGTAAGCAATGGCCACTTGTACTGCAAATAACCAGGTCTGTCTCCCTTTAAACTGTAAGCTCCTTGAATACAGAGCTCCTTTCAACTCTATGTCCTCAGCACCTAGCATTGTGCCTGGTATGTCACAGGCACCTCATCAATTCTTGAAGAGAGTGAATAATGGGCCTTCTTGGCCTATCCCAAGGCTGTGATGGGCAATAAGGCTCCGGACTTCACTTGGATGGCCCTGCCTTTGGAAACTGCCTCCCCAGTCCAGATTTGAGTTATTGGGAGTTTCCAGTTCTATACAGAATGGCTCTCTCGCCAGGGCTTTAGATCCTGTCTCTTAAGACATCTCCTCTTAAACTTAAATTTGTTAAAACCCCAGACCCATTCTTTCTTTCAGCAAGACAGAGTAAGGCTCACTGACTTTTCTTCCGGCTTCCTTTGTCTTCTGATGAATCTGCCTTTCTCATATCTCTGTCAGTGCAATTCAACATTCACTGAGCACCTACTACATGCCTGACCCTTCCCTGGGAAACTGGAGATGGCAAACCAACATCTGTTTCAAAGGAAGTTACATCCTCTTATGCGAAATCATTCCTTCAACCTCTAAATAAAATGTCTCAGTTTACATTTGCGACCCTGATTTTCCAGCTATACTTATTTATTAGGTGGCAAAGATTTCCCAAAACTAACTTCTTAGTGGTTGCATAACTAACATTCCTTTCTTCTAAAAGAGTCCTCTCTGATAGAAATATAATGCCTAACACAAATGTGATTTTTAAACTTTAGCAGCCAGGATAAAAAAAAAAAAGGTAGTAAGAAACAGGAGAAATTTAACTTACTAATATAGTTAATTCAACCCAGTATCTCTGAAGTATTATCTTTTAGTACATAATCAATATGAAATAATTTTTTCCAGCCTCTGTGTTCAAGATCATCGATATGAAATGATAACAGTTTACATTTCTTCACGTTAAGTCTTGAAGTCTGATGTGTATTTCACATTTATAGCATATCTCAGTTTGGATTACCTACATTTCAAGTGCCCAGGAACCACATGTGGCTACCATATTGGGCAGCAGAGTTATTAAAAATCAGTGTATTCCTGTAGAGGTGTGTTCCACAGTTGTTCCCACTCAAATTTACTGACAGGGCTATTGTTTCAAATGTATGTGTACTCATGTTAGTTCTGTCACAGAGACTTGAGTAAAGTTTTCCCATTTATTAATAGTAACTTATTGAGAGCCTTATATGGTAGATGTTTTAAATAAGTTATTTCATCTAAACCTAACTTAAAAGTAGATATAATTATTCTCATTTACAGATGGTAAAACTGAGACACACAGAGGTAAAACTTGCCTAATGTCATACAGCTAGAACGTACCTAGCTTATTCCTTCCTCCACAGCAGGTAGAGGTAACGTGGTATGCTGTGAGGGGCCAGGTAGCTCCCAGTTTAGCCTTTGTGGGCCACGCATTCATTGTGGCAACCTCTCAACTATGCTGTTGTGGTGAGAAAGCAGCCATAGACAGTATGTGAACAGATGGGTGTGGTTGTGTTCCAGTAAAACTTTATCTACAAAAGCTGGCGGCAGGATGGATTCAGTGTTTGGGCTGTAGTTTGTCAACTCTGATCTACATCATGTTTTTACTTTATTTAACTCTAGAACTTCTCAAGACATTTGGAAAATGATTATTCTGGACATCCCGAAGGTCATCATTGTATGCATAAATTCTCAGAATGAAATGACAGACAAAGGCTTAAAGTTTGAGACAGCTCAGAGAAATGGGGAAAAAAAAAAAAAATCCCACTGAAGTCCATTCTTTTAAATATCATCTGACCTAATCCTTGATGGATGGGGTATCTTCCTATCCTCAGACTTCACCAGTGGGTGTTAAATTCTCATACCTTCACCCTGTCGTCCACAGACTAAGTGCTCAGTTTGTGCCCATTCTACCACACATGTTCAGCACATCCTCAATCTGAGTGTGCTGGCCTCTCAGTTACCCAAACGAACAACTACCCAGAAGAACTGAAGGTCATCCTCTGAGAGTCAAACTGTGACTCAAGACACACAAATTGGAGCAAATATCTATGAATTCATCTTAAAGACCCACAATGACTTGTAGGCCCTAACATTAAAATATGCCTAACTTGTTGGCAGGATGGATGGATGGATGGACTGACAGAGAGATGACTGAAAGATGATAAATCACTGATGATACATAGTTGATAGGTGGTTGATAGATGACAGATAGATACATAATTTATGATCAATAGATGATAGATTAATTGATGATGGATATGTGGTTGGTAGAGAGATAGCTGATAGATGATTGATAGATACATAGATCAGATTAGGATGGACAGATAGATAAATAGATAGATGAGTGAGAATATTTAACACTCAACACAAAGAGTGCTCAGCAACAGAGAGAAGAGAGTTACAAGGCAGTATTGGAGCTTCCCATCTCAGAGTCATCTAGGGAGCAAGCTGCCCTTTCACCTATCACAAAAATCTCATTCATCTGTCAGATACATCCCTGCTGTGAGGCTAGACCCAGCAGACCAAAGCAGTAAACTTCCAGTCACACAACCAACTTCACTTTATTCTCATTCCCAGTCATCTTCTGATTATACTTTAGTTTCCCATGAAGGTTTTTTGAACAAAAGAATGTCCTAATCAAGTTCTGCCAGCTGCCTTATCTCCCCAACATGTTTCTTATTATAAACCAATAAACTACTATCTGTTCGATGCCTTGGTCTCTAATAGCCTTGTTCGTATGGCCTGTGATACTGGGTGAAGTTATCTTAAGCACAAACTCTCACTTCTTAGTCTACAAAGATGGAAGAGAGATCCTACGGGGCCTTGAAGAAATTGACCAAGGTCAATGAAGAACACTTCAGTGCCTAGCTGTCTATTTCCAGGAGGAGAATTTTTTGGTTTCTGTGCACTTTCCTTGATCAGAGAACAACTTCAGAAGAAAGAAAAAAACAAACACCCTGTTTCTTTTCCAAGTCTCCATTTTTCTCTCCCTCTGTTCTCAGAAGATACTAGAAAAACACTTTTAGTCCTAAAAATGGGTCCACCTGCCCCCTAGTGGCAGACATAAACGGATCCCCACAGTCACTGGTTTACAATCCCTCCTGCCTGAACTTTCTCTGCAAGGGGAATTGTTATTTCCCCTCGTCAGCATGGGGAGTTCATTTATTTTAGTAAGAGGAGCATTAGTTCGCCAAAGACGGCCTTAGGCTTCCTGACCTGACTTAGAGGGCCTGCCTTATCTGAGATCTGCACTGAGGGCAAGCACGGGCTTTACAAAGAACCAGGAAAGTGGGAGGCTGGAATGCCTTAAGAATGAGGGGATCGGGAATCCACAGAGAAAAGCATCTGGAAGACACTTCTCTAATTTACCAGGAAAAACACATGGACTCAGGGCAAGAGTTTGGAGAAGAATGAGAATCAGAGTAGACCGCATTACAATGGTGTCATGATCCATTTTACCAATCCTACAAGATATGTTATTTTTACACCTCCACATCTCTGCTGATTACTTCCCATTTGTCCCTTTGGGTCCGGCTGCTGCGCCTTTCTCTGTCCCATGAAGCTGACCTGTGTGCCTTACATCAGTGGGCTCTCTTGCCCTCTTGCTTCTTGGTACAGCCAATGAAAGTGACCGGCAGAGATTAGAGGGTAAGAGGAACATGAATCTGGGCAGTTATTGCCTGGGCTCCTCCCTGCTGGGTCACTGTTGCTGTGTCTCCCCATAGAAAGTAGCCCTGTGTATATAACCACCCTCTCTGTGTTCCTACAATGGCTTCCTTATCTCACCCATTCAGGCCTGGGATGGTAATGCTCCAGGTTGCTGCCATTCCCATGGTGGTTCCCTTTAACTCTTACCATACCTCTATAGATAGTCACTTCATTGATCGCTACTCAAATTATGCAGATCACATGTGCCATCTCTTTCCTACCAGGACCCTAACCTTATGCTTCTCTGCCGGAATGTCCCTCTCTGATCACCTGTCCCTCATTAGCTCTGACACATACTTTGAGGGGGAGCATAAACATTACCTCCTCTGTGGGGAAGTGTGGTAAGAAGCAGTGTTGACTGTTTCCTACAGATGGGGGACCATGTTCCGTCTCTGCTCTGAGGCCAGGGACAAGTTATTCTCTGAAAATGGGGGTGACGGCACTCACCTGCAGGCTATCCAGAGAATTATGCGTTCTGTAAATACTGCTCCTATCCCCATGACATTGGCAATGATCACACATTTCTTTGCTCCTAAGGCATTTTTTAACAGCTTAATTGAGGTGTCATTCATACACCATGCAGTTCACTCATTTAAAGTGCCTACCTTAATGGCTTTTAGACTATTCACAGATTTGAGCATCTTATCATCACAATCAATTTAAGAACATTTCATTACTCCAAAAAGAAACCCTACTTCCCTTAGCTGTCACCATCCCATTCTCTCTCCCCTACTTTACTTTCAGCCCTAAGCAACCACTAATCTATTTTGTTTCTATATATTTGTCTGTTCTGATCATCTCATATAAATGGAATCATATACCATAGTCTTTGCCACTGGCTTCTTCCACTTAACGGTGTTTTCAAGGTTCATTCAGGTCATACCATGTATTAGTACTTTGATCCTCTTTATTGCCAAGTATCTTCCATTGTATGGATATACCACATTTTGTTCCACTCATCAGTTGATGGACATTTGGGTTGTTTCAACTTTTTGACTATTTTATGAAATTGCTGCTCTGAACATTGATGTATCCCACAGCATTTTGTAGAGACCTAGAGTACAGCTCCTCCCACACTGTGTTGTATCACTTGTTGACATGTCTGCTCTTTGTCCTGTTCCACACTCATTGAACAGACAGTAAGGTTGCTTTGGGCCGTGTGCATGCAGGGACCCCTCCTCGTATGCACAAGACCTACCACAGTGCCTGCCACATAACAGACATTCCATATCTGTGAAATAATGAATCCAGTCATTCCACCATCTTTGACAGCATCAGAAATATCCATGGCCAGGCCAGGCATGGTGGCTCATGCCTGTAATCTCAGCACTTTGCGAGTGCAAGGCAGGTGGATCATTTGAGTCCAGGAGTTCGAGACCAGTCTGACCACCATGGTGAAATGCCATTTCTACTAAAAATACGAAGATTAGCCAGGTATAGGGGCGCACGCCTATAATTGCAGCTACTTGGGAAGCTGAGGCAGGAGAATCGCTTGAACCCCAGAGGCAGAGATTGCAGTGAGCCAAGATCACGCCACTACACTCCAGCCTGGGCAACAGACTGAGACTCTGCCTGAAAAAAATAAAATAAAATAAAATCCATGGCCATATCTGTATTTGACATTTGAAGAGGCAACGGGAAAAAATTCTCTGGCCTGACGCTTCCTTCAGCTTTCTATTAAGTCATAACCTCAGTAATCTCACAATCATATTTTAAAAGCCATTGGCCTGAGAATTTCTCATTACTTAATATGCAACTGTACTTACAATGGCCTTTAATCTTGCCCAATGTATTTGGATGTCTGAGATATTTTCTTAAACATTTGCTACACAACTTAACAGCAAGCCATGATAGACAAAGCCACTATGAACTTCAGACATAGAAGAGGGTATCTGTCAGCCTCTGTATACCTTAGAGAGAACTAAAAACAATACTAATTGCTCTCCAACACTGGATCTTGATATATCACTGTATATTCAAGAAGTAGAAAATAAAAATTAATGTGGAGTCTGATGGGCCACATGCATCAAGACCAAAAAAAAAAAAGTACAAAAAGACCAAAAAGTATATCCTCCTAAGACGGGAAGATACTGTGTCTGATTAAATGGAAAATGAACTTGGTGTGAAGCTCTGTATATGATGATGCATGTATGGGATTATTTAGAACGTAATATTGTTGTGTTTGAAAGAGAATTCCTGAATCCAAACTAGACAAATGTCAGTTTTAAAAAAATGTATCAGAAAAAGATTTGAGCCTGTGGATCAGATAAAGAATGTAAATGTAAATGTAAATGAAAAAGAGAGGTGAGTAGAAACTGGGGCGGCATTTGGGGAGAATCTGCAGCAGGCAGATCACAAAATCCCTTTTGGAAGGATAAGGGAGATCTATTGATACACTTGAGAGCACCTCAGTGTGCTGCCAGCCCGCCATCTTTTTCCATCTTTATGCTTATGAATCTGCAAGTTATACCACCCATGTTGACTCACCTCTTACTTAGAATCTGTGTGCTGTGTGAAAAAAATACTGGATAGTAAGATGAAATGATTTGTCTGACAATTTCCATATGTTGACTGTTGATGTCAACTGTTGAGACAGCAATCAATTGCTCTTCCTGCTTCTTGCCACAACCAAAGATAATGGAGTCTACCTAAAGATGCCATGATGAGAAATTCAGAGACACTACAAAACTCTCTGGAGTTCAAGAGAAAGGAGCAAAGTGCTAAGGAAGGTTCAAAGAACATTTTCTTGTAAAGTAACAATAAAGGATGACTTAGCCAAAAAGTCCATGATCTGATCTCTTGCAAAATATTTCCAGTTTTACATACGTTAACCTCAAACAAGTACAATGGTAAAAAGAAAAAAAATGCATCATAGAACATCATGGGGGACCCACAGTATTGAAAAAAATATATTAGTGTTTTCTTTTGATTTTCCTTGAGATAGTCTCACTCTGTTGTCCAGGCTGGAGTGCAGTAGTGCAACCTCTGTCTCCTGGGTTCAATCGACTTTCCTGCCTCAGTCTCCTGAGTAGCTGGAACTACAGGCATGCACCATGATATCCAACTAATGTTTATATTTTTAGTAGAGATGGGATTTCTCCATGTTGGCCAGGATGGTCTCAAACTCCTGACCTCAAGTGAACCACCCACCTCTGCCTCCCAAAGTGCTCGGATTACGGGCTTGAGCCACTACACCTGGCCAAAAATATATCAGTTTTAAAGGCATGTATATCCTACAAGAGTTTTATCTAACAAAAATGTAACATGCAAACTAACTTAAGAATGTAGAAAATATAAATCATCAACTACACCCATGAAAAATCTAGACTAACTTGAAAATGGGAAAAACATAACTAAATATTTAGTAATAGAAACACAGCAAACATATTTTACTTATCAAGTCTCATACAGAGAGACTTTGCTTGCACTGTTTTCTTTAAAAATAAAACATACATAAAAATGACAAATTACTTTCTGAAATGAAGTTTTTATTTTCCAGGAAATCTTTGTTGATCTGAAGAGACAGGATCTGATGTAACAAACAGCAGCACAGAAACTGAGGAATGAAACGGCACCACAGTGTTGATGAAAAGAGCTGTCAACTGCTTTTTGTTTTTTCCTCTGCTTTTCTTTTTCAGGTTTCTCTTCCAGCTTCTACCTCTGACCCATCTTCTGTTCAGTAATCAGTACCAAATGACATTTGTTCTATAAAATGTGTAAGCATTTCACGGTATAAAATGGCATCAGGTAAAGCCATCCTTTATCCATCTATTACAACTCTCACCATCACTGATACAGCTCAGTGGAGCTCACCATCACCATGGACCATTCATTTCAGAAAATTCTTCTTCAATTATTATAACAAATTATTTTTAAATCTAGACAATGGTTTTTAAAAAGGACATAACACGTATATGACAATTCCATCATATACTCTTACATATAGACTCCCAGATAAATGATCTTCTACTAAAGTTCATGAAATAATAGTTCAGAAAAGATCTACCTCCTATGTTCAGTGGGATATGACAGATATAATTTTCCTTAAATTATAACAATCTGACATAAACGGTCAACCCGTTAAAAAACTAAAATTAAAAAAAAAGATCATATAGGAAAAGGTAAAAGAAAGACTTAACAGTGCCAAAACCTGATTAAATGATACTGAGAATTTAAGAAATATTAACAGACTGAATAAAAATAAAAAAAATATAGAAGTTGGCAGATGAATTGAAGAGATCATAAAGATTGAACAAATGAATGTTTCTGCAGAAAAAAAGAGCAAATAGATCAAACCAATAATTGTTACAAGAGAAAACTCATATAAATTAAGCATTTTTAATTTTTATAATAATGAGATAACCAACATATTTCAGACAAAATTGACAAGTAAACATCCATGCCAAAGCATATAAGGCTCAAAATTTTCTAAGAAAAATAAAATATTTTTAAGTGTCCTTCAGAGTAGACAACCCGGAAGTCAGGGTAAAAGTTGAACTTCTTGAACTGGCTGTCCACTCTGATGACCTGTATTTCTTTCCTCCACCTTCCTGAGTCCTTAACTTTATGACTTAGTCCTTATTATTTCTTTCCTCCACCTTAGTCCTTAACTACTTAGTCCTAACTAAATACTTAGTCCTAACTAAATACTTATTCCTTGTATTGCTTTCCTCCACCTTAGTCCTTAACATTGTGACTTACACTTTTTCCACTGAAACTGCTCTTACCAAGAAAAAATCAGAGCCTTCTTGCTACTAAATCTAAAGAACGCCTTTGAATCCCTGTCTTGTTTGATCTTGTGTGACTTGTTTATCTGCAACATGTGATACCATTGACTATTCTTTTTGAAAAATATACTTTTCCATGGGGTTAGAGCAGCCATATTTTCCTGGTTTCCTTCTCACCTTTTCTAAGTATTTTTACTTATCCTCCTTTCTTGAGAATAATGAACTCCAGATCCACATGCTGTATTTCCTGATATGACCAGACCTGACCTCCAAACTTCTCCCGCTTCTTCTCCCATACCCTATCTCAATAAATGGCAGCATTATCTATTTAGTTGCTCAAACTAAAAATATTCGTTATTTTTGACTCTTTCTCTTGCATATACTCCAAAATCTGGTCCTATTGATTCAGCATGTTAAGGATTTTCCACATCTGTGTATTCCTCTGTATCCTCACTACTGTCTTTCAAGCCACCATTGCCTTTTTTTTTTTTTTGGAGACGGAATCTCACTCTATCACCCAGGCTGGAGTTCAGTGGCACGATCTTGGCACACTACAACCTCTATCTCCTGGGTTTATGCAATTCTCCTGCCTCAGCCTCCCCTAGTAGCTAGGACTACAGGCATGCACCACCACATGTGGCTAATTTTTGTATTTTTAGTAGAAATGGGGTTTCACTATGTTGGCCAGGCTGGTCTCGAACTCCTGGCCTCAAGTGACCCACCTGCCTCAGCCTCCCAAATTGCCGGGATTACAGGCGTGAGCCACTGTGCCCAGCCCACAACTGTCTTTCAACTGGGCTTCTGTAGTAGCCTCCAATCTAGCTGCCTAGCCATGAGTCTTGTGTTTCACCCCCAAATCCATTTAATCTGCAGTCAGAAAGATCTTTCTAAAATAGAAAGCTCATTGTGTACTTACCCATGCCCACTACCTATAGCTATTTAAAACTTTTCACTTTGACTTTTCTTTTGTAGAAAATCTTAAAATTCACAGGATCTTACAGAATCCTCCTTCCTGCATACTCTATGACTCTCCCTTTTACTTGATATCCTTCAGTATTCCTTGATGTGGCACCTGCTTCTCAACTCACTGTATTGGCATGTAATTTTTGCTTTGTCTATGTGTTTTTCTTTCTCTCCCACTTTCCGTCTCTCAACCTAGCCAACGATAATTCAACATGAAAATTTTCTCTTTTGAGTTACCGCTTTCTAAGGAAGGCTTCTCTTTCCTCCTTAGGTAGATTAAGTTATTCTAACAATATATCCACCATAGCCCTCTTAACCTTGGTAACATTCATCATATTTTTTTTTCCAAAAGACACAGTCTCGCTCTTGTCACCTAGACTGAAGTGCAGTGGTGCAATCATAGCTCCCTATAACTCCCACCCCAGACTCCCACCCCAGTCTCTCAAATAGCTGGGACTACAGGCATACCCACTGCACACGGCTAATTAATTTTTGTAGAGATAGGGACTCACTAGGTTGCCCAGGCTGTTCTTGAACTCCTAGCCTCAAGCAATTCTCCTGCCTTAGCCTCCCAAAGCACTGGGATTCCAGGTGAGAGCCACCACACCTACACCACGCTCTTAATTAATATTTAATTAATCAGTTATCCACTGACTCAAGTCATTGACTCAGAGCACTAGAAAGTCTGAAGCTATTACCTTTTCTTTTTCTTTTTTTTTTTTTTTCTTTTGAGACTGTTTCACTCTTGTTGCCCAGGCTGGGGTGCAATGACACAATCTTGGCTCACTACAACTTTCACCTCTCCAATTCAAGCGATTCTGCTGCTCACTCAGCCTCCTAAGTAGCTGGGATTACAGGCATGCGCACCACACCTGGCTAATTTTGTATTGTTCTAGTAGAGACAGGTTTTCACCACGTTGATGAGGCTGGTTTCGAACTCCTGACCTCAAGCGATCCACCCATCTTGGCCTCATCTATATTTTAAAGACCATTTTGTATTGCCTGGAGACTGTGGTGGGACTACACACTTAGAAAAGGAAGCCGGGCTGTACTATGAACTGTGTTGGCAGTCGAATTCCAAGGTGCCCCCTGGCTTCAGAACTGACACGTCTGATCTATGAACACTCAGGTGAACAGACACAGAAGGCTAAGGGCAGTTCTCGAAAATTACTCCTTCAATCCAATTACTCAATCACTCAAGATAAGGATATGGATGAAAGAGGGAATTATGAGAAAAACGTTGTGGCCAAAAAAATTCTGGCCTAGATATTCTGATGAGAAAATAATTAAATCTTTTCCATAATACAGGCTTATTCCATTAACATATGAGGAGATTTTGAGGAATATCTCTCAAGTAGGGATGTGTTGGCCTACTTAATTGTTAAAAACTGGGCAAACTAGGGAACTAAAATAAGAAGGTAACTAATTTTTTAATGTCTAAGAATATAGTAGAAAAATTAAAATCATAGAGGAAGCCAAGTTAAAAAGTATTTATGATGCTGCAGAGAATCAGATGAGTAGAGAACAAAGGTAAGAGAATGGGCTGGGCTCAGACGCTCACACCTGTAAGCCCAGGACTTTGGGAGGCCAAGGTGGGTGCATCACCTTAGGTCAGGAGTTCAAGACCAGCATGACCAACATGGCAAAATCCTGTCTCTACTAAACATACAAAAATTACTCAGGTGTGGTGGCACGTGCCTGTAATCTCAGCTACTCAGGTGGCTGAGGCAGGAGAAGTGCTTGAACCCAGGGGGCAGAGGTTGCAGTGAACTGAGGTCACACCACTGCACTCCAGCCTGGGTGACAGAGTGAGACATTAGCTCAAAAAAAAATAGATATTACAAAAGAAAATTTTATAGACTTAATAGACCATTTAATATTGTAGGTTGGCCAAGCACAGTGGCTCCCACCTGAAATCCTAGAACGTTGGGAAGTGAAGGCGGGAGGAATGTTTGAGGCTAGGAGTTCAAGACCAGCCTGGGCAAATAGCAAGACCCTGTCTTTGCAAAAAGAAAAAAATTAAATGAGCCAGACATGGTGATGCATGCCTGTAGTTCTAGCTGCTCAGGAGGCTGAGGTGGATTACTTGAGTCAGGGAGTTCAAGGTGGCAAAGAGGTATGGCTTGTGCTACTGCACTCCAGCCTGGCCAAAGGAGGAAGATCCAGTCCCTAAAAAGAAAAACAAAATAAATTTATAGACTGGAAGCATTGACCATATGCTTAGATAATTTATTGAGTAGAACATACCAGGATATTGACTTGAAGAATGGGGGAAATTCTACAAGTAAACTAGCAGAACAACATCAAAAAAATGTATTACCTTCAAAGGAATTAAAATCATGTTTGTCTCATGTTCAATAATAAATTCTAAAAGTTGGTAGAGACATTTTTTTAATTAAAAAACAGGAATGCTCTATCAAAGAAAACATCATTTATGTTTAAAAGCAACACAAAGATATTCTCATTTTCAAAGATCTAAGAAAAATTTTCATCTAGTTATACTATTTTGAGAATATTGCTTTAAAAAAATAACCTCCTGGTTGGGAACAATGGTTCATGCCTGTAATCTCAGCACTTTGGGAGGTCAAGGCGGGACGATTGCTTAAGTCCAGGAGTATGAGACTAACCTGGGCAACACGGCAAAACTCCATCTCTAAAAAAAATACAAGAATTAGCCAGGCATGGTGGCACATGCCTGTAATCCCAGCTATTGCAGAGGCTGAGGTGAGAGGATCACTTGAGCCCAGGAGGCAGAGTCTGCACAGTGAGCTGTGATAGCTACACTGCACTCCAGCTTGGGTGATGGAGCCAGATCCTGTCTCAAACAAAAACAAAAACAAACAAAAAAACTTCTCCCAGAAATTCTATACATATATATATAAACAAAACAAATATGTAACAAACAAAAATATTGGCTATGACTGTGTTATTTAGCTGTAACTTCAGCTAAAGATATACAAAGGGGTTAACCACTAATGGAAAGTGTTATATTTATTATCTATTTAACTTATTAAAATAATCAACACATCCAAGAAAAATAGTGAAAACCCCTAAAAATCTGAGAATATAGCAACGGTTTTGCTTTGTTTGTTTTAAATTCAAAGTTCGTGTTTCTATACTGTATTGTAATGAAAGATTAGACAGTATTACCCAGTTTCACTTTACGCCTTGTTGAAGTCATTGGTAGCCAACTTACCCTCCCACCATAAATAAATAGCAAACTGGAAAAGAAAAACAGCTGCCACAGGCAGTCGAGGCTGTGATTTCTGTGGGAAGAAAAACACATGAGTCCTCTACAATCCCCTGGCAATTCTAGACTCCAGCACAGGGAGAGGGAGAGCAATAGGAGACGCTATGGCAACTTGAAAGATTGTATCAGAAAAGAGGAAGCTACACAGAGAAAGAGCCAAACAAAGCTTCATAAGAACCCCAGCTGCTTTGGAGGCTGAGATGAGACAAGAGAATCACTTGAGCTCAGCTAGGCAAATCCAGCCTAGGCAACATAGTGAGACACTGTGTATTTTTTTTTTCTTTTTTTTTTTGCGTGGTGGCTCACGCCTGTAATCCCAGCACTGTGGGAGGCCGAGGCAGGTGGATCACGAGGTCAAGAGATCGAGACCATCCTGGTCAACATGGTGAAACCCCGTCTCTACTAAAAATACAAGAGACACCATATCTTAAAAAAAAAAACAACTGCCTAAGAGTCTCATTGTGTACATGGATGAATATTAAGCTGCATACTTTGTAAGGTCTAGGAAACTCTAAGTTCAAATATTCCTCAAACTGTAAGATTTTCAAGTTCTGATCAGCAGAATGAGAAACTTTGTAGAATTTCTATATATTTGTAGAACAGCTACAGAGGATAGATCTATATCCTTTACACACACACACACACACACACACACACACACACACACATTAAAATAAAGATAAAATAAATACTTTTTCAGACATACAAAATGTGAGAGAATTCATCCACAAGAAACCTGTACTGCAAAAAAAAGGTGTAAAAATGTCATTTAAGTTGAAGAAAAATGATACCAGATGGAAAGCCAGATCTACTAAAAGAAATGAAGAGCACCAGAAATGGTAAATATGCAGACAAGTATAAAATTTGTGTTTCTCATTTTTTAATTTCTTTAAAACCACAATTAATTATTTAACACAAAAATAATAGCAACATATTTGGGATTAATGTATGACATAAAAAGCACAAACAAAAAGAGGGAGAAATAAAAATATTCTGCTGTGTGGTTCTTATATGATATGTAAAGTAGTACATTAATCTAAAACGGACTGAGATAAGTTTCAAATATGTATATAATAACTCAGAGAACAACCTCATTAAACAAAGAATAAGGAGACATAGCATATAAGCTAATAGCAAAGATAAAATAGAATACTAAATAAATAAAACCCAATTAATCTAAATTAGAAAAGTTAGAAATAAACCAAGAACAAAACTGGAAAACAAGTACTAAAACGAAAGCTAAGAGAGAACCATATCAATAGTTACATTAAATGTAAATGCTCTAAGCATTCCAATTAAAACAAGTAACAGATGAATAAAAAGAGAAACTTCAACTATATGCTACAAGAAACTATATGTCTCTAATAAATGAGCTTTAAACATAAAGACACAGATAGTTCAAACATTAAAGAAAAACACATACCATGCAAACATTAATTATAAGAATGCTGGAGTAACTATGTTAATAACAGGTAAAGCAGACTTTAGGAAAAGGCATATCACTACAGATAAAGGGAAACATTTCATAATGTCAAAAAGTTCAATTCACAAGGAGGATATAACCATTTTTTAAATGTGCGCAATTACAGAACCAAAATACATGAAGAAAAAAACTGTCAGAACTGAGAAAATAAACAAATATGTACATAACGATAGTTTTAAAGTGTAGTATTCTTGTCTCAGTGCTTGATACAGCAAAAAGAATATCAGCAAAGAAGTAAATGCCTGGAAAAACACCATCAAGCAACCCGACCCGATTGAGATTTACACGAAACTACACCCAACTACTGTATTGTAGAGTACACATTTTCTTCAAGTGCACATGGAACATAGCCCATACAAACCATATGGTGGGCCATGCAAAAGAACTCAATACATTTATAAGAAATGAAATCATAAGAGTACTCTGATCTGATCACAAAGGAATTAAAATAGAACTCAACAGAAAAAATATCTGGAAAATCTCCAAATATTTGGAAATTAAACAGCATGATTAGAAAAAATAAGTCAAAGAAATAATCACATAGGAAATCAGGAAACACTTTGAACTGAACAGCAATGAAAACAAAAATATATAAAAATTATGGAATGCAAATATAATAATACTTAGAGAAAATTTTATAGCTTTAAATGCTTATATTTAAAAAATTTAAATTTCTAAAATCAGTTCTCTAACCTTAAGAAGTTAGAAAACAAAATTAAATTCATTCAAGCTAGGAGAATGCAAATAATAAAGGTAACAGAAGAAACAAACAGAAAATAGACAAACACTTGAAATCGATAAAACTAAAATCTAGTTATTTCAAGACGTGAATTAAAATAATAAATTCCAGATTAACTGATGAAGGAAAAAAAGAGAAGCAGCAAATTCCAATATCAGTAATAAAAATGAGATATAAGGACTACAGAGCAATAAAAATAGGAATAAATACCAAGAAGAGCTTTCAAAATTACACAAAAACCTGGAAATTAAACAACTTGCTTCTAAATAACTTGGGTAAAATGAAATAAAGGCAGACATTTAAAAAATTCTTTTAAATTAATGAAAATAGAGACAAAGGGGCCAGTAGTGGTGGCTCACGCCTGTAATCCCAGCACTTTGAGAGGCCAAGGCAGGAGGATCACAAGGTCAGAAAATCAAGACCATCTTCACCAACATGGTGAAACCCCATCTCTACTAAAAATGCAAAAAAATTAGCTGGGTGTGGTGGTGCATGCCTGTAGTCCCAGCTACTCGGGAGGTTGAGGCAGGAGAATTGCTTGAAACCAGGAGGCAGAGCTTGCAGTGAGCTGAGATCACACCACTGTGATACAACCTGGTGACAGTGCAAGACTCCATCTCAAAAAAAAAAAAAAAAGACACAACTTATCAAAACCTTTAGGATACAGCTAAAGCAGTGTTAAGAGGAAAATTTACACCACTAAACATCATGATCAAGAGGTAAGAAAGATCTCAGCCAGGCGCGGTGGCTCACGCCTATAATCCCAGCACTTTGGGAGGCCGAGGCGGGTGGATCACGAGGTCAAGAGATCGAAACCATCCTGGTCAACATGGTGAAACCCCGTCTCTACTAAAAATACAGAAAATTAGCTGGGCATGGTGGCACCTGCCTGTAATCCCAGCTACGCAGGAGCTTGAGGCAGGAGAATTGCCTGAACCCAGGAGGCGGAGGTTGCGGTGAGCCGAGATCGCGCCATTGCACTCCAGCCTGGGTAACGAGAGCGAAACTCCGTCTCAAAAAAAAAAAAAAAAAGAAAAAAGAAAGATCTCAAATTAACAATCTAATGTTGCAATTTAGAGGAACTAGAAAAAACAATCTAACTCCAAAAGTATTAGAAGAAAATAACTAAAATTAAAGAAGAACTGAATAAAATTCAGATCCAAAGTCCATACAAAAAAAACAATGAAACCAAGACTTGGTTATTGGAAAGAATAAATAAGATTGATAAATCATTAGCTAGATTAACAAAGAAAAAGAAGATTCAAATAAGTACAAACAGAAATGACAAAATGACATTACAACCAGTCCCACAGAAATACAAAAGATTCTCGGAGACTATTATAACACTTCAGTGCATGCAAATTAGAAAATCTACAGGAAACAGGTATACTCCTGGAAATAAACAACTTCCCAAGACTGAATCGGGAAGAAAGTGAAAACCTGAGCAGCCCAATAGGAAGTTCAGGAATTAGATCAGTAATCAAAAACCTACCAAACAAAGAGCCCTGGACCAAATGGATTTACAGCCAAATTCTACCAGATGTACAAAAAAGAATTGATACCAATCCTACTGAAACTGGTCCAAAAAATCAAGGAGGTGGGGCTCCTTAACTCATTCTACGAAGCCAGCATCATCCTGACACCAAAATCTCGCAGAGATATAACAAAAAAAGAAAACTTCAGGCCAATATCCCTCATGAACATAGATGCAGAAATCCTCAACAACATACTAGTAAACTGAATCCAGCAGCACATCAAAATGTTAAATGAGGCTGGGTGCAGTGGCTCATGCCTGTAATCCCGGCACTTTGAGAGGCTGAGACAGGTGGATCTCTTGAGGTTAGGAGTTTAAGACCAGCTTGGCCAACACGGTAAAACCCCGTCTCTACTAAAAATTCAAAAATTAGCCAGCCATGGTGGTGTCCACCTGTACTCCCAGCTACACGGGAGGCTGAGGCAAGAGAATCACTTAAACCTGGGAGGCAGAGGTTTCAGTGAGCCGAGATCATGCTACTGTACTCCAGCATGGGTGACAGAGTGAGACTCCATCTCAAACAAACAAACAAAAATGTTAAACAACCATGATCAAGTAGGCTTCATTTCTGGGATGCAAGACTGGTCCAACATACACAAATCAATAAATGTGATTCAGCACATAAACAGAATCAAAAATAAAAATCATATGATCATTTCAACAGATACAAAAAAAAAAAAAAGCCTTCGATAACATTCCTTCATGAAGAAAGTCCTCAACAGATTGGACATTGAAGGAATATACCTCAAAATAATGAGTTTGTGAAAAACTCACAGCCAACATCACACTGAATGGGCAAAAGCTGGAACCATTCCCCTTGTAGACTAGAACAAGATAAGAATGTCCACTATCACCACTCCTATTCAACATTATACTGGAAGGTCTAGCCAGGGCAATCAGGTAAGGGAAAGAAGCAACAGGCATCCAAATAGTAAAAGAAGGAAGGCAAACTATCTCTCTTTGCCAAAAAATATAACTCTACACATAGAAAACCCTAAAGACTCTGCCAAAAAGCTCCAGGAACTGATAAACAAATGTGGCAAAGTCTCAGGATACAAAACCAATGTACAAAAGTCAGTAGCATATGTATACACCAATAACATTCTAGCTGAGAACCAAATCAGAAACACCATTTGATTTACATTAGCCACAAAGAAAACAAAATACTTAAGAATTTATCTAATAAGGAGGTGAAAGATCTCTACAAGGAGAACTACAAAACACTGCTGAAAGAAATCAGAGATGACAAAAAATAAATAGAAATACATTCCATGCTCTGGGATTAGAAGAGTCAATACAGTTAAAATGGTCATACTGTGCGATGCTATCCCTACCAAAATTCCAATGTCATTTTTCACAGAATTAGAAAAATCTATTCCAAAATACATCTGAAACCAAAAAAAAGAGCCCTAGTAACCAAAGTAATCCTAAGCAAAAAGAACAAAGCCAGAGGCATCACATTGTCCAACTTGAAACTATACAGTATGGTACTGGTACAAAAACAGGCACATAGACCAATGGAACAGAATAGAGAACCCAGAAATAAACCTGCATACTTACAGCCATCTGCTCTTCAACAAAATCAACAAAAATAAGCCGTGGGGAAAGAACTCCCTGTTTATTGAATGGTGCTGGGATAAGTGGCTAGCTATATACAGAAGAATGAAATTGGGCCTCTACCTCTCACCATATATAAAAATTAACTCAAGATTGATTAAATATTTAAATGTAAGACCTCAAACTATAAAAATCTGAGAAGAAAACCTAGGAAATACCCTTCTCAACATAGGCTTTGACAAAGAATTTAACTTAGCCAAGTCTCCAAAAGCAATCACAATAAAAACAAAAATTGACAAGTGGGACCTAATTAAACTTAACCACTTCAGCACAGCAAAAGAAATTACCAACAGAGTAAACAGACAACCTATAGAAAGGGAGAAAATATTTACAAATTATGTATCTGACAAATGACTAACATGCAGAATCTACAAGGAACTTAAATAAACCAGCAACATAAAAAAAAATCCAAATAAAAAATAGGCAAAGGACATGAACAGATACTTCTCAAGAGAAGACATATAAGCGCCTAATAAATGTGAAAAAATTCTCAATATCACTAACCATCAGACAAATGTAAATCAAAACCACAGAGAAATACCACCTCACCAGTCAGAATTGTTATTATTGAAAAGTAAAAAAAACAACAGATGTTGGCGAGGCTACAGAAAAAAGGAAATGCTCAGACACCGTTGGTTGAAATGTAAATTAGTTCAACACTGTGGAAAACAGTTGGGAGATATCCAAAGAATACAACTACCATTTGACCCAGCAATCCCACTACTGGGTACATACCCAAAGGAAAGTAACTCACTCTATCAAAAAGACACATACATCTATATGTTCATTGCATTGGCATTGCTATTTATAATAGTAAAGTCATATAATCAACCTAAGTGCCCATCACACTGGATTGGATAAAGGAAACGTGATATATATACATCATAGAATAGTACACAACCACAAAAGAGAATAAAATCATGTCCTTTGCAGCAACACGGATAGAGCTGGAGGTCATTATCCTAAGTGACCTACCACAATAACAGAAAACCGAATACCACATATTCTCACTTATAAGTGGGAGCTAGACATTGAATACACATTAACATAAAGATAGAAACAATAACGCTTAGGATCACTAGATGTGAGAGGGAGGAAGGAAGGGGGCATAAGATGAAGAACCACCTGATGGATACTATGCTTACTGTCTAGGTGGTGAGATCGCTGGGACCCCAAGCCTCGGCATCACATAATTTACCCAGGTAACAAACCTGCATGTGTGCCCTTTAATCTATAATAAAAGTTGATTTTAAAAAAAAAAAATGAGATATCATTATAGATCTACAGGCATTAAGAGATAGTAAGAGACTATATTAACAGCTTATATCAATATGCGGTAACTTGGATAAAACAGACAAATTCCCCGAAGAACGCAAATTACCAAAACTGATGCAAGAAGAAATACAAAATCTGAAAGTTCCTTTATATTAAAGAAATTGAATTCATAATTTAAAATACTTCCACAAAAGAAATTCCAAGTCCAGATAGTTTCACTGATGAATTTGTGCAAATATTTAGGTAAAAAATACCAACCAGGCGAAACCATCTCAGAAAAATAATGAACAAAGGAATACTTCCCACATTATTTTGAGGCCAGCATTATCCTTACAGCAAAAATGACATTACCAAAAAAAGGTACAAACCAGTATTCCTCATAAACATAAACAAAAAAAGCTCCTCAACAAATATTAGCAAATCAAGTCCAACAACATATAACCAGGGTAATACATTATGGCTGTATGTGCTATATCCCAGAAATACACTGTTGTCTTATCATTAAAAAAAACAAGAAATAGAATTAGCCATTTTTACACATGAAAAAATAAACCACATGATTATCTCAACAGATGCAGGAAAAGCATTTGACAAAACTCAACACCTATGCATGACAAAACCTGTGATAAGTCTAGGAATAGAAGAGAATTTTCTCAAAGTGATCATGACAATAAGCATTTAAAAATCAATACCTACCCTTATACTTTATAGAAAAAGGCCAAAAAATTTCCCCCTATGATCAGGAAACAAGAAAGAATGTCTACTTCACAACTCCCAATCAACATTTTAATGGTGCTCCCAGCCAGCATAATAAGGAAAGCAAAAGAAATAAACGTCATAAATCTTAGAGATAAAGTAAAAAGGTTTTTATCCACAGATGATATGATCATATTCCTAGAATGTCATAAGAAATATATTTTTAAACTTATTTATTAATTTAATAACTTTAATTATTAAGTAAATGTATCAATGTCAGAGGATACATACAAAGTTTTATTTCAATCTACTAACAATAATTTAAACTGAAATTTTTATCAAGATATTTATAAGTGTCAAAAACCATGAAATACAGATTTAACAAAATATTCACAACACTGCTACATGTAAAACTGCTGAGAAAATATAAAGAATAGTTTGAGATATACATCATGTTCATGTATTAAAAGATTCAATGTAATAATGTCAGCTCTCATAAAATTAATCTATAGATTTAATGTAATTATCATCAAAATATCATTGAAATTTTTTGAAGAAATTAACAAGCTGATTCTGAAAGGAAAATGGCAACGCAAACAACTTAGAATCGTCAAAATTATTTTGAAAAAAGAACAAAGCTGGAAAATTTATACTAACTTTAAGACGTACTATACAGCTTCACTAATAAAAACAACTTTGTAATCGGAGTAGAATAGAAGCAAATGGAACAGAATAGAGATTCTAGGAAGAGACTAACAAGTATCAAGTCATTACCAAGCCAAGACCGTTGGTTTTCCATTAAGATTCCAAAGTTCCAGCCGGGCGCGGTGGCTCAAGCCTATAATCCCAGCACTTTGGGAGGCTGAGGCGGGTGAATCACAAGGTCAAGAGATCGAGACCAACTTGGTTAACATGGTGAAACCCCGTCTCTACTAAAAATACAAAAATTAGCTGGGCATGGTGGTGAGAGCCTGTAGTCCCAAGTACATGGAAGGCTGAGGCAGGAGAATTGCTTGAACCCAGGGGGCGGAGGTTGCACTGAGCCGAGATCGCGCCATTGCACTCCAGCCTGGGTAACAACAGCAAAACTCCGTCTCAAAAAAAAAAAAAAGATTTCGAAGTTCCAATTTAATTCAATGAAAAGAAATAGTCTTTTGAACAAAAATTTCTAAAGGAACTAGAGGTCTATTGGAAATTAACCTTAACCTTTATCTCACATCAAAAAGTTATTAACTCAAGATGGATCTTAGACCTATATCTAAAAGATTTAAACTTCTTGAAGAAAAGATAGGAGTTTTTGCAAATTGTAGAGTAGACAATGGTTACTTAGGATATAAAAGGCATGAAACATTAAAAACAGTTAATAAATTGGGCTTCAACAAAACTTTAAGCTTTCACTCTTTGAAAAACACTTGAAATCAAAGATACAGACTAGAACAAAATATTTGCAATGTCTATATCTAAACAAATATTTGTTTTTGGTTTTAAGTTCTGGGATACATGTGCAGAATGTTAAGATGTGTTACATAAGTAAACGTGTGCCATGGTGGTCTGCTGTACCTATCAACCCTCTAAGGTCCACATACATTAGCTACTTATCCTGATGCTTTCCCTCCCTGATCCCCTTGACAGCCCCAGTGTGTGTTGTTCCCCTCCCTATGTCCATGTGTTTTCATCCAAACAAATATTTGCATCCAAAATAGACAAGGAACACAGCAACCCAATTTTTGAAATGGAGAGAACATATGAATGGACACTTTGAAAAAGTTGTACATGCAGTAAATAAGTATATGAAATAATAAGAAGAAATAAAGTATAACCTAACAACATCTTAAGAAACTACAAAAAGAAGAGCAAACTAAACATAAAGCTAGCAGAAGGAAGACTGGAACAGAGATTAATTAAGTAGAGAATAGAAAGATAATAGAGAAAATCAACAAAGCAAAGTTAGTCCTTCAAAAAGGCCAATACAATTTATAAAACTTCAACTAGGCTGACAACACAAAAAAGAAAGAAGATACAATTATCTAAAAAAAAAAATCACAATAAAAATTGGGACATTACTACAAACCTTAAAAACACTTAAAGACTTATAAGAGAATACTATGAACAACTGTACACCAACAAGTTAGATAACCTAAAAGAGATGGAAAAATATTTAGAAACACAACACTACCAAAATTGACCCAAGAAGAAATAAAAACTTGAACAGATCTACAGCAAGTAAAGAGATAAAATCAGGCATCACAAGCTTTCCAAAAGGTGGGGTACGGTGGCTCATGCCTGTAATCACAGCATTTTAGGAGGCTGAGGTGGGCACATCACCTGAGGTGAGAAGTTCAAGATCAGCCTGACCAATACGATAAAATGCCGTCTCTGCTAAAATCCAAAAATTAGCCAGGCATGGTGGTGCATGCCTGTAATCCCAGCTACTAGGGAGGCTGAGGCAGGAAAATTGCCTGAACCCAGGAGGCAGAAGTTGCAGTGAGCCAAGATTGAGCCACTCCATTTTAGCCTGGGCGACAAAAGCAAAACTCCATCTCAAAAAAAAAAAAAAAAAAAAAAAAAAAAAAAAAAAAATGACAAGGGGTCAATTAATCAAAAGTACAAGGCAATTCCTACACATTTGTAATCCTAATAACTGATCTTCAAATTCATGAACCAAAAACTGGTTGAACCAAAAAAAGAAATAAACAAATCCAAAATTAGAATTTATTTCGAAGTCCATCTTAATAATCTATGGATGAAAAAGAAAATCAATAAATGCACAGAAGATTTGAGAAACAATATGAACCAACTTGATCTAATTGACATTTACAGAGCACTCTGCCAACAAAAGATCACGTCTTTTCAAGTGCACATGGAATGCTTACCACACTGACCAAAACATATCATATTAAAAAACACATCATATTATGAGTCATGAAATAAAGTTCAATAAATTTAAAATATTCAGGTTACACAAAATGTGTTCTCTGACCACAAATGAATTGCATTAGACATCAATAACGGAAAGATGTCAGGAAAATCCCCTACATATGTGAAAACTAAATAAAACATTTTTAATAATCCATGGCTCAAAGAAGAAATTATGAAAATTATTTAACAGAATAAAAATAAAAAGATAGCATATTAAAATTTGTGGGAACTGGGGAGAGGAACTTCAACTCTTACCTCACAACACACACACAAAGTAGGTCCTAGACCTAAATGTAAAACCTAAACTATAAAACTTGTAGAAGAACTCTCAAGAGAAAATCTCTGTGATCTCTATAAAAAAAGTAAATAGAAATCAAAAGCTAAAGACAAGCCACAGACAGGGAGAAAATATTTGTAAAACACATATTTCATAAAAGACATACATTGAGAATATTTAAAGGTCTCAAAATACAGTATTTTAAAAACACTAATTTTAAAACTGAACAAAAAATTTGAACAAACATTTCACCAAATAAGATACATACATATACTCCTCAACTTACGAGGGGGTCATGTCTCAAATAACCCATCTTAAATTGAAAATATTATAAGCCAAAAATGCATTTAATATACTTACTTAGCCTGTGGAACATCAGAGTTTAGCCTATCCTACCTTAAATGTGCTCAGAAAACTTACATTAGCCTACAGCTGGGCAAAATAATCTAACACAAAGCCCATTTTATAAAACTGTGCTGACTATTTCAGGAAATGTATTGAATACTGTACCAGAATCCAATAATTGGTTAAAAATGAAAAATAGAATGGGCACATGGGTACTTAAAGTATGGTTTCTACTGAATTTCTATGACTTTCACACCATCAAGTTGAAAAATTTTAGTCAAATGTGTAAATTGGGGATGTCTGTGGATGGCAAAACAGGCACATGAGAAAGATGCTCAACATAACTGGTCACTAGGGAAATTAAGGCCACTATGAGATGCTACTACACTCCTATTAGAATGACAATTTAGAAAAAAAAAACTATCAATACTAAGTGCTGGTAAGGGCATGGAGCAAATGGAATTTTACACAGAGTTTATGGGAATGCGAAGTACAAAGTGCTACAGCCAATTTGGAAAAAAGGTTTTTTTTGTTTTGTCTTTTGTTTTTTTGAGACACAGTCTCACTCTGTCACACAGGCTGCAGTGCAATGGTGTGATCTCGGCTCACTGCAACCTCCACCTCCTGGGTTCAAGAGATTCCGCTGCCAGAGCCTCCGAGCAGCTGAAACTACAGGCATATGCCACCATGCCCAGGCTAATTTTTTTTCTGTATTTTTAGTAGAGATGGGGTTTTACCATGTTTCCCGAGATAGTCTCAATCTCCTGACCTTATGATCACCCTCCTTGGCCTCCCAAAGTGCTGGAATTACAGGCATGAGCCACTGCACCAGAATAGAAAACGCTTTCTTATAAAACGATCCATGCAATTACCATATGAACCAATAATCCCAATATTATTGACCCAAAAGAAATAAAATAGATGTCCCCTAAAAGACCTGAACATGAATTATTTATAGCAGCCTATTTATAATCATTCAAACCAGGAAAAAGCCCAAATATCCATCAACTGGTGAACACATAAACAAATTATGGTACAGCCTTACAATGAAATACTACATGAAAATGAAAAGGAAGGAATTACTGAGTACATGCAACGATATCAACAACCCCAAGTGTACTGTGCTGAGTGAAACAAACAAACAAACAAACAAAAAAGAAAAAAAAAAACAGACACAAACATTTCATACTCTAATTCCATGTATAAGACTATCTACAAAATGCAAAACTATAGAGTCATCAATCTGATGAAGTCGTCAGGGGATGGGGCAGAGATAGGGGATTGACTAGGTGAGAGAACTTTTGGGGGTGATGAAAATATTCTGTATTATGGTTATAGTGGTGTTTACAACACTATATATGTTAAAAATCACTAAACTATATATATAAATGAGCTGAATGTTACTGCATATAAACTGGCCTTCAATAATCCTGACTTTAGAAAAAGAATAAAGGGAAGAAGAAAATATTAAAGACATGTTGGCTAAATATTTTCTATGCTTTAAAGAAAGTATGAATCTTCATTTTGAATATTTGTTCTGAGACAAGAAGAGGATAAATAAAAAGAAATACACATTAAATACACTGCGGTGAAACTGTGGAAGGCAAAAGTCAACAAGGTCATCTTAAAAGCCATGGCAGCAGCAGTGAGGGGTGCAGAAGGGGAGGGCCAACAAGGTCACCTGTAAATGAATGACAACAGAAGACAAAAGATAACAGTATATATCTTCAAAGTTTTGTGAAAAAATAATCTTAAATCGGCCAGGCATGGTGGCACCTGCCTATAATCCCAGCTACTTGGGAGACTGAGGCATAAGAATCGCTTGAACCCAGGAGGTGAAGGTTGCAGTGAGCCGAGATCATGCCACTGCACTCCAGCCTGAGAGTGAGACTCCATCAAAAAAACAAAACAACAACAACAAAAAAACTACCTTAAGTCTAGAACCTTCTATTCATCTGAACTATCACTCAAAGTAAGAGGGTGGAAGGATAATTTGGGATAAAGACTGAAAAAATTTAGCACTAGCGAACACTCATGGAAAGAATTACTGAAGGCTACAGTGCTTTTATCAAGTAGGAAATTAAATTCAGAAGGAGGTAGATGCAAGAAATAATAGTAAGCAGAGAAGCTAGTAAACATATCAATAAAGGTAACAATAACAACCGTTGAGGAAATAAAAACGAAATGGTGGTGTACCAGATAGCAATAAAAAGGAACAAACTATTGATATACTCAACAACTTGGTTGGATGTCAAGCGGGAAAAGAGTCGATCTCAGATGGCCACATACTGCATGATCCCATTTGTATGACAGTCTTGAGATGACCCAGTGATTAAAAGGGAGAACAGATAAGTTGCCAGGGGTTAGGGATGATGAAACTGGGTGGGAGGTACAGGAATCTCTCTGTACTATCTTTGCAATTTCCTTTGAGTCTGTGGTTATTTTTTAAATAAAAGATTGAAAAAAACAAGAGATTAAAGCTGAATTTGCTGGCGTGAAAGAATAAAGAACAAGTAACAAGATGTAACCACTAGATAATAAAAACATAAATGATGTTAGTGGAGATCAGAGTTAAACCATTTTAAGGTCATATCACACACTTGGAAAAGAGTATAAAGATATTAATTTGAAATCCTCAAATATGTGCATTAAAAATTTAAGGAAGACATTAAAAGAACAGAAAAAAGAATGTATAGTTTCTAAATCAGTGGATTTTAAATTTATTTAAAATTTTTAATAAATTTTAAAGCATTTTTTAAAAGTAATTCAATTCATAAATATAACAAAGGAATTGCAGTATCTGTAAAATATTTAAATGAAAACTGTGTGACATACAAAGAAAACCATATTTATTAAACATGTTCTGTGTGCAGTTATTTAGCCTTGAGAGAGAAGGAACGGAGAGCAAGTTCCAGATGTATTCATGAACAGCATGTACTTGATAAGAAAGCAAAAGTAACCACGTTGTGCTGGTCTGCAAGTGGGAGCTGGAAGAATGTTGTAGTTCCTAACGTGGGAAATGTTGACTAGCTGAGTGGAAGAAAGGATATGAGTCAATGAGTGTTCCTCGTACATAGATGCCAGGAAGAAACAGTCTGTGCAATTTAATCCCTGTTTCTGATGGAATGAGCAGGGTGAGCGCTGGTCAGTTGAGGGCTCCTACTTCCTTCTGGTGCAGGGATGCAGCTCAAACAAGGTCTGGAGCCTGATCCAGGAGGGAAGGCTGGAGTGCTCAACCGTGCCTTCCTCTGCAACAAGCCTGGTACCCAGAGGTCAAGCCCAGTCTACATCACCTCTGCTGCCAGCCACCTCTCGTGCCAATGAGCATATCGAAATCAGGGAGGGTCTTGCTGTAGGATCACCACAGAGAGGAGAGGTTGATACTACTTTTCTATCTTGTTTATTAACTACCCCCAGTAAGAGTCCCATCCTGTTCAAGACACTAGGGCAGGCGTCCCCAAACTTTTTACACAGGGGGCCAGTTCACTGTCCCTCAGGCCATTGGAGGGCCGCCACATACTGTGCTCCTCTCACTGACCACCAATGAAAGAGGTGCCCCTTCCTGAAGTGCTGCGGGGGGCCGGATAAATGGCCTCAGGGGGCCACATGTGGCCCTCGAGCTGTAGTTTGGGGACGCCTGCGCTAGGGGGAACATCCAGTTCAATGGTCCCATCTGGATGGATTTGAGGTGATCAGAATCCCTCCTCCCAACTCAGGTCTTAATTGCTCTAGTTTATTAAGACTCCAACCACATGTGGGTACAACTGCAAAGGCTCATTGAGAAAATGCGATAGAACTTGAATAAAGCAAACTAAGCTCCTGAAAAGCAAGTGATCAATCTTCCCCAACCAATCCATAGGTATGGTTTAATGTAATTGCAGTCAATATCCCAATAGGATGAGGTTTGAACTTAATAAAATTGTGAGAATAACTAGCATGTTTAAAGCTTACTCTGTGCCAATTATTAATACGTGAGCAGTACGTACTTTACAAATTCTCACAACAAGCCCCTAAATATACTTTCTGTGTGCAGATGAGGAAACTGTAGCATAGAGGAAGGTCAAGCAACTGCTCAGGTGCTTCAGGGCTGGAAGGCATCAACTGAGGATTTAAATTTACTAAGTCCAGCTCCAGAGTCCATAATCTAAACTCTTCTGCAACTTGTATTTTAAAATGAAACTGGAAAAATAAAAAGACTATCAAAGAATAACACTAATGGAAGCAAACCAGCCCTAACCTCTATCTCAAGGTACGACAAACTGTGATACTGTATGAGATGAGGTCAAGGGAACTGGTGGAATAAAACCAATCACTGAAAAACAGAATCCATTGTTTAATTCAAGGTGTTTCTGAATCAGAGATATTTTATTAAGTTTTATTAGCAGAACATGCTAACAACTGCAAGAGGAATTTGCCTTCAGTTGAGGATTTGCCTTCAATTGAGGATTTTTCTTTTCACCATCCACAAAGAGAAACCCCAGCCGGATTAAACAATTAACGAAAACTATATCATAAAAATAGAACAAATATTATTGAATGTTTTTCAACTTCTTGAGAAGGAAAGACTGTGTAATAAATTAGAAAGGGAAACAGCCACTGACTTGATAATATACAATTGTAAAATTTCTATTCACCAGACAGAAATGCAAACAAAAAAATCACAACAAATATAACTTTTTAGGTAACATAAAATCCAAGTGCCCTATTTTGTCAAGTTGTTTTACATTTGAAACAGTACTTGGTATCTTTAAGATAGAAAGGGGGTCATGTACCGTGGCACATGCCTGTAATCCCTGCACTTTGGGAAGCTGAGGTGGATAGATCATGTGGGCCTGGCAAAAGTTGCAGCGAGCTGAGACTGTGCCACTGCACTCCGCTTGGGTGACAGAGCTAGATATTGTCTAAAAAACAACAATAATAAAAATAAAATAAAAAGGATTTTTTTCAGAGATCAGAAAATAAAATACCAAAATGCCATAGAAAGACTGGCATAAGCAGAAAACCTACAGAGAAGAGACACTAAGGATGAATAAATTCATTTTTAATTTAATAATAGATGCAAATTAAAATAATAGGTCACTTTACATTTCCCCTTGTTGACAAATAATTCTTTTAAATAATGGTAGTTGCAATATAGATAAAAATTCATGCAAACTCTGTAATGCAATTTAGCAAAACAGTATAGTTACATTTTGTCTGATTTTAAATTAAGTAAATTTAAAAGTGAGATAAATATATTAAGAAAATTTTCCTTTATATGCAAAATTTGAAATAATGCAAAGCCCAGTACTTTTTAAAAGTTATTTTACTTTAGCTGCATACTATATCTAGCGTTTCTCCCCATGATATCCTTCCCCACCCTCCCCTCCCTCCGCACCCCCCACTGTATCTCCCTTATCCCCGCAACTGCCCCCAGTGTGTTATGTTCCTCTCCCTGAGCCCATGTGTTCTCATTGTTCAACACCCACCTGTGAGTGAAAGCCCAGTATTTTAAAAACTTAAAACATAGCAAAATTACAGAGCTTTCTAGCCAAGTGAGTTGTTAACTGAGGAGAAGCCGCATGGAGTTTGGACGCTAGGGGTAAGCTGCCTGGTTTTAAATTCTAGCTCTGCCATTTATAAGCTGTGTGACCTTGGACAAACTGCTTTATCTCCCTGTGCCTTGGTTTCTTAATCTATGACGTGAGACTAATAATAACCATGTCATATGATGTCAGAAGTATTAAAAGAGTTAATATATTTAAGTACTTAGAACACAGCCAAGCATACACAAATATTACCTAATATTTGTTATGGCGAGGATGAAGATGAAGATGATGATGGTTGATGCTGCCACATGAAGGCACCACATTAGCAGAAAACAACCCACTATCCTTTGTCATTACCCTAAGTCATTATCCTAAGTTGCTGTTAAATGCCAGAACTTCTGCAGATTATTTTGGTCAGCATTTGTTATTTTACTACATTATACAGTAAAAATAGTAGCTTATAGTAAAAAGTAGTTTGTTAAATTGTTTGTGTATTGGCCGGATACAATGGCTCACACCTGTAATCACAGCGATTTGGGAGACCACGGGGAGCGAATCATTTGAGGTCAGGAGTTTGAGACCAGCCTGACCAACATGGTGAAACCCTGTCTCTACTAAAAATACAAAAAAATTAGGCAGGCGTGGTGGTGCACTCCTGTAATCCCAGCTACTCGGGAGGCTGAGGCAGGAGAACTGCCTGAACCCAGGAGGTGGAGGTTCCAGTGAGACGAGATGGTGCTACTGCACTCCAACCTGGGTGACAGAGTAAGACCCCATCTAAAAATAAATAAATAAATGTTATTTGTGTATTAAAATAATTTTCATTAAATAATACTGTAACTATTGCTGAAAAGGGGCCCCTAAACCGATCACTTCAAAACAGAAGTTAGACATGACACAACATTGTAAGAAGGGTCAAAAGCCATCATGTTATATTAGGCCCTTAGAAAAAAGTACCAGAAAAATAATGAAAAATGTAGAATCATTCAAGCAAAATTTGACTATAGTGGTTGATGATTTATGCACACCAAGAATACACTCACACTTATCCCAACACAAAAGTCACTCTTGACAAAATAAAACAAAAATAAAAGAAATTATAAAAAAGAAAAACAGTCTCAGATTTGCAGTCTTCAGAAACACTTCCCTAACATAAAATGCAACTGCCTGGCAAAGGTAGACCAATAGATAAACAACAGTCAAGATCCCTTATGTACCAGCATCAAAACGTATAAAGCGATGAGTTAAAAATCTCAAGGAAAAACTGACCAAAAATTAAACACACTTCATATTTTATAAAGGATGTAGACATAGATACCAATCATTCATTAGTCTTCAAAAATATAATTTGTACAGACCATGTGATCTCAACATTCCACCACTTAGTAAAACAATGCGACATCTCAAAGAATGTAGTCACAGCTGTATTCATCCATGCTTCCATGCTTTCATTATTAAACAAAAACAGCAAAAAATAATTCCTTTACTAGGCAGTTGCAGAAGGCTGAGGTGGGAGGGAAACCTGAGCCTGGGAAGTCAAGGCTGCAGTGACCGGTAGTTGTGCCCCTGCTCTCCAGCCTGGGTGATGGAGTGAGACCTTGTCAAAAGAAAAGAAAAGAAGGAGAGAGAAAGAGAAAGCAAGAGAGAAAGAAAAAAAGAAAGAAAAGCATTTTATAAAATACAGCATTTATCCCAATTAAAAATCTCCCAAAAATGAAATGTATACTTCTCTAATAAATAATATCAATAGCAAATAGCAAGCCAGCAAGTAATAATACACTTATTTTTTTAAAATGCTAAAGGTATTCTCTTCATTTTATTTATTTGCTTTAAAGACAGGACGTCGCTTTGTCACTCAGGCTGGAGTACAGTGGCACAATTATAGTTCACTATAACCTTGAACTTCCAGCCTCAAGCAATTCTCCCATCTCAGCCTCCCAATTAGCTAGGACTAAAAGCACATACTACCATGCCCTGTTAATAAAAAAAAAAAGAAACAAACAAAAATGTAGAGATGGAGGATCTCACTATGCTGCCCAGGCTGGTCTCGAACTTTTGCCCTTAAGTACTCTTCCTACTTCATCCTCCCAAACTGCTGGTAGTACAGATGTGAACCACCACTCCCAGCCCCTAAAGGCATTCACATTAAAATACACAAGATAAGGATGATCACTTCTGTTATTTAAGATTATGGTGACAGTTCTGTGTACGTTTGCAATAATGCAAGAAAAGTCAGGCACCTAATGGAAAGGAAAGAGACACATACAACACAGGTGTACATCAAAGAAACAAAAATTTGCCAACAACTGAAACTAACAACGTTTTCTAAAATGTCTCGTCACACTGGTTATTCAAAATTCAATGGCTGGGTACAGAGTTTTGGTTTGAAATTATGAAAAAATTTTCCAGATGGATAGTGGTGATGTGAATGTGCATGTACCTAATTCCACTAAACTGTACATTTAAAAATGGTGAAAATCGTAAATCTTATGTTAAATATATTTTACCACAATAAAAGAATTCCAATAACTTGGATTACCTGGAATAAGACTGTCACTATACAAGTGTTCAATAATTATTTAAGTGTATGACTAGTTCTAAAAAGTGCATGGGGAAAAAATATTCATTCATAATAGGAAGGCAGGAAAGAAGGCAGGGAGGAAGGGAGGGAGGGAGGAAGGAAGGAATGGGAAAAAAGGGAGTAGGAGGAAGAAAGAGAGGAGGGAGGAAAGGGGAAGGGAGGGAAGGAAAGACAAAGATGAGACAAAGAGGCATGACTCACACGAAACTGAAAATGTTTATTAACGGACATCAAAAACAACTTGAGTTTTTTTTAAGGCATATCATTTTCCTGGATGAAAACATTCAATATTGCAAAGAACTAAAATTTCCCCAAATTAATCTGTGAATGTAATTCAATTCCAGTCAAAGTATCAGCAGGATTTTGCTTTCAGAATTTGACACAATAATTGTAAGGTTCATCTGGAATAATAAATGACTGAGAACTGCCAAGAAGATTTTGAAAATTAGTAACAGGGAAGGAGGAGCCACATCAGAAATGCATCAAGTGCTATACAATTTATTTTACTTCCTTCCAAAAGTCTAGAAGTTTGGATTCCTCCCACATAGTTGTCCAGAGCAAACAAAGGATATTACTGAAAGCTGCCCCCATTTGTTTTCCAATGGGCAATCGAAAATTTACTTTTATATAGAAATATCTGACTTTTTTTTTTTTTTGAGACATTCTCACTCTGTCACCCAGGCTGCAGTGCAGTGGCGTGATCTCTGCTCGCTGCAACCTCTGCCTCCCAGGTTCAAGCAAGTCTCCTGCCTCAACCTCACAAGTAGCTGGGACTACAGGTGTGTGCCACCATTGCCGGCTAATTTTTGTATTTTTAGTAGAGACGGCGGGGCGGCGGGGGGGTTTTCACCATGTTGGCCAGGCTGGTCTGGAACTCCTGAAGAACTCAGATGATCCACTCACCTCAGCCTCCCAAAGTGCTGGAATTACAGGCGTGAGCCACTGCACCTGACCAGAAATATCTTACTTTCATAAATTGTGCCACAATACATCACTATCTTTAAAACTCAGAACCCAAATTATAGAATATCAAAATATTGAGTTAACACACTTCACACTTTACAGAACACAGCTTTTCATTTCACTTCCAATTGTCATGTTCTATTTTCAAAATAAAACATAGAATATGTTAAAAAATATTTTTATATAAACATGAAGAACACATCAATCAAGAACAATATTTTAAAGGGTGATAGTAATGGTAGCAAACCAACAGATTAATAAACAAAAGAGTTTAGTACCTAATGTAAAAATGACTTAAGTATAGAGTAAATGTAGTGTTTTAAATTATTAGAAAAGAATAAATTATTAAACATTTGCCACTGAGGAGACTGACTAATCATTTGTGGGAGAAAAATAAAGCTATTTTGTAAATCAGAACATACACTAAAAATGAGTTCCAAATGGATTAAAGAGTTTGATTAGGCTGGGTGTTGTAGCTCATGCCTGTAATCCCAGCACTTAGGGAGGCCAAGGTGGGCAGATCACTTGAGCCCAAGAGTTTGAGACTCAGCCTGGGCAACATGGTGATACCATCTCTACAAAACATGCAAAAATTAGCAGGTACTGTGCTGCACACCTGCAGTCCCAGCTACCCGAGGGGCTAAGGTGGGAGGATCACCAGAGCCCAGGAGATCGAGGCTGCAGCGAGCCATGATCACGCCACTGCACTCCAGACTAGGCAACAGAAAAAGACCTTGTCTCAAAAAAAAAGACTTTAAGTTCTTCATACATTTAACAAATATTTCCCAAAATTATTCTATTTCTATTTATATTATGTGTATTTACCAAGTACAATATTATTAATATAAGCAAGACCACTGTGGAGGCAGTGAGGACATAACCATGGAGAAAACCCCCAGGCATTCCGCAGTCTCGGAGTTACAGCTTAGCTGAGACCTAACAGGACGGTCTGATGACTGCCACAGAACTGGGAAAATGTCCTACCGCTAAGTATCAGGGCTCCCATCACAGCTCCTCCAGGATTAGGTAGGGTTTTGCTCTCCAGCTTGGATTGCTTTATCTGGTGCACAGAGCCAGCAGGTGACAACCCTTTGACTCTTCCCCTCTCCCTTGGGGATAGTACACTTTAGGAGGTTTCCTGCTCACCTTTAAAAAATATTGGGTGGGGAGGTAATCAAGCATCAGGATGTTTAAAACCCAGTTTCTGCAGCATTTACTGGCAGATGCTGGAGAGAGCCACACATTCACAAGAAGGTGAAAGGGATCTTCCAGAACAAAGGGCAAAGGTAGCAGTAACCGGTAGTTTATCCTGCCACCCCTGCTAACATTTCCCCCATCAGGGTCAGAATCAGTAAGAGGAGAGAAGAGAGATACAGCCTAAAAATAAACGAATGCGTAAGTCAGTCTCTCTGTCTCTCTCTCTCCCTCTTTATGCTTGGACTAGGCTGTTAGCGGGCAGGTATGGTCTCAGTGTGGTGTGTGGCCAATAAAACTGCCTCCAATGCGGCCTTCCAATTGTCCTTACCTTAATTGACATGGTAACTGTAAAGCAGACATCAAAGGTTGAATTGCACAACCAGTTATTTAACTACCTTTGTGATAATGCCAGAGAAGTGTAGGGTCAAGGAATTCATAGAACAGGGATCAGGTGAGGCTTTCCTGAGAACATCTGAGAGCTCTGAGCAGTGGGGCAAGAATTAAATAGGCAGAGGTGCTCAGGCAGAGGGTGAGCATGTGCAGAGGAGACTTTGTGACTGGGCATGCGGTTCGGGGAATTGAAAAAGGGCCAACGAGGCTGAAGTTCAGAGACGGGGTGGGAGAATGAGGTCAGAGGAGAGAGGGGGCAGTGACCAAGAAGGGTCCCATGGGTCATGATAAGGAGGTTCGTCTTTATCCTCAGAGTAATGAGAACACACTAACAGGTAAAGCAAGAGGGTGATGTGACCATGCTAGCATTTTGAAAAGATCACACCGGCTCTAGAGTAGATTGGAAGAAGGCAAAGGCTGGAGTCAAGGAGTCCTGTAAATATTCTACTGAAGTAAGATAAAAAATGATGGTATAGGGGACAAAAGCAAGAGCAATTAAAGAATGAGAGAATTACAGACAGTTAAGGATATTTCTGAGGTAGACCAACAGGAATTGGGAGTTGGTCTTCTGTGCGGAGGAGGCGGAAGGCGGCAGGACAGATGACCTCAAGGTATCTGGTGGTGCCAGTCCACATCATGAACATGGGAAAAGCCCAGGTTTCACAGTGGGAGGGCAAGGACGGAGACAGAGCATAAGCTTGGTTTTGGACTCATGGGTTTATTTGGAGGTGTCTGTAAGACAGCCATGGGGAGGTGAAAAGAAAGCGTTGGCCACTGAGCTCAGAAAAGGGTCGGGAAGGGAAATTTTAATTTGGACACCATCAGCTCAAACTGGTTACTGAAGTCACACAAGTAAATGAGATATCCTAGACAGAATGAAGTGAGAAGATAAAAGAAACCAGAACCGAGTCTTGAGGAACTCTAAAATTTACAGACTGAGTTGGAGAAAGATGTTCATGCCAAGACAACCAAGGAGAATCCAGAAAGGGTAGGAGTAATAGCTATGGGGTGTGCAGTCTGAAAGCCAAGGCAAGAGGCAAAGAAGGTCACCGATGCTCAGTGCTACAGAAAGACCAGGGAAGATGAAGACTGAAAAACAAAACCAAGATAATGAAAGAACCATTTTTAAATAAGGAAGAATATTATTCAATCTTTGGCTGCTATATTAGTCAGCTAGGGCTGCCATGAAAGATGCTGCATACGACATGGCTTAAATAACAGAAATTTATTTTCTCACAGTTCTGGAGGCTGGGAAGTCCAAGATCGAAGCTCTGGCAGGGCTTGGTTTCTGGAGAGGGCTCCCTTCCTGACTTGCAGATGGCTGCTCTGTGCCCACCTTTTCTTTCACCCTAGCAAGGGTAGAGAAACAGAGCCAGCTCTCAGGTAGCTCTTCCTGGAAGGGCACAAATCCTAGAGATCAAGGCCCCATAGTTATAATCTTGATTTAGCCTTATTTACCTCCTTATAGGCACTGTCTCCAAATGCAGTTACATTGAAGGTTGGGAATTTAATATATGAATTTTAGGGGAACACAACTGAGTCTACAGCAAATGGAAAAGTCCCTTCTAATCATGTGGGGTGAATAAAAGGTAAAAATCAAAGCAGGCCCAGTGCAGTGGCTCACGCCTATAATCTCAGCACTTTGCAAGGCAGAGGCAGGTGGATCACTTGAGGCCAGGGGTTCAAGACCAGCCTGGCCATCATGGTGAAACTCCATCTTTACTAAAAATACAAAAATTAACTAGGCATGGTGTCATGTGCCTGTAGTCCCAGCTACTCAGGAGACAGGCAGGAGAATCACTTGAACCAGGGAGGCAGAGGCTGCCAGTGAGCCAAGCTTGTCCAGCCTGGGCAACAAAGTGAGACACTGACTCAAAAAAAAAAAAAAAAAAAAAAAGGCAAACACTGATCATATAAAAATTTTAACTTTCTATGTTTCATAACTTCATAACAGAATCATAGCACGTTCTCGCTTTAGTGTTCTATTGTGTAACACATATCCCCCAAACTTAGTAGCTTACAAGAATTTTATTGTAAGCACATATTCTGTGGGTAAGGATTCTGGATTGGGAACAACAGGATTGGTTTGTTTCTTCCCCATGACGTCTGCATCCCCAGTGAGAATACTCAAAGGCTACACATGACTTGACAGGTAGGGGCTGGAATCATGTAAAGGTGGCTTTGTTCACGTCTCGCTGGTGATACTGCCTGTGGCCGGGATCACAGCTGGGAATGTCAATTAGAAAGCCTACACATGGCCTCTCCAAGTAACGTGGGCTCCTTACAGCATGGCCACTTCAGAACAGTCACATTTCCTGTACAGCAGCTTAGGATACCAAAGGAGAGTACTGCGGCAAACAAGGGAGAAGCCACACTGCTCACCTTTCTGACCTAGGCTTAGAAATTACAGGTGAGTCTCAGGCCTGCTCAGATTCAAAGGGAGGTGACAGCAACTCACCTCTCTAGAGCAGAAGTGTCAAGACCATCTTTGGAAAATACAATTTGCCACACAAGGTAAATGAAAAATTTGAAAATTTAAAAACTGAAACAAAAGTAGGTAAATTTATCTTTTATAATATATAAATAATCCGCAAAAAATGTTGAAGTCACCAATAAAAAAATTAGAAAAGGACATAAACTGGCAAGCCACAAAAGAAAACAAATAATTGCGTGTTCATTTTGGGAATTTATCTAATGAAAATAATTATTTGTACAAGGAATTAAATTGGTCAATACTTATTTTGGCAAGGTAATAGTAAAAAAAAATTTTTTTTAATTTCCAACAATAACTGATTAAATAAACTTTTTTATCCCTAAAACAGGAATGCTATTCAGCCATCAAAATAATAGAAAAAAGTCAATGTTATAGAAAGATATTCATAATATTTTACTGGGAGAAAAAAAGCAGAATATATAGTATCCCTAATACGATTTCATAGAAGACATATGTAGAAAAAAATGAGAATTATATAAACCAAAATATAAATGGTAGCATTTTTTTATCTTTTTGCTTACTGTAATTTCAAACTTTTCTACAATAAAAGGTACTGCTTTTATTTTCACAAAAAATAATCAAATTCTTCCAATACATATTAATGAAATAAAAGTTTTATCACAAATAAGTAATTCAAAATTGTTTAAGATTGCCAAAATATTAAACAATAACATTTGATATTTACGTTCAAATAATCCCAATAACGATTTTTAAAAAGGTGTGTGTGTGCGTGTGCATGTCTGAGGATGGCAGGGGATGGAAGTGCAGAGAGCAGACAGGAGTAGATAGAGCAAGATCGATAAGACATGCTAACTGTTGCAGCTGGATAATCAACGTATTATATTTGCCTGTATGCATTTTTGAAAAGTCCCATAATAATCAAAAGAAAATCTAAGACAACTCTGGGATGAGGGAAAAAAAAAAAAAAGATAAATATTCAAAGGAAGAAATTTTTTTTTGACAAGTCAACTTTCGAGTAAAATGTTGCTTTACGATTAAAAAAATAAAAATGAGAAACACTAGATGCAAAAAGACTGGAAGTAAACCATACCTGTTTCAAAACAGGCACACGGTTAAGTATATTTTTGGAATTACTGTCAGCAGGCGCATATTTTGCTTATGAAGAATATGAAAATGTAATTCAACTACCCGGATTTTCTCTCCCATCCACCTACAAGTGTCATACAGTGATGGCTTTATGTGTCAATACTTGACTGGGATACGGACTGCCCAGAGAGCTGGATAAACATTATTTCTGGGTGTGTCTACAACAGTTTGTCTGGAAAAGATCAGCATCTGAATTGGTACACTGAGTAAAGTAGATGGCATTCCCCAAGGTGGAGGGGGTATCATTCCATCTTTTGTGGGCCTAAATAGAACAAAATGGCAGAGGAAGTTTGAATTTTCCTTCCCACTGCTGACTGCTAAGCTGGGACATCAGTCTTCTCCTGCCCTCAGCACTCCTGGTCCTCAGGCCTCCAGACTAAACTGGAGTCTACACTGTTAGCACTGTCTCTCTCTGGCTCTCAGACCTTTGAACTACACTCCAGTTTGCCTGAATCTGCAGCTTGTAGATGACAGATGATGGGATTTCATATAATTGGTTCTGTTTATCTAGAGAACACTAACACAAATTTCTGTCTTAGCTCACTCAGGCTGCTATAACAAAATACCACAGACTAGCTGGCTTCAACAATAGAGGTTTTTTTCTCACAGTTCTAGAGGCGGGAAGTCCAAAGTCAAGGCAGATCCAGTTTGTTGAGAGGGACTTGGTATGCAGGTGGCTGTATTGTAAGAGAGATCTGGTTTGCAAAGATCAGAGAATCTCTGTTGTGTCTCTTCTTATAAGAGCACTAATTCCATTCATAGGGGCTCCATCCTCATGATCTAATTACCTCCCAAAGGCCCTACCTCCAAATACTATCACATTGAGGATTAGGTTTCAATGTAAGATTATGCGGGGATACACACATTTAGTCCATACCACAAACCTTGTACTTTCATTATATCTAGTTTCATTTTTTCTCTTCTGCTGAGGAATATCACATTGTTTCTCCCTCACAGTTAATCTTTACCTGTAAGTTTTCAGATAGTGTTTTTAAATACTTGAAAAAATAATGTTATCAAATTAAGAAGAGTAATGTGTCCAGAATAAAATGCAGACATGGCTACCCTGGAGAGTTCTACAGAATTCACAGAAGTCTGCTTTTCTTGGCCATGATGTCATTCCAACTCAAAGTCTGGTATCTAGGGGTAAAAACTGATTCATTAATCTCTTTTCAAAGGTCTACTTAACTTATGTTCAAAATGTCCTATTCTCATCAATTCAGAGGAAAAAATGCAAATGACTAATAAATATGAAAAAGTGTTCAGCACTCAACTAATCAAAGAAATGCAAATTCAAACAAGGTAATATTTTTCATCTATCAAATTTGCAAACACTTTTTAAATGCCAATACTAGGTGTTGACAAAGGAGAGCTACAACTCACATAATAGCACTCACAGTGGCATAAACTGAAAAATATTTTCACAAAATAGAACAAGAGACTTAAAAATAGTCATACCCCTTTGACCCCATAAATTTTCTGATGGTAATCTATTGTAATAAAATAATGAAATCAGGGTTTATGTACAAGTCACATGTGGTGGCTCATACCTGTAATCCCAGCACTTTGGGAGAGCGAGGTGGGAGAGTTTGAGACCAGCCTGGTCAACAAACCAAGACCTCATCTCTACTAACAATAAATAAAGTAAAATAAAATATCCAGTTATAGGGGTACCTGCCTGTGTTCCCAGCTACTTGGGAGGCTGAGGAAAAAAGACCACTTGAGCCCAGGAGATGGAAGCTGCAGTGGGATGTGATTGTGCTACTGCACTCCAGCCTGGGCAACAGAGCAAGATCCTGCCTCAAATATATATACATATATACACACACACATACACACACACACACACATAATTTTTCCTATATTTATAGCAAAATATACATTATATATATTATATATTTCATATTATATATATATTTTTTTATATATACATATAGCAAAAAATCTAGAGAAAGAGACAGAGAGAGAGCACCCCGGCTAGAATGTAAGATCCATGAAGAACCTGTCTATGAATGATGTGCTCCCAGATTCTCAAAACTAAGCACAGTGCTCGGCTCATATTAGATATTCAATAAATAGCTGCTGTTTGCAGTAGATTTAAGTACTTTTTTCCTGCTTAAAAGCAAAGTTGAGCTCCACCCATTCATCCTTCCTCCCGCAACCCTTGGCAACTACTTCTTGGATCTGATCCAGTTGAGTACAGAGGATCTTTAGGGCAGTGAAACTACTCTATGTGACACTATAATAGTGGATATATATGATTATATGTTTGTCCAAACCTTTAATTTGCACACTACCAAAAGTGAACCCCAAAGTAAACCATGAACTCTGGGTGATAATGACGTGTCAGTGTACGTTTATCAGTTGTAACAAATGGATCACTGTGGTGGGGGTTGTTGATAGTGAGGGAAGCTATACGTGTGTGGGGACAGGGGGTATGTGAAAAATCCCTGTACCTTCTACTTAGTAAACCCGAAACTGCTTTAAAAATAATAAATTCTATTTTTTAAAAGTTGAAAAGTATTATTATTAGGATGTTGACTAAAGACCATGGGTTGGCAAATAATAGCCTGTGGGCCAAACCTGGCTGCAACCTGTTTTTGTAAATAAACTTTCATTGGCACACAGCCACTCACACTCATTCATTTACACATTGCCTGTGGTTGTCTCTGTGTTGCAATGGCAGAACTGAGTAGCTGCAACGCAAATTATGTGGTTCATGAAGCTATGAACCAGCCCATCTCTTCCCACCTCTATGTTCAGGGACATCTCATTGGTAACTTGAAATCAGCAGTAGGATTATTTATTCCACGGGAATTGGTAAATGCTACACATCAGGGCTCAATTTATTGTTCTGTTGATTATCTAGGCTTAAAAAAGTGAAGAAAAATGTTAATCATGCAGATTAAAATTAAGTGGGTGATGTGTCTGTAGTAATGATAGCATAAAAAAATTAAAGTATTCTTCTAGTATTCAAAACTATTATTCCATTCGAAAAAGAAGTCACTCCTATTATTGGCATACATATGCCTTTGGTTGTTTTGCTTTCATCCTACTAATTAACATAAAAGTAAATATCAACCAACATTTATGTTGGAATTACCCTTGCTGGACAACTGCAATCACAGGTTGGCCGTAGATACAAGAATTGGTTACAAATCAACAAAGGCATCCTGTGAATATCAATTGGCTATAAGGAATTTACAATGAAGAGTATTGTATATTTTATTGTTATTTTTTAATTGCGTGTTACACAGCCTTTATATCAGTAATATTGATAATAAACATCAAATAAACATGCATATACATATATACATTTTCTCAGGGAACTGGCTGTTAAACATTTACCAGCACACCACTGCTGAAAAATTTTTTCTCAATAGGTTATCAAAATAAACGTAATCTGCAAACCTAGCCAAAGGTGAAGTCAAAGAGGTAATGAAACAGAGGTACAATGCAAAAATATGAAGGTAAGTGGAAAAGTACCTCTTTCCAACTAGGGCTAACAGGGAGTAAACAACTGATATTTTGTGCCCTGTGTGGAGGGAAACTGTATGCTGTTAATTGTTCGTCTGTCAGGGTCTACCACGTGCAGAGAAAGTAAGAAACTCGAGAACAAGAAGGTCAAAAGACCATCTCTCTAATTAACTTAATAAGCAAATTCAGGTGCTTACTTTCCTAGAGGCTAACACAGAAAGAAGTGGATTCCTACAGCATTCCCCAGATTTTCTGAACTCTCTGCTATTCATCCAATAAATTGCACTCTTTTGCCCCTAATTGGATTTCCATTTAATGTGGTAAGCCTGATTCCCTTGCATGTAAATTGTGCTTTATAATTTTCAAATATAATTATATTATCTCCCCGGATCCTCACAACAATTTTATGAAGCAGGAATGGCTAAGTTTCAAATGGAGAAAAAATTCTTAGGGAAAACTTAGGGTTTTGTATGCATAATCCTGGTTCTAAAGCCAAGCTCAAGAAAAACACTACTTTCAAATAGCCTGTATTTCTTTTGAGTGCACTCATATCTGGTTCCTTAAACATTTCAGCAAGGCTTGCTTTCTAAAGCACTTGCCCTTTATCATTCTTCCCAAGAAAGACAAAATTAGCTGATTATCATTAACAAAAGCATAATCATGCATTTTTTAAATCCTGGCCTCTGCCTTCATCACGAAATAAAGACATCATCTCTTTTCCAGTCTTGGATCTTAATTTTCTTCCTTAGTACAGACGCTTGTACACAGTAGGTACACAAGTAAATTAGTTCAGAATGGTTTTCCCAGGCTACTTTTGGTTACATGAAAAGTATGACGCTAGAGGGAAACTCTTCAGGACTGGTCCTCAGCCATACAGTTCCCAAGCAGCCTTATGAAGAAGAGGGATGCCTAGTCGCTGAGAAAATGAAATGTTTACAGTTAATTCACATAGCGAGAAGGTGTGGGCAGAGAACCAAAAGGAAAGAAAGACGTGTTGAATCTCTACTATATCTTCCAGGAATTTTCCTAGGCTTTATCTACTGTATCTTCAAGCAATCTGAAGAGGTGTCATTTATCCCCGTTGAACAGATGACAAAACTGAGATTCAGAGAGTTTAACTGCTTAACAACAAACTAGCTCAAGATGAATCTGTGTCTTCGGAGACGATCCTTTACCTCTGAACCAGAGACTCCAGAAGTGGAGGGCCCAACCAGCAGCGAAGCCTCACCTGCAAATTCTCAGGGCTCACCCCAGCCCTGCTAAATCAGAAACTGTAGGGGTAGGGTCTAACAGGTGGTTTTAACAAGCTCTCCAGGTTATTCTGATAAACACTAAACTGTGAGAACTTCCCCCTTGCTCTACTGCAAAGGTTGTATTAGTCCGTTTTCTGGCTGCTGATACAGACATACCGGAGACTGGGCAATTTACAAAAGAAAGACGTTTATTGGACTTACCTTTGCACATGGCTGGGGAGGCCTCACAATCATGGCAGAAGGCAAGGAGGAGCAAGTCACAACTTCTATGCATGGAAGCAAGTAAAAAGAGAGCTTGTGCAGAGCAACTCCCGTTTTTAAAACCGTCAGATCTCGTGAGACCCACTCACTACCGCACAGGAAAGACCCGCCCCCATAATTCAATCATCTCCCATTGAGTCCCTCCCATAAAAGGTGGGAATTATGGGAGCTACAAGATGAAATTTGGGTGGGGAGACAGAGCCAAACCATATCACAGGTCCACAAAGGTTTTCTGTAAAGGGCCAGATAGAAAATATTTTAGGCTTTGCAGGCCAGATGGTCTATTTTGCAGGTACTCAATGTCACTGTCGCACAAAAGCAGCCACCAACGATGCGTAAATAAATGAGCATGGCTGTGTTCCAATAAAACTTTAATGATGGACAATGAAACCTGAATGTTATATCATTTTCAAGTGTCAACGAAGTGTTACTTTTCTTTGGCTTATGTCCCCCAATCATTTAAAAATGTAAAAAGCCATTTTTATCCCAAGGGCTACACACCAAACCAGGGAGCAGGCTGATTTGGCCCTCAGGCCGTAGTTTGGCAACCACTGAAACAAGACTATGCTACCTAGTAAATGGAAACTCTTAAGCGGGACAATGACTCAGACGGGAAAATCTAACAGAAGGTAAAATGTTGTGAGTTATAAAACTGGCTATGGTTCAATGGAAGCAGGCAACCCATTTGGTTTAGACAATTAGGAAGGCTTCCAATGAGGAGGTGGCAATCTGTGTGGGCCTTGAATGACGAGTAGAAGTTCAACAGTAGAGACACTGACTTGGCAACAGGGTGAAGGCTAGTGGATACAGGGTACCCAATCCAAAATGTCTACTTCCACCCAAAATATTCCAACCTCTTGAGTTAAAAATGCTTTGGAAAATTATATTATGTAAAAAAATATTTAATGCTCCTGTGAACCAGCTAAACTGAAGCACCAGGAAAGGAACAAATTACAACTGGACTAACAGCCCTACATGTGAAAACCATTATCAGTAATGTAGTCTTCTCTCCCTACAGACCAAGTGTTGGAGGGAAGTTATCTTATTTCCTACAACAAATTATTTCTGGTTGCAAATCTGACTGTATGAAATACTCCCAAGTATTAGACAATGCAAGAAATCATTCTCTTGAGATATTTCCTGGTTATACAAATCAGTTCCCTTGAGAATTCCTTAGTTTTCCTAATTCTTTACATACCATCCAATTGATTTCAAACACAAGAAATCCCTTTAAGATCATAAATTTCAGAGAAACTTTTTTTTCAAGTCACACATTTTCATTAGATTTGCTTTGATACTAGCCATTACGAGGAAATGCAATCTGGTCTGGCAGTATTTCCCAACTTCATATAGCAGAGCAGTATAGAGGCCAGGTTCTGCAGTCAAAGTCTCTGGGCTCAAAGCCCTGCTCTCCCACTTAAAAAGCTATTTGACCTTGACAAATTACTCTTCTCAGAGCTTCTGTTTTCTTAAAATAAAGTGGGAAAAAGTAATAGTGGCCATTTCTGGTTGTGTATGTGTTTAAAAATACAGAAAAATAACTCAGTATGTTTTGACCTCAACTCTTATTTCCCACTGATCTCTCTCCTCCAAAACTAAACAAATAAGCTTTTTTTAAAAAGCTAAAATTATATTTCCTTTATGCTACCACAAGATACGGCAGCAAGTTTGGGACAGAACCTGACAAATAAGATCCTTCTGCTTCCTCCCTCCACCACCTGGGCCCTGGAGGGATCAGAAACTGCTTACCAAACTGAGGGAGGTAAAGGCAGAGAAACAGAGGCAAAATTGACCATACAGCAGCAGGCCCATTGTGGGGAGCAAGGCAAAAGTTGCAGCTTTAGGAAGGTCTGGATTTTGGATCCTTACATGGATGGGACACATCAATGACTGAAATGAGAGTTCTTTGGGATATAAAGTGAACCGGGTACTCGTATTATCTGAGAGTGGCTGGAAAAGCTTCTAACCAAGGGCAAGCGAAAGACTCCTCCCACGCCATGGGTAAGAGTGTGCACAGGGGAGAATGAAATAAAATTAATTTGATCCCACTCTATGAGGCTCAATTACATATGTATGTGCATAGACTGCATGTCTGGAGTGGGCAGGGAGCTCTATGGGAAGGACACGGGCCTTAGAGACAAAAAGACGGGAAACTCCACCACGCAGTAATCTCGTTGAGGGGCAGTTTTCTCAGCAAAGTACTGAGGCCAAGGATTCGTGTGGTCCTACACAAGATGAGGGATGCAGAGTTCTTTGTGCCATCCTGCAGACCAAAGAAACAACAGCTGCTCTTGGCATGAGTACCCCTGTCCACTCCCACTCAGTGGTCCCCTGCAAAGTCACTTTAATATTCACAAACAGCCATACCAATTGCAGTGAGTACGTTGATCCGTTGAATCACAGCCCAGCACAGCCCACTGGTGTGGTCCCCCCATTCTCCAAGTGACAATGACACTGACATTGACTTTCCTTTGCTCATGATAATTCTCCCAACTGACCTGTTGATCAGGAATGAGAAGTTCCTAGGGCTTGGAGGTGAGAAGGAGAGCATACCCCACCCCTGCTGGGTTCCATCCCCCAATGGGTACCCCATGACACCCACTACTTCTTTCTTAGAACTGCTCAGACTGCATTGCCATTATCTCTTGAACTCAATGCATTCTCCATCCTGTAAATTCCTTCAGAAGATGGACTGGATCTTTTATCCCTGGATCTTCACTGTCTAGCTTCTGGGTTTCCCAAATGATTTAATGATATTATTTATTCAGATGTGAGAATAAGCACCTTTTTTAAAAAACACACCAGCACACACTCTGTATAAATCAACATTTGTCATCGTAAGAGTTCCCACAAGGCCGTCACCTCTAACCAAATGTTTCCTCCTTGATCTCTTTTATATTTGAACATCAACCACCACAAAACTCCTCTGCACCCCAGCATAGAGTATGGCTGCTAACATCCCATTATGTAAAACAAATATAGGAGGCTTCCTAGAACGCCCTAAGTCATGTCCCCCAGTGGCCAGAAACAGGTGCCCCCATGCCCTAGCACCTACCTCCTCTGGAAAAGATTTCAATACAGGGAGGAATTGGATGGCAAGAAATAAGGATGCAGGAGCAAGTCACACAGCCAGTTAGTTTTCTTTTCCAGATCTGCCTTCAAACAAAGGTCGCATAACTTCCTTGAAAGAGATGGCTCCACACCCTGTTATCCCATAGACCCTGTGTATATTCTCCAACTAAAGAGAAGGACCCAAGAGCACAAAAGCCTCCGCATCCCTGAGAGAATTACAGCCACCCAGAGTCATGTTGTGGCCTGCCACACCCCTTGTCCCCAGCCGTGGCAAGGCAAGAATCCTGTTTCCAAAGCAACTGTGACATCGTGCTTGCTAACACTGCAGGCAGAGTCCCATGTGTACACACACATGCACAGGCACACACATGCAAACATACACAATCACACACTAACACAGACACATAGGTGCAGACACACCTAAGACAAGATCTCTTGTCTTGTGGGAACATACAGTCTCCTAGAAACGCGAATCATGTCTCATTTCTTATTCTGGCTGGAGAAGTTAGCTTTCCAAGGATATATTTAGATAGTTTCATATCTGTCATTTAATATTTCTTACAGGAGCTTGGGGGAAATTGAAAATGCGATGCTCTGGTTGGCCGGTGTGTGCCTGTGTCTCCAATGCTCTCTATCTGTTTGTAGATGGCTGCTGATACCGTTAGTCCATCTTATTTCCCACATGAGCTGCGAAGGGCCGAGAGGGCTGGAATTACTTCTGGCCTGAGACATGTGGCCCCTCTGTCTGAAGGCTCCAGTGAGTGGCCTCAAATGGGCGGTCCAGCACCCACATTATTCTTCCTCTCTCTTCTCTTTCCTGCTTTCCTTGTTCCCTAACATTCTGCTCTTGCTGGAATCCCCTCCCAGGAAGCTCAGAAACCGGAAACCACTCCTGGTGTTAGATTCTGCCGTCTGAGTGTGAGCTTGGGGCGGGCATGCAGGATGTAGGCCAAAGAAAATCATGGTGGTCTCCCCAAAATTCTCAACCTAAATGGGGCAGGCCCAGAGGCAAAGGGGGTTCTGGAAAGCTGGGCCTGCAAGCAGGGAGACTGAGGGACAGGGGAGGTGCCGCCACTCCAGGACACAGCAGAGCAGGCCAGGGCTCACCCTGAGGGCGCCTGTGCAGAATCAGAACAGGGCACCCCCTCTGGAGTTGACAAGAGGAGCTGTGCTGGATGTGAGCCCCACCCACCCACTCATATCTGAGGCTTCTGAGCTCAACTGTGCCAAGGGCACAGGCTGGCAGCCTCCCCCACTGACCAGCGCGGCTGTGAAGTGCCAGGGCATACACAACTGTCTCTCCGTGCTCTTTGCTCGTGTTTCCATTCTTCGGACCAAACATCCTTCTCAACCTCAAGAATCAAACCAGGGGCCTTACAGAGACCTCAGTTCCCCGTGTATGAAAAGGATCAAGTGGGCCTGTGGAGAGGCAGCGTGGTTAGGAGCCCAGACTCCAAAGCACAACGCCCTGGGTTCTCGCCCCTGCCCGGCCATTCTGGGGACACTGGGCTAATTACTCAAGCTCCCGTCCTTGTCTTCCCCATCGGTACTCAAGAGGGCATAGTTCCTACCTCACAGTAATGTAGACAAAATGCAGTCAAACACGGTAAGCACTTAGCACGTGCCACATCTTAGGCACTCAATGTTATCTACTGTTATTCACCAGAAATGACTCCAAATTTTAGATTTTTCACTGGCTGCTTTGTTTTCCTGTATACAAAAGAAAACGTGTCCTTTTCCATGTCTGCCCACCCTCATGCACTCAGCACATATATTTTTCTTTTCTTTTTTGAGACAGGATCTCCCTCTATTGCCCAGGCTGCAGTGCAGTGGCATGATCTCAGCTCACTGAAGCCTCAGCCTCCCAGGGCTCAAGCAATCCTCCTACCTCAGCCTCCTGAGTAGCTGGGACCATAGGTGCACACCATCACACCCAGCTAACTTTTCAGTTTTATTTTTTGTAGAGATGAGGGTCTCACCATGCTGTCAGGCTGGTCTCAAACTCCTGGGCTTAAGCAATCCTCCGTCCCTGGCCTCCCAAAGTGCTGGGATTACAGGCATCAGCTACCACACCCAGCCTAGCACACATTTTTAAGGCCTTCGTTCTATAGGATGATCATGGTTGGGGTCCATTAAGTGGTGCACATGGGTGAGGCGGACCTTTGGTGGTTTCAGTCGGAGCTTCCCTATGGTGATAAACTCGTCCATTAGGACATTGAACAAAGTCTTGACTACAAACTACAGACTCTTACATGTGAAGGAGTGAGAAGCAATTCACTGCCACCTCATTTTTTTTTTTTTTTTTTTTTTTTTTTTTGCTTTAAGTTCTGGGATACATGTGCTGAACGTGCAGGTTTGTTACATAGGTGTACATGTGCCATGGTGGTTTGCTGCACCTATCAACCTGTCATCTAGGTTTTAAGCCCCACGTGCATCAGGTGTTTGTCCTAATGCTCTCCTTCTCCTTCCCTCCACCCCTCAACAGGCCCTGGTGTGTGACATTTCCCTCCCTGTGTCCATGACACGGACACTCCATTTTTAAAGGCTGCCAAAGAAAACATTTTGTACCGACAAATGGAAAAACCAGCAAGTCAATGCCTTTCCGTGTTTCCTCATGTCTGGTGCAATCGTGGCATTTGCCCACATGGTAGGCACTTGGTCCACCTCAAGGCCATGGTTAAAGCCGAGGTCAACCAATCCCCCCTGCCTAATGTCAACATTTTGCATGCCTTACGTGTATGGCATTTCTTCCTGAAATATTCCCTGAATTTCTGAGGCTGGGCTGGGTGTTCCTCTTTCGTGCTCCTATCTTTTCCTACTACCTCGGTGGGTCACACTGTTGACTCATTTCTACCCCGCACTAGACTCCAAGGATGCTCCAGGCTGGCAGGGTCATTGTCTCTTTTTCAGCACTGTGTACGTGGAAACACGGTAGGTTTCAATATTTTTAGAATGAATGAATGACAGTGAGAAAGAGGATGAGTCAGAGGTTTTCTCTGAGAGAATTTTAGAAGGCTGTGGGCAGTGAGTGGTGTATCTAAGAGGGGATTCTTGGTCTGCTCCTAGCCAGTTCTGGGCAACCAGACAAGGAGTCACTTCCACTCACAGCAAAAGTGAGCTCTGGAATTTCTTAAGTGGGGATGCCTATGTTAATGGATCAAACTAATCAATGTGCAAAAGAAAAATTAACTTACAGACATTTCCAGAGCACATATCTACGAAGCTAAGCATGTATGATGTAACACAAATCCCAGCTGTTTGTGTACGGTTTGGACCAAGAAACTCTGCACATATGCCAGAGCAGGGAGAGAAGCAGAGCAGGGAGACCAGACTGGACCCACTGCGGGCGGGAGGGAGGCCAGTGTGGATTTAAGACCGGTGCCAACATGCGTGGCTCTCACTGGCTGCCGTCCAGCTCTGGGCCTCCATCTGATAGGATGGAGTTCTCGGTGATGTGGCTGGAGGCCGGGTGCAGGCAGGGCTGCCTCAAAGGCTCCTGGGAAGCACAACTCTCCCAGCAGCAGTGGGAGGGGTTGGAGAGGTCCATCAATAGGAGGAAGTTTAGACAGCATCGTTCCCTGGGGCATCGGCTGCTTCTAGGTCACAAGGAAGAACTCCTAGCAGAACAGAAACTTGGCTAGGAGAGAAAAAAATGTTTTTGAAGCTGCTGAGTGGACCTTTCATCTTTAAGTGCAGTCATTCCTTTGCCATAGTCTCAGAGTGGCCACGGGCAACACTTCTGTGCTGTCTTCAGAGCAACATTCTTCAGGCCAGGCCACTGATCGGAACTGAAAGGAGTGTCATTCCAGGACTTCTGATGGGACGGCCTGTTTGGGACAATGTGTCAATCAACAACTGCTTGCTGAGAGCCTCTCTGCCATGCAGGCAGCTGTCTACAAAGAAGCTTCATAACGGAGTCCAGGCTTGAAGCAGCCAATGAACGTGCCAGTGAAGACCATATGGCAACTGTGCCTCCATGGTGGGTGTGTTGTGTCACATTCCAGATGTTATTGCTGTGTTGAAACTGTCTGCATGCAGACTCTTCCCTTTTAAAAACAAAACCCAACAAACTGCGCTGAGAAGTTCAGGTGCTTGGGAGATGCCTCGGAAGTTGAGGTTGGGTGGGTCACAGAGAGGAACTTGAAGTCAAACGCTGGATATCTTGTTCTTAAGATTCCCCGGCCTCTGCATCAGCAGGATCTCACCAGTCACTTGACTCCCTGAGGGTCCCCCAGGTGGAGAGAGATCCCTGGCTCTCCTCACCTCCTGCCTTCCACCTGCCTCCTTCTATTTTTTTTCCCTCCCCTTGAATTCTTGATTACTCTCGAGAACTTCAAACGCCCTTCCTTCAATTTTGCAAAATAATGAACTCTCCTCAGTTTTCACTTCCAAACTCAGCAATAAGCCCATCCTTGAGACAACCCTGCTGAAATAATAATAATAATAATAATAAAGAACACCCCCTAAAATACCAAGTTAATAGATGCATATGTACATCAAGAATGTATCTCGGAATGTAAGCCTAACAGACGTTGACTTTAATGTCTATAGAATGTCCATTGCATTTGAGTCATCTACAACTCAGTGTTTTTGTATGAAATGCATGTCACATGGCATTGGGGTGCTTTTAATTATGATCAATGTAAGAAGGGGCTTCACAAAGAAAGAGTGCCTAGGGCCTGTGACCGGCCCTGACAGCTTGAGGCCTCGGTGCCAAGAGAGAATTCTAACCAGAATCCCTCGTACAGGTTGTGCAGTGGGCTCCAAGCTCTTTACCAGACTGTGCCTTTGAGGGCTGCCTCTAGACCCCAGTGACGGCAATCACAGAGTCCAGTGGGCAGAAAGCCCGATTCCCCTTCCCCTTGGAGGCCTTTCACGTCTATTGCCTGGGAAAATGCATCCTATTGGAGCACCCCAGGATGGAGCTGACTTACTGACCAGCAGCCTGCAAGGGCAGAGGAGAGCAGGCAGTAGCTGGGGGCAAACACCTCTGTTGCAAGCAGCCGATAGCACTTGGAAGTCACAGCTCTCACCCAGCTTCCTGGAGAGAGAACAATTGGGAGAGCTGCGATACTGTATTACCCTGTCAGTCACGGGGAAGCAATTCTTCAGGTCATCAGTCAAAAGACTCCTTGGAAATGAGAAACGAGCCTGAACACCAGGCCATTTAAAAAGATATTTATTGTGAAACGCGGAGGCAGCAGCGCCTTCCCTGAGACGCGACAGGCACTCAGTATGAATTACACCAGGTAAGTCCAAAGAAGCAGGTGGCAGGTGCCTGGATATAAGCGAGATACGACCTCGAAATACCACTATAAACAATGGCCCTGGAAAGAAAGCGGGGGTGGCAAGCAGGGGGGTGATCAGGGCTATGGGAGGGGGCAAACAGGACTCCACAGCCTGGCACAGACTACAGTCCTCAGGCTGTGCAGAGAGGGTTTTCAGCCCCGCATGAAGAAGAATGAGCCTAAATCTATTACCATGCAAACTGATAGTGACTTGTTGCTTCGAAATATTCCAGGAAAAAAAAAAATGCTGAGGGCTACATTGACAAAACAGGATTGGTAAGATATTGATAACTGCTGAGGCTAGATAATGAATACTCAGGAGTTCATGATGATATTCTTTCTACCTTTGTGTATATTTGAAAATTTCAATACTGAATAGTTTCTTTGAAGAAAATGAGTCTTTTCTCCATGCTCATGGGTCTTATCTCTCTGCTAATATATACTTTGGAACATGAGCCAGACACATTTTCTAGGCCTGATAACCTGCAAACTGCAAAATTATATTTTGAATTATACACACACACACACATACGTACATATAAGTGTGCATATAATGTCAACTGTATTTGAGTCATCTGCAAGTCAGTGTTTTTGTATGAATTGCATGTCACGTGGTATGTGGGTACTTTTTTTTTTTTTTTTTTTTGAGACGGAGTTTCGCCCTTGTTACCCAGGCTGGAGTGCAATGGCGCGATCTCGGCTCACCGCAACCTCAGCCTCCTGGGCTCAGGCAATTCTCCTGCCTCAGCCTCCTGAGTAGCTGGGATTACAGGCACGTGCCACCACGCCCAGCTAATTTTTTGCACTTTTAGTAGAGACGGGGTTTCACCATGTTGACCAGGATCGTCTCGATCTCTCGACCTCGTGATCCACCCACCTCGGCCTCCCAAAGTGCTGGGATTACAGGCTTGAGCCACCACGCCCGGCTGTGGGTACTTTTAATTATGATCAATGTAAGAAGCAGTTCACAAAGTTATATATTATATTTTAATATTATAATTGCTCCATTTACACTTATACCATATGGCACATCAGGTGCAGTGCATACCATTCTACATGCATTTTGTTCAATTTTCATTATAGGCATGCGATTATAGGCATCTGCCATCATGCTTGGCTAATTTTTGTATTTTCGTAGAGACAGGGTTTCACCATGTTGACCAGGCTGGTCTTGAACTCCTGACCTCAGGTGATCCATGCGGCAAGGGACAATCACATGAGGCAAGGGACTCATTAAAGCATCCAAGATCAAAGAGGCAGTAAATGCCAACTCCAGGTGTCAGGCCCACCACTGACTCTAGGCCTGGAATCTTACCCACTCCACTGCTAAACACACTCACCGATGCCACCAAAATCTCCAATGTACAATTACAAGGCCAACAGATATGGCTCCCATCTGTCAGTAAGTCGTGGTCAAAGGAATCCCAGCCTGGCCTGGTTGTCTCCAGTCTCCCTTCTGATGTCTCAAAGCAACACCATTACTGCCCCCGCTTTTTCTTTTTTTTGAGACAGAGTCTTGCTCTGTTGCCCAGGCTGGAGTGCAGTGGCATAATCTCGGCTCACTGCAGCCTCCACCTCCTGGGTTCAAAAAAGCCTCTGCCTTTCCTGCCTCAGCGTCTTGAGTAGCTGGGACTACGGGCGTGTGCCACCACACCTGCCTAATTTTTGTATTTTTAGTAGAGACGGGGTTTCACCATGTTGGCCAGGCTGGTCTCGAACTCCTGACCTTGTGATCCGCCCACCTTGGCCTCCCAAAGTGCTAGGATTATAGGCATGAGCCACCACGCCCTGCCTAACACCATCACTCCTTCTTAAGTCCCTCTGGCAAGTGTTTGCACACCTGAGGCCTCCCAAAGACAGCCATGCAGGGGCAGCTTCTGCATGAAGAGCCTGCTCCATGTTCAGTGACGGCTCACTCTCATGTATCTGCTACACTTGGCTACCCAGTAAGATCCTTGAACAGAGTTTGGAGCCAAAAATATGACAGTGGGACAGAGTTTCCAAACAGCCAATCCACTGTTATCTATTAAAAGAAATCGACTATGTTTGATTTTTCTGTTTATAAAGATCACTGGGTTCCACTGGAAGCAGATCTCAAGGATTGAGTGCTCGTAATTTTAAGGAAGCATCAGAAAGACAGTGGAGAAACTCATCACGGAATGGAAGGTGGTCAGTAAAGGGTTGTGTTACTGAGCAGGCAACTGCCGGGACAGCTGGGGCTCAGTTCTACCAGGAAAGTCTCAGAGACAACATAGAACATATGTTGGAGTCTTCCTGCTCAAGAGGCAAGGCTGAGGGGGTAGTATCCTTCAGCTCCCACTTGCCGTTGGCTGAATGCTGCTCCTGGCATTAGGAAGTCTTCAGCATTTCTAGCTTGTCCCCTGTGCATGGGCTAGAGCAGGCCCTTTGGTGGACAGGCACAGATACTGCAGAGATGCAATCTCTGCCTCCACATTTCAATCTCTGTAGAGTCCTCTGCAGATGCAACCTCTGCAGAAGACTCTCTTTGCACACATTAGAACAGAGACCAGAGGATCTGGGCAGGGCATCACTAGCATTTGCTTCCCTGTCGAACTTTGAACCCACCTTCACCTGATCATGGTCCAGATGAACCAGCATTCTCTACCCCTTCTGCAAGTCATCCTGATGATGCCCACCGGGCCCTTCAATCTAATATGGTACTTCCTGAAATGCCTGCACACTTCTACCTCCATCTCAGCTTGCCAAGAGCAAGTTGCATGGGGGTTCTTCACTGTAATTGCAAGGAGGCTACTAGTGGTTCCATATTGATACAGTTTGGATATTGTCCCCTCCAAATATTATGTCAAAGTGTGATTCCCCAATGTTGGAGGTGGAGCTTTTTAGGAAGCATTTTGGTCACAGGGTGAATTCCTCATGAAAGAGTGAGTTCTTCTGCTAGCTTATGTGAGAGCTGGTTGTTTAAACATCTCTCATGTGTCATGTGGCAGGACTGTTCCTCTTCACCTTTCACCATGACTATAAGTTTCTTAAGGCCCTCACCAGGAGCAAATGCTGGCATTAAGCTTCTTGTACCCTCTATAGAGCCATGAGCCAAAATAAACCTTTCTTTACAAATTGCCCAGCCTCAGGTATTGTTTTAGAACACTGCAAAACAGACTAGTACAGGCATTGTCAGATGCTGGGGCTTCTACTACTTCTCTCACACACAATTGTATTTATCCATGCCAATGACAATGCCATTAATTAGAGCAATGCCACTACACTACACTATATGCCGTATGACCTTTCACATCACCACTGCATGCCCACACCTAGAATACAGCCTGTCACCATAGAAATACTGAAGACATGTTTAAGGACTGGGCCAACTAATGCTCAGTAAATGCCTTGGTATATAAATCTTTGTCCACAATTTTTTCTTTAAAATAGATTTCTAGAAGCAAAATTACTGAGTCATCTGTCCAAGAATTACAATATCCTGTTTATGTCAATACCAAAATATTCTTTGGACCCTTCCAAAGTAACTGGTGCTGCCATAAAAACTTTCCTTAATCCCTAAACTCATTAACCCCTGTGTATATGATGTTAACTTTCCATGGATTGTTATAAGAAATGGTCTTGTGGCCAGGTGCAGTGACTCATGTCTGTAATCCCAGCACTTTGGGAGACCAAGGCGCATGGATCACCTGAGGTCAGGAGTTCAAGACCAGCCTGGTCAACATGGTGAAACCCTGTCTCTACGAAAGTACAAAAATCAGCCAAGCATGATGGCAGATGCCTATAATCCCAGCTACTTGGGAAGGTGAAGCAGGAGAATCGCTTGAACCCAGGAAGTGGAGGTTGCAGTGAGCTGAGATCGCGCCACTGCACTCCAGCCTGGGTGGCAGAGCGAGACTCCATTACAAAAGAAAAAAGAAAAGGAAAAAAAAGAAAAGGTCTTGTGCAACTGATTATAGCATTGTAGCAAAATCTGAGGATGATTCCCCATACTACAGATAATTCCTCCAGGTTTGATGTTGTTTTGGTTTGTTTTGAAACAGGGTCTTGTTCTGTCACCTAGCCTGGAGTGCATCGGCACGATCATGGCTCACTGCAGCCTCGATCTCCTGGGCTTAAATGACCCTCCCACCTCAGCGTTCTGAGTAGCTGGGACCACAGGCACGTATCACCATGCCTGGCTAATTTGTTTTGTTTTTGTGGAGACAGGGTCTCACTATATTGCCCAGAACGAACTTGAACTTCTGGGCTCCGGAGATTCTCCAGCCCCAGTCTCCTAAAGTGCTCAGATTACAGGCGTGAGCCACCACGCCCAGCCTGAACTTGATTTTTTATAATTCTCTTGTACATTCTTCCATGTTACTCCATGTGGGGTTTTTTTGTAAGCTGATTCAAAATCCTTTGGTATATATCCATCGCAGAATATAAACAAAATAAGACAAAGAGAGAGCAGTTTCCTATTCTGCTGGCAGACAGAATCCTGCAGTGGATTTTATAGTCAATCCTGAGGAATCCGCCTACTACCCCCACCCACAGGCTCCCAGCTCTCAGCACTGGAGAGAAAGTGCAGAGAGTAATAAAAAATGCCACAGGCCAGGCGCAGTGGCTCATGCCTATAATCCCAGCACTTTGGGAGGCCAAAGTGGGCAGATCACCAGAGGCCAGGAGTTCAAGACGACACTGGCCAACATGGTGAAACCCCATCTCTACCAAAAATACAAAAATAAATTAGCCAGGCATGGTGGTGCATGCCTGTAAACCCAGCTACTCAGGAGGCTGAGGCAGGAGAATTGCTTAAACCCAGGAGGTGCAGGTTGCAGTGCGCCAAGATCATGCCACTGCACTCCGGCCTGGGCAACAGAGCAAGACTCCGTCTGCAAAAATAAATAAATAAATAAATAAATAGTAGCCGGTCATGCTGGTGTATGCCTATAGTTCTAGCTACTAGGGAGGCTGTGGCAGAAGAATCACTTGAACCCATGAGGCAGAGGTTGCAGTGAGCCAAGATCACACCACTGCACTCCAAAAAAACGTCATGGACCCAGGAATTCTCAAAGTCCTAGCCCCGGTCCTGGCCCTTTTGCTCTGTGACAGGTTGTTGCTGGACCTGACTTCAGGGCCTCCACTTCCCCAAACGGACAGTAAGGAGGTCCCCATATGTCCGCAAACAGCCCTTCTAGGTGCATGCACATCTGTTCAGGTTGACTTCACAGAGCAGATGGCCGGTTAGCCTCCAACGGCAAGAGAGACCATAAGTACCTGACCAGTAGTGGAAACATGCTTTCTATCTGTCCCATAGTGGAACCAGCACCCAGGTGGCCAGGCTTGGTCTCCACAGAGCCCTCAGCCTCCTCAGCTTTGCATGTCTCCACCGGTGACTCCGCACAGTGTTTCCCAGACTCATGTGACAGAACCACAGATTCCCAGTCTCCTCTCCTGGATTCGGATCTAGCAGGACTGAAAGGGTCCTGGAATCCTGACTGTTAACAAGCACTCCAGGCGATTCTTAAGACCAAGCACGGAGTTGAGACTGCGCCACTGCCCTCCAAACTGGGTGACGGAGCGAGACCCCGTCTCAAAAATAAAAGACCAAACATCGAGAAACAAGGACTCAGCAGAACCGTGGATTAGGAACCTGGGGGTCTAATCACCTGGTAGCTCACAGAGCTGCTGAGTTCCCATCTTGATCTAGATAAACCCACCAGCTATATACTCCCTCTTCCTTCCACCTTCCATTGCCCTTATCAACTAGGGCAGGGATTCTTATCCCTGGCACTACTGACATTTTAGACGGGATAATTCTTTGCGGGGGTGGGGGTGGCAGGTGCCCTGTGCTCTGGAGGATGTTTAGCAGCATTCCCAGCCTCGACCCACTAGAGGTCAGGAGCAGCCCCTCCACCCCAGTTATGTCAATCAAACATGTCTCCAGACATTGCCAAATATCCCTGGGCAGGGGGTAGGGGGGTGAGCAGAATCATCACCATGCTGAGAACAACTGAGCTATGGTGACTCTCCACCCTAGTTTCTCCAAGACTCTCTGGTATTAGCACTTAAAAGTCTGTGTCCTGGGGGACTCCTCAGTCTCAGGCATCTGAGACAGTTGCTTACCCTAAAACACATTCCTTTTGGAGGGCTGAGGGTGGCTCATGGGCCACTGACATGCCCTAGGTTCCTGTGGGTACCAAATCAAGACTGCTGGGGACCTTGATGTGGGGCTGTGGGTAAGGAGTTCTTTTGTGTGTGTGTGTGGCCGCGTCTCACTCTGTCACCCAGGCTGGAGTGCAGTGGTGCGATCTCCGCTCACTGCAACCTCTGCCTCACAGGTTCAAGCAATTCTCATGCTTCAACCTCCTAAGTAGCTGGGATTACAGGAACCTGCCACTATGCCTGGCTAGGTTTTTTGTATTTTTAGTAGAGATGGGCTCTCACCACGTTGCCCTGGCTGGTCTCGAACTCCTGAACTCACACAATCCACTCACACTGACCTCCCAAAATGCTGGAATTATAGGTGTTAGCCACCATACCCAGGCAGGTAAGACGTTCTTTGGGATAACCCACCTAAGGGGCCCAGGGAGGGCTGAACGCTCACCCCACTAGACTGAGAACTCCGTCAGGGCTGAAGATCAAGTGTTTCCTGCCTTGATGATACCCCAGGCCCAGCACAGAGCACAAAAAACATGAACAGTAAATAATTGCTGCATGGGTGGGAGATGGATGGACGGACAGATGGCAGGAAGGATGGGTCGCAAGATAAATAGGTGGATGGATGAACAGGTGTATGTATGAACTCTCAGGGACTACAGTTAGTTGTCCAGCCTTGGTAAGCTTCAGCATATCAACACTCATGATGCAGATAAGAATATCTTTGAGTAGGGCCACTGGGAAGATTAAGTGAGATGCTGAATTGCTGTGTGTGGCTTCTGGATTAAAACTAATGCATACCCTAGCACATAACAAATGCTGGCTCTCTTCCTCCTTTTCTGGGATCTAGAAGAACTGAATTAAATTTAATTAAATGATTCTGAAAGACGAGGAAAGATAGGCAAGGCCCTCACAATGCCCACAACACAAACAGGGAGGAGGAAGACTGCAAAGGCTCTTATCTTTTCTTTCAATCTTGCCATAATTTCAAATTGTTCCTAATTCAGATAATGGAGCCAATAAATGAGATTCCACAGTGTCCTGCCAAGCGCGGTCTGTCTTGCGCTCCCCGGCCTCTGGGAGCCTTTCATAACCAAGCCTCTGTGTACTGGGCTGGTCCTGCCTGTGAGCCATTTGGGCCGTCTTGCTATGTGTTCACTAAGTGTTAATCCTCCCAGCCCTCTACAGTCCAGAGGAAGACAGGAGGGCAGAAGGTCACCCAGCCTTTACTCAGCATTTTAAGCCAGGGGGCCCCTGAACCAGGTCCTTACTAAGATCAGCAGGTGATTGTGGGCTGGAGACCTCCTTGAAACTTACTTTCTTTCTCTTGTTTCTTTTTTAGCTTTTTTTCCCCCGATTTTTTTTTTTTTTTTTTTTTTGAGACAGAGTTTCACTCTTACTGCCCAGGCTGGAGAACCTTTCTGTGGCACTCCAATGGCACGCTCTGGGCTCACTGAAACCTCTGCCTCCTGGGTTTAAGAGATTCTCCTGCCTCAGCCTCCCAAGTAGCTGGGATTACAGGTATGTGCCACCACACCCAGCTAATTTTTTGTATTTTTAGTAAAGTCAGGGTTTCACCGTGTTGCTCAGGGTGGTCTCAAACTCCTGACCTCAGGTGATCTGCCCACCTTGGCCTCCCAAAGTGCTGGGATTACGGACACGAGTCATTGTGCCCAGCCCTGATTTTCTTTTCTTCCAGTTTTTTTGAGGTATAAATGATAAATAAAAACTGTATGTATTAAAGGTATACAACCTGATGTTTTGATATACATAAGCATTATGAAATGGTTACCATGGTCAAGCTAATTTATATATCCATTACTTCACATAATTACATTTGTGTGTGTGTGTGATAAGAACATGTGAGATCTACTTTCTTAGCAAATTTCAGTTATACAGCACAGTTTTAACCATACTCCCCATGCTGTACATCAAATTTCCATAACTGACTTGTCCTGCATAACTGAATTTTGTACGCTTTAACCAGTATCTCCCACCACGAAGCCTATTCTTTCAAGAAGAGAGAGATAGAAGACAGATTTGTGCAGACTGGCCAAATAGGGATTGAAAAATAACTTCAATGACCTTCAAATTTCAGGGCTCAAGGACAGAAGACAAGGGATGGCCAGACGGAGATTATGTATCTCAGAAGGGGCTGGACGAGGGGACTTGAAGGGCTGAGATTCCGTTCCCATGCAGATACCTTGCCCATCTCCTGCGATAAGGTCCTTCAAGGCCACCACCTGCCTCCTGAGCCTCCTCTCTGCCATTCCCCCAACCGCTACTCACAGCCTTCCTAGGTTCCTGGAACACCCCACGCCCCTTCCCACCTCAGGTGTTTCTGTGCCTGGCGCCTTCCTTTGGTGCCCACCAGAGAGCACATGAAACATGGCACCTCTCTGGGAGCCTTTCTGACCACACCTGATCCCAGACAAGGAGCACCAAATACTTTTCCATGTAGACTTTATTGTAGCATAATTTAAAATGTTTATGAAACAATGTGTTTGATGTCCGCTATGGGCTAAGTTGTATACCACCAAAATTCATATGCTGAATCTCTAACCCCCAGTGTGACAGTATTTGGAGATTAGGCCTTTGGGAGATAATTAGGTATGGATGAGGTCATGGGTGGAGGGTATCCTCATGATAAAATTAGTGCCCTTATAAGAAGAGACAATACAGAATTTGCTCATTCTCAATCTCTCTCCACTACGTAAAGAAACAGCAAGAAGGTGGCCATCTACAAACCAGGAAGAGAGCCCTCACCAGGAACCAAATTGGCCAGCACCTTGAGCTTGAACATCCCAGCCTTCAGAACTGCGAGAAATAAGCTACCCAATCTATGGTACGTTGTTTAAACCTGAGAAGATTGAGACAACGTCTATCACCCCCAGACAGGCCATGTCTGTTGCATTACTGCTCCTTTATCACTCCCAGGTCTCACTGTAGACTGACGGCATACCTGGTTGAGTAGATAACTTATTTACACAAAGGAGTGGGTTTAGGGGCAATAACCAGTACTTACCACCATAGGAGGGGTCAGTTAAGGAAGTCACAAAGGATAGAGTTGTATAGAATCAGCCCTCTGAGAAAAAAGCTGACTGTCCATCATGTAGTCAAAGGGAAAGGGCCAAAGAAGAGACTGCCTGAGCCCACTCTCCCTCCTCTTTCCCATCTCCTGCTGGGAGACCTCCCCTCCCACTGCTGGTCACCACTGGCCAAAACCAACCCTAAGCCAGAGGGCACTGGAGCCTGATGCTTTCCAAACAAGTCAGCCTCTGGAGCCAGAGCAAGATGGAGACTGGTAGAGAGCAAAAGGCGGTCTGGACAGGCAAATGGGGGCTATCTGGAACACTCCCCTGGTGCAGTCGGAGCACAAGTGTGCAATTATTATTTGTTAAATGAACGACCCTAAACTTTCTCTCCACATCTGGAGTCTGGCTACAGAGGCAGATCTCGAGGTCTTTGTGTATCCTCTTCCTTTGTTCTAAAGGGGAACATGCAGAAATGATTCCCATACTCTTGTTCTGCTACCACGTAACCTTCAACAATCAGTATTATTTTGTTGAACAACCCTGGGACCCACTCTAAAGCCACCTAGTTAGTATTTTCGATTTAGACAAAGAAAGATACCTCGTCTTGGGTTCCCATCTTGAAGACAGGTATTCCCTGTCTGCTCCATAGGAATGCGTTCTAAAAAAAGCTGAACTCTCCATGGAGAGGTCAGTTTCTCCCCCTCCCTGATCACCCATTCTCTCAACCCTTTATTTAAACACATTTCTCTATTCAACGCATATTGGTTGAGGGCCAATCTGGGATTTAGAGAATGGAGGCCACAGAAATGCATCACCCAGATCTCCTGCTAAAAGGAACCAAGTTGACTCATGTTCACACTGAGGCTATGCTTCTGCCAAGCTTACTCCACCCAATGAATGACCACAGCGCAGTTCAGTAACAATCCCTCCTTGAGGATGTGGAACTTCTGTAAGGGTAACTTTGGCTCCTCGTCAGCATGGAAAAAAGTGTTCTCCAACCTGTGCTGTGGTCTGAGGTTCTTCCTTCCTACTCCCCTTTCATAGGTATTGAAGGCTCATCCTGGCTCTTCCAACTTCTCCAAGACCTGAACTGTCACCCAGAACCTGGCTGTTTGACAAACGGGACTACTGCCGCCTACAGTCAGGTGTTTGCATGCCTATCAATGCAAGCAGGCTTTAATCTTTTCGTTTATATTCAATTCGATTTGTTAGTAAAAGAAAATGGTAGGATTTACAGTTTGGAGATGGGGAAGAGCAGGTGGATGGAGGGGTTGCCATGGTGACTGTCTGCTTGCCTAGCATTAGAAGCCAGTTTTTAGCTTCCATGGAAGAATGGGTAATGGCCAGAAGTTGAAGGAGCTATGTTCAAAAAAGACTACTTGAGCATAAGTAGTCCCACCTGACCAAAAATTATGGTCAAGAAAAAGGACAGTCACACTCACAGTTGGCCACAAACCACAACACACCAGCAGAAGTGGCTATGCCCAGTGGGATTCATCTTCATTGAGGATTGTATCAGTCAACTACTGCTGTGTAACAAATCACCTGAACACTCCAAAACTGAGTGGCTTAAAATAATCATTCATTATCCTTCACATGCCTACAAGTCAGCTAGAGTTTGGCTATCTAGGCTGGGCTTCACTGAGGCACATCTGCTTTAGACATCTCTCATCTTCCTCTTTGGACTATCTGTCCAGCCAGGGCATGTTCCTCTCATGATGTGGTGAAAGATGAGCAGGAAGATCAACTTCCTCTTAACTTGTGATACTACTTTCTATTAGAGACGCTCTGATGTTTCAATGGCCCTTTTCCAATGGTCCAATGAAGTCATGGAGATGGGCTTGGCAGCAAAGAATATAAAGCAGACTCTGAGCCAATTCCACTTAACACTGCCACATACTTTCTTATTTTCCAGTGTGCTGTGACACGAACTACATGGAATTTTGGAATTACAAAGACCCGAATTCCAATTCTCTCTCTTATCCTCATTAACTAGAGAACATGGGTGACCTATTTTAACCTCATTTCCAGATGCATAAAATGGGGATTATGATACACACCTCTTGGGGTGGTTTTAACTTTGGTTGGTTTCAACATGTAAAAATCTTCACAAAGAGTAAAGACTATAAAATGCTAGTTAGTTTGGTATAATTATAAGGAAAATCGTCTTCTTATGGGAGTACATTTATCTAGCACATTGCTTTCTGGAAATGGCTAGTTCTATATTTACTCACTCCAAAAAAGGGAAATTGATTCTTGAGTCTTTGTTGCGATGTTACACCCCTACAAATGTAAGGGCCAAAACCTCCCTGCGTGACTTGACGGTGAAGCCATTTCAAATGGAAGAACACAAAGCATCCTATTTTAGAGACGGTTTTTGCCACTCAGAAAACCTGTCATTAATGACCTGTCTGTCACCTGTGCCTACAGTCCTCTTTGATAAATTGTACAGGTGTTGAAGTCACAGGCGAGCAAATGTTCGATGCACAAAGAGATGAAAAGAGACCAAGCAAGGGGCCGGGTTGGTCCCAAGCAAAGGCCTTAACTCAAAATGGTTAAGCAAAAAAAGGACTCATTGATGTAAAACAGAAAAAAAAAAAAAAAAAAAAAAAAAAAACGAGCAATGGCAGACAGAGGTGTGGCCAGATTATGGAACTTGAACAGTCTCACTGACTTTTCTCTGCCTTTGTCTTCTGCTCTATGGGCTACAGCTCAGACAGATTTTTCCCCTCATGTTTCCCCAGGTGCAAGTCTTGCAGAAAAAGAAAGAAATTCTCTTCCGATTAGCTCCTGGGCAAGTCGTGGGTTTCACTCTGATTTGATCAACTTGGGTCACATGCTGTCCTTCAACCAATCATTTGGCCAGGATAGGGCGAAGCTGACTGGTGTGGGTCTAGGTCTCATGTCCATCATTGGAGGAAGAGAGATGAGGCCTCAGCCAAATACCTGGCCCGGAAATAGGGGTAAAAGCTGAAGCCCAAGCCCGGCTCCATGGCTCACGCCTGTAATCCCAGCACTTTGGGAGGCTAAGGCGGGCGTATCACGAGGTCAGGAGTTCGAGACCAGCCTACCCAACACAGTAAAACCTGGTCTCTACTAAAAATACAAAAATTAGCAGGGCGTGGTGGGTGTGCACCTATAATCCCAGCTACTCAGGAGGCTGAGGCAGGAGAATCGCTTGAACCTAGGAGGTGGAGGTTGCAGTGAGCCGAGATCACACCACTGCACTCCAGACTGGGCAACAGTCTCAAAAACAACAACAACTCCACACTTCTTTAGAAATGGGAGCTGATATTGTCCTAAGCTGATCAGCCCTTCTCTTGCCACCGGGCCCTGGAAAACTATCAGAGGCATTGGCTACCAGTGCGGCAAAGGCCTGGAATCCACTGTCCAGCTCCCTTTCCACATCTAAGCAGTAACATGAGCCCAAAACTGTCAGGCGCCAGACTGGGCAAAGGAAGCTTGGGGCACAGATCTGCGTGGAGCTCGCCCCTCCTGCCCCAGTGCAGACCAGACCAGAAAAAGATTCTGGAGAAATGGGACCAGACACTTCCTCTGCAAAGCCTCGAGCAGTGGCGCTGGGCTTCCAGGCGGCTTCCGTTTCACTCTGTTAGCCTTTTGCAGAATAGATAAAAGGTGCTGCTCTAATGGATTCTGAACTATCTCTCCTTTGTAACAGGTGAAGATTTACTCCAACTCTGGAGAAGCAGCTGCCCCCGAAAAAAAACCAGGCACTTCTCTCACACAGGTCCCTCCCTCTTAAAAGATTTCTCTCCAACACTAGCCAAGTGAGGTCAAAGACTTCTGGAATGCTAGTACTAGACAGAGCCTTGAAAATCATTTCAGTAAGAGGCAGGGGCAGGGGCAGGGCCAGGGCTCCAGCTCTCAGTCCAGTGCTCTTTCCACCCATGCCTTAGGGCTCCTCACATAAAAATTCAAAGACATTATTACACCAAAAAGATACCTGCACTTGTGTGTTTAATGCAGCACTATTCACAATAGCAAAGATCTGGAATCAGCCTAAGTGTCCATCGACAGATGATTGGATTTTAAAAATCACATTTTCTTTCTAATATATATACATATACACACATGCCACATATATATATATTCCACACGTATACAATCCATGGAATACTATGCAGCCATAAAAAAGAATTAAATCAACATAGATGGAACTGGATGCCATTATCTTAAGTGAAGTAACTCAGAAACAGAAAGCCAAATATGGCACATTCCACTTTCCACATACACAGCTCCATAGAAAGTTGAATAATAGACACTGGAGACTTAAAAAGCTGAGGGTAGGAAGGTGGTGACGGGCACAATGTACTCTATCCAGCTGACAAGTTCACTAAAAGTCCAGGCATGTAACAAAGCTGCCCTTGTGCCCCTAAATTTATTTCTTAATGTGGCATCACAATGGGGCATTCTGCCCCTTCCACTGTGGATCAGAAGTTAAGTTGAAGAAAGGATATTGCTATCATTTGAATATTTGTCCCTTCCAAACATACAAATTCACATTGAAACTTAATTTCCAATGTGGCAGTATTAAGAATTGAAACTCTCAAGAGAGGCAATTGGGAATGTATATTAATCTATTCATGGTTTAATGGATTAGTGGGTTATTATGGCAGTGGGACTGGTGGCTTTATAAGAAGAGGAGGCTGGGTGCGGTGGCTCATGCCTGTAATCCCAGCATTTTGGGACGCCAAGGCAGGCAGATCATTTGAGGTCAGGAGTTCAAGACCAGCCTGGCCAATATGGTGAAATCCCATCTCTACTAAAAATACAAAAATTAGCCAGGCGTAGTGGTGCATGCCTGTAATCCCAGCTATTCGGAGGCTGAGGCAGGAGAATCACTTGAACCTGGGAGGTGGAGGCTGCAGTGAACTGAGATCATGCCACTGCACTCCAGCCTGGGCCACAGAGCAAGATTCTGTCTAAAAAAAAAAAAAAGAGAGAGAGAGAGAGAGAGAGAGACCTGAGCTAGCTCAGCCCCCTCACCATGTGATGCCCTGCACCCGCCTCAGGACTCTGCAGAATCCTCACAGCAAGAACGCCCTCACCAGATGCAGTTCCTCAGCCCCAGACTTCTCAGTCTCCAGACAACTAAGAAATCCATTTCTTTTTTTATCAATTACCCAGTTTCAGGTCCTTTCTTGTAAGCAACAGAAAACAAACTAAGACAGACATGTTTCCCACTTCCAGTTTGAAACCAGAAGCCCATTAATTTAAAGCAGCTTCAACAGGACATGAGAGTCTTATTCAGCATCAGCAAATACTTAACTAGAGCCAACCAAGCTCTCAGAAGGAACATGAAGTAAATATGTGCTCTCTTCCAGCCACACCCCATTATGTGGATTTGTCAGTCATGGAACCACGTCCAGAGTGCCCACTGAAGGTACCAGGTAGACCACATAGGGCCAATTACACTTTGTACCCGCAGTAGGCATAAAGAAACACATTTCCTAAACCCCAAAACCTGCAAGTATATTACCCTGCATGGCAAGGGGGAAGTACGGTTGCAGATGGAATTCAGGTTGCTAGTCAGTAAGTGAGGGAGCGTATCCTGGGTTATGTAGGTGGACCCTGTGTAATCGCAGGTGTTCTTAAAAACAGAAGGAGGCAATGAAAGAGAAACATGAAGACAGAAGCAGGGTTAGAGAGAAGCTTTGTTGCTGACATTGAAAGTAAAAAGAGGCCAGGAGCCAAGGCATGTGGGCAGCCTCCAAAAGCCGGGAAAAGCAAGCCAAGCCTCCAGCCCCTAGAGCCTTCAGCCTGCCATGACAACCCACTTCCCACGGAAAGAGTGAGAGATTGCAGTTTGAGGTCACCTGTTCTCTTTTGTTGTATTCCTAGGCAAGGTTCTGCTTTCAGACTCCCAAGTCAAGTGCCAGAGTGGCTGTTCCATGCCATGTGATGTTTTCTGCTTCCCAAGCCTGCCCCTCGACAGATGCCTCCAGGCTTCTGTCTTCATGACTCTCACTGCCCCCCTCTTCGTTTTTTTAGAACACCTGTAATTACATTGGGCACACCTGGATAACCACGTTACTCTCCCTATCTTAAAGTTACTAAGTAGCAACCTTAATTCCATCTGCAAGTTTAATTCCTCTTTGCCATGTAGGATACATATTTGCAGGTTTAGGGGATTAGGAGAGGCATCTATATTCAGGAGGCCGTAACTCCAGAGTTAAAAACTTGTGATTTTAGGCTGGGTGCGGTGGTTCATGCCTGTAATCCCAGCACTTTGGGAGGCCGAGGCGGGCAGATCACAAGGTCAGGCGATGGAGACCATCCTGGCCAACACGGTGAAAAATACTAAAAATACAGAAAATTAGCCAGGCACAGTCACACACACACCTGTGCGACTCGGGAGGCGGAGACAGGAAAATCGCTTTAACCCGGGAGGCAGAGGTTCCACTGAGCCGAGATTGTGCCACTGCACTCCAGCCTGGCGACAGAGCAAGACTCGGTCTCAAAACAAAACAAAACAAAAAACTTGTGATTTTATTAGCAAAACATCCAAACAACCCCAAACTGGTAACAGCAACCCTAGATTTCCTTTGGAAGGATATCTTTTTCTGATTCTCGATCCTGGAGCTTGGGAGAGGCTAAGTTCCCTACCTACCCACCCCACCGCCCATCTCTGAGAGTGAGCGCATGGGGCAAGTTTGACCATTCGTCTTTCTGGCCCAGGCCCCAGTGATTGAGTGAAGCAGTTCATTCAAATGAGAATCAGCCCAAGACCTTGTCGGGAACTAATGGACAAGAATTTCTTTCTTTCTGCCAAGCTTATTGTTGGATATTAGACGAGTGTTCTAAATCCTTCACTCTCTGCTGCCTGTGACCTTGCGGTGCAGGAGGGTAGCTGGGGTTTGTTCCCCCCACCCACCAGGGGACTTATTTTGGTCATTGGGATGTAGTCAGAAATGACAGTATGTGATTCCAAGTCAAACCATTGAGAGACATCCCATGTTTCCACCGGCACTCGGGTTCCCCGCTTGGGCCATGAGCAGAAGACTCCGTGGACAAATGCAGATGCCAGGGTAATACAGAGACATATGGAGAAGACCTGATTCCAAACTGCAGACCTGGGGCCAAGCCCAGCCGACCCCCTACCAGGAGCAGAGCTGTCTCGGCCACGTGGCAGAACTGTGAACCAGAAAAATAATCGCTCAGCCAGGTGCGATGGCTCACACCCATTATCCCAGCAGTTTGGAAGGTTGAGGTGGGAGGATCCCTTGAGCCCGGGAGTTTGGGACCAGCCTGGGCACCATTTCCGGCAGACAAGAAACATCAATCAACATATGTAAGATGGACACTTGTTCAGTCCAGAAAGGTGGGACAACTGGAAGCGGGGAGGGGGCTTCCAGGTCACAGGTAGAAAAGAGGAAAATGTCTGTATTTCTTTGAGTCTCTGATGAGCCTCTCCAAAGGAGGCAATCAGACATGCATTCCTCTCGGACGGGTGACTCTGAATAGAATGGGAGGCAGATTTGCCCGGAGCAGTTCCCAGCTTGACATTTCCCTTAGCTTAATGATTTGTGGGTCCCAAGATTTTTTTCCTTTCACATTGGAGTAGGGTGGACACTAAGTCCAATGACTGCACCCCCCCAAAAGAACTCTGTGTGGAGACACACACGGCGGAGGAAGTCATATGAGAACGCAGGCAGAGACTGCAGTGATGATGCCACAACCCAAGGAACGCCAAGGATGGCCGGCCACCATCAGAGGCGTGGGATCGTCTCTCAGACTTCAGAGGGAGCATGACACCTTGTTTCCAGACATCTGGCCTCCAGAACTGGGAGAGAATAGAATTCTGCGGTTTTAAGCCATGAGTTGGTCGTCATTTGTGACATTGGTCCTAAGAAACTAACACACAGAGGCAGTGGGTGGTGGGAACATGTACTAGAGGATTTGGGGTACAGGAGTCAGATCACCTGATTTATGAACATATATATAAATATACAGAGAGAGAGAGAGAGAGGAGTTTTGCTCTTGTTGCCCAGGCTGGATTGCAATGGCACAATCTCAGCTCACTGCAACTTCTGCCCCCCAGTTCAAGCGATTCTCCTGCCTCAGCATCCTCAGTAGCTGGAATTACAGGCGCCCACCATGAGGTCTGGTTAACTTTTTGTATTTTTAGTAGAGACAAGGTTTCACCACATTGGCCAGGCTGGTCTCGAACTCCAAACCTCAGGTGATCCACCTGCCTCAGCCTCCCAAAGTGCTGGGATTACAGGCATCAGCAACTGTGCCCAGCCCAGATTTACATTTTAACATGATTTCCCTGAATGCTGGGCACTGAGGAGGCCACTACAAAAATCTAGGTGAGAGACCATGGTAACCTCCACCACTGAATCAGACTCCAGATAGATCCTGAAAGCAGAGCCAACAAGAATTGCTGCCAACTGGATGTATAGATGACAGAAAAAGAGGCAACAAGCAGGAAGCCAGGGATTTTGGCCTGAGTTACATGAAGATCGAGCTGCCATTAACTGAGATGGGAAAATTATGATGGAGCGGGTTCTGGTATGCACAAGGGCAACAGCAAGCTCTGTTTGGGACATGCTACATTTGACAGAGCTATTAGGCATCTAAGTGGAGATGCTGCAGAGGCAGTTGGATATTCCAGACTAGAATTCAATACAGAGGTCCCAGCTGGAAGCTGTCAGCACATGGATGGGATTAAAACATGAAGTTGGATGAGGTCATCTAGGAAGACAGTATGGATAGAAAAGAGAAGAGGGGCCAGGCATGGTGGCTTATGCCTGTAATCCCAGCACTTTGGGAGGCCAAGGAGGACAGATCACTTGAGGTCAGGAGTTCGAGACCAGCCTGGCCAACAGGGTGAAACACGATCTGTACTAAAAATACAAAAAATAACCTGGGCATGGTGGCATGTACCCATAATCCCAGCTACTCAGGAGGCTGAGGCAGGAGAATCACTGGAACCCGGGAGGCAGAGGTTGCAGTGAGCCAAGATTGTGCACTGCACTTGAGACGGAGTGAGACTCCGTCTCAAAAAAATAAAAGAGAAGAGGGCCACAACCTGGGCTCTGGGAGACTCGAACCTTTAGAGAGTTGCAGAATGACAGAGATCAAGAAGACTCAAAAATCGGAGGACCAGGAGAGGAGGGTGTCCTGGAAGCCAAGAGAAGAAAGCTCGTCCAGAAGAAAGTGATCAGCTGTGCCAAATGCTACTGACAGGTCACGCCAGATAGAGACTAAGAAAGGACCACTGGATTTAGCCACAAGGAGGTCACTGGGAATCGGGAGAAGAGCAGTGTCAGTGGAGTAGAGGTATAAACACCTGATGAGTGTGGATTCAAGAATTAGTGAGATGAGAAAAATCTGAGGCAGCAAGGATGGACTGATCTTCCAGGAGTTCCTTGAACCCAGAAAGTTTTAACTTTCCTTAAGTTGTTGTGAATTGACTTTCTGTTGCTCATAACAAGAACAAAAGCCTGGACTAACAGAGGAGGAAGACAGGAGGCAAAGGAAGTACCTACTATGTACCAGGGACTTCACATACATTATTTAATTTTAACTATCATAACCCTATAGAGCAGATATCATTTATCCTCATATTACAAAGGAAAGAAAACTGTGGCTCAGGAAAATTAACTCCTTTTGTTTTCAAACTTGCATCACACCCAAATCGGACTCCAGATTCTACAGCCCAGCTATTGGGGGACAACCAATATTGAAGAGATCAGGTCACTGAGGCCCTGTTTTTGCATTGATAAATACAAGTGCTTCTTAACCTTCAGAACCACCCGGAGGGCTTGTTAAAACACAGGTTGCTGGGACCGCAGATTCAGCACCGAGCGGGAGGGGAGAGAACCGGCATCTCTCACAGGGGTCCAGGAGAAGCTGCTGGTCCAAGGACCACACTTTGAGAACCACAGACCATCTATAACATTGCTTTCCCTTGCTCAGGCCCAGCGTGCCTGAAGACCCCACTGAGAACTCAAACCTCTCCAGTTCAGCTTATTTCCAAGCTACTCGAGGGAACCCAGCAGCATCAGACCAGAATCCTGTGGTCTCTTTTGAATCCCTGCTGAGACCTGATTCCAGGCAGTGAGACGGCAGACAGTTTATTTATTTTTTTATTTCCATAGGTTACTGGGGAACAGGTCGTATTTGGTCACATGAGAAAGTTCTTTAGTGGTGATTTCTGAGATTTATTTTTTTTTTTTTTTTTTGAGATGCAGTTTTCACTCTTGTCGCCCAGGCTGGAGTGCAGTGGCGTGATCTTGGCTCCCTGTAACCTCTGCCTACTGGGTTCAAGCAATTCTCTAACCTCAGCCTCCCAAGTAGGTAGCTATGATTACAGGCATGCACCACCATGCCTGGCTAATTTTTTTGTATTTTTAGTAGAGATGGAGTTTCACCATGTTGACCAGGCTGGTTTCGAACTCCCGACCTCAGATGATCCACCTGCCTCAGCTTCCCAAAGTGCTGGGATTACAGGTGTGAACTGCTGTGCCTGGCCAGTTTCTGAGTTTTTCATGCACTCATCACCTTAGCAATATACACTAAACTCAGTTTGTAGTCTTTTATCCCTCACCACCTTCCCACCCTTCCCCCCAAGTCTCCAAAGTCCACTGCATCATTCCCATGCCTTTGCATCCTCACAGTTTAGCTTCCACTTATGAGTGATAACATACGATGTTTGATTTTCCATTCCTGAGTTACTTCACTTAGAATAATGGTCTCCAGTCCCAACCAGGTGGTTGTGAATGCCATTAATTGATTCCTTTTCACGGCTGAGTAGTATTCCAGTGTGTGTGTGTGTGTGTGTGTGTGTGTGTGTGTGTACCACAGTTTTGTTTTGTTTTTTTTGAGATGGAGTCTTGCTCTGTTGCCCATGCTGGAATGCACTGGCTGATCTCAGCTCACTGGAATCTCCACTAGCCAGGTTTGAGCAAATCTCCTGCCTCAGCCTCCCAAGTTATCAGGACTATAAGCACATGCCGCTATGCCTGGCTAATTTTTTGTATTTTTAGTGCAGACAGGGTTTCACCATGCTGGCCAGGCTGGTCTTGAACTCCTGACCTCATGATCCACCTGCCTCGGCCTCCCAAAGTGATGGGATTACAGTGTAAGCCACAGCACCTGGCCTCACCAGTTTCTTTACCCACTCATTGATGGATGGGCATTTGGGCTGGTTCCACATTTTTGCAATTGTGAACTGGAGACAACAGGCTCTGAGTTTAAAATGTCTTGTGTGACTCCCATATTTACCACCATATCGCATATAATTATTTATCAACATAATTACAAATATGAGATGTGGTCAGCAGAAACAGTTTCTTTGGGAAATGTGATCCACATGGAGTCTAGTGAAATAGCTCTTCCCAGTTCCCACAGACTGGGCTGCTACAGACAAGATTTCCCAAAATGCATCCCCATGTCTTCTGGTTTGCAGCCTCCATGGCCCGGCATGGGGAACAACCAATCAGTGCTTCGCCCAAAACTTACAAAGGAACCCTCCAGCTGAACAGCCCACATTCCTTTGCACTTTCTGCCTATACCAAACGTCTTGTCCCTGAAATTGTATTAATGTTCCTCTTTGATCCTGCCTGTCCTTGCCCATCCATAGAGGAGGGGTGGGTCTCTCTGAGGTGTTTGCATCAATAGGAAAGAATGCAGAACTAAAGAGTGTGTTGGGCTGGTATGGTGGCTCATCCCTGTAATCCCAGCACTTTGGAAGGCCAAAGCGAGTGGATCACCTGAGGTCAGGAGTTTGAGACCAGCCTGGCCAACATGGAGAAACCCCATATCTACTGAAAATACAAAAATTAGCTTGGCATGGTGGCACATGCCTGTAATCCCAGCTACTAGGAAGGCTGAGGCAGGAGAATCGCTTGAACCCAGGAGGCTGAGGTCACAGTGAGCCAAGATTACGCCACTGCACTCCAGCCTGGGTGACAGAGCAAGACTCCATCCCCCCCAAAAAAAAGAGTGCATTGATTTGTCAGCTTCATTTTAATTCTATTTCAAACTGAGCCACATAGTAGCTGTGTGCCCCTAGGCAAGTTAATTGACCTCTCTGAGTCTCTGTCTCTTCTATGAAACAGAGACAATAAGAAATATCTTACAGGTTGTTGGTATTATCAAAACTGTTATATGCCTGGAATGAAAGATCGTAATTAACAGAGTTGTTTATTCATTCATGTAACAGGTATTCATTGAGGACTTACTATGACCCAGGCACTGTCTCAGCAGCTGAGGATGCAGCAGTAAAGAAAGCAGACACGGCCAGGCATGGTGGCTCACGCCTATAATCCCAGCACTTTGGGAGGCCGAGTCAGGTGGATCACGAGGTCAAGAGATCAAGACCATCCCAGTCAACATGGTGAAACCCTGTCTCTACCAAAAAAAAAAAAAAAAAAAAAAAAAATTAGCTGGGCATGGTGGCACACACCTGTAGTCCCAGCTACTCGGGAGGCTGAGGCAGGAGAATTGCCTGAACCCAAGAGGCGGAGGTTGCGGTGAGCTGAGATCGCGCCATTGTAATCTAGCCTGGGTAACAAGAGTGAAACTTTGTCTCAAAAAAAAAAAAAAGAAAGAAAAAGAGAGCAGACACAAATTCCTACCCTCACAGAGCACGACATCTGGTGGGAACAGTCACACAATTAGCAAAAAATATTTTTTGAGACAGAGTCTTACTCTGTCACCCAGGCCTCAGCTTCCCGAGCAGTTGCAATTACAAGCTCCGCCAGGCCCAGCTAATATTTGTATTTTTAGTAGAGACAACGTTTCAGCATGTTGGCCAGGCTGGTCTTGAACTCCTGATCTCAAGCGATCCACCCACCTTGACCTCCTGAAGTGCTAGGATCACTGGCATGAATAAGCTCTTTAGAGGGGGGCTGGAGCCTACCATGGCAGGGAGCTTGCAATTAAACAGGTTGGTCAGATAAGGCCTTCTGGAGAAGATGTTCTTTGAACAAAGACTTGAAGGAGAGGAGGAAGTGAGCAGTGAAAACCCCTAAGGCAAGAGCACCTGGGGACAGAAAGTGCAGAGGCCCTGAGGGTGGGGCCTTCTCTGGCTTTCAAGATCAGCAGAGACCACAGGGCCAGAGCAGAGTGACCAAAGGAAAGACAATTAGCAGTGGGGTGACAGCGTAATGATACGGGTTTCACTCTTGGAAGTTATAAGCCAAAAGTAAATCACAGTTTCCCTAAGTCAATTCACCTGGTGGCAGCCACCAGAAGGTGACATTCTTAATATCTGCAACATTTTCTACTAGACCCAACAGCTCTTTGCAAGCATATTTGTGTGATGGTGTCTTTCCCTAGTTGCCAACTGTAATAAAAAGAGACCTTCGCAAATACCAATAAAACCCAGGTTCCCTGAGGGTGGAAATAATCTCAATGAATGTCAAGGGAAGAGCAGCTGGATCTCTAAACTGGTTCCCAGCGGTGTCCACCAGCACTCTGGCCGCAAGGGGGCGTTGCTTCCCACCTAAGTCACTTAAAACCTCCACCGGCAGCGACCTCTCTTTACTGCCCTAGCGCAGTTGGGTCAAGGCTGAAGCATGAGATCAAAGTTGCAAATACTAGGGGAGAGCAGAAGGGAACGAAGCCCAGGGACCTTTGGGAGATGTGATCAACTGGGGCTCCAGGCCAGCCTCAGAATCAGCTCTCAGCTGGCCTCTCTGAAGCCGGCACCTTGGAGCACTGCTTTCTTCATGAAATGTATCTCTACTGGGTGAAAATCACATGCCAGGCACTGGGCTTTGCAATAGGGCATGTATTTGGAATAAAATCTGCATAGATCTTAACTTAAAAAAGAAATCAGGCAGGGTGCAGTGGCTCATGCCTGTAATCCCAGCACTTTCGGAGGCCAAGGCAGGCAGATCACTTGAAGTTAGGAGTTCGAAACCAGCCTGGCCAACATAGTGAAACCCCATTTCTACCAAAAACACAAAAATTGGCCGAGCATGGTGGCATGCGCCTGTGGTCCCAGCTACAAAGGAGGCTGAGGCAGGAGAATCACCTGAAACCCAGGAGGCAGAGGCTGCAGTGAGCTAAGATCGAGCCACTGCACTCCAGCATGGGTGACAGAGCGAGACTCTGTGTAAAATATTAAAAAAAAAAAAAATTTAAAAAAAAAGAAATCAATACATAATCCCAAAGAGAAAGAGGCCCATAAAGGAAATGAACATAAGGTGGTAACAGAGAATATCCGAGCCAATTTAAGGTGAGCAGGAAGGGCCTCTTTGAAAGGGTGTCCTGTAAGGTGAGACTTCAGGAGGAGTCAGCCTTGCAAAGATGGAAAGAAGATGGTACTGGGTGGGGTGGGGAGAGCCTCCGTGAAGGCCCTGGGTAGACCAAGACCTGGATGCCTTAGAGACCCAGAAAGTCAGCCAGAGGGGCTGCTCACTGGTTAAGGGAGAGGGGGACAGGCCACAGGCCATGGTGCTTGGGTTTTGTCCCCAGTGTAGAATGGAATGTCAGCAGAGATCTTTGAGCAGGGGAGTTCCTAAATGACCACAAGATCTCGCAGGCGACATGCTCTGGCAGTGTGATACGCATGCTCCTCCACATGAGAGGTGGGGTCCATATCCCCACAGCCTCGGGTCAGGATAGTGTCCATGACTGCTCCCCACAAGGAAGTGGTGCTGTGTGACTCCCGAGGAGAGGTCATCAAAGGATACAAATTCCTCTTGCTGTGCTCTGGGGAGCCAGCCATCCTGTGAGGAAGCTCAAATGAACCCAGGCAGAGAGAATCATGTGGAAAGAACCACGTGGGGGGGAACTGAGCCTCCTGCGCCCCATCCCCCAGCCAACAGCTGACATCGATTGTCGGACAAATGCGCAAAGGTGTTTTCCATGATTCCAGCCACCAGCCTTGTAGGGCCAACACAGCTGAGGGCCCACACACTGGGGGACAGACACAGCTATCCTAATTGTGTCGTTAGAATTCTGCCCTGCAGGCCGGGTGCGGTGGCTCACGCCTATAATCCCAGCACTTTGGGAGGCCGAGGTGGCTGGATCACCTGAGGTCAGGAGTTCTAGACCAGCTTGGTCAACATGGTGAAATCTCGTCTCTGCAAAAAATACAAACATTATCTGGGTGTGGAGGTGCGCACCTGTAATACCAGCTACTCGGGAGGCTGAGACAGGAGAATCGCTCGAACCCAGGAGGAGGAGGTTGCAGTGAGCCAAGATCACGCCACTGCACCCCAGCCTGGGTGACAGAGCAACACTCCATTAAAAAAAGGAAGGAAGGAAGAGAGGGAGGGAGGGAGGGAGAAAAGGGAAAGGAGCAAACAGAAATGAGGGAGAGAGAGAGGGAATTCTGCCCCCAGAAGCCATCATTTGAAAATGCTTATTTGACACCACGAAAATATGGGGAATGTGTCATGCAGCACTGGGTAACGAGAACACATGGCTGTGTCAAGAATGCACTGGCTCAGGCGTCCCCAAACTTTTTACACAGGGGGCCAGTTCACTGTCCCTCAGACCATTGGAGGGCCGCCACATACTGTGCTCCTCTCACTGACCACCAATGAAAGAGGTGCCCCTTCCTGAAGTGCGGCGGGGGGCCAGATAAATGGCCTCAGAGGGCTGCATGCAGTTTGGGGACGCCTGCACCGGCTGAACGCAGAAGCAGTTTCCTAGACATTTCACTTCCTGGAAGTTGCGGTCTAAAAGAACAAGACCCAAAGATTTAAAACAACAACAACAAAAAAGAAAAAACAAAACACACACACACAAAAACAAAAAAACCGGGCGCTCTTTCTTTCCTACCTGAGATTAAACTTCCAGCATGCTGTTCCCGTCTAAGGACCCGACACACAGCCAGATGCCTGGCCAGGGAAGAGCATCTTCCTTCTTCAGGCAGGAGCGGGCTGGATGGAAACTCATGTTTATGGACCCTGTGGGATTAAGGGGAGCCAGCAGTCATTCGGATGGCCATGCACAGCCCGCACGAGGAGGCACCTCCCTCCTTCCGCTCCGGAACACTTGCGGCTTCTCTGCCAAGGGCACGTCCACCTTAATTTCCTATCTGTAACAAGTATTTGTCAAAATGCATTCATTTTTCCATGATATGTAGCATTTAGTTTCTTCAGAGTGTTTTTGCTTCCTTTTAAATGTCACTTATTTTGCCGACTTTTAGCCTTTGGAAGACTTTTTTTTCTTTTTTTTTTTTTTAGCCGTTTCATTCACATACATCTATCTCAGTTGGCTAAAAATCCTTGAAACGCGAAATGTAGTTAAGGAAAAATACATCCAGAAGAGAGAGCTTCCTCTGACCTTCAAGGAACAGCCCCCAGGATTCAGTGTCTCATCTTTGTGATGCAAAATGCAAAACTCATTCTTTGTGGCCATAAAACGAATGATATATTTTTTCTTATATTATTATAAAATAAAGACATCCTGATTGTGTAAGTTTTAGAAAATACATAAGCCAAAAGGAAGAAGGGAGAAGGATGAGAAGATGAGGTAGAGAAAGGAAATTAGAAAATTAGAATTATACACTACCTCATTAGCCAGAAAGTCATCATTTCTCATTAATACACCCTGGTAACCTATCAAGCCTTCATATGCTCATTTCATGCCAAGCCAAACTCTCCCTTGTTTTTGTTCATTCATTCATTTTATAAACATTTATTCATCATCTATTCTGTGCAAGACTCTACTCTAGGCACTGAAGTTACAACAGTGAAGTAATCCTGACACAGACTGACACCTGCCACGAGGGCGCATGGGAAGCCCCCTACCCTAATGGCTTTTTTTTTTTTTTTTTTTTGAGATGGAGTCTCACTCTATGGCCCAGGCTGGAGTACAATGGTGTGATCTCGGCTCACTGCAACCTCCGCCTCCCAGGTTCAAGCAAATCTCCTACCTCAGCCTCCCAAGTAGCTGGGATTATAGGTGCATGCCACCACAGCTGGCTAATTTTTGTATTTTTAGTAGACACAGTGTTTTGCCATGTTGGCCAGGCTGGTCTCGAACTCCTGAGGTCAGGTGACCCACCAGCCTCGACCTTCCAAAGTGCTGTGATTACAGGCATGAGCCACCGCACCCGTCCCCCTGACAGCTTTGGGGACCAAGAAGTGCTGTCTTCCCAGACTTAAAAAAAATGAGGAGGAATTAGCCAGGCAGTGGGAAAAAGGTGGGGGATGGGTTGGAAGGGCAGTGCAGAGAGTGGCCCACGTGTTGGAGTAGATAAATGAAGGAGGTTCTTCCTGGCTGGAGCCTGGGTCACCAGGAAGGAAAAGATAGAGCTGGTATAACTCGCCCAGGTGAAGTCATGGAGAGTGTTTTTCCTAAGAGAATGTGGACCATCAGTGGCTGTGGAATGATCGGATTTGAGGAGGGGTGATAATGAACGCAGGGAGACCAAAGAGGAGAACCCTGCACTCTCTGTGCCTGGCTAGAGATGCCAGAGTGGGGTGGAGAGGAGGAGGAGAGAAGGGACGCCTCGGAGAGACACTTGGGAGGCAGGACCAGCAGGACACAATCATGGCCTGCATGTGGAGGTGAGGAAAGGGGCAGCATCGAAGGCCATGAGTGATTCTCCAACACAAACAAGTAGATATACTGGTGGTGTTAGCCAGTAAGAGAGGGGACCCCAGGGAACGTCGCAAGTTCAGTCTTTGACATGCTGAGGTCCAGGTTTCTGTGGGACATCCAGCGGGAGCTAATCAGTGGGGAAGCGAATGCAGATTGTGCTTCTGTCATTAGTGGCTGGTTTCCAGGTTCCTGGCAAAGCGTGTGTCCCTGTTCAACACCTCCATGCCGGTAATCAGCTGTTTCTCTGCTTGGATACTGGGATTTGGATTCTGAGCCTTACCTCATTCTGAAGCAAATGGTTACAAACAGAAAAAGCCAAACAACTTGTTGTTTTAACTCCATGGTATCAAGAGTTGAAAAAAATCACCTAAAACTAAAACTATGTTGCGGATTCACACAGACGTGCAGGCTTAGGCTGGCTCCACCCAGAGCATCTGCCAACGCAAAAGGCCTTCTCTCCACTCCTTATTCCAGGAACCCAAACTACCTACCGAGGGGCCCACTTCCGTAGCTCTGCATTCCAGTGAGGCTCAGGAAGTCACACTGCCCAGTTAGGGGACTCAGGTTAGGCTGAAAATACCAAATCCATGAGGACAACCTCATACGCCATAGCTGGCTTAAGACTGCGCTGCCAATGCGGGCCACCAGACATCTTACAAGGAAGTAACAAAAGCCAAAGATGTGGAAGGAGTCTGTCAGGGTCTATTAGTTCGTTTTCACGCAGCTGACAAAGACATATCCAAGACTGAGTAATGTATAAAGAAAAAGAGGTTGAGGCCGGCCGTGGTGGCTCAAGCCTGTAATCCCAGCACTTTGGGAGGCCGAGGCAGGTGGATCACGAGGTCAAGAGATCGAGACCATCCTGGTCAACATGGTGAAACCCCGTCTCTACTAAAAATACAAAAATTAGCTGGGCATGGTGGCGCACGCCTGTAGTCCCAGCTACTAGGGAGGCTGAGGCAGGAGAATTGCTTGAACCCAGGAGGCGGAGGTTGCAGTGAGCCGAGATCGTGCCATTGCACTCCAGCCTGGGTAACAAGAGCGAAACCCCCCAAAAAATAAATAAATAAATAAATAAATAAAAAGAGGTTGAATGGACTTACAGTTCCGTGTGGCTGGGAAGGCTGCACAATCATGGCAGAAGGTGAAAGGCATGTCTTATATGGCGGCAGGCAAGAGAGAAAGAGAGCCAAATGAAAGGGGTTTCCCCTTATAAAACTATCAGATCTCATGAAACTTGTTCACTACCATGAGAACAGTATGGGGGAAACAGCCCCCATGATTCAATTAGCTCCCACTGGGCCCCTCCCACAACACATGGGAATTACGGGAGCCACAATTCAAGATGAGATTTCGGTGGGAACACAGCCAAACCAAATCACACGGCTCACAAAATACATTCAGGAGATTTGACTGTGTTTTATTAAAATAATAGCCCAGTTCGTGATACCTTCTTGTTGCCAAGAGCTTGTTTTATGTCTGTTCATCTGAATCTCTCCATCCCTCCCATGAGTCCCATCTTAGGAGAGGACCCCTATCAGGCCAAGCCCAGCTTTTCTAAACCTTTACAGTCTATGTGAAGCACACACAGATGCTCCACACTTGCTCGGTTATCTCCACACTGAGTATTTGGAATTTCCAAACCACTGCAGCTTCAGGTTGTTTCTGTTCACTTTTCCTTCAGATCTTTGGCATCTTGAGGACTGCAGCCGAAAGCTTTTTGGGTGGCCTCACTGTCCTCGGCTCAAGTTCTTTTCCTATCTCAAATCCTGCTGCACTATAGAGGGACATGATCTGCTTCCTGATTGTATTTATGCGACGCATGCCTTTGTAGTTCAGAAAAATTAACCAAAACACTTTCAGTTCCTTAGTTTGTCAATCCATCCATTCATCCACTCATCCATCTATCCATCCATGCATCTAATAAACATTTATCAGGCACTCTGAAAGTATTAATAAAAACAGACACAGCCCCTGCCCTCATGGAGGTTATAGTCTAGCAGTGATGACAAGCATTAATTTAAAAACCACACAAGGCTGGGCGCAGTGGCTCACGCCTATAATCCCAGCACTTGGGGAGGCCGAGGCGGGTGGATCACTTGAGGTCAGGAGTTCAAGACCAGCCTGGCCAATATGGTGAAACCCCATCTCTACTAAAAATACAAAGAATTAGCCAGGCATGGTGGTGGATGCCAGTAATCTCACCTACCCAGAAGACTGAGACAGGAGAACTGCTTGAGCCTGGGAAGCGGAGGTTGCAGTGAGCCATGATCGTGCCACTGCACTCCAGCCTGGGCAACAAGAGTGAAACTCCACCTCAAACAAACAAATAACAACAACAAAAAAAAAAAACCCACACAAATGAATGCATAATTATAAACTGAGATAGGTGCTTGCAAGAAGTGGAATTTTTTTCTGCGAGGCAGGAAATAAAAAGATCATGACATAAGTCAGGGCATCAGGGAAGGTTCTACTGAAGAAATACCTGACTGAAGAAAGCTAAGACCGCCCTTGGAGCCCTATCTCCTATTCGGGACCATCCTCTACAGAGGGACAACTCAGTAGGGCTGCAGCTGAGTGGAAACTAAGCCAGGTAAAGATTCTCCAGTCCTCAGAGGCAGGTGATGCAAAGTTATACATCTCTTTCCTCCCAAGAAGCACCCAGGTAAAGTGGGCCGGCACCTCCTTTCCCCGGATGTAAATTCTGTGCAAGATGAAGAGTGAGCCCAGAGGAACCTGCTCCTTCTTGAGATTTTCCACAGATTAACAATTTATAGATGCAGAGGCCTGATATCCCTAATATTAACCAAAAAGAGGTCTTTTATTCAACCAGCACAGAAATGAACTCAGATGAAGAAAACTTGAATTCTGCCTTCTTCTCCTTTCTCTACCAGTGATCCCAGCTAATCTCAGGAATTGCAAATGGCCCTACATTTGCAGGAACACTTCTCCACTGTTAACTGCTGATTGCCTTAGGACACCTCTAGTGGTAGCGCTCAGGTCCTTCTCCTTAGAAACCTTGTCTAACTGATTGGGAAAAGTTAGATACTTGGATCACCATGTCGAAATTAGTGACTAGGTTTTTTAGGCAAGATTCCAAGTCATGTTCAATTATTTATTCAAGTGTCAACTGTGTGCCAGGCACCGTTCCAAGTACTGGGGGTATAGGCCAGGTGCAGCGGCTCATTCCTGCAATTCCAGCACTTTGGGAGGCCGAGGTGGGCAGATCACTTGAGGTCAACAGTTCGAGACCAGCCTGGACAACATGGTGAAACCCTGTCTCTACTAAAAATACAAAAAAAAATTAGCAAGGTGATGTAATCCCAGCTCTTCGGGAGGATGAGGCAGGAGAATCACTAGAAGTTGCAGTGAGGTGATATGGTGACCCTGCACTCCACCCCGGGCGACAGAGCAAGAGAAATAATATTATCCCCAAAAGAAATAATAATAAAGTAATAAAAATAAAATAAAATTCAACAATTATTTCCACTTCACTATACTGTAGTTTTTTGTATTGAATTCAAATAAAATTAAATTATTAAAACGAATACTTTTAATGAAAAAGCATCTATCTGTAGTCTCATTTTTATAAAATATTTATATCCTCTAACTCTGTGTATACATAAAAATATATCTGAGTAGCATGCATCCAGTGTTAACTAAAGCTATTTCTCAGTAGTGGGATTTTTTTTTCTCTTTTTTTCATATGTTAACTTTTCTACGTCTTTTGATGTCTTTGAAACAAGCAAGAGACCTCTTTAAAAAGACAACAGACTGGTTGGTTGTATTATTAACTACAGTACTGCTACCACAAGTGAATGTGCCAAGATGTCAGGAAGAGAGGAGAAAGAGGGGAGGGTGTCAGATGGACGGAGCTGGGGAAGGGGAGGGGGCAGGAGGCGAGAAAGGGAAGAGGAGCGAGAGAAGAGAGGGAGGCTCCAAGGATGGAGAGAGCGAGGGAGAGGGCAGGAGGCGAGAAGGAAGAGGAGCCCGAAGAGAGGAGGACGCTGTAGACCCGGGGGATGACGAGGGCGCCGGACCGCAGGCCGGAGACTCTGCAGGAGACCAGAGGCCAGGGGCGCGGGGGGAGCCGGCAGCGCCGCCTCGGACAGAGCTCGCCGCACGCTGACCTACTTTCTGGGGCCGATGAGTTTGCAGCCAGAGCTACCGCGGAGCCAAGCCCCAAGTCTCGGGAAGCCGCGAGCGAGCGCAGCCTGGGAGGAAGCCGGCCGGGTTCCAGGCCACCCCTTCCTTCCCGCGCCAAGACCTGTCGGTTTCACCAAGCCCGGCTTCCCTGGAAAGCGGGGATCCCTCTGCAGATTTCCAGGTTTCTTGGAAGAGGACCGGCTCGTCTATTAAACCCGAGTCGCTCCGCTGGCTCTCCGGCCAGAGGACAAGCTGCCTTCCCCCGGGAGAAGACTGGACCGTGGCAGCGGCCTGCGCAGAGCCGGGCTCCCGGGCCCTCCAGGCCAGAGGGGGACGCACGTGGAGGCCGTGCGCGCGCACACGCCCGGCGCCCTCCTGGTGGCGAGGTGGAAGGAGCCTGGTTGTCATAATTTAGGCTTTGCCACTTTACGCTCGTGTCCTTGGGCAAGTCACTTGACGCTTCCAAGCCCCATTTTTTTCCCTGATTTTTAAGATGGAAAAAATGGCATTCACACCTCAGGGTCAAGGTGAGGATTATAAATAAAACAACGTGGTGGAAAATGCCTGGCATAGCAGCCGGCACGTGGTGCGTGCTCAGTAGAAATGTTAATTGATCCAGTCGGGAGGAAGCTGCTTTGCAGGAGCGTCATGACGGATCCAGGAGGCGGCCAACCGTGCTCTATGATCGTGACCGGGTTATTGTCATCACTGAACGCTGGTCATAAGCGATTTGTGTCATACTAGTGCCTCACCCGAGGGCACAGGCTCGGGGAAATGCCTTTTTTCTGAAACATTTCCTATGAAATAGTCTGGCTCCATACCCACTATAGAAGGATGAAGTGGATTACTGGTGTAAATAGAAGTAATAAACACTTCAAAAACGACTGCTATGATGCAAACAGGGAGTGCCACAGCTTTAGGTGAAATCCCTCAGGCAGCCTCTGGGCAGTGCCGGCAGGTGCGCTCACCACTAGCACAACTGAGGCTGAAATAAGCAGTAAAGTAACAAGTGGATACTTGTCATTTTGGTGTCACTTGGCATGCACTTCCTCTTCATAGGGTGAATATCTTTATTTCTTATTCCTTGTCCCACTGTGCCATCTTAGCTAGCTGAAAATCAGAGTTTCTTGCTCTTTTGAGTCAAGAGTGGGTCCATGGCCGAGTGAGGTGGCTCACGCCTGTAATCACAGCACTTTGGAAGGCCGAGGCAGGTGGATCCACCTGAGGTCAGGAGTTCAAGACCAGCCTGACCAACATGGTGAAACCCCATCTCTACTAAAAATACAAAAATTACCCAGGCGTGGTGGCACGTGCCTGTAATCCCAGCTACTCAGGAGTCTCAGGCAGGAGAATCGCTTGAACCTGGGGGGCAGAGGTTGCAGTGAGCTGAGATTACACCACTACACTCAGCCTGGGCAACAAAGTGAAGAGTGGACCGACTTCCCTTCCCCAGGACATGGACTCTTGAGGGGTACATGCAAGGACAGACTAAAACAATAACGATAATAGTAACAATCACAGGACATTTTCTTGTCAGTGGTGACACTCTGTCTGGAGGATCATTGCTTGCACACCACCACCCCCAGTCTACAAGCCTCATGGCCCCCTCCAGACCCAACCCTCTCCAGATCATCCAGACTCAGAAACCCAGCTGAGGTCAGGACAGCTTCAATGTACTGTTCCAAGGGCACTAACATATGTAAGACTGAACTCATCATCTTCCCCTCAGCTCTAAACTGCGCCTCTCCCAGCTAGTGCAGACCACCACTGCTCATACAGTTTCCCAGTGGAGAAACCTGGGAATCATCCTAGACCCTTCTTTCGTCATCCCCATCCATCTAGTCCCCAGATCTGTCCATTTTACTCCCCAAAGAGTTCGCAAGTCCATTCCTTCTCCGCCTGCCTCAGGTCAAAGCATCTCTTTTCTCCTGGAAGATGGCAGTAGCTTCTCAGATGCCTCCTGCCTCTAGGGCTTTCTCCTCCAAACCCATTTTCCTTGTTGTAGTCAGGGTGATCTTTCTAAATGCCTACCTGGTTATGGCAGTGGCTTAAAACTCTTTAGTACCTTGTCAATTGTCCCTGAATAAACCCCAGACGCCATATCATGACAACAAGCTTTGCATCCCTTCCCACCCTGCCCCCATTCTTTGCATCTCCTAGCACTCCTATGCAACCACCCTCCTCTAGCTATGTGAAATCTCACATTGTTTCCCGGACACTCCTTGCCTTTTTGCTCCTCTAAGCCTTTACACGTGCTATTTCCTCTGCTTAGAATGATGCTTACCCTCATCTCTACCTAGAAAACTTCTCATGCTTCCAGAACAAGCTCAAATATCCCCGCTGAGGGAAGCATTATCTGACTCCCCCAGGCAGAATGTAGCCGTCCTTCCTCTGAGTCGCCCGCTACACCTGCTCCCCGTGTCTGCCCCAGCACATACTTTACTGCACCGCCTTCACCCGATGACTTATGTCTCCATCTGTCCCCTCCACCCACTGTACCACCTCCAAAAGAGTAAGTGCTCATTAAGTGATCACTAAGGACAAACTGCTAAGTACATTCTGGTTGGAGATGGGGAAGGGAGATTCTCTTAGGTCTGCTTTTGCCCAAGCAGATCGTGGGAAGCTGATCTGCTGAACTTCTTTACATTTGTGAGAGTGAATAAGGTGTAAGCCTGGAACTGCTGGCAGCTTCCCTGCCCCTACGAGGAAAACATTGCCAAAACAAAGGAAGATGGAGTTTGGAGCTTGAATGAGAACAAGTTCCGATGGCATCTGAGCCCACAGAAGTGGCTGTTCCTGAAGTCAGTCATGACTCTTAAACTTTTTAGCTGTAAGCCATTCCCTCTTTCTGCCTAAGCCATTTTGTTTTTGTTTTGTTTTGTTGTGTGGGGTTTTTTTCGGTTTTTTGTTTTGTTTTGTTTTTGAGACAAAGTCTTGCTCTGTTGCCCAGGCTGGAGTGCAATGGAGTAATCTGTTTCCTGCAACCTCCACCTCCCAGGTTCAAGAAATTCTCCTGTCTCAGCCTCCCAAGTAGTTGGGATTTCAGGAGTTCACCACCATGCCTGGCTAATTTTTATATTTTTAGTAGATACAGGGTTTCACCATGTTGGCCAGGCTGGTCTCGAACTCCCAACCTTAGGTGATCTACCCACCTCAGCCTCCCAAAGTGCTGGAATAATAGGCATGAGGCACCACGCCCGGCCCTGCCTAAGCCATTTTTAATGTGGACTCTCCATCTATTCCAAGCAAGAGAATCCTCATGCTGCTAAAGAATGTTGAAATAACAATATCCTTTTGAGAGAAAAACTTTAAAACCCGTATGTCCTACATCAAACTAGAAGTATGGGGTCAACTTGAAGGGGCAGAATAGCCCTTTGGAAGGCAAGACTGGATTGCAAAGACTTATTGAGAGCATATGTCATTCCAAGATTCTAAGTTACCTGACACAGAATGTGTCCATCAGAAGGAAGGCTGCTCAGATGCGAGTGCCTGGACAAAGAGGGATTGTAGAGGAAGAGTTGGCAGTGCTCACCAAAGCACCATCCAGGTTAAGTGGACACAGAGTCTGTTACCCATGCTGGAGTACACTGGCATGATCTTGGCTCGCTGCAACCTCTGCCTCCTGGATTGATGCGATTCTCCTGTCTAAGCCTCCCGAGTAACTGGGATTACAGTCACAAGCCACCATACGCAGCTAATTTTTGTATTTTTAGTAGAGATGAGGTTTCACCCTGATGGGCAGGCTGGTCTTGAACTCCTGACCTCAGGTGATCCACCCACCTTGGCCTCCCAAAGTGCTGGGATTACAGGTATGAGCAACTGCACCCAGCCTCAGCATCTTTTGAGGAGACTGTCTATAGCATCATTCAGGTTCTCAAAGTGGTTCATTACACCTAGTAGGTTAAGAATTGCTTAAGTCACAAGTGAAAGTGTTTCAGGCATACCAGCTGAGAAAGTCTCTCAAAAACACCCAATTTCTTGTGTATGTCTCAGTTTAATTGCCACCTCTGACAATCTGGCTTCCCAGGTAATTCACCACCAGGAAGAGAATCCAGGGAGCTACTGACGGGAGCACTCAGGTCCACCTGAGAGCTGTAGTTCTCACTGCAAAGTCAGATGCTGCGAGACAGGCTTGGGGACTTGCCTCCTTTCTGAAGCATTTCCTATAAAATAGTTTGACTCCATGCCCAGTAACTAAAGAACTATGCTGTGGATTACTGGTGTAAATAAAAATAACAAACACTTAAAAAGTGATTGCCGGCCAGGCACAGTGGCTCGTGCCTGTATTCCCAGCACTTTGGGAGGCAAAGGCTGGCAGATCATGAAGTCAAGAGATTGAGACCATCCTGGTCAACATGGTGAAATCCTGTCTCTACTAAAAATGCAAAAATTAGTTGAGCATGCTGACATGCACCTGTAATCCCAGCTACTTGGGAGGCTGCGGCAGGAGAATCACTTGAACCGTGGAGGCGGAGGTTGCAGTGAGCCGAGATCCCACCACTGCACTCAGTCTGGGTGACAAAATGAGACTCTGTCTCAAAAAAAAAAACAAAAAAGTGATTGCCTGGCTAGGCCTAGGTAGTGTAACTAATCTTGGGGAATAACAACCAGGATTTGTTAAGCCTACATTCCTGCTGTTTTCGTATGTTACCTCATCTCATTGTAAACCTGAGAGAGAGAAATTATCATCTCCATTTCTACATGAAGAAATCAAGGTTTATGAAGATGAAGACATTTTCCCAGGGTCACACAGCTGCCTGCTTTCCAAACCCATGCATTTTTCATGCTGCCACTAAGTACCACAAGCCACTTCTCAGTTACAGTGATGACGCACTGGTCTTTGTGGTGCCCCTGAGCACTCTGCTGCTGTCTTGATACCCCCTCCACACGTTTCTAGCAATAGACCCTGCCTCTACCATTCACAACAGGGTGTGTGAGCCCAGTCACGACTGGCTAGGATACCTCCTGAACGGAGAGACCGACTGAGGGCTGCAATATGACCCAAGTCAGGCCCATCAGAGTTCCTCCCTGGGTTGCTGTGAAAAGAGACAGCACAGAAAGCCCTTTGCCTCTGTGGCCTTGAAGGAAGCTCCTCTACACAAGGAGGGAATAAAGTCCATGAGAAACTAGAAGAGGTGAGAGCTGGGCAGCAGACGTGCCAGCAGCACCAGGCCTCCAGTTCTTTTCTAGAAGTTCCTCCTTCCATTCTGTGAACTTCCCACACAACATCCTGGACAGTGAGAGTCCGTTCATGCGTGGGAGTGAGAGAACAGTAACTCATAGAAAGTCCACATTCAAAATGGCTTAGGCAGGGCTGTGCATGGTGGCTGACCCGGTAGTCCTAGCACTTTGCAGGGCTGAGACAGGCAGATCACCTAATGTCAGGAGTTCCAGACCAGCCTGACCAACATGGTGAAACTGTCTCTACTAAAAATATAAAAATTAGCCGGGCGTGGTGGTGGGTGCCTGTAATCCCAGCTATTCGGGAGGCTGAGGTGGTCGCGAACAGTAACATCATTGTTGCCATTGGTTGCATTTATTCTTTGACTCTAAACTCAAAGGCAGTTTAGCATAACTAACTACCTTAGAGTTATTCTAACCACCTTAGGTATTCTTTGACAAAATGAGGTAGGTGTTCATTACCAAAAGATAGATATTCTTTGCCAAAACGAGGAGGGTAAGGAACAAAATAATAGTGAAAATTGCCCAAGGTCACACAGAGGTGAGTGGCAAAGAATTTGGGAGGCAGGGCTCCAACTCAGTCTCCATTAACATGAGCAAATGGATGTCAACATTTAGACTGTGTCCGTGAAAGCAGGGTGAGGTTATGCCTCCGTTTGAGGAGGGAGCTGGAAGCAGTTTGGTTACCTCCACGGACACGTTTGCCCCAGGAGATGCAGGGTCTCCTCCTGGTTTACCTAAAGAACCAATGTTTTAGGATTCTGTTGTAACCCTAACTCCAAAACTCTCCGTGGTTTACAGCAGGGGTTTAATTCTTGCACTCAGGTCTGCGGCTCAGGGGCCTCTGCTCAGCTCTGCTCCACATCTTCTCACCCCAGGACTCAGGCTGAAGAAGCGCCAGCATCCGGGACCTGTGGATCTTACCACAGACAGCAGGAAGGCACGAGGCCAAGCCAAACTATGCAATCTCATTGAAAGCTTCTGGTCAGACGCAGCAGAAATCATGTCCGCTCACATTCCACTGGAAGAAGCAAGTCACAGGGCCGAACCTGCCAACATATTCCCCTTACTGGATTGCTCCTGGAAGTCACATGGCAAAGGGTGTTGGATGTGTAATACTCTCAGAGGCAGAAGACAGTCACAAACAATAACATAATCAATCACACCAAGAAATAAACAAGCACTGGAACAATGGAACTCATAACAAATCTACCTTTCACCACTAGAAGCCCTCCAGTGGGGCAGATAGAGGAGAAATATAAAGTTCTCAGACTCTTGAACTGAGCAAAGACAGAGTCTCAGCTGCAGACAGGCTGGGTTCCAGTAGCAAGAACAATGTCCTGAGAGCCAGAACTTTCAAGATCTGGAGCCCAAACCGAGACCTAACAAAAGATCAGAATACAATGACCCCAGGGGATGCCTGACCAAGTATATCGCAAGAATAATCCTTGTCTCCAGGCACTGGGTTATAAGTAATATCCTCTTCTGTTTTCTATTGAGTTACCGTGCTATTTTTTAATTAGAAAAAGAAGCATTTAAAAAAATTATATGTGCCCTCTCTGGAGCCGAAAACAGCATGGGGCAGCAGAAGCGACTGCTTTTCCGTGCCAAAACTCACATTGTGGAGAAAGGTTTGTGTGTCCGAGGACGCACCAAAGGTGTGTAATTTCAATCTCCTGGGGCAAATGGTCCTGCCACCTACCGTAATGACTGGCAAATGGGAAAGCAGTAATGAGCACAATCTTTTTTTTCCTCAGGTGTTTTTTTCTGTGTGTGGGGGGGTGGTGGTGAATCAGTGAACAAATTAGACTTAACTAAATCCAAACGCCCCTTGGGTTTTTCCACTTGCAGATTCTGTCTGAGGTTGAAGACAAAGAAAGGCCACCATGAGTTCAGTATCCATTTCTTTCTGGCTCAAGAAGGGAAAATAGGCAACATGGGTTTAAACATGTCTTTACCGGCATTGAATCTGTGAGAAGTTAGCCTCATGGTTTTGGTAATACTAAGTTAAATACTAGTTTAAAATGAGTTTGTGCTGATTTGAGCTCAATTTTATGTGATATGAATAGGGACTTAGGCCCCAGACTTTGCTATTTTGTTTTGTTTTGAGGAGTCTCGCTCTGTCACCCAGGCTGGAATGCAGTGATGTGATCTTGGCTCACAGCAACATCTGCCTCCTGGGTTCAAGCAACTCTCCTGTCTCAGTTTCCTGAGTACCTGGGATTACAGGTGTCCACCACCACACTAGTTTTCGTATTTTAGCAGAGACTGGTTTTCACCGTGTCGGCCAGGTTGGTTCGAACCCCTGACCTCAAGTGGTCTGCTTGCCCCAGCCTCCCAAAGTGCTGGGATTATAGGCGTGAGCCACCATGCCAGGCCGGTCCCTGGCTTTGGACCTTGGCCCTACTGTTTGGCAGCTTTGCAACTCTGGACAAGAAACTTAATTTCTCTGTGCCTCAATTTTCTCCTTGAAAAAGGGGATAATGATAGTATCTACCTCACTGGGATGTGTTTTAGGATTAAATATACACATCTAAAGCTCCTAACATAGAACTTGTGATATAGTGTGCAAAGAACAAATTTTGTTATAAACACTAATGTAATGTGGATTAAAATGATTAATATATGGGTAGTCATAGCTTTCCCCCCTCCCTCTCCTATTAAAAGCCAGTATTACTTGGTCAGCAAATCCTCCTTCAGCCCCTTCTCCCACACTGTCCTCTGCTTTGGGGTCTTATTGGGGAATCCGGCTAATGAGTGGAAAAAGAACCAGAGAACAGGAATGGGGATTTGCAACAGAAAACTCTAAACAGAAGAAAAACAAAAATAAACAAATAATGAAAAAGAAAGAGAGAGAGAATCACAGAAGGAAAGGGAAGACGCAGCAGCAGTATTTGTGAAGGTTTGAAGAACGCAGAACAAGAAACAGGATGAGAGATCTTGGAGCCATCACATAGTTGTGAGAGGTGGTAACTGAGATAAATCAGGAAGGAGACTAAATTAGTGATCCACTGCTGTCTGAGACATTACCTCAAACTTAGCAGCTAAAAGCAGTCGACATTTATTATGGTATCTCACTGTTTCTATGGGTCAGATTTTTGGGAGAGGCTTAGCTGTGTTATTCTGTCTCAAGGTCACTCATCAGGTTGCAGTTTAGATGTCACCTAGGACTGAAGTCATCTGAAAGCTCAAAAGACTGGAAGACCACCTTAAGGTTGGTTCACTCATGAGGTTATTCGCAAAAGAACTGTTTCTCACCACAATGGCTCTGAATAGGGCTGCATGAGTGTCTTCAATGACATGACAGATGGCTTCCCCAGTGAGTGATCAGACAGAGAATAAGGAAGAAGCTACAAGGCCTTTTATGACCTAGACTTGGAAATCACACATCATCACTTCCACAACATTCTGCTCATGAGAAGAGTCAGTAAGCCCATCCTACACTGATAGGGAAGGGAAATAGCTTCCGGCTTTTGAAAGGAGGAGTGCCAGAGAAGTAAGACATTTAAAACCAAGACAGAGACTATATTGAGTGTTTCTGTGGATCGCTGATTTGATTCCCTGGAGAACTATTGGGTAACTGCAAGTGAGGCTTGGAATTATTTTTCATTTTGACTACACAATTGTGTTACTGTTGTTGCTTTAATATGGCCTGGTCCCTAGACTGGTCTATAATGTGCCCATAGATATATCTGGGTCACATTAATAATAAGTTTTATTGTAGACTGAGGTAAAGAAGGAAAAAGTTTCAGGTAATTTATCATCTCTAATAATCACTGGAAACATAGAACAAGGAAGAAAATAACTGAATATTTAACCCGTAAGGAAAGCTTGCCATTTAGCATACAGTAAGTTGTAATACAGTAAGTCATGTAATAAATACTGTCAATAGGTTCATGAAAACTTCAGCTTTAAGCAAAACAACATATAATGAAACCAGTTGTACCACAGGCTAACTGATATAAACAAGAGTTAAGTTCCTACAGCATATTTCTGCTCATAAAAACATCACCAAACTTCTCAATAAAGACCCAAAACACTTCTAATATTAAATACTGAAATAACTGTGAGCTATACGTACATTTAAAATGACATTAATAAAAACAAGCAAGTTTTTGATGAGTTAGAGTGTGACAGTGACTGCAGTGGTGGTGGGTTAAATCAAGAAATAAATGCTTGTAGAATGAAAATTGTGGGAGTACCTCCTACTACCACACACTTAAAAAGAAACAGGCTAAGACAATCTAAGATGGCCAAATAGGAACAGCTCTGGAGTGCAGTTCTCAGCGAGAATGCAGAGGGAGAGTGATCACCACATTTCCAAATGAGTTTTTACTGCCCACAGGAGATTCCCGGGGGGAAAAGTGCCATGAGTCTCCAGCATGGCTGTTGCAGCCAGCACAGCAGGTCTCCACACAAAAATTCACACAAATCTGGCTGCCATTTCAACTGGCGCTTGGAATGCCTGGGAGACAGAGCTGCCCATTCAACTGAAAAAAAGGGGGCTGAAACAGGGAGCCAGGTGATCTGGCTCAGCATGTCCCACCCCGACAAAGACCAGGAATTTGCAATGCTCTGGACTGAGAATTTCACATCAAGCACAGCTGGACCTGGGATGGTCCAGCTCTGTGAGGGGAAGGGTTTCCACCATTACTGAGGCAGTCCACCATTACATAAACAGTCTGCCATTACTGAGGCAGACCACCATTACCAAGGCAGTTCTAACTATACCTCTATAAACAAAACTGCAAGGAAGCTCACACTGCAGCTGGGCAGAGCCAATGACAGCTCAGCAACGCCTATGGTGGCAGACTGTGACTACGCTACCTCCTTGCTGGGCAGGGCATCTCTGAAAAATGGCAGCAGCATGTCAGGAACTTTATAAAGCCCCACCTTCCCAGGACAGAGCACCTGGGAAAAAAAGCAGGTTATGAATTCTGCTGCAGCAGACTTAAATGTACCTGCCCAGCAGCTCTGAACAGAACAATGGAGCTCACAGCTCAGCACTTGAGCTTCTATAAGGGACAGACTGTCTCCTCAAGCAGCTTCCTGACCCCATATATCCAAAGAGATGCCTCATAAAGGAGAGCTCAGGCCAACATCTAGTGGGTATCCTTCTGGGACAAAGACAACAGAAGTAGAAACGGGCAGCAATCCTTACCATTCTGCAGCTGCCACAGGTGATTCCCAGGCAACCAGGGTCTGGAGTGGACCTCCAGCAGTCCTAGAACAGAGGGGCCTGACTGTTAGAAGGAAAAAACAGAAAGAAATAACTTCATCATCAACAAAAAGGATGCCCACTCAGAGACCCCGTCTCAAAGTCACCAACTACAAAGACCAGAGGTAGATAAATCTGCAAAGATGGGAAGAAACTAGTGCAAAAAGGATGAAAACACCCAAAACCAGACTGCCTCTCCTCCTCCAAGGGATAACAACTCCTCAACAGCAAGGCAACAAGGCTGGATGGAAAATGAGTCCAATGAATCAACAGAAACAGACTTCAGAACATGAGTAATAACAAACTTCTCTGAGCTAAAAGACCATGTTCTAACCAATGCAAAGAAACTAAGAACCTTGAAAAAAGGTTTGACAAAATGCTAATGAGAATAAACAGCTTAGAGAATACAAATGAATTGATGGAGCTGAAAAACACAACACGAAAACTTCACAGAGCATACACAAGTTTCAGTAGCCAAACTGACCAAGCAGAAGAAAGGATATCAGAGATTAAAGATCAACTCAATGAAATAAAACAAGAACGCAAGATTAGAGAAAAAAGAATAAAAAGAAATGAACAATGTCTCCAAGAAATATGTGATTATGTGAAAAGACCTCATCTGCATTTGATAGGTGTACCTGAATGTGATGGAAAGAAGGATGCCAAGCTGGAAAACACTCTTCAGGATATTATTCAGAACTTCCCCAAACTAGCAAGGCAGGCCAGTATTCAAGTCCAGGAAATACAGAGAATACCACAAAGATATTCCTCAAGAAGAGCAACCACAGGTAACATAATTGTAAGATTCACCAGGGTTGAAATGAAAGAAAAAATGCTAAAGGCAGCCAGAGAGAAAGGTCGGGTTACCCACAAAGGGAACCCCAACAGACTCACAGCGGATCTCTCGGCAGAAACCCTACAGGCCAGAAGAGAGTTGGGGCCAATATTCAACATCCTTAAAGAAAAGAACTTTCAACTTAGAATTTCATATCCAGCCAAACTAAGCTTCATAAGTAAGGGAGAAAATCCTTTACGAACAAGTAATTGCTAAGAGATTTCATCACCACCAGGCCTGCCTTACAAGAGCTCCTGAAAGAAATACTAAACATAGAAAGGAACAACTAGTACCGGCCGCTCCAAAACATACCAAATAGTAAAGAGCATCAACACAATGAAGAAACTGCATCAACTAATGGGCAAAACAACCAGCTAGAATCAAAATGGCATGATCAAATTCAAACATAACAATATTAACCTTAAATGTAAATGGGCTAAATGCCCCAATCAAAAGACACAGAATGGCAAACTAGATAAAAAGTCAAAACCCATCAGTGTGCTGTATCTAGGAAACCCACCTCATGTGCAAAGATACACATAGGCTCAAAATAAAGGGACAGAGGAAGATTTACCAAGCAAATGGAGAGCAAAATAAGGCAGAAGTTGCAATCCTAGTCTCTGATAAAATAGACTTTAAACCAACAAAGATCAAAAGAGACAAAGAAGGGTATTACATAATGGTAAAAGGATCAATGCAACAAGAAGAGCTAATAATCCTAAATACATACACACCCAATACAGGAGCACCCAGATACATAAAGCAAGTTCCTAATGACCTACAAAGAGACTTAGACTCCCACACAATAATAGTGGGAGACTTTAACACTCCACTGTCAGTATTAGACAGATCAAAGAGACAGAAAATTAACAAGTATCAGAACTTGAACTCAGATCTGGACCAAGCAAACCTAATACACATTTACAGAACTCTCCACTCAAAATCCACAGAATATACATTCTTCTCAGCACCACATCACACCTACTCTAAAACTGACCACATAATTGGAAGTAAATCACTCCAATTATGCGGTCAGCTTTAGAGTAAATACAAAGGCAAAAGAACGGAAATCATAACAAACAGTTTCTCAGACCACAGTGCAATCAAATTCAGGATTAAGAAACTCACTCAGAACCACACAACTTCATGGAAACTGAACAGCTGGCTCTTGAATGTTGACTGGATAAACAATGAAATGAAGGCAAAAATAAAGATGTTCTTCAAAACCAGCAAGAACAAAGACACACGTACCAGAATCTCTGGGACTCATTTAAAGCAGTATCTAGAGGAAAATTTATAGCAATAAATGCCCACATAAGAAGGAGGAGAGATCTAAAATCAACACCCTATCATCAAAATTGAGAGAGCTAAAGGACCAACATGAAAAAAACTCAAAAGCTAGCAGAACACAAGAAACAACTAAGATCAGAGCAGAACTGAAGGAGATAGAGACACAAATAACCCTTCAAAAAATTAATAAATCCAGGAGTTGGTTTTTTCAAAAGATCAACAAAATAGACAGACTGCTAGCCAGATTAATAAAAAAGAAAAGAGAGAAGATTCAAATAGATACAATAAGAAACAATACAGGGGATATCACCACCGATTCCACAGAAATACAAACTACCATCAGAGATTACTACAAACAATTCTATGCACATAAACCAGTAAATATGGAAGAAATGGATAAATTCCTGGACCCTTGCATCTCCCCAAGCCTAAACCAGGAAGAAGTCGAAAGCCTGAATAGACCAATAACAAGGGTTGAAGTTGAGGCAGCAATTAATAGCCTATCAACCAAAAAAAGCCCAGGTCCAGATGGGTTCACAGCCGAATTCTACCAGACATACAAAGAGGAGCTGGTACCACTCCTTCGGAAATAATTGCAAACAACATAAAAAGAGGAAATCTTCCCATATCATTTTATGAGACCGACAACATCCTGATACAAAAACCTGGAAGAGACTCAACAAGAAAAGAAAACTTCAGGCCAATATCCATGATGAACATAGGTGCAAAAGTCTTCAACAAAATACTGGCAAACCAATTGCAACAGCACATCATAAAGCTTATCCATCACAATCAAGTAGGCTTCATCCCAGGAATACAAGGCTGGTTCAAAATACACAAGTCTATAAACGTAATTCACCACATAAACAGAACCCAAGACAAAAACCACATGATTTATCTCACTAGATGCAGAGAAGGTCTTTGACAAAATTCAACAGTACTTTATGAACTAAAACTCTCAAGAAACTAGGTATTGATAGAATATATCTCAAAATAATAAAAGCTATTTATGACAAACCCACAGCCAATATCATACTGAATGGGCAAAAACTGGAAGTATTCCCTTTGAAATCTGGCACTAGACAACAATGCCCTCTCTCATGATTCCTACTCCATACGGTATGAAATTTCTAGCCAGGGCAATCAGGCAAGAAAAAGAAATAAAATATTCAATTTTAAAAAGAGGAAGTCAAATTGTCTCTATTTGCTGACGACATCATTGCATATTCAGAAGACCCCATCGTCTCAGTCCAAAATCTCTTTAAGCTGATAAGCAACTTCAGCAAAGTCTCAGGATACAAAATCAATGTGCAGAAATCACAAGCATTCCTACATACTAATAACAGACAGAGAATCAAATCATGAGCGAACTCCCATTCACAATAGCTACGACCTAGGAATACAACTAACAAAGGATGTAAACGACCTCTTCAAGGAGAACTACAAATCACTCAAGGAAATAAGAGAGGACCCAAACAGATGAAAAAACATTCCATGCTCATGGTTAGGAAGAATCAATATCATGAAAATGACCATACTGCACAAGTAATTTATAGATTCAATGCTATCCCCATCAAGCTACCTATGACCCTCTTCACAGAACTGGAAAAAACCACCTTAAACTTCATATGGAACCAAAAGAGGCTGCATAGCCAAGTCAATTCAAAGCAAAAAGAACAAAGCTGGAGGCATCATACTACCTGACTTCAAACTATACTACAAGGCTACCATAATCAAAACAGCATGGCACTTGTACCAGAACAGAAATATAGACTAACAGAACAGAACAGAACAGAACAGAGGCCTTGGAGGCAATGCCACATATCTATAACCATCTCATCTTTGACATACCTGACAAAAACAAGCAATGGGGAAAAGATTACCTGTTTAATAAATGGTGTTGGGAAAACTGGCTAGCTATGTGCAGAAAGCAGAAACTGGACCCCTTCCTGACACCTTTCACTAAAATTAACTCCAGATGGATTAAAGATTTAAACATAAGACCTAACACCATAAAACCCCTAGAAGAAAACCTAGGCAATACAATTCAGTATATAGGTATAGGCAAGGACTTCATGACTGAAACACCAAAAGCAATGGCAACAAAAGCCAATATAGACAAATGTGGCCTAATTAAACTCCAGAGCTTCTGCACAGCAAAAGAAACAAACATTAGAGTGAACCAGCAACTAACAGAATGGGAAAAAATTTTTGCAATCTATCGATCTGACAAAGGGCTAATATCCAGAATCTACAAGGAACTAAAGCAGATTTACAAGAAAAAAAAAAAAAATACCAAATCCATTCAAAAGTGGGCAAAAGATATGAACAGACACTTTTCAAAAGAAGACATATATGAGGCCAACAAACATATGAAAAAATGCTCATCATCACTGGTCACTAGAGAAATGCAAATCAAAACCACATTGAGAAACCATCTCACGTTAGTTAGAATGGTGATCATTAAAAAATCTGGAGACAACAGATGCTGGAGAGGATGTGGAGAAGTAGGAACACTTTTACACTGTTGGTGGGTGTATAAATTAGTTCAACCATTGTGGAAGACAGTGTGGCGATTCCTCAAGGACCTAGAAAGAGAAATTCCATTTGACCCAGCAATCCCATTACTGGGTATATACCCAAAGGATTATAAATCATTCTATCATAAAGACACATACACACGTATCTTCATTGTGGCACTGTTTACAATAGCAAAGACCTGCAACCAACCCAAATGTCCATCAATGGTAGACTGGACAAGGAAAATGTGGCACATATACACCATGGAATACTATGCAGCCATATAAAACAATGAGTTTGTGTCCTTTGTACAGACATGGATGAATCTGGAAACTATCATTCTCAGCAAACTGACACAAGAACAGAAAATCAGACATCACATGTTCTCACTCATAGGTGGGTGTTGAACAATGAGAACACATGGACACAGGGAGGGGAGCATCACACACTGAGGTCTGTTGGGGGTTATGAGAGGAGGGACAGTCAGGGGTAGGGAGTTGGGGAGGCATAATATGGGGAGAAATGCCAGATTTAGGTGACGGGGGCATGGAGGCAGCAAACCACATTGCCATGTATGTACCTATGCAACAATCCTGCATGTTCTGCACATGTACCCCAGAACCTAAAGTGCAATAAAATATTTTTTAAAAAATATCAGCTCATTGAGTGCTTTCATATTGCATCACTTATTGTGTAGTTCATTTGTATAATGATTGTACACTTGTTTATTTATGCTTGCTTTTTTCTTTTGAGAGGAAGTCTTGCTCTATCTCCAGGCTGGAGTACAGTGGCACGATCTTGGCTCACTGCAACCTCTGCCTCCTGGGCTCAAGCAATTCTTCCACTTCAGCCTCCCAAGTAGCTGGGACCACAGGTGCGTGCCACCACATCTGGCTAATTTTTTTGTATTTTTAGTAGAGACGGGGTTTCACTGTGTTGGCCAGGATGGTCTCGATCTCTTGACCTTGTGATCTGCCCGCCTCGGCCTCCCAAAGTGCTGGGATTAGAGGCGTGAGCCACCATGCCCGGCCTGCTTTTTCATTCTTTATATCTTTTTACTGTCAACCTGTGTCTTAATATTTCAAATGAATCTCTTGTAGACAGCATATAACTGAGTCTTACAGTAATCACTTTTTATAGAGTGTGCAGTCTACTTACATTTAATTGCTGATATGAATGGTGATCTACTTTGGATATTTGTCCCTGCAAAAGTCTCATGTTGAATTGTAATCCCCAATGCTGGAGATGAGGCTTGGTGGGAGGTGTCTGGATCACGGGGGCAGATCCCTCATGGCTTGGTGCTGTCTTCATGATAGGAGGTCTTGCAAGATCTGGCTGTTTAAACGTGTGTGGCACCTCCCTCTCTCCCTTTGCTCCTGCTTTTGCTATGTGATGTGCCTGCTCCCGTTTTGCCTTCCACCATGATCAGAAGCTTCCTGAGGGGTACCCAAAAGTAGATGCCACTATACTTCCTGTACAGCCTGCAGAACCGTGAGCCAATTAAACATTTTTAAATATAAATTACATAGCCTCAGGTATTTCTTTATAACAATGCAAGAATGGCCTAATAAAAATGGGTTTATGCTGCATGCAGAGACTCACACCTATAATCCCAGCTATTTGGGAGGCCGAGGCAGGCAGATCACCTGAGGTCAGGAGTTCAAGATCAGCCTGACCAACATGATGAAATCCTATCTCTACTAAAAATACAAAAATTAGCTGGGCATGGTGGCACAGGCCCGTAATCTCAGCTACTCAGGAGGCTGAGGCAGAGGGATCACTTGAATCCAGGAGGCAGAGGTTGCAGTGAGCTGAGATCATGTCACTGTACTCCAGCCTGGATGACAGAGTGAGACTCAGTCTCAAAAAGAAAAAAATGGATTTAGGTATTCCAATCTGATATCTGTTTTCCATTTGACCCTTCTTTTTCCTTTCCTTTATTGCTCTTTACCTGACTTGTTTTGGGTTAACTTTTTAAGTGTTTCATTTTATTTTTTCTATTAGCTTCTTACCTATATCTCTTTGAAGGTTGTGGGGGGGTTTTCTGTTGTTGCTTTATAGTGATTGACATAGGGCTAACAATATGAACTTTTACTTATCGAAAGCTATTTCTAATTAATGCTGCACCATCTCCCACTTCACACATAGACAACAATAAAATTCTACTTATCCACTCTCCCTCATCCTTTGTACAACTGTTGCCACACCACTCACCTCTGCATACAGTACAAACCCCGTATTGCAGTGTTGTTATTCTGCTTTGAAAAGTTCATTGTTGGCTGGGCGCAGTGGCTCACGCCTGTAATGCCAACATTTTGGGAGGTCAAGGCAGGTGGATCATCAGTTTAGGAGATTGAGACCATCCTGGCCAACAGGGTGAAACCCCGCCTCTACTAAAAATATAAAAATTAGCCAGGTGTGGTGGCATGTGCCTGTAATCCCAGCTACTCGGGAGGCTGAGGCAGGACAATCACCTGAACCAGGCAGGAGGAGGTTGCAGTTAGCAAAGACGGAGCCACTGCACTCCAGCCTGGGGACAGAGCAAGACTATGCCTAAAAAAAAAAAAAAAGAAAGAAAAAGAAAAAGTCAATTGTCTTTACCACAAAGGAAAACCTAACACTGTATATTTACCCACTTATTTAAGTTTAAGTTGCTCTTCATTCTTTCCTATAGATCTAGATTTCTAACTAACATTATTTGTCTTATGCCTGAATGATATCCTTTGGCATTTCTTGTAATTCAGGTCTTCTAGTAGTGAATTCTTTCAACCTCCTTTTTAGAAAGAGATGTTCACTGGATATAAAATTCTGGGTTGAGAGTTGTTTCAACTTTTTAAAGATATGATGTTTTTGTCTTCTGATCTCATAGTTTTGGATGAAAATTCAACAGTCATTCTAAACCTTGTTCCCCAGTATGTAACGTACCTTTTTGTTCTGGCTGCTTTCAAGATTTCTCTCTGTATTTCTGATTGTGAGCTGTTTGACTATAGATGAGCCTAGGTGTAGCTCTCTTTATATTTATCCTGCTTGGGGTTCATTGCTAGTTACTCCTGTAATTTGATGTTTTTCATTATGTTAAGATTAAAGTTTTAAGCCATTATTTATTTAAATGTTTTATTTGCCCCAATCTCACTCTTTTCTCCTTCTGGGACTATGTATACATATGGTTACATATTACACATGTATATGGTTACATATTACACATGTATATATTTATGTATTTTTACATATTACATTTATTTATATATTCATATATAAGACTATTTGATATTTTCACACATATCCCTAAGGCTCAGTTCATTTTTAAAATCTTTGGCCAGGCGAGGTGGCTCATGCCTACAATCCTAGGACTTTGAGAGGCCAAGCCAGGAGGATCACCTGAGGTCAGGAGTCCAAAACCAGCCTGGCCAACATGGAGAAAACCCATCTCTACTAAAAATACAAAAATTAGCTGGGCGTGGTGGTGCACATTTGTAATCCCAGTTAGTTGGAAGGCTGAGGCAGGAGAATTGCTTGAATCTGGCAGGTGGAGGTTGCAGTGAGCTGAGATTGTGCCACTGCACTACAGCCTATCCAGCCTGGACAACCAAGTAAGACTCTGTCTTAAAAAAAAAAAAAAAAAAAAAAAAAAAAAAAAAATCTCTCTCTGTGCTTTATATGGGATAATTTGTACTGGTCTCCCTTCAAATTCCCTGATCTTGTCCTCTGCCATCTTGAATTTCATGTTAAACACCTCTATTTTTTACTTTTCACTTCTAGCATCTATATATTTTTTTTTCTTCTTTTTTTGGAGTCTCCAGGCTTTTGCTAAGACTACCTCTTCTTACTTTTTAAATTCATTGAACATATTATAATAGCTGCATTTAAGTTTTTATACTCTGAGTGCAATGCCTGCGCCATCTTGGGCTTCATTTTTATTGCTTTTTTTCTTCCCTAAAAATGGAACTTTTTTGTTTCTTTGCATGTCTAGTATTTCCTGCCTGAAAAATAGGCATTGTGATTAACACATAGTAGACTATGTATTATATGTATTACTGTACATGTCTGAATTTTCTTATTTTCTCCTGGGAGGTATTGATTGTGCAGTTCAGTTACTGGCTAATCATCTTGAACTTACATAGGTTTATGAGTGGTTAGTATGGATCTCTGAAAAGCCCAAAGTATTTTCCAAGCCCCTCTAAGTTGAGGACTCAACTCCTAAACTCTGCCCTCACTACAAATCTTATCAGGAGTTTATTCAGAGTTTTGTTAGGTAAAGTACAAAGTAGGTCCTACTTCAGGACTGTGGTTCTCATCTGGAGGCAATTCTGCACCTAGAGGACATGTGGCAATGTCTACAGACAATTTTTAGTTGTCACACATTGGTGATGGAGTGCTACTGGCATGTAATGAGTGGAGCCAGGGATGCTGCTAAATATCCTAAGATGCAAAGGATGCCCCCACTCCTCAAAGAACTTTCTTGTCCAAAATGTCAGTACTACCTGGGAGAAACCCTGCTCTAAAGAAAACCCTGCTCCTTAGATGTGACCTTTCTGGTACCTCAGCTGGGTGCCAGGGGAATTAATCAGCCATTATGATCTCTCTCTACTCCAGCAGAGCTGAAAACCCACCATGCCCCAGCAGTGCTCATCCTTAGCACTGCCCACCTTCTGGCACCTATATTCCACTCTCACCAGTGAAGCAGCCACTCTGTGATGAGCCTCAGGTGGTCTTGTGTGCACATGTATCTCTCAGGCACAGATTCAGAGATTCTCCACACACAGCTCCCTCTGGATATCTCCCTCCTGTCCAATCTCTTGTCTCACAGATTCTAACTTCTTCTGTTCCCCTGAACTCTGATCTCTTCCCCCTTCGGTCAGTAGGATCACTGTCCTTTGCTCAAATTCCAGTTCTTTATTCTACAATTGGAATAACGTCCCCAGCCAGAGAGCTGGATGACTATGGGAACCACATCATGAGTTTCCATTCTCTCAAGGACCAAAGTCTTGCTATATCGATTATCCACTGTCAGGGAGTGGGAAAATAAAAAGCTGCCCTACCTATTTTAGCCAGCCCAAGTTGTTTTCATGGGAAGGATAATCTGTATCAGTGACTCCATCATGGCCAGAAACCGAACTCCAGTTTGTCTATCTTGATCTTTCCATTTCAAGTCAAAACATGTAGAAACCGGTGAATCTGGAAGAATTGTGATAATACGCTCATACTGTAGGTGTTTCCAACCTGTCACTCACTGACATTTCTAGTTCAGATTCTAACTTGACAGAAACGTCCTAAGCCCCTACCATGGGGAAAGTACTCTCACAGAGGATAAATCGGTTTATACTCATAACAACCCTGAGAGGTAGACATTGTCATCTCCATTTTATAAAATAAAATTTCTACAATGTAGAGGAAATAAAATTGATTCAGGATGAACACATTAATTCCCCCAAGATCATATGGAAATATGTCAAAAGCCTGAATTGGGTCTATGTGATTCCAAGTTCACTGTTTTTTACTTCCTTTCCAATGTCCACAGCTGTCCTTCTGGGATCTCTCCACCACCTCTCAGAGGAGATTAAACGGCCTCAAAACATGACACTTTTTCCCTTCTCACATCCATCTGCTCTCTGCTGATTTTATTCCTATTTTCCTTTTCCGGAACTCCTGTATTTGATGCTGAGCCTCTTTGTCCACATTTGTCCTGGGACATATCTGAGGCTGAACATGGCCTCTCTCCCAGGGATCCAGGAACACACACTATCAAGAACATGTTGTCCAACACTTATACTGCACCATCATATTGCCTCTATTATTATCTTAAAAAAATTTTTTTTTGTCTCTCAAGTGTTACTTAAGCTGTTACCCAATTCGGCTAAAAGAAGACAGTGTTTTCTATGGAGCACCAGTAAATACCGATCTATTTTTTCCTATTTGTATGAATCAGGAACCATTTTTCAAGTTGAAAAATAAGACCATGTTATCTTTTTGCACTATAAAATCAAAACAAAATGCTGGGCATGGTGGCTCATGCCTGTAATCCCAGCACTTTGGAAGGCTGAGATGGGTGGGATGCCTGACGTCAGGAGTTCAAGATCAGCTTGGCCAACATAGTGAAACCCTGTGTCTACTAAGAAAATATAAAAATTAGCCAGGCGTGGTGGCACATGCTTGTAATCCCAGCTACTTGGGAGCCTGAGGCAGGAGAATCGCTTGAACCTGGTAGGCAGAGGTTGCAGTGAGCCAAGATCGCGCCACTGAACTCCAGCCTGGGCAACAAGGACAAAACTTTGTCTCAATAAATAAATAAATAAAGTCAAAAAAACAACTGCATTATAGTTGGTTGAATGATGATGCCCTATAAAGACATGTCTGTATCCTAATCCCCAGAACCTGTGAATGTGACTTTATTTGGGAAACTGGCCTTTGCAAATGTAATTAATTTAAGGATTTTGAGGTAAGATCATCGTGGATTACCCAGGTGGGCTTACATCCAATGGTTGTAAGAGATAGCAGCGGAGAGACACAAAGACACAAGAAGAGCATGTAAAGACGCAGGCAGAGATCCGAGTGATGACAGCAGCTTCCAGAAGACGGAAAAGTCAAGGAACAAATGGAATTCTCCCCACCAGAGCCTTTGGAGGGAGCATGTCCTGCCAGTCCCTTGATTTCAGACTTCCGGCATCCACATCTGTGAGAAAGTACATTTCTGTTGGTATAACCAAGTTTGTGGTACTTTGTTACAACAGACACAAGTTAATACAATGGAAAATAATACACGTGTTCTCAGAAAAAGATAGGCTGACACACTAACCACGTTGGAGTCTTCATGATTTTTTTCCATTAAGGTTGGTTTGTGTTTGTGGGTTTCCTCAAAGGCTAAATCTTGCTAGTACTGACAGAACCAGCCCACCAAGCAGGTGCCAAAGTTTAAGTAAAAATAGAGAAAAACTTAAAATTGGGTGAATTAAACAATTTTCCTGATGATTAGGAAATGATTGCTGTATGCTTCCACAGCAACCTACGTGGTCTTGCAGACAATGGAAAACCCAAACCAAGGTAGCTTCAGCCTCAAGAACAATGCCTGGCTCACATTCTGAAAGAGCAATGGCCTCAGAACCAGGGTGATAGAGTTGACATGGATTTAATCATCCCTCTACTCTGCCGTTTACAGTGTCAGTTACTTTTTAAGGCTTTTCCTCTATTGGAGGAGGGTAGCCATGGGCAAGCAGGGTAACATGCTTCCTCTTATATTCAGCAACAAGACAGAGAGAGAGGGAGTATGGCAGGAACCAATCACAGACAAGAATGATGGGTCATCCTTTTTTTTTTTTTTTTTTTGGCTTCTGCACAATGATTCCCATGGAAGGGTCACCTTCTTTCAAGATGCCCTGCACCTTGAACCTGAGGGTAAACCAGCTTCCCTGAAGCCCCTGTAAGATGAATAAAGGGATGGGTAGGTAACTAAACAAAATGGATTTGCTGTCAGTAAGAACAAAGATAATGATGGATGGATGGTAGGTACCGTAGACAAATGATAATGCAATGTTACCAATGTGCCCACCATTCCATCTGCCTTAAAATATAAAATATAGCCATAGTTGAAGATCCTTATATTCCCCTGAATTATATCCCCTTCTTCCTCATCAATTACCTGCTCATTTGAAATTTAGGGTTTATCATTGTATTAGTCTGTTCTCACACTGCTAACAAAGATATACCCAAGGCTAGGTAATTTATAAAGGAAAGAGGTTTAATGGACTCACAGTTCTACATTGCTGGAGAGGCCTCAAAATCACGGCAGAAGACAAAGGAAGAGCAAAGTCATGTCTTACATGGTGGTAGGCAAGAGAGCTTGTGTAGGGAAACTCCCCCCGTTTTTTTTTTTTTTTTCTGTTTTAGACAGAGTCTTGCTCTGCCATCCAGGCCGGAGTGCAGTGGCACAATCTTGGCTCACTGCAACCTCTGCCTCCCAGATTCAAGCAATTTTCTTGCCTCAGCCTCCTGAGTAGCTGGGATTACAGGCACTTGCCAACACTCCTGACTAACTTTTGTATTTTTAGTACAGATGGGGTTTCACTGTGTTGGCCAGGCTGTTCTTGAACTCCTGACCTCAAGTGATCCACCCGTCTCAGCCTCCCAAAGTGCTGGGATTACAGGCATAAGCCACTACACCTGGCTGGAACTCTCCTTTATAAAACCATCAGATCATGTGAGACTTATTCACTTTCATAAGAACAGCACAGGAAAGACGCACACCTATGATCCAGTTACCTCCCACTGGGTCTCTCCCACAACATGTGGGAATTATGAGAGCTACAGCTGGAGATTTGGGTGGGGACATAGCCAAACCGTATCAATCATTCCCATGTGCTTTATTTCTACCACGTATGTTTGTATGCCTAAGCAGCATGCTATATTCTTGAATGTTTTCAAACTTAATATAAATAATACTACATATACTATTCTACACTTATTATTTTCAACAGATTTGTTAAACATACCCACAAGAATATGTGGAGTTCCATGTCACACATTTTCACTGATGCATTCCAAGTATGAATGTCCTACAATGTATTTATTCATCTCCTGTTCATAAACATTTTCCTTGACTCTTTTTTTTTTCTTTAACACTACAAAGAAAGCTGTTGTAGACACTTATGATTGTGTATCTGCAGGAGTTTCTTTGGGGTAGGTACATAGGAATGGCATGATTGAGTCATAAATTTTGTTGTTCTCACAGAGTTTCTGCCAACCTCCATGAACCATGTATGAGAGTTCTGCCTGTCTATATCCTTGCCAGTGCATATCCAACTTTAAAATTTGTTAATCTTGTACATTTTCCTTCAACATCTGTCATTCTTGCTAGTCTCAAAACTCCACATGGGCAAGTATTTTGTTTATTTCATTCACTCCCAGACCCTAGACAATGCTTAACACTTGGCAGGTTTCACTAGGCAGAGACAGTCAGAGATTTTCCAGGGCAGGGCCCCAGCCTCTCTGCTCTTGCCTGTGTCACTCCTTTGCTATGCTGTTGACAATAAGAATGGAGGGAGGGTACAGTCTATTCACTGGGACAATCTTGCTATTAGCTAATCAGCACCCACACAGATTCTAGAGGATGGGAAAAAGATGTCTTTACTTTTGCCCTTAAGCTGCCTATCAGTCCTAGTGGAGAGATCTCGTCCTCTCCTTCATCAGCCACAGTGCTCTGGGCCATTTCAACCCTTCCATTCTCCCTCCTGATCAAGATCTTCCTCAGTCTCTGCCTCAGGTTGGCAGTGGTTAACGTCCATGTGGTTTACCTTTTGATGGAGCTGGCGTAGGGGTGAGCAGGGAGGGGAGTGAAGGAAGAGATTGTGGAAGGCAGCCTCAGTAGGGAGCAGCTAAACATACCGACTTTATACTGCTGAGATTAGCCACTTCTCAGTGCAGGACCCTGATAAACGCATTTGGTTTTCCCTCTCCTTTTTCAAATATCTACTTCTGCCATCCTAACTTAATACAGTCCAAATTCCTAGAAATAAAGAAAAGTGCACACCACACCCAAGACAGAATTGGCTGGGGACTCTATCCAAGCTTGCCTGTTGCGAGTAAGTCTTCCCAGCAAGCAGTGTTTCTCAACCAGGGGCAGCAGTGCCCCCTAGAGGCACCTGGAAAGGTATGGTGACATGATTATGGTGCCCCTGCTTGGGAAGTTAGTGGGTCAGGGTCCGGCTCGATGAACAGCTTGCAACAGGCAGGATGCACCTGCACGACACGGAACTATCTAGGCTAACAGGCTGGCAGTGCCCTCACTGCAAATGCTGAGGCTTCTGGGAGGCCAGGGGCGAGGCCTGATACGTTCACAAAGTGTTTCCCCGACATTGCCCAGGGCCCAGCACAGACAGAGGTCAAGGAAAACTTCCTGAGGAAAGAGTGCGTGAGTGAAGACAGCACTTCATGGCACAAGCTCAAAGAACTCAAGGGCCTGCATGAGCACACTGATGGTGTTCACTCATGGGTAGTAAAAAGCAGACTAGAAATCTGAAGGACAAATATGCCCCTGTGAGGAAGTAAATGAAATTGTCTTTAGATGTGGGGAAGAGATTTTCTCTGTTCCTGGGAAGTTATCAAGTCCCATCTTATGTCTCATTTAGAAATATGAGGGGGTTTGAAGAGATACAGTCACAGTAAAATAAATAAATAAATAAATAAATAAATAAGGCCAGGCACGGTGGCTCATGCCTGTAATAACAGCCAGCACTTTGGGAGGCTGAGGCAGGTGGATCACTGGAGGTCAGGAGTTTGAGATAAGCCTGGCCAACATGGTGAAACCATCTCTACTAAAAATAGGAAAACTGGCCAGGCGTGGTGGTGCATGCCTGTAATCCCAGTTACTGAGGCGGCTGAGCTTGACCCAGAAGGTGGAGGTTGTAGTGAGCTGAGATCACAACACTGCACTCCAGCCTGGGTGACAGAGCAAGACTCCATCTAAAAAATATATATACGTACACATACATACACAAACACACACACACACACACACACACACACACACTTCAAAATATACATATATATGTATGTTTATATGCATGTATATATAGGTATTTTATATATGTATATATGTTTTTACATATATACATATAGGAGTGCAGTGAGCCAATATCATACCACTGCACTCCATATGTGTGTGTGTGTATACATACACATATATATGTATATGTATATATGTATATATATATATACAGACACATACATATAAACACCCAGATGCTGCAGAACATTCAAAACCTTACTATGCAAGTTAATCCCTCTCTATTGATGGGGACTGTGACTAACACAGCAGAGCAAACTCTGCCAGGAGAGTTAGTTATACGGGCCTTCAAAACAAAGTGAGGGGAGTATCCAAGCCTGTCTCATTAGGGAGGGCGGGGCAAGTGACTGAGAGCTGGGCTCCAGATCAAGGGCACTGGTTCAAACGTTAGCTGTGACAGCCAGTAACTGAGTGGGTTTGGAACAGTGGCCAAGCTTCTCCAAGCCTCCGTTTCCTTATCTATAAAATGGATATGATACCTACCCAAAAAAGGCAACGTGATTAAATGAGATGACATAACTAAAGCGCAACGCTTGGCACCCAGTGAACTATTACTGCCATAATCCTGGAAAAAGCATAGCGCTTGGCACTTTGTGAACTTTTATTATCATCATTATTAATCTTGGAAAAGCAACCCCAGGTGAATGACCAGTAATAAAGCCACTGACCACCTCAGAGAACAAAGCAGACACCGCCCTTTAACCCAAGGACATGAGCAGATTGAAAGAATGTTGTGTTCTTTAGACACATAAATGAAGTAATTTTATTCTGCCTCTAAGTCATTTTGTTCCCTGGTTGAACAAGACAGTGTTGTGACTCACACTTTAAATTATAATTGTGTTCCTATAGCCCTCTAGTTACAAATATTTCATTTTTAGGCTTCTTTTGCAAAAATGAAGGTCTTCCAGTGAACTTCATTCCTCATTCAAACTTTACAAACACATATTCCCCTCACCCTCCCCCTGCCCCATCCAACTCCAGGCCTTTGCAGGTGTTTTGCTTTACCAGTAAGTAGATTTTTGTTTTGTTCTAATAACTCTGACTATTGATACTAATGAAAACACTTGGCATCTGTTTTCTGCTGAAATGTGAATGCTTCAGAGCAATATTTACAAAACCCACTTCCCAACCACAGCTCTCTGATTTGATTAAACAGCAGTAAAACATGACATTCCAAAGAAGAGTCAAAAGCTGTTCCCGGGCTGTGTCACGGTCAAGCCTCTGTATTTTCTAATTGGAAAGCACATTACTAGAGAAACATCGCTCACCCAGCTGATAGGACACATGCTGCCTCCTCTCACTTGGATGCAAAAGTTTGCGTTTTCCTAGCTTAAATCCCAGTCAAAGTCCCTTCCACACATTTTGGGAACTGGAGGTGATATGGGGAGTAATTCAAATATTGGTAGAGTGCACAGTGGGGCACATTTGTGAGCTGACCCACCTTGTAGTAAGATGACCTTACATAAACAAGTCAAGGTAATTCATGGCAGAAGCAGGGAAGGCATCAATCTCAAAATTTTTATCAAGCTTGGCTCTCCATTCAGAACACTAAGAAAATTCCCCCTGGAGATCCTGGCAGACAGCCAGTAACTTCTACACATCCGATGACATAGTCACAGTATTTCCTCTAAAGTAAGTCCACTATTACTAAGTATTCGGCCTACGTATAGTTGGCTGAACAATGGCACCCCAAAATATCAGGTCCGACTCCCTGGAATTCATACATGCTACCTTATGTGAAAAACGAATTTTAAAAGATCTAATTAAATTAATGATTTTTTTTTTTTTGAAGGGGTGATCCATACACACAGAGGAAGACAGAGCAAAGGCCTGGACTCAGGACACTTCTGGGTCTCACACAGCCCTTTCTCAGGAAGAGAAGTCAAGGCTTTGGCCAGCTTGGGTGCCCTTCTAGCCCTCTCAAGATGTTTCTGGCATGGTCCAATACTGTCCAACATAATGGCCACTAGCCACATGTGACCTTTAAATTAATTTGAGTTAAATTAGAAATTTAGTCCCTCATTTGCACAAATTACATTTTAAGAGCCCAACTCCCATGCATGGCATATGACCACAACACTGCACAGCACAGATATATAAACATTATCATCGTTGTAGGAAGTACTACTGGACAATGCTGGACAAGGCATATAGAAAACCCAGAACACTTCTCCCTAGACTTATAAACTCCATGTCTACTTTCTTTATAATATATACCAACACCTAGTACACTGGCCAGGATGCCTTGGGAATCCAGTAAAGACATATATGAAGGCACCAGGGACTGTGCACGGCTTTCCTGCATGCTCTGAAGGTCACTGCAGTATGGGCCAACGACCACAGCCAGTGAAGCTTCCTTGGCCGAGTCCTGGAGCAGCACTGGGAGGCTGAGAACAAGATAAAGGAGACTAACACCCTTTTTAGAACACCTCTAGACCCAGATCATGCTTCAGGAGAGTTCAAGGAGCTCTGAAAGCCACCTAGCATTCAGAGCACCCATCAGAGGCCACTCCTGGCCTGTTCTGATGGGATGTCCTCATGGGATTCCAAGAGAAGTCTGCTACACTCTAACTACACTCTCTCTAGAAACTATCAGTTAATATTTGTATGGCCTTTTATACTTCAAAAGCAATGCTATGGTCTCCTCTGATGCATACAACAACTGGTGAAGCAGAGATCTCCATTTTACAGATGAGAAAATGGAGGTATGAAGAGGTAAGGTGAGTCACCAAGGGTATATGGGGAAGCCAAGATCCAATGAAAAATTCTGCATCTGAAATTTACATTTATATACATTTTTCTCAAGTGCATATGGAACATTATCTAGGACACATAACGTTAGGCCACAAAACAAGTCTTAATCAGGGAAGACTGAAATCATATCAAGTATCCTTTCTGAATCACAATGAGATGAAACTAAAAATCAGTAGCAGGAAAAATCATAGACAATGAACAAATATAAGAAGAAAGCTAAATAATATGTTCCTGAATGATTACTGGATCCAAGAAAAAATTAAAGAAGAAAATATAAAAATATATTGAGACAAAGAAAAATGAAAACACATTTACTTTGTCTTGGGATGCAGCAAAAGTAGTGCTAAGAGAGATTCTACACCAAAAAATTCCCACATCAAAAAAAAAAAAAGAGAAAGATCTCAAATAAACAACCTAATATTATACCTCAAGGCACCAGAACAACGAGAAATAAGCTCAAAGTTAGCAAAAAATAAATAAATAAATAAAATAAAAAATAAAAATAAAATAAAAAGAGAGAGAAATAATAAAGATTGGAGCAGAAATAAATGAAATAGAGACTAGAAAAACAATAGAAAAGATCAACAAAACTGAAATAGTTTTTTGAAAGACAAACAAAATTGACAAAGCCTTTAGCTGGACTTAAAAAGAGAGAGAGAAGATAGCTGACTAGACACAGTCAGGAGGAACAGCTGTCACCAAGGGACCAAGAGGACTGGTGCACTCCTAACAGACTTTCAAAGGGAAGGTGCCAGGAGTGGACAGAGGAAAGCTGGGCTGAAGGGGAAGGAAACTGGGAACCTTGCACAGGACTACCGTGCACCAGGACTGTTTCCTGGCCCCCAGTGACTCTGGGGGAACAGGTGAGTTGACCTGGCCAGGAGCAAACCACTCTCACTATGGGCCTTGGGAATCCCAGCAGGAGGTGACACGTGGTCCACCACCGACATTGGAGTTGGCAAGGAGAGCTGCCTAGAGAGGTGGCAGGGGCAGCAAGCCAGCTGACATGGAGCCCAGAGGGTTTGGTACAGGAGCATCTGTAGGAGAGTACAGCCAGGGATGGCCATCCCTGGCCGACTTGCTCCCATAAGAGCCTTTAGCCCCAGGGGTATTGACAGACCTGAATGCTACAGGGTAGTCTTGACCATCAGATGGGACCAGCCTGACCTGAGCACCCCTTGGTCTGCTGGTCTCTCCCAAGGCTCCAGCCTAACAGTGCCTGCTTGCAGGGCAGCCTCAGGTGCCCTGGGGTTCTACATCATAGCTTTAGCACTGATGAACCCTGCCTGACCTGTAGAGAGCTCCAGTGCGGTGGCCCCCACAGCCACACACCAGCCTGCCGCTTCCTACATGGCAGCTTCCCCCCATGGCAACCCTTGACATTGCTTTACCTGTGCATGTGTGTGAGTGGTTTTGTTTTTCTTACTCAACCAATGTACTTGTGTGTATGTCACTCACCCTGCCACTGCTACAGTGACAGTGTGGTACGCCCAACCCTCCCCACTGCAAACTGCCATTGCAGTAGAAGCCTTGGTGGGCACAGAGACAGCCAGCCCTGTCCTCACTAGTGCCCCTCCCCTCCCCGTGACTTGATCCAACACTGTCACGAAAGTAAAACTAGGCATGAAGAACAGCAAATCCTCCCACACTCTGAGCAACCACTCCTTCCTATGAAGAACCCACAAAGGCCTGAGCCTGCTAGCACCCTGCCCCTGAGCAAACATCACCACCAGCATGACCACAAGCATAGTCGCCAGAAGGGACCCTTCGACAACCCCAGCCATGTTGCCTCTGCCACTCAGGAGAATATCTGCACAGAGGCAGGCATCCTGCCAAGCCAACTAGTGAGCACCCCACTAAGCTGCTACTGCTGCTGCTGCTGGCACATACACACAAGGATGGATCCCCCTGTCACTGCACTATAAAATGCTTTGGCTGACACCAAACATCAAAGTACAGTGACCAGTGGTCCAAGAGCACCTCAGCCCCCCAACTCCCCCACCAAGCTCAGTGGTTTTCTAACCTTCAAGAGACAGAAAACAAAGTCAAGGCCAATACAAGTTCTCCAGAATTAGAACACACTGTCTAGGAGCTGGGAGCTGAGCACTGACTCCCTAAAATCTTCTAAAAACAAAGTCTACTGAACCCACCTCATACCACAATCAAACCATCAAGGTCATCAAATAAGATAAAAGAGGGAAAAAAAAAAAAAACAACCAAAGGTCAACAACTTCAAATATTGAAGGATTACAAAATGATAAGAAAGAACCAGCACAAGGATCCTGACAACTAAAAAACCAGAGTGCCTTCCTTCCTCGAAACAACCACACCACCTCTCCAGCAAGGGTTCTGAACCAGGCTGAGATAGCTGAAATGATAGAAACATGATTCAGAATACAGAAACAAAGATCACTGAGATGCTGGAGTACGTTGAAACTCAATCCCAGGAAGCTAAGAATCACAATAAAACAATGTAGGAGCTGACAGACAAAATAGTCAGTAGAGAAAAGAACGTAACTGACCCAACAGAGTTGAAAAACACACTACAATCATTTAATAATACAATCACAAGTATAATAGCAGAATAAACCAAGTAGAAAAAAGAATCTCAGAGCTTGAAGACTGGATTTCCAAAACAAGGCAGTCAGATAAGAATAGAGAAAAAAGAATAAAAAAGAAAAAACAAAACCTCTAAAAAATGTGAGATTATGTAAAGAGACAAAATACACGACTCACTGGTATCCCTGAAAGAGACGTGGAGAGTGTAAACAACCTGGAAAACATATTTTGGGATATCATCTATGAAAACATCTCCAAACTAGCTGGAGATCCCAACATTCAAATTAAGGAAATACAGAAAACTCCAGGGAGATACTTCACAAGAAGATCATAACATAATCATCATATTCTCCAAGGCCAAAATAAAAGAAAAAATGTTAAGGCAGATAGAAAGGTCAGGTCACCTACAAAGGGAAGCCCATCATACTAAGAGCAGACCCTTCAGTAGGAATCCCACAAGCCAGAAGAAATTGGAGGCCAATATTCAATATTAAAAAAAAAAAAATTCTAACCCCAAATTTCATATCTGGCCAAACTAAGCTTTATAAGCAAATGAGAAATAAGATTCTTTTCAGACAAGCAGGGAATTCGTTACCACCAGACCTGCCTTACAAGAACTCCTGAAGAAAGCACTAAAGATGAAAAGGAGAGAGCATCACCAACCACAACAAAAACACACACGTACACACACCAGTGACACTATAAAGCAACCACATAAACAAGTCTGCATAAAAACCAGCTAACAACGTGATGACAGGATCAAATCCATACATATCAACATTAACCTTGAATTTAAATGAACTAAATGTCCCATTCAAAAGGCACAGAGTGGATACAGAACAAAGACCCACTTGTATGCTGTCTTCAAGACACTTATGGACAATGACACCCATAGGTTTAAAATAAAGGGATGAAGAAAAATGTACTAAGGAAATGAAAAACAGAAAAAAGCAGAGGTTGCAATCCAAATTTCAGACAAAACAGACATTAACAAAAATCAAAAAAGACAAGCCTATTGCACAATGAAAAGGGATTCAATTGAACAAGAGGATCTAACTATCCTAGATATATATGCAACCAGCACAGGAGCACCCAGATTCATAAAGCAAGTTCTCAGAGACCTTCAAAGAGACATAGGCTCCCACACAATCATACTGGGAGACTTTAACACCCCACGGACAGCAATAGACCATTGAGGCAGAAAATTAACAAAAATATTCAGGACCTGAACTTGGTACTGGATCAAATGAACCTGATAGACATCTATACAACTCTCCATCCAAAAACAACAGAATATATATTCTTCTCCTTGCCATATGGCACATACTTTAAAATCAATTACATAACTGCCCATAAAACACTCCTCAGCAAATGCAAGAGAACTGAAATCATAACAACCAATCTCTTGAACCATAGATTTCTAATTTTTAATCAAATTAGAAATCAAGATTTAAAAATTCACCCCAAAACATAAAATTGCATGAAAATTTAATTACCTGCTCATGAATCACTTATGCATAAATAATAAAATCAAGCCGGAAATCAAAAAGTTCTTTGAAACTAATGAGAACAAAGATACAACATACTAGAATCTTTGGAACACAGTTAAGGCAGTGTTAGGAGGGAAATGTATAGCACTAAATGCCCACATCAAAAAGTTAGAAAGATCTCAATTTAACTACCTAATATCACAACTAAAAGAACTGGAGAACAAAGAGAAAACCAACCCCAAAGCTGCTAGACAAGAAATAACCAAAATCAGAGCTGAAGTGAATGACACTGAGACATTAAAAAAAAGTTCAAGAGCAACAAGTCCAGGAGTTTTTTGTTTTGTTTTGTTTTTTTGAAAAAAATAAAAAGACCACTACTAGACTAATAAAGAATGAAAGAGAGAAGACTCAAGTAACAAGAATTAGAAACAACAGAGTAAAATTACCACTGACTCCAGAGAAATATGAAAAACCATTAGAGAATATTATGAATACCTCCATGCACACAAACTAGAAAAATCCAGAAGAAATGGATAAACTCCTGAACACATACGTCCTCCCAAGACCGAGCCAGAAAAAAACTGAATCCCTGAACACACCAATAACAACCTCTAAAACGGAATCAGTAATAAATAGCCTACCAACCAAAAAACACACTCAGGACCAGATGGATTCACAGCTGAATTCTACAAGGCTACAGTAACCAAAACAGCATGGTTCAGCCATTTCTCAAAAGAAGACATACAAATGTTCAACAGACACATTTTTTAAATACTGAACATTTCAGATCATCAGAGAAATGCAAATTAAAACCAGAATGAGATTATCACCTCACAGCTATTACAATGCCTGTTATCAAAAAGATGAACAATACCAAGTGTTGGTGAGAATGTGGAGAAAGGGGAATCCTTATACACTCTTATTGATACTGAAAATTTGTACAACCATTTTGGAAAACAATATGGAGGTTCCTTAAAAAATTATTCACCTGCAGTGTACACGACATTGCAGACATCTCTCTGACATACTGATGTCAAGATATCGAAACAGCCCAAGTGTCTATCCATGAATAAATTGACTTTTTAAAGTGTAGTAAATGTAAACAATGGAATACTACCCAGCCTTAAAAAAAGAAACAAAATTTTGTCATTTGTGAAACATCTGTGACCGTACAGGACATTATATTAAGTGAAATAACCCAGGCCCAGGGAGACAAATGCCATATTATCTCACTTACATTTAAAATCTAAAAAAGTTGAACTTACAGAAGTAGAGAGTAGAACAGTGGTTACCAGAGGCTGAGGATGGGAGTAAGTGGAAAGTAAAAAGGATGATGTTGGGCAAATGCGTACAAAGTTACAGTTACATAGGAAGAATATGTTTTGGTGTTCTACTGCACAGCAAGGGAACTACAGTTAAAAATGGATATTTCAAAATAGCTTAAAAAGAGGATTTTAAATGTTCTCACTAGGTCCACGTGCAGTGGCTCATGCTTGTAATCCCAGTACTTCAGGAGGCAAAGAGAGGGAGAACACTTGAGCTCAGGAGTTCAAGATCAGCCTGGGCAAGATGATGAAACCCTGCCTCTAAAAAAAAACACAAAATCCAACCAGGTGTAGTGGCATGTGCCTCTCTAATCCCAGCTACTCAGGAGGCTGAGGCAGGAGAATCACTTGAACCCAGGAGGCAGAGGTTGCGGTAAGCCAAAATTGCACCATTTGCATTCCAGTGTGGGCAAAAAGAGCAAAACTCTATCCTAAAAAATAATAAGTATGGGACTTCCAGCAACATGGTGGAGCACAGTCCCCAGTGAGAAAAACACAGAGGGCGAGTGATCTTTGCATTTCCAACTAAGATACCAGGTTCATTTCAATGGGACTGGCTGGACAGTGGGTTTAGCCCAAGGAGGGTGAACCAAGGCAGGGCGAACCAAGGCAGGGCGGGGCACTGCCCCACCTGTGAAGTGCAACTGGCCTGAGGATCAGGGACTTTCTCCCCTCGACACTCCAGTTCAGATACTGCGCTTCTCCCATGGCCTCTGCAACCCACAGTCCAGGAGAACACACCAGGCTTAAAAGCGCCATAACTTACCAACACACATCTGTGCAATGGCTCTGGCCAGCCCAGTGACACGAGTTCTTGGCACAGATCTGGGCGAAAGTTTTGACTAGTGCCAAAAGCGCCTGTGAGACAGAACTACCCGGCCACCAGAAAGACAGAGAGCTGAAAGCAGGCAGACAGATGATATGGCTTGGTAGGTATCAACTCCCCAAAGACTAGCACACTGAAGTCTTGTCACTTGAGAGTTTCGCAGCCAGCACATCAGTTCCAGTCCAACCCAGGACGATTGAGCTTGGTGGGGGAAAGCGCATCTGCCATTGCGAAGATGGTTCTAGTATCACTGTGTAAACAAAAGCCACACAGCAGCCATGAGGAGTCAAAGGCAGCCCAGCAGCGCCTCTGCAGGCAGACAAGGTACAGACGGTCTCATCAAGCGACTCCCTGACCCCTGAATAACCAAAAAAAAAAAAAAACCCGACTCATACAGGAGAGCTCTGGCTGACATCTAGTGGGAATCCTTCTGGGATAAACTTACCAGAGGAAAGATCAGGGAGCAATCTTTGCTGCACTGCAGCCCCCACGGATGATTCCCAGGCAAAACAGGTCTGGAGTAGACCTCCAGCAGTCCTCCAGGAGAGAGGCCTGACTGTTAGAAAAAAAACTAAAAAACAAAAAGAAATAGCTTCAACATCAACAGAAAGGATATGCACTCAGAGACCCCATCCGAAATCACCAACTTCAAAGATCAAAGATACATAAATCCATACAGATGGAAAGAAACCAGCACAAAAAGGATGAAATCATCAAAGACCAGAATGCCTCTCCTCCTCCAAGGGATCATAGCTCCTCACCAGCAAGGGAACAAAACAGGATGGAGAATGAGTTTGACAAATTGACAGAAGCAGTCTTCAGAAGGTGGGAAATAACAAATTTCTCTCAGCTAAAGGAACGTGATCTAACCCAATGCAAAGAAACTAAAAACTCTAAAAAAAAGGGTTAGGCAAAATGCTAAAGAGAATAACCAGCTTAGAGGAAAACAATAATGACTTGATGGAGCTGAAAAACACAGCATGAGAACTTCGCAAAGCATACACAAGTTTCAATAACTGAGTCGATCAAGCAGAAGAAAGGATATCAGAGATTGAAGATCAACTCAATGAAATAAAACAAAAAGGCAAGATTAGAGAAAAAAGAATGAAAAGAAATGAACAAAGCCTCCAAGAAATTTGAGATTATGTGAAAAGACCTAATTTACACATGATCGGTGTACCTGAATGTGATGGGGAAAATGAATCCAAGCTGGAAAACGTTCTTCAGGATATAATCCAGGAGAACTTCCCCCACATAGCAAGGTAGACCAATATACAAATCCAAGAAATACAGAGAACACCACAAAGATATTCCTCAAGAAGAGCAACCCCAAGGCACATAATCGTCAGATTCACCAGAGTTGAAATGAAGGAAAAAATGCTAAGGGCAGCCAGAGAGAAAGGTTGGGTTACTCACAAAGGGAAGCCCTTCAGACTCACGGCGGATCTCTCGGCAGAAACCCTACAGGCCAGAAAAGAGAGGGGACCAATATTCAATATCCTTTTAAAAAAAAAAAGAACTTTCAACCCAGAATTTCATATCCAGCCAAACTAAGCTTAATAAGTGAGGGAGAAATAAAATCCTTTATGGACAAGGAAATGCTGAGAGACTCCATCGCCACCAGACCTTCCTTACGAGAGCTCCTGAAAGAAGCACTAAACATGGAAAAGAACAACCAGTACCAGCCACTCCAAAAACAAACAAAACAGTAAAGATCAGTGACGCAATGAAGAAACTGTGTCAACTAACAGGCAAAAAAAAAAAGCCAGTAACAAAATGGCAGGATCAAATTCACACGTAACAATATTAACATTAAATATAAACAGCCTAAATGCCCCATTCAAAAGACACATACTGGCAAACTGGATAAAAAGTCAAGATCCATCAGTGTGCTGTATTCAGGAGACCCATCTCAAGTTCAAATACACACATAGACTCAAAATAAAGGGATGGAAGAAGATTTACCAAGCAAATGGAGAGCAAATAAAGCAGGAGATGCAATCCTACTCTCTGATAAAATAGACTTTAAATCAACAAAGATCAAAAAAGACAAAGAAGGGCATTACATAATGGCAAAAGGATCAATGCAACAAGAAGAGCTAACTATCCTAAATACATATGCACCCAGATACGTAAAGCAAGCTCATAATAACCTCCAAAGAGACTAAGACTCCTGCACAGTAATAGTGGGAGACTTTAACACATCACTGTCAATAAACAGAAAAACAAGACAGAAAATCAAGTCCTGTATATCCAGGACTTGAAGGCAGATCTGGACCAAACTGACCTAACAGACATCTACAGAAATCTCCACCATAAATCCACAGAATATACTTTCTTCTCAGTGCCATGTCACACTTACTCTAAAACTGACCACATAACTAGAAGTAAAACACTCCTCAGCAAATGCAAAAGAACGGAAATCATAAGAAACAGTCTCTCAGACCACAGTGCAATCAAATTAGAACTCAGGATTAAGAAACTCACAACCACATAGCTACATGGAAACTAAACAACTTCCTCCTGAATGACAACTAGATAAACAATGAAATGAAGGCAGAAATAAAGATATTCTTTGAAACCAATGAGAACAAAGATACAACGTACCAGAATCTCTGGGACACATTTAAAGCAATGTCTAGAGGGAAATTTATAGCAATAAATGCTCACATGAGAAGTGAGGGAAGATCTAAAATTGACACTCTATCATCAAAACTTAAAGAACTAGAGGAACAAAATTTAAAAAAAACTCAAAAGCTAGAAGAAGACAAGAAATAACTAAGATGAGAGCAGAACTGAAGGAGAGAGGAGACACAAAAAACCCTTCCAAAAAATGAATAAATCCAGGAATTGTTTTTTTTTTGAAAAGATCAACAAAATAGATCACTAGCCAGATTAATAAAAAAGAAGAGAAGAATCGAATAGATGCAATAAAAAATGATAAAGGGGATATCACCACCGATTCCACAGAGACACAAACTACCATCAGAGATTACTACAAACAACTCTATGCACATATAAACCAGTAAATATGGAAGAAATGGAAAAACTCCTGAACACTAGCACCTTCCCAAGACCAAATCAGGAAGAAGCTGAAACCCTGAATAGACAAATAACAAGATCTGAAGCTGAAGCAGCGATTAATAGTCTACCAACCAAAAAAAGTCCAGGTCCAGATGGGTTCACAGCTGAATTCTATGAGACATACAAAGAGGAGCTGGTACCATTCCTTCTGAAACTATTCCAAACAATACAAAAAGAGGGAATCCACCCTAACTCATTTTACCAGACCAACATGATCCTGATACCGAAACCTGGCAGAGACACAACCAAAAAAGAAAACTTCAGGCCAGTATCCATGATGAACATCGATGCAAAAATCTTCAATAAAATACTGGCAAACCAACTGCAACAGCACATCAAAAAGCTTATCCATCATGATCAAGTAGGCATCATCCCATGGATGCAAGGCTGGTTTAACATATGCAAATCTATAAATGTAATCCATCACATAAGCAGAACCAAAGACAAAAATCACATGATTTATCTCAATAGATGCAGAGAACGCCTTTGACAAAATTCAACAGCCCTTTATGCTAAAAACCCTCAGTAAACTAGGTATCGATGGAACGTATCTCAAAATAATAAAGGCTGATTAGCACAAACCCACAACTACTATCATACTGCATGGGCAAAAACTGGAACCATTTCCTTTGAAAACTGGCACTAGACAAGGATGCCCTCTCTCACGACTCCTATTCAATATAGTATGGAAGTTCTAGCCACAGCAATCAGGCAAGAAAAAGAAATAAAAGATATCAATTAAAGAGGAAGTCAAATCATCTCTATTTGCAGATGACATCATTGTATATTCAGAAGACCCCATCATCTCAGCCCAAAATCTCTTTAAGCTCATAAGCAACTTCAGCAGTCTCAGGATACAAAATCAACATGGAGAAATCACAAACATTCCTGTACACCAATAAGAGACATTAAGAGAGTCAAATCAAGAATGAACTGCCATTCACAATTGCTACAAAGAGAATAAAATACCTAGGAATACAACTAACAAAGGATGTAAAGGATCCCTTCAAGGAGAACTACAAACCACTGCTCAACAAAATAAGAGAGGAAACAAACAGATGGAAAAACATTTCATGCTCATGGTTAGGAAAAATCAGTATCATGAAAATGGCTATACTGCCCAAAGTAATTTATAGATTCAATGCTATCCCCATCAAGCTACCACTGACCTTCTTCACAGAACTGGGCAAAACCACTTTAAACTATATGGAACCAAAAGAGAGCCTGCATAGCCAAGACAATCCTAAGCAAAAAGAACAAAGCTGGAGGCATCACACTACCTGACTTCAAACTATACTAAAAGGCTACTGTAATCAAAACAGCATGGCACTGATACCAAAACCGAGATATATACCAGTGGAACAGAACAGAGGCGTCGGAGGCAACGCCACATATCTACAGCCATCTGATCATTGACATAACTGGCAAAAACGAGCAATGGGGAAAGAATTCCCTGTTTAATAAATGGCACTGGGAAAACTGGCTAGCCACGTGCAGAAAGCTGAAACTGGACCCCTTCCTTACACTTTACACTAAAATTAACTCCAGATGGATTAAATTTTTAAACATAAGACCTAACACCATAAAAACCCTAGAAGAAAACCTAGGCAATATCATTCAGGTCATAGGCATAGGCAAGGGCTTCATGACTAAAAAACACCAAAAGCAATGGCAACAAAAGCCAAAATAGACAAATGGGACCTAATTAAACTTAAGAGTTTCTGCACAACAAAAGGAACAATCACTAGAGTGAATCGGCAACCAACAGATTGGGGAAAAATTTTTGCAATCTACGCATCTAACAAAGGGCTAATATCCAGAATCTACAAAGAACTAAAGCAGATTTACAAGAAAAAAAACAAACAAACCCATTCACAAGGGAGCAAAGGATATGAACACTTTTCAAAAGAAGACAGATATGAGGACAAAAAACATGAAAAAATGCTTATCATCACTAGTCATTAGAGAAATGCAAATCAAAACCACATTGAGATACCACCTCACATTAGTTAGGATGGTGATCATTAAAAAATCTGGAGACAACATATGCTGGAGAGGATGTGGAGAAATAGGAACACTTTTACGCTGTTGGTGGGAGTGTAAATTAGTTCAACCATTGTGGAATACAGTGTGGCGATTCCTTAAGGATCTAGAAACAGAAATTCCATTTGACCCAGCAATCCCATTACTGGGTATATACCCAAAGGATTATAAATCATTCTATTATAAAGACACATGCACAGATATGTTCACTGCAGCACTGTTAAGCAACTTCAGCAAAGTCTCAGTATACAAAATCAATGTGCAGAAACCACAAGCATTCCTATACACCAATAACAGACAGAGAGCCTCTTCACAATAGCAAAGACCTGGAACCAACCCAAATGCCCATCAATGATACACTGAACAAAGAATACATGGCACATATATACCATGGAATACTACGCAGCCATAAAAAACAATGAGTTCGTGTCCTTTGTACGGACATGGATGGATCTGGAAACCATCATTCTCAGCAAACTGACAAAACAGCAGAAAACTAAACACTGCATGTTCTCACTCATAGGTGGGAGTTGAACGATGAGAACACATGGGCACAGGGAGGGGAACATCACACACTGAGGTCTGTTGGGGGCTGGGGGTAAGGGAAGGGACAACGAGGGGTGGAAAGGTTGGGGAGGTCTAACACTGGGAGAAATGCCTGATGTAGATGACAGGAGGATAGAGACAGCAAACCACCACGGCATGGGTGTACCTATGCAACGATCCTGCAAGATCTGCAAATGTATCCCAGAGCTTAAAGTACAATTTAAATGAATAAATAAAATAAGTAAATGTCACTATAATGGTATGGTAAATACTTGAGGTGACACATGCTAATTACTTTGATGTGATCATTCCATAATGTATATATGTGTCAAAACACTATACACCCCATAAATATAGATAATTGTCAATTAAAAATAAAACTTAGTCCCAAGATGGCGGCCACCATGAAGAAGGCGGCTGCAGAAGATGTCAATGTTACTTTCGAAGATCAACAAAAGATAAACAAATTTGCACGGAATACAAGTAGAATCACAGAGCTGAAGGAAGAAATAGAAGTAAAAAAGAAACAACTCCAAAACCTAGAAGATGCTTGTGATGACATCATGCTTGCAGATGATGACTGCTTAATGATACCTTATCAGATTGGTGATGTTTTCATTAGCCATTCTCAAGAAGAAACACAAGAAATGTTAGAAGAAGCAAAGAAAAACTTGCAAGAAGAAATTGACGCCTTAGAATCCAGAGTGGAATCAATTCAGCGGGTCTTAGCACATTTGAAAGTTCAGTTGTATGCAAAATTTGGGAGCAACATAAACCTTGAAGCCGATGAAAGTTAAACATTTTATAATACTTTTTTATTTGTTTAATAAACTTGAATATTGTTTAAAATGAAAAAAAAAAAAAATAATAAAACTTAACGGGCAGTCCCCTGGCACCAAGCAGCCTGAAAGTGCCCCAGCCCAGAAGCTAAAAATAAAACTTAAAAGAAATTAAAAAGTAAAATTTGCCTTTTACACCACCATTTGTTCTTCCGTCTTCCCTTAAAGGTATACAGACAGGTTCCAACCCTTCTTGCAGGCACATGTGGGGCTTGCTCATCGTTGTAGTCAGGTGGCATCTATCAGTGCCCATGTCAAGCAGTCCTTAGCCAGGTTTTCAAATCTCTCTCTCTTTCCTTGGGAGAGGCTGAGAAGATCAACAGAGTCCAAAGAGAAACGAGACAAATATTTAGGATTGCACTTCTGAGTACTTAACTCCAGAAATACAGGAATTTTGTGTTAATTTACTTCATTGAGTGATTCCTTATGTTGAAACACAAGGCTGTGTATCTCAACTGAGAAAGGGCTTTAAAGGCAGACAAAAGGCATTTGTGTCCATGTGGCCATGTGCTTTAGTTTCTATTTTTCTCACACAGACAAACACCAGCTAGGATTCCACAAACACTCACAGTATTCCAAACACGTGATAACTTAAAACACACCATATGTCAAAAGGGATAATTTAATCCTCATTTAAACTCTATTAAGTAAATACTACCATTATTCCCATTTTACAGTTGAAGAAACCGAGGTTTGAGGAGTTTAAGTAAATTTGTCCTCCATCACAACTCCTAGGTGGCAAGAGTTGGAATTTGAATATAGGTCTGCCTGCTTTCAAACTTCTAACCACGGCAATATTCTGACTCCCAAGAAAGACTAAAACAGACAGTTGAGATTCATAGAAATTTGCCATAGAAAATGCGGCCCTGGGGAGAAGAAGGCTTCAAAATAGTCATGAGTAAGTTTCCATGTGGGCCTATATATTTCGTGTTTTGACCATATTCCTATTCTACTCTTGGCATCTCCATCGCCAACATTTGTCTTTCTTTTGAAAGGCTGCCCTTTGTTTAAACAGAAAAACCTAGAACTCGTCAGAATCAAAAAGACCAAAATAAATGTTAGGCATTTAAGAAAAAACAGAAGTTCTGAGTCTTTTTCTCAGAAAAGCACGTATCTTGACAAGTTATATTCTAGATAAAATTGCTTCTTGACTCAAAGCATCTAGGACTCGGTTTTGTAAAAAAATTCTTAAAATTTTTCAAACATTCATTAAAGAAGAGAGAAACGTAAAATAAACTTGACAAATCTATCGCCCAGCTTCAACAGTTACCAACACACAGCCAATCCTGTTTCATCTAATCCCCCTATATCTACTCTGTTTGCTGGTAATTTAAAGTAAATCCCACACATCTATCATTTTCCTTGTAAATACTTCAAGGCATCTTCAACTGTTAAGAACATTTTTAAAAACATAATCACAATGCCATTATGCTTAAAAAATGACAGTAATTTCTTAACATCATCTGAAACCTAATCTTACTCAAGTTTTGCCAACTGTCTCAAAGATGTCTTTTCTCAGTTGGTTTGTTTCCGCCAAAATCCAAACAAGATTCACAAATTGCGTTTGGTTATACTTCTTAAATCTCTTAATCTAAAACATAAATTGATTCCCTCTCCCTCTTCTTTTTTCTTTGCTAAGACAAATGAGTCATTTGTCCTATAGAATGTCACATACATTTTTGGTTTCTGTGGTAACGCGTTTCTCTAGCCTTCAGAATCCCATAAACTGAAAGTCAACTCTAGAAGTTTGATTCATTTACAAAATAATATGGTAGTCATTTCATTTTTTAAAATAAGAGGAGGCACACAATATGTGGCAGTCTCACTTTGAATGGTTTAATAATTTAAAGATTTTTCACTGAGTTCAGGGTTCACTGGTGTGATTCATTCAATTTTATACCTTCCCATCCACCTTTCTCTTTCACCTAATGGTTTCAAACACCTACTGATAATTTCAAACATCACAGACCCATTATTGCATTAGGAGCTGCAAAATGGTGCTTTGTAACTTTTTTTTTTTTTTTAACAGGGTCTCTCTGTCACCCGGCTGGAGTGCCCTGGAGGGATCTCAGCTCACTGTAACCTCCGCCTCCCAGGTTCAAATGATTCGCACACCTCAGTGTCCCCAGTAGCTACAGGTGCTTGCTACCACGCTCGGCTAATTTTTGTATTTTTAGTAGAGACGGGGTTTCGCCATGTTGGCCAGGCTGAGAACTCTTATTACTTTTCGGCAATAAAATGGTATAAAGTGCAGATCATTCTATAATGTGGATGAACCTTGCAAATATCATGCTTGGTGAAAGAAGCCAATCATAAAAGAGTACATATTTAACTAAAGTTTCCATTTATATAAATATCTAGAAGATAGGCAAATTCATAGAGATAGAAAAAATATTAGTATTTGCCTAGGGCTATGATAGTGAAAGAGAATGGGGTGTGACTAAGGAGTGCAGGGCTTCTTTTGGAGTTAATGAAAATATTTTAAACTTGGATTGTGGTAAGGTTTGGACAATTTTGTGAATATAATAAAAAAACATTTATTAAATGGTTGGGTTTTATGGTATATCAATTATATTTCAAGAAATATGTTTAAAAGAACTTTCCTGGCCAGGTGCGGTGGCTCACGCCTGTTATCCCAGCACTCTGGGAGGCTGAGCCGAGTGGACCATTTAAGGTCAGGCATTCGAGACCAGCCTGGCCAACGTGGTGAAACCCTGTCTCTACTAAATATACAAAAAAATAGCGAGGCAGTAGTGGTGTACACCTGTAATCCCAGCTACTCGGGAGGCTGAGGCAGGAGAATCACTTAAGCTTGGGATGCAGAAGTTGCCCAGTGAGCTGGGATTGCACCACTGCATTCCAGTCTGGACAAAAGAGTGACAGACCCTGTCTCAAAAAATAAACAAACAAACTTCCTCTCAGTCATCCATTTGGTTATTTTGAATACAATTTATATGGCAAAGTCTGGATAGCTATTTCACTTTCCTTTCAGAGTAATAAATTAGATGCCCTAACAACCTTCAATGACATTAATGTCTTTCATATTTATGAACTCATGGATATTTACCATATTCAATATGTATACATCTATTGCATTCACTATTGTTTTTGATGTGTGCACTGTTTCATCTGTGGCCACCGGACAGTTCTTCAAGGTAGCTCCTGAGTCATACTGACATGACCCCAGCAGTCTTTGACAGTACCCCTGCTTTACTCCCCAAGAGCTGGAAATCAACCACTTCTCCAAAGAGACCTGGCTTTCTTTTAATGGGCAATGGTATTAAAAATCGTAATCTGAGTGCTAAGGATGCTAACTGCTACTGAGCTGTCATTGCTTCAAAGACCTTTTCAGTGGACAGTATTAGAAAATACTGTTTAGAAAAAAATCATAAATTCAAAGTACTATTTCCAATTCAAATTTAATAGTATAGTGTTTTTTGTTTGTTTGTTTGTTTTTTGTTTTTGAGACGGAGTTTCGCTCTTGTTACCCAGGCTGGAGTGCAATGGCGCGATCTCGGCTCACCGCAACCTCTGCCTCCTGGGTTCAGGCAATTCTCCTGCCTCAGCCCCCTGACTAGCTGGGATTACAGGCACGTGCCACCATGCCCAGCTAATTTTTTGTTTTTTTTTTAGTAGAGACAGGGTTTTACCATGTTGACCAGGATGGTCTCGATCTCTCGACCTCATGATCCACCCGGCTCGGCCTCCGAAAGTGCTGGGATTACAGGCTTGAGCCACCGCGCCCGGCCAATAGTATAGTGTTTTGACTTGAATTTTATTCTTGTATCTTGTTTTGGTCTTAGGTTGAAAATCTCGGTTTCTACTGACACTAACATTATGATTTTGAAACATATAAATGATATTTTATAATACCAATTTCAAAACAGTATTATTTTTATTACAAATAGTCTTTTTTTTTTTTAGTTTTATCTTCAGGATGTATCACCTTCTATAGATGTAAAAATATTGTATTTGAACAATACTTATAATCCTTTCCTTACAACCAACTTGACATGTACTTGAGTTGTTTTCAAGTTTTAGAAATTTCTTTTTCTTTATATAGAGATATCACTAGTCATACACACACACACAGACACGAACGCGCAAAATCTTCATTCCTTTGTATGGATTCATGGTACTTTGCGTAAATGCACCATTGTTTATTCAACTAGTGTCCAACTGGTAGAAATATAGAGCCCTTCTTATTGTAATTACATCCAACAATGTACCTATCAAGTGATCTACAGAAAACAAAAAAAGTACATTTTAAAGTCCTTCAGACTACTTCAACACTTTATTCGCTAAAAATTCATTCATTCGGTCAAAAAGTATTTATTTAATACCAATTATGTGTCAGCCACTGTCTTAAGAGCTGCAGATACAGAAATAATGTGGTGTCTGCCCAGAGAGCTTTCAGTCTAGACATAACCTGAATTCCATGTATCATGACATGCTGATAAATTATCTGCTAGCCGAACTAAACTTTTCGCAGATAAAGCCCTCACAGCAACATCAGCTATCCCTAGAGAATTTTCCTTTTATCTGCTTCGAAAAGATATCCTCGTATTTTTAATGTTTGTAGTCAAGTCCAATCAGTAGATCAACAATCCAGTCACAGGATTTTAGGAATATGGATGCTCTATAAGCAAACACCCCAGCGAAAAATAGCCAGGTCTAAATCTCTCTACAGAATTACAGAATGCTTTTCTTTCTTAGCGCTCTACTCTCCAGAGTTGAGGAAAAAATAAACACCCTGATAACTTTGTAACAGCTTTGCTCTTAAGATTTTGCTGTCATATGCAATGATAACATATCATATTAATGCTTTCTAAATTGTTCTTTCAAATTATATCCTCAATATAATACAGCACCAATAAGAAGTTTTCTCAAAAGCTTCAGTACCAAAGTCATTTGAGGAAAGTGCTTACAAATCAATTGGAGAAAAAAAAGAGAAAGCTAGAAGTGATGGCAAGAGTGGATGAAGGTCATCAACCCCACAGAAGTAGTTCATTTCACGGAAGGTAGTTATATCAGAAAAAGCCTGTCAGTGCTTCTCAAATTTTTATATCCATGCAAATCACCTGGGGATTACGTTAAAATGCAGATCCTCAGTTAGCAGGTCAGGATGGTGCCTAAGACTCTCCATTTCTTTCTTTCTTTCTTTTTTTTTTTTTAAGAGACAGGGTCTTACTATGTTGCCCAGGCTGGTCTTGAACTCCTTGGCATCAAGCAATTCTCCCATCTCAGCCTTCCAAAGTACTGGGATTACAGGTTCCAGCCACCACACACAGCTGAGACTCTGCATTGCTAACAAGCTTTCTCAGGTGACACTAAAGCTGCTGGCCCATGGACCATAGCCTAGTGGCCCAAATGCAGATGAAGGTCTCTGAACAGAGGATGCTCTTACAATTCCTCTTTGCCATGCCCTCTCCACCTCCCATCCTTCCCCCATCTTCTAGGAATCAGTTAGTCTTTTAATTGTTGAAAATATAGTCATACCTAGTCAGCAGTCTTTCCAAGGTAAAATTTTATGTACAGGTTATCTGTTTCTGGTAAAATGGCTCATTAGGTTATCTGAAAACCTCCTGCTAAAAAGATATCTAAAATACTAGATAGCTATATATCAAATATGGTTTTTAGAGGTGTAGCTGAGCTCACAATAAAGGAAACAAAATTTCTGGGGGTTGAAATCAGAGGGAACTGTTAATCAGAGAGAACTGCAAACCAGCGGGTAAGAGCATCAGCACATGTTATGCAGCCTAGACCAGTTCCAGAGACCTCGGAAGTGAGGTTTTCATTCACACGAGGGAAAAAGATGGAAAACACTGAGTCTCTATGAGGAATGGTGTAAGAAACAAGAATATTACATAAAGCCAGGAGAAGGTAATCCTCCAAGAAAACATAACTAGAAAACATTCACTTGCCACCATAGGGAGGTAAGAGTGAAGTCTATGTGACTCACCCTGGGCTCTGAGCAGAAAAATGTTTCTCTTTGGTAAGTTAAGTGTGCTTGTCAAAAAGTTGCTAGTGGGAAATTCCGTAAGATAGTTCTGGCTGTGGAAGTAAAGGTTTTGGATGTTTCCAAATCCCCACATAAAAATGGGTGGAGGGAGAGACAGTATTTACAACAAAATTACATTAGAATGTAATTCCCAAATCCCAAAATATGAGTGAGGTGAGGACAGAGCATCAAGAGCCAGAGACCTGAGAAATCTCAGTATCGAAGTGGGAAGCAGCACAGGGAGGCAGGAGGTAACTGAACCATCTAAGGACCAGAGAACCCAAAACAACCAACAAATATTCACTGAGAAGTCCAGAGGGCCAATTTGAGAACAGCAGTTGATATTGGGAAGGTTCTTGCCCACTTCAATAGTTGGTGAATAAATGGGGCCCACAGGAAGTTCTGAAGGGGCTGGAACAATTATCAATGAACTCTCAAAACTGACCCTCTAGGGTTCCTTCCCAGGACAAGACTCCACAGTGAGGAGGAACTGCAAGGAACAGAATCAAAATTGAACATGATAGGGACAACAGAAATGACGAAAGGGCCGAGCGTGGTGGCTCAGGCCTGTAATCCCAGCACTTTGGGAGGTCGAGGCTGGCAGATCACTTGAGATCAGGAGATCAAAACCAGCCTGGCCAACATGATAAAACATCTTTACTAAAAATAAAAAAATAAAATAAAATAAATTAGCAGGGCATGGTGGCACGCGCCTGTAGTCTCAGCTATTTGGGAAGCTGAGGCACAAGAATCCCCTGAACCCAGGTGGTGGAGGTTGCAGCGAGCCAAGATCATGCCACTGCACTACAGCCTGGGTGACACAGCGAGACTCCATCTCAATTAGAAAAGGAAAAAAAAACTATGAAATATTGCTCCCATGAGAACTTCCTTAGGAATCTGCTGGAAAATGAGGCTCGGATAACCAAAATTACTAGGTAGATATTAACGTAAGACTAGTGGTGAGCATTAAGTATGTCCTTATTGTTTATATTATGAAGATTTAAAGGACAGTGTAGTAAGCAATGACAGACAGGTATTTAAATAACTTATGTAACCACTGGAATGAAGAAACTTCAGAGCCATGATGCAATTAAGAAAGTGCCAGGCCGGGCACGGTGGCTCAAGCCTGTAAGCCCAGCACTTTGGGAGGCCGAGGCGAGTGGATCACGAGGTCGAGAGATCGAGACCATCCTGGTCAACATGGTGAAACCTCGCCTCTACTAAAAATACAAAAACACTAGCTGGGCGTGGTGGCGCATGCCTGTAATCCCAGCTACTCAGGAGGCTGAGGCAAGAGAATTGCCTGAGCCCAGGAGGCGGAGGTTGCGGTGAGCCGAGATCGCGCCATTGCACTCCAGCCTGGGTAACAAGAGCGAAACTGCGTCTCAAAAAGAAAAAAAAGAAAAAAAAAAAGAAAGTGCCTAGCAAAAAAAGAGAAAACTGCAGCCAACAGTTGCTGGCTCTATAACCCTACAATTTCTGCTCTGATCCATACCAGAAAATGGATGCTTCATGGACCATCTCTCCCTCAACTTAAGTCAATTCCAAATCCAAACCTCACTGATTAATGGACATTAATTCCTATCTAGACTCCTAACTGCAAAGGAATTGGAGAAAATGCAGTATTTAACTTCTGAGTTTCAGAAATATGGGAAGGCACACAAGGAGGTGCAGTTGAGGTTGAGCAAGTCTATCTATGATTACCAAGGAACTTCTTTAAGGAGGCACGGACATCTTCCAAAAACTTATTGCAAATTTGCTACTTATCAGTGAAATACAAGGATTTAACATCAGTAACAAGAAAAGTATGATGTATCAAACATTACACTGAATGTTCTAAGTACAATAAAAGAAGGAATTATAAGCATTGGAAAGAACAAATGACTCAATACTGTTACCATTCAAAAGTGTCATAACTGTCTACATAGAAAAACCTAAAATCATTGATAGGCCCCAGAATCATTAATAAAGTTCAACTAGTTTTATGAATATAAAATATACAGAATTCAATTATACTCCATTATATCAATAGGAAAATAGAATAAATTGGATGCAGTGGCTCATGCCTGTAATTCCAGCTTTATAGAATTTTTTAAAGAGATATTAGAATAAGGAATTTAAAAAATACCACTTAGAAACAAATCTAGCAAAAGATGTATAAGGTCACTATTTTAAAAATCCTAATTATCTTCCAGCCTGAACATGGCAAAACCCCGTCTCTACTAAAAAATACAAGTTAGCCGGGGATGGTGCCCCACAACTATAGTCCCAGCCACTTGGGAAGCTGAGGCACAAGAATCACTTGAACTCAGGAGATGGAGGTTGCAGTGAGCCAAGATCGTACCACTGCACTCTAGCCTGCATGACAGAGTGAGACTGTGTCTCAAAAAAAAAAAAAATCTTAAAATCTTAAACCATTTGGGGTGTAATTTAGCAACTTCCAGTAAGTTTGAAAATGCATACCTGGCCGGGTGCGGTGGCTCAAGCCTGTAATACCAGCACTTTGGAAGGCCGAGGCGGGTGGATCACGAGGTCGAGAGATCGAGACCATCCTGGTCAACATAGTGAAACCCCGTCTCTACTAAAAATACAAAAAATTAGCTGGGCATGGTGGCACGTGCCTGTAATGCCAGCTACTCAGAAGGCTGAGGCAGAAGAATTGCTTGAACCCAAAAGGCGGAGGTTGCGGTGAGCCAAGATCGCGCCATAGCACTCCAGCCTGGGTAACAAGAGCGAAACTCCGTCTCAAAAAAAAAAAAAAAAGTGTATATATATATATATATATATATATATATATAGTCACCAGAGCATCGAGCATCAAGGTTCATAGCATTCTGCAAAATTTGATTTCTCAGAAAAACTTTGGCCTGAGCTCTTCAGCTTCCAAGAGATGGTCACTTATGACCCAAAGGTTTACTTCTCATCTCAAAGTCGACAATAAGCAAATCTCTTCCTTCACTCAGAATCCTGCACAGACCCTACAATGCCTTCATCTTGCCCTCGGTGGGAAAACCAGACTCCCTAAGAGGACACAGATGGTCCTTCCTGATGTGAACCGTCAGTAGAACCACATCGATCTTATTTACCACGGTATCACCTACATCCGCCACAGTGCCAGATGCTTGATAAAGGCAAGAAGACGTGGTACATCTGCTCCTCCCCATCCCAATCTCGCTCCAGCCTCTTGGGCTTCTACTGTACACAGGAAGTTAAAATATTTGGACATCTGCAGGAAGTATATTTGCTCTAGAAAGGAGATGCAGATGTCACTCTGATCTACAGTAGGTTGGGGAAAGTCGGCAAGGCTGACGAGATGTAAAGCATGGAGTAAGATGCAGCCACCCCTGGGACTGGCTTCCTCTACGGGAAGGCAGGATATACAGGGAGCCAGAGAATGGAGCCGGGTTGGGATGAGTTCTAGAGGCCTAGCCTTTCCTTCGGTCTCTTATTAAGACCCTCACCTCGTGACTCTCTACCTCTCAAATCATATCATCCCTAGTGATTTGGTGCATTCTACCAAAGTGCAGGGAAAGTCCAATATCCCAAAATTCAGGTACATTTGATAGAATAACAATACTGAAGGAGCCCTTACTTTGTGCGATAATCTATTACATGCATCTCAACCAATCTTCACCATAACTCTATGTGACAAGTTCTGACACTGGGTTGAATTGGTTTAACCGTTACTATTCACCAAATCACCAGAAAGATCTTTATAAAATATAAATAAATGAAATCATAACCAATCCCTAAAACCTTCAAATAACATGCAAGTTCCCTGAGGTGGTTTCTAAGGCCCATGTGTTCTGGCCCTGTCCACCTGTGTCCCCTCAGCTCATGCCACCCTCTCCCTTGTTCCCTGTGCTCCAGCTCACTTGCATTTTCTCTCTCAAACTCCCTTCCTAGAGAGCTGGAAAGGTAGATCATTGCCATAGGCCTTGAATGTGTACTTTATTCTACAAGGATCAGCAACAGCCGGAATACAAAGAGAGTAAGACCTAAAAACAGTAGGTGATTTGAATATCCCATAAAAATGTACTCCTATATTACTCAGGTGACTCCAGTGAGCTACAGACCTCAATAGCCAGCAGCATCCTGTAAGCCATCTCCCCCTGGATCTTCTATACACTTCAGCTCCCCAGTACTCTTTCCCATGCAGGCACAAATTGAACACCTGAGACATCCTAGACGCTTCTTTAAACCCTACACTTAGCCAGTCATGCTGACAACATGATTGAATAGTCATTCCTCTTGATTCCCAAAGCCACATCTTTAATTCAGGCCCTCATTTCTCACTTAAGTTAGGACAAAAATCTAATTGGTCTCCCTGGGCGTAATCTTCCTTCCCCTCCAATGTATCCCCCAAGCTATAACCAGAAAAATCTTACTAAAATACAAATTGAAATATATCAGCCTTCCAACTAACTCCTCTCCCCAAATCCCTAATCACCATATTAAAAACTGCAACTGGCCATCAGAGCATTGAAAATAAATTCCAACAGATTCCAAAGCTGTCTGTGATCTTCCTCCACTCTAAGCTCCCATATTCTAGTCATGCTAAATGACTTAAAGTGCCTCAGACTGTATCCCATTTTCACTCATTTGTTAAAGGTCATCTTAGCTAAATAACTTTCTTAGAATAGCTCTTTCTTCATGAAGACTGAACACAAATGTCCTATGTCTTCTATGATACCTACCTAATCATGGCACTTTGATGATTATAGGTGACTAAAAGTCAATTTATCAGTTTACTACAAAGTTCTGAAGGCAAAATGTCTCATTTCTGTATCTGTACTCCCTAACACTAGGGGGGCCGAATATTCATATACTTTGTCTTAGAAGGTACTTCAGAATTAATTCTGGTTCTTTCCCCATCCTTTCACTGAATACCTGCTATGCTCTGTAACAGACTTGCTGAGTGAAGGTCCAGCTTCTTGAGTACCTCCTGTGATGGGGAAATCACTTATTAAACACCGACACCAGGAAGGCCTCATGCTGGACATTATACACACAACTCCAAAAGAAGGAGCTCACAGCTCAGCCTGACACCTGACAAGACGACCAAGCCCCTGCTGTGGCTGCAGCTGGAAGCTGCTGACTTCCAGATTGCCACAGTTCTCACAAACACTTGGAAGAACAGATGAGACAACTGCTAGAATTGGGCATGGGAAGAAGAGCCCTGTACTCAGCAGAGAGGAGATACACTAGCCTAAGGTTAATGTCCAGGAGGCCCCTCAAGGGGGCACATTCAACCAAATGGGAAAGCAAAGTCTGCTAAAATTCAAATCCTAACCAGATGTAATTTTATCAATGTTAAATAAAAGTATTTTAACTTTTAGTCTGGGCACCAAGACTCATGCCTGTAATCCCAGCACTTTGGGATCACCTGAGCTCAGGAATTCGTGATCAGCTTGGCCGAAATGGCAAAACCCTGCCTCTATCAAAAATACAAAAATCAGCCAGTTGTGGGAGCATGTGCCTGTATTCCCAGCCACCAGGGAGGCTGAGGCAGGAGAATTGCTTGAGCCCAGGAGGCGGAGGTTGCAGTGAGCTGAGACTGCATCACTGCACTCCAGCCTGTCTCAGAAAGAGTCTGTCGCCCAGGCAGACAATCATTTCTAAATAATTTTTTAAAAATTTAATCATTGCCGGGCACGGTGGCTCACGCCTGTAATCCCAGCACTTTGGGAGGCCGAGGCGGGTGGATCACGACGTCAGGAGATCGAGACCATCCTGGTCAACATGGTGAAACCCCGTCTCTACTAAAAATACAAAAATTAGCTGGGCATGGTGGCGCACGCCTGTAGTCCCAGCTACTAGGGAGGCTGAGGCAGGAGAATTGCTTGAACCCAGGAGGCGGAGGTTGCGGTGAGCCGAGATCGTGCCATTGCATTCCAGCTTAGGTAACAAGAGCAAAACCCCGTCTCAAAAAAAAAAAAAAAAAAAAAATTAATCATTTAGAGAATCACTCTTTAAAAACAACAAAGTTGGAACATTTTCAAAAAGTTAACACTGCTGGGATTTCCCCAGGACTCTTCAACATCATGTTGTCAAAAAGAAAAAGCCTAATGGCATCATTTTGCCCTAATGCCAGAAGAATGTAAGTGAAAGGAGAAAAAAATATTTGAATAAATTATTTTATTGACGGAGATTAGTTACTCAGATATTAACTGGCTGTAGGCAAAGGGAAGAAACATGGTGAAGTCAGGTTTGTTGGCAAAGGGGAGATGGTACTAAACACTCTGCCCAACAAATATTCAGAATTCAGGGTTTTCATATTTCTCCATGGTTCAATTTCTCACAGGTCACTTTCCATTCAAAGGATTCTGGAGACCAAATAAGACAGGACCATTTCATGTATCAACCCAGAGTCTTTAGGTCTTCTCTCAGCCAAGGCATCCAGTGAAAATACAATTTATTTTTCGGATTCCTCTGGAAGATTAATAAGTCTCTTTCGCATTGCAATGCCATGCTCCCTGCTCTTGTTCCTCTTTTCTAAGTACTGGAAAATAAAAGGAAGAGGGGGAGAAAAGAGAGAGCAGATTATGTAACTATAGCAGTTTACTGTTTAGAAATATTTGCAAAATATAAATGTTCTTTGAGGTTAATAGGGGTTAAATCTTTTAAAAATGTTCTTACTGACAGAATTCTTACATTTAACTAAATCTGAGATCGGAAATAATGACCTTGGAGAATATCTAATATTGCACAATTTCACTCAATACAGCACAGCATCTACATCCTAATAGGTGTACAAATGATTGCTCAATCAATTTCTTCCCAAAATATAAATTAAATAAGTATTTAAGATGGATAAATTCAGTCCATGTTCTCAGGGGCTCATAGTCTAACAAGTCCTCTAACTTCTGCCGAGCACCCCTAGTTGAGGGGCCCACTACTTTGAGAGGTAGCCTGTCTAACTGCTGCAGAATTCTAGTTTTTCCAAAGCTTTTCATTTTAAACCAAGAAGTGCTTTCCTGTAAACTACCACCTTTTATTTCTTCTTGTCTGCTATCATTTTCAAACATTTGATTACAGATAACCCACTTACTACCTTTTGGGCTGAACTTTACTGGTTTCTACAACTGATGCACAGAACATAGCCTGTGTTTTAATATCTAACCTATAAAATCACTTTTATTCTATAAAGCACTTTAACATCAATGCCTCTTATACCCACCCCCCAAAAAAAAAATCACAACCAAAACTGAATACAGTGCTCTAATCACAATGACAGACATGGACTACAGTGGACCTAGATCTTATGCTCAACTCACATTATACTTCTTTAGGTATTATCAAAACAGTATCTGGCTCTTAGCAACCATATTATCCTAATGACTCTCATGAAAATACAGTCAGCTGAACTTCCCAAGGTTTCTTAATCATGAACAGTTAACAAACCTGATACTCCTCCCCAAATCCGGTTTTCATCTCAAGAGGTTTTCAGCCTAGTATTCTTATCTGGCCAGCAGGTTATAAATAACAGGTGACAGAGAGCCTGACACTTAGATATTCTCAAATAGCCTACATTTAAAGCAGAGAAACTTGATTGTTTTTATATGTATATATTTATATGCTTACAATACATACATTGATCCAACACACTTCAAAGGCCAATGAATGTGTTTTCCCCTGGGCAGAAGAGGAAAAGGGTAAAAGTATATTCAAATTAAAAAAATTGAAAACATGTTAACAGTTAAACATCAAAATATTTTAGAAGCCACAGATCTGGAGAGCAAGGCCACAGAAATTAAAGATTAGTGATACAGAGCTAAGCAGGGATGAACCCTGCCACCCAAGAGAGAGTAATGTGGAGATTCGTTAACTTTGAGTTACTTCACTCTTCTGGGTCAGTAACTTCAAATATAAGAAGTTGGACCAGGCCAGGCGTGGTGGCTCACGCCTGTAATCCCAGCACTTTGGGAGACTGAGGCGGGCAGATCACGAGGTCAAGAGATGAAGGCCATCCTGGCCAACATGGTGAAACCCATCTCTACTAACAATACAAAAATTAGCTACAGGCATGGTGGAGCACGCCTGTAGTCCCAGCTACTTGGGAGGCTGAGCCAGGAGAACTGTTTTAACCTGGGAGGTGGAGGTTGCAGTGAGCCGAGATCACCCACTGCACTCTAGACTGGCAACAGAGCAGAGCAAGACTCTGCCCCCCCCACACACAAAAAAGTTGGCTAGACAATCTTTAAGGAGTTCTCTTAAAACTTTTTCTTAAAAGTTTTGATTGAAGGATTCTAACATATCTCCTAGAATGATAGTTTTCAAACTTTTTTTCCTTCCTTGTCAAAAGGCTACTTCAAATTACACATGAAGCACCAAGCCCCTTCAAAGTCATTCACTTTATCTATCATACACTAAATTTACTCATAAAATTGTTGGAGGGAAAAATAAAAAACACTATTCTAGAACAAGGAGGAATACCTGCTGAGAAAAAGCTTTCATACATACTTTTAATCATGTCTACTAGATTGTCCCCAGCAATCAGATTGAGAAGGGTCTTAAGGGTAAGTCTTCAGAAGTAAATACTTTGTAGCAGGCCGATAAAATAACTTACAGAGCAAATTAAAATACAGTCTACATTAAAATATGTGAAGATATCTCCAAAGGAAGTCAAGATGGTCCCTGAATAAAAGGGGGGAAAATGTGAATACTACGTTATTCACAAAACTCCATCAAACAATACAGACAGAATGAAAGGCCAATGTACCCCAAAGAAAACAATTAAGAGACATAAAAAAGGATGCCACAAAAGTACTATTAGTGATTTTTTTTTTCCAGTAAGAACAACAAAAGGCCAGGTGCAATGGCTCACACCTGTAATCTAACACTTTGGGAGGCCAAGATGGGAGAACAGCTTTAGCCCAGTAGTTTGAGACCATCCTGATTAACACACCAAGACCTAATCCTTTAAAAAAATAAAGAATAAAAGCAGTGACACAGCAGAGTCTCAGAAAGAAATGGCCATACACTTTTCTACTTAAAAGCTTCACAGAATGAAGTAATCAGATGACACACGAAGCAAAGAGTAGCAGGAGAGCATTTAAAGCAAGCATTAAGAGTACAGAAGAAACACATCATCAGTGCAGACTCAAAGGATTAGTGATGGACAAGCCGCCAGAAAAATATCTACAAATTAGGGAATAAAGCAACATAAAACTACGTAATAAGTCAAGAAAATAAGTCAAGGAAAACACATAAAATGTATATGGAAACAAAGTCAGACAAGTAAGAAAAACACCTCCAACAGTCTACCAAATAGTCACTAACAGATCTCAGGCCAGCTAAGAAGACAATTTCATATTAAGATCTAACTGACAAAGCAGTGGCAAAATTTCTGAACTCTAGGGGGAGAAAACCTAAACACAGGAAAAAAGCTACGTTATGCAGCTGCAAGTATGTAAAAAACAAATCGCTATACCAAATAAAATAGGATGAGCTGTATTTTTCCATAAGCTTACTATTTATTTATTTATTTATTTAGAGACAGAGTCTCATTCTGTCGCCTAGGCTGGAATGCAGTGGTGTGATCTGGGATCACCACAACCTCCACCTCCCAGATTCAAGTGATTCTCCTGCCTCAGCTTCAGGAATAGCAGGGATTACAGGCACCCACCACCATGCCTGGCTAATTTTTTTGTATTTTTAGTAGAGATGGGGTTTCACCACGTTAGCTAGGCTTGTCTCAAACTCCTGACCTCAGGTGATCCTCCACCCTGGCCTCCAAGAATGCTAGGATTACAGGTGTGGGCCACCACACCCAGCCAATATTATCTTTTAGAGGGTCTCACTCTGTTGCCTAGGCTGAAGCACAGTGGCAATCTAGATAGTTTACTGCAGACTTGAATTCTTGGGCTCCCTAGTTATCCTCCCATCTCAGCCTCCAGGTAGCTGGGACAACAGGTGCATGCCACCACACTTGGCTAAATTTTAAGAGATTTCTTAAGAGACAGGGTCTCACTATACTGCCCAGGTTAGCCTCAAACTTTTCACCTCCTGTGATCCTCCTGCCTCAGCCTCCTGAGAATCTGGGATTACAGATGCTCATAAGCTTACTATTAAAATAGAAATACTGCCCTAGATGTAGTTTTCATATAGACTGGTTTTTTCATATAAAGGACAAATATGTTCAATAAATCATTTAAAAATGCTAATAAGGCTGGGCATGGTGACTCATGTCTATAATCCCAGCACTTTGGGAGGCCAAGGTGGAAGAACTGCTTAAGGTTAGGCGAACGAGACCACCCTGGGCAACACAGTGAGACTCTTACCTCTACAAAAAAAATGTGTAAAACCTTAGCCAGGCACAGTGGTACACACCTGTGGTCCTAGCTAGCCAGGACGCTGAGGTGGGAGGATCACTTGAGCTTGAGGCTTCAGTCAGCTATGATCACCCTACCTGCTGCCTTGCACCTGTAGTCCTAGCTACTCAGCAGACTGAGGTGGGAGGATCCCTTGTTTGAGGCCTCTGTAAGCTATGATCACCCTACTGCACTCCAGCTTAGGTGACAGAGCAAGTGTCTCAAAAGAAAAACTATTACTCTTGACTCAGAATGCCTAAATGTTCTTTGACCAGTAAAGGTTAAGTGTCACACTGAAAAGGAAATCCAGGAAGGGGGAAAAATAAAAGCCTGAGCAGAAAACAAAATCAAAAGAAAGATGCTGAACAACTTCAAATATTATATTTAAACCTTTCATCTGAGGCTAAAAAAGAGTTCAAAAATAACAAAAACAAAAGTTGAAAGGCAAAATTTTAGCCATCATATATTTTTAAACGATTTTTTAAAATCTGATGTACAAAACAGAAATTGAATCAAATTTCTTTTCAAAGGTTTAAAATGCACTCTGCTTGGTTGGTAGTACCTGGAAAAAGACAATGAACTATGTACTTTGGCTATGTGCCCAAGTCCAAGTCATAGCCTAAAATCAAGTCAAATTCGATCCCTATGGCTTACACAAAGCATAACTACAAAGAAATTCAGAATGTTAAAGCTGAGAAGAGCCTAATTCTAACCTCCTCAATTTACGTGTGTGTGTGTGTGTGTGTGTGTGTGTGTGTGTGTGTATGTATGTGTATGTATATATATATATGCCCAGAGTTTTAGTTACCTGCCAATCAGCTAATAGGTGACTGACAGAAGTCATTCTGCCGGCCAGAGATGCAACTTCCTACACCTTAAAATTCATCCAGATGATCTACAGTAATTATCATAAAGGAAGTTGTTTTCCTCATTTGTGTTCATGGCAAAAAGGCTATGTTCTAAAACTGTCCCCAGAAAAGCTTTCACTTCTCTTTAACAGAGAGAAGGTCATATGTATAAACTCAATTTTCTGTTACACTAAAATCTGGCAAAAATTCAATAATGGCAGTAATATACAACATTCAAAAATGATCTATTCTATTGTTCAACCATATCCATGTTTTGACACTTTTCTTACCTCCTTCTTCAGGCATTTTGTCACCTCCCGATCGAAATCGTTACAATGACCAAAAAATTTCAGAATGTTGTGCTAAAAGGAAGAAAAGGAGTAAAATATTTCATCCCATAGTATGCCAAGGTTTAGGGCACATAAAATTTAAATGCTCCTACAGAATGAGTTTACAGTGTTACTTTGTTAATAAACAATTAATAGTTAAATCACATGTATAAAACACAGTTGGCCACTGAACAACATGGATTTCAACTACGTGGGTCCACTTATACATTGATTTTTTCCAGTAAATATATTGAAAAAGTTTTTGAACACTTCTAACAATTTAAAAAAACTCACCGATGAACCACCATAGCCTAGAAATCTCAAAAACAAATTAAGAAAAAGGTACGGCATAAATGCATAAAATGTGTGAATAGTCTATTTTGTCATATACTACCATCAAACATATACAAATTATAAAAAGTTAAAATTTATCAAAACACACACAAACAACAAAACATAAATGGCACCAAAGTTGAGAGAAATATAAGCAAACATAAAGATGTATCAAACCATAACTACATTAACTGCAGTATATACTAAACTACTGTAATAATTTTGAAGTCATCTTCTATTGCTATTACAGCGGGCTCAAGTGTTACAAGGATCCACTTAAAACACCCTGGAATACCAATAACTACACAGCAAGCAGGTCATGTTTACTGCAATAACCATAAACCTTTAATAACACCATGGGACCCAAAGGAGGTGCCACGGGTAATGCTGGAAGTGCTCCCAAGCAGCAGAGAGAAGTTACGACATCACAAGAAAAAGTTGAGTTACTTGAAATATACTGCAGATTGGGGTCTGCAGCAATGGTTGTCTACCATTTCAGACTGACATATGTCATCTTGTAAACAGAGGACGTAAACTTACAAAACCAATAAATACAATACAGTACTATAAATGTATTTTCTCTTCCTTATGATTTTTTCTCTAGCTTACTTTATTGTATGAATACAATATATAATACATACAACATACAAAGCGTGTAAATCAACTATTTATGCTATCAGTAAGGCTTCCAGACAACAGGAAACTCTCAGTCAAGTTTTCAGGAAGTCAAAAGTTATATGTGGGCTTTCAACTACATGGGGATTAGTGTCCCTAACTCCCAAACTGTTCAAGGATTCAACTGTATACAAAAGAACAAATTATCCTAGTTCTTCCTATAAAGAAGGAATAAATGTTCTACAAGTAGAAACAAAGTTTTAAAGGCTTTTTCTAGATAAAATGGAAGCCTACTTAATAACTCACCAAAACCTCACAAAGACAGTGTAAAAGTTTTATCATAACCTAAAACTCCTTTCTTAAGGGAAATGTTAAAAATCATAGCACAATCCATTCTCTATTACAGGGACTGGTGTCAAGCTACAGTGTGACCACACTGACATACACAGGCAATGAATAATTTCACTAGCAAACACTGTCCTGTAAAAGTTATCTAATGAATGCCTAGTGGTAGAGCCCTTTTCTCATTTCCTCCCACTCAAACTGTCACCAAAACACATCAAATACATAACATGGCCAGGTGCGGTGGCTCACGCCTGTAATCTCAACACTTTGGGAGACCGAGTCGGGAGGATCACCTCAGGTTGGGAGTCTGAGGCCAGTCTAACCAACATGGAGAAATCCCATCTCTACTAAAATCACAATATTAACCAGGTGTGGTGGCACATGCCTATAATCCCAGCTACTCAGGAGGCTGAGGCAAGAGAATCACTTGAACCCAGAAGGCGGAGGCTGCAGTGAGCCAAGATCACGTCATTGCACTCTAGCCTTGGCAACAAGAGCAAAACTCCATCTCAAGAAAAAAAAAAATAACATTATCATTAGATGCTTTATAAAGGTCATATAAATAAGACATTGATTTAGGACATAAGGAAATCTGCCTGAAGTTCAGTCTGCTTTGTTTCAAAAGTAAAATAAAAATCTCCTAGTTGTTTCAAGTCCTATTACTATTATCGTGGTAAAAAGTATGAGTGCTCTAAAGCTGGTGAAGCTGAAGCCTGAAGTTAAGAACCTGAATTTTAGTAAGAACATAATTAGTGTGTTTGTACTTCATGATTTTCAAGGATGGGTCAGGCAGCATGGTAATCTGCTTTATAATGGCATGTCATAAATGCTGAACTTGATAGCTGTAATAATAAGCACATATTTTCCTTTTTGTTCTAATTAAGGCTTTCATGGAAACCAGACAACACATAATTAATAAGCTATGCCTCATGCTATTTATTTTTTTCCTGCTTTACCACCACTTTAAATGTATGTTTCAGGTCCACACTGAAACTGGTCAGGTTTTCTAGAAAGCATTTAAGATAGACTAAAGTCTGCTATTTTTACCTAATAATCTTTACAGAATAAATTTTTTAATTAAAAAAACTTTCATATCTTTTATTTTGCTTTTTTCTTTCCTCTATCATTTCCAAAGAATAAATATTTCCTGTCTATTTTTCCTATACTACTTCCTCAACAACAAATAAGTATGACAACGCATTTCTTCCCCTTCTAGTCAAGTAAAACGAGAAGGCAATATTTCATAGTTTACATTTATTCATATAATTCCATAAATTTACATCTTAATTCAAAAATCCATGACAAAAATTAATGTACACGCTTCCTTTTACCTCAACATTAACTAACCTAAAATGAGAATTATACTCTTGTGATGTTATATGAAATATATTAGAACCAAATGCCCGAGGGCTACAATTTTCTTACACTTTCATGGAGTAAGTCTCTAGTGCCTGGTGTCTATTTCTTGAGAACCAAAACAACCGAGTAATTGACTGAATAAGTCAATCAACAGACATATGAGAACCTTTTACAGGAAGAACAATGTCCCAGGCACCAGGGATACAGAAGTGAGCAAAGTGGACCTGGGCACTACTTTCACAGTACATAATCAGAGGGAAAGAGACAAATAAGAAGTGACTGCCATAAAGCACTGTTTCTCAAAGTGTAGTCCAAAGACTTTTTCAGGGAATGTACAAGGTCAAAACTATCTTCTCAATAATACAAAAACATTTATTTTGTTCATTTTCGTCCTCACACAAGGGTATTGTGGAGTTTTCCCGAGGCTTCATGAAGTCTAATTATCACAACAGATTGAATGTAAAGGTAGACCTGAGAATTCAGGTATATTTTATTAATTCAGACACTTAAAAAATGCAAAAGCAATGCCACTCTTTTTGCTTTTTTCTGGTTTTAAAAACAAGATTATTGTGAAAAATAACTATGCTAACATGTAATCATAACATGTAAAAGTATAATTTATCATTGTAACTTTAAAATAAATTTTTTAATTTATCAACCATCATAATTTCTAATTCAATAAATATTGGTAGATATCACCCACATACACAATAGCTGCCTGGAGTCCTCAATAATGTCAAAGAGTGCAGAGGAGTCCTGAGACCAAAAAGTGTGAGAACTGCCACAAAGTACGTTTGATGCTACCCAAATAGAGTGATTGTACCAGGAGAATCTAGGTCAGGAAAGGGAAAAGGAAATGACCAACAAAGCTGAAGGAAAGTTGAAGGATGATAAAACCTGGTTTAACAAACAGTAAGTTGAAGCAGGAGGAATGCCCTAAGTTCAGCAAAGGAAAAAGTATGTATAAAGGCTTAAAAGACAGAAATAGCATTCTCCCATATACCTGCAAAAAGAAAAAAAAGAAGGAGATCACAGGAATGAGGGGGAAAGAGCTGTGGGAGAGTGGTAAAACCTAAGATCTACTTAGGGTAAGTTTCATTAAGGACTTGAACAGAAGGCAAGATATTTATAATGCATTCTAGAGGCAAAAGGATCTATTCAAAAGGTAACAATGGGCAGGGTACAGTGGCTGACGTCTCTAATTGCAGTACTTTGGGAGGCCAAGGTTGGCGGATCACAGGAAGTCAGGCATTTGAGATCAGCCTAACCAACATGGTGAAACCCTGGCTCTACTACAAACATAAAAATTAGCCAGGCTTGGTGGCAGGTGCCAGTAATCCCAGCTATTCAGGAGGCTCAGGCAGGACAATCACTTGAACCCGGAATGCAGAGGCTGTAGTGAGCCAAGATCACACCACTGCACTCCAGCCTGGGCAAGAGAGTTAAACCCCATTTCCAAAAAAAAAAGTAACAATGATTAAACTTATTTTTGAAAGATCACTCTAAATGCAGTATGGAAAATGGATTTAGGCAAAGAAGAAAACAAAACTGCCCGGAGACCAGATAGGAGTCCTTTACAGGTGGCCCCAATAAAAGTGTTGGCACAGACAATGGCAGTGGCACTAGCAAAGGAGAACAATGGTTCAAGAGAGATTCAGCAGAGAACGAACAGCACCTGGTAAAGGCTTACAGCAAGAGGTGAGGCAGGTGGAGGAATTAAAGATGACATTGGCTTCCAGCTAAGAATGACAGCAGAGGTTTTTTAAAGAATATAAGATGAATTTGTCTCTGGACATGTTGAGTTTATTGGTAGAACAGTTAAGTCCACTATCTAGTTAAGATAAACAGACCTGGAATTCAGAGGAAATCTGAGCCAAAGATACAGATTGAGAGTTACTGAAGCCATTAAAGTTAATGATTTTTTGCAAGAAGATGTAGCCTAGGGTAGACAGGGGTCTGCCAAGGACACTGAAGAGTGGCCAAAGAAACTTACAGAAAACCAGAGAAGAGAAAGGTATGATAGAAGCCTGTGGAAGGGTGTTTTGAGAGGGAATTGAATGCTGCTGGGAGAAAAGTAAGTTAACTACTACTGAAAACATTCACCAAATTTGGCAGTAGAGCAGTCATTCATGATCTTGGTTGTTCTGCAACGCTAGTGGGGGTAGAAGCCAGTGTGTAAGAAGCAAGCAGTAACCTCTCAATAGCTAGCTCTGAAAGGGATGCTAACACAAAATACCAGAAGAGTGGGATTATGGGAAGAAATCTTATATATTCATCTTCCCAGGATAGAAAAACTGTGGGCATTTCAAAATGCTGATAGGAAGAAGAGAAAAAGAGGGAAAATATAAAAATTTTTACATGCTGGAAAAATCCAGTTTTTAGTGAATTTGTCTCTGGATTTGAACAAAAGGTAATTTTTGTTGGCTCTATACTTTCCTTTTTTATACTACCTAAAATGATACGTATTATTTACATATTACTTTCACGTATCAGAAAAAAATACATAAGAATTTCCAAGTAGCTTTGAGGAAAACAGCTGTTCTAAATTCTGTATTTTAACTTTACATGGAAAGAGTATCTAAGTCTGGCCAACAAATGTAGGCAAAATAGGCCAGTAGATCAGAAGCCACCCACAGACAACTGAAAGCTGTGGAAATAACATTTCTCTGCAAAGATCACAGCAGAACTATGAAGCATGAAAAGAATGATAAAAGCACAGCAAGGTAGGCTATTTGGAGATAAAACACTCATGCACTTCAAGCAGGTTGGAGAGCACTGCAGCATTCCAGCACAGACAGGGACATTAAGGATGATGGCTTCATCAACAAAAAAAGACTAAAACAGAATTACACAAACTCAGGGCTAGAAGACATCTTAAGTAGTATAATTCACTCATTTTATTAATTAAATAACTGAGATCAAGCCAGGCACAGTGGCTCGTGCCTGTCATCTCAGCATTTTGGGAGGCCAAGGCAGGAGGACAGCTTGAGGAGACCTGCCTGGGCAACACAGGAGAGCCTGTCTCTACCAAAAAAAAAAAAAAAAAAAAAATTAATCAGCCAGGCATGATGGCACACACCTGTAGTACCATATGATCAGGCAGATGAGGCAGAAGGATCACTTGAACCCAGGAGTACGAGGCTGCTGTGAACTATGATCGTGTCAGTGCACTTAAGCCTGGGTGGCAGAGCAAAACATCCTCCCCATAAACTTTTAATTAACTTTTTTCCCCCAGATTCAGACCTGCAGAATTACTGTTAAGTCACTAGGTGTTGTTGAGAGATACGGTCTCACTGTCTTCCCTGAGCTGAAGTGCCACAGGGAGATAAGAGCTTACTGCATCCTCAAACTCCTGGACTCAATTTAACACTTAAAAAGTGAAAGTCTTCAGAAAGATCACTCAGGTAAAATATTTCCTGATGACAGGAGATGTCTTTAAAAATATTTGTCAATTTTAAACTTACAAAAGTTACAAGAACAGTACAATGAATTTCCAAATGCTAACATTTCACCACGTTTGCTTTATCCTTCTAGCTCTTACATACACGCACAAGCTTTTCTTCCGAACCTACCGATTAAGTTGCTGATATAATGCACGCTTCCTAAAAAAAAATAAGGACTTAAATTTAAGTCCCCATACAATTACCAAGATTAGGAAATTAACATGAATATAATACTAGTATCTAATTTATAGACCTTATGCAAATTTCACCTACTGGTCTAATAATATCATTCATGCAAAAAGCAAAAAAATTTGGGTTTTTTTTTTTTTTTCCTGTTCCAGGATTGACATTGCATTTAGTTGTCATGTCTCTTCCGTCTTTTTTTTTTCCCTCAACTCTTACAATTTTTTTTTAATCTTTAATCTTTATTTGAAACAGCTTGTCTCTTTGTCTTTCATTACCTTGACATTTCAAAGACTATAGGCCAGTTATTCTGCAAAACACTTCTCACTTGGGTTTGTCTGGTGTTTCTTCACAACTTTATTCAAGTTATGCCTTTTTGGCAGGAATACCCTAGAAGTGATGCTGTGTCTTCAGTGTATCACATCAAAAGGCACATGGCAATTTGTCCCATTATTGATGTTAACTTTTATTACCTAGGAAAGGAGCTACTTACCAAGTTTGTACACTGTGAAGTAATTAGCTTCTCCTCTGTAATTATTATGGGGAGACACTCTGAGATCATTTAATTATCCAATTACTTCCTCAAACTTTTTACCCACTAGTACAGGATCTATTAATGATTACTGACTAAATCAATTATTACTATGATGGTTACCAAACAGTGATTTTCTAATTCTAGCACTCCTCTTATATTTTTGTTAGCATTCTACCATAAGGGAAACTTTCCCTTTCCATCCATTTTTTTTGGGGGGCGGGGGGAGGCTTTTCCTCCATTTACATATTTATATGAGTTTGGACTCATGGATTCTTATTCGATTATATTATTTTCACTATTTTAATGCTGTGTCCCATTTTTTGGTCAGTGGGAATCCCTCCAAGCTGGACCCTGTCCTTTTAATCAACCCCCATCATTCTTTCATAAATGTCTTATTTACTGGGACAAGATGTTGCAGGTTCTTCTTGTTCTTTCCCAGCCCTAGCCTTAGAATCAGTCATTTCTCCAAGGATCCTTGTTTCTGTTGACTGAAGAGTGGTGTTTAAAAACAAAATCTGGGCCTTACATATGCACAATGCTACAGGAAAACATATATTGAATGCATATATATGAAATAAACATACACACACAAATATATGTATTCTACATCTTATATGAAAACCGTGCACAATGACACCTCCAATTCCAACCCAACATCACAGGATTCATCCTAGCCTTTCCCCTTCCATATTTATGACAAGTAAGAAATCTATCTCTTACTATCTCAATATGTTTACTTATTTGCTCAGTCTTGGAATACACAGAATACACAGAAGCCAGTTTCAGAATTGCCAATCCATGCCACTGCCAAATCCAAACTATTAACAACAGTTCTACTTTGTCTTTAGCCTAGTTCATTTTTCCCTTTAGTGTAATTAGATGACTGTTTTTAAATGGGTTTGTTTGGTTTTGCTTGCATTCCACTTTTGAGTTTTCTTCCCAACCCTGCTCATCCTTTTTTTCATCCTTTTTTTTTTAAGTATATGAAACATTAACAAAGTTCAAATAGCAAGACTTACACAAAATGCATAATGTTTTTACATAATTTTTTTTTTTTTTTTTTTTTGAGACTGGGCCTTGCTCTGTCACCCAGGCTGGAGTGCAGCGGAACAATCTCAGCTCACTGCAACCTCTGCCTCCTAGGTTCAAGTGATTCTCCTGCCTCAGCCTCCAGAGTAGCTGGGATTACAGGTGCACACACCACACCCAGCTAATTTTTTTATTTTTAGTAGAAGTGAGGTTTTGCCATGTTGGCCAGGCTGATCTCAAACTCCTGGCCTCAAGTGATCCGCCTGCCTCGGCCTCCCAAAGTGCTGGGATTACAAGCATGAGCCACTGCCCCCCGCCAAAAGATTTTGTAAAAGTGTCACTCCTCCACTCTCTCTACTTTGCTCCCCACCACTCAGAAGGTAATGAATCTCATTAGCTTCCGGTTATCTGGGGTTTTTTGGCACAAATGAGGAGATATACAACTAGGTTTTGCTTATCTCCTTCTTTTTTATACAAACGCTAGTATACTATAAATATTGTTTTGTCCTTTGATTTCTTTACTAACTATATCCTGGAAGTCATTATATGTTGGTTCAAAGAAACCTTTTTTTTAAGAGTCAGGGTCTCACTCTGTGACCCAGGCCGGAGTGCAGTGGCCCAATCACAACTTACTGCAGCCTCAATCTCCTAAACTCAAGTGATTCTCCTACCTCAATCTCAGCCTCGTTAGTAGCTGGAACTACAGGCATGTGTCATCTAGTCACATAATTTTGATTTTTTTGCAGAACAGGGGTCTATGTTGCCCACGTAGGTCCCCAACTCCTGTGCTCAAGTGAGCCTCTCACCTCAGACTCCCAAAGTGCTGGGATTACAGGAACGAGCTGCCAAGCCTGGCCTGTTTAAACACACACACACACACACACACACACACACACACACACACACACACACACAGCTGTACTGTTTTTTAAAAAAGGTAACTGAAAAACTCAGTGGCCAAAGCTAGAACAATATAAACAACAAAACAAAGCAGTAGTGGATTGTAACCCAGGGTATAAAGTAAATATACATAAAGCCATACTGACATAAGTAAATAAATGGGGGAGAACAGACAACTCTCCAGAACAGAATTCCAGAAAGCCTGTAGATACTCCACCACCTTGGAGGAACAGAGTAACTACCCAGTCCTTACATCTAGGCTGCGCATAGTGACTTCCTTCCAAAGAGTTATGAAAAGGGAGGAAAATAATAACTTCAAAGTGGAGAAACCCAGCCAGGTGCAGTGGCTCACATCTGTAATACCAGCACTTCGGGAGGCTAAGGAAGACAAATCGCTTGAGCCCAAGAGTTCATGACCAGCCTTGGCAATATGGTGAAAACCTGTCTCTACAAATACAAAAAGTTATTCGTGCATGATGGCATGGCCTGTAGTCCCAGCTACTCGGGAGGTTGAGATGAGAGGATCACCTAGGCCCAAGAGGTTGAGGCTGCAGTGATCCAAAATGACACTACTATACTCCAGCCTGGATGACACAGTGGATCCTGTCTCCAAAAAAAAAAAAAAAGTAGAGAAACCTCAGCCAGGTCATCAAGGTCAACAGCAACAGTGAATAAGTATATTACAGTAGATAGCCTTGATTAAAATGTGATGAAAATGTACTTTACCTCTGTGGTCTTCCTCCCAAAAACACATTATTCTAGTTCAACCATGAGGAAAACAAGACAAATTCAAACAGAGGAACATTCTACCAAATACCTGGCCATTATGCCTCAAAACTTTCCAAGTCATCAAAAACAAAAAAATGTCACAGACAACAGGAGCCTAAAGAGTCACGAGAACGAAGTGTAATGGGTATCCTGGACGGAATCCTGTTAACACAGAAAAGACATGAGGTAAACAATAACCCAAAGCAATCTAAGTAAGCATGGACTTTATTTAAGGATCAAGATAAATTCCTAGAAGTAGGACTGATGGGTTAAAAAGCAAATACACACTAGTAAATTCCTCTCCATAAAGGTTACAATAATTTGTAGTCCCATCAGAAATGTATGAGGGTATCCATTCTCCCACAGTCGTGCCAACAGAAGGCACCGTCACGCTGTTTAACTTTGCCTCCCTACAGATAAGTAATATTATCTCAGTATATTTAATTTGTATTTCTCTAACTATTGAGGTTGAACATCTTTTCATGTCTAAAGGCCATCTTTTCTCTTTTTGTAAATTGTCTCTCATGCTTTCGCTCATTTTTCTCTTTGATTTTTGGCCTCTTCTTCCTTTTTTTTTTCATAAAGACAGGGTCTCACTCTGTCACACAGGCTGATGTGCAGTGGCTCATAGTTCACAGCGCCTCAAACAATTGGGTAGGTGATCCTACTGCCTCAACCTTCCAAGTAGCTAAGACTACAGGCGTTTGCCATGCAGAGCCAATTTTATTTTTATTTTTTTGCAGAGACAAGGTCTTACTATGTTGCCCAAGCTAGTCTGGAAGTCCAGGCCTCAAACGATCCTTTATTAATCTTTGATTTTATTGCCTCTGGAATTCAGAGCCCTTACTTAGCCACACTTTCCTTACACCTAGGTTATATAAGAATTTATCCAGGTTTTCTTAGTATTTGTATGGTTTTGTTTTTGACATTTAGATGACTGCTCCATTAGAAGATGATGAAGATGACTCCTATGTATGGTATTCTAACTTTTTTCCAACAGCTATATAATTGTCCCCATGCTATTTACTTAAAATTTTATCTCCCAAACCTCTGCTTTTAGCCATCAGAGAATAAACTGAACAAAATATATAAAACAACTATTTTCAGATATTGAAACAACAGACTGCAGGAGTGTGACACCTGAAAGAAAGAAACAAAACTAAGTGAACCCTACATTCACCTAGGTTTCTAACTAGAGACAATTTCCAAATCATGTAGCAGAGAAGAGAATTCAAGAAGAGAATGGTGGTTTCACTGAGCTGAGGAGGCCACGCAGGTTGTGGCAGCTGGCATTTGTGAGGTAGAGATACACAGCAAAAGAACTCCAGAAATCTACATAGGGCTACTTTCACTGCACATGTGTTGGATGAACTTTAACAAGGCCAATCACTATGAAAAGCAACTAGAGCAACTAGAAGCTGAAAAACGCTGAGAGCTCACACAGGGCTGAGAGTCAATGGAGCTCTTATAAGCCAAAGTAGAGATCTCATTGAACATTCAAGTCAATCAGTATAGAATCCAGAAGAATTATATAAGCAATTGCGCTCCACTAACCCTAGAGTAAAGGCTATGCCAGATATACCCTAAATATACGTAAAAACATGAACTGCCTGCTGATATAAAAGACAAAATCCAAGTCATCAACAATGGTCAGCCTCAAACAAAAAGCCAGTAAACATATTTTTGGTAGAAATGGACAAGCTGATTCTAAAATTAATATGGTAATGAAAGCACCTAGAATAGCCAAAACAACACTGAAAAAGAACAAAATTGGAGGATTTACACTATATGACTGAGACTTACTACAAGGCAACAGTAATTAAGACAGCATGGCACTGGTGTTAAGAATAGACACAGAAATCAGTGAAACAGACTAGAGAGCCCAGAAATAGACCCACTCACATATGGTCAACTGATTTTTGACAAAGAGACCATGGTAAATCAGTGTAGATAGAACAGTCTCTCGAACATATGGTGTTGAGACAACTGGCTACCCACAGGCAAAGAACATCAGCTTCAACTCACACATCATACCATACACAAAATTAACTTGAAATCTCAGATAATACACAACTATGAAAAGAAAAAAATGAAAACAAATTAGCTTAAAATGAATCATAGACCTAAATGTAAAGCTAATATCACAGAACTAAAAGAAAACACAAAAGAGTATCTTTGTGAGCCAGGCTCACGCCTATAATCCCAGCACTTTGGAAGGCTGAGGCGGGTGGATCACGAGGTCAAGAGATCGAGACCATCCTGGTCAACAGGGTGAAACCCTGTCTCTACTAAAAATATAAAAATTAGCTGGGCATGTGGCGCGCGCCTGTAGTCCCAGCTACTTGGGAGACTAAGGCAGGAGAATTGCTTGAACCCAGGAGGCGGAGGATGCGGTGAGCCGAGATCGTGCCATTGCACTCCAGCCTGGGTAACAAGAGCGAAACTTCGTCTAAAAAAAAAAAGAGTATCTTTGTGACCACAGAATACACAGATTGCTAAGATGCTACAAGTACAAACCATGAAAGAAAAAAAAATGACTTTATCAAACTACAAGCTACTCTTTGAAACACATCCCAAAGGGGGAAGAAAAAAAAAAGCCACAGCCGGCAAAAATATTCATAATACACTTATCAAAGGACCTGTATGCCAAATAATAAAAAGAATGCTTGTAACTCAGTCATAAAGCAAACAACCCAATTTTAAAATATGGGCAAAAAATTGTATATGAATGGCCAATAAGCACATGAAAAGATGTTCAAAATCATTAGTTGTCAGGGAAATACAATTTAAACCAGGAGATACTACTACATATCCACACAACAGCTACAGTTAAAAGGTTTCTAATATTAAGTGCTGGTGATGGAGAGTGGTAGGAATGTAAAGTAGTATAAAATGGAAAACAGTTTGACAGACTTTTATGAAGTTAAATATACACTTACCACATAACCTAGTCATTCGATTCGTAGGTATTTACCCAAGAGAAATAAAAAATTTCCACACAAAGACTTGTACATGATAGTTGGGCACAGTGGCTCATGTCTATAATCCCAGAACTTCAGGAGGCCGTGGCAAGTGATCACCTGAGATCAGGAGTTCGAGACCAGCCTGACCAACATAGTGAAACCCCATCTCTACTAAATATACAAAAATGAGCCAGACATAGTGACATACGCCTGTAATCCCAGCTACTTGGGAGGGTGAGGCAGGAGAACTGCTTAAATCCAGGAGGCATAGGTTGCAGTGAGCTGAGATTGCACCACTGCACTCCAGCCTGGGAGACAGAGCAAGATACTGTCTCAAAAATAACAGACTTGTGAACGAATGTTGATAGCAGCTTTACTCAAAACAGCACGGCTGAAAACTGTTTATTTGCCTAAATGTCCATCAACAGGTAAATAAACTGTGACGTATCCATACAATGAAACGCTACTCAGAAATAAAAACGTATGACAGAGCAAAATGTAAGACTATATAATGTAGTGTACATTTCTAGCAAATTCTAGAACTGTGAAACTCATCTACATCAACAAAAAGTAGTATAGTGATTCCCTGGGAAAGAGGTGAGGGTTGGGGACTCACTGTGAAGGGGCACAAGAAACTCTCTGATAGAAATGTTTTAGATCTTGACTGTGATGGTGGTTGCGTGGCTGTCTATATTTTACAAAACTCATCAAACTGCATACTTAAAATAGATGAATTTCCTTACATATAAATCACATCTCAATAAAGTTAATTTTTTAAGTCCATCTTCAGTTCCAGTAATTTGAGAAGCCACCTTTATTACAAGAAATCCATTTGAAAGAAAAAAAAAGGTTTAAATTGATTTCAATTTAAAAATAGTCATGGACCAAAAAGCAATATACAAATATAAACATAAAGCAAAGATTACTTAAAAGCAAAGATTGAAAACTCTGGCCCTTAATCTGATTAATCTAGGAAATAAATATGAAGATGTAATATCCTTATTTATGTCTAGCATTACAAAAAGTACAACATACATCTAAATGGCTGTATTGGCAAAATGCTCAATATCAAGAATGAAATGTTATTCCGCAGAGTCTCTTTCTCTCCACTGGGCCTCTCTGTTGCCAGATCCTCTCTCCTTTGCTGTCTCTGACTATAACTGACCATAGACAAATTGAAACATTCTACTTTAACACAAATAATTAGTTCCTGTTTTTTAAACAGTGAAAACTTTATACAGTTTTTACTTTAAAAACAAACATTTATGTTTTATTTATATGGTCTGGTTCACTTTGATCTATTATGTATAGTGAAAATAGCCCAAAGTATATTGTCATCAACAATATGATTTGAATCAGTAAAAATATCTGACTTCACTTTTTTTTTTTTTTTTTTTTTTTGAGACGGAGTTTTGCTCTTGTTGCCCAGGCTGGAGTGCAATAGCGCGATCTCGGCTCACCGCAACCTCTGCCTCCTGGGTTCAGGCAATTCTCCTGCCTCAGCCTCCTGAGTAGCTGGGATTACAGGCACGCGCCACCATGCCCAGCTTATTTTTTTCTATTTTTAGTAGAGACGGGGTTTCACCATGTTGACCAGGATGGTCTCAATCTCTTGACCTTGTGATCCACCCGCCTCGGCCTCCCAAAGTGCTGGGATTACAGGCTTGAGCCACCGCGCCCGGCCTGACTTCACATTTTTTAAGTACTACTTACCACCTTACTTTTGGTCTATAAATTTTACTCATTTAAGGGATACTATTATTATAATTTGATATATCTACAGTTTATGGATATCATTAGAAGAAGAACATCATACAACGCTAAAGAAAAAACAAATGCTTCTTATAACAACTGTGTCATATATCAAATATATGAAGAAAAGCTAAATATTCAACAGCTATGAAACTATCAGCTTGATTCAATGCATTCCAAATATGGGCTCCTTTCCTATTTTGGTTTTAACCATGTAATTTTACTTCCATTCCACTAACAACTAAAAACATCAGATTAAGCCAATCATAAATTTAGTTAATGTCTAATTATGTAACATGTTTTTATTACCATTAAACACAGAATGGTAGCCATCAAAGAGAAGATAATCTTAGAATAATTCCATTATAATCAGAAGAGTCAGAGCTGAATATAATTCTTCTAGTGCCCTATAATTAGGAAAAATAAAGCATTTTATTGTAAGAAGATAGATTCCAACCATTACATACCAGTTCAGAAGTTCTCTAACAAACTACAATGCTTGATGTTTACTAATCATAAAAGGAGGTACTTTGTTGGGGAGGAGGGAATCACACACATCAAGTGCTAATCTTTACTAAACTCAGACTCCTTTCTAAGACATTATCATTCCCTACTATTAATGGAGACAACATTTTACATCAGTGTGTTATACCTAAGTTTCATTTTGGCTTTACAGGTTGTTTTTCTGAACTCTTACATTTTTGTGACATTCCTTAAGCAAGTTAATCAAGATGTTGCATTCCTCAGTGTGCAAGTGTGGAGATAAGTCAGGATGCATCTTTAGGAGATGATGACGGATCACAGCACTGCAACCTGTGGATACAAGAGTGTCTTGAATATGCATAAATATACCTGTTATGCCACCTAAAAGTATCTTCAGTGAGAACCTTCAGTGACCTTTATCAGAGAAGTATGTTAACCATTAACCAGCTGTGTGACCTCAGGCAAATTATTAAACTTGAGCCAAAGCTTTCTTATTCAATGATTTCACATACTGAACAAGTTATCAGTAGTGTTTAGAGAACCTGCAGGTTCAGGAGAAAAGCAGGAAGCCTAAAGAGACCCAATCCTGCAAATAAGTGCCAAAGCAGAAACAGCTTACTTATAAGCCTGGCTTCACATATTTTCACCACAATCTCGAAACTCATTACATCTCACTGTGTTCAGAAGAAATTCTACCAATTAAGAGAAGTGGCTTATTATTTTTAAATGTATATTATTCTGAGGGTTAAAAGGCCATTAGTCTCATAGTGGTGTGAATTAATATAGATTACTTTCCTCATAATAGCTGGCTGAAAAAAACAACTAAACAATGAAATGAAACAAGAAGTTACGGGGAAAAAAAGTTCAAATTTAACAGACATAGTCATAACTAATTACCACACTGAAAACATGAAGCTGTAATCCCTGAAATTATGCTTAAGTTGTCCATTCACAAAGTGGAAAATTAGCAGCCAAGGTCAAAGGAAAAACATTATAGGCAGTGTGTGTGTGTGTGTGTGTGTGTGTGTGTGTGTGTGTCTGTGTGTCTGTGTTTTGGTAGAATCAGGGGTCTTGCTATGTTGCCCAGGTTGTTTTCAAACTCCTGGCCTCAAGTGATTCTCAGCCTCCCAAAATGTTGTGATAGGCATGTGCTACAGCACCCCACCTGTGCTTAAGCTATTCTTTCTACCTCAGAAATGATTACCAAAAGAAAGAAACAATTAGTTCCTTTAATTTTTTAAAAGTTCTAAATAGAAAACAGGAACCAACTCACATCCTTTAGGACAGCTACTACCGAAAAATCCCAGAAAATAACAAGTCCTGAAGAGGATGAGGAGAAACTGAAACTCTTGTGCACTGCTGATGGGCATGTAAACTGGGATAGCTATGTGGAAACTGGTATAGCACTTCCTCAAAATACCAAAAATGAAATTACCATATGATTCTGCAATTCTACTTCTGGCTATATACTCAGAAGAATTAAAAATAGGGTTTTGAAGAGAGATATTTGAACACCCATGTTCACAGCACATTACTCACAATACTTAAAACATGGAAACAACCCAAGAGCCCAACAGACCAACAGATCAGCACCAAGCGATATATACATGCAGTGGAATACTATTCAGCCTTAAAAATGGAAGGAAATTCCCACATATGCTACAACATGGATGAACTGTGGTGACATGCTGAGTGAAATAAGCCAGTCAAAAAAACATATATATAGGGTTCAACATACACAAATCAATAAATGTGATTCACCACACAAACAGAATTACACATAAAAACCGCGTGACTATCTTAACAGATGCAGAAAAGCCTTTGATAAAATTCAACATCACTTCATGGTTGAAACCCTCAACAAACTAGGCATTGAAGAGCATAACTCAAAATAATAGGAGCCATCTATGACAAACTCACAGGCAACATAACACTGAACAGGCAAAAGATGGAAGCATTTCCCCTGAGGACCAGAACAAGGGAACGGGATGCCCACTCTCACCACTGTTATTCAACACAGTACTGGAAGTCCTAGGTAAAGAAATCAGCCAAGAGAAATAAAAGGCATTCAAATTAAAAAAGGAAGTCAAACTGTCTCTCTTCACTGTCGATACGATTCTGTACTCAGAAAACTCTAAAGACTCTCCCCGATGACTTAAGTTTCAGGATACAAGATCAACATAGAAAAATCAGTAGCATGTCTATACACCAATAACGTTCAACCTGAGAGCTAAATCAAGAATGCAATCCCATTTTCAACTGCCACCAAAAAAATAAAATATCTTGGAATACATCTAACCAAGGAGGTTAAAGATCTCTACAGGAAGAACTACACAACACTGCTGAAAGAAATCATAGATGACACAAACAAATGGAAAAACATTCCATAAGACACAAACACATGGAAAAACATTCCATGCTCATGGATTGGAAGAATCGGTATCATTAAAATGGCCATACTGCCCAAAGCAATCTACAGATTCAACACTATTCCTATCAAACTACTAATGTCATTTTTCACAGGATTAGAAAAAAAAAACACTCTAAAATTCATATGGAAACAAAAAGGGGCTCAAATACCCAAACCAATCCTAGGCAAAAAGAACAAAGACCAAAGGTATCATATTACCCTAATTTAAACTATAAGGCTACAATAACCAAATCAGCATGCTTCTCCTACAAAAATACACACATGGGCCAATGGAACAGAACAGAGAGCCCAGAAATAAATCTGCACACCTTCTGATCTTTCAAAAAGTTGACAAAAATAAGCAATGGCAAAAGGACTTTCCATTCAATAAATGGTGCTGGAATAGTTGGCTAGCCATATGAAGAATAAAAGTAGACCCCTACATTTCATCATACATAAAAATTAACTCAAGATAGATTAAAGATTTACATAGAATCCCTCAAACTATAAGAATCCTAGAAGGAAACCCAGGAAACACCATTCTGGACATTCCCCTTAGGAAAAAATTAAGACTAAGTACTCAAAAGCAATTACAACAAAAACTACTTAATTAAACTCAAGAGCTCAGAATAGCAAAAGAAGCTATGAACAGAGAAAAGAGAAAACCTACAGAATGGGAGAAAATATCACAAACTATGCATCAAACAAAGATCTAATATCCATAATCTATAAGGAAATTAATTCAACAAGTAAAAAATAAATAACTCCATTAAAAAGTGAGCAAAAGACATGAACAGTCACTTCTCAAAAGACGACACACGAGTGGCCAACAAACGAAAAAAATGCTCTACATCAATAATCATCAGAGAAATGCAAATCAAAACCACAATGAGATACCACCTCACACCAGTCTGAATGGCTATTATATATAAAGTGAAAAAAACACAGATGTGACGGAGGCTGTGAGAAAAAAGAATGCTTATACACTGGTGTGGGAATGTCGATTAGTCCCCCCAATGTGGAAAACAGTCTGGAGATTTCTCAAAGAACTTAAAACAGCTGTCACTTGATCCAGCAATCCTATTATTGGGTATATAGCCAAAAGAAAATAAACCATTCTACAAAAAGAGACACATGCACTCATATGTTCCTTGTAGCTCTACTCACAATAGCAAAGACAGGGACTCAACCCAAGGGTCTATCAGTAGTGGATTGGATAAAGAAAAAATGGTACATATACACCATGGAATACTAAACAGCCATAAAAAAGAAAGAAATCATGTTCTTTGCAGCAACATGGATGTAGCTGGAGGCCATTATCCTAAGTGGATTAATACAGCAACAGAAAGCCAAATACGGCATATTCTAACTTAAACGTGATAGCTAAACACTGGATACTCATAAAGATGGCAACAACAGACACTGGGAATAGAGGGTAGAAGGAGAGTAAAGATTGAAAAACTGTTACATACTATGCTCACTACCTGTATGATGGGATTAATCATACCCCAAACTTCGGCATCACCCAATATACCTATGTAACAAACCTGCATATTACTTATCCCCAAAATCTAAAATAATAGTTGATATATTTTTTTAAAGGCAAATAGTGTAACAGTCCTCTTATATGAGGCACCTAAAGTAGTCAAAGAGACACAAAGTAGAATGCTGGTTACCAGGGGGAGGTGGAAGGGCAGGAGGAGAAGAATGGGGAGTTATTGTTTCATGGGTAGAAAGTTTTACAAGATAAAAAGTGTTATGGAGATGGGTGGTGGTGGTGGTTGGCAACATTATTAATGTATCTGACACCAATGAACTGTGTATTTAAATGGCTAAGATGGTAAATTTTATGTCATATGTGTTTCACCATGTGAATTTTATGGTATATAAATTATACCTCAAGCTGTGAAAAAAAAATCTGAGAAATTTTGCCCTTCTCCTCCCTAAAATACATACCACCTTTAACTGACCACTTGCCCCAACCTATAAAACCAACTCTTATCCCACTGCCCTCTGCTTATTCTCTTTTCAGACTCAGCCCACCCACACGAGAGTGAATAAGCAGCCATGTTGCTCACACAAAGCCTGCCTGATGCTCTCTGGACGTGCCCAACATTTGGTGCTGAAACCTGGGAGGCGGGAACTCCTATGGGAGACCAAACCCTCCCCTGCTCTCCTTGTGCTCCTTCTGTGAAGAGACCTACCTACGATCTAGTTTCATCAGACTAGCTCACATATCCACTCACTATCCTCAGATCAGGTAGGCGGTTTGCCTCAATTCTTGTCTTTAGCAGTTCTCACTGCCTGTCAGCTTCCTTCTCCTTTCAGTTTCATTGTCCTCTCCCTTTCAGTGGAGACAAGAAAGACAGGACTTTCTGTGCAGTTCATGACCAGAAAAAAATCCCACATGGGTCACAGAACCGGGAAAACAGTCTTCCCTAAGTGACTGATCACTGCGGACACATCTGCTCTGGTCACTCACTCGTACTCACTCACAGGTGATGGATCAACACAAGGGATGCCCCCTTTGACTGATTCACCCCAGGTACAAACCAAGGTTTAGTCTAGGACGCCTGCTAAACTGCTTGGTTGCGCATTCACTTTCTTTGCCTCCACTGCTCTTCTTAAACTATGGGCAATCTCCTGCTCTCCATTCCTTCCTCCTCTCCTTTACCCTGTGTTGTGAAAAACCTCAAACCTCTCCAGCTACCACCTGACCTAAAATCTAAGCATCTTATTTTCTTCTGCAATACAGCTTGGCCACAGTATAAATTAGACAATGGCTCTAAATGGCCAGACAATGGCACTTTCCGTTTTTCTATTCTGCAAGATCTAAACAATATTTGTCAACAAATGGGCAAATGGTCTGAAATTCCCTATGTCTAGGCATTTTTTTAACATTCCAATCCCTCCCTAATCGCTGCTCAATGCATCCCATCCCAAATTTTCCTCTCTCCCATCCGCTCCTCCTACATCCACCAGTGATTCAGAATCCTACTTGTTCACTGACCCTTTCTACCTTTCTCCTCTCCACCTGTCTGAACCAGACCCTAATCCAGGCCCTAACCCCCAACCAGAACCTCCCTCCTCCCAGAGCATCCCTCATCCTCCTCTGCCTACAACCCACCTCCTTATTCTCCTCCTGTCACCTCCCCACCTCATACCCAGTCAGACTTGCTGTTTAGTCCTGCAACTAACTCCTCAGTCCCCTTGGAGAGGTGGCTGGAGCCTAAGGCATAGTTAGGGTGCACGTTCCTTTTCCTTTGTCGGGCCTTTCCCAAATCGGCCAACAGGATTAACTTAAACGTCATCCTTACTTCTACTCTCACCCCTAAAAAAAGTTTTATCACCCAATCAGCCCCTAACATTAAAAAAGCTACAGAAATAAAAATCTGGCTCTCAAACGCCACAACAGGATGTAATCAACCTCACCTACAAGGTGTTTAACAATAGGGAGAAAGTAGCCAGGCAGCAATGCATTTCAGAACTGCAAATGCTTGCCTCTGCCATAAGACAAACCCCAGCCACACCACTGGCTCACAAAGACCTCAAAGCGCCCAGACTACAGCATCCAGCCGCCTCTCCTGGACCTTGCTTCAAGTGTCAGAAACCTGGCCACTGGGCCAAGGAATGCCCTCAGCCTGGGATTCCTCCTAAGCTCTGCCCGTTCTGTGCGGGCTCCCACTGGAATTCGGACAGTCAGATTCACGACACTGCTTGGCTTGGTGGCTAAAGACTAACGCTGCCCGAACCAAGCTTCATTACTCTGATGGTGGAGGGTAAGTCCATCCCCTTCTTAATCAATACTGTAGTAGCCACTCACCGCACAATAACCTGTCTCCTTGGCCTCCATAACTGTTGTGGGAACTGACGGCAAGGCCTCCAAGTCTCTCAAAACTCCCCAAGTCTAGGGTCAATTAGGCCAGCACTCCTTTCCACATTCTTTCTTAATCATTCCCACTTATTCAGTTCTCCTGTCAGGCCAAGATACAACAAAACTGTCTACCTCCTTAACTGTTCCTGGGAAACAGCCACACCTCATTGCCACCCTCCTCCCTCAATACCTCCCCTTTATGTCCCCCTACCTTAACCCTAGAAGTGTAGGACACCACCCACATCCATCCTGTAGTACCAAATCCCTATACTCTCCTCAGCTTCTCTGAAACTCACCTCAATTCCTAAGGAAATGTAAATGCCCTGCTCCTGTCAATCTTGCCACTTCACCCTCTTCTCCATTGTGTGTGCCAAGACATTTCCTGGTTCCACACCCGGCTGCCACCCTTAACTCTCTTTTATTAAAGTAATCAAAAAATCTTCTCCAAGGTACCCCGTGTAACTTCTCTGCCTATTCCTCCTGTTCCACTGGCTGCCCACATAACTGCACCTATTACCTGTACAAAACCCTTAATTTAACCCGCTCTTTGCTATACCAATTCAACCTAACCCTCTTCCTTATACACTGCTGAAACTCAGGGTGGTGCAGCTGGAGTTCTTAGACAAAAGCCAGGTCCGCATCCTGTTGCCTTCCTCTCTAAACTACTTGACCTCAACTGTCCTAGGTTGGCCCTAGTGCTTACGTGCGACAGCTGCCTCTGCTCTACTCCTTCTCGAGGCTTTCAAAATCACAGGCTATGCCTCACTCACTGCACAGCTCTCACAATCTTCAGGCTTTAGTATCCTCTTGGCATCTTCCACATCTGTTATCTGCCCCACGTCTTACACAACACTATTAACTCTTTATCGAAACTCCCACTATGACTATTGCACACGGCCCTAATTTTACAGCTTCTCACCTAATACCAAAACACAAGCCCCAAACCCCATGACTATGTCTCCCTAATCCATATAGCATCCTCCCCATTTCCACATATTTCTCTTTCCCATTCCAGACCCAGACCACACCTGGTTTATTGATGGCAGTTCCTCAAAGCCCGGTCAGTTGACACCAGCTAAAGCTGTACCTCATTCACCTATCATTGAGGCTGTTATACTCCCTGCATCACTTCTCAGCAAGCTGAACTAACTGCTTTAACTCGTGCTCTCTTGCTAAGGGAATACATGTAAATATCTATACTGACTCTAAATATGCCTTCCACATCCTACACCACTATGCTGCCATATTGGCAGAAAGAGGTTTCCTTACCACACAGGGGTCCTCTATTATCAATGCCCCCTTAATAAAAGCTCTCCTTAAAGCTGCCCTTCTTCCAGCCAAGGCTGGAGTCGTCCACTGTAAAGGACACCAAAAAACTTTAAATCTCATTGTCCAACGAAATGGTTTTGCCAATTAAAACAGCTAAGAAAGCAGCAAATGCACAACCAATATCCCCTCCTAGCGGACAGTATTTTTCTTTTTCATCAATTACTCCTACTTACTCTCCTTCTGAATCCTTTATCTACCAGTCAATTCCCACTCAAGGCAGTTAGTTTTTGGATCAAGGAAAATTCCTTCTTCCTGTTTCACAAGCCCATTCTATCCTCTCTTAACCATTTTCACGTGGAATATAAGCCTCTGGCCCACCTCTTAGAACCTCTTCTTCACTTCATGCAGTCCATCCTTAAAACAACTACATCTCAGTACTCCATCTGCCACTCTACCAACCCCCTGGGATTTTTGAGACCCGCCCCCCCAACACACACACACCTTTCCCACTCACCAAGCTGGGGGATTTGCTGCCACATAAAATTAGCAAATTGACTTTACTCATGCCTCGTGTCCAAAAAATTCAAGTATCTTCTTGTATGCATAGATACTTTTACAGGGTGGATTAAAGCCTTCCCTACTGGAACAGAAAAGGCTGCTGCTATTATTTCTTGTCTGTTAAATAATATCAATCCCCATTTGGCCTGCCTACTTCTATGCAATCAGACAATGGCCCTGCTTTCATTAGCCAAATCACCCAAGCAGTTTCTCAGGCGCTTAGCTTTGAATGGAATCTCCATGACCCTTACCTCCCTCAGTCATCAGGAAAAGTGGGAAAAGCTAACGGCCTCCTAAAAACACATCTTACCAAACTCATCCTTCAACTAAAGAGGGACTGGGTATCCCTTCTACCTATTGCTCTTCTCCAAATTCATGCCACTCTCCAGGAACCCACGGATACAGCCCCTTTGAACTCTTATATGGCCACACTCTTCTGCTTAGGCCTAAGCTAGCGTCCTCCCAGACACTAGCCGTCTTACAATCTATCTTCTAATTCTCCAACGAACGAGGCAGGAAATTCTTCAAGCTACTAACCTCCTCTTACCCACTCGAGATATCCAGCCTTATGATGACACCTTAGCTGGACAATCAGTGCTGGTCAAGGATCTAAACTCTCCAGTTCTACAGCCTCAGTGGAAGGGTCCCTACCTGGTTGTCCACAGTACCCCAATAAGTCTTGTCTACAAAACCCTTCCTACTGGGTTCATCAGTCCAGGATTAAACTGTGCCCATCAGACGACCAGCCTAGCCCATCCATCTCCTCTTGGAAGTCACAAGTACTCTCTCCTACTTCTCTTAAGCTAACTCAAATTCCTGAAGAGTAGACACAAATCACACATGAGTAGTTTATATTCTAACACTGACAGGAATCCTTCTCTTAACTTTGCTATTTGCAGCAGGACTCTACACAGTCAACCCTAAAGCTTGGTATACACCTCACAAGCTATTTCTGTTGCTTTCTGTCTAACCATACTTCTGATCGCCCTTCTTGTCGACATTTAAATGCCCTATGCCTGCTTGCCTTGCCAGTTTACTGTTTTCCTCCAGACCACTTTAGCTAGTATCTTGTGGTTCTATCCACAAAATTCTACCCTCAACTCCTACCCTGAGTGGATAAATGACCTTGTGTGGCAAGGGACATTCCAATTCTTTCACCCTAATGAAGTCCTCCTCTTTACTTTTCTACTCACTCTTATCTTGGTCCCATTCTGGCATTAGCTACTTCTTCCTAATTACCCTCCAATCCTTACTCCCCTAAAGCCCTTCTTCCTTCTTTTATTTGGACCTTGCATTTTCCAATTGGTTTCTCAATTTCTGCAAACCGTATTCAGGCCATCGCTAATCACTCTATACAGCAAATGCTACTTTTAACAACCCCACAACATCACCCTGTCCCAGGACCTCTCAGCCACTTAAGACAAGATGCCTTGCCAACCCTCCCCGTTCACCGGCCTGTCTTATCCCCAGTCCTGTTTCATAGCCTTCACCCCTCTAGGATCAACCTGAAACACCCACCCACCCCTCAAGAATTCCAGGCAACACTGGGCTAAGTAAGGTCAAGATGCAGCATGACAACTCTCCAGAACCCGCATATAACCCTTTCAATCCAAGTCTTCCTGGACCACATCCTGTCCAATCTTGGCCCAAGGCTTCATCACCAGCCACCTTAAAGCTATTAAGCTTCAAGGACTTAACCAAACACTTAATAAACTACAAGAATCACAGACTTTTTTTTAGGTATCCTCGCAGCCTCCCGTCATGCTCAAAGAAGCCATGAGAAACATAGCCCCTACTCACTTCTCTAACTTTTTTCTTTATACAGATATAAAAAGATGAGAATGTCAGGCCTCCAAGTCCAAGCCTAGCCATTATAGCCTGGGTGAACTGGATGTACACGTCTGGATGGTCCCCAGAGTCCAGAAAGTCTGAAGTGCCACAAGTCACCAGGTGGTGGCAGAAAGAAGCAAAACAACTAGTTCCAACCTCAACTAATGGCTCTCCCCCTGCAACCATTGTTCTACTCATCCTCACAGAATTTCCCGCCTGGACATTGGGTTTCTCAGGGCCCCAACCCCTGTAACTACGTAATTTGCCTCACCCTCCCCTCTGCTTGCAACCAATAACCCCCCCAACCTTATGATAATGCCTGTTTGTAAGAGATGACTCCTACACTTGTGATTAAGCATCCTGTGACACGCTTCCCTTCCCCAAGATAGATTACTGATCTCTACCCTTGCGGTCATGCATCCCTTGATGCCCTTCCCCTCCCTAAAATACATTACCACCTTTAACTGACCACTTGCCCCAACCTATAAAACCAACTTTTTTTTTTTTTTTTTGAGACGGAGTTTCGCTGTTGCCCAGGCTGGAGTGCAATGGCGCGATCTTGGCTCACCGCAACCTCCGCCTCCCGGGCTCAGGCAATTCTCCTGCCTCAGCCTCCCAAGTAGCTGGGGTTACAGGCACACACCACCATGCCCAGCTGATTTTTTGTATTTTTAGTAGAGACGGGGTTTCACCATGTTGACCAGGATGGTCTCGATCTCTTGACCTTGTGATCCACCTGCCTCGGCCTCCCAAAGTGCTGGGATTACAGGCTTGAGCCACCGCGCCCGGCCTGGGTTGTTTCTAATCTCTGGGAAGTAAACGCATTGCCCAACGTATTGCTGACCACTTGCCCCAACCTATAAAACCAACTTTTTTTTTTTTTTTTTTTTTTGAGACGGAGTTTCGCTGTTGCCCAGGCTGGAGTGCAATGGCGCGATCTTGGCTCACCGCAACCTCCGCCTCCCGGGCTCAGGCAATTCTCCTGCCTCAGCCTCCTAAGTAGCTGGGATTACAGGCACGCGCCACCACGCCCAGCTAGTTTTTTGTATTTTTTTTTTAGTAGAGATGGGGTTTCACCATGTTGACCAGGATGGTCTCGATCTCTCGACCTCGTGATCCACCTGCCTCGGCCTCCCAAAGTGCTGGGATTACAGGCTTGAGCCACCGCGCCCGGCCTTAAAACCAACTCTTATCCAACTGCCCTCTGCTGACTCTCTTTTCGTACTCAACCCACCCTCACCTGGGTGAATAAACAGCCATGTTACTTACACAAAGCCTGGTGTGTATCTTTACTTGAGTGATGCGCCTAACAGTAGGTACCAATAAAACACCTTCCCTTCTAATTCTCATTATTTGCATTTTTAATTGACAAATAATAATTGCACATATTTATGAGGCCCTTCTACTTTCTTAGCCTAGATGACTATGTCAAAGAATAAAATGGTTTAATTTCATTTCCTTTTCCTATTCTTGGTAAGATGCTACTACTTAACCTAGAGCTCTAAACACTCACCTTATCCCTTATCCAACAGATTCCTTGCTTTCCCCATCACTCCTTTCTTTCCTCTACCACATATTTTTAGCTAGAGAGCTTCTTCCTCCCCTTGCCCTCTATCTACCTGTCACCTATGCTCCCTTCCATCCACTTTGTATCACCTGGCTTTTCCTAAATGTTGGTGCGTACACAGATGTACTGCTATATTCTTGGGTGTAATGTACAAGGCACAACTGTAAAACAATGGCATTGTTCTTCCAGAACACATGTAATTAAGTGCTGATGTCTTCCAGTACTCACCTTAAAGGTGACACAATTTTTAACTCACAATATATTTTATGAACTGAAGAAAACCTAAATACATACTCCATACTCTTATTCTTAAAATTTCTTCGAAGTCATAAGAATATATCAGCTTTATTAGTTAAGAAAATAATTTGATGACCACTTGCCAAGTGCTAAGCACAAGTCTTAGAATGCAACAACCCTATGAAACGAGGAGCCTTTTAAATTCAGTTGAACCACAAGAAATTGTCTTTCTGTAAGTGAAAATATGCACTGCTCACATTTTCAAAAACTAACCCCAAGGTCACACAGTAGTTAACTGCAAAGTCACAACCCAACACAATCTCTAACCATGACAGATTTTTAATCCATGTTCAAAATAGGAAAGACATGCCTCTACAGCAGTTTGTGAATGAAATAAATTAAGATGGAAAAAACTTTCCCAAAGAGCTTTTGGTTGATAACAAGTTCAACAGGCAGTAATTCTAGGCCAAGGTTCCAAATAAGTTGATGTAAAATCCTGTAAAATCGGAAATACTGGGTCTGTCTAGACACACACAAAAAAGAGAATAGTATTGTACTTGTCACTAGTCAGCTATTGACAAGTTATGTCATTTTGGTTACTAATCTGAGACCTAAGCCTCTTTTCCATAAAATGAAATTTGCTCTCGACCTTTATCTCAGTGATGGCATGGGTTTAAAATAACTTATGAGAAGCCAGAAGCGGTGGCTCACTTCTGTAATCTCAGCTCTTTGGGGGGCCAAGGCAGGTGGATCACTTGAGGTCAGGAGTTCTGTACCAGCCTGGCCAACATGGTGAAACCCAGTCTCTACTAAAAACACAAAAATTAGCTAGGCATGGTGGTGGGGGGCCTGTAATCCCAGTTAATTGGAACGCTAAGGCAGGAGAATCGCTTGAACCCTGCAGGCGGATGCTGCACTGAGCCGAGATTACACCACTAGCACTCCAGCCTGGGCTACAAAGTGAGACTCTATCTCAAAAAAAATTAATAATTACGAACATCAGCAGCATGTTTGAAACAAATGCAAAAGGAACATAAGACCTTATTCTTGGATGTTTCCAGTGAGATAGAGGGACAAATTCCATTCAAACTGTCATTATTTGAATAGACTAATATTCAATTCCAATGTAGACCCCATGCCAGGCTGCTCCTAGGAGTGACCCCAGGGGCTTCCTGGGGAGAAGTGCTTAACTACTGTGACTTCCACCAAAGAGTCTCAGTCTCATCTTTACATCAGTATTTAAGAAAACATCAAAAGGGTAAACTTTTCCTCCACCTCCCTCTTCAGTCCAGCCCCATGCACTGTGTATATGCACATAATGATACCAAAACAGTTCAATGAAACTCCTTAAAATTTTCAGCTGTCTGCCCTGGGGCAGTTCTGTGAAAAAAAAAAAAAAAAAAAAAAAAAAAAAAAAAAATTCACCTGTCAAGTTTTGATAGCTGGCTACGAGACCCATAAGGGTAAGAGCAATTTTAACTTTTCCTAGGGAGTAAGCTGGGAGCATAGAAGGCCGAAGGGTACTCTTAGTCGAGATACAAAAATTACAGCTCACTCCTTCACTTAGTCTACTGACTGTGAAGTTCAATTTTCCTCAAGAGTATTCTATGGCAGACTTCAACCACCAGGTGGCACAATTTTAGAAAATAAATCAATCAGCGGGCGCTATATTAACTCTAGTATAAAGAAAATGGGTAAGCATTCTAATAACGCACTTCATCAAATCTATAATCACGGGGGAAAACCGTGTATCTTAATGCCAGTTGGCTTTTCTTTCGAAAGACTTTCCTGTTGTGCGACTGGACAGGAAATTTACACTACAGTCGTAATTTCTAACGTTATTTCAAAAGCAAAAAACAAGGCCATAAAAGCCTGTTGTTCAGAGTCTGAAAAATCTGTTCTCCAGAAAAAAACTATCCACAGAGAGCTGGCCTGTAATCCCAGCTGCTCAGGAGGTTGAGGCACGAGAATCACTTGAACCCAGGAGGTGGAGGTTGCAGTGGGCCGAGATCACGCCACTGCACTCCAGCCTGGGCAACACAGCAAAACTCCATCTCAAAATAAAATAAATTAAAATATAAAAAATAACAAACATATATTTTAAAGCCTACATTTCGGCCCTAGTATCAGTTAAATAATTATTTTTCAACTTTTCAAACTATGAGCCGTACCGCAGAAGAGGTAGCAGACGGTCAGAGACTGCCTCCCTTACCCACTTCGAGTTAGCGCAAAGGGACCAATTCTCAAGCGATGCCACTGAGAAAGGGACTGGCGCTGGCAATGTAGACCCCGTGCCAGGCTGCCCCTGGGAGTGACCCCAGGGGCGGCCTGGGGAGGAGGATTTAACTACTCTGACTTCCACCAAGGAGTTTGAGTGAATGCGCCCTCGCAGCTTTCCCTGAACAAACATTACCAAAGGGCCCAGCACTCTGCTCCGTGAATTTCAGAGGAAAATATCGTCCGAACATCTCAAGGAACGTAGAGGCTCGTGAGGCAGCATTCTTGCAAAAGCACGTGGTAAACACCCAAACGATGTCTGCTGAATGTTGAATTCATGAGTCTCAGAAACTGACAACTAGTTCAAGCCTCTACGCAGTAGGAAAAGGATGAAAAATAAACTCATTTTAAATCAACTCAACAAGTGCAAAAGCCACGATTGAGAAGAGAGGAGACATAAGAGGCATCACAAGGTAATTCCTTTGTCCTCAAAAACTTCCCCGCCTTTAAGGTTTTAAATGAAGACTTCCAAAACTAATTTACTTAAGACTCTACATAAAACCCGCGATCTTTAAACCCAAGAGAAGAAAGATCAATGTCTTGCTTTCATGAAAAAAAAAAAAAAAAAAAAAAAAGGACTGAAGGGGAAACAAGAGTGAAGGGTACTGACGGGGCTCTTAGGGTTCTCCCATCACAGAGCCAACTTTCATCGCAGCTGAAACGTGTTTGAACGGCTCCCGTTTTCTACCCGCAAATTCTCAACTGCTATTTAAACAACAACAGTTTACTGAGCGCTCATGCTGTCAAACTCTGTTGAGGGCTCCGTTCCTCAAAGCCGAGTGATGGGCTGTGCCCGTTTGACAGGCGAAGCAGCCTCGGCTCCGGGAGGGGAGGAGCGCGCCCAAGGTCGGCCAGTGAGCGGCAGGCGGATTGGAACCCCGAACGACACCCAGGGCCTGTCTCGGCCACCGGCGTCTCCCCCAGAGGGCGCCCAGCCACTCCACCCGCAGCCTCCCCAGCGCAGGAGCCCGGCTGTGGGCCTGAGGGCGCCGGGTCTCCCCGGTCCTAACTCCCCGGGCCGGCGGGAGGCAGGAAGGGGCTCGGTAGGGCGCGCCGTCCGGGGACCTGAGGAGGGACAACGGACCGTGCTCGGAACCGCCCGGACTCCCGAGACTCACCGGACTCGCGGCCACACCGGCAGGGCCGAAGCGGAAGTCACCGATGAACACGCCCGACCCGAACGCAGGCTACCAGGGAGTCGAGGACTGGACCGCTCTCCAAGCGGCGAACGCCGGGGACGCTCTACACCGCTGTCCTGGCTCCCCACCCCCGCCGCCCGCGGCCCTCAAGGCGCCTGCGCCGCCCGGCCTGGACAAGCCCATTTCTGTGGGCCCTGGGGGGAAGCACAGCGAGTCCACTGAGGCACGGCGCACCCTGCCGAGGGTCTAAGCCACAAGCCGAGCACACAAGCCGGGCTCAAGGAGCCTAAGTGCAAGTCCGCTACTGGTGCACGACTGTACACTTCTAAGAAGAGCGGAGTGGGGGCTCCGCAAGCTTCGCTTCAGTCGCTCCCCCGTGCAGTTCCCTGTGCCCAACACGCTGCCCGAAGCTCGAGCTCCGGTGGGCGGGGCTTGGAGGCAGCGGGAACTGCAATTGGTAGCTTTGAAGGCGCGGCGGGCGGGAACGGCAGCGGAGGAGTGAGACGGCAGGAGATGTGGGTCGGTAAGAGAGCCGCGGGCGGCCGTGGATCGGGTCCCGGAGGGTGCCAGGGCGTTGAGGAAGCCAGATCCCAGGCCTCGGGGGCGGCTTTCTGAGGCTTGCCGCACGTTGTGAGGCGCAGGATTGGCGCCGGGTCTCGGGCTCGGGGCGGGGAACTGCGGTAGGGGCCGCAGTGAAAGGGGGCGGTGACGCTGGGCCGGCCGTGGCGTCACCTCGCCCGCGGTGGGGCGGGGCTGAGCCTTCCGTCGGCGTGTGTCTGCGTCAGAGACCGGCCGCGTGGTCATGTGGCCCGGAACTCCGCGTTCTCAGCCTGGGGTTGTTGCCTGGCCCAGGGTTGGGGTTTTGCTTTCCTGTCACCTCGGCTTCCGTCGTTTTTCGGCTTTGTAGCCTCTTGCGTGGCTCCTCGCGCTGCCTGCTTAAAAGGGGTCTGTTGGATCATGCGTTCCACAAATCTTGAGCATCTACTTATGCCAGGCACTAAAGCGCTGAGAAGTACAAAGAAAGTTTAAAAATGGGGCCTGGCGCGGTAGTTCACGCCTGTAATCCCGTCACTTTGGGAGGGCGAGGCAGGCCGATCACCTTAGAGGACGGGAGTTCGAGACCAGCCTGGCCAGTATGGTGAAACCCCGTCTCCACTAAAACTACAATAATTAGCCGGGCGTGGTAGTAGGTGCCCGTAATCCCAACTGCTTGGGAGGCTGAGGCAGGAAAATTGCTTGTACTAGGGAGGCGGGGGTTTCAGTGAGCCGAGATTACACCACTGCACTCCAGCCTGGGCGACAGAGTGAGACTCTGGCAAAAAAAAAAAAAAAAAAAAAAAAAAAAGCTGGGCGCAGTGGCTCACGCCTATAATCCCATAATCCCAGCACTTTGGAAGGCCGAGGCAGGTGGATCACGAGGTCAAGAGATCGAGCCCATCCTCGTCAACATGGTGAAACCCCGTCTCTACTAAAAAAAATACAAAAATACAAAAATTAGCTGGGCATTGTGGCGCAGGCCTGTAGTCCCAGCTACTCGGGAGGCTGAGGCAAGAGAATTGCTTGAACCCAGGAGGTGGAGGTTGCAGTGAGCCGAGATCGCGCCATTGCACTCCAGCCTGGGTAACAGAGCAAAACTCCGTCTCAAAAAAAATAATAATAATAATTTTAAAAATGGTGAGTGGGGTAAGCGTTTACTGAAGGGATTTCCAGCTTCATTGGTGAGACTGAGTACGCTCCAAATTTCTTTAGACAGGCGTTCTGCAAACTTTACCCAGAATTATCTGATGTTCTCTTTAAAAGATGCGAAATCTCCAGCCCTCCATATCCCGTCCTCACGGTTTAACTTGATAGGGCCCAGCAATCTTCATTTTAACAGCCTTGCATGTGTGTGTGTGTTTTTGTTGTTGTTGTTTGAGATGAAGTCTCACTCTCGCCCATGCTGGAGGGCAGTGGCGCTATCCCGGCTCACTACAATCTCCTCCCGGATTCAAGCAATTCTCCTGCCTCAGTCTCCCGAGTAGCTGGGACTGCAGATGTGTGCCACGACGCCCAGCTAATTTTTGTATTTTTAGTAGAGACGGGATTTCACCATGTTGGCCAGGATGGTCTGGAGTGCCTGACCTCAAGTGATACACAGCGCCTGGCCCCTCGCCTATGTTCCTAATGGGAGAAGCTTTGACTTGATGTTTCACTTACTGCTGAATCCCAGTCAGCCCAGGTTGTCTCCTCAGGCATTCATTCCACAAGTATTTATCAAGGACGCATTAGACTGTGCTTGGGCTGACTAGACATAATTGACTATAGTGACGCAGTTCTGGATTCTAGGAGCATAGCTGTAAATAAAAACACCATCCTGCGCTAGAGCTCAACTTTAGAAACAAGAAAATAAAAAAGATAACTTCAGATAGTTCTGTAAAGGCAATTAGTAGAGGATAGCCTGGTACAGTGGCTCACGCCTGTAATCCCAGCACTATTGGAGGCCAAGACAGGAGAACCACTTGAGACCAGGAGTTCAAGAACAGCCTGGCTAACATGGCGAAACCGCATCTTTACTAAAAGTAGCTGCGCATTGTGGTGCAGACCTGTAATCCCAGCTACTCCAGAGGCTGAGGCAGAAGAATCATTTGAACCTAGGAGGCAGAGGCTGCAGGAGGCTGCAGTGAGCAGTACACTCTAGCCAGGGTTACAGAGCAAGACTCTGTCTTAAAAAAAAAAAGGCCGGGTACGGTGGCTGACCCATGAGTTCCCTCTGAAAAGGGTATCCAGAATCTGACCTCTTCCCCTGCCTCGCTAACCTCCAGCTTCTGCTCTCGCCTCCTTAGACTACGTCAGTACAGTAGCCAGATTGATCCTGGTAGAAAAGCTAAACAAGAGCATGTCCAGCCCATGCTCAGCACCTTGCAGAGTAAAACAAGCAGTGATCCCCTGAGTGGCTTTCAGGGCCCTCCACGATCCCTCATCTCACCTCCTCTATGCCTCCTTCCTCTCCCTGCTGTCCCCTCACTGGAGCCACCCCTGTCCCTTTTCCTTGAAGGCCCCAAGCAGGCTCTTGCCTCAGGACTTTTGCCCATGGTGTTCCTTCTGCCTAGAAAGCTCGTCCACACATGGCTGCTTGTCCTGCAAGGATTGTCCCAAAGTCGTATTCTCTCCAGCACCTCCACCCTCAACTCAGCCTGCTTAACATGATTCCATTTTCTCCTGCACTCTTCACTTTTGTGGTTTCCATGTTGTTTCTCTCTCTCCTTCACTAGAATGGACACGATATACTGGAACAGATAATTGTTTTTTTGGCCAAAGACATAATCTATTCCCAGTGCCTAGAAAAGTGCCTGGCATGCATAAGTAAGGCGTTACATGAATCAGTGAATGAATGAATGATTTATAGATCATCACCATCAAAAGATCAAAATACTCTAGCCAAGAAATGAGAGACAGCACCAATTTTTAAACTCTAAAGCATTTAAATATACAATTGAAGGAGAAAATAAATGCTCACGCTGAAACACTGCAGAATGGCTGGAAAAGGATAAATCAACATTTAGGTGTTTGACCTACACATCAAAATCCCAGTTAAATATGATGCTAATGGCTGGGTGCGGTGGCTCATGCCTATAATCCAAGCACTTTGGCAGGTTGAGGGTGGGTGGATTGCTTGAGTCTGAGAGTTCAAGACCAACCTGGGCAATGTAGTGAGACCCTATCTCTCTTTTTCATGTGTTGTGTATGTGTAAATAAAGATAGACAAGTTTTGTATTTGGTTAATACTTTGCTGTGCTACTTTTGCTTCATTAAAGTGCCAAAGGGATGGATGAGACTGTTGCTGAGTTCATCAAGAGGACCATCTTGAAAATCCGCATGAATGAACTGCTAACAATCCTAAAAGCCTGGGACTTTTTGCCTGAAAATCAACTGCAGACTATAAATTTCCGGCAGAGAAAGGAATCTTTAGTTCAGCACTTGGTTCGGCTGTGTGAGGTAACTGTGTTAAAAATGATGAGTCTTGAACAAAATGCTACCCCTTTGGGTTTTTCTTTCTTCTGTTCCTTACTGCAAAAGGAATGTAAGGTAGCTGCTAAACTACTAGCGAAGGGATGAGGGCTACATACAACTGCAGTGGAAAATAAACTAATTTTTAATTGACCTTTTCATCTTAAAAGAATGCTAACAGCCGGGCCCGGTGGCTCACGGCTGTAATCCCAGCACTTTGGGAGGTTGAGGCAGTGGATCATGAGGTCAAGAGATCAAGACCATCCTGGCCAACACAGTGAAACCTTGTCTCTACTAAAAATACAAAAATTAGCTGGGTGTGGTGGTACATGCCTGTAGTCCTAGCCACTAGGAGGGCTGAGGCAGGAGAATCACTTGGACCTGGGAAGCAGAGGTTGCAGTGAGCCGAGATCACACCACTGCATTCCAGCCTAGCAACAGAGCGAGACTCCATTTCAAAAAAAAAAAACAGAAAAAGAATGCTTACAAATCAATAAGAAAGAATAAGTGAATACCATAGGAGAAAAAAACACTCAGTACAAATTTAAATAATGAGCAGTAATTTTTACAGTATTTTTCTAAACCTATCTAATTATCAAGTATCAAAAGACAACAGCCAGATTTGTTGACAAAGTTGCAGAGAAAGGAATCCTTTCATGTGTATTTATCTGCTTAATTGCTTTTTGTTTTAAAATGTTTTCAGACTATCAGAAAAGTTGCACATATAGTTCAAATAATTTTCTTATTCCAATATACTGGTTTCTCCTTCATTTAACTTGTTTATTTTATTTACTTATTTTTGAGACAGAGTCTTGCTCTGTTACCCAGGCTGGAGTGCAGTGGCACAGTCGGCTCACTGCAACCTCTGCCTCCCACATTCAAGCGATTCTCCTGCCTCAGCCTCCTGCGTAGCTGGGACTGCTGGCATGCACCACTATATCGGGCTAATTTTTGTATTTTCAGTAGAGATAAGGTTTTGCCATGTTGACCAGGTTGATCTCCAACTCCTGACCTCAAGTGATCCGCTTGCCTTGGCCTTCCAAAGTGCTGGGATTACCAGTATGAGCCACCGCACCCAACTTCCTTTACTTTTAAATAAATACACTTTTTGACCTAGCAATTCTATTTATGGAAATTCATAGTAAGAAAATAGTAAAAAATAAGGAAGTATATGTAAATAATATAATTGATAAGTATTTATAGAAATTAAGATGCATTGTAGCATTGTTTTAAAACCAAAACAGATCCACATAAACACATGTATACTAATGTTCACAGCAACATTATTCATAGAAACCACAAACTGGAGACAACCCAAATGTCCATCATCAGGTAAACAGATGAACAGATTGTGATGCATCCATACAGTGGATACACTCAGCAATAAAAAGGAGTGAAGTATTCATAGATGCCAACATATGGATGATATCAAAATAACTGTGCTAAGTAAAAGCCAGACCAAAAAAACAAGTACATACTTAACGTTAACATTCACACAAACCTCTAGAAAATGCAAACAAATCTATAATGACAGAAAGCACATCAGTGTTTGCCTCAGGACTAACAGTTGGGAGGTAGAGACACGGGGACAAAGAAGAGTGAGGGGGGTGGTGACAAGAAAGAGACACAAGACTGGGCCCAATGGCCTCTGCCTGGAATCCCAGCACTTTGGAATGCCAAGGCAGGCAGATCATTTGGGGTTAGGAGAACAGCCTGGCCAACATGAAAACTCCACTTCTACTAAAACTACAAAAATTAGATGGGCGTGGTGGTGCACACCTGTAATCCCAACTACTCAGGAGGCTGCGGCAGGAGAGTCACTTGAACCTGGGAGACAAAGGTTGCAGTGGGCGAAGATTGCACCTTTGCACTCCTGGGCAGCAATGAGACTGTGCCTCAAAAAAAAAAAAATAGACAGGAGAACATTTGGGAGGCAGTGCTGTTGGATCTTGTCACTGTCTTGGTTGTGGTAATGGTTTTGTGTGTATATTCATAAGTCATAACTCAGCAAATTGTATACTTTAATAATATATATAGTTTAATGGATGATAATTATAGTTCAATAAAGTTCATTTTAAAAAAAAAAAATCCAGAAATTAAAAGTGATAAATGAGGAATAAATTGTGAGCGAAGATTTTGAATGCCTGGACTGAGACATGAATCAGAAAGAATGTCCACTGGTTAACAGGAGAACAGAGGGGAGACAGGTTGTCAGTGAAGTACTGAGAACGTGCTAGTAGTCTGTTCTAACCAATCCTAAAATGTGTATTAAAGGGATACAAACAAACCTATCACCACAGTTAGGCTAATTAATATGTTTTCTTTTTTAGGAAAAGCATGCAAGTCTCAATGATGCTGCCCTGTTAGACATCATTTGTAAGTTTTAGTGATTTGTATTTACACTTAACCAATCAGTTTCATCAGAGGCAATTTTATTTCTTTCTATGTGAGACAGAGTCTCCCTCTGTCGCCCAGGCTGGAGTGTAGTGACACCATCTCAGCTCACTACAACCTCTGCTCCTGGATTCAAGTGATCTTCCAACCTTCTCCCTCTGTCACCCAGGCTGGAGTGTAGTGACACGATCTCAACTCACTGCAACCTCTGCTCCTGGATTCAAGTGATCTTCCAACGTCAGCCTCCCAAGTGGCTGGGACTATAGGCTTGTACCACCATGCGTGGCTAATTTTTTCTATTTTTTGCCATGTTTTGCCATGTTGCCCAGGCTGTCTCCAGCTCCTGGGTTCAAGTGGTCATCCTGCCTCTGCCTCCCACAGTGCTGGGATTACAGGTGTGAACCGCTGTACCTGATCCAGAAACAGTTTTGTACATAAGGCCTCAGGTTCTAGAGTCGAGGAGACCTTGTTTCAAATCCCAGCTGTGTCACTTGGCTACATGTTCTTTGCCAAGTTACAACACCTTTCTAAGCCTCAGACTTCAAGCAGAGATAATAGTACAGTATGTACTTCACAGGATTCTTGTTAGCATTAAATGAGATAATGCCTGAGAAGCTGTTAGTGTGGTAACTGGCACATCATAAGCACAAAGTAAATGCTTGTTAGGCTTTGTATTACTCAGGTTGCCAACTTACAATAGCTCAACTTAACATTTTTCAACTAGTATGAAAGCAGCATGCCAGTAGGAAAGCAGCAGGGATTCAACAGAAACCATGCTTCGAGTTCCCATATGACCATTCTTTTCTCACTTTCAGTACAGTATTTAATAAGTTACATTAGGTATTCAACACTTTATGATATAAGCCTTTATGTTGGGTGATTTTGCCCAACTGTAGGCTACTGTAAGTGCTCTGAGCACCTATAAGGTAGGCTAAGCTAGGATGTATGAAGGGTAGGTGAATTATATTCACCTCAAGGTGGATTTATCGGGCATAGCCCCATCATAAGTGAAGAAGAGTCTGTATTATTATTACAGCATTTGAAAATATCTTTCGGAAAATTTATTCCTATTACACTGCAGTTTCTCACCTTTCCTCCCTTCCTCTCATTGATTTTTGTCTAGCTTTGCTGTCTGTACTTTTTTAAGATGTCTGTTTTTATCATCAGGAGGCAACGTAGTATAGGGGCTGAGAACACAGGCCTTGGGGCCAGATTTCTTGGGTTCATTTCATGGCTCCATTATTGCCTCCCTGTGAGCTCTGGAAAAAGCTGGTTAACATCTCTGTGCCATGCCAACATGTCTGGTTTTATCATTTGACCAAACTGTATAATAGTGATAATATCACATAAGGTTATGGTGAGGATTAAATAAGATGTTAAATACTTAGAATAGAACCTGGTATCTACTAATTGTGATCATTATGTATTAGCTGTTTTCTGTAAGTGTAATGAAAATTATCTTTATTAATACCTTGCTCCAACTATGCCATCGCTGAATTCAGGGCATCGGCATCGTTCATCAAACATAAACTGAAGCCTGGTATGATGGTGTGCAACACTTGGGAGGCTGAGGCAGGAGGATCGCTTGACCCTGCTAGTTCAAAGTCCAGTTAACATAGTGAAACCCTGTCTTTTAGAAAAACAAAATAAATACTGAGTGCTTGCTTTATGCTACACAGTTAAGTTTAGACCTGGGACTACAACAGTAAACAGGTCCCTCACTTCCATGAATGTCTAGTTGGGAAGACAGGTAGTGTATAAATGAACATCTAAATACATAATGTAGCCAGGCACGGTAGCTCACGCCTGTAATCCCAGCACTTTGGGAGGCCGAGGTGAGTGGATCACCTGAGGTCAGGAGTTCGAGACCAGCCTCGCCAACATGGTGAAACCCCATCTCTACTAAAAGTACAAAAAATTAGCAGGGCATTGTGGCAGGCATCTGCAATCCTAGCTACTCGAGATACTGAGGCAGGAGAATTGCTTGAACCCAGGAGGCAGAGGTTGCAATGGGCTGAACTCGCACTATTGCACTCCAACCTGGGCAACAAGAGTGAAACTCAATCTCAAAAATATAATAAGTACACACACACACACACACACACACACACATATAAATATATATATACGTAATATGACATCAGGTAATGGTGCGTCCTCCGATGGGAACTGGGAACTAACACGGGACGTTTGGGGTGGGGTGATGAGGGTGGGGGCTACTCTGAGTAGAGAGCAGAATGAGGTGGGGAATGGGATGTGTAAGGAGCTAGGAGAAGAGGCTTCAGACAGAGGAACAGGTGACTCAAATGTGGGTCCTGTGGGGCACAGCATTCCCTCTTGTGCAAGATTAATGTGGCATTCTGTGGGGCAGGCTTATGTGGAAATAGAATAAATGGGCTAACATAGAATAAATACCAAAACTCAACTGTGTCATCTTAATGGGCTGGATTGGATAATGATTTGCTTTATTCGTATGAAGTAAATTTAATCCATATAAAGTTTATGTTTTGAATATAAATCTGTATAACCCCATTTGTGAATTACTGTTATTTTCCCCAGTTTTATATTATAAAAATATCAATAAGCATATTACTTCAAAGTTCTATGATATGCTAGTAGTAAACCTTTTTTCTCTCTCTCAGATACTCAATTTCATCAACACCAGAAAATCTGGGATGTTTTTCAGATGAGTAAAGAACCAGGTAATATTTTCTGTTTATAATTGAATGTTTGTATTTGATATTTTGGCTTGGACCCAGGAGGCAGAGGTGAGCTGAGATCCACTGTACTCTAGCCTGGGTGACAAAGTGAGACACCATCTCAAAAAAAAAAAAAAAAAAAAAAAATAGCAGTATGTTCCTCATTTCTTTCAAAATTAGGTGATTATTTATTACACCTTTATGGAAAATGAGAAGCATATTTCTTGGTGCCATGTCAGAAGTACTAGCAGCATTTGTGTGATTTGATCATTATTGCTCTAGAATTATACTAAATGCTTAGTTTCAGGGTTCTTTGTAAATGTATTTACTGAAGACATTGTAGCTGTCTTGATTTTTCTTTATTGTGTTTCACTTTGGCAGGTGAAGATGTTGACCTTTTTGATATGAAACAATTCAAAAATTCATTTAAGAAAATTCTTCAGAGAGCATTAAAGAATGTAAGAATAAAAATCATCTTTTACATAAAATTCAATGTAATGATGTCTGTGCACTTAAAATTTGCTACTTAGTTTTTTTTGGTAAGAAATTCAGTTAGAGGCCGGGCGCGGTGGCTCAAGCCTGTAATCCCAGCACTTTGGGAGGCCGAGGCGGGTGGATCACGAGGTCGAAAGATTGAAACCATCCTGCTCAACATGGTGAAACCCCGTCTCTACTAAAAATACAAAAAAACTAGCTGGGCGTGGTGGCGCGTGCCTGTAATCCCAGCTACTTAGGAGGCTGAGGCAGGAGAATTGCCTGAGCCCAGGAGGCGGAGGTTGCGGTGAGCCGAGATCGCGCCATTGCACTCCAGCCTGGGTAACAAGAGCGAATCTCCTTCTCAAAAAAAAAAAAAAAAAAAAGAAATTCAGTTAGTAATAGTTCATACTGTTCTACTCCATATCAAAGACACACTGTAAATATTATAAAATCTTCCCTTTCCTCTCACCTGTCCATTCAGGGGGTGATACTTCCTTTTCAGGCAGAACTCAATCCAATAGAGCTCTCTGCAGTGATGGAACTGCTCTTTATTGTCACTGCTCAGTTCAGCCACATGTGGCTGCTGAGCACTTGAAATGTGGCTAGTGTGACTGAGCAGCTGAATTTTTAATCTCTCTTTTTTTTTTTTTTTTTTTTTTTAGACAGAGTCTTAGTCACCCAGGCTGGAGTGCAGTGGCGAGATCTCGGCTCACTGCAACCTCTGCCTCCTGAGTTCAAGAAATTCTTCTGGCTTAGCCTCCTGTAGCTGGGACTACAGGTGTGCACCAGTAGGCCCAGCTACCTTTTGTATTTCCAGTAGAGACAGAGTTTCTCCATGTTGACCAGGCTAGTCTTGAACTCCTAACCTCAGGTGATCTGCCTACCTCAGCCTCCCAAAATGCTGGAACTAGAGGCGTGAGCTACCGTACCCGGCCTGAATTTTTAATCTTATTTAACTTTAATGATTTTACATTAAGTAGCCACATGGAGCTAGTAGTTCCAGTAATGGTCAGTACAAATCTGAAGCACCCTTGATTTCACAGATGTTTTTGCTTTTGTAATGTGAAACAAAGAAGCTATTCAGAATAAGATGCCCTTGCATTCAAGCTAGTAGAGGCCTACAGCACGTGACTGGGGCCAAGCTCTGTGCTGCTCACCCAAGAAAGTCACACAGCTCTGCGCCACCATACCCTGGACTGGGGAGACTTCCTTGTCTCCTGGACTGAGGGAATTCAGAAAAGGAGCTAAATAAAGGGAGCAGAATTTGCTAGTGCCACCATAACAACCCACTTTTCCTAGAACAAGATCTCAGAGGGAGGAAATAGAGACGTGGGCGAGCCAAGTGCATTTCACTCAAGTTCCTCATTTCCAGGCTCAGAGCTTTAAAGGGAAGCTGAATTAGAGGGGAGCTGAGAATCTAGGAACCGGCTATTAAATTCCAGACTAACTGGCAACCATATGTAGCAGTTTAGAAGGGCCTGTATTTTATCAATGAAATGGATACAGGGTAGTACTTCCTCTGGTCTCGCCATATAACATTCCCACAGGAGTTTTTACCTTCTGAGCTAAATGCATAAGAGCATTAGGAATAGTATATTTTTAAGCCCATTATTACACAGAAATCTTATGTTTCTTTTTTCCTTTTTTTTTTTTTTTTTTTAAATGAGACATGGTCTCACTCTGTTGCCCAGGCTGGAATGCACTGACATGATCTTGGCTCATGATAGCCTCGACCTTGCAGGCTCAAGCCATCTTCCCACCTCAGCCTCTCAAGTAGCTGGGACTATAGGCACATGCTACCGTGCCTGGCTTTTTTTTTTTTTTTTTTTTTTTGGTAGAGATGGAGTTTCACTACATTGGTCAGGTTGTTCTCAAACTCTTGGGCTCAAGCAATTCTCCGACCTCAGCCTCCCAAAGTGCTGGGATTACAGGCATGAGTCATAACACCTGACTTAATTACATAGAAATCTTACTCTTAAACTTGATAGTGGATGCTAGATCTGTGCTAGATGCTGAAAAGGCTTCATTATAAAACAATCTCATTTATAAGGCTGCCTTACCTCATAAACTCTTACAGCTGGAAGAGCAGTTTTCAGGACAAGCCCAAGAAATTATTTTTCTCTGCAAAAAAAACTTTTTTAAAAAAATTAGCCAGGCATGATGGCATGTGCCTGTGGTCCCAGCTACTAAGGAGGCTGAGATGGGAGGATGGCTCGAGCCCAGGAAGTGGAGGCTGCAGTGAGTGAGCTAGGATCATGCCACAGCCCTCCAGCCAGAGCAACAGAGTAAGACCCAGTCTCGAAAAAAAGAAATGAAAAAGATTTTTTTTTTTAATCGCAAAATGTTTTCCCAAAAATACCCAAAATACTCCTGAAAAGGAGAAAAGACTGCCAGGTCTCAACCTGCATGCAAGATTATAGGGACATCGCCGGGCGCGGTGGCTCAAGCCTATAATCCCAGCACTTTTGGGAGGCCGAGGCGGGTGGATCACAAGGTCAAGAGATCGAGACCATCCTGGTCAACATGGTGAAACCCCGTCTCTACTAAAAATACAAAAAATTAGCTGGGCATGGTGGCACATGCCTGTAATCCCAGTTACTCTGGAGGCTGAGGCAGGAGAATTGCCTGAACCCAGGAGGCGGAGGTGGCAGTGAGCCGAGATCATGCCATTGCACTCCAGCCTGGGTAACAAGAGCGAAACTCCGTCTCAAAAAAAAAAAAAAATTATAGGGACATCATCACTTACCCCTAAAAATCACCTGGAATTGGTGCCACAGTGAGATTTTAATTAGGAAACTTAATCCTTTTTTTTTTTTTTTTTTTTTTTTTTTTTTAATGAGGTGACAGTCAGCTTCAGAGAAACTGAGGAGAATGCAGTCTGGATTCGAATTGCCTGGGGAACACAGTACACAAAGCCAAACCAGTACAAACCCACCTATGTGGTATACTACTCCCAGACTCCGTACGCCTTCACGTCCTCCTCCAGGCTGAGGTGCAATGCACCACTTCTGGGTCAGGTATGGAAGAAATTGTCACAAGCTGTAATATTTTATTATCCTTATCGCAAAGTTCTATAAAGATTTTAACTGCTCAATAAGTATTTGATACAGAATACCAGGTGAGGTGTAGTGGCGTGTACCTGTGGTCCCAGCTATTTGGGAGGCTGAAGTGGGAGGATTGCTTGTCCCAGGATTCCAAGGCTGCAGTGAGCTGTGATCACAAGACAAAGCAACATATCACCTCAAAAAAAAAAAGATAAAGAATACCACATTTAATTCTTGTTCTCTTAAAATAAGAAACAGAGAGTTGTTATCTGCAGATGGGAACACAGCATAAGGTATTAGTTTGGGGCTATACTTTATTGTTTTTTGATCTAGAAATAATGCATGCTTAATATAAAAAAATGCAACCAATATAGAAGTCTCTAAAGATAAAAAGGCTTCAAAGCTTCATACCCCTATTCCCTGTTCCATACATTCAAAATAACTACCGTCAGAGTTTGCTATTTCCTTTGACAGGATGTTTATTAGAAAAGCCAAGGCAGCGGGTGCGGTGGCTCAAGCCTGTAATCCCAGCACTTTGGGAGGTGGGTGGATCACGAGGTCAAGAGATCAAGACCATCCTGGTCAACATGGTGAAACCTCGTCTCTACTAAAAATACAAAACATTAGCTGGGCATGGTGGCGCGTGCCTGTAATCCCAGCTACTCAGGAGGCTGAGGCAGGAGAATTGCCTGAACCCAGGAGGCGGAGGTTGCGGTGAGCCGAGATCGCGCCATTGCACTCCAGCCTGGGTAACGAGCGAAACTCTGTCTCAAAAAAAAAAAAAAAAATTGAATATGTATATATTTGCCAGGCGCGGTGGCTCAAGCCTGTAATCCCAGCACTTTGGGAGGCCGAGGCGGGTGGATCACGAGATCAAGAGATCGAGACCATCCTGGTCAACATGGTGAAACCCCGTCTCTACTAAAAGTGCAAAAAATTAGCTGGGCATGGTGGCACATGCCTGTAATCCCAGCTACTCAGGAGGCTGAGGCAGGAGAATTGCCTGAGCCCAGGAGGTTGCGGTGAGCCGAGATCACGCCATTGCACTCCAGCCTGGGTAACAAGGGTGAAACTCCGTCTCAAAAAAAAAAAAAAAAGAAAAGCCAGGGCAGGCCGGGTTTGGTGGTTCATGCCTGTAATCCCAGCACTTTGGGAGGCCAAGGCAGGTGGATCACCTGAGGTCAGGAGCTCAAGACCAGACTGGCCAGCATGGTGAAACCCCATCTCTATTAAAAATACAAAAAAATTAGCTGAGATGGTGGCGGGCGCATGTAATCCCAGCTACTTGGGAAGCTGAGGCAGGAAAATCACTTGAACCTGGGAGGTGGTGATTGCAGTGAGCCAAGATTGTGCCATTGCACTCCATCCTGGGCAACAAGAAAGAAACTCAAAAAAAGAAATTCAACAGAACATTTCCACATGGTTACAAATGAATATACCTCATTGCTTTTTCATAACTGTATAATTTGCCTATTGATGAACATCATTTTCATTTGGAACCATTTCTCCCACATTCCATACACAAGGAGACTGCTTTAACCTAAGATGTAGCCTCTGTTCAGAGTCTGCTTCTCTTTATGGTTCTGCCTTTAGTATCACAAGCTTCTTAGGATCTTTCCCCAAAGTAAGTTCTCCCTAAATTGGCGTGGCAATTGCTGCTGCCACTATTAGCATTCACAACCGCAGTGGCACCTTCAATTGGTTCCAGAGCTGCCACATCAGCTGGTTGTAGTGAGTAGCTTCGCCATCCTGGCTGCATCACCTCCTGTCACTACACACAGCAGAGCTGGGTACAGAGCTGAGTGGAGCCGCTGTGTGGACTCCAGTGTTGTGACCAGGCGAGCGCCAGGATCCCTGTGACTGTACTTGCTTGTCATTTAAGTTTTTTGGTGGTTTATCGAAATGGCAAAGACTGCTACTCAATTCTATTTCCTTTTAACACTTCTTTACATTTGGGCTCTCCTCCTCCATGACACATAGTAGTCTTTCATTCAGTTACACCTAGGTAGTTTAAACATTACCTTACCACAGGTAGTTTAAACATTACCCTAAAGGCTAGTGTTCTATTTTTTTTTTTTTTTTTTTTTTTTTTGAGACAGAGTCTCGCCCTGTCACCCCGGGTACAGTGGGACATGATCTTTGCTCACTGCACTCTCCACCTCCGAGGTTTAATCGATTTTCCTGCCTCAGCCTCCCGAGTAGCTGGGACTACAGGCACTCACCACCATGCCTGGCTAATGTATTTTTGTATTTTTAGTGGAGATGGAGTTTCACCTTATTGTCCAGGCTGGTCTTGAACTCCTCACCTCAAGTGATACACCCACCTCGGCCTGCCAGAGCTCTGGGATTACAGACATGAGCCACCACTCGGACTAATGTTCATTTCTATTGCACATCTTAAGGCAAACTTGTCTCTATTCTCTAGATCCAAGTAAACATCTTGACCTATCATAGTAATTCTGTTTCAGTCTTCTTTTTCCTTGACAGGAAACTTTTTTAAGCTGTATTCAATACACACTTTTTTCTTCAGTATTTGCCATAAAGCATACATATCTGCATTTCTGAATGGCAGTATCATTATAGTATTAGATGACTCATATTCAAAAACAGTAACATTTTGAGTATTTATTTTTTATTCCTAAGTCTGAACTTGATTTATTATAACTCCTAACTTTAAACAGGGTCACTTTTCTTAAAAAATGATTTAAAAAACTGCATTTATGAGAATCTTAATAGCATTAACCATGCTGTTTTTGAAATTAGCAACAGGCTTTCAGATTTTTTTCTAGATTTCTTTTTTTTACACTTAAGGGGAAACTATTCACTAATTGCAGTTCCTAATATTTTACTTTGACAAATATTACAAACACAGAGACAGTAATCCTAATAAAAGTCTTGCACATTTTCATTTCAAGGCACTGACAGTTGCTAGCAAACACCATCAGATTGTGAAAATGGACCTGAGAAGTAGATATCTGGAGTCTCTCAAGGCTATTGTTTTTAAACAGTATAATCAGGTGAGCCAATCTGTGACTCTCTTTAAAGGTAAATCTTTATTTTCTCTTTCATACCAGAGTTAGAAGCTAGTGGGAAAAGTCGCTACTGGGAAAATCTACCTCTTGACAAGAGGAGATCACTTCAGATATTACTGAAATGAAGAAAGCTTGCTATTAGTGAACATGAAAGGAAAATAAAAATTCCTCAGTCATCTCTTTATAATTATATTGTGTTTTATACCACTCATTAGTCATTAGAGTCTATGTTATAGATCTCAGCCTCCAAATCAGCTAATCTAGAATCTGTTTTTTCTTTAGAGTAAATTTACATTGTCTCTTGAAGCTAAATACATTATTCTATCAAACAACAGAAAAGTGTGATTAGTTTTTTGTCCCATCAGTCTAGCAGGTTATATAGGCACTGGAATTAAAGAGAAAAGTGTGCTTTTTTTAAGTCCCAAAATTCATTTGTTAAAATTATTGGAACGTAATGTTCCCTCTAATGACAAGTACAGATCTGTCCTTACAATGCAGGGGTATTTTTTCAAACTAAGCATGACAAATGTCTGCATATGTGTCGAGACTCCTGTGTTGGATTGTTAATGCGCTCTGTATATCTTTGAGCCATTAGAGATGTTATAGTTATGCATTTTGATCTGTTCTAAGCAGAAAGAAGTGATGCTCTCTGCAAGTAGTCCCTCTTTAAGGAAAAACTAGCATTAAGAAGTTTTGCCAGCCAGGCACGGTGGCTCACGCTTGTATTCCCAGCACTTTGGGAGGCTGAGGCGGGCAGATCACCTGAGGTCAGGAGTTCGAGATCAGCCTGACCAACACGGAGAAAGCCATCTCTACTAAAAATACAAAATTATCTGGGCATGATGGTGGATGCCTGTAATCCCAGCTATTTGGGAGGCTGAATCAGGAGAATCACTTGCACCCAGGAGGCGGAGGTGGCAGTGACCCAAGATTATGCCATTGCACTCCAGCCTGGGCAACAAGAGCAAAACTCCATCTTAAAAAAAAAAAAAGTTATATCATGAGGCCAGGCACAGTGGTTCAGTCCTGTAATCCAGCACTTTAGGAGGCCAAGGTTGGAGGATTGCTTCAGCTCAGGATTTCGAGACCAGTCTGGGCAACGTAGGGAGAACCCATCTCTACAAAATAAAAAATAATTTTTTTTTTAAGTTAAATCATAATTTTCTTCTCTAGCCATCCCCTCCTACCTACTACCTTCCACCAAATTGATATAAACTCTTCTGCTGTCATATGACAGTAGTGGTCAGGCACAGTGGCTCATGCCTGTACCCCTAGCTCTTTGGGTGAATTCCTTGAGCCCAGGACTTCAAGACCAGCTTGGGCAATATGGCAAAACCCCATCTCTACCAAAAATACAATAAATAGCCAGGTGTAGTGGCATGTGCCTGTAATCCCAGCTACCTGGGAGGGTTAGGTAAGAGGATCGCCATAGCCCAGGGAGATTGAGGCTACAGTGAGCCGTGATTACACTACTGCACTCCAGCCTGGGCAACAGAATGAGATATTGTCTCAAAAACAAAAAAATGACAATAGCATTCTTAGGAAAATCCACATTGTCAAGCACTGAACTATAAAAACAGTGGCTTCAGTGGGCGAACGTAGGAGAAGGGATTCAGGAGATTCAGACTTATGGTAGGAAGGTTATGTTTCCAAAAGCAATCTCAGTAAGTGTTTTAGGGTTGTGAAGATTCAGCACTGACGATGATGAAATACCACAGTGCAAATGCTTCTGCTGATTCCTTGGGCTTTACACTTGCCAGATCCATTTCTTTTTCTTTTCTTTTCTTTTTTTTTTTGAGACGGCGTTTTGTTCTTGTTGCCCAAGCTGGAGTGCAATGGCGTGATCTTGGCTCACCGCAACCTCTGCCTCCCAGGTTCAAGTGATTCTCCTGCCTCACCCCCCCAAGTAGTTGGAACTACAGGTGTGTGCCACCACACCCAGCTAATTTTTTGTGTTTTTAGTAGAGACGGGGTTTCACCGTGTTTGCCAGGATGGTCTCGATCTCCTGACGTGATCCACCCGCTTTGGCCTCCCAAAGTGCTGGGATTACAGGTGTGAGCCACCACGCCCGGCTCACCAGATCCGTTTCTGTAATAAAAAAGCACAGCTCCTCAAACGGAACAGTGAGCTGCAGTCCCAGCAGCCTCCTTATCAGTGTCCTGTTCAACTCAGCCAGGATATGGCCTCGGAACTTTTTGTTGAAAAAAAAAAAAAAAAAATTTGGCATACTTTAATATTCTAAAACCAATTAATATATATACTTCAAGATGTCAAAATTAGTAAAACATTCACTTTTTTTTTTTCCTAGACCTTTGAAACTCACAACTCTACGACACCTCTACAGGAAAGAAACCTTGGACTAGATATAAATAGTATGTGTATTTTAATATAAAACTGAATTTTGGAAATGCATCATTCCCTTATAGATTTCTTTCACTTGGTAAACCGTGTATACTGGGATCCTAATTCAACACTATGTATTTTCAGAAAAATTGAAAATTAAGTATCTGTTGAAGGAGGAAAGCTAATCTACCATAGGACTCCATTAGAATTTACTGGAGTAACAATAAACAACAAAATAATAATGACAAAAACAAAAATTAGCTAATAGTTGTTGAGCATTTCTTGTGTGCCAGGCACCACACAAGATGTTTATATATATTCTTTCCTTAATCTTCACAGTAGTCCTGTGAATAAGTACTATTCAGCCGGGCGCGGTGGCTCAAGCCTGTAATCCCAGCACTTTGGGAGGCTGAGGCGGGTGGATCACGAGGTCGAGAGATCGAGACCATCCTGGTCAACATGGTGAAACCCCGTCTCTACTAAAAATATAAAAAACTAGCTGGGTGTGGTGGCGCGTGCCTGTAATCCCAGCTACTCAGGAGGCTGAGGCAGGAGAATTGCCTGAACCCAGGAGGCGGAGGTTGCGGTGAGCTGAGTTCGCGCCATTGCACTCCAATCTGGGTAACAAGAGCGAAACTCCGTCTCAAAAAAAATAAAAAAAATAAAAAATAAAAAAAAAAAAAATAAGTACTATTCATTGGTTTGGTGACTCTCTAGGCAAAGTCACACAGCTAAGGAGTGGAAGAGCCAGCTATGAAATCCAGGTGTGTCTGGGTCTGGAGCCCATGCTTTAATGCACTGCATAAACTTCTAGAACAATCAGAATCTAAGTATATTGCTACTCAAAGATGACTGAAGTCTCTCACTAGAAAACCCAAGCGAACAGAGTACAGAACTACTAATTTATATTAAACAGAGTATGGAACTACTAATTTCTCTCACTAGAAATCCCAAGCAAACAGAGTACAGAACTACTAATTTATATTACTTTAGTAAATTCCCAAAAATGGTGGGGTAAAATATAAATTCATTAAAAAATGCAAACTTTCCTCTTAAGAAAGATTTGGCAATGAAACAAAACAGTGCCACTGTTATAAACTAAACGCTTTTATGATTTGCCAATGTCATATGAACTGCTGTTGATCTCATTTTAGGTAAAGAAAGCAGGATATAAAATTGTGGGTATTTTATGATTCGAGTTTTAAATAATACTTAGATGAGGCCAGGAGCAATGGTATGCATCTGTGGTTTCAGCTACTTGGGAAGCTGAGGTGGGAAGATTGCTTGAGCCCAGGAGATCCGGTCCAGACTGGGCAACATAGTGAGACCCCGTCTCTTAAAAAATATATATATATACACATATAGGCACTGTGGCTCACACCTGCAATCCCAACACTTCAGGAGGCCAAGGTGGGCAGATCACTTGAGGTCAGGCGTTTGAGACCAGCCTGGCCAACGTGGTAAAACCCCATCTTTACTAAAAATACGAAATTAGCCGGGCATGGTTGTGCACTCCTGTAATCCCAGCTACTTAGGAGTCTGAGGCATGAGAATCGCTTGAACATGGGAGGTGGAGGTTGTAGTGAGCTGAGATTGCGCTACTGCATCCCAGCCTAGAAGACAGAGCAAGACTCCATCTCCAAACAACATACACACACACACACACACACACACACATACACACACACACACACACACACATCTTTATTTTTATTCACTGTAAAAAGAGCTAGGCAAAAATACACTAAAATGCTAACAGTGCTTATTTCTGGGTGGTGGAATTACACGATTTTTATTTTTTTATTTTTTCTCTTATCAACCCTTACTTTCCAACTTCCCTACAATAAGAAATTATTACAACCAAAAGAAGCAGCAGTAAATATTATTTTAAAATTATACAAACAATTTGAAGGGTTAGGAATGAAAGGAGGATAATTTAAGGATGAAATATATTCCTAACGGCTGTTTTATCTGAAATCTTCCACCTATAGTGGATTCAAGGATCATTCATGAAAACATAGCAGAAAAAGAGAGAGTCCAACAAATAACTCAAAAAACATTTGGAGATTATCCTCAACCACAACTAGAATTTGCACAATATAAGGTAAGACATAGTAATAAATATTAACTATTGAATATTAAGACATCAACATTAAGCCGGGCGCAGTGGCTCAAGCCTGTAATCCCAGCACTTTTGGAGGCCGAGGTGGGTGGATCACGAGGTCAAGAAATCGAGACTATCCTGGTCAACATGGTGAAACCCCATCTCTACTAAAAATACAAAACATTAGCTGGGCATGGTGGCGTGTGCCTGTAATCCCAGCTACTCAGGAGGTTGAGGCAGGAGAATTGCCTGAACCCAGGAGGCGGAGGCTGTGGTGAGCCGAGATCACGTCATTGCACTCCAGCCTGGGTAACAAGAGTGAAACTCTGTCTCAAAAAAAAAAAGACATCAACATTGTTTAAAAAGAACAAAAACCTTAAGTGAAAAACAAATCTAAGAAACTATTCCTCTTTCATGTATCACTTTAATTTCATGTAATAAATTTATGAATTAAATAGACCTCTATTGTATTTATAAGTTCTTCTGTTAGCACAGGAGATCTTTATAAATTATTAATTTGAGCCGGGTGTGGTAGCTCATGCCTGTAATTTCAGCACTTTGGGAGGCCAAGGCGGGTGGATCACCTAAGGTCAGGAGTTTGACACCAGCGTGGTCAACATGGTGAAACCCTGTCTCTACTAAAAATGTTAAAAAAAAAAACAGCTGGGCACAGTGGCTCACGCCTGTAATCCTAGCACTTTGGGAGGCTGAGACGGGTGGATCACAAGGTCAGGAGATACAGACCATACTGGCTAACACAGTGAAATTCCGTCTCTACTAAAAATACAAAATATTAGCTGGGTGTTGTGGCATGCACCTGTTGTCCCACTACTCGGGAGGCTGAGGTAGGAGACTTGCTTGAACCAGGGAGGCAGAGGTTGCAGTAAGCCAAGATCGCGCTGCTGCACTCCAGCTTAGGTGACAGAGTGAGACTCCATCTCAAAAAGAAAAAATTAGCCAGATGCAGGGTGCATGCCTGTAATCCCAACTATTCAGGAGGCTGAGGCAGAAGAATCACTTGAACCCAGCAGGTGGAGGTTACAGTAAGCCAAGATTGTGCCACTGCACTTCAGCCTGGCAGACAGAGCGAGACTCCATTTTAAAAAAAAAGGAAATTATAAATTTGCCTTCTAGTTTCATCTTAACATATTAATGCAGTTATGCATAACTGGCTGTAATCTGTATATCTGAGGGGGAAAAAATGTAGATTATACCATTCTAGCCCATCCACACCCAGAACAGTACTTGGCACATAATAGGTGCTCATAAATACTTGCTGAATAAAATAATGAATCAGTAAGTCATTACATAGCCCAGCTGGCATCACATGGAGAAAAGCCAGTAACCTAGGCAGTACCACAAATGTGGCTCGTTCCAGAAGTGTGCCTTCCAGACATGGGCTGCTGCCAGGAAGGCCAGGGCAGGGGGCTACAGGTGTTGAACGCAAACCCACTGCCACCATTAGGAGAACTGGAGGTTTATATTGTGATCACTCTAATTTCACTCCATGCTCATACTCAAAACACTTTTCTGCCCCCAAGCCCTCCAGTAGATTTTTTTCCTCTTTAGCCTTTCTACAGCTACAGGCCACACTTTAAATCCGCCTTTGATCTGCTCACTTAAGCCCAAAGCCTGTTTGATTTTATGTATTTTTAGTGGGAGAAATGGATTGACACTTTTCAAGTTGGGTCCCTTAATGGCAGGCTTTAAACTAGTTCCTTCAAACAGTTTATAATCTAGGATAGTGGTTCTCAAAGTATAGTCCCTGGCTTAATAGTGTCAGCATCCCTTGGGAGCGGGTAGGAAATGCCAATTCTTGGCCCCACCCTAGTCCTACTAAACTGGGGCAGGTGGGACCCTCACAAGCCCTCTAAGCTGATTCTGCACACGCAAACATGAGAACCACTGGTCTAGGATGCAGAAAATAGGATTTGAACTTTTTTTTTTTTTTTTTTTGAAAGACGGAGTTTTGCTCTTACTGCCCAGGCTGGAGTACAATGGTGCGATCTCGGCTCACCACAACCTCCAGGTTCAAGCAATTCTCCTGCTTCAGCCTCATGATTATAGTAGCTGGGATTACAGGCATGCACCACCACACCTAGCTGATTTTGTATTTTAATAGAGACAGGGTTTTTCCCTGTTGGTCAGGCTGTTCTTGAACTGCCGACCTCAGGTGATCCGCCCGAATTAGCCTCCCATAGTGCTGGGATTACAGGCCTGAGTCACCGCACCTGGCCACAAGCTGATCATTATTTCCCCTGGGTGATGTACTCATGAAACGCTTTACTTTTGTATATGTTTAAAATCTTCTATAATTAGAAGTTAAAAAGAAATGTCAGCTGAGTGCAGTGGCTCACACCCGTAATCGCAGCACTTTGGGAGGCTGAGGCAAGAGGATTCCTTGAACCCAGGAGATTGAGACCAGCCTGGGTAACATGGCGAATCCCTGTCTCTACAGAAATTCAGAACTACAGGGCGTGGTGACATGTGGCTGTAGTCCCAGCTGCTTTTGCTGAGGCGGGAGGATGGCTTGAGCCAAGGAGGTTGAGGCTGCAGGGAACCATGTTAGCACCACTCCAGCTTGGGCAACGAAGTGAGACTCTGTCTCAAAAAAGAAAGAAATCTCATTATGACTCAAAAAAAAAAAAAAAAAAAAAAAAAAAAAAAAAAAAAAAACTGGTATATTTACATTAAAATTACAGATTGGAGAAGATAACATGAATTTACCATTAAGAATCCAAATTGTGGCCGGGCGCGGTGGCTCAAGCCTGTAATCCCAGCACTTTGGGAGGCCGAGGCAGGTGGATCACAAGGTCAAGAGATCGAGACCATCCTGGTCAACATGGTGAAACCCCGTCTCTACTAAAAATACAAAAAATTAGCTGGGCATGGTGGTACGTGCCTGTAATCCCAGCTACTCAGGAGGCTGAGGCAGGAGAATTGCCTGAACCCAGGAGGCGGAGATTGCGGTGAGCCGAGATCACGCCATTGCACTCCAGCCTGGGTAACAAGAGCGAAACTCCGTCTCAAAAAAAAAAATCCAAATTGTAAAGGGCACCTGAGGGCGGAACTGACAGGTAACGTCTCCCATGTGGCAGGCACTGTGCATGCTGGCATTTTGCCTTGGATGTTGTTTGATATACCAGTTGCCCTCTATGTTTTTTTTTTTTTTTCTTTTTTTTTCTGAGATGGAGTCTCACTTTGTTGCCCAGGCTGGAGTACAGTGGCACCATCTTGCCTTACTGCAGACTCTGCCTCTTGGGTTCAAGCAGTTACCTGGGATTACAGGTACACACTACCATGCCCAGGTAATATTTGTATTTTTTATACAGATGGAGTTTCACCATGTTAGCCAGGCTGGTCTCAAACTCCTGACCTGAAGTGATACACCCGCCTTGGCCTCCCCAAAGTGCTGGGATTACAGGCGTGAGCCACCATGCCCTGCCTGCCCTCTATGTTTGCAGTTAGCAAATGAAATGGTCCCCACCCCTGTTAATTCCTATATTTCTTAATGGCAAGAACTAATAAAATGTATCATTCTGATTTCACTGTATTTCACCATTTATACAATACATTTAATCGTCACTTGTAAATATGTTTGTTGACAGCTTGAAACAAAATTCAAAAGTGATTTAAATGGGAGTATCTTGGCTGAGAGGGAAGAACCCCTCCGATGCCTAATAAAGTTCTCTAGCCCACATCTTCTGGAAGCATTGAAATCCTTAGCACCAGCTGGTGAGTGGTCAGCTTACTTTATAAGCTAGAGAAGTTAACAACATGCCTCCATTCTGTCCTCATAATCTGCTAATTACTTCTGAGCTCTCCCGTCACCCAGTCTGCTACCCCGTAATGCTGTATCGTGCATCTTCCGCTTATGTACTTAATTGGGGGGGAGGGCCACCTCCATGATCCACCCTCTAATCTCGGCCATTTTTAAACTGACTCCAATCCATCCTTCTGTGACAACTTTTAATTTTCTTTTTTCCTTTGTTTTTAAATTTAAATTTCAGGTATTGCAGATGCACCTCTTTCTCCACTGCTCACTTGCATACCCAACAAGAGAATGAATTATTTTAAAATTAGAGATAAATAAGACGTGTGTGGTTTCATAAACACTGCTCCTCCTTCGTGACATTGCACGTGCACTTCCGTTAATGGCTGGCTGTATAGCTTCTGTCTGTAGACTTGTATTTTAGAGAATCCTTGTTACTGAATTTTTAGAAATGCTCACATAATTGTTGGGACTGACTCATTCCTCCACGATATGCATCCTGTCTCGCATACCCTGCTAACAGTTGCGGCCTTTGAGATGACAGGACATACGTATATGTGGCCCCACACTTGACCTAGAGTGCTTGAATGCTCTGAAATCAGGCATTTGGCACAGTGCTGGAGACTTTGGGACTTGTGTTCTTTTTCCCACTGCTGTCTCTTCTTGATTCTGGGGAGGTCTGATTCCAGCTGCTGGTTTCCAGGGATTGATTCTTAAGCCTTAGATCCACAGAAAGAAGCAAAATGAAACTATATTCAAAACTTTTTAGAAGAACCATAAAATTGGTCCATTCAAAGGACAGAGTTGAGTCCATTGTGCTATTGTTGCAAGAGCTTGCATATTTGGTGAGTCAGTTATATAAAATAATATTCTTATTGTAAATATGATACTTTTCATAATTATTTTATCATGTATATAACATTCCAACTGACAAATATTATACTGATTTATGAATAAAGATATAAAAATGCTGTCACATCAGTTACTGTTGATGAAAGTCTTTCAGTGATCATCACTAAATACCATGTTTTTTTAAAAATGTTTTCTAATTTTTTGTTTATTTATTTTTTGAGAGAGAGTCTCGCTCTGTCACCCAAGCTGGAGTGCAGTGGCATGATCACGGCTCACTGCAGACTTGCCCTCCCAAGCTCAAGTGATCCTCCCACCTTAGTCTCCCAAATAACTGGGATTACAGACATGCTCCACCATGCCCAGCTAATTTTTTTTTTTTTTTTGACAGAATCTCTTTCTGTCACCCAGGCTGGAGTGCAATGGCATGATCTCCACCTCCACCTCCCAGGTTCAAGCGATTCTCTTGCCTCAGCCTCTGAGTAGCTGGGATCATAGGCATGCACTACCATGCCTAGCTAATTTTTGTATTTCTAGTAGAGAAACAGGGTATCACTGTGTCGCCCAGGCTGCACTCAAACTCCTGGGCTCAAGCGATCCTCTAACCGCAGCCTCCTGAGTAGCTGGGACTATACGTATAAGCCACTGTGCTCAGCATTTTGATTATTTTAAACCTTTGATATTTGACAGGCTCACCAAAATCAAAATTCTATCTTGAGACGGAGTCTCACTCTGTCGCTCAGGCTGGAGTGCAGTGGTACAATCTCGGCTTATGCAACTTCCACTTCCCGGGTTTAAGCGATTCTCCTCCCTCAGCCTCCCAAGTAGCCAGGATGACAGGTGCTCACCACTACGCCGAGCTAATTTTTGTTTGTTTATTTCATTTTATTTGAGACAGAGTCTTGTTCTATTGCCCACGTTGGAGTGCAACAGCATGATCTCGGCTCACTGCAACCTCTGCCTCCCAGGTTCAAGCAATTCTCCTGCCCTAGCCTCCTGAGTAGCTGGGATTACAGGCACACGCCACCACACCCAGCTAATTTTTGTATTTTTAGTAGAGACAGGGTTTCACCATGTTGGCCAGGCTAGTCTCGAACTCCTGACCTTGTGATCTGCCCACATTGGCACCCCAAAGTGCTGGGATTACAGGTGTGAGCCACCACACCTGGCTAAAATTCTATTCTATTTAACTTGATTTTTCTCTTCATGGCCAGCTCACTCTTTGGTTTGTCAAACTTTGACGGAAATTTCAGACTAGGGAATATTGAGGCACAGAAAATGATGGATGGTACTTGGGCATGCTGGGTGCTTTTGAAAATGGAAAGGCCTAAGAAATAAGCCTCAGAGTCAAGGTCCCTCTAACTTTGTCTTATTCTTGCCTCAACCAAGAGCAGAGAGGAACTCCCTCTGGAATTTCCTTGTCTAAGAAAGCTTCTTACCAAAAGAAAAACAAATGCCCTCTATTCTTTCCTTCAAATCTCATTGTCTATCAAAGAAATGAAGACTGAAGAATACAGCCACACATGGATGGACTTTTTCATAAGGCCTGCCCTTCAGGCTTATTCAGATTCCAAAGAGAATCATTTGTAAGTTAATTTCTGTCTCCCTGGTCCATTTATTCTCCTGATAATCATTTACTGCTCCTCAAAAGAACTGTATACGTTCCCTATCTCCTTACACCCCTGTGAAAAAGGGTATGTAAGCATCCGTACCCCACTGGGGGTTGGAGGATTTAATCACTCTGCGATTCCTCTCCTTCTTCGCTAGGCATATTAATAAAGCTTGCATGCCTTTTCTCCTATTAATCCATTTTGTATCAGTTGATTTTCAGTGCATTTTTTTAGCACTTTTTAGCAGGATCCAAAAGCTGCTCTGCTCTTCTGGAAGCCCCAGTCAAGGGACCCAGGACTTGAGCAGCTGGCAGAAGGGATTGTACCTTCTGTATGTCCCATTGTATCTATGTTAAAATCATGATGTCACAACATTTAGACATGGTTAATCAAATGTATGCCCCTCCTTATATACAGCTAACTGCTATAGACTAATGCAGTCCTCCTTGTTAAAATGGATCCCTTGTTACTCAAATTTGACCAATCTTGGAAGCACTGATGTGACTACCCACTTTGTGAGACATGACACTGTAGAAACAGGTGTTTCTAACTTTAAGGGAGAGATAACTAGTCTGTGGCCATCCAACAAGTGATTTATCAGCTCTGCTATCTTGGATCTTGATCAAAAGAGGGAAATGTGAAATGTGGTACACAAAATGCATCACTTTGGTTCAGAGCTCTAAAATGGAGTTGGGAAGCCATTCTCAGAAGGACTTGCCTGCACAATCTGCAACTTGGAAAACACAAAAACAAAAAATACGAACTTGCCGTGAAGCTTTGAACTGGGCCAAAATTGCAATAACCACTACATCCTGGAAAACTGAATTTCGCCAGTGTTACAACTCCTCAACAGCGACAACCAGTAAACTATGGATTCATGTACTAAGCCATTTATCTCCTCCAGTGATAATTCTTTCAAAACAACTCATGTAATAACCCTCTACTTTCTTTTAAAAACCTCTATTTCTCTCCCTCTTTTCAGAACCCAGTTTGGCTTCTAGGTGAATGTGTGTCTCCCAAATTGCAATTTCTTTTTTTTTTTTTTTTTTTTTTGAGACAGAGTTTCGCTCTTGTTACCCAGGCTGGAGTGCAGTGGTGCGATCTCGGCTCACCGCAACCTCCGCCTCCTGGGTTCAGGCAATTCTCCAGCCTCAGCCTCCTGAGTAGCTGGGATTACAGGCACGTGCCACCATGCCCAGCTAATTTTTTGTATTTTTAGTAGAGACGGGGTTTCACTATGTTGACCGGGATGGTCTTGATCTCTTGACCTCGTGATCCACCTGCCTCGGCCTCCCAAAGTGCTGGGATTACAGGCTTGAGCCACCGTGCCCGGCCCCAAATTGCAATTTCTAAGACCCCAATAAAAATCCCTTGTTTGGCCGGATGTGGTAGCTTGTGCCTATAATCCCAGCACTTTTGGTGGCTGAGGCAGGTGTATCCCTTAGGCTCAAGAGGTCAAAACCAGCCTGGCCAACATGGCAAAAGCCTGTCTCTTTTCTTTTTAAATTAAAAACAGTGCCTTCTCTCACTGCTTTGCAGTGTGGTCTTTCACCTCTTGGTTGACATAAGCAGTCAGTTCTACAGCAGATACCAGCTACTCGTGCTCCAGTTCAATCCAACACTAACTACCTGGAGATAGCATCAGACCCGCACAGATTAAGGGCTCAGTCTCACAAAGCTGCCACCCACTTCTGAGGCCAGCTACCAGCCCCAGGTTCTTTCACCTGCACTTCTGACTAACCAGTTATAAATTGCATTTCCCACAGCCCTTTGTTCATGTTCAATTAGTTTGCTAGAGCAGCTCACAGAACTCAGGAAATCACATTGGCTGACTTCTTATGAGGGATGTTACAAAGGATTCAGATGAAAAGATGCACAGGGCAAGGTTTATGGGACGGGACATGAAGCTTCCATGCATGCCCTCTCTGAGGGTGCCTCCCTCCAGGAAACTTCATGCATTCAGCTATCTGGGAGCTCTCCAAACCTAGCTCTTTTGGGATTTTATGGAACCTTCATTACACAGGAATGACTGATCAACTTAAGCTTCAGCCCCTGTCTCCTCCCCAGAGGTTGAGGGGGAGGACTGAAAGTCCCAAGCCTCTAATGCTGTCTCCCTCTTTGCAGTAACCAGTCTCATCCTAAAGCTACCTAGGGATCTCTAGTCATCAGCCAACTCATTAGCATACAAAAAGACACATCACTTTGCTGATTCCAGGGATTTTAGGAATTGCATGCCAGGACAAAGACCAAATAGACACTTCACGTTATCACAGTTAGGTTGCAAGGCAAAGGGACTTGGCAGTTGGAGAAATTATCCTGAGTGACTTGAATGGGCCCAGTGTCATCACAAGGGGCCTCAAGAATAGAAGAAGCGGAGCGGTCACTAGTGAAGAAATCAGAGTGATGTGATGTGACAAAGACTCAACTCACCTTTACTGATTCTGGAGATGGAGGAAGGGGCCACAAGCCAAGGAATGCAGGCAACCTCTAGAAGCTGGGAAAGGCAAGTAAAGATTCTCCCCTGGAGCCTCCAGAAGGAACACAGCCCTGCTGACACCTTGATCTTAGCCCAGCAGACTCATTTCTTTTGACCTCCAGAGCTGTAAGATAATAAATTTGTGTTAAGGCAGTAAGTTTGTGGTAATTTATTAATAGCAAGAGAAAATGAATATTGCTGCTAGTATGTAAAAGTTGGAAGTTTTCACAGAAAACTCTAGCCACACCAAAGATGAGCAGCAGCTGCCGCTTTTAATAAAGGATGTGTTTCACTGCAGTCCGCCCCCTCCCTTTTGTCTACCCCGTTCCCCTTATGCCCATTTACATGACCTATCCAGTCTAAGTATTTAAGTTTTAGAATCATGTACTGAACTACACTGTCTCCCAAACAGTAATCCTAATTTCAGCAGTTAAAATAGAGGCAAGCAAATCCACCCTCCCTAATGTGATTAACCCTATCCGTTTTAACAGTCCTTTCGTTTGTATAGTGTGGTCTAGGTTAAGTAACTTAATTTCTATAAGCCTAAATGTCTACACAAAGTGGGGTAATTTACAGTACGTACCCGCTACAGTCGTTTTGAAGACAAAATGACACAGCATGAAAAGTGCATCCCACCAGACCCACCTGGTACCCGGTAAGATCTAGGTAATTAACAATGGCGGAAATTAGGGTACTTCTGCCTCATCTGCCACTGAACATTTGGGTTGTTTCTAATCTCTGGGAAGTAAACGCATTGCCCAACGTATTGCTTTATCTTTTGTCTGACTGCTGCCTGAGGTTCCTAAAAAGAATGGTTAGATTAGAGGGGCGGGGCAATACCTTTTACCTGCTGGCAGATGAAATTTCGCCTCCTGGCGGCCTCACCTAACGTCCCCTCCCTCCGAGGCGCGCCCTCTGCAGCCGGCAGGGGGCGCCGCGGCCACCTGGGCCCGCCGGATGCTAATGAGCCTGCGGCTCCGCCTCCTGCCGGAAGTGGCTGCAGGGGGGCGGGGCCTGCGAGCTGGGTCCGGCGGCCGTGCGGGAGCCATGGCGGCCTCGGAGGCGGCGGCGGCGGGGTCCTCGGCTCTGACGTCGGGTACCCGGGCCGTCCCCGCGGCCAAAAGAGGAGCCGCCGCCGCCGCCTCGGGCCCGTGGGTGCCCCCGGGACCCCGACTGAGGGGCAGCCGGCCGCGACCCGCGGGGGCGACGCAGCAGTCCTCGGCCGCCGCGCTGCCGCCGGGGGAACTGATCCAGCCGTCGGTGAGCGAGCTGTCCCGGGCCGTGCGGACCAACATCCTGTGCACCGTGCGCGGGTGCGGCAAGATCCTGCCCAACAGCCCCGCGCTCAACATGCACCTGGTCAAGAGCCACCGCCTGCAGGTGAGCCCGACGCGGCCGGCGGCTCGGGCTGCGGGGCCTGGCTCCAACAAAGCGCCCAGCGCCGGCGCGCAAGCCCGACCTGTGGGGCACAAGCGCCCTGCGCGCCGCCGCTGCCCCGCCGGCCTCTGTCCGCCCCGGCTGCAGGTGTCTCTCGAACCCTCGCGGCGGGCCCTGCAGGCGCGGCCTCCGGCGGGGAGGAAGAGCCAGGAGCCCGGGGTCAGCCACTTGCGCCGGTTCCCTGGTTTGCTGGCCCCGAGTGTCGTGCCGGGCGCCGGCCCAGGCATTTTAGACGTTTTTACTCATGAGTTCTCATGGCATCTTGGCGGAGGACGCATGGTCTCCATTATATTAATGAGAAACAGATTATGCAACCTAGGTGATGCGGAGCTTTAAACCCGGGCCTCTGGTTGCGAAGCCCTGTGCTTGCCACCACACCCGCAATACCGCCCTTAGGTCCTGCCCAGTGGACTGTATGTGCCAAAATAACTAGAAGACAGGGTTTTGAATGTTCTCGTCACCAAGAGACAGTATGTTTGAGGTCAAGGACATGTTAAATACACTGACTTGATCACTATGCAATGTATATGTGCATTCATGCTGCACACTGCACCCCCTCAGTAGCAATAATTACTGTGTCGATTAAGAATAAAAAGATGTGGCCGGGCGCGGTGGCTCACCCCTGTAATCCCAGCACTCTGGGAGGCCGAGGTGGGTGGATCACGAGGTCGAGAGATCGAGACCATCCTGGTCAACATGGTGAAACCCCGTCTCTACTAAAAATACAAGAAATTAGCTGGGCATGGTGGCGCGTGCCTGTAATCCCAGCTACTCAGGAGGCTGAGGCAGGAGAATTGCCTGAACCCAGGAGGCGGAGGTTGCGGTGAGCCGAGATCGCGCCATTGCACTCCAGCCTGGGTAACAAGAGCGAAACTCCGTCTCAAAAAAAAAAAAAAAAAAGGAATAAAAAGATGTTTTAAAGCAGCCTTCGGTTTTGCTCTAAACACCATCAGTTTCATGGTGTTGGTAAGATCAGCTCAGGATTGAGACCTAAGGGAAATTGCCCCTGTAGCTCTTCTTTAAGAGGGGATGCAGAACACCATGACAACAGTCAGTTCAGTTCCTCCACGTTATGCAAAAAGGGGCGGTCATTTTCACAATTAGGACACATCTGTGACAAGCATATTAAAAATCCAGACGTCCAGCCCCACCCCGGACCTATTAAGTCATAATCTCTCAGTCATTACAATGGCAAGTTTCCTTCCACCACTCTAGGCCAGCGGTGACAGTATTCAAAAGCACGAGTCATTGAAAGCAGTTCTGTGAATATGTAGCTTTTGATGGTCGGGAGTCAATTTAGAGTACCCAGAGTATTGCATGTTCTGTCTGCCCATCAGGTGAATCCTCCTTGGAAAGTTCACTGTAGTCAGACTTCTGATAAGAATTTAACAGCAAAAACCCTGAAATTGTAGTCTCTAGTAGGACAGATGTGTCGCCCATGAAGGGTGATCCGCTTTTACCATCATCTAAACCGAGATGCAACAGCATTCTCAAAAGAAGATCAGGGAGCCAGTCAGGAAATGTACAAGAGGGATGCTGAGGAAGGCCCTGTAGGTGGGGCTGAATTGTTGTACCGAAAAGCTCTGGGTTTTTTTCAGTACACAAGTGTAACTCTGGGAATGGCTTTCAATCTGTTGTTTGGTTTTCATACTACATTTTAGATCCTTTTTGGTTGTTGTTTTTGTTTTCGAGACAGAGTCTTGCTCTGTCGCCCAGGCTGGAGTGCAATGGCACAATCCGGACTCACCGTAACCTCTGTCTCACAGGTTCAAGCAATTCTGCCTTAGCCTCCTGAGTAGCTGGGATTACAGGTGCTTGCCACCACACGCAGCTGATTTTGTGTTGCATTTTTAGTAGAGAAAGCGTTTCACCATGTTAGCCAGCCTGTTCTCCAACTTCTGACCTCAAGTGATCCACCTGCCTCTGCCTTTCAAAGTGCGGGGATTACAGGCGCGAGCCACCACACCTGGCCTAAACCCTTTTTTAATCATAACTTAGGTGGATTAATTATTTTTATAGTTTCTTTTTGTCCTTTCTGTGAAATTGCTGTTAGGAGCTCTAGCTCTTTAAAGACCCTGGTCAACATCTGTTGAACTGAAGACACCATTTACTTTTCAGGACTGGTTAGTATACAGTAGGTTTGTTTCTCATTCTGTTGGGATTTTTATTTTGTTTTGTTTGAGACAAACTTTCACTCTGTCATCCGGGCTGGAGAGCAGTGGCTCCATCTTGGATCACTGCAACCTCCACCTCCCAGGTTCAAGCTAGTCTCCTACCTCAGCCTCCCGAGTAGCTGGGATTACAGGTGCACACCACCACGCCCAGCTGATTTTTGTATTTTTAGTAGAGATGGGGTTTCACCATGTTGGCCAGGCTGGTCTTGAACTCCCGATCTCACATTATCCACCTGCCTCGCCTCCCAAAGTACTGGGATTATAGGCATGAGCCACTGTGCTGGGCCTCAAACATTATTATTGATACCTATTTTCAAAGTACTGGAAGGAGGAAAGGGTAAGGACAAGGAACAGGGAGGAAGCCCAGCTGGGAAGCTATCTTAGGTTTTAAGAGCTGTGTTGATGAGAGACTCCACCTGCTTTCTGCCCTGAGTATATCTCATTGGCAGGTTTTCTTACACTCAGTGGAAATTTCCACTGTCTTGGTTACAGTTGCTTGCATAATTTCTTTCATTATTTATATATTTTCTAGATTATATTTTCTTCCCCTCCCCACTAGTTGCTGTATAGTAATTATTTTGTTCTAATCTTTCTTCACGAAACACCCTACCCCCAACCAAATCTTCCCTTAACATAAATGGTGAGCAAGCCCTTCCGAGCGACAATGAGTGAGAATGAGGAACTGGATGGCAGGCTGTAGAGTATGTGCCATCTTCTGGTTTGATGTGGGTGCTTACGGTATATGGCCATATTCCATGTCCTGTAAGGAAATCCAGAAATCTAGCTCAGCCTTGTGTACGGTGGCATTGATGGAGAAATGAAAGCTGTGATGATTCAGGGGCAGGAAGAGTGGAAGTAAGAAGACACTTTTTTATTGCTAGAGATTATGTTGTTCCTGTGCACGAAAGCGGTGGAGGGGAGAGGCGGGCGCTTAAAGAACCTCTTATCAAGCAGCATTTATATTTGTAAAACATGGCTTGAAGGGCTTTGTGTCATTTTCAATCCAGAGGTTCGCTTTTAGTGATTTGCCAGAAATCTTTTAAAGAAAGGTTCCAAGTTGCTCGATAGACTATATTGTGCGAAGATTTCTAATTGTAAATTTAGAATAAGATGACAAAGCAAACGTTTCCTTCTTGGACGCTTTCTCAGAAGGCAGTCAGGTGGGTGCTAGAGTACTACAGTGACAGTTTCTCCTAGTTTTTGCTACAGTTCTTACAGTCCTTTCTTTTCACCCTCTACAGCTGTGTCCTTCCTTTTTCCTCTTGTATATTTTCTTTCTGTCTTGTTAACTGGATTGTTTCCTCTCATAGGTTCTTTTTCAAGGTCTTTAACTTAAAATCTTTCATAAACATGAAATATTTTTGTGTACATCTTTTTCAGTTATGCGCCCAAAAGACGCAAAAAGTCTAGTACATTTTATTCCTGAATGTACGTAGAACTTCAGAATAAAACCACCACTTTCTCAGTGCGTTTCCATTTTACTGTGCCAGCGCCATTTCTCATCTCCTCAGCCATCCTGCCCTTGAGCATACTCTCTAACAGAAATGGGAAGAAGACCCCAAAAGCAGCGGGTGTGGGTGGGAGCGGAACTGCTGTGCAGGGGAGAAATGGGGTGTTGGGTTCTCAGAAAGCAGGAGCATGATGGTGTCAGGTTGTTGCCATGACAATGAACCTGTTCACATCCACTTTGACTGTCTTTAGTGGTCTCTTCCCCAGGCGTGATAGTTTTTGGCCTAGATGGCCATTGAACAGATTCAGTATAATGCCGCCAGTTTTTACTGAACATTTATTCTGTTCAAAACATTCCCAAAGGCAATAGAAGATACAAATAAATCCCTGCCGATGAAAAGGTGTGGGAAATTAGAATGAGTTCTCTTAGGTGTAATGAGAGAAGAGAACGTAGTTTAAAGCTATGGATGAAGGGACTTGGATCCCAAGCTCAACAAGTTTGCACTTGAATAGTATTGGGGTGCTGCTGAAAACGTTTGAGCAAGATAATGACGTAACCGAAGCTATTCTTAGGAGAATCTGAAAAAGTATGAATGAAAAAGAGACTGAATGTCTAGACTTTAGATTAAGAGGCTAACGACAAATTCCACATAAATAGTCAGGAGGAGCTGAAGGGAGGGGCACTGAGAATGGAGAGGACAGGCGGTAGTAAAAGGCATTCAGCGATGAGAGCGCACGCTACCCCCGCGTGAGGGAGGTGGGGGGGATAATGACAGGATGACAGCATCACTGACCACGTGTTCCAAATGAGCAGGGATCTTGTTGTGATCCCAGTCGGTGGTTTCATGGAGCATTTGACAGCCTAGGATTATATAAGGGGGACATCTCCCTGGAATATAAATTGACTAAGAATAATTCAGTAACCGTCAAATGAATGCAGTATTTTAGAGTCTTGCTTAGTATTCTACCCGCATTTTATTTAATCTACTCAAACACACTCATGCACTTTTTCTCTTACTGATAACACTAGATGGAGAAACTCTAAGTTAATTCAAAGTATTTCACAGAATGTGCCCGTTTTCAATCATTCCTGTTTCCATTCCAGCCTACTGTGTTGGTTTTTGAAATAACTATTTAATATTCCTTTTGCAGGATGGTATAGTCAATCCAACAATAAGAAAAGATTTGAAAACTGTACCGAAATTCTACTGTTGTCCAATTGAAGGCTGCCCCAGAGGCCCTGACAGACCATTTTCTCAGTTTTCTCTCGTAAAACAGGTATTGTATACTTCCCTGAGGATGAGATGCAGATGCTATAAACCTATTGTGCATTCTGATTATTTAGCAAACATAACTACAGAATCGAATAGAAAGCTGCGTGTAAGAGGAGCTGCCCACACGTCTCCCACTTGGTATAAACCTGAGTGTGCTGTCACACAAGTGGACGGAAATGCGGCATGGTCTGGAGGGAATATGTCTAGAAGTGGGTTCAGAGAGAGAGGAGACCAGTTCAGCAAAGAATGTGAAAATATGTGCTGTCAGATCTCCTGTGTGAGTCTGCATACCTCCAAGGGCAGAGCACACAGACACAAAGGAACTGTTCTCCCAGGGGAATGGGAACCTGCAGAATCCAGTAAAAGAAGAGTTTTGGAGGCCGCTATCTTAGGAGGGAGGGCCCCAGTGACTGGGACAAGAGGTGATTCAGAACCAGAAGAGATTGGCACCTGAAATGTTCCCCCGAGGGTCAGCTGGAGGGTGTCCTAGCATTGCACTTACAGATCAGAGTGTAAATGCTGGAGTCCGTAGACTGTTTCCAAAACAATCTGCTCACTTTTCACAAAGCAAAAGCAACAAGAGGCGGCAAATACAGAATACACTGCAGTGTGCCTGCTTTTAGATTCCTGACTTGGACTGCTATATTTTATATGTGATTTATATTAACAGGGTAAAATCATTGTTAACGTGGGTGCGATGATGGTTTTGGAAATGCTTTGATCAGTTGCTGTTTTTCATCTTAGTCCCTTCTGTGTCCTTGATAGCACTTTATGAAAATGCATGCTGAGAAGAAGCACAAATGTAGTAAGTGCAGCAATTCGTATGGTACAGAATGGGACTTGAAAAGACACGCAGAGGACTGTGGCAAGACCTTCCGGTGCACATGTGGCTGTCCCTACGCCAGTAGAACGGCACTGCAGTCTCACATCTACCGAACTGGCCACGAGATCCCTGCAGAACACAGGTGAAAGAAAGAGATGATGACACACAAGTCAGTAGCTCTGGGAAGCATTTCAGATGAAACATCGGGAGACCCAGTGGTGTGGGGAGAAAAAAGGAATCTTAGGAAACATGTGACGTGGAAGAAGGAAGCTTCTGAACATGGCAGCAGATCTTGCAAGTAACCCATGTCTGGGCCTGAAATCTTGACCCAATTGTTCCTCCTATTTTTTCCTGCTACCCTCCTTTGAGAGTCCCTTGTTATTTCCATTTGAAAATCTCAACTGCCAGAATTTTCTATTAGAGGGAACCAGACTGCCAAAGAGTCAGTTGTATCATGAAACTGTACTTCATTTGAAGTTCAAATTTACATTTGGTGTGGTAGCTTCCTGCCTTAGAAATGAGAAAACTTACCTTAAATTATTTTTTAAAAAAGAAAAAAATGGCCGGGCGCGGTGGCTCAAGCCTGTAATCCCAGCACTTTGGGAGGCCGAGGCGGGTGGATCACGAGGTCAAGAGATCGAGACCATCCTGGTCAACATGGTGAAACCCCGTCTCTACACAAAAAATTAGCTGGGCATGGTGGCGTGTGCCTGTAATCCCAGCTACTCAGGAGGCTGAGGCAGGAGAATTGCCTGAACCCAGGAGGCGGAGGTTGCGGTGAGCCGAGATCACGCCATTGCACTCCAGCCTGGGTAACAAGAGCGAAACTCCATCTCAAAAAAAAAAAAAAAAAAGAAAAAAATGCGAAAACTTGCATTAAGTAAGTCTTTTAGCTTCTGTTGGCTTAAGGAGCTGAGTTGAGTTCTAGTACTTAGAGCTTAACCAAGAAAAACGTATGCTTCCTCCTTCCCTGTGTGTGTGTTTCTGAACATCCACGTGCCATAAGAGGTCCAATTCCCAGAGTTACAAAAGAAGGGATTTATCTTGTCTAGGTTGAATATGACCGCTACCATAAATGTGGGAAATGACATTTGTAAGTGAAGATACAGTGTCATGGTCAAAGAAAGCTGTATTTTAAGGTTTCTTCTTTGCTCTGTCATTGTTTTCAGGGATCCGCCTAGTAAAAAAAGGAAAATGGAAAACTGCTTGCAAAACCAGAAGGTATCCAATAAGACCATTGAATCATCGAACAACCAGCCGGTCCCTAGACCAGACACGCAAGAACTAGAAGCTTCAGAAATAAAGCTAGAACCATCTTTTGAAGACTCCTGTGGCTCTAACACTGAAAAGCAGACTCTTACAACACCACCAAGATATCCTCAGAAGTTGCTTTTACCAAAACCAAAAGTGGCTTTGGTTAAACTACCAGTGATGCAGTTTTCTCTCATGCCTGTCTTCGTGCCTACAGCCGACTCCCCAGCCCAGCCCGTGGTGATAGGTGTGGATCAGGGCTCTGCCACAGGGGCTGTGCACTTGCTGCCCTTGTCAGTAGGAACCCTGATCCTTGGCCTAGATTCAGAGGCTTGCTCTCTTAAGGAAAGCCTACCTCTTTTCAGAACTGCTCATCCTGTTGCTCTTGAGCCCATAAGCACAGGCGTTCAAGTGAACTTGGGTAAAAGTCCATCGGCTCCTTTACAAGAACTAGGGAACACGTGTCAAAAGAACAGCATTTCTTCCATCAATGTGCAGACAGATCTGTCTTATGCCTCACAAAACAACTTTATACCTTCTGCACAGTGGGCCAGCACTGATTCCTCTGTGTCATCTTGTTCCCAAACTGATTTGTCGTTTGATTCTCAAGTGTCTCTTCCCATTAGTGTTCACACTCAGACATTTTTGCCCAGCTCTAAGGTAACTTCCTCTATAGCCGCTCAGACTGATGCATTTATTGACCCCTGTTTCCAGTCAGGTGGGGTCTCCAGAGAAACTCAAACCAGTGGGATACAAAATCCAACGGATGACCATGTACAGATGGACCAAGCTGCTATGTGTGGAGACATTTTTGAGAGTGTTCATTCATCATATAATGTTGCTACAGGTAACATTATAAGTAACAATTTAGTAGCAGAGACAGTAACTCATAGTTTGTTACCTCAGAATGACCCTAAGGCTTTAAATCAAGTTATTGAGAAATCTGCACCAATTATAAACTTCGGTGCACAGAATAGTATGCTTCCTTCACAGAACATGACAGATAATCAGACCCAAACCATGGATTTATTCTGTGATCTGGAAAACATCTTGTCAAGTAATCTGCCTGCTCAGACACTGGATCATCGTAGTCTTTTGTCTGACACAAATCCTGGACCTGACACGCAGCTTCCATCTGGCCCAGCCCAGAATCCTGGAATTGATTTTGACATTGAAGAGTTCTTTTCAGCCTCAAATATCCAGACTCAAACTGAAGAGAGTGAACTTAGCACCATGAACCCTGAGCCAGTCTTGGAGTCACTGGACATAGAGACTCAAACGGACTTCCTACTGGCCGATACCTCTGCTCAGTCGTACGGGTGTAGGGGAAATTCTAACTTCTTAGGCCTTGAGATGTTTGACACACAGACACAGACAGACTTAAACTTCTTCTTAGACAGCAGCCCTCATCTGCCTCTGGGAAGTATTCTGAAACACTCCAGCTTTTCCATGAGTACTGATTCATCTGACACAGAGACCCAAACTGAAGGAATCTCCGCTGCTAAAAATATACCTGCTCTAGAAAGCAAAGTTCAGTTGAACAGTACAGAAACACAGACCATGAGTTCTGGGTTTGAAACCCTGGGGAGCTTGTTCTTCACCAGCAATGAAACTCAAACAGCAATGGACGACTTTCTTCTAGCTGATCTGGCCTGGAACACAATGGAGTCTCAGTTGAGCTCTGTAGAAACCCAGACCTCTGCTGAACCACACACAGCCTCCACCTTCTAAGACCAAAAGTGGAGTCCACTTGTGATACGGCATCTACCATTTCCTCTGGATTCAACTACAGAATGGGGACAGCAGTATTCTATTGAATGTAGTCGATGATGCAGTTGCTTAAGCTTCTTTGCCTTTTGTACTTGTAAACATGAAATTTGTGTATAAATGTGAGTCTGTTATAAAATGTGAGATGTTGATCTAAACTGTTTTTGTGTTGCTTACATTTGCCCTTTCACAGCTAGTCTTTTCATATTTAAAAGACATATTTCACATCTATAAAATATACATAGCCATTTAGCTGAAGCCAAGCTTACCAGGTTCAAGGGTACAAATTTCTCAAATCTTCTAAAACATTTTCGTCAAAGTGTAATGTACTTAACTTACGTTGCACCCAATATCTTTGACAGTGCTTGTTAGAAATTCCTGACTTCTGTTACTAATAACTAAAGAAACCTGATGCTGCCACCGTAGATTTAAGCAGTAGTGCTTCCACGCTCTTGGACTCCTGCTGCCTGTACCTTCATCAGCTCTGGCACCTCTTTACTGATTTAAAGACACCAAGGAAAACTATAGCTGTTTAGCTTTTTAAGCAGTTTTCATGTAATCAGTGCCACCTCTGCCCTACATGAGCTACTGTTGAGCACTTTACACACAAGGGTTATGATGTAAAATTACTGGCAAGGCAAAGAGCAGCAGGCCAGGCATGGTGGCTCACCCCTCTAATCCCAGCACTTTAGGAGGCTGAAGCGAGAGGATCACTTGAGTTCCGGAGTTCAACAGCTTGGGCAACCTAGGGAGACAGTGTCTCTAGAAAAAAAAAAAAATTTAATTAGCCAGGCATAGTGGTATGCATCTGTGATCCCAGTTCCTTGGGAGGCTGAGGTGAGAGGATCACTTGAGGTTGAGGCTGCAGTGAGCCATGATCATGGCACTGTACTCTAACCTGGGTAACAGGGCAAGACCCTATCTCAAAAAAAAAAAAAAAAAAGCACTTAGTGTAGTGTTCCTGCTAAAAGGATAAGATATCCAAAAGATGGGAACAGAGAGTTGTGGAAATACGCCTATTACTTCATTTAGGGGTATACCCTATTAATATCCTTTCTGCTCTGCACAGTAGGCCAGAGTGGGGGGCTCTGGAGCTGTTTCCCAAAGTGCACCCACAGGCTGGATCTGAGTTTTGTCACTCTAAACATTAAAAAATAAAAAAGTGGGAAGAGAAAAGGGCATCCCCCATTAGGTTTCAATACTTTGCACTTAGTACTACTGAGTTTGATAGGGCAGGAGTGTAATCTACAATTATTTTAAAGTTGAATTTTTGTTGTATTCACCGTTCATCTTTTCCTTGAATAAGATAGATATTGGTCTAGCAAGGATATTACTTGTGCCTTGAGGCTAACAATTATAGGATAGATTCATCTAAAATATGGTATTCTGCATTTTTTTTGTTGTTTTTAAAGAGAATACCAAACAGTCTTCAAAGAATACAAAGAAAGTGAAGACCTATTGCTTCAGTAATCAGGAACATTTTCTGTGTTTTGAGGTGAGAGCATGATCAAGTATGCTTTGGGGATTTTCTGTATTTAGGAGATCCTGGATTCTTAATTGCTGGCTAACTTCCAGTCAAGTAGGAATAATGCAGCCTGTAAGTTGTCTGCATTCACACACACACACACACACACACACACACAAATGCTGCTTTCTGTGGCACATGCCTGTGTTACTGAAAGCTAAATCCTCAAAATAAAACCTACTAAGGTGACTAATGATTCATTATTGATGGTTTTGCTACTAATTCCTATCCCATACATTTGTTACAAAAGAAAAGAAGTGCTGGTAAAGAACATATCCTGGGCAGATGAACTCCACCCAGTAGGTAAGAGTTTGCTTTGGTCACAGTTGCCTATGAGTATGGATTTCAAAACAAACATAAAGCCTTAACTCAGAATTTCATTACATTTTAGAATCGTCACTGCCTTAATATTCAAGCATCTATTTAAGTCCTAATGAAGGGGAAATGCATGTTTATGGCTTTGTTGTAAATATAAATGCAGTGATCTATGGCTTAAAATTTTTTCTGTGTTTGTGACAATGTTTGTAAATCTAGTCAAGAGTTATTTACAGAAAAAACAGCATGTAATAATACAAAAACTGTTTCCCCCTCAAAAACCTAAACCTGAATTATTTGTAAAAACTGAAATTTAATGATTAAAGAGAAGCCAGAATTCTATCTTTTCTTGTGAATTCCTGAACCTACTCATGTCATTTTATTGCCATTTCACAAACTCATTGTCTTCTGAAAGCCATATGATAAAATGACTATTTCATCATACTCAGGCTCACACCTGTAATCCCCACACTTTGGGAGGCTGAGGCAGGTGGATCACCTGAGGTCAGGAGTTTGAGATGAGCCTGCCCAATATGGTGAAACCCCATCTCTACTAAAAATACAACAATTAGCCAGGTGTGGTGGCACGCACCTGTAATCCCAGCTACTCGGGAGACTGTGGCAGGAGACTCTTGAGCTCAGGAGGCAGAGGTTGCAGTAAGCTGAGATTGCAACACCACACTCCATCCTGGGTGGCAGAGTGAGACTCGTCTCAAAACAGCCAACAAAAAAGAAAATACTGGAGTATGTCAGGGGAGTGGTGGAGAACCTGTGACACACGGAGACTCCAATGGCCACAGAGAGAAGGGATTGAAAGACCCTGTTCTGCCAGCCCACCTCCTCAGTCAGGATCAGCTCAGAACCAAGACGGATTTCTGTCTGGGGAAGAGGAAGGCAGAAGGTCGCCACCAGGTCCCATTACCACCACAGACACTGTGGTCTTTGCTGCTGGAGAACCCTGCAGCTCTCTCAGGCCACCCTGAGCCTGGTTTAGAAAGTTGCCTGAGTTGACATGGCTGCATTACTGCAGAGAAGAAGGTGACCCAAGCTGCCACAGCATGGCACCATTTTCAAATTGGACCCACTGATAGCATCCTGCTATGAGGGACAGTAACCATGGCCTCTCCATCCCTGAGGCTCTGCCGTCATGACACCATGTTCACACACAGTAGTGCAGCATCCCCCAGATGAGGTGCTACAGCTCCCTGCTCCTTGGGAACAAGCTGCCTGAGTGGTGCTCCATCTTACCCATCCCGGTGGCAGCACAGTCCTGAACTCAACTACTCAGAACCTAGGCTAGCAGAACAGCCATGACCCTAGCACCCAAGCCCATGCAGTGTCCTGCCTCCAAGAGAAAAGGCAGTATTGCTCTGCAGGGAAGCCAAGCTCAAGCCAGTAGATCAGCCTCGCATCCATCCCCTCAGCATGCAAAAAGCCTGGTACCTCCTCCACAGAGGAGCCATATCCCACCTGGTATGGCAGCCACACAATCTCCTGCAGCCTAGGCCATTGAGGCCCTCGCAGGCATTGCTGACATTGATTACAGCTGAAGAACCTGAATGGAGACCACACTACTACTATACCCATGCAGAACCAAAGCCAATGTGCCTTACCCAACTGATGGTTAGGCCCCGTCTGCATGTTGAAACCTTTCCCTATGAAAGCAACTCTATAGAACTGGAAAATCAGCTGCATAGGAATCAACAAAGGGACACAAGAAGCATGAAAAAGCAAATATGACACCACCAGAGAAACACAATAATTCTCCAATAACTGACCCCCAAGTTAGATAGAAATTTATGAATTTCTTGAAAAGGAATTCAAAATAATTATCTTGAGGAAAACCAACAAGACACAGAGAGTACAGGTAAGCAAAATAATTCTTGATCTGAATAAGAAATTCAAGAGAGATTGATATTTTTAAAAAAAGAACCCAAACAGACATCTTGGATCTGAAGAATTCAACGAATGAAATAAAAAATACCATTGACAACTTCAACAACAGACTAGATCAAACAGAAAAAAAAATAATTTCTTTCTTTCTTTTTTTTTTTTTTTTTTTTTTTTTGAGACAGAGTCGCCCTCTGTCACCCAGGCTGGAAAACACTGATACCATCTTGATTCACTGCAACTTCCACCTCCTGGGTTCAAGTGATCCTGCCTCAGCCTCCTGAATATCTTGGATTACAGATGTTTGCCACCTCACCTGGCTAATTTTTGTATTTTTAGTAGAAAGGAGGTTTAACCATGTTGGCCAGTCTGGTCTTGAACCCCTGACCTCAGGTGATCTGTCTGCCTCAGCCTCCCAAAATGCTGGGATTATAGGCATGAGCCACTGCACCCAGCCAGAACAAAAAAAAAAAAAAAAAAAAAAAGAATTTCTGAACTTGAAGACAGCTCTACTGAAATAACAACTTCAATAAGAATAAAGAGAGAGGCCGGGCGCGGTGGCTCAAGCCTGTAATCCCAGCACTTTGGGAGGCCGAGGTGGGTGGATCACGAGGTCGAGAGATCAAGACCATCCTGGTCAACATGGTGAAACCCCGTCTCTACTAAAAATACAAAAATTAGCCGGGCATGGTGGCACGTACCTGTAATCCCAGCTACTCAGGAGGCTGAGGCAGGAGAATTGCCTGAGCCCAGGAGGCGGAGGTTGCGGTGAGCCGAGATTGCGCCATTGCACTCCAGCCTGGGTAACAAGAGCGAAACTCCGTCTCAAAAAAAAAAAAAAAAAAAAAAGAATAAAGAGAGAATGAGAAAGAGTGCAGAAAGTCAACAAGACTTATGGGGACATCATTAAGTGAACAGATATTCACATTATGAGATTTTCAGAGAGAAATGGAGAAAGGCACAGAAAGCTTATTTAATGAAATAATAGCTGAAAATTTCCCAAGTCCTGGAAGAGATATGGACATCCAGATCCACGACACTCCAAGAATCCCAAATAGATTCAACCCAAAGAGGTCCTTTCAGAGGCACATTATAATCAAACTGTAAAATGTCAAAGACACAGGGTTTTAAAAGCAGCAAGAGAAAAGCATGAAATCATATATAAGGGACTCTCCATTACACTATCAACAGATTTCTCAGCAGAAACAGCCAGGAAAGAATGGAATGATACCGTCAATGTTCCAAAAACTGACACGCAAGAACACTGTACCCTGTCTTTTAGAAATGAGAGTAAAATAAAGTATATTTCAGACAAGCAAAAGCTGAAGAAATTCATCACCATTAGTCTGGCCTTACAAGAAATGCTATTGAAGTACTTCAACCAAAAGTAAAAGGATGATAATTACTTTCATCATTTTGTGTGTCATATGAAAACATATGACAGTATAAAACTCACTGGTAGAGGTAAATTCATAATCAAATTCAGAATGTACCATTACTCTAATGGTGGCATGTAAGTGAGATCTCCAGTATGAATAATAACTATGGCTACAATACATTGTTAAGGAATACACAATATAAAAAGATGTAAATTAAGACAAAATTATAAATTGTTGGGGGAAGGGCAAACATTTTTTCTATGAGTATCTGTACAGGACCAAAGTTTTTATCAACTTTAAAAAAGTCTACTGTAACTATAAGAGTTTTCATGTAAGCATCTTAGTAACCACACACACAAAAATTACATCAAATACACAAATGAGAAAGACAAAGGTATCCAAGTTTAGCACTGCAGAAAACCATTAACACAACAAAAGAGGAAGAAAAGGACAAAGGATATGTAAACCAGAAAATAACTTTTAAAATACCAGGAGTAAGTCTTACCTATCAATAATAACCTTAAATGTAAATTCATTAAATTCTCCAATTAAAGATATAGAGTGACTGAATGGATTTAGAAAATAAAACCTGCAACAAGACCCAACTATATATACTGCCTACAAGAGACTCACTTAACATGCAAGGTCACACACAAACTAATGTGGAAGGATGGGCAACGTGATCCCATCCAAACTGAAACCAAAAGAGAACATGACTAGCTATACTTGCATCAGATAACATAGACTTTAAGTCAAAACTGCAAAAAGAGATACAGTCATTATATAACAATTTTAAATATATATTCAACCAACACCAGAACACCCACACGTATAAAGCAAATATTACTATAAATATTATCTAATTATTAAGTAAATATCTGTAGGGAGAAATAGACTGCCATACAACAATAATAGGGGATTCCAGCACTCTACCTTTGGCAATGGACCAGTCATCCAGAAAAATCAACAAACAGTAAACTGCACAACAGACCAAATGAACCTCACAGACAATGACAGAACATTCCTCCAAAAAACTGCAGAATACACATTTTTCTCATCAGCATATGAAACGCTTCCCAAGACATATCATGTGTTAGGCCACAAAATAAATCTTAACAAATGTAAGATCAAAGTCATTTCAAGTTTCGTTTCTTTTAACCACAATGGCTATTACTAAAAAGTCAAAAAATAACAGATGTTAGCAACTTTGCACAGAAAAGGGAACACTTATACACTGTTAGGGGGAATGTAAATTAGTTCAGCCCTTGTGGGAAGCAGTTGATATTTTTTCTTTTTTTCTTATATATGTGTGTGTGTGTGTGTGTGTGTGTGTGTGTGTGTGTGTGTAGTATTCTACTTTAGGTTCTGGGGTACCTGTGCAGATCATGCAGGATTGTGGCATAGGTACATACATGACAATGTGGTTTGCTGCCTCCATCCCTCTGTCATCTCTATCTGGCATTTCTCCCCATGTTATCCCAGAGATTTCTTAGTGAACTAAAAATAGAATTCAACTCAGCAATCCTGTTAGTGGGTCTATACCTAAAGGAAAACAAAGCATTGTCCCAAAGATACAGATGTACGCGTATGTTTACCACAGCACAATTCACAATAGCAAAGACATGGAAATCAACCTAGGTGCCCATCGATGGTAGAATGAATTTCTTTTCTCTTTTTTTGAGATGGAGTCTCACTCTATCAGCCAGGCTAGAGTGCAGCACCTCTGCCTCCTGGGTTCAAGTGCTTCTCATGCCTCAGCCTCCCAAGTAGCCAGAATTACAGGGGTGTACCACCATGCTTGGATAGTTTTTTTATTTTTGGAAGAGATGGGTTTTCACCATGTTGGCCAAGCTAGCCTCGAACTCCTGATCTCAAATGATCCACCAACCTCAGCCTCCCAAGTGCTGGGATTATAGGTGTGAGCCACCACGCCCAGCCTGGATTTCTAAAATGTGGTACATATATACAATGGAATACTATGCAACCATAAAAAAGAACAAGATCATGTGCTTTAGAGCAACATAGATGCAGCTAGATGCCATTATCCTTAACAAACACAAAAACAGAAAAACCAAATTCCGCATGTTCTTATTTATAAGTGGGAGGTAAACCCTGGGTACATGCAGAGGTAAAGATGAGAACAAGAGACACTAGGGACTCTAAAAGTGGGGAGGTGAGAAGAACAAGGGTTGAAAACTGACCTACTGGGCACTATGTTCACTATTTGGGTGATGGGATCAGCAGAAGCCCAAACCTCAGCATCACACAATATACCCACATAACAAACATGCCCACGTACCCCCAAGTCTAAAATGTTTATTAGACTGTGAGTTCTAAAATTTTAAAAAAAGAAAATTTAAATAATTTTTAAAAAGAAAGAGAAGGGTTATGTCACTTTTGGCAGTCTAGGGATGCAGTTTGTCTCTCATAATATATTTATGTGTGTTGTCCTCTGAAGCATGTTGAAGTGGCATTGAGTAGATTTGACAACTAGGAGGGGACAGCATATATGCCTTCATATGCTCAACTCTAAATGGCTCTAATTTGTTAAATGACATGAATTTTATGTATGTATGTACTTTTGAGATACAGTCTTGCTCTGTTGCCCAGGCTGGAGTGCAGTGGCCCAATCTCAGCTCACTGCAACCTCTGCCACCTGGGTTCAAGCAATTCTTCTGCCTCAGCCTCCTGAGTAGCTGGGACTACAGGCACATGCCACCATGCCCAGCTAATTTTTTGTATTTTTAGTAGAGACAGGTTTCATCACGTTGGCCTTGAACTGGTCTTGAACTCCTGACCTCAGGTGATCTACCCATGGCTTCCCAAAGTCCTGGGATTACAGGTATGAGCCACCTCACCTGGCCATGAATTTAAATCTAGTTTCTTCAGCAAGGTTTTAGCTAGTAAAATGTTCTTAAGGCCAAGAAGATGACTGCACTGTTTTTCAATGTTTCAAAATCTAAAAGATTCTCTCAGTTGTTGGAATGGTATTTATTAGCAGATACATTGATATTTTAGTTTACATATCCGGAAAGGCAGGCTAAAAAACAAACAGAGAGGGCTCTCAGGTTGTCGGTGTTCTCAACATTCACAGAAGCACTGCATTTAAGAATCAGTTTGCTTGAAAGGAGCAAGGCCCAAACTATGTGAATAAGTAAAAGCAGCACTGTCTATTCAATACTTGAGCTGCAACACTATCAGTATTCCATTTCTTCAACACACTTCAGAAAAAACTCTAGATGTTTTATTGCCTTACTAATAAATAACAAAATTAAAACTAATAAGTATTAGTAAGGTGATTTTATTTATTGCTTTACTAATAAATAACAAAATAAAAACTCTGTTCTAATTCCACACATTCCAAAATGGTGAAGTTTGGCTTATGAGAAACTACTCCCATGGCCCCTCCACTATCTTACAGAGTCTCGCTCTGTCGCTCAGGCTGGAGTGTAATGGCACAAACTCAGCTCACTGCAAACTCCACCTGCCAGATTCAAGTGATTCACCTGTCTCAGCCTCCTTAGTAGCTGGGATTACAGGTGCGTGCCAGCATGCCCGGCTAATTTTTCTATTTTTAATACAGAGGGGGTTTCACCATGTTGGTCAGGCTGGTCTTAGACTCCTGACCTCGTGATCTGCCCACCTCAGTCGGCCTCCCCAGGTGCTGGGATTACAGGCATGAGCCACGGCGCCAGGCCAATTTCTGATTACTTTACTTGGAAGCAAGTTACTATAACAGCACATTAGGCTGCAAAAAGGAAACAACAAAAAATTTAAACAAGTGATACTCTTTTTACTATCAGTGAAATATTCAAATATATCTGAAAATGAAAGTTTTGAAATTATTTCCACAGTGACTTTATTCTCAAAAGTACATATATTACCTCTGCATATAACCTCTTTTTAGGGGGTGGGGGGTTCCTAAAAGAGAGAGTTGATGAGCATGACACATGTAAATAAGACTTTGCTCCAAGCCTGGCATCTTCTTACTGCTTCTGCTCATGGCATTTGACTCCCTGCTTTCTGGTGATCCACCGCTTTTCCATGTCCTGGGTCAAATATTTCGTTTTATGATTACATCTCAACCATGTTGCTGCTTAGGACTGAATGTGAAACTGATCCCTCTCCTAATTTATCTTCTTTTCCCTGTGCTGTAACAGGAAATTTAGTGGCTTCAAAAAATGTAGAGCCCATGCTGCAATAAAAATTTGGCAGAAGTCAATGCATCTGAATTATGACAAAAGGATATTCAACCATAAGACTCCCCTCAATAACTCTTTCCTTGGTAGACAAAACTAGTCTCTAAAGCAAGCAAAGAAAAAATAAAATAAAAATAAAAAACCTTTTCCTTTTTAAAAAGTGAGTCCACGAAAATTAAGATTTTATATACAGTGGCTCAAGCCTGTAATCTCAGCACTTTGGGAGGCCGAGGCGGGTGGATCACGAGGTCAAGAGATCGAGACCATCCTGGTCAACATGGTGAAACCCCGTCTCTACTAAAAATACAAAAAATTAGCTGGGCATGGTGGCACGTGCCTGTAATCCCAGCTAGTCAGGAGGCTGAGGCAGGAGAATTGCCTGAACCCAGGAGGCAGAGGTTGCGGTGAGCCGAGATCGCGCCATTGCACTCCAGCCTGGGTAACAAGAGCGAAACTCTGTCTCAAAAAAAAAAAAAAAAAAAAAAGATTTTATATTACACTTTTGGAAAGCCATCCAAAGTTTGGCAAACTATGCTTTAGGACTTATTTATTCTATATTCTTATTTCAGCTCATGGAAATAATTTTAGTTTTATTACAGTTTAGAGTTAATACTATTAATGAACTGCAAGCTGGTATCAATTTTTTTGCACCTTCTTTTTCGGTAACATGAGATATATATACCCATATATATGGTGGCCAGGCTGGACTCAACTCCTGACCTCAAGTGATCCACCCACCTTGGTGTCACAAAATGCTGGGATTATAGGCCACTGCACCCGGCCACATGTGGTATATTTATTTTTATTTATTTTTATTTTTTGAGACAAAGTCTCACTCTGCCACCCAGATTGGAGTGTAGTGGTGCAATCTCAGCTCACCACAACCTCCACCTCCACCTCCACCTCCTGGGTTCGAGGCATTCTTGTGCCTCAGCCTCCTGAGTAGCTGGGACTACAGCCATGCACCACCATGCCTGGCTAATGTTTGTATTTTTAGTAAAGACAGGGTTTTGCCATGTTGGCCAGGTTGGTCTCAAACTCCTGACCTCAAGTGATCTGCCCACTTCGGCCTCCCAATGTGCTGGGATTACATGTGCCTGGCCAGCATGTGGTATATTTTAAAAGCATTTAAATCACTATTCTGTTACAAGTTACGTGCTTAACTAGTAAGAATTCTTGAGATTTAAAGTTCTCTAAATAACTACCATAATGCCAAGTATTTATCTGACATCCTATTTTCCTGAATATTTCATTAAATAGCCAAAGCAATTAAAATAGAGTCACGAACAGTAACAAGTCCAGTGGTATTTATCCCAAATTCAATGTCAGATTTCTTTTTGTCTTCAGAGCACATGCAGATTGGAACAAATGAAATCACTAACAGTTCTTTCACATTTAGAGAGTTAGTGATCATGGTTATTCTTGGGCAGATAAAAAGGAAAAAAAAATAGAGGCTTAGTGAATCGTCATAACCCTTGTGTAGTGCTGAAAATAAGAAACTACAGTATGTTTTCAAGTTAGCTCTCCTCAAGTTTTAATAAGTGGTGAAACTGACTAGGCATAGGGGCTCATGCCTATTATCCCAGCACTTTGGGAGGCCAAGGTAGGTGGATCACTTGAGTCCAGGAGTTCGAGACCAACCTGGGCCACATGGCAAAAACCTGTCTCTTCAAAAAAATACAAAAAAAAAAAAAAAAAAATCTGGGCACGGTGGTGTGCACCTATAGTCCCAGCTACTAGGGGGGCTATAGTAGGAGGATTGCTTGAACCCAGGAGGCTGAGGCTGCAGTCAGCTGTCATTGTACCACTGCACTTCAGCCTGAGCAAAAGAGCAAGACACTGTCTCAAAAAAATAAAATAAGTAGAGAAACTGTTTCATTTTATTTTTTTTGAGACAGAGTCTTGCTCTGTTGCCCAAGCTGGAGTGCAGTGGTGTGATCTCAGCTCACTGCCACCTCCACCTCTCGGGTTTAAGTGATCCTCCTGCCTCAGCCCCGAGTAGATGCGATTACAGGCATGTGGCACCACATCTGGCTAATTTTTGTATTTTTAGTAGAGATGGGTTTCACCATGTTGGCCAGGCTGGTCTCGAACCCCTGACCTTAAGCAATCCACCCACCTCAGCCTCCCAAAGGGCTAAGATTACAGGCATGAGCCACCATACCTGGCCAACTGTTTCATTTTCAAAGATACACAAGGGAGGACGGTTTGTAGTTTAAGCTAAACGGGAGAGAAAAGACACTTTGATACATCCACATGAAGCACAGATTGCCACTGCTTGCTAAGGCATATCCCACAGAGTACTGGCTGCCTCTTCATATTTACACCTGGTCAGCCCAAGCAGTGAGTGTAGAAAAGTGAATTCAAAACATTAGAGAATTTTGAATAATGCATTAAATGTAAATACATTAACATCTTAGACTTATCTTGAAAACCTTGCCAATCCAATAATGCACATTATCCTGAAGACAGGATAAGAGAATGCCCACTCTTCCTGCCACTGGCTAAATGGGCTCTCCTGTTACTCTGAGAGACTATTCTCAGAGAAAAGCTGACTTGGCCAGGTGCAGTGGCTCTCGTCTGTAATCCTAGCACTTTGGGAGGCCGAGATGGAAGGATCACCTGGGGTCAGGAGTTTGAGACCAGTCTGGCCAACCTGGTGAAACCCTGTCTCTACCAAAAATATAAACATTAGCTGGGTGTGGTGGCAGGTGCCTGTAATCCCAGCTATTCAGGAGGCTGAGGCAGGAGAAATCACTTCAACTCAGGAGGCGGTTGCAGTGAGCTGATATCACGCCACTGCACTTCCGCCTGGGTGACAGAGCGAGACTCCACCTCAAAAAAAAAAAAAAAAAAAAAAAAAAAGGCCGGGCGCGGTGGCTCACATCTGTAATCCCAGCACTTTGGGAGGCCAAGGCAGGTGGATCACAAGGTCAAGAGATCGAGACCAACCTGGTCAACATGGTGAAACCCCATCTCTACTAAAAATACAAAAAATTAACTGGGCATGGTGGCACGTGCCTGTAATCCCAGCTACTCAGGAGGCTGAGGCAGGAGAATTGCCTGAACCCAGGAGTTGGAGGTTGCGATGAGCCGAGATTGTGACATTGCACTCCAGCCTGGGTAACAAGAGCAAAACTCCATCTCAAAAAAAAGCAGATTTATGGCTGCTTCTTTCTAGAAGGGACCTAGGCAGGTGCCACCAGGAGACCCTAGAGGACCAGTGTAAAATGGAGAGCCCGTGTGCCTTTTGGGCTATGGCAATCTGGGCGTTCGCCCAGCTCCCTTCACACCTGTACCAAAGCACCTGCTTGATCTGTAAGTAAAACTGTCCGAGACGCTGCAGCAAAGGTGGTGGGCTCCAGATTACAAACTCCCTAAAGCAACAGTTCTCAGCTAGGATGATTTTGCCCTGAAGGGGCATTTGGAAAAATCTGGATACATTTTTGGTTGTCATGACTGGGGGTGGTACTGGCATCTAATATGTCAAGCCCAGGGATGTTGCTAACATCCCACAATGAACATACAGGCCCTACCACAAAGAATGATCCAGCCCCATTTAGTGCCAAGGTTGAAAAGCCCCACCCTAAAGAAAGGACAGGTGATGGGGTGGCTTTCAGCACCGCTGTAAATACAGCAGCAATCTGGACCCTTCAATCCTCCATTCAAACCTCTAAGAAGTTATGTATGTTGTTTACAAAGTGTTGGGGCCAGGCGCGGTGGCTCACGCCTGTAATCCCAGCACTTTGGAAGGCTGAATCAGACGGATCATTTGAGGGCAGGAGTTTCAGACCAGCCTGACCTATATGGTAAAACCCTGTCTCTACTAAAATACAAAAATTGGCCGGGCGTGGTGGTGCATGCCTGTGAGCCCAGCTACTCCCGAGGCTGAGGCAGAATTGCTTGATCATGGGAGGTGGAGGCTGCAGTGAGCTAAGACTGTGCCAACCTAGGCCACAGAGCAAAACTCTGTCTCAAAAAACAAAACAAACAAACAAAACAAAACAAACAGCCGGGCACGGTGGCTCAAGCCTGTAATCCCAGCACTTTGGGAGGCCGAGGCGGGTGGATCACGAGTTCGAGAGATCGAGACCATCCTGGTCAACATGGTGAAACCCCGTCTCTACTAAAAATACAAAAAAACTAGCTGGGCGTGGTGGCGCGTGCCTGTAATCCCAGCTACTCAGGAGGCTGAGGCAGGAGAATTGCCTGAGCCCAGGAGGCGGAGGTTGCGGTGAGCCGAGATCGCGCCATTGCACTCCAGCCTGGGTAACAAGGGTGAAACTCCGTCTCAAAAAAAAAAACAAAAAACAAAAAACAAACAAACAAACAAACAAAAAAAGAATGTACGTGTTGGTAGAGAAGGTTAAGTCCTCAGTCTTAAGTTAAAAAAAACCTTAAAATTTCTTTATGGTTTTTACTATCATCATCTTTTGAAATGTATAAACTGACATTCATATATATATATATATATATTTTTTTTAATTTTTCACATTAGAAAGGGCAGGTTTCAGAGCAAGTCTGACCAAAACCTGAAACAAAACTGTTCACCATTTTTGAGTCTCTATAGTAATAATGTTCACAGGCAAGTTAAATGCATTAAATGCATTAAAATGACAAACTAGGAAAAACTGCAGATTACTCCATTATTTTATAGGCAAAGGCAGAAATGCTCAGTAGCAAAGCTGGGGTATTAAAAAATATATATCCTAATGGTCCTCAGCTTCTAGGAAAAAAGAAGATGGTTTTTATTTTTACTGGCAATGAATACTGGAGTTATCCTGACACTGTATCCACGAAAATGTACAAATGCTTTTGATCTGGGAGATTGAAGTTTTTTTCTAGAACACCTCAGTATGCACAAAAATCAGTACAAGAGTCATGGCTTAATCTGCACAGTGATGTTTAGATTGGTCCAGTGGAAATACAGGCAAACCAGATGAGGAAAAGGCCAGGGAATTAAAATGGCTCATGGATTAGACCCAAGCAAGAAGCACCTTAGTTGACAAGTTGTAAAGGTAGTTCTGAGAACCTATTAAAGAGTAAAGACCCAACATCCAATATCCAAATACCAGTTCACAGGCCAAAGGACTTCTATATGATTTTGAACAGCCAGTAATTCATGTCATTCATTAGAGAGCACTTATCCAGCCTGTTATATATGATCCGCTCCATACATTCAGGAAAAACACAGATCTCTGTTGGAGTTCAACATACATTACCTGGTCATCTTCACCACAACCTGTGTCTGAAAATTGTTCCCATCTTACAGGAAGAAATGACATTCTTGAGCCCTCCTTCCTGCCTTATGTGATATTTTCCACCCAGTACTTCAAATGTCCCCTACCTGTGAAATAGAGTTGAAACTCACAACTTCAGAAAGCCAGGCTACAAACTTTAATGCTGGCCTGACCAAACCCAACCCCTCAATTTCTCTTTGGGTCAGTGGAGGAAAATGATTCCTGATTCCCATGCATACATGCAGGATTAAAAGAGATAATGTTGGCCAGGCAGTGGCTCAGCCTGTAATCCCAACACTTTGAGAAGCTGAGGTGGGTGGAACACAAGGTCAGTAGTTTGAGACCAGCATGAACAACATGGTGAAACCCCATCTCTACTAAAAAATTACAAAAATTAGCTGGGTGTCATGGTATGTGCCTGTAATTTCAGCTACTCAGGAGGCTGAGGCAGAATTGCTTGAACCCTTGAACCCGGGAGGCAAAGGTTGCTATAAGCCAAGATTGCACCATTGCATTCCAGCCCAGGCAGCAAGAGCAAAACTCCGTCTCAAAAAAATAAAATAAATAAAAGAGATAATGTCTGGGAGAGGCCTTGGATTCTTAGAAAGAATGGTGCCTTGTAAATTCAAATGCAATGACTACAGCACTTCACTGGCTATTAGAACTCAGGGGCTGAAGTTAGCTTGGTAATTAACAGCACAGCACTGAATCGCTCCTGGCTCCAGTGGTCCCAGTTTGCCTGGCAGACAGCAAAAGAGTGTTCTGTGGTACCAGGGACAGCCCCTGTTACCCATCAGTCAAGAAGCCTCCCTGTTTCTGTCTTCCCTGGCTCACTTATCAATAGCCCCTAAACCGCAGCACCAAAGTTGCACTGGACCAAAGCCCAGACACCCTGAAAAGCTCCAGATGGGAGGCCTGCAGACGTGCAGCCGGGCAGCTGTGCCTGTTTAACCAGCTGGGGACACCCACTGTGAGATGAGCAGGGGCTTCTGTGGTCTCTCCAGGTGCTGAAGCTGCTGAGCTTACAGGGAGAGGCTGAAAACAAATTTGATTCCAGGTTCATATCATTGTAGAGCATGGTCTTAGAAGTATAGGTAAATTTCACAATAGGGGGCAAAATTCAAAGTAAAAATAAAATTAAAAGCTAAGGAGCCGGGCGCGGTGGCTCAAGCCTGTAATCCCAGCACTTTGGGAGGCCGAGGCGGGTGGATCACGAGGTCGAGAGTTCGAGACCATCCTGGTCGACATGGTGAAACCCCGTCTCTACTAAAAAAATACAAAAAATCAACTGGGCATGGTGGCGTGTGCCTGTAATCCCAGCTACTCAGGAGGCTGAGGCAGGAGAATTGCCTGAACCCAGGAGGCAGAGGTTGCGGTGAGCCGAGATCGCGCCATTGCACTCCAGCCTGGGTAACAAGAGCGAAACTCCGTCTCAAAAAAAAAAAAAAAAAAAAGCTAAGGAAAGTCTTCCAGAGTAGTCAAAGGCTTGTGAACTTGTCTAAAGAAAGCTTGTCAGCCGGGCGCGGTGGCTCAAGCCTGTAATCCCAGCACTTTGGGAGGCTGAGGCGGGTGGATCACGAGGTCAAGAGATCGAGACCATCCTGGTCAACATAGTGAAACCCTGTCTCAACTAAAAATACAAAAAATTAGCTGGGCATGGTGGCACGTGCCTGTAATCCCAGCCACTCAGGAGGCTGAGGCAGGAGAATTGCCTGAACCCAGGAGGCGGAGGTTGCGGTGAGCCGAGATCGAGCCATTGCACTCCAGCCTGGGTAACAAGAGCAAAACTCTGTCTCAAAAAAAAAGAAAAAAAAAAAAAAAAGAAAGCTTGTCTAAAGAACTTGTCTAAAGTCTTCCCCTTGCTTTCCAAAAAAGGCTCCCCTTGGCCTTGGCAGGGCGGGTGGCTCATGCCTGTAATCCCAGCACTTTGGGAGGCCAAGGCAGGTGGATCACCTGAGGTCAAGAGTTCAAGACCAGTCTGACCAACGTGGTGAAACCCCATCTCTACTAAAAACAAAAATTGCCAGGCACAGTGGCGTGTGCCTGTAGTCCCAGCTACTCGGGAGGCTGAGCTGAGAGGACTGCTTGAGTCCAGGAGTTCTGGGCTGTAGTGTGCTATGCCGATCGGGAGTCCTCACTAAGTTTGGCATCAATATGGTGACCTTCCAGGAGCGGGGAACCACCAGGTTGCCTAAGGAGGGATGAATTGGCCCAGGTCAGAAACATAGCAGGTCAAAACTCCCATGCTGATCAGTAGTGGGATCTTGCCTGTGAATCACCACTGCACTCCAGCCTGGGCAACATAGCGACACCCCGACAAAAACAAAAACACAAGAATTAGCTGGGTGTGGTGGCCGGCGCCTGTGATCCCAGCTACTCAGTAGGCTGAGGCAGGAGACTTACTTGGACCTGGGAGGCGGAGGTTGCCGTGAGCCAAGATCATGCCATTGCACTCTAGTCTGGGCAACAAGGAAAACTCCAACTCAAAAAAAAGAAAAATAAAAAATGACACCCCACATGTTTAGGTAAAATCCACATTCTGTCTGTGCTAATGAGGGGGTTCTCACATAGGGGGCTTACTAACTTTGGCAGCCTCCCGAGACCTCAGCCCCAGTGTCGCCCAGTGGGGGATCCGGCCCTGTGAGAGTCCTGTGTCAGGTGTTGCCAGAACAACACTTGGTGATTTTTAAGGTTTCAAGAAAAATAGGAGTTTGTAAAGATTTTCTAATTGAATTCCAAAAATGATAGAACGATGAATGAAACCCAGGGCTCTCTGAGCTTGGTTTGCAGGGGCTATTGGAGGAGCTAGAGGAACATGAGATCATCACATTCAGGTAGCAAGAGGCTGTTAGCACCTACATTACAAAAATGCTTTTTTTTTTTTTTTTTTTTTGAGACAGAGTCTCACTCTGTCGCCCATGCTGGAGTGCAATGGGATGATCTCAGCTCACTGTAACCTTTGCCTCCTGGGTTCAAGAGATCTTCATGCCTCAGCCTCCCAAGTAGCTGTGATTACAGGTGTGTGCCACCATGCCTGGCTGATATTTGTATTTTTAGTAGAGACAAGGTTAAGCCATGTTTGCCAGGCTGGTTTCGAACTCCTGGCCTCAAGTGATCCACACACGTTGGCCTCCCAAAGTGCTGACATTACAGGCATGAGCCATTGCACCTGGCCACAACATGCTTTACTTAAAATAGCATCTGCTCTGATTTTGTCAGTGACTCAAAATCCTAATGGGAAACTGCATTTTATTAAATATTCAGCCTTCATCTAGACTTGGACAGCAAAGGACTATATTGGATGTCCCAAGCTAATCTAAATGAAAATTAGGATAAAGCCCAGAGTGACTTCATACACAGAGGAACAAGATAAACCCAGGATAATGCAAATAAGATTCCAGAGGGATTTTACAGGTACTGGAATAACTGCCTACACAAAGAGATGTCAAATGTAAAACATTCTTAATCTATTCACTGAGGAACCTTCTAGTCAGTATTTTGTTAGCCAAATTAATTATTTGCTTTAAAAGAATATCAGAAATCTTAATAAATGTGGGCCCTTTCTTTGTTCAGACTAGAAAGTCCGATTGATTTTGATTCTAAATTATTAGATGTTTACACCAAAATCTGTAGAATTTAAAACTCTTAGGCCGGGCGCGGTGGCTCAAGCTTGTAATCCCAGCACTTTGGGAGGCCGAGGCGGGTGGATCACAAGGTCGAGAGATCGAGACCATCCTGGTCAACATGGTGAAACCCCGTCTCTACTAAAAATACAAAGAACTAGCTGGGCGTGGCAGCGCGTGCCTGTAATCCCAGCTACTCAGGAGGCTGAGGCAGGAGAATTGCCTGAGCCCAGGAGGCGGAGGTTGCGGTGAGCCGAGATCGCGCCACTGCACTCCAGCCTGGGTAACAAGAGCGAAACTCCGTCTCAAAAAAAAAAAAAAAAAAAAAACTCTTACCTGAACAAAAAACTTTTTTTTTTTTTTTTGAGACGGAGTTTCGCTCTTGTTACCCAGTCTGGAGTGCAATGGCGCGATCTCGGCTCACCGCAACCTCCGCCTCCTGGGTTCAGGCAATTCTCCTGCCTCAGCCTCCTGAGTAACTGGGATTACAGGCACGCCCCACCACGCCCAGCTAGTTTTTTGTATTTTTAGTAGAGACGGGGTTTCACCATGTTGACCAGGATGGTCTCGATCTCTCAACCTCGTGATCCACCCGCCTCGGCCTCCCAAAGTGCTGGGATTACAGGCTTGAGCCACCACACCCGGCCCCAAAAAACTTTCTTAACAACTGCACTGTAACTTCAAAAAGTGTTTCCAGCTGCCCGGAGATCTCAGAAGGTGAGCACATCTGGCTGAGTAGGCAGGGCCTGGTCCCTCCCTGGTTCTCCCTCCAAACACACACTCTGGACTGTTTTACACATTGAGCGTATTCATTATTCTGCTGCTTTAAAGGGCTTGAAAAACCACTGACTTAGGTGGACAGGCTGCAGGGCTGGAAGTCCTCAAACAGTACCGGGCCCAACACCTCATTGTCCAGAAACAGAGGGAAACCTGGTTTCCTCCCAGAGACAGAATCCACATGGTATCTTTATTCAGGGAAGAAGCAGAAGAAAACCCTAATAACGGCTACTGACTGTAAGAAGTAACCAACCTCAGTAGGCAAATATACGTTCTAATGACTGCTGTATTATACTCATCCAACATTTCTGGTGTTTATATCTTAAAAACAAACCAATAAAACAAAACAAAAAAATTAGGATAACAGACTAAGGCCGGATGCGGTAGCTCACACCTGTAATCCCAGTACTTTGGGAGGCCGAGGTGGGAAGATCACCTGATGTTAGGAGTTCAAGACCAGCCCGGACAATACAGTGAAACCCAGTCTCTACTAATAATACGAAAATGAGCTGGGTGTGGTAGCGGGCATGTGTAGTATCAGCTGCTTGAGAGGCTGGAGCATGAGAATCGCCTGAACCCAGGAGGTGGACGTTACACTGAGCCAAGATCATGCCACTGCACTCCAGCCTGGGTAACAGAGTGAGACTCCATCTCAAGAAACAAACAAACAAAAAAACCCTAGGCAAACAGACAAGACATTACAAAGACCAATATGGAAGCAGATATTTACACATACAGTCATATATTCTGTCTACTCCACCATTTAGGAGATGGGAAATCCAGAGTTCAAGTCCAACCTACCTTAAGCAAATTCAAACTATATAATTACAAAGCAGCTTAATGATTACTCATATCACAGAACAGTTCATCAGAGCATGTGTCTACAAAGCAACATCACTCGGCATTTAAAATATAACTCATTTACAAATGTCATTTTATTTAGCTACAACCGCGGGAATGAGTTGGGGTAAAATCAGGGTATAGGAAGGACGGAGGGAGAAAGTAACAGCCCCTTTCCATTAGTGCCTGGGCTTGAGGGTTCCCAAATATTAGATGCAAAGTAAGGCCAGAGGAAGCATATGGGATGATAATCACAGTGATCTTTTTATTTTTTTTTCCCATAAAGTAATTATTCTTAACCTGCTTCCCAGGCTGGGTTTTGTAGCACTGTGGCTAAAATTTCCAGACAGAGATTAACATGAGGGTGCAATCTGAGGATATAGCATCCTGAACACACAGGAGGTGATGGACAGTGTATATCCATGGAAACAATCTGAGGGCGTGACACCCTGGACACACAGGGTCTGTGATGCCTTGGACATCCTGGACAGGCTGGAGATTTCTATTAAAGCAGTTCTTCAGATCGTTGCAAGAGCAAACGAGGCAGCAGACAGATACCTGCCTCCTTCAAAAGACCAACAGGAAGTTTGGTCTAAACTGGCCCAGTGTTCTTAGATTGAGGCATGGGGGTAGTGCAGAAAGAGCTCCTGCCAAATAGCTCTTGGGTGGCCTGGGGCCAGCATGGAAGGAGGGAGGCCCTTTGGATTCCCCACCTTCTACGTGGCTTCTCCTCGGAGTGGACATGAGGCAGACAGAGACCAGGGCTGGCATGATCAATCAGCATTTTGTGAATGGCTAAGTAGCAGAAGCAGGTAACACATTATAGTGTGTTAGAAACTAAATCCAAACCCATCCACTGAGGTTCAATTTTCTTTGGTTGTACTACCAAAAAAAAAAAATGGATGAAATAAAGAAGGGGAAGAAAAGAATAAGAAAGACAGACTGAGAGGGAGGAGAGAAAGAGTGTGGAGGGCAGGAGATGAGAGAGAAGAAAGAGAAAGGATGACTGCATCTCAAGCAGTGCTTACTCCCAGGGGTTCTACCGTGACCGCTCAGAGGATCCTGTGGGTGGAGATGGGAATGACAACTCTGCTCACTGTGAGGGACGGCAAGAGAGGTCTTGAGAAAACTTTGGTCTCTAGCATTTGGGGCCTGTTTTCCTGCTTGGCCTTTGGGAGAACGTGCTTTGGGGACATCACACGAGGTCTTGGCTCCTTGGCTGTGAATTTGGATTTGTGGTTTTGCACTTCCTGTTTCTGCAGAAGCTGCAAGGCAGCAAGATAGCGAACACTGCTGGGGTCTGGAGGGCACAGCAGGTTTTTCTCAGACAGGAGGGACCAGTGCAGGCAGCACTGCTCCGGATCAGCCAGGGATGTCCTGGCTGCTTGGGAAGGGAAGGATGGCATGTCGTTGACTGTGGGGTGTTTGGCCAGCTCACTGGGTCTCTTTTCACCTTTCCCATCTGCTGTTTTGAAGCCATATGCACAAGACACACACCCATCCTTTTCCACACTCAGCACCTTCTCTTCCGACGGTAAGAAACAGTTCTTATTCTTCTTAACCGGAACATCCAAGCCATTTGAAAGTGAAGCCTTCAGGGGAGGCAGAACCAGGAGGGCCTTGGATGTCACGGGGCCTGGGACTGACAGCCCTCTGTTGGTGCTTCCACTGGGGTTCCCAAGGGCCTTGCCCCTATTAGTGTCGGAGATGGCCCAATCTTCGGCGCACCAAACAAACTCCTTGATTTGCAGACTTTTTTTCTCTGCTCCAAAGTAGGTGGGAAAGCAGATGTTGCTAATCTCCCTGGAAGCAGTGCTGGGGCCCTGGGGGGCTGCCTGAGTCTGAGAGGGGCTGCTCTGATCCTTCTCTGGGCCCCCCTCAGTGGGAGGCTTGGTCTCGAGGCTCCCATGGGAGAGGTTAACACACACTAAGCAGTCGCTGCAGTCATCTTCCCCTACCCTGGCCTTTTTTGGTTTCTTTCTCGGCCAGATGCAGGCAGCTGGAGACACTCTTCCCCAGCCCTGGACCTGCAAATAAAGCAGCATGTTACTCCTCCAGCAGAGGGGCCCAAACTGTCCTTGATCCAATACTGGCCCCATTCCCATTTGGGCAGTCTTATGTGAAATAATACTCATTCATTCATTCATTCATTCATTTGAGACAAAGTCTTGATCTATCACGCAGGCTGGAGTGGAGTGGTGCGATCTCGGCTTACTGCAACCTCCACCTCCTAGGTTCAAGCGATTCTCCTGCCTCAGTCTCCCAAGTAGCTGGGATTACAGGCACATGCCGCCACCCCAGCTAATTTTTTATATTTTTAGTAGAGACAGGGTTTCACCATGTTAACCAGGATGGTCTCAATCTCTTGACCTCATGATCCACCCGCCTAGGCCTCCCAAAGTGCTGGGGTTACAAGCATGAGCCACTGCGCCTGGGCCATTTTTATTTATTTTTTTACTACCCTTCCCCCCACCAGCAATTTTCTTAACATTCATTCACCTTAGGAAAAAAAAAAAATTCTGGCCAGGTGCGGTGGCTCACGCCTGTAATCCCAGCACTTTGGGAGGCCAAAGCAGGTAGATCACAAGGTCTGGAATTCAAGACCAGCCTGGCCAATATGGTAAAACCCCATCTCTACTAAAAATATAAAAATTAGCTGGGCGTGGTGTTGGGTGCCTGTAATCCCGGCTACTCAGGAGGCTGAGGCAGGGGAATGGCTTGAAGCCAGGAAGTGGAGGTTACAGTGTACCAAGATTGCACCACTGCATTCCTGCACTCCAGCCTGGCAATAGAGAGACACTCTGTTTCAAACAAAACAAAACAAAAATTTTTTTAAAAAAAGAAAAAAATATTCCTTCAAAATTGTAAAGCATGAAAAAAAAAGTATAATACCTATTTTCACCTAATTACTAAACAATAAGAGTATTTGTAACAGTATTTGTTAATCCTGAATACTAGCAATGGCATTTGCTAATACTAAAACACTAAGCAAAATATTTGTAAATGGCCACTTTGATATGCTTACTAAATTTCTTTTCAAACGCACATTTAAGTTCAGAGCTAAAAATCCTTGTCAAAATCGTTGTCGGTGGGACAAGTATGAACGGTTTTCATTTAAAATAAAATTTTACTTTATTTGAAAACCGTTCATACTTGTCCCACCAACAAGGATTTTGGGCACCGCCAGTCTCTGCTTCCCATACCTGGGGAGCACTGTTGCTTGAAGGGGCTCGAGGGAGACGGAGGAGCAGAGGCAGGTCCTGGAACACAGAGGAGCCATGCATACCCAGGGACACCTACTCTCCATCCACGCCCAGAGTCTCCTGGCTGATCTCGCCAGAGAGACTACTGTTAAAATAGGGTTGCCAGATAAAAAACAGGACCACATTTTGGACATACTTATACTAATAAAATAAGTATTGTTTGTTTGGCAATCCTGTTTAATCACTGGATTAGACCAGGTTTTCTTACAGTGTTGTCTTTTTGTTGTTGTTGTTTTCTTATAGTTTTAAATATAGGGTTCTGCTACTGCTTCTAAGAATTGTATAACAGTAAGCCTGCAGACCGGGTGCAGTGGCTCAGGCCTGTAATCCCAGTACTTTGGGAGGCCAAGGCAGACACATCACTTGAGGTCAGGAGTTCAAGACCAACCTGGCCAACATGGTGAAACCCGTCTCCACTAAAAATACAAAAATTAGCTGGGCATGGTGGGCACCCTTAATCCCAGCTTCTCTGGAGGCTGAGGCAGAATCACCTGAACTCAGGAGGTAGAGGTTGCAGTGAGCCAAGATGGCACCACCGTACTCCAGCCTGGGAGACAGAGCAAGACACCAATTCAGGGGGGGAAAAAAAAAGCCCGCAGAGTTCTGAGTAGAACAGCTAGGAGAGAAGCCTCACTTCTCTCAGGGAATTCAGCACAGCTGTTAAGGAGCTCAGGATTCTGGAGTTCAGGAGACATGGATTCAAGCCCTGCCTTGGCCGTTTACTGGCTGGGTGATCTCGAGCATATTATCTTCCGAGTAACTCAATATACTCATCCACAAAGTGAGGCTGGGAATAATACTTGCCCCATATGGCTATCGAGAGGTTAGATGAATTAATGTATGCAAAGCCCTTGCTACTGTGCTGTCCACATATTAAGTGGCCATAAGTACCCGTAGCAGGCGCTGCTATTATCATCGGTAATATTGTACCTCTATTCCAGGGTTTCTACATGTCATTGATTCCATATTGTTTGGTAATATTAACTATTTTTTGCAAAAAAGAAGCTTGCACCAAAACACTGATGCACAAGAGACAGAAAAGCTGCAGCTCAGAAAGATACTCACTGCTTCTTCCCATCCAGTTCCAATAATAAACTCTTTGGCTTTTTCATCTTGTTCACGTGTAATGTCACTGATATTGAGGAGACAACAAACATGATCCTTTTCACTTCTTTCATCTGGACAAGTACAGCTTGGTTCTGTTTCTTCCGTGCATTGAATTTCATTATTTTCACTATTTTCTAAGTCAGTCTCATTTTTCTGACAGAGATCCATTACTGTGATGGTAGCTTAAAGTTTGTAACATCTTCCTGTTGTTTGAAAACATGAATGGAACTTCATTTTTAGTATTTAATTTTTTTAAAAAAAAAAAGCAGTTCAATAATCAGGCGAAATATCTTCAAGACACATTCAGAAATATGGCTGGGCTCAGTGGCTCATGCCTGTAATCCCAACACTTTGAGAGGCCAAGGCAGGCAGATCACTTTAGGTCAGGAGTTTGTGACCAGCCTGGCCAACATGGTGAAATCGTCTCTCTACTAAAAATACAAAAATTAGCTGGGCACAGTGGTGGGCGCCTATAATCCCAGCAACTCAAGAGGCTGAGGCAGGAGAATCGCTTGAACCCAGGAGGCAGAAGTTGCAGTGAGCCAAGATTGTGCCACTGCACTCCAGCCTGGGTTAGAGAGTGAGACTCAATCTCAAAAAAAAGAAAAAAGAAACAAACATTCAGGAATAGACTGAGAATACATATTATGCATTGTATTCTCAATTCATAATATGTATTGAGAATTAGAATACATCCATTGCCAACCACTGGAATTATAAAAGATAAGGCAATAAGGCAGCCAGGTGCCGTGGTTCATGCTTGTGATCCTAACACTTTGAGAGGCTGAGGCAGGCAGATCACCTGAGGTCAGGAGTTTGAGACCAGCCTGGCCAACATGGCGAAACCCCATCTCTAATAAAAATACAAAATCAGCTGGATGGGTTGTACACCCCCTGTAATCCCAGCTACTCGAGAGGTTGAGGCTTGAATCAGGGAGGCAGAGGTTGCACTGAGCTGAGGTCCTGCCACTGCACTCCAACCTGGAGGACAGGGCAAGACTCTATCTCAAAACAAAACAAAACAAAAGATGTGAAGAGACATAGGGAGAAGATAGCCATCTACAAGCCAAAGACAGCAGCCTGGAACAGAGCCTCCTCTCACAGCCCTCAGGAGGAACAAACCCTGCCAACACTTTGATTTTGGACCTTAAGAATCCAGACCTGGTCAGGCACAGTGGCTCACGCCAGTAATCCCAGCACTTTGGGAGGCCAAGATGGGCGGATCACGAGGTCAGGAGTTTGAGACCAGCCTGGCCAACATGGTGAAACTCTGTCTCTACTAAAAAATACCAAAAATTAGCGGGATGAGGTGCAGGCACCTGCACTGCCAGCTACTTGGGAGGGTGAGGCAGGAGAATCACTTGAACCCAGGAGGTAGACGTTGCAGTGAGCCGAGATTGTGCCACTGTACTTCAGCCAGGGCTACAAGAGTGAAACTCTGACTTAAAAAAAAAAAAAAGAATCCAGGCCTGTAAGATAATAAATTTCTGTTGTTTTTAAGCCACTCAGTATGTGGTATACTGTCATGATGGCTGTAGCAAAGTAAAACAGTAGGTCATGGTGATGATGGTGATAATTCTATCTGACACTAACGGAGGCTCTTCTGGGTTGAAAAATGGCACTTGGTGTTTAGAATCTAGACAAAGGGTCCGGAAACTTGTAATCCTGACCAGAGCCAAAGAGCTGAACAATTCCAGTCCATTTACTGGCTGTGTCCCTTGAGTGGTGACTTGCTTTTCTAGGTCTGTTTACTCATCTATAAAAAGGGCAAAAGCAGACCAGTCGCGGTGGCTCATGCCTATAATCCCAGCACTTTGGGAGGCCAAGGCGGGTGGTTCACAAGGTCAAGAGATCGAGACCAGCCTGGTCAACATGGTGAAACCCTGTCTCTGCTAAAAATACAAAAAAAAAAAAATTAGCTGGGCATGGTGGCATGCACCTGCAGTCCCAGCTACTCAGGAGGCTGAGGCAGGAGAATTGCTTGAACCCAGGAGGCGGAGGTTACAGCGAGCCGAGATCGCGCCATTGCACTTCAGCCTGGATAGCAAGAGCGAAACTCCGTCTCAAAAAAAAATATTTTAAAAAAAGGGCAAAAGTATGAGACCTTCCTACAGATAGGGGCTCTTCCTATGGACCCAACAGGTTGCAGAAATTAACTAGAATGCCTGAAAAGTGACCACTCTGGCTTGAGTGCTGAGGACCAGCTAGTGTCTTCTCAAGAAGTTCCTTGCTTCTGATGGGACAGAAGCCACGTGGGACACCCACTTCTTGCTTTCTCTCAGCCAAACATAACCCATACCAGAAAACTACTATTTTTCTTTTTCTGTTCAGGAAGAGATCAGTACTTCTTATAACAAATCTGTAAATCTGTTTAATTACCATTTTGGCTTTTTCACATAGGCTTAAGTTAGATGTTTGTTTGTTTGTTTGTTTGTTTTTTGACACTGAGTCTCACTCTGTTGCCCAGGCTGGAGTGCAGTAGTGTGATCTTGGCTCATAATTTTAAGTTGGAAGTTGTACCTCTGCCTCCTGGGTTCACGCAATGCTCCTGCCTCAGCCTCCCAAGTAGCTGGTTTTACAGCTGTGAGTCACCACGCCTGGCCAACATTACTTTTTTTTTTTTTTTTTTTTGAGGCAGAGTTTCACTCTTGTTACCCAGGCTGGAGTGCAATGGCGCGATTTCGGCTCACCGCAACCTCCGCCTCCTGGGTTCAGGCAATTCTCCTGCCTCAGCCTCCTGAGTAGCTGGGATTACAGGCACACGCCACCATGCCCAGCTAATTTTTTGTATTTTTAGTAGAGACGGGGTTTCACCATGTTGACCAGGATGGTCTTGATCTCTTGACCTCGTGATCCACCTGCCTTGGCCTCCCAAAGTTCTGGGATTACAGGCTTGAGCCACCGCGCCCGGCTCAACATTGCATTTTTATAAGCACTTCACTTATGCAATGAGGGTTCATAAGGAATTATATGGATTCCTTCTGACTCAAAACTAAGAATCATCCCTGAGTCAATAAACACAGTATTATTAGTCAAAAGGTCAGATTACTGCATACCAGATAACCAGATGCACCTTCAGAACACTGGTGTACTTCAGACAGGATCAAGATGCTCTGCTACTAAAAGAGAATATTGGTGGTCTTTTCCTAATTAAAAAGAAATTCAGTTAGTGGATAGAAAAGTTGTATTTTAAATTTCCCTTCTCTAAACGTACTGTCAAGTGTTGTTTTGTTTGTTTGTTTGTTTGTTTGTTTAAGATAGAGTCTTGCTCCATTGCTCAGCCTGCAGTGCAGTGGCGTGATCTTGGATCACTGAAACCTCCGTCTCCCGGAATCAAGCAGTTCTCCTGCCTTAGCCTCCTAGGTAGCTGAGATTACAAGGCACCCACCACCACGGCTGGCTAAGTTTTTTCTAACTGTCAAATTTTATTACCATTCTTGTCTTCCAGCTCATGTTAGCAGAAGACACACAGAAATGTACAAGAATTAAGAGAAGATCAAAGAAAAGAATGGATGTGTGATTCCTTGCAATTTGTATGCAGTTTTACTTTTAAGTTGGAATGCAGACATCTATATTCACATAGTATTTTCTGGTAGTAAAATTATGCCTGACTTACAGATTTGACATGAATCAAGAGTTCCTGCCATCCCATTTCTTGGCTTCCATTGAACTTTATAACCTGATTCAGTTTGAGAATCACCAGTACAAAGCATACATCAAAGCTGATACTAACGTTTTCCACCACATCAAGAAAACACAAAGATCACAGTGAAACTGTTGCCATGGGAGACGCATTTGCAGATGCAATTATAAAACTGGATGCAGAGTACAAAGCAGGAAAGCTCAAAGATGTAGGCTAAAAGGTATTAAACTCTACTATACAAGCTATTAAAGTGATTAAAAACAACATATACAAAAGAAATAGCTGACTCAGATCCAAGCCCCCAAAGTGTGTGTCTGGCTAAGCAAGAATAATAAACCCAAAGAAAAACTGATCAAAGAACTTAAGATATTTGGAAATGAAATAAAGATGGTGAATGGGAGCCTAAAAAATATAGCCTATGGAAATTTACCATAATCCAGAAAACATCTTTTCTAGTAGCATTTAAAGACAGTCACAAAAAGGAAATGATAGCCAAAGAACTGTAAAGTGGTTTATTTTCCTTTACCAATAATATGATTTGCTTCAAAATAACATGAGGTTGAGGTTAGGGAGGGAATAATGAAACCAAAGTGGTCCTGAGTCCTATTTGTTGTAGATGGGTATGGGAACATGGAGATTAACTGTACTATTCTATTTTTACGTAAGCATGAAATTTCCCATAATAAACATTTTAAAGCCATGATGTTATTGGAGAGCTTCAAGAAATGAAAAATGGAAAAATGATAGAAGCCAGGGTATGATGAATTTTGACCTTAGACCTTAAGCAAACTGAAATAAATATTTGCTTGTTGGTTTGTTTGTTTTGAGATGGAGTCTCGCTCTGTCGCTCAGGCTGGAGTGCAGTGGCACGATCTTGGCTGATTGCAACCTTGGCCTCCTGGGTTCAAGCGATTCTCCTGCCTCAGCCGCCCAAGTAGCTGCGATTACAGGCATGCACCAACATGCTTGACTGATTTTTGTATTTTTAGTAGAGACAGAGTTTCACTATGTTGGCCAGGCTGGCCTTGAACTCCTGACCTTAGGTGATCCACCCGCCTCAGCCTCCCAAAGAAATAAATGTATCAGTGAAGAGGTAACATGGTTTGTATAATTTTAAGCTGGAGTAAAGACCTTGAACAAGGATTTACGGAAAAAGAAAAAAAAAAACAACAAAACACAGGTGTACAAAAAAAAAAAGACATAACATCAGATAATAGGGTTTATAAAAGTGATTTAGAGGAATTTCAGAAATATTTGTCCAATTATTCTTAAGTCACAGTACACAAGGCCTTCTCATTGAATTTAATTAACTGCCAAAGGAACAAGTGTAAATGCAGAGAAGAACAGACACTACTATTTGGATCTGCGACACTACATTGAGATCATCCAATTTGTTAATGAACTGAGAAGTACAAAGACTATCAAATACCCCTTTGTCATACATCTGGCAAAGTCAATGCAGCTTTAACACCCTAACCAATCTATAATTTAGCATAATTTACCAACTGAATACAGCAAAACTTTTCTGTTGGGTGTTATATAAAAGTTAAAACTGAAAAGAGGGGGAGAAATCAATGTAAACTGAGGACAATAAGCGTTATTTCCTATTCACTGCCCAAAGAAAACCTATACGGATAGAGACTGCCTGACCAAGAACATAAAGAAATTTCTGAAGACCTGATAGCTGAAAAGCAGCTAAGGGGTAGCAGAAGAAATGACCATGCCATACAGCATAGAAAGAGCCATTGTATTTCTTTGTATTTTGTGTTTTAGAAGGGGTCTCACTATATTGACAGGCTGGTCTCGAACTCCTGGCCTCAAGCAATCCTCCCATTTTGGCTTCTCAATATGCTGGGATTACAGGATTGAGCCTGGCCTTTCTTTGTCTTCTTTATATTGTTTTATTTTTGGTGGTGGTGGTGGTGTTTTTTGTTTGCTTGTTTTTGTTTTTTTTTTTTTGAGACTGGGTCTTGCTCTGTCACCTAGGCTAGAGTGCAATGCAATGGTGTGATCCTGGCTCACTGAAATCTCTGACTCCTGAGTTTAAGGGATTCTCTCCTCTCAAGATTTCCAACCCTAATCCCTGAGTGAATAGGATGAAATATAACATCCACAAATACGTTATATTACATGGTAAAAGTACCTTTGCAGATGTAATTATGGTTATTAACCAGCTGACCTGAAGACAGGGAGATTATTTTGGATAATCATGGTGGGCCTAATCAAATGACATAACCTTCTAAAACAAACTTGTCTTAGCTAGCAGCAGCATAAGTAAGAGATACAAAATGAAAGAGGAATTCAAGGCATTGTTGCTGGCTTTGATGAAAGGGAGGGTCAGGAGGTCACATCCCAAGGAATGTGGATGGCATTTAGGAGCTGAGAGAAGTCCCTGGTTTACAATGAGGAAATACTTAAAGAATCTGAATTCAGCCAACACTCTGAATGATCTTGGAAGTGGGTTCTTCTCTAGGTGCCCCCAATAAGAGGCCAGCCTCTATGACTTAGGAGATCCTAAACAGAAAACACAGCAACAACAGAAAACTAATACTATAATAATTCAGCTCAAATACTTCTGCTTAAGTACTTTTTCTCTCTTTTTTCCTTCCTTTTTTTTTTGAGATGGAGTCTCGTTCTGTTGCCCAAGCTGGAGTGCAATGGCACAATCTCAGCTCACTGCATCCTCTGCCTCCCCGGTTCAAACAATTCTCCGGCCTCATCCTCCTGAGTACTTGGGACCACAGGCACCAGCCACCAAGTCTGGCTAATTTTTGTATTTTCAGTAGAGACGAGGTTTCGCCATATTGGCCAGACTGGTCTCAAACTGCTGACCTTGTAATCCACCTGCCTTGGCCTCCAGAAGTTATGGGATTACAGCCCTGAACCACTATGCCCAGTCTGCTTAAGTACTTTGAATGACTGAATGATCATAATTTTACAAGCATTTTTTTCTTTCCATTGGAAGCTCTAAAGATTTGAATGATCTCAACTTAGGTCATCCGCAGGCCTGCAAATTTTGTTCCTCAGTTCTGGGTATTCTTCTCAAATGCACCATCTGAAAACATCTGAAGACAGCTGTAATTTTCTCAGATATAAATCTCAAATTCCTCATCCTCTTAGAAATGCAAAATTACCTGTCTCTTAATATGTGGTACCTGGAACTGAAAGCAACACCTCAGAAGTGGTCTAACTAGAAGTGTCTACTTTGAAATTTGACTCCCTTTGATCTGAAATCTACATCTATTAATTAAACAAAGTTGTTATATTTCTTAAAAGGTATAACCCAATCTTTTTATTTTCTTTTTCTTTTCTTTTTGAGACAGAGCCTTGCTCTGTCACCCAGGCTGAAGTGCAGTGGCACGAACTTGGCTCACTGCAGCCTCCTGGGTTCAAGCAATTCTCCTGCCTCAGTATCTGAAGTAACTGGGATTACAGGTGCCCACCATCCCTGGCTAATTTTTGTATTCTTAGTAGAAACGGGGTTTTGCCACGTTGGCCAGGCTGGTCTCAAACTCCTGACCTCGGGTGATCTCCCGCCTCGGCCTCCCAAAATGCTGGGATTACAGGTACGAGCCCCCACACAGGTCTTATAACCCAATCTTAACACTGAGCTCAAGGTGAACCACAACTTCTAGGGTTTTTTTTCACACGAATGGCTAAAAATTCCTGTCTTCTTTACTCCATAACCATTCTGTTGATTTCCTTTTCTTTTTTCCTTTTTCTTTATTCTTTTTGTTTTAGTTAGCTGTACACTCCAAATGCATCAGATCCTGGTAAAATTTCCCCTTTTGGTTTTGGACCATTATTAAACCTACTTAAATAGTTCACAACCTAACTCTGACTTCCCAGTTTCACTATTCCTTCTTGCTTAAAGCTGCCATTAATTTGAAGAGGATACCTTCTGTATCTTCATCTATAACACAGACAAAGACATTGAGAAGGAGGATTAAGGATAATGCCCTCTGGGTATCCCTTTCACTTAGGCATTTGCTAATTAGTCAACTAGCTGCAAATTCACCTTCACCTTACTCCCTATGCAATGATCTATCCTATATTTCCAAATTCCTTCTACAGGATTACAGATCCATCAATTTAGGTAGTCTTTTTTTTTTTTTTTTTTTTTTTTTTTAAGAGGAACCTGCAAAGAGTTATAGGCGTTTACATTTACACTGATATCTCTCTCTCTCTCTCTCTCTCTCTCTCTCTCTCTCTCTCTCTCTCTCTTTCTCTTTTTAAACACCTATTGTCTAGATCAGGGATAAAGAATGCATTCTGGTGGAATGTGGTGGCTCACTCCTGTAATGCTAGAACTTTGGGAGGCCAAGGCCAGTGGATCACTTGAGTTCAGGAGTTCAAGACCAGCCTGGCCAATATGGTGAAACCCTATCTCTGCTGAAAATACAAAAATTAGCCGGGCATGGTGGCACACACCTGTAATCGCAGCTACTCGGCAGGTTGAGGCAGAAGAATTGCTTGAACTCGGGAGACAGGGTGCAGTGAGCGGAGATCACACCACTGAACTCCAGCCTGGGTAACAGAGAGAGACTAGCTCAAAAAAAAAAAAAACAAACAAAAAAAAAACAAAACACGACAACAATAACAAAACAAGAATACATTCTGAATTGTCAACTCCAAATGACTAGTAGCTACCTAGAGTGTTTTGTTGAGCATCTTATGACCTGACTACAGCAGGAAAAAGTTCTGGGGTTGATTAATTATGTCTGCTAGAAAATAAAGAGTGCCACATGTTCCCACCATAGATTCCTATACCTGGTTGACAGATTCTTCATTCATTCATGGTGGGGTAATGCTGATGGACCAGGAGAAAACAAGGCCCAGGGTATTAAACCAAAAGCAGGCTGTTGATGTCAAAAGCAGATAGATGGTAAGCTCTCAAAATTTCTTATCACCTTGCCCGAGCTTCTCATTGGCTCTGCACTGTGCCACACAACCTTATCTTCCTGGAAGCTATAGGTTTAAAGGAATCTTAAATTCCAACCAGGAAAAGATGAGTTTCTGCAAGCCTCATGTGAAGTCTGAAGGAATGTTCCTGTGGATCAGGTCCTTAACAACCTATGCTGAATGACGGGATAATCATTAGAAATACTGTTAGCCACGGTGGAAGTTAAGTTTCTTAACACAGGGCTAATTTTCACTTTATAGGAACCAGTTAAACAGGTCTTGAAGACTGGCCTGAGTATCCTGATCATTGGTAACACAGTTTCTACAGGAAGACGCGTTGGGAGTCGCATTTAGAAACACAGCCACCCAAGCTGCACAATTCGTTTATATTTCTTTCTTTCTTTCTTTCTTTTTTTTGAGACGGAGTTTCGCTCTTGTTACCCAGGCTGGAGTGCAATGGCGCAATCTCGGCTCACCGCAACCTCCGCCTCCTGGGTTCAGGCAATTCTCCAGCCTCAACCTCCCGAGTAGCTGGGATTACAGGCACGTGCCACCATGCCCAGCTAATGTTTTGTATTTTTAGTAGAGACGGGGTTTCATCATGTTGACCAGGATGGTCTCGATCTCTTGACCTCGTGATCCACCCGCCTCGGCCTCCCAAAGTGCTGGGATTACAGGCGTGAGCCACGGCGCCCGGCTCGTTTATATTTCTAAGAGTATAAATCTTATCCTCCCTGTTAATTATGTATCTATTCTGCTTATTATATGCCTACAGGTGACAGGAACCACAAATATTTCGCAGAATGGTGCCAAGGAGCGCGGTTTCTACACCATCCCTCCGGATCAAATCACATCTACTCAAATCCCAGTCTCAAACGCCTCCCTTTTTTCAACCCGTCTTCTCTATTTTCACACAGCTTATCTTCCACAGCAAAGCACAAGTCATCAAACACACGCGCTCCACCTGCAGCCCCTAAAGCCCAGGGCGCACCACACTTGGTTCCACCCCTTTCTCTAGCCCCGCCCCTTCTCGCAGGCCCCACCCCTTTCCCAAACAGCTCCACCCCTTCTTCCATGAGCCTTTTTTCCCTCATCTAGCTCTTCCCCTTCCTCCGCCAGTTCTAACCGTGCCACAAAGACGCCTGCCCTTCTTTCAAGCTATCCCATTCAGAAACGCGTCCCCGATTGCCCCTCCGAATTCCTAAGTCCTCCATCTACCCCACCCTTGAGGGGTTCCGCCCCAACGGCTACCCAGGCCCCGCCCACCAACCCGACAGTCTCTCAGGCTCCGCCCACTGCTAATCCCCAGACCCCGCCCGCCCCGGCTCCTCCCCTGACCCCGTCGGCTCCGGTGCAACGCCGGCCCTTACTTCCTCTGCCTTTCGGGTCCCTCAGTCAGACAGTCACTTCCTTTCGAACGGAGACAGAACCTGTAGCTCTGCCCTTTGGAGTGGTCCGGGGCCTTGCCCCAGCGGCGGAGAGACGGCCGCCCACACCCACCTGTGGGGCCGACCGGTTGGAAGGCCCCGCGGCCGCTAGTCAGGGCCGGCGAGCAAAGGCTATTCAAGCGGCTGCTGCCGGGCCGTTGCCCTGGGTTACAGCCGCGCTGGGGGCGGACCCGCGGGGGGGACGCAGCGGAAGTGACGTACCTCACAAAGCTGTGTGTGGGCGGGGCGTTCTCGCGGCACCTCCTACCGGCTCCGCGCCTTGCAGCCGGAATGCCGGCGACGGAGGGTCTTGGAGGGCCACACTGGAATGGGAGCAGGCTCCACGCGCAGGACCACCCGCGCCACTGCAGGGCAGGCGCGTTCCGTAGGGGCGCCCCTTTGCCTCCTAGGATGTTTAGCAGATGGCAGGCAGACAGAAACGTCTCTACTTTTGTCCCCCAGCCCCCCGAGAACCGCCGTGCAAGTTTCCCACGGACACAAACTTCACAGGCCCAGAACGTTTCGAGAGGAGGCGTTGTGAACCTCGCAGCGCCCACTTACCTAACCGACAGCACTGGGCCTACGGGCACTCGCTCAACTTCTGGCCCGGAGCACCACGGCTCCGAAGTGGGCACTGGCATCTTTTTTTCTTTTTTTTTTTTTGAGACAGAGTTTCGCTCGTTACCCAGGCTGGAGTGCAATGGCGCGATCTCGGCTCACCGCAACCTCTGCCTCCTGGGTTCAGGCAATTCTCCTGCCTCACCCTCCTGAGTAGCTGGGATTACAGGCACGTGCCACCATGCCCAGCTAATTTTTTGTATTTTTAATAGAGACGGGATTTCACCATGTTGACCAGGATGGTCTCGATCTCTTGACCTCGTTATCCACCCGCCTCGGCCTCCCAAAGTGCTGGGATTACAGGCGTGAGCCACCGCGCCCGGCCTGCACTGGCATCTTTTATACAAATAAAGTAAGGTGGAGGCCGGCCCCGAGGCCTCACGCCTGTAATCCCAGCGCTTGGGAAGGCCGAGGTGGGTGGATGGCCTGAGGTCCAGAGTTCGAGACCAGCCTGGCCAACATGGCGAAACCCCATCTCTACTAAAAGCACAGAAATTCACCAGGTGTGGTCGTGGTGGCAGGTGCCTATAATCCACGACGCTGAGGCAGAATTGCTTGAACCCGGGAGGCGGAGATTGCAATGAGCCAATATCGTGTCATTGCACTCTAGCCTGGGCAACAGATCGAGATTCCATCTCAAAAACAAAACAAAAACAGAAAAGCCAAAACCTGAAGCTAAGAACTAAACCACCTGGGAGGTGATAGCGGAAAAAGGAAGGAACACTTGCAGGGTAACCTATTCAGCTTCTGAAGTTTTAGTTATTACAAAGCTTTCCTCAAAACTTTGATTAATCCGCCCTATTAATGCCAAAACCATTCAAAAGGAATATGAGGTCATGAAAATCAAATTCCCTGGATTCAGTCAATTTGGAGGGCCATTCAAAGCACTGTGACAGAAAGGACAGTGGATTTGGCTCTGTGTTTTAAATAGTGGAAGAGCAAGTTGCCATATGTTCTGCTCTTTGAAAAGAGTGGTTGTTACAGAGCAAGTATGTGTGTTTGGGAGGAAAAGGGAAAAAATAAACTGCCCGCCTCCATCAGACACTATAACCACTCATGGATCTTCATATTCTAGAATGGCTACTTTTGATTCCCACCTTTATTTAGAACATTCATCCTTCCCTTCCCTAGCAAGATTCCCATTAAGTATTTTTTTTTCTTCTTTTTTTTCCAGACGAGGTTTCACTATGTTGGCCAGACTGGTCTTGAACTCCTGACCTCTGGTGATCTACTCACCTCAGCCTCCCAAAGTGCTGGGATTCCAGGGGTGAGCCACTGCACCCGGCTCATTTAAGTATTTTTATAGTAAAATTTGATAAGGAACTGATGAAGAGTAGACCAGGAAATGTAAAAATGACCACCCAGCTAACCTATTTATTTTTTTTTGAGATGCAGGTTGCTCTCATTTGCCCAGGCTGGAGTGCAATGGCATAATCTCAGCTCACCACAGCCTCTGCCTCCTCTGTTCAAGCGATTCTACTGCCTCAACCTCCCAAGTAGCTGGTATTACAGGCATGTGCCACCATGCCTGGCTAATTTTACATTTTTAGTAGAGATGGGGTTTCACCATGTTGCTCAGGCTAATCTTGAACTCCTGACCTCAGGTGATCCACCCGCCTCAGCCTCCGAAAGTATTGGGATTTCAGGCGTGACCACTGTGCCCGCTATCTAACACATTTCTTACCCTATCACCTTTCATACCTGTGAAATGATGGTAGTAATGGGTGTGTCTATGTAGCGCTGGTTGTGGTGAAGATTAAAGATGGTAACGTATGAGAGAACTTTGAAAACAAAGGAGTAAATCTGTGTAGTTACTACTCATCCCCATCTATTTCTAAAGCAGACAGATCAACTGAAAATTATACCATATAAATAGGTAGAATCATCCAGCATACGTTGGATCCTTTTTTTCTTTTTTTGAGACACAGTTTTGCTTTGTCACCCAAGCTGGAGTACAGTGATGTGATCTTGGCTCACTGCAGCCTTGACCTTCCAGACTCAAGTCATCCTACCTGCTTCCCAAATAGCTGGGACCACAGGCACACACCACCATGCCAGACTAATTTTTGTATTTTTGTAGAGACAGGGGTTTCAGCATGCTGCCCAGGCTGGTATCAAACTCCTGGGCTCAAGAGATCCACTCGCCTTGGCATCCCAAAGTGTTAGAATTATAGGCGTGAGCCACCAGGCCTGGCAAATACTTTCTTGATAAAGGTACAAAGATACCATTCAGCTGTGACACAGCTACTGGCTGTCTTGGAATGAACAGTTTCTTGAGCTGAGGAGCATGATGATCTGTATGCTACTTATCTACCTACTTTCACTAAGTATTTATACTTGCTATTTATTGACCACCAGAAAGTCGTACCATATGAATACTTCTCTTTTCCTCTAGTAACCGAGAAAATGGTACAAGAGTTTATCTACTCTTGCTCTGTGTGTATATATATATTTGCATGAGCATACAACCCCTCCACCCCAATATTATCAGCTTACTACAGTTGGTTAGAGTATGCTATATATTAGCTACTTGGAAATACCTTCTGGCACTCTAAATATGCTTAAGCTGCAAAGCATACTCACTATCAAAGTCCATTATCTGAGCTCATAAAGCTTCAGTCTGTGTCCACTTTTATTCCCATGACTTAAGTGGAAACCTGAATGTGGTTTAACTTCTTAAAAATACCATGTGCTAGGCTGGGCATGGTGGCTGACGCCTGTAATTCCAGCACTTTCGGAGGTGGAGGCAGGTGAATCACAAAGTCAAGAGATCGAGACCATCCTGGCCAACATGGTGAAATCCCATTTCTACTAAAAATACAAAAATTAGCTGGGCGTGGTAGTGCGTGCCTGTAGCCCCAGCTACTCAGGAGGCCAAGGCAGGAGAATCGCTTGAACCCAGGAGGCGGAGGTTGCAGTGAGCTGAGATCATGCCACTGCACTCCAGCCTGGTGACAGAGCACAACTCCAAAAAAAAAAAGCAAACCATGTGCTATAGTGATCAAAACTCCCACCTGCCTTTGTTTTTCCTCTTCTTTTTTCGTACCTGGCATGATAGAAAATCAAAGTTGGTAATTTATTTTTTATTATGTTAAAGATGACAGATCTTGGCTTAAGAAAAAACATTTTTGACTAAAGGAAACATTTTCTTGGAGCTTTTCATTGTTCTGGCTTAAATTTCCTTTTTCAAAGTATCTTTGCATAAGTTAAAGTTAGCACTTTCACAAATACTAGCAGAGTCACTAAATGAAATATTAATATCAAAACAAAAAACATGATTCATGAAGAAGTATTTTATTATTTTGCTGCAAAGCTGTTGCTTCACTGTATAAAAATAGCACCAGCAAATGCAGTGTATTGCAAAATTAAGATAGTGTCGTTCTTCATGTGACACTGTACAAGCAACAAAAGCTCCTTCACTCCCAGTTATTTCCAGTGGACAAATCATTAAGTATTTCACCCCAAATCCACTTACGGATGTACACAAGTTACAATATCATATAAGGCTTAAGAATAACAACATTATCTCTGAATTATGTAATTTTTATAACTAGTTTTTAACATGGATAATTTCATGAATTCTGAATACTAAAGCCTAGTCTAAAAATCACAGGATACTGTGAAAAAGACAAATATTATGTTTATATATAATCATTAGAAAGTTAAAGGGCATTGTCTTTCATTAGCAGTGTGAACAGTAGTTTTTTTCACCATCGATAATACTAAAAGTTGCTATTCTAAGTCTTCTACCCACCACTAATTTAAGACAACTCTGCTGGGTTGTGTTAAATCATACTGGTTTATTTAGCGGTTCCATTTTCACTCCTCAATAGATTTTATGTATTTCTCATACGCTTCTTCACTCATAAGTTCATCTAGTTCTGAAGGATTACTCAGTGTCATCTTGATCAGCCAACCTGCAACCAAAAAACAACCTTATATTCTACATTAACTTTAAAAGAGTCAAATTCATCCAAAATGTAAAAGAAATCTGAGTGCCTGAATCTAGTATTTTTTATAAAAACCATACATTATTTGTTCATGAAACTTTAAATTTTAGCCTTAAGAATTAAATATAAGCCGGGCGCGGTGGCTCAAGCCTGTAATCCCAGCACTTTGGGAGGCCGAGGCGGGTGGATCACGAGGTCGAGAGATCGAGACCATTCTGGTCAACATGGTGAAACCCCGTCTCTACTCAAAATACAAAAAATTAGCTGGGCATGGTGGCATGTGCCTGTAATCCCAGCTACTCAGGAAGCTGAGGCAGGAGAATTGCCTGAACCCAGGAGGCGGAGGTTGCGGTGAGCCGAGATCGCGCCATTGCTCTCCAGCCTGGGTAACAAGAGCGAAACTCCGTCTCAAAAAAAAAAAAAAAAAAAAAAAGAATTAAATATAGTTGTATATCATAAATGAAAATAATTATAGCTAGAATAGATTCCACCATAATAAATTAAGAACCCTTAGGTTGTAATAACCATCAGAACATGACATTTAAAGCTTTAAGGGCTGAGCGTGGCGGCTCAGGCCTGTAATCTCAGTACTTTGGTCAGCCAAGGCAGGCAAATCACTTGAGGCCAGGAGCTCTAGACCAGCTTGGCCAACATGGTGAAACCCCACCTCTATTAAAAACAGAAAAATTAGCTGGGCATAGTGGCAGTCCCTGCAATTTCAGCTACTGGGAGGCTGAGGCAGGAGAACTGCTTGAACCTGGGAAGCAGAGGTTGCAGTGAGCCAAGATGGCGCCACTGTACTCCAGCCCCGGCGACAAATGGAGACTCTGTCTCAAAAAATACTAATAATAAAAATAATTCTTAAATATGTGATCCAAATCTACAAGGCCAGGCATATCTTTAACAAATGGAACACTAACTGCTGAGGTTAACAGGTTTAGAAAGCAATGGTAGTTAGAAGGTCTAGGTGACAGGCAAAAGAGAACTACAACCTAATCTTAACTTTGCCATTTATCAGCCATGTGATGACCCTGACACAGAAATCCTCTGGAGCTGCTATTCAACTACAAAATAGAGAAAATAAGCTTATCTCATTAGTTTATTATAAGGATGAAAATGTGAGAAAACCGACAACTAATGCAAAATATATATATTTTTGACTTCCTATATCATACAGCATGAGTGGCTGTTTTATTTCTGAAAAAGTAAATACTTTGCAGGTGTTTACACCAAAACCAAGGAATCTACAACTGATATTAAGAACCCTGCAAAATAAGGTAATGCTTTTTATCATCAGAGATCTTTTTTTGTTTTGAGACAGTTTCACTCTGTCACTCGGGCTAAAGTGGAACGGTGCAATCTTGGCACACTACCGACTGTAGCCCTGACCTCCCAGGCCCTGGCAATTCTGCCACCTCAGCCTCCCTAGTAACAGGGACTACAGGCACATTCCACCTAGACCAGCTAATTTTTGTATTTCTGTAGAGACAGAGTTTCACCATGTTGCCCAGGCTAGTCTCAAACTCCTGGACTAAAGCAATCCACCCACCTTGGCCTCCCAAAGTGCTGGGATTCAGGCAGGAGCTACTGTGCCTGGCCAGAAATCTTAAACATGCCGGGCGCGGTGGCTCAAGCCTGTAATCCCAGCACTTTGGGAGGCCGAGGCGGGTGGATCACGAGGTCGAGAGATCGAGACCATCCTGGTCGACATGGTGAAACCCCGTCTCTACTAAAAATACAAAAAACTAGCTGGGCGTGGTGGTGCGTGCCTGTAATCCCAGCTACTCAGGAGGCTGAGGCAGGAGAATTGCCTGAGCCCAGGAGGCGGAGGTTGCGGTGAGCCGAGATCGCGCCATTGCACTCCAGCCTGGGTAACAAGAGCGAAACTCCATCTCAAAAAAAAAAAAAAAAAAAAAAGAAATCTTAAACATAACCTTATGTATTCAACTAACCTTTGATTTTATTTTAAAGCAGAACATATCTATTTAGTACCAAGAAGCAGAAAAAGATAAAGTCACAATCAGCTAAGTATGCTTTAACTTCTAGATGAAATATCAACTGTAGCAGTAATTCCTTGAGAAATTTCTAGCAACAGCTTACCATCTTCATAACAAGACTTGTTTACAAGTCCTGGATTTTCTGCAAGAGCTTCATTAATTTCGGTGACTTCTCCTGATAAAGGAGAATAAAGTTCACTAGCAGCTTTCACACTTTCCAAAGCACCAAATTCATCTAAATAGAAAAAAATAAAGAAAGAAAGAAAACATGAAAAGTTAAAAGTCAGTGACTTGAAAGCATAAAACATAAAGAAGTAGATTCCTGTCATACAGCTATGATTTTAAAATTCCAAATTTCTTTTATTTAGAATAAAACAATAAGTTCTGTCAGGCTAAAATAACCTATGACAAGGGTATTTACTGCCTCAATAAAGTGGACATATCTGTCTGTCCCAGACACAGCAAATAACAAATGGTGATATGCCTGAATGCCAGATGTGTCTCAGTTCAGTAAAACTCAATGTTCTTGCAACTTAGATACGGCTCAGAAAAAAAACAAAATGAAAAGTTCAGAATGTTCCAGGGATGGTGAAGTACCTTACATCAGACCACCTTCCTGCAAATAAAAAACCCTGGTGGCTCATGCCTGCAATCGCAGCACTTTGGGGGACTGAGGCAGACAAATCACCTGAGGTCAGTAGTTTCAGACCGGCCTGGCCAACATGGTCTCTACTAAAATACAAAAATATTACCCAGGCATGGTGGTGGGTTCCTGTAAACCCAGCTACTTGGGAGACTGAGCCTGGAGAATTGCTTGAACCCAGGAGATAGAGGTTGCAGTGAGCCAAGACCATGCCACTGCGCTCCAACCTAGGCGACAGCATGAGACTCCATCTCAAAAACAAACAAAAACAAAAAAACACAATGATAAACTCTGAACTACAGGCCAAGCATGGTGGCTCACACCCAAAATCCCAGCACTTTGGGAGGCCAAGACGGGTGGATCACCTGAGGTTAGGGGTTCAAGACCAGCCTGGCCAACATGGTGAAACCCTGTCTCTGCCAAAAAAAAAGAAAAAAAAATTCCTGGTGTGGTGGCACGTGCTTATAGTCTCAGCTACTCAGGTCTCAGCTACTCAGGAAACTTGGGAAGGAGAATTGCTGCAACCTGGGAGGCAGAGGTTGCAGTGAGCCAAGATTGCACCACTGCATTCTAGCTCAGGTGAAAGAATGAGACTCTGTCTCAAACAAACAAACAAACAAACAAAACAAAAAAACAAAACAAAAAAAAACAATGAACTAAACATAAAAAACAATTTATACATTGAGTATCCCTTATCCAAAATCCCTGGGACCTGAGTATCCCTTATCCAAAATCCCTTTCGATTTTTGAATATGTGCATTATACTTACCAGTTGAGCATCCCATATTTGAAAATCTGGAATCTGAAATGCTCCAATGAGCATTTCCTTTGAGTATCATGTTGGTGCTCAAAAATTTTCAGATTTTGGAACATTCTGGATTTCAGATGTTTGGATTTGTGATGCTCAACTATATATGAAGGCTTTGTAGAGTGATCAAAGGGGAGTCAATCCTTGAAAGAAGGGAACCAAACTGAATGAGATCTTCATTTATTCAATTTGTTCCCTGACAACAATGCCCCACCTAAAGAGCACAGGGTGACTAAAACACAAGCTGAAAATGATAGTTTCATTTGCTTGTGAGGTCAGGGGATGGAGTGAGGGGCTGCCAAAGCGGCTGGAAATTCTGGATTGAAATCCTACAAAGAAGGGAACCATGGTGAAGAGAAAACACAGTTAACCAAACAGATCCCAAAACGACCTACACGTTAGCATTAGCAGAGAAATATAACGCAGCTAATCCGGACATTCTAGACCCGAAAAGTATAACATCTGAAATAAAAAATAGAATGGAGAGCATAAACAGCAGACTAGAGACAGAAGAAATGATCAGTGAACATAAAGCAAGATAAACTGAAGTTAACCAATCTAGTGTAGCCGGGCATGGTGGCTCATGCCTGTAATCCCAGCATTTTGGGAGGCTGAAGCGGGTGGATCACTTGAGGTCAGGAGTTTGAGACCAGCTTGGCCAACATGACAAAAGTCCATCTCTACTAAAAACACGAGAATTAGCTGTGCCTGGTGGTGGGTGCCTATAATCCCAGCTACTTGGGAGGCAGAGACAGAGAAGTATTTGAACCTGGGAGGTAGGGGTTGCCATGAGCTGAGATCACACCACTGCACTCCAGCCTGGGCAACACAGCAAGACACCATCTCAAAAAAAAAAAAAAAAAAAAAAGAAAAATAGAACAGCTTAAAAAAAGCCTGAAAAGTTAAGACCCTCAGGGACCTATGGGACAGTATCAAGTGATTTGACGAACACGTCAAATCACAGAAGAAAAAAGGAATGAAGTGGGAAGAAAAAGAAATCATGACTAAAAAAGAAGTCTCCAAATTGAATGAGAAAAAAAAAATTCAATCTACAGATTCAAGAAGCTTGATCTGTCCCACAAAAGCAGCCAAACATAACATACACTGTGTGATTCCTTTCAAAGGAAATTAAAGAATAGGCCAAATTAACCTTGGTGTAGAAATAAGAGGTCACCTATTTGATGGGGAAGGCTTACGCAGGTGTATACATTTGTTAAAACTCATTGAATTGTATACTTCTGGTCCATGCATCTCACTATATGTAGATTTTACATCAAGTTGAAAAACTACCTTTAGCAGAATCTCTTAAAAGGGTATTCATTAGTTTAAGGATATTATCTAACATATTGATATTAATAGACTTTTTCTTTCTTTTGAGATGGAGTCTCACTCTATCACCCAGGCTGGAGTGCAGTGATGGGATCTCAGCTCACTGCAAACTCCCTTTGCCTCTGGGGTTCCAGCAATTCTCCTACCTCAGCCTCCCAAATAGCAATTACTTTTGCACCAACCTAATATTTGGGTCCAAAGCACTCTAATTGGCTGGGTGCAGTGACTCACGCTTATAATCCCAGCACTTTGGGAGCATGAGGCGGGTGGATCACTTGAGATCAGGAGTTCTAGACCAGCCTGGCCAACATGAGGAAACTCCGTCTCTGCTAAAAATACAAAAATTAGCTGGGTGTGGTGTCACACGCCTAAATGCACAGAAATCACTTAAACCTGGGAGGCGGAGGTTGCTGTGAGCCAAGATGGCGCCACTGCACTTCAGCCCGGGTGACAAAGTGAGACTGTCTAAAAAAATACATAAATTTTAAAAAGCATTCTAATGAATCCAGGGTACAAAGAAGTTACTATTTAATGTAAAGATCAAGTAATGAAAATTCATGTCATGCATCATTCCAAGATCCTAAGAACACTCACCTTGTTTATTCAATTTTGTCCCAACTTCAGGCAGACTACAGTAAACAACATCTCCCAACGCTTCCTAAATAAAACAAGGCAAAACCAAAAAATCGCTAAGAAACTAAAACTAAACCCTCCAGTAAACAGAACAAGCCAAACATGGAATCCTCTATAATTTAAGATTTAGTACATATTTTATACTTGAGGAGCTACATTCTTGGGTTTTCCTTAAAACCCTTTAAACATATAAAAATTAATCTTGGCCATGCACGGTAGTTCATGCCTGTAATCCCAGCACTTTGAGAGGCCCAAGGTAAGGGTAACACTTGAGATCAGAAGTTTGAGACCAGCCTGGTTGATATGGTGAAACTTGGTCTCTACTAAAAATACAAAAATTAGCCAGGCATGGTGGCAGGCACTTGTAATCCCAGGAGGAGGCAGGAGGCTGAGGCAGGAGAATTGCTTGAACCGGGGAGGCAGAGGTTGCAGTTAGCTGAGATTGCACCTCTGCGCTCCAGCCTTGGCAACAGAGCGAGACTCCATCACAAAAACAAAAATAAATGCCTGGGCTTGGTGATTCATGCCTGTAATCCCAGCTCTTAGGGAGGTAGAGGTGGGAGGACAGCTTGAGCCCAGAAGTTCAAGACCTGGCTGGGCAATATAGCAAGACCCGTTCTCCAAAAATAAACGATAAAATAAAATTATTTAAAAACTATTCTCGCCGGGCGCGGTGGCTCAAGCCTGTAATCCCAGCACTTTGGGAGGCCGAGGCGGGTGGATCACGAGGTCAAGAGATCGAGACCATCCTGGTCAACATGGTGAAACCCCGTCTCTACTAAAGATACAAAAAATTAGCTGGGCATGGTGGCACGTGCCTGTAATCCCAGCTACTCAGGAGGCTGAGGCAGGAGAATTGCCTGAACCCAGGAGGCGGAGGTTGCGGTGAGCCGAGATGGCGCCATTGCACTCCAGCCTGGGTAACAAGAGCGAAACTCCGTCTCAAAAAAAAAAAAAAAAAAACTATTCTCAACTCAGGAGCTACAAGAAACCAGCCACCAGCCAGATTTGGCTCATAAACTGTAGCAACCCAACACAAGCCACATGCCCCAGACAACACTGCCAGTTATTTGTTTAGTTTGTTTTTGAGACAGAGTTTCACTCTTGTTGCCCAGGCTGGAGTGCAGTGGTGTGATCTTGGTTCACTGCAGCCTCCGCCTCTCAGGTTCAAGTGATTCTCCTGCCTCAGCCTCCTAAGTAGTTGGGATTACAGGTGCCCACCACCATGCCTGGCTTTTGTTTCTTATTTTTTGGTAGAGACAGGGTTTCACCGTGTTGGCCAGGCTGGCCTTGAACGTCTGAGCTCAGGTGATCAACTAGCCTCAACCTGGGATTACAGGCGTGAGCTACCGTGCCCAGCCAACAAGGATAGCTCTTACGAGCAGGAACATACTTGGTGCTCTTCCACCTCTGCAGTTTTATGTACACCATTAACCCCACTGCATTCGCTAAAATCCTGCTCACTGAGTCTACAAATCATAATCCTCATGCCTTGTACTCCCTAAAGACCTTGACTCCAGAAAGAAGTGGTATCTCCATAAGGTAAGTGAATTACAACCCCACCGTTCTGATGCCATCGGGTAACATTTGCAAGTGATTCCCTGGCAGGTGATTCCCCTGACAAAGAAACTCTAGGAGGTTAGGATGACATCTTACACAATACCTCATAAAATACTCAATACTGGGCCTCACAGTAGGTACAGAGAGATGCCAAGGAAGATATAATTGACATTGATTCTCAACACACAAGAATCTAACATGTCTGAGGAATTTTGTGCAGTCATGTGCCGCCTCATGGCATTTTGGTCAAGAGCAGACCACACACATGACAGTGGTCCCATGAAATGGTAATATAGTGAGTATCAGTTATCCAAAATGCTTGGCAGCAGAAGTGCTTTGGATTTCAGATTTTGGAATACTTACATTACGCTTAACAGATAAGCACTCCTAATCCAAGATTCCAGAATCCAAAATGTTCCAGTTAGCATTTGGTACTCAAAAAGTTTCAGATTTTTGGAGTATTTCAGGAATTGGAGATGCTCAACCTGTACCGTATTTTTACTGTACCTTTTCTATGTTTTAATAGACAATGTGTTATAATTGTCTACACTATTCAGTATAGTAACATGCGATACAGATTTGTAGCCCAGGAGCAAAGCCTCTACCATATAGCCGAGGTATATGTGTAAGGGCTAAACCATCTAGGTGTGTGTAAGGGCACTCTAGGAGGCTCACACAAGTACAGAATCCCCTAGGAGGCATTCCTCAGAACATAGCTCCGTCATCAAATGACACACGACTGTATTCCCATCAGTCAACGTTCCCCCCTCCCCGGCTCACCCAGTACATACAACCAGTTGAAAATCACTCACCACGCTGGTATTTCGCTTCTCGTTTTCTCTTACACAGAAAAGACGGGCTACATGCAAGCCTTCCCTGTGTGTATCCTGCGTCTTTTGGGGTTTTCCTTCTTCCCGTCCTCCTGGTCACATGTGTATCACTGTCCCCATAAAATGCTGGTAACACCCCTGCCCTTCTGCTTGCTCTTCCTTTTTCCTCTTTCCTAACTGCCCAGTGTAAAACGCACACATGTCCTTCTTGAATAAGATGTTTGCTACTTTCAGTGTTAAAGCTTGCAACATATCTTAAAATACCACATAATGCCCCATCTAAATTATGTTTTACTTAATTCACCTCTGATTGTTTTTCTCCATCTTTCTTTTCTTTTTTTGAGATGGAGTATCACTCTATGACCTGCGCTAGAGTGCAGTGGTGCGATCTCGGCTCACTGCAACTTCTGCCTCACAGGTTCAGGTGATTCTCCTGTCTCAGCTAGCTGGGATTACAGGTGTGCAACACCAGGCCCAGCTAATTTTTGCATTTTGCAGTGACACGATCATGACTCACTGCAGCCTCAACCTCCTGGGCTCCATCAGTTCTCCTGCCTTAGCCTCCTGAGTAGCTGGGACCCCAGGCATGAACCACCATGGCTGGGCTAATTTTTTTTTTTTTTTAACTTTTGGTAGAGATGGAGTCTCACAATGTTGACTAGGCTGCTCTTGAACTCCTGGCCTCAAGTAATTCTCCTGCCTCAGCCTCCCAAAGTGTTGGGATTACAGACATGAGCCACCTCACACAGCCTAAACACTTTTTAAAAGACAGAGATAAAGCAAATTATGCAGGCGCACACTTCACAAATATTTGAATATAATCCAATACCTGTGCAAAATTGCTGATTCCCACTGTTCCAATACCATTTTCTGTTGTTATCCATTCATGTTTCTCTGTGAATTTACGCACTAAAACAGAAGACCAGTATTTCAGAAAAGCAGTAGCATTACTTCTTAAAAAGCACTTTTCATTATCGTTGCTGTCAAAAGACTTTCCCAGTATTTGTGTTTGACCTGCTGACACTACCTTTAAATAGTACATGGCCCAGGAAAGAAGGATGATCACGTCCAGAGGTGACGCGTTTAAACAGCAGTGCCATGTAAGCCAGGATGGCTTGATCTTAACACCTGGTGCATCTTTTGGAGACTGGATTGTTTGCTTTAACATTACTTAGCCTAAATCACAAAAGAAAATTTTGGAGCATATTTCAAATGTATACTTAACGAATACTGGTCTGTCTTGAAAAAAATAAATAAATAAAATAAAAAATAAAAAAATCTGTCCCTCTGAAGACAGATTTAGAGTGATGAGGTTTAGGGAGGCAGCATAAAGATGGCTTATATAAGAAACAATTTAACAATAACAACAACAAATAATAATAAGGTACCTCTTGGAGGTTGCAGTGAGCCGAAATGATGCCACTGCACTCCAGCCTGGTGACAGAATGAGACTCCATCATAAATAAATAAATAAACAAACAAGGTGCCTCTTTAGGCAGAGTTGACCTAAGAGGGTTTCACTGCAGCTTGGTTTTAAAGTAAAATTTTACAGGAATGAAACTCACCTCCTGCAACAACTATAATTTGACTAAGTTCTTAAAATGCTACTTCAATCAAATGCAAGCCTCTCCTTGAAGACAGTACTACCGTCACTTAAAGAAGAAAACTAAGATCAGAAGTCAACAGTCTTCTCAGACCTAAGCCATGAGTTGGTGGGAAGGCAAGCTCTGCTCATCATTCACTGGACAAGTTCAACCCCTGACTTACTCAGCACTTCTCCAAAGACATGGTCACACGATTCAGGGAATCCAGAAAGAAAGACCTCTCAGTGTTCAAGAGATGTAAAAACAGTTATTTAGGATAAAAGTTAAAAGTACTTACCTAAGAGACTAATATTTTTTAAAAAGAATATGCTATGTTAAATATATTTCATATTCTGATGCCAAGGGTTTTTCCAAAACAATGCAACATAAGTTAATAGGAAAATGGTTAGCTCAAAAACTCTTTTATTTCATTTATTTTTTTTTTTTTTGAGGCGGAGTTTCACTCTTGTTACCCAGGCTGGAGTGCAATGGCGCTATCACGGCTCACCGCGACCTCTGCCTCCTGGGTTCAGGCAATTCTCCTGCCTCAGCCTCCTGAGTAGCTGGGATTACAGGCACATGCCACCATGCCCAGCTAATTTTTTGTATTTTTAGTAGAGACGGGGTTTCACCTTGTTGACCAGATGGTCTCGATCTCTTGACCTCGTGATCCACCCGCCTCGGCCTCCCAAAGTGCTGGGATTACAGGCATAAGCCACCGCGCCCGGCCTCAAATACTCTTTTAAAGAAGCCTTGCTAGTGGCTTATGCCTGTATCCCAGCACTTTGGGAGGCCGAGGCAGGTGGATCATGAGGCAGGTAGATCACAAGGTCTGGAGTTCAAGACCAGCCTGGCCAATATGTCAAAACCCTGTCTCTACTAAAAAAATTACCCAGGTGTGGTGGCACATGCATGTAATTCCAGCTACTTGGGAGGCTGAGGCAGGAGCATTGCTTGAACCCAGGAGGTGGAGGTTGCAGTGAGCTGAGTCCATGCCACTACTCCAGAATGGGCGACAGAGCAAGACTCTGTCTCAAAACAATAAAAATAAAAATATAGTTGCTTAACCAAATCATGGGCATTGATATTTTGGGCAATATTTAACTAGATAACTAAAGAAAGCAAACAGCTAGGGATAGTGCAACACTGAATAAAACGAGACTTGAAATGAAATTCTCATCTGAGAAAGGCTTTACCTTTGTAATCAAATTGGTGATGTAAGGTTCCCTGTCACAAATAGACCAGACAGAATATTAGCAAGAGAGCCTAAGTAAATCTTTCTGCTGCAAATTTTGGAATAAATTTTTCAACCATTCCAGCTCCAAACAGGAATCTGAAACAGTGAATTTAATGAGACAAGAGCCATCACTGATCTACACAATCGAAGAAGCCAAAGTTTTAATTTTTTTTTAAAACAGAGTCTTGCTGTGTTGCCCAGGCTGCAGTGCAATGGTGCCATCTTAGATCACTGCAAACTCCGCCTCCCGGGTTCAGGCGATTCTCCTGCCTCAGCCTCCTGAGTAGCTTGGATTACAGGCGCATGTCACCATGCCTGACTAATTTTGTATTTTTAGTAGAGACAGGGTTTTCACCATTTCGGTCAGGTTGCTCTAAAACTCCTGACCTCGTGATCCGCCGCTCCGCCTCTCAAAGTGCCGGGATTACAGGTGTTAGCCACCGCGCCCGGCCAAGCTCGAATTCTTAAAAAGGAGCAGTTAGTGTCTCAAGCATTTGGACATAAAGAAAATTGTTTGGGCCGGGCGCGGTGGCTCAAGCCTGTAATCCCAGCACTTTGGGAGGCCGAGGCAGGTGGATCACGACGTCAAGAGATCGAGACCATCCTGGTCGACATGGTGAAACCCCGTCTCTACTAAAAATACAAAAAATTAGCTGGGCATGGTGGGGCGTGCCTGTAATTCCAGCTACTCGGGAAGCTGAGGCAGGAGAATTGCCTGAACCCAGGAGGCGGAGGTTGCGGTGAGCCGAGATTGCGCCATTGCACTCCAGCCTGGGTAACGAGAGCGAAACTCCGTCTCAAAAAAGAAAAGAAAAGAAAAGAAAATTGTTGACAGGGCGCCATGGCTCACGCCTGTAATCCCAGCACTTTGGGAGGCCGAGGTGGGTGGATCCCTTGAAATCAAGAGTTTGAGACTAGCCTGGACAACGTGACAAAACCCTGTCTCTAGTAAAAATACAAAAATCAGCTGGACGTGGGGACGGGTGCCTGTGATCCCAGCTACTCAGGAGACTGAGGTAGGAGAAACGCTTGACTCCAGGAGGCGGAGGTTGCAGAGTCCAGAGATCGCACCCCTGCCTTTCAGCCTGGGTAACAGAGCAAGACTCCGTTTCAAAAAAAAAGAAAGAAAAGAAAAAAGAAAATTGTTTTTCCTCTGCGATTAATTGTGCTGAACTAGCACAAATGGCCGAGACATTTATGGGCAGGTCTCCCAGTTATTTCAAGTCTTTGAGTTAGGCCTCATTTCACCAAGAAAACATGAATGATCCAATACTTCTGTAGAGTACAAAAGATTTTATCTTACTTGCTTTGGGGAAATAGCTGAAACTTAAAAGTTATGATTGTTTTATCTAAAAAAGTCTAGATCTGGTGCTTTAATTTTCATTTTATTTCGGAGTTTCCAGTACAGGTCCATTTAGTAAACCAAAGGCCTCCCCATTTGGGGTCTCAATGATGCACGCAGAAGGGAGTAAACTCAGGCCACTGAGACACTTAGGCGACGCGCGTCTGGCTTCTGCAGGGAGCCCCCGACCTGCCCGCGGGACCTGCCGGGCCACCCCCACCTCAGCGTCCCGCAGGTCCCACCTCCTGGCTGCCTGCAACCTCCAGGGCAAAGGCTGTTCGCAGGTCCTCCCACTGCTTAAGAGGGAAAAGCGGTGACAGAACCGGGGATCCCAACAGAAGGAAGAAGGGGACAGTGTCTGCGCTCCCTCCGCCCTGGTGGCTCAGGAGCGGGACACCTCAGTGTCCACTGAGTCCAGCTGGACCCAGGACAAGCAGCCCAGAAGGGGAGGCAGCGGCTGCCCACGTGCCTGCCGCACTTACCCGAAAGCAGAGCGGGCCCCGTGCGCAGCTTCCGGACCGCGCCCGCCCCCAGCTGCCAGGGCCTCAGCGGGCAGGACGCGGCGGGTGACGGGACCGTGCGCAGGGTGCAGAGCACGGCCCGCACGCTCCGCGCCGCTCGCAGCGCCATGTTCGCAGGGGTACCGGGGTCGCGGCGCAGCGCCTCGGCCACCCGCTCGGGGAGGTGGAGTGGGGCGTGGCGTGGCGGGGCGAAGCGGGGAGGGGCGGGGCAGCTCCCACAGGAACCAGCCGGCTGGACCCAAGCTCGGAGGCGGGGCCGCGGGGGCGGGACAGAGCCTGTTTGGGCAGAGTGCGGAGGGAGGAGACTCCCGGGAGAGGGGGCGGGCCAGGGCCTGATTGGGCAGCGCGCGGAGGACAGAGACTTCAGGGCCTGGCGCGACCTCGGATAGGGCGACGCTCAAGAGGGGCGTGGTCATGGGGAAGAACCTGAGGCCCGGATGAGGCGGTACCGAGGGGCGGGGACTAGCGTGACGGGCCTAGGTCTGATTGGGCTGCCCCGGGGAGGAGGCGGTGCCTGGCGGGGGCGGGGCCTAGCAGCAGGCTTGGGTCCGCAGAGAGTGAGAGTTGGGTCAGCAACTTTCCGGTGTCTCCGGTCCTTGGGGTGTGCTCAGCGCTGCCTCACCGCGGTCCCCGGGAGAAGAGCTTCAAGGGAACGATGACTTGCTGGGCCAGCACATTCTCACACAGTTGAACCCTGGCGTCCTGGGGAAGGCAAGGCACCCCCAGTCCTGTTCAAGGATGCGATCCAGTTCTTTTAGAAGATCAAGGTCACCCAGAGCGGGATTCACAGCAAGGTCCAGCCAGAATCACGCCAGCCGAAAGTGGTCGTTGGACATTGGCCAAAGTCTAGCTGACACACGTGCCGTCCTGACTTTTTGCAATGTTATGAGGACTAACCTCTGACCTTATTCTTCTCTTGCCCAAATTCTTATCTAAGGGGCTGTACAAACAAAAAGATCTTAGAGGGGTTTTATATAACACTGTAACGTGGCTTACTTTCCACCCTGACTCTGGCATAACATCACAGGACAGATAAAGAAGTAAATAAGGCCGGGCGCGGTGGCTCAAGCCTGTAATCCCAGCACTTCGGGAGGCCGAGGCGGGTGGATCACCAGGTTGAGAGATGGAGACCATCCTGGTCAACATGGTGAAACCCCGTCTCTACTACAAATACAAAAAAACTAGCTGGGCGTGGTGGCGCGTGCCTGTAATCCCAGCTACTCAGGAGGCTGAGGCAGGAGAATTGCCTGAGCCCAGGAGGCGGAGGTTGCGATGAGCCGAGATTGCGCCATTGCACTCCAGCCTGGGTAACAAGAGCGAAACTCCGTCTCAAAAAAAAAAAAAAAAAAAAAAAAAAAAAAAAGTAAATAAAAATACTTTACCCCCCAAATATGTTTCTTTGCGAAGAACCACCTGCAAAGCCGTTCTTGGGAAAATATGCAACTGAATTAAGAATGTCTATTAACTACACTAACTGAGAATCTAGCACCTTTTAAATGCCTAAAAGGGAAACAGTTGCCATCTGTTGTCTCTTAGGGTGGCCTATGAGACTTTAGGTATAATGGGAAGCCTGGTCTCCACAAGTCTTTAGCTTGACCCATACCTTTGTATTGATTCCAGGCCTGTGTGAAGAGGGAGACCCAGGCATCTCAGATCAACTTCCCTTTTCCTAAGACTGTAAACTTCCTCTTCTCATTCCTAAGACTGTAAACCGAAGCCCTTTTCATATGTAATTCGTAACACTGTAAACTGAGACCCTTTTCATATGTTAAGCTATGAACCTAAGATTCTTCCACGTGTACCATCTAAAGTATAACTAAATAAAGAAGGAAACTTCTTTTGTTAGGGGAGCTTGGATATTAGGCAAATATGCCACCTGGCTCCTGGCCGAATAAACTCCTTCCTCCAATATTCGGTGTCCGAGAGATCTGTTTCCCGCGGCCGCTCGTGCAACAGAATCAATTGCCAATCAGATTTTTTTAAAGAAAATCCAGGCAGAATCTCACTTTGTCACCAGGTTCGAATTCGATGGCCAGACGGTTTACTGCAGCCTCCACCTCCCAGGGCTCAAGCAATCCTCCCACCTTAGCCTCCTGGATAGCTAGGACTACAGGCACACCACCATGCTTGGATAATTCTGTTTGTTTTTTGTAGAGATGAGGTCTCGCGGGCCGGGCGCGGTGGCTCAAGCCTGTAATCCCAGAACTTTGGGAGGCCGAGGCGGGTGGATCACGAGGTCAAGAGATCGAGACCATCCTGGTCAACATGGTGAAACCCCGTCTCTACTAAAAATACAAAATATTAGCTGGGCATGGTGGCACGTGCCTGTAATTCCAGCTACTCAGGAGGCTGAGGCAGGAGAATTGCCTGAACCCAGGAGGCGGAGGTTGCGGTGAGCCGAGATCGCGCCATTGCACTCCAGCCTGGGTAACAAGAGCGAAATTCCGTCTCAAACAAACAAACAAAAAAAAACAAAAAAACAACAAAAAAAAGATGAGGTCTCGCTATGATACCCAGGTTGGTCTAACTTCTTAGACTCAAGTGATCCTTCTGCCTCGGCCTCCCAAAGTGCTAAGATTATAAGTGTAAGCCACCACATATGCCTCAGAAAAATCTTTGAAATGTGAACTCCAAATATCTGAAACAAGACTCAGTCAATTTAGGAAGTTTGTTTCGCCAAAGTTAAGGACACACCGTGAAACAGCCTCAGGAGGTCCTGATGACATGAACCCAAAGTTGCTGGGGCACAGTTTTGTTTTGTACATTTTAGGGAGACATGTGACATCAATCAATATATGTATGATGCACATTGGTTTGGTTAAGATGAGAGAACTCAGGCCAGGTGTGGTGGCTCACGCCTGTAATCCCAGCACTTTGGGAGGCTGAGGTGGGTGGATCATGAGGTCAAGAGATCGAGACTATCCTGGTCAACATGGTGAAACCCCACCTCTACTAAAAATAAAAAAAATTAGCTGGGCATGGTGGCACGTGCCTGTAATCCCAGCTACTCAGGAGGCTGAAGCAGGAGAATTGCCTGAACCCAGGAGGCGGAGGTTGCGGTGAGCCGAGATTGCGCCATTGCACTCCAGCTTGGGTAACAAGAGTGAAACTCCGTCTCAAAAAAAAAAAAAAAAAAAAAAAGATGAGAGAACTCACTGAGCACAGTGGCTCGCGCCTGTAATCCCAGCACTCTGGGAGGTCAAGGAGAGCGGATCATGAGGTCAGGAATTCAAGACCAGCCTGATCAACATGGTGAAACCCCGTGTCTACTAAAAATAAAAATAAAAAATTAGCAAGGTGTGGTGACTGCGCCTGTAATCCCAGCTATTCAGGAGACTGAGGCAGGAGAATCACTTGAACCTGGCAGGTGGAAGTTGCAGTGAGCCCAGATTGTGCCACTGTACTGCAGCCTGGGCAACAGAGTGAGACTCCATCTTTAAAAAAAAAAAAAAGAGAGACAACTTAGCCGGGCATGGTGCCTCACGCCTGTAATCCCAGCACTTTGGGAGGCTGAGGCAGGCAGATCATGAGGTCAGGAGTTTGATACCAGTCTGATCAACATGGTGAAACACCATATCTACTAAAAATACAAAAATTTGCCAGGTGTGGTGGCAATCACCTGTAACCTAGCTACTCAAGGGGCTAAGGCAGGAGAATTGCTTGAACCCTGGAGGCAGAGGTTGCAGTGAGCCCAGATCACGCCACTGCACTCCAATCTGGGTGACAGAGCAAGACTCCGTCTCAAAAAAAAAAAAAAAAAAAAAAAAGATGAGACAACTTGCAGGGAGGGGGATTTCATGTCACAGGTAGATAAGACAAATGGTTGCCTTCTTTTGAGTTTCTGATTAGCCTTTCCAACAATCAGGTAGGTACACATTTATTTCCTTGAGCTGAGGGATGACTTTGATAGAGTGGGAGGCAGGTTTACCCTAAGCAGCTTCCAGCTTGACCTTTCCCTTTAGCTTAGGGACTTGGGGCTCCCAAGATTGATTTTCCTTCCACAGAATCCATCTATGACCTATAAGCCCCTCTCTTCGGGTTGTTTAACCTTACCAGAACAAAGCATACCCATTGGTGTGAACCACAGCTCACTGCAGCCGTGACCTCCTGGGCTCAAGTGAAGCTTTTGCCTCCCTAAAACATGTAAACCAGGCTGTAGCCCAACCACCTTGGGCACATGTTCTCAGGATCTCATGGGGCTGTGTCATTGGTTATCGCTCAAAATAAATCTCAGCTGTTTCACAGAGTTTGACTTTTTGTCAACAGCTAAAAACAGTCCAAGAGCCCACTTTATTTATTACTTTACAGATCCTGAAGAGGGAGATCCAGGCATCTCAGATCAACTTCCCTCTTTCATTCATAAGACTATAAACTTTCCCTTTTCATTCCTACGACTGTAAACCGAAGACTTTTTCATATGTAATTCCTAAGACTGTAAAATGAAACCCTTTTCATATGTAATTCCTAAGACTGTAAACTGAAACCCTTTTCATATGTAATTCCTAAGACTGTAAACTGAGACCCTTTTCATATGTAATTCCTAAGACTGTAAACTGAGACCCTTTTCATATGTTAAGCTGTGAACCTAAGATTCTTCCAGGTGTAACATCTAAAGTATAAGCCTATATAAAGAAGGAACCTTCTTTTGTTAGAGGAGCTTGGATATTAGGCAAATATGCCACCTCGCTCCGGCCGAGTAGACTCCTTCCTCCAATATTTGGTGTCCGAGAGATCTGTTTCCCATGGCTGCTCCTGCAACAATCCCAAAATGATACCAGTTGGCTAGAGAAGGTCCCCAAACGCCCATGGAACCTTGGTCCCCTGCCTGTGTGCAGGCTCTTGTCACAATTGTAACTACCCAATGGCTGCCTAGAGCTGATTTCTCAAGACAGGGGAATTGCACTAGAGAGAGTAATGCATGCAGAGTCTGCTGTGCAGGAGAGGGGAGTTTTATTACTACTTAAATCAGTGGCCCCAGGGGGCATTCGGGGAATCAGAGGTTTTTTTTCACTTGTTTTTGAGAGGGAGTTTCAGAATTTCCCTCTTGTTGCCCAGGCTGTAGTTCAATGGCACAATCTCGGCTCACCACAACCTCTGCGATACCCCCACCCCCCACTTTCAAGTGATTCTCCTGCTTCAGTCTCCCCAGTAGCTAAGATTACAGGCATGCCCCACCACCTCTGGCTAATTTTGTATTTTTAATAGAGACAGGGATCCTCCATGTTGATCATGGCTGGTCTTGAACTCCCGACCTCAGGTGATCTGCCTGTCTCGGCCTCCCAAAGTACTGGGATTACAAGAGTGAGCCACAGTGCCTGGCCGAGGATCAGAGACAATTTGGTGGGACAAGAGGAGCAGTGAGTCGGGGAGTGCTGATTGGCTGGGTTGGAGATGAAATCATGGGGCATCACTATCTTGCGCTGAGTGAGTTCCTGAGTGAGAATACAAGATCAGGTGGTTCAGTTTCTCCATCTGGTGGTGCTAGTTGATCCATGAAGTGCAGGGTCTGCACAGCATCTCAAGTGCTGGTCTTTTTTTTTTTTTAAAGATGGGGTTTCACCATGTTGGTCAGGCTGGTCTTGAACTCTCGACCTCAGGTGATCCACATGCCTTGGCCTCCAAACTGCTTGGATTACAGGTGTGAGCTACCATGCCCAGCAAGCACTGGTCTTAAGAGCAGTTTAGGGAGAGTCGGAATCTTGCAGCCTCCTGATAGTAGTAGTCTACTCCCCAGGCAAGAAGGAGGTTTGTTTTGGGAAAGGGCTGTTATCATCTTTGTTTTAAACTATAAACTAAGTTCCTCCCAACATTAGTTCAGCCTACACCCAGGAATGAACATGGACAGCTTGAAGGTTAGAGGCAAAATGCAGTTGTTTAAGTTGGATCTGTTTCACTCAAGTCATAATTTGCAAAGGTGGTGTCACCACCTCACGAATAAATTCAAGAAAAAGTTGGAAAATAGTGAATGTGTGGAGATTTACTGTGACATACACACTCAAGAAAGGGGATCGTGGGTGGACTTCGCAGTGGGGCTTGAGATTTCTATCTGTATGGATTTCTTTAAGAAATGGAATATGCATGAAGGTTTCTGGAAAAAGGTGGAGACTTCTCAGAACTGTGGTGGTACCCATTTTTACACCAAATATGGGTGTTTCCGGAATTGTCATGCTGCCTTAGTATGTTAATGAGTGTATAATGGGGTCCTAGGTTGGGTCCAGTTGGTTTTAGCCGGCTTGGCCCACACCCTCATTTTTCAGGGTCTTATCAACTGAGAGCTTATGCAGCTGTTTCAACAGTTTCCTTTTGCTAGTCAAGTACGACTGCAGCCTGAAGTTTCTATTCTCCTGCCACTGCTTTGTATCGTTCCACTCTCAAAGAGGCTCAGGGACCCCAAACAGGATGGCAGAATCCAGAAGCTTACCTAAAGAGGAATAAAGACTTGTCCAATGGTCAGAAGCGGCTTTTTGGTGGAGACTGGACCTAAGCCAGTCACTAATGAAAGAATATTCAAAATGCCGAGAGCTGAGACCCGGGGCGCGCAATTCGTTGCTTCATCAGCCAGCCCAGTGACCAAGGCCTTCCGAGAAAAGCTGAAGTCATCATCCAAATCCAAGAAGTCAGAAAAAAATTAGGTTCTGGGAAAGACCTCACCTCCAACACAGATTTTATGGAGCGGCCATGAGTCAGCAAAGAAATACTGTTGTGAAAAATACCTTAAACTGGGCGGGTCGTGGTGGCTATCGCCTATAATCCAAGCACTTTGGGAGGCCAAGGCGGGGGAGTGACAAGGTTAGATCGAGATCATCCTGGGTGACATGTTGAAACCCCGTCTCTACTAAAAATACAAAAATTAGCTGGGTGTGGTGGTTCGGGCCTGCAATCCCAGCTACTCAGGAGGCTGAGGCAGGAGAATAGCTTGAACCAGGGAGTTGGAGGTTGCAGTGAGCTGAGATTGTGCCACTGCACTCCAGCCTGGTGACAGAGTGAGACTTGATCTCAAAAAAGCAATAAAGAAAATAGAACAACGGCCGGGCGCGGTGGCTCAAGCCTGTAATCCCAGCACTTTGGGAGGCCGAGGCGGGTGGATCACGAGGTCAAGAGATCGAGACCATCCTGGTCAACATGGTGAAACCCCGTCTCTACTAATGGTGCAAAAAATTAGCTGGGTATGGTGGCGCATGCCTGTAATCCCAGCTACTCAGGAGGCTGAGGCAGGAGAATTGCCTGAACCTAGGAGGCGGAGGTTGCGGTGAGCCGAGATCGCGCCATTGCACTCCAGCCTGGGTAACAAGGGCGAAACTCCGTCTCAAAAAAAAAAAAAAAAAAAATAGAACAACACCTTGATCTCCACACACACCTTCAGTACTGTTACGAGAGAGGGTTCCCAATCCAGACCCAAGAAAGGGTTCTTGGATCTTGTGCAAGAAATAATTTGGGGCCAGTCTATAAAGGGAAAGCAAGTTTATTAGAGAAGTGAATTAAAAAATGATGGCTTCTCCATAGACAGAGCAGCTTATGGGCTGCTCACCTGAGTATACTTATAATTATTTCCTGATTATTTGCTAAACAAGGGATGGATTATTCAAGAGTTTTCCAGGAAAGGGTCAGGAATTTCCTAGAACTAAGGGTTCCTCCCCTTTTTAAACTATTGGGTAACTTCTGGATGTGGTGATGACATTTGTAAACTGTCCTGATGCTGGTGGGAGTGTTTTTTTAGCATGCTGATGCACTATAATCACCCTATAATGAGCAGTGAGCACTACCGGAGGTCGCCATCTTGGTTTTGCTGAGTTTTAGCTGGCTTCTTTATCTCATCCTGTTCTATCAGCAGGGTCTTTGTGACCTGTATCTTGTGACAATCCTATCTCATCCTGTGACCAAAAAAGGCAGGTGAATCACTTGAGGTCAGGCGTTCAAGACCAGCCTGGCCAACATGGAAAACCCTCATCTCTACTACAAATCCAAAATTTAGCCAGGCGTGGTAGCAGATGCCTGTAATCTCAGCTACTCCTCATATACTCCTTTATAACCCAGCATTCCTCATATTTATTTGACCCAGAAACATTTCTGGAGAAATGATACTTGTTATGGATAGAATTGTGGCTCTAAAAGAGATATGTCAAAGTCCTAAGCCCCAGTTCTTCCGATGTGACCATATTAGGAAACAGATCCCCACAGATGTATTATAATTACTTTGGATGAGGTCACTCTGGACTACAGTGGACCCCTAATCCAATATGGCTGATGTCCTGATACACAGCAGAAGGAGCACAGGCTCCCAGCAAGTCTCTTCCCATCTGGGAGTGATGCATCTAGAAGCCAAGGGACACCAAGGTTTGCTGGCCAACACCAAAAGCCAGAAGAGGCAAGAAGCATTCTACCCTAGAGCCCTCAAAGGGAGCGTGGCACTGCCAACATTTTTTTTTTTCATTCTTTTTTGGAGATGGAGTTGTAGTCTCTTGCCCAGGCTGGAGTGCAGTGGTGCCATCTCGGCTCACTGCAACCTCTGCCTCCTGGGTTCAAGCAGTTCTTCTGCCCCAGCCTCCCAAATAGCTGAGACTACCGGCTCCCGCCACCAGGCCTGGCTAATTTTTTTTTTTTTTTTTTTTTTTTTTTTTTTTTTTTTTTTTTTGAGACGGAGTTTTGCTCTTGTTACCCAGGCTGGAGTGCAATGGCGCGATCTCGGCTCACCGCAACCTCCGCCTCCTGGGTTCAGGCAATTCTCCTGCCTCAGCCTCCTGAGTAGCTGGGATTACAGGCATGCGCCACCATGCCCAGGTAATGTTTTGTATTTTTAGTAGAGACGGGGTTTCACCGTGTTGGCCAAGATGGTCTCGATCTCTTGACCTCGTGATCCACCCGCCTCAGCCTCCCAAAGTGCTGGGATTACAGGCTTGAGCCACCGCGCCCGGCTTAATTTTTGTATTTTTAGTAGAGACGGGGGTTTTACCATGTTGGCCAGGCTGCTGTTGAACTCCTGGCCTCAAGGGTTCCACCTGCCTTGGCCTCCCAAAGTGGTGGTATTACAGGCGTGAGCCACCAAGCCTGGCCACTGCCAACATCTTGATTGTAGACTTCCTGGCTCCAGAACTGGGAGAGAATACATTTCTGTTGTTTTAAGCCACTCTGTTGGTGATACTTAGTTCTGGCCACTCTGGGAAACTAATACAGCATCCATTATCATCTCTCAGACACAGTTTGAGAAACCCTGAAACTAGAATCACTCAAAATCAACCCTTGACAGACCAAAAAGATGAAATAATAGGCCAGGTGCAGTGGCTCACACCTGTAATCCCAGCACTTTGGGAGGCCAAGGTGGGCGGATCACAAGGTCAGGAGATTGAGACCATTCTGGCCAACCTGGTGAAACCCCAACTCTACTAAAAACACACACAAAAAAATTAGCTGGTTGTGGTGGTGCATGCCTGTAGTCCCAGCTACTTGAGAAGTCAAGGTAGGAGAATTGCTTGAACCCAGGAGGCAGAGACTGCAGTGGGCAGAGATCGTGCCACTGCACTACAGCCTGGGTGACAGTGTCAGACTTCGTCTCAAAAAAAAAAAAAAAAGATGAAATAATTAGTCTGTAGAGGAAATTGTTTTTTTCAAATTCCATGTAGCATTTGTTTTATTTCTAGTAAGAGGAAATACATTTGAACAAAGAAGCTCTCATAGCACTGGCAGTTTTATATATGTCTCTGTTATTCTAATATTTTTACTTGCTGGGCTTGGTAACTTTTCAATGGACACAGAAGCTATGACCTAGAGAGACTACAGAGTTGCTGGTAAGCATAGGCCCAAGGCCCTGGGCGTCCCCACTCGCAGACGATGGTATGTAGATGAACAGCTTAGACCCTGGGCAAAGCTTATGCTGGTTGAGAGCTGGGAGCCTGGGACAGTGATCCTGGTTGCTCCCTGCTGCTTCCAGGCTCCTCTGTCTTATATTTAATGCCCAGGAAACTCAGTATTTTCATCAGCAGCAAATCTACAATCTCTCCTTCCTCCGACAGCTGCAAGAGAGAAAGAACCAAGCAATGTACATAGAACCATCCTCTTTGGGGCGTCTTTTTCTAAGAGGAAAATACGATTTTTAATTTAATTTAATTTGACTTAATTTAATTTTATTTTATGTCTCCCTCTGTTGCCTGGGCTGGAGTGCAGTCTTGCAATCTCAGCTCACCGCAACCTCCACCTCACAGATTCAAGCAATTCTCCTGCCTCAGCCTCCTGAGTAGCTGAGATTACAGGTGTGTGCCACCACGCCTGGCTAATTTTTGAATTTTTAGTAGAGACGGGGTTTCACCGTGTTGGCCAGTCTAGTCTCAAACTCCTGGCATCAAGTGATCCACCTGCCTCAGCCTCCCAAAGTGGTGAGATTACAGGCATGAGCCACTGCGTCACGCCCAGCCGGAAACACAGTTGTATTGTTCAGTCTGCTCCCAGCCTAGGGCACTCCACTGTGCAGAGCTGTTTTAGGATGGGAAGGCCTCCCTCTGGGAATCCCAGGGGTGTGTGCTCCATCCTTGATCCTCAGCGAGCTCCCTCCTCCTCTCTGTTGAGGATGACTGGGTTTTTGCTGCAACATTTCAACTTCCCAAGCCAGGGCAGAGTAAGCCTCAGCTGGGTGGCTGACCTGCAGTTAAGCAGCACATGGGCCCCCTTCTGAGATGAGGGTCTCCCCTTTTCCTCTAGGTCAGAGTGTTGGTGGTGGCTCCTTCATCCTTTTTTTTTTTTTTTTTTAAATGAGACAGAGTCTAGCTCTGTCGTCCAGGCAGGAGTGCAGTGGCTCAATCAAGGTTCACTGCAGCCTCTGCCTGACGGATTCCAGAGATTCTCCTGCCTCAGCCTCTGGAGAAGCTGGGATTACAGGCAACCATTACCATGTCACGCCAGCTAATTTTTCTATTTGTGGTATAAACCAGCTTTTATCATGTTGGCCAGGCTGGTCTCAAACTCCTGAGCTCAGGTGATTCACCCTCCTCAGCCTTCCCAAGTGTTGGGATTACAGGGGTGAGTCACCATGCCAGGCGGTGACTTTAGTTCTTTACTATTATTCCTTCTGCTTGCTCTGTTAACCTCCTGGCCTAGCCTGGTATGGGAGGAAGTACTGGGAATGAAAAACTAAATAGGTGTTTCTCTCCAGCTTTCCCATGCTTCTCAACCATACATACATATTTAAGAGTGACTTAAAGCAAACCAAGAACTTCTAGGAAACAGGAATGGCAGACTTCACATAAGGGATGTAGGTGCCAAACAGTCACGTTCAGTAAACTGGTGTGAAAATGCCCTCTAACACCCAACAGAGGCTGTTAAGAATAAGTACAGGCTGAGCACAGGGGTTCATACCTGTAATCCCAGGATTTGGGGAGGCCAAGGTGAGAGTGCTGCTTGATCCTAGGAGTTCGAGTTAATCCTGAGCAACATAGTAAGACCCCATCTCTACAAATAATTTTTTTTTTTTTGAGACAGAGTCTCACTCTGTCATCCAGGCTGGAGTGCAGTGGTGAGATCTTGTCTCACCACAACCTCTGCCTCCTGGAGTCAAGTGATTCTCCTGCCTCAGCCTCCCGAGTAGCTGGGACTACAGGCGTGTGCCACCACGTCTGGCTAATTTTTGTATTTTTTAGTAGAGACAGGGTTTCACTATGTTGGCAAGGCTGGTCTCGAACTCCTGACCTCATGATCGGCCCACCTTGGTGTCCCAAATTGCTGGGATTATAAGCATGAGCCACTGCATCTGGCCCAGTATTTTTTTTTTAATTTTAAAATTATATTAAAAATATGGCCGGGCGCGGTGGCTCAAGCCTGTAATCCCAGCACTTTGGGAGGCCGAGGCGGGTGGATCACGAGGTCAAGAGATCGAGACCATCTTGGTCAACAAGGTGAAACCCCGTCTCTACTAAAAATACAAAAAATTAGCTGGGCATGGTGGCGCGTGCCTGTAATCCCAGCTACTCAGGAGGCTGAGACAGGAGAATTGCCTGAACCTAGGAGGCGGAGGTTGCGGTGAGCCGAGATCGCGCCATTGCACTCCAGCCTGGGTAACAAGAGCGAAACTCCGTCTCAAAAAAAAAAAAAAAAAAAAATGAAACACTTCATGAATTTGCCTGTCCTTGTACAGGGGTATGCTCATCTTCTCTGTATCATTCCAACTTTACCATATGTGCTGCTGAAGTGAACACTGCCTCAGTATTTTCTTTTTTTTTTTTTTGAGACGGAGTTTCGCTCTTGTTACCCAGGCTGGAGTGCAATGGCGCGGTCTCGGCTCACCGCAACCTCCGCCTCCTGGGTTCAGGCAATTCTCCTGCCTCAGCCTCCTGAGTAGCTGGGATTACAGGCACGTGCCACCATGCCCAGCTATTTTTTTTGTATTTTTAGTAGAGACGGGGTTTCACCATGTTGACCAAGATGGTCTCGATCTCTTGACCTTGTGATCCACCCGCCTCGGCCTCCCAAAGTGCTGGGATTACAGGCTTGAGCCACCGCGCCCGGCTGCCTCAGTATTTTCAATAATTTTGTGCATGAAGCAAACTTTGTATTAAGTAGTTATGTGTGGAATTTTCCATGTGTGACCTCATGTCAGCATGCAAACGATTTTGGATTTCAGAGCATTCTGAACTCCTGATTTTTGGATTAGGGATGGCCAATTGGTATAAGATACCCAGCTGGACAACTGCTTGGTGTGTGATCACAAAAGTGTTCTGTGTCACGTGAGAGTTTTGTAGAAATAAAAATTTGTGTTTTCCTTTCCAGATACAGATCCGGGACACACGTTACATGAGACCATGTAGCCACAGAGGAAGGGCAGCATTTTTCGCATTCTTTAATCTTGTGGGCAATAATTTCCTGGTTTCCAGGAAAAACTACTCTTAAATAATGATCCTTTAACATGATGGAGTATGTCTCCTTTATGAAACCTTTTGCAATTTAGAAAAACAACAATACCAAAGTGTTGCTCTTAAATTGAAACGGAAAAAAATAAAAAAAGAGTGTTGTAAGGGTTTGTTAGGCATGCAGATTTTTCTTATTTTCTTTTGAGACAGGATCTTGCTCTGTCACCCAGGCTGGAGTGCAGTGGCATGATCCCAGCTCACTGCAGCCTCCACCTCCTGGGTTCAGGTGATCCTCCCACCTCGGCCTCCTGTGTAGCTAGGTGTACAGGTGTGTGCCACCACCCCTGGCTGGGGCATACAGATTCAAAGAATCTTTCCGACGCGGACAGAAAGGATGAGCTGCATCATATGTCACCCTTCACACAGCCACACCTCCAGAAGGGCAGGAAAAAAACAAAAGGAAACCATGCATCCAAGTCAGACAGACCCAAGTCAAAACCCCACCTTTCCCACAGTCTAGCTCTGTCGTCCTTAGGTAAGTGATTTCAACTCTGTGAGCCTTGGTTTCCTTCTCTGCAAGATGTGAATCAGGCGTCCCCAGACTTTTTACACAGGGGGCCAGTTCACTGTCCCTCAGACCGTTGGAGGGCTGCCACATACTGTGCTCCTCTCACTGACCACCAATGAAAGAGGTGCCCCTTTCTAAAGTGCAGGGGGGTTGGGGGGGCAGGGGGGCGGCCGGATAAATAGCCTCAGGGGGCCTCAGCCGGCCGTAGTTTGGGGACGCCTGCTGTGAATAATTACATCTACTTCACAGAGCTGTTTTGAGGACTAAATACAATGTGCGAAGCCTTCAGCACAGCTTCCACTGTGAAGAGAGCGTTCTGTAGATGGGGCTGGTGGCCGTTAGTAACTTGCTGTCTGCGTGCTCATATCCTTCTTCCTGCAGGGGGTGAGAGGTCCATCCACTCTTCCCCTGGTGGCAGGGCGATCGTGAGTACCCAGTTTGTTGCCCTTGGAGCCACGACGACGAGGGTTGAGGTTTTGGAGTGTAGAATGGGTTCTCAACCTTGGCTGTTTGTTAACATTTAAATTACCCAGAGAGAGGGCTGGGCATGGTGCCTCATGCCTGCAATCCCAGCACTTTGAGTGACCGAGATTGGGTAGATCAACTGAGGTCGGGAGTTCCAAGACCAGCCTGACCAACATGGCAAAACCCTGCCTCTACTAAATAAAAAAATTACCTGGGTGTGGTGGTGGGCACCTGTAATCCTAGCTATTTGGGAGGCTCATGTAGGAGAATCACTTGAACTTGTGAGATGGAGGTTGTAGTGAGCTGAGATAGTACCATTGTGCTCCAGCTTGGGCAACAAGAATGAAAACTACATCTCAAAAAAAAAAAATTACTCAAAGAGATTTCAAACATACCAAGGCCTGGCTCATTCCCCCAGAGATTCTGTTGGTATTGATCTCTGATAGTATTGGTATCTGGAGGTACTGGTCTCTGGTGGTGTCGGTCTCTGGTGGTATCAGTGTTTATTGGCATTGTTCTCTGTTGGTGCTGGTGTCTGTTGGTATTGCTCTCTGCTGGTATTGGTCTCTGGTGGGGCAGTAGTTGTTTCTATAAGGCCCCAAGTGATTCTATGGTATGCTCAGGGTGGAGGTCACTGATATAGTGAACAGAGTGCCAAATTAGGAATCAGGAGATCTGGCTCTGGTCTCAGCCCTACCCCTCACTTGCTTGTGATTTTGGAGATTTAATGTCCTTCACCTGTGCCTCAGTTTCCCCTCCTCTGAAATGAGGGCTCTGAACTACAATGATCTCTCCAGTCCCCCTAAAGTCTAATGCTGCTCCAGCTTCTTCATAGTTCAGGGTCAATGACTGATGAGGAATAGACCAAAGCCACTCACCTGATAGCATTTTTGCTCCTCACTGAAGGCCACCAGGATGACAGAGATAAACAGGTTCAGCACCACAAACGTCATAAAAATGATGCAGGACCCAATGAGGAAGGAGCCAAGCACTGGGCTATAGTCCAGTACCTGTCAGAAAGAAAACCAGGGTCAGCTGAGCACCGTGGCTCATGCCTGTGCTCCCCTCACTTTGGGAGGCTGAGGTGGGTGGATCACCTGAGGTCAGGAGTTGGAGACCAGCCTGGCCAACATGATAAAACCCCATCTCTACTAAAAATACAAAAATTAGCAGCTTGTGGTGGCAGGCACCTGTAATCTCAGCTACTCAGGAGGCTAAGGCAGGAGAATCACTTCAACACAGGAGGCAGAGGTTGCAGTGAGCCGAGATCACACCTTTGCACTCCAGCCTGGGTGACAAGAGTGAGACTCCATCAAGAAAGAAAGAAGGTGGTTGGGGGAGAAGGTAGGGAAGGGAGGTAAGGAAGGAAAGGAAGGCAGGCACGCCAGCCAGAGTCATCCAGTATCCTAGGTCCCAGCAGCCACCTCTCCCACTGGGAAACCTCGGAAGGAAAACAGTCCTCAGAGCTGGGCAGAGCTTGAAGCCAGGAAGCTTCCTTCTGCCTGGGGCTGAGGCTAGGCAAGGGAGGGAAGGGGCAGCCCCTTACTTTCCACGGCTGCCACCTCCAAAGACGGCCGTTCTTTTAGCCCAGGGCAGGGGGAGTTTCCTTTGGGAGACCCCTGCACAGCCCTCCCCTGAGTAGCCAGCACCTGATGTTCCTCTGTGAGCCGGGGTCCCCAGGGCAAGCTATGGACTCTAGCAGAGTGTCCACCTGGGGGAAGGGGACATTTCTGTTTGTCCAAACTTGCCCGGTGCTTTCCAGGCCATGGGCCCAAGGGATGGCATGGAGTGGGGCGGACAGGGAGTGCCTTTGCTAATCTTCGTAGAGGCTCAGTGTACGTGGCAGCCTCCGTGCCCTCATCCCATTACCTCCTCGTAGTTGAAGATTCCCAGTTGAAGGCTGATCATCGTCTCTGCCGCATCAAAGAGGGTTTTGTAGGAACGGAGCTTCCAACCAAATATTAAGTTCGACTGTCATGGAAAGAATCCTCATGAACAGGGAAGGAGGCCACCAAGAGCCACAAAGCCTGCTGCTTTACAGTCCAATGGGTGGGCTGTGTCAGCCACTGTTGTGGCTGCATTGGCCAAGCTACTATACCTACGGTGGTGTGCAAGTGGATGTGTGTACACAACTTGTTTTGTTTGTTTGTTTGAGATGGAGTTTTGCTCTTGTTGCCCAGGCTGGAGTGCAATGGCATGATCTCAGCTCACCTCAACCTCTGCCTCCCGGATTCCAGCAGTTCTCCTAACTCAGCCTCCCAAGTAACTGGAATTACAGGCATGCACAACCACGCCCAGCTAATTTTGTATTTTTAGTAGAGATGAGGTTTCTCCGTGTTTATCAGGCTGGTCTCAAACTTCTGATCTCAGGTGATCTGCCCGCCTTGGCCTCCCAAAGTGCTAGGATTACAGGTGTGAGCCACTGCACCCAGCCCCCACCTTGTTTTTTTTTTTTTTTTTTTTTTGACACCGAGTCTTGCTCTGTCACCCAGGCTAGAGTGCAATGGCATGATTTCGGCTCACTGCAACCTCTGCCTCACAGGTTCAAGCGATTCTCCTGCCTCAGCCTCACAAGTAGCTGGGACTACCAGTATGCACCACCATGTCCTGCTAATTTTTATATTTTTTAGTAGAGACAGGGTTTCATGATGTTGGTCAGGCTGGCCTTGAACTCCTGACCTAAGGTGATCCACTTGCCTTGGCCTTCCAAATGCTCTGTGTGTGTCTGGGTGTTAGCCCCGTGCCTTCTGACCAGTTGGGAAGCCAGAAGAACTGACACATCCAGGAGGGCTCTAGATGCAGAAAGGAATTCTTCCTGAACCTGGACCCTTTCAGCACTAGGGCTTCCTCACCCTATCCACCTGAGCTCTCTGGCCTTTGCCATTTGAGTTGACTGGTGCATGAGCTCACAGCTAACAGACCCTGTACTCAGAAAAGCCACCATCTTCCTTGGGTTCCCAGGGTCTCCCTAACCCTAACTGTCCACTTCCCACCACCAATTAGCCTTGGCTTTCACAGAATCAGTCCCGAGCTTTTTCCAAAGTGACACTTACTGCGATGGAGTAAGCCAGAAGCATGATAAGGATGACAATAATAAAGCCTGAAATGTCACCCCAGGCACGGCGTAGGGCTGCTGTGATCATGTTCATTTTGGGATTCAACCTAAGCAGATGCCAAAGCTTCACGGTCGACAGGAATACCAGGAAGGCAGTAATGTAACCGAGGGCAGCATCAGCTGCTGCTGTCTCACTGAAGCTGATGCCTCTGTGGGACCAACATGGGAAAGCCGGGTCTCAGAGACTGAGCAGTTTAGACAGAACTCACTTGGATGCAAGATTAGACTTATCGGCATTTCAGGATGTGGGATTCGTTTTATCATCATCTCCCTGGCCATCAGGTCCAGAAATAGGTCTGGGAGAGAGGGCTGTCCCAGTTTCCCCAGGTAGGTGGTGGTGATGATGATGATGGTGATGGTGATGATGATGATGATGATGATGATGATGATGATGATGATGGTGGTGGTGGTGGTGATGCTGGGAACTGTGGTGTGAGAGTGATGATGATGACTGTGATGATCATGGTGATGATGATGGTGATGATGGTGATGATGATGGTGACGGTGGTGATGATGCTGATGGCGATGGTGACGATGGTGATGCTGGCAGCTGTGGTGTGAGAGTGATGATGATGACTGTGCTGATGATAGTGAAGATGATGGTGATGGTGACAAACATGGTAATGGTAGTTGAGGTTCATGGGGTGCACTGGTAATCATAGTTACTCAAGAGGCTGAGGCAGGAGGATCACTTGAGTTCAGGAGTTTTAAGCTATAGTGAGTTGTGACCATCATCAGCAAGATGGCAGCCGACCAACCAACATGTGGTTTTCTCTGGGATGTTGGACTCGAGACTTTTTTTTTCCAATTTGTTTTCAAACGTTTTATGAAGCTATATGGTATTTCTTGTTAAGTGAAAAACTTTGCAGCCACAAAAAAGAACAAAACCACGTCCTTTGCAGCTGCATGGATGCAGCTGGAGGCCACTGTCCTAAGCAAATTAACACAGGAACAGAAAATCAAATACTACATGTGCTCACTTATAAGTGGGAGCCAAACACTGGGGACTCATGGACATAAAGATGGCAACAACAGACACTGGGACTACAAGACTGGGAGGGAGGGAGGCAGGCAAGGGTTGAAAAACTAACCACTGGGTACTGTGCTTACTACCTGGGTATCGAGGTCACTTGCACCCCAAACCTCAGCATCATGCAATATATCCATGTAACAAGCCTGTACACATACCCCCGAACCTAAGTAAAATTTGAGGCCAGGTGCAGTGGCTCATGCCTGCAATCTCAGCACATTGGGAGGCTGAGGCAGGAAGATCACTTGACCCCAGGTGTTCGAGATCAGCCTGGGCAACAATGTGGGACTCCTGTCTCTCTCTCTATATATATAAAATAATAGCTCAGGCACGATGGCTCATTCCTGTAATCCTAGCACTTTGGGAGGCCAAGGCGGGTGGATCACCTGAGGTCAGAAGTTCGAGACCAGCCTGATGAACATGGTGAAACGCCATCTCTACTAAAAATACAAAATTTAGCTGGGCGTAGTGGTGAGCGCCTGTAATACCAGCTACTTGGGAGGCTGAGGTAGAAGAGTGGCCTGAACCCAGGAGGAGGACTCTGTACTCCAGCGTGGGTGATGGAGCAAGACTGTCTCAAAAAAAAAAAAAAAAGAAAAGAAAAAGAAAAAGGGTATGATGATAAAATCATCTCTTAGAGGTCTCAGGAGGATTCCAGTAGTTGAGATGAGATAGTGCTTGTAATGGGGTATTTTTATGAAAGTGTATGACATTCAGCAGTAACTCAATACGTGTTAGCTATATCTATAAAATAAATGAGTGAGACAATAAACCCAATGACTTCAAGCAAGGGATGGGACTCTGGAGCTACACAATCCAGGCTTAAATCACTTCTCTGCCACATTTTAGCTGCGTGGCCTTGGGGAAGTCACATGACCTCTCTGAGCCTGAATGTCTTTGTCTTTTGCATTTTTTTTTTTTTTTGAGACTCAGTCTCCCTCTGTTATTCAGGCTGGAGTGCAGTGGAGCAATCTCAGCTCACTGCAACCTCCGCTTTTTGGGTTCAAGTCATTCTCCTGCCTCAGCCTCCTAAGTAGTTGGGACTACAGGCGTGTGCCACCATACTCAGCTAATTTTTATTAGTGACGGGGTTTCACCACATTGGCCAGGCTGGTCTCGAACTCCTGATTTCAAGTGATCCACCCACCTTGGCGTCCCAAAGTGCTAGAATTACAGTCATGAGCCACCACACCCTGCCCTCAATGTCTTTGTTAAATTGAGTGATTATAACACCGACCTTCATCAGTTCTGATGATGAGTCCCTAGGTGAATACTTCCTGCCTACCACACAGACACTTAGTATATGGTAGCAGAGGTGAGCTTACTGGGGCCCTAATACTTGCAAAGGGCCTCCCCAAAAGGCCAAGAAGAGCCTCAGCAGGACGCCACACGATCCTATGTTTTGGTAAGATTCGCACAAGTTATTGTTCCATTTGTCTGAGTCCTTTCCAATCATACACACTTGCGGCCCCACACCTGAATCTAGGTGGCAGCTAGAGTTACGTCTCTTAGGAGTGTCCCTCTACCTACTGTGGGTCTGCAGCCTCCTGACCCCTGGGCCTGAAAGAGGGCTGGAGGAACAAAGGGCCCGTGTGGTGAGCTGGGGGGCTGAAAATAGCCACTTACTCCTCCTTACGGTTCCGGCAGCGATGGAGGTCCCTTTCAGCCAGGACAGCCCTCTTCACAAATACCGCCAGGGCACTCCAGCTGGCCAGGATGATGGCTAGCTCCAAAAGATTCCACTTGCTGCGGAAATAGGCCCACGTCTGCTTCCTCATGCGCTTGCCCTGGAAAAGGAGCCTGAGGTTGTGGCCGTGACTGCCCCCTCCCCCAAGGGCTGCTCCCTCCCCCGATGGAGGGCACTCTGGCAGGAGGCTCCCCCAGCCCTTGCCCCCATGCACAGAGTAAACGGGCCTCTCCCCAAGACCCACTGAAGCAGGATGAAAGGAGCTGAATGCAGGGAACCTGAGAAGTCAAATGGAAACACTTCAGCTATGACAAGAAAGACCCTCTCGTTTACATAGGGAGTACGCCAGGTAACCAATGGAAACCTCTAGAGGGTATTTAAACCCCAGAAAATTCTTTTTTTTTTTTTTGAGATGGAGGCTCACTCTGTCGCCCAGTCGCTGGAGGGCAGTGGCGTCATTTCGGCTCACCGCAAACTCTGCCTCCCAGGTTCTAGCGATTCTCCTGCTTCAGCCTCCCGAGTAGCTGGGGTTACAGACATGTGCTACTACAGCCAGCTAATTTTTGTATTTTTAGTAGAGATGGGCTTTCACTTTGTTGGCCAGGCTGGTCTCAACTTCCTGACCTCAGGTGATCTGCCTGCCTCAGCCTCCCAAAGTGTTGGGATTATAGGCGTGAGCCACATCATCTGGCTGGCTACAGTTTTGCAACATGAAAAGGGTACATCCATGTGGAGATGGACAGTAATGACAGTTGTACAATGATGTGAGTGGACCCAACACCACTGAATACTTATAAGTGGTTAAAATGGTCAATTTTATGTTATGTATATTTTCCACAGTTAAAAATAAATAATTTAGCCTAAACGCAGTGGCTCACGCCTGTAATCTCAGCACTTTGGGAGGTCGAGGCAGGTAGATCACAAGGTCAAGAGATCCAGACCATCCTGGCCGTGGTGAAACCTTGTCTCTACTAAAAATACAAACATCAGCTGGATGCGGTGGTGACTGTCTGTAACCTTAGCTACTCGGGAGGCTGAGGCAGGAGAATGGCTGGAACCCAGGAGGCAGAGGTTGCAGTGAGCCAAGACTTGCACCACTGCACTCCAGCCTGGCAACAGAGCGAGACTCCATCTCAAACAAACAAACAAAAAAAACCGTTCCCACCCCACTTGCAAGGAAGAGGAGCGGGGTCGGGTAGGCATCAGGCACCCCTGCACCCCAACCCCTGCTCATGAGCTACGAGTATGTCTCTTACCTGCACCACCATGTAGTAGAGGAGGAAGAGGAAGTAGATGAACTCTGCCGCCACCACGAAGGGGTGCCAGCCGTCAGTGAAGGGGTACAGGCGGAGGCTCTGGAAGGCCGCGTGTGCAAAGAAGGTGCCTGGGGAACAGAGTGCACTCTGCTCACTCTGGACCACCTGCTCGCTCAGAGCCATGGCTTCTGACCGAGAGTCATCAGGTCAGATGTCTCAAGCTCAAGCAAGCCCTGGAGGTCTGACTGGGGCCAAGGAAAAGCCCAAGTTCCTTTATACCCAAAGGACTCAACATGGACACATGGCAGACATCGAAGGCAGCAGATGCACCAAAAGGGGCGGACGGCCTGCCGGGGAAGGTCCTCCCCTTCCCTCCGCATTTAGTGTTGGCCTTTCGGGCACAGACACCTCCAGATAAAGCACACCCACCCATATAATGACAATTCACGCCCAGATGGCTCATTTAAAGCCATTTTGGGCCAGGTACAGTGGCTCACGCCTGTAATAATCCCAACACTGTGGAAGGCTGAGGTGGGTGAATCACCTGAGGTTAAGAGTTTGAACTGGCGGGGCATGGTAGCTCAAGCCTATAATCCCAGCACTTTGGGAGGCGAAGAGGTCGGATCACCTGAGGTCAGTAATTGAGTCCAGCCTGGCCAACATAGTGAAACTCCATCTCCACTAAAAATACAGAATTAGCCAGGCTTGGTGTCAGGTGCCTGTAATCCCAACCACTCAGGAGGCAGAAGCAAGACAGTCACTTGAACCCAGGAGGCAGAGGTTGCAGTGAGCTGAGATGGCAACATGGCATTCTAGCCTGCGCAAAAAGAGCGAAACACCACCTCAACAAAAACAAACAAACAAAAAAGAGTTCGAGGCTGGCCTGGCCAACATAGTAAACCTCGTCTCTACTAAAAATACAAAAATCAGCTGGGCCTGGTGGTGCACCTCTGTAGTCTCAAGTACTCAAGAGGCTGAGGAGGAAGAATCACTTGAACCTGGGAGACGGAGTACGCATTGAGCTGAGTGCACCACTACCCTCTAGCATGGGTGACAGAGCAAGACTCTGTCTCAAAAATAAATACATAAATAAAAAGCCATTTCATCTAAAGACACTTCACTGAATATAAGTCCACCTAAAATCCAATATGACTAAAAAGTCAACCTCCTTTTGAGTAGTTTTTCATCCATTTGAGTGCCTTTTTATTTTTTTTCATTGTAAAAATTTTTCTGTAATGATGTTTTAAACCAGTTTGACTAGTAAGGCTCTGCCTATGGAGAGGAAGCCAGCCCCAAGGATGACATAATGAAGAGAAACAGAAACAATCTGAGTCTCCGACAACATCAGTGATCTGTGGAATCGACCAGATCTGAAATCTACCCATACTTTTATGTGTAGAGAAACATAATCCAGGGCCAAGTGTGATTGCTCATGCCTGTAATCCCAGCACTTTGGGAGGCCAAGTCAGGAGAACTGCCTGAGCTCAGGAGTTCAAGACCAGCCTGGTCAACACAGCAAGACATCATCTCTACGAAAAGTAAAAAACATTAGGTATGGTGGCACGTGCCTGTAGTTTCAGCTACTCAGGAGGCTGAGGGAGGACGATTGCTTTAGCCTAGGAGACTGAGGCTGCAGTGACCTATAATGGCACAACTGCACAGCCTAGGCGACAGAGAGAGACCCTGCCTGAGAGAGAGAGACAGAGACAGAGAGACAGACAGACAGACAGACACCGGGTACGGTGGTTCATGTCTATAATCCCAACACTTTGGGAGGCCGAGGTGGGTGGATCACCTGAGGTCAGAAGTTCGAGACCAGCCTGGCCAACATGTTGTAACTCCGTCTTTACTAAAAATACAAAAAATTAGCCGGCTGTGGTGGCACACATGCCTGTAACCCCAGCTACTCGGGAAGCTGAGACAGGAGAATCGCTTGGATCTGGGAGGCAGAGGTTGCAGTGAGCTGAGATCATGCCATTGCATTCCAGCCTGGGCGATAAGAGTGAAATTTCCATCTCAAAAAAAAAAAAAAAAAAAAAAAAAAAAAAAAAAAAAAAAAAGATACACAAACCCAAAAAGGATTTGGAAGAAACTATTAGCAATGAAGAATAACAATGGAAATTGAAAGCCTTTCATTTTTCACTTTACACAGTTCTGAATTTTTTTTAAAGCACAAATATGTTACTTTTTCTTTTTTTTATTCCATCTTATAAGTCATTGTAGCTATAGAGACATATATTACTTTCATAATAAAAAATGTAACCTAATTTCTATTTGATATTTAATGGAGAGGAGGTTGGCTTTTAGGCAAATTGATCATTAGCTGAACAGACTATAGATTGGTTTTTAGTAGACTGTGATCAGCATTTTAAGGGGGGAAGGAGGCATGAGAAAGAAATAGAACACAAAATATGAGAGCCCATCAGGTGTAGTTTTTAAATTTTGTGGAGACCGGGTCTCATCGTGTTGCCCAGGCTGGTCTTGAACTCCTGGGTCCAAGCAGTCCTCTCACCTTGACCTCCCAAAGTGCTGGGATCATGGGTACAAGCCACCGTGCCCGGCCTCATGGAGTTAAAGTACGTGTTATTTGTGAACATTTCATCTTGGTTGCATGTGTGCTGGATTATGATGTAAAATGTACTTCATGGTATACACTGATGTTTGGTGAAATACTACATTAGGTGACGTGATCTGTTACCAGGCCACATTCTCCCTCACCTGTCACTGCCAGCTCGCCATCCCCAACCCCAGCAGACTGGGAAGCCTTTGGACCCTCAGTGGGTTTCTTTAGGATCTCTTGGAAGACAAGGCCAGAAAGATGGGGGAAATTAGGGTGGAGGGTCCTAATGTCTTCCCTTTGGGGACCCAGGAACGCATGGCTGCAGGGATAACCAAGACCCACATCCAGATTCACTAAACAACTATTTGCTCTGGACCTCTGGCCCTGGGGTGGTTGCGCCCAGGTAGGTCAGGAGCCCCAGCCCAGGGGAAGGCCTGTCTGTCTTCTGGGGCCCTGCAGAGGTTCCCAGGCGGGGCTGCCCACCTAGGGCACTGGTCTCTAGCGTCAGCGTGACGATGCAGAACAGGTTGACGTTGGCATTGTAGACAGTGAACTCCACAAACACAGCTCTGGTCAGGGCGTCCAGCCAGGTGTTGTCAAAGAGATAGCGGAGAATCCTGTGGGAAAGAGCCGTGCTGGGGCATTTCCACGCTGCAGGGGCTCCATGTCCCCGCAGCCCTTCGACTGAGGCCAGAGCTTCCCGTCTTAACTTATCCCTCTGCTTCTGCTCTGTTCCCGGGGCCACCAGGCCATCAGCGCTGCCCCTGGGAGTGGTCGCATTTTGTAGCCCACGCTGTGGTAGGGTGGCACCCCTCATCTCCTGGCCATTAGAGCAGAGATTCTTAAAGTGTGGTCCCACACCAGCAGCATCAGCATCACCTGGGAACTTGTTGGAAACAGATTCTCAGGCCTGCCCTAGACCTGCTGAGTCAGAAACTCTCGGGGGAGCCCAGAATGTGTGTTTTGATGAGCCCGCCGAGGGATTCAGATGCCGTTTACAATTTGAGAGCCGTGGTGTTAAAAGAATCACAGAGGCCTGGTGTGGGGGCTCATACCTGTAATCCCAGAACTTAGGGAAGCCTAGGTGGGTGATCACCTGAGGTCAGGAGTTCAAGACCAGCGTGGCCAACATGGTGAAACCCCATCTCTATTAAAAATACAAAAATTAGCCGGTGGGGTGGCACATGCCTGTAATCCTAGCTACTCAGGAGTCTGAGACAGGGAAATCTCTTAAACCAGGGAGGCGGAGGTTGCAGTGAGCCGACACCCCATCACTGCACCTCAACCTTGGTGACAGAAAAAAAAAATAGCCAGGCATAGTGGTACATGTCTGTAATCCCAGCTACGTGGGAGGCTGAGTCATGAAAATTGCTTGAGGCTGATACAGGAGAATCACTTGAACCCGGGAGGCAGAGGTTGCAGTGAGCGAAGATTGTGCCACTCCAGCTCGGTGGACAGTGTGAGATTCTGTCTCAAAAAAAGAAAAAAGGGCTGGGTGCAGTGGCTCATGTCTATAATCCCAGCACTTTGGGAGGCTGAGGCGGGCAGATCACCTGAGGCCAGGAGTTTTTGAGACTAGCCTGGCCAACGTGGTAAAACCCTGTCTCTAACCTGTAATCTCAGCTACTCAGGAGGCTGGGGCAGGAGAATTGCTTGCACTCCAGCCTGGGCAACAGAGCGAGAAGCTGTCTCAACTTAACTACTTCCTTCTTGTCTAATGGAGGACTGTTCTAAGTGGTAGTGAGCTCCCCACCCCTGGACTGGCTCTAGGAGAGGCAACCAGGCTGTGAATGCCAGAAAGAGACTTTCCTTCCAATTCTGAGATGGCGCGGTTCCCAGGGGCCTGAAAATACAACCTGCATGATTCTGAATCCTCCAGGCTCTCCCACAGTGACCTGAATAAAGTTGGCTCTGCCCTGTTTTGAAGACTACATTACGGCTAATGCCCTTTTTGGCTTTTTTTAAAAACCTGCACCCAGATGAAAAAAAAAAAAAAAAAAAAAAAGGTCTACATTCCCCAATCAGATGTGGACTCTAGCAAAAGACCTCACTCAGCTGCAAATGAATCAAGTCAGCCTCACCTTGATGTGCTTTGGCGATCAGCCCCAAAAGGGACCACGTAGCCTCCTCCCCGGTACACAGTAAGTTTGCCCCAGATAGGATACCCTCCACGTTGGCTCTGGCTCCGGTACTGCCAAGCCTGGGGATAGCTACTGCCGTTACTGAGGGTGGAGGCATTCCAGCCTTCCCCGTAGTCAGCCAGGTCTTCGGCATCCAGGGAATACGGCGCACGGCATCCGTTGAGAGATGCCTGAAATTGCCAGGCAAGCGGGCAAGAGCTTTCCCGGACCCTTACTTGGCGAATCTGGGCAGTGCCAACCAGCTTGGAGTTCCCATCAGTGATAAAGCCTAAAGAGAAAAATCAGGTGGGTAAATCTAGCAGTCAAAATCATAACACATCCCAAGCTCCCCATCCAAGGCTAATGTGAACTTCAGCATACCCAATATAGAGACAGCGCAGAGAAGTATATGGCCAACTGTAAACTACGTTTATCCAAATGACCTCGCCGTCTCTCCACCTGCTGTGCTTCCTGCACAGCCTCTCTTAGGGAATGAAACCCCATCTCCCCAACATCACCTGGACATGCCTGTGCCCTTTCTCCTCAATCCGCCATCCCAGTGGTTACCACATCCCATCCATCCTACTTTTTCCATGTCTTATGTCTCCATCCGCTTCTCTCCATCACCACTATCCCTTGTCCCTGCACCAGCCCTCACCCTGTGTCCCTAGAATCCTAACTTCCCCGCCTCCTCTCCTTTTTTTTGAGAGAGAGAGACTTTCACTCTTGTTGCCCAGGCTAGAGTGCAATGGCATGATCTTGGCTCACTGTGACTCCCGCCTCCTGGTTCAAGTGCTTCTCCTGCCTCTGCCTCCTGAGTAGCTGGGATTACAAGTGCCTGGCACTATGCCTGGCTAATTTTTTGTATTTTTAGCAGAGACAGTGTTTCTCCATGTTGGCCAGGCTGTTCTCAAACTCCTGACGTCAGGCGATCCACCCGCCTTGGCCTCCCAAAGTGCTGGGATTACAGGTGTGAGCCACCATGCCCAACCAACTTGCCCACCCTTGACTCTAACTTCCACATGCTTCCGGAGTGATCATTCTATACCACAGGTTTATGCCACAGCCTCATGTAGACACTTTCAATGGCGCGTCATTTCTTCGAGGATGAGACACGCATTCCTGAGATCCTTCATGATCTGGCCTGTTCATCTCTCCTGCTTTGCTTCTCAGTGAGCATTTTTTTTTTTTTTTTTTTTTTTTTTTTGAGACAGAGTTTCGCTCTTGTTACCCAGGCTGGAGTGCAATGGCGCGATCTCGGCTCACCGCAACCTCCGCCTCCTGAGTTCAGGCAATTCTCCTGTCTCAGCCTCCTGAGTAGCTGGGATTACAGGCACGTACCACCATGCCCAGCTGATTTTTTGTATTTTTAGTAAAGACGGGGTTTCACCATGTTGACCGGGATGGTTTCGACCTCTCGACCTCGTGATCCACCCGCCTCAGCCTCCCAAAGTGCTGGGATTACAGGCGTGAGCCACCGCGCCCGGCCCTCAGTGAGCCTTAACTCACATCCTACACGGGAGTCACACTCCACACTCTGCGGTTCCAAGAACATGCATTCCATGGGGTGAGGGGCTGGGCTTTTCTCGTGTTGTTCGCTCTGCCCCGCACACTGTTTTTGTCTAGCTGGTTCATGCTCAGCTACTGCTCATTTAAGAGGTTCTCCACTCTGCATCAGGGGAAGGGAAGGAGCAGAGTCCTCTCTCGTGGACACCCAGCCTTCTGAGAGTCTCTCCTTCACAGTCTGGTCCTGTGGTTATTGGTTGGTTTTCTTTTTCTCCCTTTTTTTCTAGACTGTCTTGCTTCTTCACCTGGGCTAGAGGGCAGTGGTGCAGTCTGGGCTCACTACAACCTCCAATTCTCAGGTTCAAGCGACTCTCCTGCCTAAGCCTCCCGAGTAACTGGGACTACAAGCATGGGTCAACATGCCTGGCTAATTTTGAATTTTTAGTAAAGACAGAGTTTGATCATGTTGGTCAGGTTGGTCTAGAACTCCCGATCTCAAGTGACCCACCCACCTCGGCCTCCCAAAGTTCTGGGATTACGGCATAAACCACCACACCTTGCCTCTTTCTTCATTTTTAAGACAAGGTCTTGCTCTGTCTCCCAGGCTGGAGTGCGGTGGCACAATTTTGGCTTATTGCAGGCTCCACCTCCTGGGCTCAAGCAGTCCTCGCACCTCAGCCTTCTGAGTTGCTGGGACTACAGGCATGAGCCATCACACCTGGCTAATTTTTGTATTTTTCTTTTTTTTTTTTTTTTTTTTGAGAAGGAGTTTCGCTCTTGTTACCCAGGCTGGAGTGCAATGGCGCGATCTCGGCTCACCGCAACCTCCGTCTCCTGGGTTCAGGCAATTCACCTGCCTCAGCCTCCTGAGTAGCTGGGATTACAGGCACGTGCCACCATGCCCAGCTAACTTTTTGTATTTTTACTAGAGACAGGGTTTCACCATGTTGACCAGGATGGTCTTGATCTCTTGACCTCGTGATCCACCCGCCTCGGCCTCCCATTTAAGTGCTGGGATTACAGGCGAGAGCCACTGCGCCCGGCCAATTTTTGTATTTTTTATAGAGGAGGGTCGTGCCATGTTGCCAGGCTGATCTCAAATTCCTGGCCTCAAGCAATCCTCTCTCCTCAGCTTCCCAAAGCGCTGGGATTGCAGGTGAGAGAGCTGCCACGCCCAGCCTGGTTTTCTCATGAGGCTGATGCTGAGGGTGCCTTGTAAGTGTTTCTAGCCGGGAGCAGGCCGTAGGAGGCTGACACAGCCCCAGGGCTGAAGGACTTACCTGGGGGGTGACCGTACAGGTTGCTCAGGAGCGTGGTGTTGGCCCACTCAAAGAACTCTCGGAAGCCCAGCACACCTGAGAAGCCCCTGGTGAAGCTGTGCTCAAGGTGTCTGTTGAGGTGGTAGGTGCTGGGGTCCCTCTGCCCATAGGCCACGAGCAGCAGCATCCACAGGAAGCCCAGGTATGCTGGGGAGGAAGGCACAGCCCTGGTCAGGCAGGATCTGTGACTCCCACCCAGTCCAGGTCAGGAAATGGAAAGGCCTCCTAGACCAGCCTCTTGCCCTTCTGGTGACAATGGAACCGCTCTTTATAGAGGCAGCGGAGAGGAGTAAAGTCACAGACCATGGGATATCCTGCCTGAGTCCAAATCCCAGCTCTGCCACATCCCATCCAGGTGCCCTTCACAAGTGACTCTACTCCTCTATGCCTCACTCTTCCCATCTGTGAAATGGGAATAACAATTCTACAACCTAGAGTTGTCATGAAGGGGTCAGTTAATATTAGAAAGCACTGGTTGGATGCGGTGGCTCATGCCTATAATCCCAACACTTTGGGTGGCCAAAGACGGCAGATCACTTGATGTCAGAAGTTCAAGACCAGCCTGATCATCATGGCAAAACCCCATTTCTACTGAAAAAATAAAAATCTTCTGGGCATGGTGGTGTGCATTTGTTGTCCCAGCTACTCGGGAGGCTGAGGCCGGAGACTCACCTGAACCTGGGAGGCGGAGGTAGCAGTGAGCTGAGATTGTGTCACTGCACTGCAATCCGAATGACAGAGTAAAATTGTGTCTCAAAAAATAAAATAAAAAATGTAAATCCTAATATACCATGCTATTTGAAAAATAAACAAAAACAAAAACAAAAAAATTAAAAATTTAAAAATCTTAAAAAGGCTGGGTGTGGTGGCTCATGCCTGTAATCCCAGCACTTTGGGAGGTCGAGGTGGGCAGGTCACATGAGGTCAGGAGTTTGAGACCAGCCTGGCCAACATGATAAAACCCTGTCTCTACTAAAAAGACAAAAATTAGCCCCGAGTGATGGCGCATACTTACAACCCCAGCTACTCAGGAGGCTGATGTGTGAGAATGGCTTGAACCCCAGAGGCAGAGGTTGCAGTGAGCTGAGATTTTGCCATTGCTCTCTAGCCTGGGTGACACAGTGAAACTGTGTCTCCAGAAAAATTAAAATAAAAAAGAAGAATAAGAGGAATTAGCCAGAAGAAAAGCTGGGGAGGAGGAGTGAGCACACTCCAGGCCGATGAGATGAACCGTCTGGGCAGACGCCTGGGGTGAGGACAGGTCATAGTTCCCAGGCGCTGCAGAAGCCAATGGGAGGCTGAAGTGGGGCACAGGAGCCAGGAGTGGGGACTTGGGACGGGTGGAGCCACTGGAGGGGGTTTGGGTTTTGTCTTAAGGGTCATGAGAGGCCACTGAAGGATTTTAAGTGTAGTGGAGAAGCTAGAGTGTGCTGATATCCAGGGAAACTGAGGCCCAGAAGCGGAGCGGGACTTATTAAAAATAGCACAGTAAGTGTGTCTGTCTATTTCACACTGTGCTGACAGCCAGCGAGCGGGAAGATTGCCTACCCAGGATCTCTCTGATAAGGGCAAATGCTTTCTGTTCCTTGAGGTGAGTACTTTTCATCTTCTCAATGGCAGCGGTGAGAGGTGGCTGGTAGACGTCCCTGCTGCTATTTCTTCGTGCTCGGAACAAGGCATAGGGGTCTGCGGAGGGAAGGACAATAGGGTAGCCATCCTGGCCAACACTGTGAAACACAATCTCTCCCAAAAATTAGCCATGCATGGTGGTGTGCGCCCGTAATCCCAGCTACTTGGGAGGCCGAGACAGGAGAATCGCTTGAATCCAGGAGGTGGAGGTTGTAGTGAGCCAAGACTGCACCATTGTACTCTAGCCTGGGTCTCAAAATAAGAAAAAATTAAAATTAAAAAAAATTTTTTCAATTTTAATTTTTTTTTTTGTAGAGATGGGGTCTTGCTGTGTTGCCGAGGCTGGACTACAGTAGTGCAATCAAGGCTCACAGAAGCCTCAACCGCCCTGGGCTCAATCTTCCCACATCAGCCTCTCGAGTAGCTGGGACTGCATGCATGCATCACCATGCCTGGCTATTTTTTTGTATTTTGGTAGAGATGGAGTTTCCCCCATGTTGTCCAGGCTGGTCTCAAACTCCTAAATTTGATCAATCTGCCTGTCTCAGGCTTCCAAAGTGCTGGGATTACAGGTGCGAGCCAACCTCACCCGGCCTCCTTTCTTAAAAATTATGAAACAGGCTGGGCACAGTGGCTCATGCCTGTAATCTTAGCACTTTGGGAGGCCAAGGTGGGTGGATCACTTGAGGTCAGAAGTTCAAGACCAGCCTGGCCAACATGGTGAAACTCCATCTTTACTAAAAATACAAAAAAATAGCCAGGTGTGGTATCAGGCGCCTGTAATCCCAGCTACTCAGGAGGCTGAGGCAGGAGAATCGCTTCAACCTGGAAGGTGGAGGTTGCAGTGAGCTGAGATCATACCACTGGACTCCAGCCTGGGCAACAGAATGAGATACTGTTTCAAAAAAAAAAAAAATCATAAAACAGATCATCACTCTGCTATGTAAAGCCCTCCCACATCCCAGCCTTGGCCCAGCTTCTATAAGGGTCCGGCAACCTGCTGCCCACCCCCTCCACTCTCATCTCTAACCACTGTCCTCCAACCCCAACTTACCATGCTCCAGACACACTGCCAATGGCTGCTATAAAATGGTTGCAATAAAATGACACCACTGTCCCACCTTGGGGCCTTTGCATGTGCTTAGTGTGTGGTGGTTTCCTTCCCCCATCCTCAGGAGAGAGCTTAGGCACCACAGCAGCAGAGAGGACTACCCTCTCTTGTTCTTCCCCAATCCTATTTCTCACTAAAATTCACACTTATATGTCTACTTGTGCATTTATTTTGGTTAATGCCATCTCCCCAAATGGGCTGTTCATTCCAAGGGTAGCAACCTGTCCCTTATAATCAGCGCAGTGTGGGCAGGGGCTGGAGTAGGAGTGGGGATTGACTTTACATGGGCAAGAAAGAACCTTTTGGGGTGACAAATCTGTTCTAAATCTGAATTGCAGTGATGGTTACATAACTCTATAGATTTACCGAAATCTAAAATCTGCACACTTACAACAGGTGAATTTTATGTCAATTACATTCCCAAGCCATCACCAGGCCTGGCCTGCAGCCAGGGCTCCCTGAGGACTTGCCAAAGGGGTGGCTGAATGAATATTTAATGGTCTGGAGCCTGGCATCTCTGTGGAGAAACATTACTCTCTTGTCTTGAGAAGATTTTAATGGACCTCTTGGATGCCCAAATTGCTGCCCTGGAATGGAAGAGTACACACCCTGAAGAGGTAGCCACGCTGCACTGTGAGGCAGGCGCGCGGGATGTGGTTTGTTCGTTTCTATTTTGTTTTCCCTGGAAGTCAAAACCATTGCCTTGATGATTCCAAGCTGATTCAGTTTTATTTGCATGCTTGTTTTGTCATTATTGTCAGCACCCTTGGGAACTCCGGTTGGGAAGTGAGAAGTCAGGCTGGGAGGATGGGGACTAGCCAGTGACCTCCTAGAGCAGGGGTCAGTGTGGCTGTGTTCCAACCAACATGTGTTTATGAAAGCCAGCAGTAGGCGAGACGTGGCCCCCCCAGCTACAGTTTGCAGAACTCTGTCCTAACATTCTTTTTTTTTTTTTTTTTTTTTGAGACGGAGTTTCGCTCTTGTTACCCAGGCTGGAGTGCAATGGCGTGATTTCGGCTCACTGCAACCTCCGCCTCCTGGGTTCAGGCAATTCTCCTGCCTCAGCCTCCTGAGTAGCTGGGATTACAGGCACGAGCCACCATGCCCAGCTAATTTTTTTTTGTATTTTTAGTAGAGACGGGGTTTCACCATGTTGACCGGGATGGTCTCGATCTCTCGACCTTGTGATCCACCCGCCTCGGCCTCCCAAAGTGCTGGGATTACAGACTTGAGCCACCGCGCCCGGCCTTTTTTTTTTTTTTTTTTTTTTTTTTTTTTGAGACAGAGTCACATTCTGGCACCCAGGCTGGAGTGCAATGGCATGATCTTAGCTCACTGCAACCTCCGCCTCCCAGGTTCAAGCAATTCTCCTGCCTCCACCTCCTGAATAGCTGGGATTACAGGAGCCCGCTACCACACCTGGCTTAATTTTTGTATTTTTAGGAGAGACAGGGTTTCACCATGTTGACCTCGTGATCCACCCACCTTGGTCTTCTAAAGTGCTAGGATTACAGGCATCAGCCATTGTGCCCAGGTTTGTCCTAAAATTCTTAATTTTCGGATAAGGCCACTTTTTGCAGCCCATCTGTAAACTGATTCTTGTTTTAGTTTTTGTTCTAAAACCCAGATCCCTGAGTCTCAGAGAAGAAAGCTGCTTGCTCGGAATTATACAGAGAAGGACAGCCCATGCAGACAGCTTCGTCCCTGAGGTACCTCTTCTGGCTGGTGGGTCATACTTGAGTGTTCCGGAAAAAAGCCAGGGAAAGAAGAAACAAAGGTACTCAGGAGACAAGAAGTCACTTTTTTCCCAGCTCATTTGGGGATGGCTCACAAACTGGGGGTGAAAGGCTGGTGGGGAACAAAGATTTGGGGAGCTGGCCCAAGAACCAGCACCCCCCACGGGCTGCACTCTGTCACCCTGCAGGGCTCACTGAGCCTCATGAGGGCCACAGCTGGTCAGACCTGCCTCCAGCCAGCAAAGCACATTACCTGGGCCCAACAGATGTCTTGGTAGCGGAGCCACTCTAACCTCCTCCTCCTCCACTCTCTTCAAGACCAGTGCAAAGAAAGCAGCAAATCCCAGCACCTGAAAAATACACAGGGAGAGCCTCGAGCCCACGCTTGTAACTCTCAACCTTTCATCGGCGCGGGCGCAGGGCCTGGGGCCAGGACTGTGTGCTGCGTAGGGCCCTGTGCTTTGAGTGAATACAGCTCCCTTCTGCAGAGACGAGGGGTGGTTATGAAGATGGAGTGCAAGGCCTTTGCTCGAAGACCGAAGACCGGAGGACTGGCCAGTCCTAGCACTCCCCTGAGCCTTCGCACCTACTGCTGCTCACCTGACTGAGGAATGTCTGACCTCTCTGCAAGGAGAATTGCTCTCCCCCTGGGCTTCTAGCACAGGAGTCCTGCCCCACCGTGCTCCTTCTCTTTCCTGCTGTATATATTTTTTCTTTCTTTATTTTTTTTTTAGAGACGGGGTCTCACTATGTTGCCCAGGCTGGAGTGCAGTGGCTATCCACAGGCGTGATCCCACTACTGATCAGCACGGGAGTTTTGACCTGCTCCATTTCTTACCTGGGCCGGTTCACCCCTCCTTAGGCAACCTGGTGGTCCCCTGCTCCCGGGAGGTCACCATATTGATGCCGAACTTAGTGCAGACACCCAATTGGCATAGCACACTACAGCCCAGAACTCCTGGGCTCAAGCGATCCTCCCACCTCAGGCTCCCAAGTAGCTGGGACTACTGGCAGGCTCCACCGCGCCTGGCTCTTGCTGTATTAAGCGGTGTGCTCATCTGCATGGTTTCAGCTGCAAGGCCTCAGCCACGTGATCTCTGTGCCTGTTCTGCACAACCACGGGAGAATCCCGTGGTTCAGTTGGGGAACAGAAAGGCTCAGCGCGCATGCCTGTTCTTAGTATCCTGTGAGCCTAGCGTTGAGGGGAGGTGTCAGATGTTTTTTGACTCTTATGATAAAGGCTGTTCAGGGAAGAATGGGGGACCAGAGGGCATTTGGCGACGTCTCATAGGCGTAAAGATTAACTTTCTTTGTTTGTTTGTTTGGTTGATTTTGAGATGGAATCTCACTCTGTCTCCAAAGCTGGAGTGCAAAGGCAGGATCTCTGCTCACTGCAACCTCCACCTCCTAGGTTCAAGCGATTCTTTTGCCTCAACCTCCCAAGTAGCTGGGACTACAAGCATCCATCACCATGCTCAGCTAATTTTTGTATTTTTCGTAGAGACAGGGTTTTACCATATTGGTCAGGCTGGTCTCGAACTCCTGACCTCAGGTGATCTGCCCACCTCAGCCTCTGAATGTGTTGGCATTACAGGTGTGAGCTACTGCACCTGGGCCTTAACTTCTGTTTTTTTAGGGACAGGGTGTTGTTCGGTTTCCCAGGCTGGAGTGTAGTGGCTATTCACAGGCTTGACCATGGCACACTACAGCCTTGAACTTCTAGGATCACAAGATTCTCTTGCCGCAGCCTCCTGAGTAGATGGGACTACCGGTATATGCCACCACACCTAGCATGCGATCTTAGTGTCTTTCTTGATTTTTGACAGGGTCTTGCTCTGTTGCCCAGACTGGAATGCAGTGGCTTGATCTCAGGTCACTGCAACCTTCATCTTCTGGGTTCAAGTGATCCTCCTACTTCAGCCTACCTAGCTGGAACTATAGGTGCACAACACCCACTACCTTGCCTAGCTGATTTTTGTGTTTTTTGTAGAGACAGGGTGTTGCCCTGTTGCCCAGGCTGGTCTAAACTTCTTAGCCCAAGCAATATACCTGCCTCAGCCTCCTGAAGTCCTGGATTACAGGTGTGAGCCACTATGCCCAGCCCCACCTTAATTTCTTTCTTTCTTTTTTATTTTTTTGAGACAGAGTCTCACTGTGTTGTCCAGGCTAGTGTGCAGTGGTGAGATCTCAGCTCAGTGCAACCTCCGTCTGCTGGGTGTAAGCAATTCTTCTGCCTCTGCCTCCTGAGTATCTGGGACTACAGGCACCTGCCACCATGCCTGGCTATGTCTTTTTTTTTTTTTTTTTTTTTTTTTGAGATGGAGTCTTGCTGCACTGACTAGGCTGGAGTGCATTGGCGAAATCTTAGCTCACTGCAACCTCCACCTCCCAGTTTCAAACAATTCTCCTGCCTCGGCCTCTCCAATAGCTGGGATTATAGGCATGTGCCACTATGCCTGGCTGATTTTTGTACTTTTAGTAGAGATGGGGTTTCACCATATGAGCCAGGCTGGCCTTGAACTCCTGACCTCGTGGTCTACCCGCCTTGGCTTCCCAAAGTATTGGGATTACAGGCATGAGCCACTGCGCCTGGCTTTTTTGTATTTTTAATAGAGATGGGGCTTCACCATTTTTGCCAGGCTGGTCTCGAACCCCTGACCTCAAATGATCCACTTGCCTCAGACTCCCGAAGTGCTGGGATTACAGGCGTGAGCCACCGCGCCCGGCCTGTAATTCCTTAACCTCAAGTTTTCTCACCTGTGAAAGGGAGATGAGCATCTTAAGGGCGGTCATGATTATGAATTACTAGCTTCCCAGTAAAACAGCACACCTGGTGCAAAGTGAGTGTGCACTTACTTGGGCCGTGATAAAAATTCTCTTCATTATTTTTCCCATTCCTTGGCCTGCAGAGAGGGGATGCTGCAGGTTCATTTGTTGAATATATAAATAAAGGAATAGAAGCCCAAGAACAAGCTACTGGCGGGAGGGAAGGGATGGGTGGAACGGAGGGTGACGGGCACCTAGGGCAGAGTCCTGACCTTCAGAGGCTGGGTGACGAACACGCTCTCCATGAAGGAGACGGCCATGGAGATGAGCCACCTGATGGAGCTGGCCCGCCCGTACTGCAGGCCGTAGAGCATGGTGAAGAAGGCCGCCACGCCACTGGTGGCTGCCACCAGGAGCCATCCCACCAGGATGCACCACCAGGGAAGGCCTCGAGGGGGCTTGCTCACCCGAAAAGCACTGCAAAGGAGGTGGATGGACATAGTTAGGGTGACCACTCCCCCAAACCAGCTCAAGGTCAAACCCCACTCTACCCCACCATCTGCAGAACCTTGGCAAAGCTCCTGGACCTCTCAGACCCTCTGTTTCCTTCTCTGTAATCTGTACCTATCTCAAAGGGCTATGGAGTAAAAGCAGTTATATTTGTTCAGTGCAGAGCAGGGGCAAGTCCCTGCTCTAACCACTAAATACCGATTTGCTCTGCTACTGCTTAGGGCAAGCCTGAGTAGATAACATGTAATTTTGTTTGAAGTTTTTTTCATTTGATTTTGATTTGTCATGACCTCCATGCCCATGTTTTAAGTTTTTATTATTTACGTACTTATCTGAGACAGAGTCTTGCTCTGTCACCCAGTTCGATGGCTCAATCTCGGCTCACTGCAACCCCCACATCCCAGGTTCAAGCGATTCTCCTGCCTCAGCCTCCCGAGTCGTTGGGATTACAGGTGCCCACCACTACACCCAGTTAATTTTTGTAGCCTTAAGTTTTTTGTTTTTTTTTTTTTTTTTGAGACGGAGTTTCGCTCTTGTTACCCAGGCTGGAGTGCAATGGCTCGATCTCGGCTCACCGCAACCTCCGCCTCCTGGGTTCAGGCAATTCTCCTGCCTCAGCCTCCTGAGTAGCTGGGATTACAGGCACGCGCCACCATGCCCAGCTAATTTTTTGTATTTTTAGTAGAGACGGGGTTTCACCATGTTGACCACGTTGGTCTCAATCTCTTGACCTCGTGATCCACCCGCCTCGGCCTCCCAAAGTGCTGGGATTACAGGCTTGAGCCACCGCGCCCGGCGCCTTAAGTTTTTTGTAAAGATAATTTCTCAGCCAGGCACAGTGGCTGTCGCCTGTAATACCAACATGTTGGGAGGCTGACTAGGACAGATCACTTGAGGTCAGGAGTTCCAGACCGGCTTTGCCAACGTGGTAAAACCCCATCTCTGCTAAAAATACAACATTTAGCTGGGTGTCATGGGTAATCCGAGCTACTCAGGACGCTGAGGCAAGAGAATGGCTTGAACCCGGGAGGCGGAGGTTGCAGTGAGCCGAGATCACACCCTTGCACTCCAGCCTAGGTGAAAGGAAGACTGTCTCAAAAAAAAAAAAAAAAAAGCCATTTTCTTACTGAATTACGATGTTTTTACACAACAAAATTAACACTAATTTTTTAATGTCATCTAGTAACCTGTCTGTTGCTGAGAAACACTGAGTGTATGATAAAATTCTATTGTTTGCGAAGAAGAATGATGGCAAGGATAACCTAGTTGACCCCAAAGTAGGAAACTGCTTGGGGCATTCTAAAGTAGCAAACAGTATATGTATATCATAGACCGTTTAAAACAATTCTTTAAGCACAGGCTATGTGGCCCTGCCCCTGTGGTTCCCTCGTGGAGAATACTTTCTGGTTTGTCCTTAATCAGTGGTAAGCAGGCACCAGCTGCCTACCTAGTTCATCTTGGTTCTACGAGCGAACACACAACACCTGTTTGTTAATAATGATCACCTGTTCAGAGAGAATAACTACGTGGGTCAGCATCTGCTTAAAGCTCTCAGCCGAAAGCCCCTTCGGCTCTCAGCTCGGTAAAGCTGCTGATTCCCGGATAGTCCCACTTTGTTGTTCTATCTGGATGTGTGCATTTTTTTTTTTTTTTTTTTTTTTCTCGGCCATCAGGCTATGGAGCTGAGAACCTCAGGGGCTGACAGCTTTCCAGGCCGAAGGCCGGGTGTCTGCTTCTTAAATAAAGCCTTTGGCGCTGCCTGGGTGCGGGTCTCTGCGGCACAGCTGGTCTTGGTAGTCTGTATTCAAAGTTTGCTTGGTATCTTAAAAACTGCATTTTTTTTTTTTTTTTTTGAGATGGAGTTCTGCTCTTGTTACCCAGGCTGGAGTGCAATGGCGCAATCTCGGCTCACCGCAACCTCCGCCTCCTGGGTTCAGGCAATTCTCCTGCCTCAGCCTCCTGAGTAGCTGGGATTACAGGCATGCACCACCATGCCCAGCTAATTTTTTGTATTTTTAGTAGAGACGGGGTTTCACCATGTTGACCAGGATGGTCTCGATCTCTTGACCTCGTGATCCACCCGCCTCGGCCTCCCAAAGAGCTGGGATTACAGGCGTGAGCCACCGCGCCCGGCAAAAACTGCATTTTGTTTTAAGTTTGAATCAAGAGTCAGGTGTTATCATTCTCCTTTTACAGATGAGGAAACTAAGCCTGAGAAGTTGAGGAGCTGGTTCAACAGTGCAGTGCACAGCTGAGAGACCGCCCACATGAACACTGCAGTGACTATAAAATGCAGAACAAAGGCCCTGAGCGCCTTCCTGCCCTGTTCAAACCCAGCCTCCCTGAATGCGTGCAGGTATCCTGCGTGATTTCTGCCCAGGGAGGTCTGGGTGAATATCCTTCCATGGTTGTTCAGAATGCCATTTCCAGAGGGCCCCAGGCGGGGGCAGGTAGGCGCCCACTCAGCACCCAGTGAAGTGGATTACCTGGCATGTGCAGGGGCCCAGGTGCCTGGCTGTATGCCCAGGCAACCCTTCAGGGTCTGCAGCTGCCTGAGAGCCAGAGCATGGCTGTGGTGCTCGGGGAAGCCTCGGGGCCCCACCATCCGAAGCTCTTGCTCCACGTGTTCCAGCTGAAGGTACAGGCACTGCCTGTAGGCACTGTCCTTCCAGGGGCCACTCAGAGCCACCTTGGGCTTGGGGCGCTGCATGTTCTCTGGAGGACAAGAGAGAAAGTGATCAGCTGATGGCTAAATCACAGAGCAAATCAGCTGCAATACAAACAGACACCCAGGTGTGGCAACATGTGCCTTGTGGTTTCAGCAACTGGGGAGGTTGAGGCAGGAGGATCGCTGGAGCCCAGGAGGCTGAGGCTGCAGTGAGCTATGATGGCGCCACTTCACTTCAGCCTGGATGACAAAGCAAGACCCAGTCTCTAAAACAAAACAAACAAAACCTCCCCCACAAAACACAACAGTAATAGAGGCAGCTTTTGAGTATCACATACTTGCTATGTGCAAAGCCCAAACGATGGAGTAAGGTTTTAGGGTCACACAGCCAGTTAGGATTTGTTGTTTCTCTTTTAGATTTTTATCAGGGACACTCTTAAAATTTCCTTACACATCAAGAAAACAGGAGAATCCCATACTTGTTACCCCAGCTACAATAATTACCAACATTTGGCCATTCTTGTCTCATCTATTTTCTTCCCCTGGAGTTTTGTGTTTTTTTTTGCAATGAAGTCTTGCTCTGTCCCCCAGGCTGGAGTGCACTGGTGGTAGCTCACTGCAACCTCTACTTCCTGGGTTCAAGCAATTCTCTTGCCTCACCTCAGCCTCTCCAGTAGCTGGGAATACTAGTGCACACCACCATACCTGGCTAATTTTTGTACTTTTAGTAGAGATGGGGTTTCACTATGTTAGTCAGGTTGGTTCTGAACTCTTAACGTCAGGTGATCCACCTGCCTCGGCCTCCCAAAGTACTGGGATTACAGGAGTGAGCCACCATGCCCGCTCGCCCTGCACAATGCTGGCTGAGAGTATTTTAAAGTAAATAATATGGTAAGATTTGAATTTAAGCCCTGTTTTGTCTAGTGCCCAATACAGTGTAATCCTTTTTTTTTTTTTTTCCTCAAGATTGAGTTTCGCTCTTGTCACCCAGGCTGGAGTGGGGTGACGTGATCTCGGTTCACTGTAACTTCTGCCTCCCAGGTTCAAGTGATTCTCCTGCCTCAGCCTCCCAAGTAACGGATTACAGGCACCTGCCACCACGCCTGGCTACTTTTCTTTCTTTGTATTTTTAGTAGAGACCAGTTTTCACCATGTTGGCCAGGTTGGTCTTGAACTCCTGACATCAGGGGATCCGCCCGCCTCAGCCTCCCTAAGTGCTGGGATCACAGGCATGAGCCACCATGCCCAGCCAATATAGTGCAATCCTTAATCTTGTGTTTTTAGCTTTTAAAAAAATTATTAAACATCTCAAACGTATAAAAGTGGAGCCAATGACAAGATGAGGCCACACAGCTTCAAAATTATCAAAATGATGGAGTGAGACTCCGTTTCAAAACAACAAAAAAAGTGGTTATAATCTTGTATCTTCCCTTCACCTACAGCAGGGGTCCCCAAACTACGGCCCGCGGGCCGCATGCGGCCCCCTGAGGCCATTTATCCAGCCCCCCCCCCGCACTTCAGGAAGGGGCACCTCTTTCGTTGGTGGTCAGTGAGAGGAGCACAGTATGTGGCGGCCCTCCAACAGTCTGAGGGACAGTGAACTGGCTCCCTGTGTAAAAAGTTTGGGGACGCCTGACCTACAGGGTAAGCTTATCTAACTGTGCTTAGCATCTCCAGAGCAGCACACGCTCCCGCCTGGAGGTTGCCTAGAGAGACAACAGTCCGTCTGCAACCCGAAGTATGCCCCCAACCAAACTCTCTCCCGTCTTGAGAGTTGCAGCCACTTTTACAGCCTAGCTTTGTCCAGGAAGGTGTCAGCTGGACCACCTGGTAGATAATTCTAATTCACTAAAGTGCATTACCATGGACTCTACCAGCTGGCTTCCTCCCCTGCCTGCTATTTATGCCAAATCTCCTTTTAAAATCCCTGCTTTCTGCCTGAGAGGTGAAGTAATACCCTTAGGTCAGGAAGCCTGTACTTCTTCCCCTAAGCTAGCTTTGGCCTACAGAGTCACTTTTCTCTCTACTTTTTTTTTGGGGGGGACAGTGTCTAACTCTGTCCCTCAGGCTGGAGTGCAGTGGTGTGATCTGGGCTCACTGCCACCTCTGCCTCCTGGGCTCAAGTGATCTTCCCACCTCAGCTTCCCAAGTAGCTGGGAGTGCAGGCACATGCCACCATGCCCAGGTAAAAAAGTCACTTTTTTTCTCTTTTTTTCTCATTTACACCTTCAGTGTTGTGCCTTCACCCCCCCCCCAAAAAAAAGTCACTTTTTAAATACCAGATTTCACTCTGAAATGGGAATCTGCAAGTGGCCAGCAACTACACCTGCATTTTGGTTACAGCCTGGTGTACGCATCTCCAGCACTGACTCAGGCGAGGCTGGGATGTTGGGTAAATGGCTATGGTGAGGTCAGCTCCTACCTTCTTCTGGCTCAGGGCCTCCTCCCTCGCTGTCCTCACCTAGGGCTCCCTCACTGAAGCCTCAGCTGAAGATTCCAAGTCAACACACTTTATTTTGCAAGGCTTCCACTAAAGTTTCTGGAAGATATCATCACTGCCAATCATAACACCCCTTACTGAATACCTGCTTTGTGTCAGGCTTGGATCTAAGCAGTTTCCATATCTTAGGATCTTATTCAGCCCTCACAGTAAGCCAAGGAGCTAGGTGGATCAATACCCCTATTTTATTTTAAGACACGGTCTCACTGTGTCACCCAGGCTGGAATGCAGTGGCGCAACTGTGGCTCAGTGCAATCTCTGCCTTCCAGGCTCAGCCTCCCAAGTAGCTGGAATTACAGGCATGTGCCACCAAGCCTGGCTAATTTTTAACACCCCTATTTTCCTTTTTTTTGAGATGAGAGTCTCGCTTTGTCACCCAGGCTGGAGTGCAGTGATGCAATATCAGTTCACTGCAACCTCCACCTCCCAGGTTCAAGTGATTCTCCTGCATCAGCCTCCCAAATAGCTGGGAGTACAAGTGTGTGCCACTATGCCCAGATAATTTTTGTAGTTTTAGTAGAAATGGGGTTTCCTTATGTTGACCAGGCTAGTCTTGAACTCCTGACCTCAGGTAATCTGCCCACCTCCATCTCCCAAAGTGCTGAGATTACAGGCATGAGCCGCTGCGCCCGGCCAACACCCCTATTTTTGGAATCCTTTTTTGAGATGGAGTCTTACTCTGTCACCAGGCTGGAGTGCAGTGGCATGATCTTGGTTCACTGCAACCTCCAACCTTCTGAGTTCAAACGATTCTCCTGCCTCAGCCTCCTGTATAGCTGGGACAACAGGTGGGCACCACTGCACCCAGCTAATTTTTGCATTTTTGGAGAGATTATGTTTCACCATGTTGGCCAGGATGGTCTCGATCTATTGACCTTATGATCCACCCACCTTGGCCTCCCAGAGTGCTGGGATTACACGCATGAGCCACCGCTGCTAGCCAGAACCCTCCTGTTCTCTAAGGGAGGAAACTAAGTCTCAGAGAGGTTGAGCAACTTGTTTAAAGTTGCACAACTGCTACTGCAGCTGGGACATCCCAAGGTACTGACCGACTACAGAGTTCACATTCTTTTTTTTTTTTTTTTTTTTTGAGACAGAGTTTCGCTCTTGTTACCCAGGTTGGAGTGCAATGGCGCGATCTCGGCTCACCGCAACCTCGGCCTCCTGGGCTCAGGCAATTCTCCTGTCTCGGCCTCCTGAGTAGCTGGGATTACAGGCACGTGCCACCATGCCCAGCTAATTTTTTGTATTTTTAGTAGAGACGGGGTTTCACTATGTTGACCAGGATGGTCTCGATCTCTTGACCTCGTGATCCACCCGCCTCGGCCTCCCAAAGTGCTGGGATTACAGGCTTGAGCCACCGCGCCCGGCCTCAGAGTTCACATTCTTAAAGTCCAGGATGTCCCGCTGTGAATGCCAAAACCCCCAAACTCAAAGTCAAGTTTCTAGTGGAAGCAGAGTCTCGCAGGGATGACCTCCATAAGCAGCCCAAACCCAGCTCTCTGGGGCAAATTCTTTTCTTTTCTTTTTTTTTTTGGAGACAGAATCTTGCTCCGTTATCCAGACTGGGGTGCCCTGATGCAATCTCAGGTCACTGCTGCCTACACCTCCCAGGTTCAAGCAATTCTGCCTCAGCCTCTCGAGTAGCTGGGACTAGAGGTGCCTGTCACTCTATCAGGGGTGGGGCCAAGAGTGATGAATTCTAATTGCTCATTCTATGAACCAGACTTTTGTGTTCTAAACAAACACTTTAGATAGTGGCCGCCCTCATGCACTAAAAATGGTAGCATTCTAAACCCACATAACTATCCGCTATGTTCTAGAGAACATTTCCATCACTGTAGAAATTCTATTGGATGGCACTGCTCTAAATGGGAAAATGGACGGCAAAGAGGCAATAAGGGAATCAGGAGACTAGTTGAAACCGGAATCATCTGCCGTGCATACATTTGTTTAATGAAAACAACACAATGTTACTGGGTTCTAGAGAGATATTGTTGCAAAAAGCTCTGAATTTGAGACCAGTTATCTCTGCCAGACAGATTAAGGAGCGCTAGAGAGGCATTAAAGACACGGTCGCACCAAACTGAGACTTTCTCCCTCTTCTTTTAGAGCTAGGGCTTTGCCCTGTCACCCAGGCTGGGGTGCAGTGGCAAGTATAACCTTAAACCAGCTCACTGTAACCTCAGACTCTTGGGCTCAAGGGGTCCTCCCACCTCAGCCTTCCAAACAGCTAGGACTACAGGTGCCCACTGAGATGGAGTCTTGCTCTGTTGCCCAGGCTGGAGTACAGTGGTGTAATCTTGGCTTGCTGCAACCTCCATCTCCAGGGTTCAAGTGATTCTCCTGCCTCAACCTCCCAAGTAGCTGCGATAACAGGAGTGCACCACCACGCCCAGGTTATTTTTCTATTTTTGGTAGAGATGAGGTTTACCATGTTGGGCAGGCTGGTCTCAAAGTCCTGACCTCAAGTGATCTGCCCACCGTGGTCTCCCAAAGTGCTGGGATTACAGGTGTGAGCCACTGTGCTTGGCTAACACCCAGCGAATTTTTAATTATTTTTTAGAAACAGGGTCTCCCTATGTTACCCAGGTTAGTCTCAAAACTCCTGGCCTCAAGCAATCCTCCTGCCTCAGCCTCCTAAAATGCTGGGATTAGAGGCCTGAGCCAGCGCTCCCAGCCCTTGACTTAATTAGGAGGATTGAAAACAAACAGAGAAAGGAGTAACTTTTCCAGTCTGCGATTCGGTGTTCTTTAATGGTTTTTGCCGCCGTGACCATGCTCTTGTGTCCTGCCCCACACATTCAGGCACAAATATGGCTCAGTTTTGCACCCCAGCACTCTACAGAAGAAGGCACCGAGGCATCAAGAACTGAGGTCACCTGTCCACAGACACAGAGCAGGCTAGTGGCAGAGCCAGGACCTGGATGTGTGGAGATGAGACAGATGGACAGCTCCCACCTCGCGGAGCTCACATTCCAGGAAGGATGGTGCAGACTTCAAACAATTCTCACTTGATTCATTATTTGGCCACAAACCAGTTGAATGCAAGAAGTTTAGGGGGCTATAGAGCATGTGGCCGGAGTCCCTAGCGTAGCTTAGAGGCTTGGGTTGCTCCCCTGAGGAAGAAATGCTTCAGCCAAAACTAAAATTGCAGTAGCTATTGGCCTGGCAAAGAGAGGAGAAAGAACATTCTAAAGGACCAGCCTGTGTGAAGGTCATTAGTAAGAGGGCAGCTTGGCATTGTAGGGCCAGGAGGTGTCTGCGGTATACAGAGGGAGGAGACAGCCAATAGTTGAAGCAGAGGCTGGCAAGGGAGACCCGGGGACGACTTCCTGGTCCCCTAGCGATGCTGACATAGCCCTTTGCTGTGTCTCCACCCGGCTCCAGAATGCAGCTTCTCTTGGCACAGACATGTCCAGGGCTTACCTTTCATTTGTGATGACCCCAAAGTGAGTGTTACGAGGTCCTCTCTCTTTTGGGCTTCCTCCCAGAACACCTGCCCTGATGTGTTCTGTGGACAAATGATATCTTCCACCAAGGCCAGGAGACTGTTGATGTCCCTCGAGTTCACTGAGTCCCAGCCTGAGGCAGCAGATGGTACCTTGAGGGCCTTGAAGAGGGAGCTGACAATCCTGGACATATCCTGGTGGGGAAAGGGGCCATGAGCCACAGGTGAGGGGCAGCACAGGGGTTAGAAGCACACGCCCTGGCTGCGGCAACTGTGTAGGGACCCCTGCTCTGTTCACTGAGATACGATATTGGCCTCTCTGAGCTTCCATTTTTCGGTTCCTAAATCCCTCTTCTAGGCTTTGAACTGATTCCAGGCTGTACTCCTAAAAGTGTGGCACACAGTAGGTGCTCACCGAAAGCTTACTGAATGCATGAATGCAGAACAGGGTGTCTCTTCCATGGGCTTCCAGCCTGGGAGGCTACAATGAAGGCAGAATACTTTGCACACAGTAGGTACTCAAAAAGCATGTGTGTGTATGCATGTGTGCACATGTGTATGTATGTGTCTGTGTCTCTGCGTTTGTGTGTGCATGTATGCATATGTGCACCTGTGTGTTTGTGGTGTTTGTGTGTGGATGTGTGTATACATGCATGTGTGTGTGTTCAGTCGATGAATTCTGGCAACTCATGCTGCCAGGCAACACAGGACTGCTGAGTCTCAAGCCCCGGACCTCACTCCCACATCCGCTGAGGCTAGAGCACCCCCCATGCTGGCAAGCTGAGGCTGAGAACCTGCCTTGGTCACTGCCTCAGGTGTCAAAAGGCCTTCCTCCATAGGCTGTGATGAAGGAGTCAGGTTGGGGGACCCCCGGTCCCGTTTCTCAGTGCTGTGCTCCTTAGTGACCCGGGGACGGGTGTTCTGAAAGATCTGAACGATCAGGAGGTTGATGGGGAACATGAGGATAGAGCTCTCCAGGCCAATCATCACCTCCTGCCAAGTGAATTCAATCTTACCTGGGGAAAGGGAAGGAAGGGGTCAAAGGAGAGGCTACCGCCCAGAGCCCAGTCCCCTCTGTCCCTTGTGGAAGGTGGCTGCGCAGTGAAGGGTTAACCCTGCCCAATGCCTGGGAGGTCATTGTTCAGACCTTGGAAGGTCCTGCCTGCTAAGAATGTCTTTGTTGGCCAGGCGCAGTGGCTCACGCCTGTAATCCCAGCACTTTGGGAGGCCAAGGTGGGTGGATCACGAGGTCAAGAGATCGAGACCATCCTGGCCAACATGGTAAAACCCGGTCTCTACCAAAAAAATTAAAAAATCAGCTGGGTGTGGTGGTGCATGCCTGTGGTCCCAGCTGCTCGGGAGGCTGAGGCAGGAGAATTGCTTGAACCTGGGAGGCAGAGGTTGCAGTGAGCCTAGATTGTGCCAATGCACTCCAGCCTAGTGCCTGGTGACAGAGCAAGACTGTCTTAAAAAAAAAAAAGTCTTTGTTTACCTGGGGTCTTGGGTCACACCAGATGGTCTGTGCTAATAAGGAGATTTATGGTAGAGGCCTAGACCATATGGGGTCAGCTTGACCTCTAGAGGGGTTGGAGGCGAAGGCCAGCTATGAGGGTGTCAGCCATGCCTATCTGTCGGAGCCCTAGTAAAAATTCTGAATAGCAGCCGGGCATGCTTGTAATCCAAGAACTTTGGGAGGCCGAGGTGGGTACATCACCTGAGATCAGGAGTTCGAGATCAGCCTGGCCAATATGGTGAAACCTCGTCTCTACTAAAAGTATAAAAATTAGCCTGACATGGTGGCAGGTGCCTGTAATCCCAACTACTCAGGAGGCTGAGGCAGGAGAATAGCTTGAACCCAGGAGGCAGAGGTTGCAGTGAGCTGAGATTGTGCCACTGCACCCCAGCTTGGGTGACAAGAGCAAAACTCTGTCAAAAAAAAAAATCTGAATCACAAGGCTGGAGTGGGTGCCCCATTTGGCAATATGCCATGTGAACTGCCACACATCATGGCTTCAGGAGAAGCCAGCACCATCCACAACTCCACTTTTTTTTAATTTTTTTGGTAGAGACGGGGTTTTACCATGTTGGCCAGGATGGTCTCGAACTCCTGACCTCAGGTGATCCACCTGCCTTGGCCTCCCAGAGTGCTGGGATTACAGGTGTGAGCCACTGCACCCAAATGTATCCTTTTACTGCAGTAAATCATAACAATAAGTACAATGGGTTCTCTGAGTTCTGCTAGTGGGTCAATGAACTGGGAGAGGGTGGTCTTGGGGATTCTGGAATCGCAGTGGCATTGCTGGAACAGTGAAGGCTCAGGTCCACCAGCCACTAGCCCTGACCTCCATGACACTGGGAATTACCCAAGTCCATCTTTTGCTCAGCTGGGTCCTTGGGGACCCCCCAGAACATGATGCTGGTCAGCATGGTGCACAGTAGCAGGGAGAAGCAGCAGGACACCCTCTGGACACGGGTGAAGCTGCTCCGAGCACAGCGGCTGAAGATGGAATACCAGATGTGTCCGTCCTGGAAGCCTGCAGACGTCTTCATGAAAAACAGGTGGCTGCAAGCAGGCAGGGAGAGAGGGACAGGAATTTAGGAAGACAGGAGTAGGGGAAACTGGTCTGTGTGGATCATTCTGGGCATGAGGAGGAGTAAGAGAGACAGAGATTTGTTACTAAGGTTGTTTACACAACGCTTTTTTTTTTTTTTTTTTTAGATGGTGTCTTGCTCTGTCACCCAGGTTGGAGTGCAATGGCGCGATCTTGGCTCACTGCAACCTCCACCTCCCAGGTTCAAGTGATTCTCCTGCCTCAGCCTCCCAGGGAGCTGGGATTACAGGTGCCCATCACCACACCTGGCTAACTTTTAATATTTTTAGTAGAGACAGGGTTTCTCCATATTGGTCAGGCTGGTCTCAAACTCCTGATCTCAAGTGATCTGCCGGCCTTGGCCTCCCAAAGTGCTGGGATTACAGGCATGAGTCACCGTGCCGGCCATTTTTTTTTTTTTTTTTAATAGAAGAAACACAGCTTCATAGCAGCATCACTTACAGTTAATGATGGAGACTCTGGAAAGGGCTAGAATAGAATCTTAGCATCCTACACGGCCCTTTCCCAGCTAAGTGACCTCGGGGAAGCTACTTTGTTCTTTGTACCTTAGATGACTTGTCTGTAAACTGGGGCACGTAATAATAACAGAACCTACCTTACCAGCTTGTTGAAAGCATTAAACCTGAAAATTCTGTAAAGCATTCGGGGCAGTAGCTGACATGTAGGTCAATGTTCAATCAGTGTCAGCATTGTCATTTTTGGTAGAATTATAATATAATAATATAACTGAAATACTGTTAGTTTTGTTACAATTAGATCACTGGAGTGCAGTGGTTAAAAATCCCAGGCATGGCAGAGCGCAGTGGCTCATGCCTGTAATCCCAGGACTTTAGGAGGCCAAGGAGAGAGGGCTGCTTGTGGTCAGGAGTTTGGTCAATGTGGTGAAACCCTGTCTCTAATAAAAATACAAAAAATTGCCAGGTGTGGTGGCACACACCTGTAATCTCAGATACTCAAGTGGCTGAAGCAGGAGAGTCACTTGAATCCAGAATGTGGAGGTCGCAGTGAGCCAATATTATGCCACTGTACTGCAGCCTGGGTGACAGATGAGAGTCTGTCAAACAGAAAAGAAAAAAAACCACCCAGGTAGAGTCAAGCACAGCGGCTCATGCCTATAACCCCAAAACTTTGGGAGGCCGATGTGGGAGGATCCCTTGAGCCCAGGAGTTTGAGACCAGCCTGGGCAATATGGTGAAACCCCATCTCTACAAACACGGTTGGGCATGGTGGCATGTGTCTGGAGTTCCGGCTACTCAGGAAGCTGAGGTGGGAGGCTCTCTTGAGCCCAGAAGGTTGAGACCAGCTTAGGCAACATAGTGAGGCCCTGTTTCTACTGAAACAAAACAAAAGATAACAAAATAGCAAGGCATGGTGGTCCATGCCTGTAGTCCCAGCTGCTTGAGAGGCTGAGGTGAGAGGATTGCTTGACCCAGGGGGGTCAAGGTTGCAGAGAGCTGTGATTGTGCCACTGCAGAACAAGACCTTAGCTTAAAAATAAAAATAAATAAAAATGATAGTACCTGAATTGTTTTCTGTCCTGCTCCGTGGCCACAGGAAATATCTTATCAAGGACACAATCTCCAACATTGATGGACAGCCAGGAGTTGCAGAGGAAATACCACTTCCGGTCCATCGCCAGGTCATAGACCAGCACCCGGCTCACATACCTGGAGAAGGGACCCACGGTTTTGAGGATAAGGTGGGGCGGGGAGGAGACTTCCTTGGACACCACCAAGGTGACACCTTTGCAAACACGAACCCAAAGAACAAGAGCTCCTCAAAAAACAAAGAAACCATATTTTTCTTTATTCTCGGTGCCTCTATCGAAATTGACTTCACGCAGGGAGGTCAGCTACTGTAGGAAGCCAGCTCTGGGAAGCTGCCATGTTTTCACAAAGATGCTGCAAAACGGTGCATTGTGAGGCCATTAACCGGTACACATGGCACCAAGCCCAGGGCCAGTACCCAGGCCTGAGCAAGCACAGCCAGACTGTCCACAGTGTGCGTGTTCAGGCAGGGGCAGGCTGTAGCACACAGAACAGGCCCTCTCTTGGGTTCCTAACCAAAGAACCACTGTCTCTCTTGGGCTGAGGACTTCGTCGGTATCATCTGAGCTGATTTAGGTCTTTGAAGTATGGGGAAGAATTGAAATTATCTTGCCTATCCTGGGATGTCAGACCCAGCAGCTGTTTCCCCTGCTGATAGCTGGGCAACAAGAACAGTAATGATGGTCGGACCTAGTGGTTCACGTCTGTAATCTCAGCACTTTGGGAGGCCAAGGTGGGCAGATGACTTGATGTCAGGAGTTTGAGACCAGCCTGGCCAATATGGTAAAACTAAAACTAAAAAAAAAAAAAAAAAAAAAAAAAAAAAATTAGCTGGACATGGTGGTGCATGCCTGTAATTCCAGCTACTCAGGAGGCTGAGGCAGGAGAATCACTTGAACCCAGGAAGCAGTGGCTGCAGTGAGCTGAAATTGTGCCACTGCACTCCAGCCTGGTTGACACAGTGAGACTCTGTCTCAAAAAGAAAAAATGAACAGTAATGATAGCAATAGGCACTATTCACTGAGCATTTACTATGTAGTGAGGTCTATGCTAAGATGCTCTTGACATGCGTTTTCTTATTTCAGGAAGGACAGTGGTGTAGCAACGCAAAAGCCCCCTCTGTCAAGGTCACAAGCTCTTCTGGGGCAGCTGACATCCAGTGAGGCAGTGCCTACAGTGATCAAGACCTGGGTATCTCAACCCAACTTGGGACAGCTCCAGAGCTCCCCAGTGGTGGGCCACGCTGTTGCTGGGCTGCATCACAGCTCGACTTTTCTGCCACTCTGCCTCCTACCCTCCCTTCCCAGGTGCTGGTCCCAGGGCCCCGTAATAAATACCCTCCATGGGCAACTCCACCTCAGAGCCTGCTTCCCGGGAGCAACCTGCAGCAGATGCACTTAAAATATTAATGCTTGGGCCGGGCGCGGTGGCTCAAGCCTGTAATCCCAGCACTTTGGGAGGCCGAGGCAGGTGGATCACGAGGTCAAGAGATCGAGAACATCCTGATCAACATGGTGAAACCTCGTCTCTACTAAAAATACAAAAAATTAGCTGGGCATGGTGGTGCGTGCCTGTAATCCCAGCTACTCAGGAGGCTGAGGCAGGAGAATTGCCTGAACCCAGGAGGCGGAGGTTGCAGTGAGCCGAGATCACGCCATTGCACTCCAGCCTGGGTAACAAGAGCGAAACTCCGTCTCAAAATATTAATGCTTAATCCCATGGGTGAATTCAAGGCAACAGCGTAAGTGTTATGTTTTTCTAAAGCTGCCAGGTACTGATGGGTGGTCAGACTGGACACCACTCAGAATGGGGAGAAACTTCCTCCTAACTTGCCAGCTGTATGACTTTGGGCAAGTCTCAGGTTGATGCTGCGAAAGGGCCAAGGGTGGGGCTAGCACTGAGCCTGAGAGCTGCCGCTTCCAGCCCTTCTCCTAGCTACTGATACAGTTTGTGTGGACCATGAACCAGTGGACCTCTCTGATCCTTGGTTTCCTCATCTGTGAAACGGAGATCATTCTATGTACTTTGCAGAGGCTTGTGAAGATCAGGAAGGAGGCAAATGTACAGTGCCCAGACCTGGGCCTGGCACTTTGTAGGTTCTCATGGTTTGTCTGCCCCCAACTCACCAGGATGGCTGGTCCCCTGAGTTGTCATGCCATAGCCGGAGGCTCTGCAGTTCCCCCAAGGGGAACAGGGTAGAGAGGAGGAAGACATCCACTGCTCCTCGCTCGAAAACCGGAGTGTCGGGATCAGACAGGTGGTGGGGCTCACTGTCTCCATCCAGGCCATACAGGGTGACAGTCACCTGAAATCCAGAGACCAGGAGTGGTCAACTCCACAATGGCACAGCAGGGCTGGGTGGGACACACTGATCAATCAGTGCATCTTGCACGGGCAGGTACCTTTGAGGACGTGGCTGCCCCTCGCCGGTGTCCCGTGTAGACTGTCACCAAGTAGTGGTACTGGGCAAGGGGATCATTGTCTTCCAGCACTGTGACCTTCACCTGGAGAGAAGGATGGCATTAGGAAGGCCTTGCTCAGTGGGTTCCTGCACCACCCACCAGCCAAGAAGGAGCTGACGATTCACAACAATCATAAATTGGGCAAAGCAAAAATGACATATGCTATTGATTCATCCCTTTGGGTGAGAACTGTTTTTTGTAAGAGCAGGGTTTCAAGTGCAAAACACTGGGAAATAAAAAAGCACAAAGTACATTGTTTTGTTTTGTTTTATTTTGAGACAGGGTCTCACTCTGTTGCCCAGGCTGGAGTGCAGTGGCATGATCTCAGCTCACTGCAACCTCGGCCTCCTGGGTTCAAGTGATTCTCCTGCCTCAGCCTCCAGAGTAGCTGGGACTACAGGGGTGCCCCACCACGCCTGGCTAATTTTTGTATTTTTAGTAGAGACAGGGTTTCACCATGTTGGCCAGGCTGTTCTCAAACTCCCAACCTCAAGTGATCCGCCCACTTTGGTCTTCCAAAGTGCTGGGATTACAGGCATGAGTCACTATGCCTGGCCCTAAAGTACATTCTTTATGAGATATGACCCCCAGGTAGTTAAATTGGAAATGAACTTGATAAGCTGAGAACATTGAGTATTTGACCAGGTGAATGATACAAACTCTGTACATATATAATTTCTCATAACTTTGGTAACAAGGTGGTGTTTCTGAAGGAATTCAAAAGAAATGAAACGTTAAGATTCACTTAGCAACAAATGAACTCATGAAGATCGAGAGTAGAATGATGGTCACCAGAGGCTGGGAAGGGTAGTGGGGCTGAAATGGGGGGGCGCGGAAGACAAGATGGTTAATGGGTACAAAAATTAGAAAGAATGAATAAGATGTAGGCCAGGCGCGGTGGCTCACGGCTGTAATCCCAGCCCTTTGGGAGGCCAAGGTGGGTGGATCACTTGAGGTTAGGAGTTAGAGACCAGCCTGACCAACATGGTGAAAACTTGTCTCTACTAAAAACACAAGAATTAGCTGGGTGTGGTGGCTGGCACCTGTAATCCCAGCTACTCAAGAGGCTGAAGCAGGAGAATTGCTTGAACCCAGGAGGCGGAGGTTGCAGTGAGCTGAGATGATATCACTGTATTCCAGCCTGAAAGACACAGCAAGACTCCCTCCCGCCCCCCCCCCAAAAAAAAGTATAAGATGTAGTAGTTGAAGCACAACAGGGTAACTACAGTCAATAATAATTGTACATTTAAAAATAACTAAAATAGTATATTTGGATTGTTTGTAACACAAAGGATAAATGCTTGAGATGGTTACCCCATTTACCATGATGTGATTATTACATACTGCATGCCTATATCAATATATCCATATACTCATACACACACACACACATATATATATATACCTACTAGGTACCCATAAGAATTAAAAAAGAAATGATTTTAAAGACAGTTTGGCAAAAAGAAAATAAAAAGACATTAGCCAGAGTTGGCCAGAGGCTACATCGACTGCAAGATGCGCTGCCCACATCTCCCTCCCACTGGCGGCTCCTTGCCTCAGTTGCTGGGGTCAGAAGTGCAACAGCCAACTCTGTTGAGGTTGAGTTTGTGCCTCCTTGGGGCAGCCAGCATCCAATGACCAACTGGTGAAGACCTGGGCATCTCAACCTGACCCAGGACACCTCTGGAGCTCCCCAGGGGCCGGGCAGGGCTGTCACTGTGTTGTATCACAGCTCAGCTTCTCTCTCTGCCCATGCTGCCCCCTTCCCTCCCTTCCCAGGTGCAGGTCCCAGGCTCCCTTGGTAAACTCCCTGCACACCCTGCATGCTCAACTTGGCCTCAGAGTCTGCTTCCCAGGAACCAACCTACAGCAGAGGCATTTCAAGTATTACTGCTTAATCCTTTGGGTGAATCAAAGACAGCAGTATCAATGCTGAAATGATTATCTTACTAAATTTATTCCAGATGAAATCCTGAGTGATGTTGCTTCGGAGGGAGGAGTAGGAATGGAGAGAGTTTCAGAGCTCTGTGATAACGCAACCTTGCATTCATTCATTACCTCTTCTTCAGATAGCTGTGAATATTGACTGAAGGTCTACTATGTGTCAGGCATACTGCATATACTGGAATTTTTTTTTTTTTTTGAGACATTCTGTCACCCAGGCTGGAGTGCAGTGACACAATCTCGGCTCACTGCAACCTTCGCCTCTTGGGTTCAAGCGATTCTCCAGCCTCAGCATCCTGAGCAGCTGGGATTACAGGTGCTGCCATCATGCCCAACTAATTTTTGTATTTTTAGTAGTGATGGGGTTTCATAATGTTGGCCAAGCTGGTCTCAAACTCCTGACCTCAGGTGATCTGCCTTCCTTGGTCTCCCAAAGTACTAGGATTACAAGCGTGAACCACCGCACCCGGCTGGAAAAAATTTTAAGCAGACAAATACTCTCTTCCCATGAAGCCTAATATCATTTGAAAACAATGGAGTTTTCCCCAGGATGGTGTACAGAGCGCAGTGGTTCTCAGCCTCACCTTGGCCTGATCCTGAGCATCCTTCCTCCTTGCCCAGATTACCACCAGCACGTAGACCACGCACAGGCAGCCCACGGTGGTCACAATCACAGGGTTGTCCTCGAAGGTGGCAAAGAGCTCAGCAGTCTGGTGGATGTCGATGGCATTGGGCATCACGAGGAATGTGCTTCCGAAGAAGGTGAGGTGGTTGCAGAGGCAGTGTGTCTGGTAAGGGCTGGTCCGAGGCCCCACCTGCAACCCACAGAGGGGCCGTCAGTGGAAATGCTTTGGAAGTTCAACCCTGGGTCGCGTGAGCCCATGGGAGAGGAACAGTGTTTTCTTTGAAGGGTGTACACTATACTGGGGTGTGGGGCTGGGAAGACCGCTGGGAGACCGGCTTCGGAAGCTCCCTTTGAACTTTTTTATTTAATTAACATATGCAGGGAATAGTATTTATTTTATTATTATTATTATTTTGAGACAGAGTCTTGCTCTGTTGCCTAGGCTGGATTGCAGTGGTGCGATCCTGGCTCATTATAACTTTCACCTCCAGGGTTCAAGCAATTCTCCTGCCTCAGCCTCCTGAGTAGCTGGAACTACAGGCACACACCACCACATCCAGCTAATTTTTTGTATTTTGGAAGAGACGGGGTTTCACTATGTTGCCCAGGCTGGTCTTGAACTCCTGAGCTCAGGCAATCCACCTGCCTTGGCCTCCCAAAGTGCTAGGATTACAGGCGTGAGCTACCATGCCCAGCAAGAGTATTCATAACAAACATCTTTGTATCCATCATTCTCAGAAGACAACTGTATATATAGTGCCAGGATGCTTTGCCTTTTTTGTTTTGTTTTGTTTTGTTTTATGAGACAGGATCTCGCTCTGTCACCCAGGCTGGAGTGCAGTGACACAATCTCAACTCACTGCAACCTCCACCTCCTGGGTTCAAGCAATTCTCATGGGCCTCAGCTTCCCAAGAAGCCAGCATTGCAGGCTTGCACCACCACACCCAGTTAATTTTGGTATTTGTAGTAGAGATGGGTTTTCACCATGTTGGTTAGGTTGGTCTTGAACTCCTGACCTCAAGTGATCCAACCACCTTGGCCTCCCAAAGTGCTGGGATTACAGGCATGAGCCACTGTGCCTGGCCTTAGATGTAAGATTTGGGGCAAGTCAGCTGAGTTTCCTGAGCCTTTGTTTTGTCCCCTGTAAAATGGGAGTCACAGTAATCTTGGAGAAGATTGTGCAGATTTGATGAGCTGATGTGAGCAAAGCCTGGAGCCCTTCAGCTGGCACAGAACTAAGGGCTAAGTTCTTTTTTTTTTTTTTTTTTTTTTTTTTTTTTTTTTTTTTTGAGACGGAGTTTTGCTCTTGTTACCCAGGCTGGAGTGCAATGGCGCGATCTCGGCTCACCGCAACCTCCGCCTCCTGGGTTCAGGCAATTCTCCTGCCTCAGCTTCCTGAGCAGCTGGGACTACAGGCACGTGCCACCATGCCCAGCTAATTTTTTGTATTTTGAGTAGAGACAGGGTTTCACCATGTTGACCAGGATGGTCTCGATCTCTTGACCTCGTGATCCACCCGCCTCAGCCTCCCAAAGTGCTGAGATTACAGGCTTGAGCCACCGCGCCCAGCTAAGGGCTAAGTTCTGAGTTCATTCCCTCGGAAATAACACCCTGGCCTTTCTTCACAACCCAGAGGCAGCAGGGATTCCTGAGTCATTTGTCCAGCAGGGGTCAATGACCATTTGTTCTCAGTGGTGAACAAAGCACATTGTTCCTGTCTCACTGGGGCTCCCACTGCAGGGAGGGAGATAGATGTCATTTAAATGATCTCATGGGTAGAGGTGAAACGACCTCCCTGCTTAGTGCTATGGAAGAGGAGCACTGGGGTTGGATGCTATGCACGTGTGTGCTCTGGGGTTTACTGCTGAGAAATGCTGAGTGTATAATAAAATATATAGTTTGCTAAGAACAGCGGCAAGGAAAACCGAGCTGCCCCCTGCCCCCAACTGCCACAAGTGTAAAACTACTTGGGGCATTCTAAAGTAGCAAAAGAGTATATGCATACTATACACAAGTTAAAACAATTGTTTAAGAATGGGATAAGTGACTCTGCCCCCGGGGCTCCCTCGTGGAGAATACTTTTCAGTGTGTCTGTGATCAGTGGTAAGCACGCACCAGCTGCCTATCTAGTTTATCTTGGTGCTATGAGAAAACACGGAACACCTGCTTGTTAATAAGAATCACCTGTTCAGAGAATAACTACATGGGTCAGTGTCTGCTTGAGGCCCCCAGCTCAGAATGCTGTCAGCTCCTGAGGCTCTCAGCTTGAAAAGCTGTTGCCCCACCACCACCCCGAATATTCCCACTTTGCTGTTCTATCTGGGTGTCTGCTTCTCAATGCATTCAGAGCTGCCTGGGTGGGGGTCTCTGCGGCTGAGCTCATCTCAGTAGTTTATAATAGGGTTTCTGACGTAGGGAGTTAAGAACAGCTTTCTTGAGGAAGCAATGCTTAGACTGGAGTAACAAGGAGGCAGGTATTCATTCCAGGCACCAGAAACAGCAAAGACCCCATGGAGGGATGCAAGATGCTGTGGCAGAGGCACCAAAATGGGACCCTACGTGAGCTGGGTACGTTCCACCAACGCGCCTCATCTCCTTCACTTCTCTCTCCTTACGTGGCACCCTGAGTTGTCCCAAATCTTCTGGACCTCATCCCAGAACACACAGTGAGACAGGAAGGTGGTGATGCCAACGGTGAGGTTCCTGCTGGGGGCTGCCTCCTGGTCAGACTCTGGGAACACAGTCAAATAGTAGACCCCTTCTCCGAAATGCAGGTCCTGTGGGTTCAGGATCCACGTGGGCAGCTCATCTGTAGGAAAGAGGGGTCCAGGTCAGCCTGAAGCCTCCCTCAAATGGGCGTTAAGATCATGGGAGAGGGTGACTGAGGCCACATGGCAGGGAAGCAGACCCTTCTGGATTCCCCCCGACATCCTAGGAGCACTCCCTCCTCCTGAGACCAGGAACATAGAAGGGGCACTCCCCAGTCAGCAGGCACAGCCGAGTCAGAAAGACAAAGACTTAAACACAATTCTGCTCCTTACTGGCTGTGTAATCTCAGACCAGTTCCTTTTCCTTAACCTTTTTGTTCTTATCTGAAATGTAGACTTTTTTTTTTTAAGACGGCATCTCACTTGGTCATCTAGACTGGAGTTCAGTGGCGCAGTCTCAGCTCACTGCAACCTCTGTCTGCCAGATTCAAGCTATTCTTGTGCCTCAGCTTCCAGAGTACCTGAGATTGCAAGTGTGCACCACCACGCTTGGCTAATTTTTTGTATTTTTAGTAGACACAGGGTTTTGCCATGTTGGCCAGGCTAGTATTGGACTCCTGACCCGAAGTGATCCATCTGGCTTGGCCACCCAAAGTTCTAGGATTACAGGCATGAGCCACCACACCTGGCTGAAAGCGGAGATTTCAGTAGTTAGCCCTGCCCAGGGTTGTCTTGAGGATTGCAATAAGGCCAGTCCTACAGAGCTTGTAAGCTCATACAGGGCATATAGTAAGTGTTCACCTAATGTTGGCAACGAATAACACCAACAAAAATAAGTCACTGAATGTGTGGGGTGGTTTTTTTCTTTGCTTTTCTTCCTACGGCTTCTTCCTTTGGCTTCTCAGGTGAAGCTGATCACACACCAGGCAGTGGCTCAGAAATGGCCACAGGCCTACCTGGAGCCCCTGTTGGTACGAGGTGAGTTTGGACATCGTAGCTGCTCTCGTTGGGGTGGTAGCCATAGCCCAGGCTGAGCGTGAGTGTGATGTCCGGTCTCCAGTGCAGCTGGATGCCCAAGGCCGCCTCCCCTGAAGTCACGTTCACCCACAATGCTTCAGGACTGGTCAGGTTCAACACCGTCGGCTTACTGTGTCCTTGTGGATGACGGGGCAGCAGGATCTGTGATCAGAAACGATCCTGTTGAAGGTGTGCCAGGAAGGAAATGTCAGCCCGTGGGCATCAGGGCTACTGGGCAGAGCTGGGTGGCCTGAGCACCTGGGAACTGCAATCCACACTGGGCTTAGCTCTGTGTAATAGTTTCCTGTGGCTTCTACAATGACCACTGTGGAAAGCTTAAGACAGTACATAGCTGTTATATTATAGTTCTCTGTGTGTGTGTGTGTGTGTGTGTGTGTGTGTGAGAGAGAGAGAGAGAGAGAGAGAGCGCGCGAGTGTAAGAACGAGAGCACTGGATAGACGGAAAGACGGAGTCTCTCACCCAGGCTGGAGTGCGGTAGCATGATCTCTGCTCAATGCAACCTCTCTCTCCTGGATTCAAGCAATTTTTCTCCCTCAGCCTCCCAAGTAGCTGGCACTACAGATGTGCACCACCATGCCTGGCTGTTTTGTATATCTAGTAGAGATGGGGTGTCACCATATTGGCCAGGCTAATCTTGAACTCCTGACCGCCCACCTCAGCCTCCCGAAGTGCTAGGATTACAGATGTGAACCACCACTCCCAGCCTTTTACCTTATAGTTCTAAAGGCTGGAAGTGCAGAATCTGTTTCCCAGGTCTGGGGGAGGATCTGCTTCCCTGGCTTTTTTGGCTTCTGGTGGCCACCTGCATTCCTTGGCTGATGGCCCCTTCCTCACATCACTCCAGCCTCTAGCTTCTGTCATCGAGTCACCTTTTGTCTTCTAGAGTCACCTCCCTTTCTGCCTCCATTTTATAAGGAGGGATAAAGGGAGGTGATGACACTTGTGATGACACACCTTAGGATGGCACTGAGCCCGCCAGATAATCCAGGATAATCTCCCCGTCTCAGGATGCTTAACTAAAGCACATCTGCAGAATCCCTTTAGTAGTTTTGTTTTGTCTTTGTTTTTAGACAGGGCCTGGCTCTGCTGCCCAGGCTGGAGTGCAGTGGTGATGACCACAGCCCACCATATCCTTGAACTCCTGGGCTCAAGTGATCCTCACACTTTAGCCTCCCAAAGGGCTGGGATTACAAGTGTGAGCTACCACACCTGACCTCCCTTTTGCATTTAAGGTGATATAATCACAGGCTCCAGGGATGAGAATATAGACATCACTAAAAATTGCTATTGAATTAGGCATCAGAAAATCATAGAAGACTAGAATACAATCATTAAAAATGTGAAAAACTGAACTTATATTGCACCACGATGTGTTTGTTTTTGTTTAAAGAAAATCTAAGTGGACATTTTATTTTCTTATTTATTTACTTATTTTGAGATGGAGTCTGGCTTTATTGCCCAGGCTGGAGTGCAGTGGCACAATCTCGGCTCACTGCAACCTGTGCCTCCTGGGTTCAAGCGATTCTCCTGCCTCAGCCTCCTGAGTAGCTGGGACTATAGGTGCATGCCACCATGCCTAGCTAATTTTTTTATTTTTAATAGAGACAAAGTTTTACTAAACACAAATGAGGAAATGCATGCGAAAGTGCTCTGCAAAATGTTTTACTATTGGCCAGGCTGGTCTCAAACTCCCGATCTCAGGATATTCACCCGCCTAGGCTTCTCAAGGTGCTGGGACTGCAGGTGTTAGCCCTCGACCCTGGCCTAACTGGACATCTTAGAGGTTATGTAATGGGAATGGTTTATGTAATGAAGACGACTACAATTCCAAACAACAGATTTATATAAACAGGAAAACTCTGGTTTTATATCTAAGGATTGCTGAATGAACTTGCATTTATATTTTAAGTACAGTACAATGATTAGGGTAAGGACCTTTTGTTGTTATTTTTTAAATGAATCTTGGCTCCCTGCAGCCTTGACCTCCTGGGCTTAAGCGATCCTTCTGCCTCAGCCTCCTGAGTACCTAGGACCACAGGTGCATGGCACCACGCCTCACTAATTTTTGTATTTTTTGTACAGATGTGGTCTCACATTGTTGTCCAGGCTGGTCTTAAACTCCTGGACTCTAGTGATCCTCCCACTATGACCTCTCAAAGTGCCGGGATTACAGGTATGAACTACCAGGCCTAGTGGGTAAGGATCATTTTGAATGATTCTCTTCTTTAACCATTTTTTAAAAAAACAATTGGCCAACCTTCCATTTCAACCAAGTTGAAAAAAGGCAGAGCCCAGGCACGGTGACTCACACCTGTAATCCCAGCACTTTGGGAGGCTGAGGTGGGAGAAACACTTGAGCCCAAGAGTTTGAGACCAGCTCTATATAGTGAGACCTTGTTGGTACCAAAACTTAAAAAAAATAATAGCTGGGTATGGTGGCTTGAGCTTCTTATTGTCGCAGCTACTCACAAGGTTGAGGTATGAGGATCACCTGAGCCCTGGAGGCAGAGGTTGCAGTGAGCCAAGATCATATCACTGTACTCTGGCCTGGGCGACAGAGTGAGACCCTGTCTCAAAAAAAAAAAAAAAAAAATCCTCTTTAGTATAGTGGTTAAAAAAAAAAAAGAAAGATAGAAATGCCACCTGACTTTTTTTTTTTTTTTTTTTTTTTGTCTCTCTCTGTCGCCCAGGCTGGAGTGCAGTGGTACAATCTTAGCTCACTGCAATCTCTGCCTCCCAGTTCAAGCGATTCTCCTGCCTCGGCCTTGCAAGTAGGTGGGATTACAGGCCTGAGCCACCATGCCTGGCTAATTTTTGTATTTTTAGTAGAGATAGGGTTTCACCATGTTGGCCAGGCTGGTCTCAAACTGCTGACCTCAAGTGATCCGCCCACCTCAATCTCCCAAAGTGCTGGGATTGCAGACCTGAGCCACCACACCTGGCCCCACCTGGCTTTTGACAACACCCCAAACTTCTACCTCGATGTTCTCTGACAGATTCTTCACAGGTATGAGCTGTCCACTAGGGCTGGTCACACGGAGGCCACCAACAGTCCCGCTGAGATCAAAGTGGCTTTGGGCTGGGAAGGGGCTCTTTGGGAAACTCATCATCTGAAACAAAGAGCAAGAAGTGTTGGGCAAGTCCCCTGAGGGGCTGGAGGACGAAGGACAAGGTCCTAAGACCCAAGAAGCAGTAGCCCTTGCCCATGGGGCGGGGGCTGGTGGGGCCTGCCTTCCGCTGCTGCTGGTTCCCCTGGCATGTTCCCAGCCTCAGGGCTGTGGCCGCAGAGAGCTGGCTCTAGAGCACCCAAATCAGACTTGCTTTGGCTGAGCAGTGACTGGAATGTAAAACCATCCAAGTCTTTTTTATGGAGTTTTGCTGTGTCACCCAGGCTGGAATGTAATGGCACCATCTTGGCTCACTACAACCTCCACTTTCTGGGTTCAAGTGATTCTCCTGCCCCAGTCTCCCAAATAGCTGGGATTACAGGTGTACACCACCACGCCCAGCTAATTTTGTGTTTTTTGGTAGAAACGGGGGTTTCACCATGTTGGTCAGGCTGGTCTCGAACTCCTGCCCTCAGGTAATCTGCCTGTTTTGGACTCCCCATCCACGTCTTTCTTCCCCAAAAGCCAGTAAGTCTTTAAAAGAAAGATGCTAGTCTGATTTCATTAGGACTCAGGGAGGACACAGTCGATGTGCTTTAATTTGGGAATGGAAAAGAGCCCGGGCTGGCTGTTTCCGAGTTAGGACACTAAGCTGGAAGAGCTTTATTTCAAATGACTTCCTGAATCAAGGCTGTTGGAGAAATTCTGCAACACAGTGGAAAGAGGGTGAATATCTGGGAGCCCCGAGGTCCGGGTCTGAAGCCCAGCAGAGCCACTTTACTTGTGGCTTTGGGAAAGTGTCTGAACCTCACCTGTATAGTGGGCATTATCATACTAAACACACATCAGCAAATGCATGTGAAAGTGCTCTGCAGATGGTAAAGGCTGTCCCCAAGGACACTACCGCTATTGTTACCTTTATGTCCACAGGTTCCTGGCCGTCCTCCAGAGAGCCGAGCAGGGAGGCAGCAGGAAGAGTGAAGGCTGCAGAGTCTGTGGCAGCGGTGTGCAGGGAGAAGCCTTGCCAACTGCAGGGTTGTATTCTGGCCACAAGGTGAGAGCAGAGGTGCCAGGGGAGGGAGGAGAAAGTCAGTGTTTGAGGAAGATGACTTTGGGAGGCTCCTGCACTACTGGGAGCCCAGCTTGTCCATCAGAGTGGGCAGCGGGGGAGGGTGTGTTTTGATCCCTGTAAGTGGTTCAGTATGTTTGTTTCAGCAGAAGCAGCACAGGAGGCAGCTAGACTGGAGGCTCTGTGAGGGTCAGGCGTTACCAGCCCTGTTTACCGCTGAACCCCCAATGTCTACAACAGTGCCTGGCATATAACAGGTGGTCCATAAATATTTTCATGGAATGAATAAATGAGCTGGGATGCGTGCTTTTCTCCAGGGTGATCGCCCCTTCCTGCCTTGACCTTTGATGCCATTGACCCAGCCCCATCTTTTTGGGTCTTTGACTTTGTCCCATCTGATGGTGTTGGGGACCCCATTTCAGATCATTCCTCTAATCGGGATACTGCTTTGGGAAACTGCCTCTGGGATCTAAGAGAGCAACCCTGGCAGGAGAAACTGAGGCCTGGGGCAGGGGTCCCGGTGTTGCCAGCAGCACTATCCAGGTCCTGCTTGTCAGGTGGACGAATGGAAGGTGTGGAGCATCCCAGGTATGGGGTCAGTGCCCACTGGGAGATGAGCCCTCTGTGTGTGTGTGTGTGTGTGTGTGTGTGTGTACACGCATGCGTGCTCCCAAGGTTAGTGGATCTTGAGTCCCTGCAAGCCCAAGGAGCAGTGGCTGGCCAGAAACATGTAGGGCATGGTTGACAGCATCCTGGTCCTATTCATTCAGCTCCCTTGCCTGCATGGCTGCCATGTGACGTGTCTCGGGACTCCCTTGGGTGGCTCCAACACTGGGCTTGGCACTCCATGCCTCCCTTCCTGTGCTGTGCAAACACTCAACATGGTAGCAGGGGGACCTTCTCTCGGTGGAAAGCCCTTCCCAGCTCTAGATCCCATCACTTCTCCATCCCCAAGGCTGGTCTCCTGAGCTCTGCCCAGCACAAGGTCTTGGAGTGCAGGTGTGAAATGAGCCAGGTTAGGGCATGAGCTTTCTGGTGGACTGATGGTGCAGCTAGTTTGTACCTATTTGTGTACACGGAGATGGAGCGGGTGGCCAGCACGGCTGGAAGGTCCCCCGGCAGTTTTCCCAGCAGGAGGGAGGTCTGCACATGCTCCACGACACCAAGCAGCCGCCGCACTGTGGCAGTCTAGAAAAGGAGGCAGGAGAATGTTAGGAGAACGTTGCTCTGGACCTGCCGCCATACACCACCTTTGGTCACTGTCACCAGGCCAGTGTGGGACTTTCAGCAGGTTCAGGAGAGGACAGAGGAGAGAGAAAGACTGCCTCGGAGGTGGCCCTAAGGGCAGCACTCATACAGCTTCCAGACTGGCGTCTGCGAGCCCATTCCATCGTCACGGTAACTTGGTGTGACAGGTGCTTTACTGGCCCCATTGGACAGATGGCAGTGGAGGCAGAGAGAGGGTAGGAGACTGTGGGAGGTCACAGGCTGATGAGGGGAAGAGCCAGGACTCAAGGCAAGGCATGTGGCTCCAGAGCCTGTGTGCTGAACCGTCAGGGAATGTGGTTCTCTGAGCTCCTGAAATCCGTGAGGAGTCTACCGCTTGTTCCAGGGGAAATGGACAGCCAAGAGCGAGGCCATTTCACCAGGTCACCTGGGCTTTGACTCTGCTCCCCACCCATCCCAACCCCCATGAGATGCATCCTTATGCCACAGCTGGTGCGGGGACCCAGGAAGGGCTGGGTGTTTGCACAGAATTCTGATTGGGGCATAGATCTGTGTGTGTGTGTGTGTGCATGCGCACATGAACACGCATGTGTGAGGGTGATGTCACTGCATGTGAATGTCAGTGTTTGAGAGTGTGTATGTATGAGTGAATTTGAGTGTGGTCCTGAGTGTGTGTGCATACAAGTGTTTAAGTGTGAGTGTGCACAGGTGGTTGCATGATTATGGAGTGTGCAACCATATATGAGAGTCTGTGAGTATGTGCATGAATACGTATGAGTGCATGGCCCTGTGTGAAGATGTGGATGTGTAAATGTGCATCTGTGTGCAAACGTGTGTGCCTGAGGCCGTGTGAGAGTATGAGGGTCTCTCAGTATGTGTGAGCATGACCATGTGTTTTTGTGTGTGAGTGTGTTTGTAGAGATTGGGTGTACGGGTATAAGTGTTGGAGTGTGTCTGAGCATGTGTGTGTGTGCATGCAAGCATCTTTGTGTGTTGCGTGTCTTTCATTTCTTCCTGAATAGAAGTGATGGCCCCATGTGATAAAGAACTGTGCAACAGGAAGAAATGGGTTTTGTGGCTCTGTCATGATGCCATCATCTAGACCTAGGACTTGAACTCTAGGGATCAAGCTATCCTACTGCTTCAGGCTCCCAAAGTGCTGGGATTTCAGGCATGAGCCACCGTGCTGGCCCCCTTTTCCTGTTTTTAGGGCTTCTTTTTATTGTTATTTTTTCACAGGCTCTTGCTCTGTCACCCATGCTGGAGTGCATTGGCACAACCACAGAGGCACAACTCCAAGAGGTCATGTCCCTACCAGGATGCTGGGGCCACGTGAGACAGTGCTACACCTGTTTTTACTCTGGGCAGCTGCATCTCTTCTGTGTTCTGGGTAAAATGAGCCCCAAGTTTACCCAGACCTGCTGTGGGGTCCATATGATCTCTCCAGTTGGTGGCTTACATGGGATGAGGCAGAGTGCCTTGATTTACCCATCAGGAAATGAGGTTTCGGGAAACTCTGTAACTTGCCCGTCACAAGCCTCCTAAGCGGCAGAGGCAGAATTCAAACTCAGCTGCCTCCTTCCAGAGCCTGTGGTCTGCCCACCACACCACACTGCCTCCCGGAAGCCCTTTTCTATGGAAATTTTCTTCTAGCTCCCAGGGCAACACCTTAGCCTTGTGCCTCAGTTTCTTCATCTGCAAGATCAGGGGAAAAGCTCCACCTAGAAAAGCTGGCGTGAGCTGGGCACTCAGTGTGTGTGAGGTCTGCATCTGGCCTGGACACCCACCTGGCTGCCGCTGGCCTCCGCAGGCTCTTCTGGTCTGTTGGTCAGGGAAGCTTCCAGTACACTGCCCACAGCATGAAACAGGTCCCTGGTGGCTGCCTGGCGCCTGTGGTCCTCAGGGTGGGCCTTGGCACTTGCTGTCAACAGGGCCTCACTGGCACACTGCAGAGCCCAGCTGGCCTCCCACTGGGTTCACCGAAATAAGAAAAAGCAGTGTGAGCCCCTGCTTAAGCTAGACCACTCCTTGTGTCATTCAAAGGACAAGGGAGGCAAGGAGAGGGGAACAAGCCAGGAAAGAGCTGGGCCAGACCTGGCACGCAAGCTCCCTGTATCTCTGACTTGAGACCAGGTCCTCCCACCTTACAGTCCTCCGAGATCCTTCAGGAGAGTACTCTAGTCTGCCTCTGATTGCTTCCCAGAGTGCCCTGCACAGTGCCCAGCACGTAGGTCTTCAGGAACATTCAATAACGAGGATATGGATGGATGGATGGATAGGTGGTTGGATAAATGGATGTATGGGTGATAGGTGGATGGGTGGAAAAACGAGTGGAGAATGAATGGATGGATGGAGGATGAGTGGATGATGGATGGATGGATGGGTGGGTGGGTGGATGAATGGTGGGTGGGTGGATGGAGAATGAGGGATGGGTAAGTGGGTAGATGGATGGATGATAGGTGAATGGATGAATGGGTAGAAGACAAGTGGATGGAGGACGGATGAATGATGGATGATAGATGGGTGGATGATAGATGAATGAATAGGTGGATGCTTGTGTGGGTGGGTGGGTGGCTGGATGGACATAGTACGTGTTCAAATTTGGTAGTTTTGTATGTATTTGTGAAATTATTTGTCTAATGTCTGACTGTCTCAGTACTCTGAAAGGGTCATAATGGCAGATGCCATGTCTATATAATTTGCTGCTGAATTCTCAATGAATTGCACACTACCTGGCACATACTTGACATTCAGGAAGCATTTGTTAAGTGGATGATGAAATTAATGCGTGCATGAATGCATAGAAGGATAGAGGGGAGGATGTGTACAGGTTCACGTATATACACTGTATCTGCATATAAATAGATGGATTAGCAAATGGGTGTGTAAATGGGAAGTGTTACATCAATAACGAGCCCCAGAATAAAGACTAGCCTTGCTGGCTTCAGGCTGGAAGATTTTAGGAGCACAACCTCCTACCAGAGTGGGTGGGGCGAAGCCAGGACTGTTCTCTCCTCTTCTGTTTTTGTTTTTTTTTTTTTTTCTTTGTCTGTTTGTTTTTGAGACAGTCTTGCTCTGTTGCCCAGGCTAGAGTGCAATAGTGCAAGCATGGCTCGCTGTAACCTCGAACTCCTGGGCCCAAGTGATCATTATGCCTCAGCCTCCTAAGTAGCTGTGACTCCAGGTATGAGCCACTATATTAGGCTTGTTTTATTTGTTTGTGTGTGTGTGTGTGTGTGTGTGTGTGTGTGTGTGGTTGTGTTTTTTTGTTTTGTTTTGTTTTGTTTTCTCTGTGTTGCACAGACTGGACTTGAACCCTAGGGATCAAGCTATCCTACTGCTTCAGGCTCCCAAAGTGCTGGGATTTCAGGCATGAGCCACTGTGCTGGCCCCCTTTTCCTGTTTTTAGGGCTTCTTTTTATTGTTATTTTTTCATAGGCTCTTGCTCTGTCGCCCATGCTGGAGTGCATTAGCACAACGACAGTTCACTGCAGCTTTGACCTCCTGGGCTCAAGTGATCCTCCCACCTCAGCCTCCCAAGTAGCTAGGATTACAGGTATGCACCATGATGTCCAACCAGTTTTGCTTTGCTGTTTTTGTTTGTTTGTTCTTGAGATGGAGTCTTGCTCCATCACCCATGGTGGAGTGCAGTGGCATGATCTCAGCTTGCTACAACCTCCACCACAGCCTCCCGAGTAGCTGAGACTACAGGTAGACGCCACCACACCCGACTAATCTTTGCATTTTTAGTAGAGATGGGGGTTCACCATGTTGGCCAGGCTGGTCTCAAACTCCTTACCTCAGACAATCCCCCCTGCCTCACTCTCGCAAAGTGCTGGGATTACAGGTGTGAGCCACTGTACCCCACCTTTGTTTTGTTTTTGAAGGGATGAGGTCTCACTGTGTTGCCCAGGCTGGTCTCAAACTCCTGGCCTCAAGTGGTCCTCCTGCCTCTGCCTCCCAAAGTGCTGGGATTATAGGCATCAGCCACCTTGCCTGGCTTATGGTTTCTTTTTTAACCCTTGGCTGTCAGAACCCTGGGAACATGGTGTTTTAATTTGAATTCTCCAAGAAGCAGACTGTGGAGCAAGGATTTGAGAGCAAGTCATCTATTTGGAGATGATCTTAAGAAACATTTGTGGGGAGTGGGGGGTGTGATAGGGAAGGGTGGAAGCCAGTATAGGAGAGTGATCAAGCCGATTACCTTGGATTCAATCCTGCTTGAGATTATCCATCAAGAGGGGTGAGGGAGCTGGGGTATTTATACACCAGCCACATTAGTCACTGAACTCACTGCATGAATTCCCAGCAAAAGGGGCAGGTAGAGTAGGCTCTGGGGGTTGGAGAAGACCCCCCCAGAAGGATAAGAAGGGCAGGAGCTGGCAGCCAGATGTCAGGTTGGCATTCACGGAAGTTGGGAGCATGGGCAGTCAGTAGCAGTGTCTGGATACATACTTGGCCACCCAAATATTAATGAGATTCAGTTACTCCATCAAGTTGCTCACCAGCAGATGGGTGAGCGAGAGTCTGGGCAAACAGGCCCTCTCACCCAGTGTGAGGTACAGAGGCTGCAGGAGGGGCACCTTCCCATGAATCACCCATGCAGTATCCCTAGAAAGAAGATGGCAGGGGTCTTGGCAGCCCCACGGGAGCCCTGTGACCAAGGGACCCCTTCAACCTATGCTGATCTGGGTTGTCACCCACCTGCCATAGAAGAGTGTATCCCATGGCAGCCTCAGTGGATGGGAGCTACTCACCTGGGACGAGGGTGTGAGTTCCTCACTCCGGTGGGTCACCTCTCTCAGCACCTCGGCCAGCTCCCGCACCCTCTGCAAGTCTTCCAGCCTGGCAGTGACCACAGACAGTGACCCCAGCACATGCTCTCTGACCTTGGGAGGGGGGAGAAGGCAGGAGAAGAAATGTAATTTCATGGCTTCAAAAAGTAGTGTTGGGAAGATGCAGGTGCAGGGTCAGGAGTGAATAGGCTCACTGAGGGGTTCTTTTCCTTTTTTCTTTTTCTTTCTGAGATGGATTCTCACTCCGTCACCCAGGTTGGGGTGCAGTGGCGCAATCTCAGCTCACTGCAACCTCTGCCTCCTGGGTTCAAGCGATTTTCAGGCTTCAGCCTCCCGAGTAGTTGGGATTACAGGTGTGCACCACCACACCTGGCTATTTTTTGTATTTTTAGTATAGACAGGGTTTCATCATGTTGACCAGGTTGGTCTTAAACTTCTGATCTCAAGTGATTTATCTGCCTCAGCCTCCAAGAGTGCTGGGATTACAGGCGTGAGCCACTGCACCTGGACCCATTGGGGGTTTCTAAAGCCCTGCAGACCTCCGTTTGCCTCATAGGATGTGTGATAGGCAGATAACAGCCCCCTGAAGATGCCCACAGTCACATCCCTGAAACCTGTGAATATGTTACCACATGTGGCAAAAGGCACTTTGGCTAGGTCATTTTGGAGATGCAATCAAATTAAGGATTCTGAGACTGAGATGATTCCACATGAACAGGTGGGACCAATGTCATCACATGATCCTTCTACAGCGGAGGCAGGGGCATTAATCAGAAAAGGAGGTGGGTGATGGAGGCCGGGGGGAAGGGAAGAGAAAAAAGGGAAAGGGGGTGAGGGAAGGGTGGAGAGAGGGAGAGGAGAGGGCTTTGGAGGTGCTGTGTGGCTGGCTTTGAGGAAAGGAGTCAAGGAGTGCAGGCACCTCGAGAACCCAGGAAAGGCAAGGAATAGCTTCTGCCCGGGAGCCTCCAGGTTTGCCCCTCTGCTGACACCTTGGCTTTGCCCATTCAACCCCATTTTAAACTTCCAGCCTCCAAACTATAAAGCGAATAAATGTGTGCTGTGTTAAGCCACTACCTGTGGTCATTTGTAACAGCAGACCTAGCAAACGTTTATAGGATGTCTCGAGCTTTCTCCAAATCTTCAAGTTGAATCTGTAGAATTTGGCATTTTTTGAAAATAAATCGTGTCTGAGGGTAGCCCCTGTGACCAGAATGGCATGAAATTCAGAAACGCACACACACAACTCACGTGGCAGACACTGGGAGTGGATGCAATGGGACGTTTTGCCATGTTTGTAATATGAGGTTGTAACACGTTGAATGGCCATTTTTGTAGATTAATACTGGTTGAATGTTGGCAGTCTTATCTAGTTTTTTAGTTGCAGTGATTGTAATTCTTATTTAACTCTTACCACAATAGTATGAGGAAAACAGTATTCCTGTTCCTCTTTTCCACGTGGGGAAACTGAGGCTTAGAGAGGTTTGGTTCCTGACCTGTGACAGTGTAAATGGTGGTAAGTGACAAGAGCTGGGACACCATCTGTGGTCCAACTCCAAACCGCTACCTATGTGACCGAGGGCAGTCTCCTTTCTCCTCTGCACCTCTGCCTTGTCACCTGCAACGTGCGGGGGAGGGAGTGCTGGGCCCCAAACTCCCCTGTCCCAGAGGCCTGTGCCTCCATGAGGGCCAGCCAAGAAAGCAGGTTACCAAGGAAGAAGGCATTTTCTTCACTTTATGTCACTCACCAAACAGACTGGAGAGGCAGCTGGTGTCAGCTACTTGGGAGACACCACATGCTTCTCCCCTGATCCATGAACCCTGATCCACAGCCCAGATGGTCGCAGGCAGACCCTGGGGCCCCAGCGGAAGGGAATGAAAGGAGCCCCCACCGCAGGCACCTTCCGTCTGGTATCGGTGCTCAGCGACTGTCCTGAGCCCTGGCTTTCGTGCTCTTGGTTCAGCACAGAGGACAAGGCCTTGGCCAGCTGGAGGAGCTGCTCAGGGCCACCCTCGCCTTGCAGAGCTGTGGGGATCTTCTCTGACACAGCAGCCTGGAATGCTGCATCCTCAACACATGTGTCTCCGAGTGCCACCTGTTGGGAAATCAGAAATGTGCTCAGAACCTGCTAGGATCGACCTGGCATCTGAAGTCAGGGTTCTTCATGTGGGGTCAGAGCAGGACTGGATGACTTTGGCCTGGCTTGGGGGCTCTCGGGCACTTTCTGAGGCTGGAGGGCAGCTAGACCTGCTCACATCAGGCAGCTGGCGGCCACCCAAACCAAGCCTTGGACGGCTCCAACCTCGGGCAAGTCACTGCTCTGCCACTGGCCGCCCTCCTCCTCTTGTTCTCAACCTCTTCCGCCTCCATCTGGCTTCTGACCCTTATAATCTTGGGATTTTTTTGTTTTTTGCGATAGAGTTTCGTTCTTGTTGCCCAGGCTGGAGAGCAATGTGGCAATCTAAGCTTACTGCGAACCTTGCCTCTGGGTTCAAGCCATTCTCCTGCATCAGCCGTCCAAGTAGCCTGGATTACAGGCATGCACCACCACGCCCAGCTAATTTTGTATTTTTAGTAGAGACAGAGTTTCTCCACGTTGGTCAGGCTGGTCTCGAACTCCCGACCTCAGGTGATCTGCCCGCCTCAGCCTCCCAAAGTATTGGGATTACAGGCATGAGCCACTGTGCCCGGCCTCTTCTTGGGATCTTATCCAAGCCCTTCATGTGTCTTTGTTGGCCAATCTTGGCCCTACTTCCTCTGAGCTCTGTACAGGTGCTGGCCTAACTCATGCAAGAGTCATTCTCCAACCCCCTCCCCCGCACCCACCAGCTCCCAAGACCCTTCCCCTATTCTGGCCACGAAGTCATAAGATATTCAAAGGTAGAGACCATGTCTGTTGTGTCCCTCGCTATACCTCCAGGATGTGGCATATGGTAAATGCCCTGTAAATATTTGTGGAAGGAATGGATGAATCATTGATTCATCTGGCAATGCCCCTGAATATCTTCCATCCAGCCACCCTTTTGGTGAGATTCATGTGAGTGAAGAATTTTTCTTCATAAAGAAACAGAGGCCACTGCCATCACCCACCTTAACCACAGCCTGGGTCTGCTTTGTGTCCCCTGCGCGATTGGTGGCAGAAATAATGACCGTCAGCACAGAGTCATTGTTCTCCTTTCCAAGCGGCAGATACACTGATGGCAGGACAGGTTCAGGGCCACAATGTAAGCAGGAACCTGGCAAAACCAGAAAGTGACTGATAAGGGGGCATCTCTACCTGCAGCCCACTCAGGTAGAGCCTGGTCAAAGAGACACAAAAGCCACAGATCTCGAAGGTCTAGTATGCTCTTGGGATTCCCCACTTCCATGGAGTAGACAGCCGCATATGCTGATTCACTGTCTTCTCTAGGCATCTGCAGGTTGCTGTAACTTTGGAATAATTTTACTAAAATCCATAAAAAATTGCAGGAAAAATAACCCATTTACAGGTTTTTAAAATTTTTAAATTTTATTTATTTGTTGAGACGGAGTCTTGCTGTGTTGCCAGGCTGGAGTGCAGTGGCACCATCTTGGCTTACTGCAACCTCCGCCTCCTGGGTTCAAGCAATTCTTCTGCCTTAGCCTCCCGAGTAGCTGGGATTACAAGTGCGTGCCACCACACTCGGCTAATTGTTAAATTTTCAGTAGAGGTGGGGTTTCACCATGTTGGCTAGGATGGTCTCAATCTCTTGACCTTGTGATCTGCCCGAGGAAGAAAAAGAAGGAGTGGGAGGAGGAGCAACAACAACTTAAAAATTAGCTCAGGGGCCAGGAGTTCAAGACCAGCCTGAGCAACTTAGGAAGACCTCGTTTCTACAACACATGTAAAAATTGGGTCTCGAGCTCCTGACCTCAGGTGATCCACCCACCTTGGCCTCCCAGAGTGCTGGGATTACAGGCATGAGCCACCGAGCCCGGCCTGGAACCCATTTTTCTAGAGCCACACTTTCCCGCCTCCCTGCTCACTTGGATGACGTGGGAGAGGTACTAAAGCCAAATAGCCTATTGGAATTAGAGCAGCTGTTCTGGCCTTTCCCTCTGGGGGCATGCAGGTTTAAAATAAAATCCTCTTACCTTGCTTGATCTTTCTCCTTCCAGGCTCAGCCCCATACACAGTCCTCTTAAGAGCTGGGTGTTTCCACCTCTATTAGGGCACCTGTGAAAACTACACTCCCTTGGGTCTTATAAGAGCTGATGTGCACTTTTCCCCATTCAAGGGGCAGTGTTTATGTCACTGTGATGTTTATGCCGGGTTTGGGGGAGCATCCTGGCAACACTCCTGGTGCCTGACTTTGGAGGAAAATTACGGTCTGACTAGAGCATTTTCAGACCACAAAATGCCAAAGCCTTGCCGGGTGCAGTGGCTCACACCTGGAATCCCAGCACTTTGGGGGGCCAAAGTAGGTGGATCACCTGAGGTCAGGAGCTTGAGACTAGCCTGGGCAATGTGGTAAAACCTTATCTCCACTAAAAATACAAAAATTAGCCTGGTGAGGTGGTGGGCGTCTGTAATGCCAGCTACTCAGGAGGCAGAGGGAGGAGAATTGCTTGAACCTGGGAGGCAGAGGTTGCAGTGAGCGATATCACACCACTGCACTCCAGCCTGAGCAACAAGAGCGAGACTGTCTCAAAAAAAAACAAAAAAACAAAAAACAAAGCCCACCGGGAGGTGATAAGAACTCAGATGAGCCCTCCAAGGACCAATCACTCCCCAAATGGAAGAATAAACGCAACGTGAGTGGCTCCCCCATCTCTCCTGCTAATTAATGCCTTTGGCTATCCCAGGGTGTGGGTGGTTAGGGTGAGAGCAGGGAGACTGTGCAGGGTTTTCTACATTGTGGATGTGGCCTTCCATGTTTGTCACCTGTACACCTCTGCAAAAACATTCTTTCAGCTCAGTTCATCCTGCAATATCACCCATTCCCTGGGGCCACCTGCAAAGCAGCATCAATGAAAGTGTTGAGGATTCTGTTAACCAGACTCATCTCTGTCTTCCTGAATAGCTCTAGGCTTCCGGAAGTCCCAACTACTCCGAGTGTGTAGGGGAGGAGGGGGGGGAGGATGGTGTCTTGGTGACGGCCCCACATGGTCATACTTTTGGGTATCCTTATTCATTTCACTCCATCAATGTCCCCTGTGCTAGGACAATGGATTTTGGCTTTCTGTTGTGGAAGAGCTACTGATGAGTCCAACTTCTCATGTCTCTGTGGATCGATGGCTGGGTCAGTGTCTTGGGGCTAGGGGTTGAGGTTTGGGGGAGCCCTCATCCTGCCAACATCTCTCACACCCAGAACACATTCTTTGCAGCTCCCAGAGAGAACAGGCCTCTGTTCTGCAAGAAGATGAGCCCAGGAGCTGAGGGAAGAGCAGAGTGCTCAGCCAGTACCTGATTCCAGACAGAAGCAGAACTCCAAGGGTCCCAGGGCCATGGAGGTGTTGCAGAAGATGGCAAAGCTCGTCAGAACGGTACCCTCCTCTGGGGCAATGGTGCAAGCAGGCACCTCGGGGGTAGGCAGAGTGCTGATCACGTAGGTGTCCTCCCCATAGGCATGGCTGGTCAATGCTGGGAGTGAAGGCAGATCATGCTCAGGGAGCCATAGGGGCCCATAAACTCCATCCTGATGTTAAATCGTCCCAGGAGCTTGTTAAACACCAAGATTCCTGGGCTCTACTTCAAACCCAAAGCCTCAGATGTCTCTGGAGATTCTGGGGAGAGCCTGGAAATTTACATATCTAACAACTAAAGAGCTAAACTCCAAACAACTCTCCCTGATGCAAGGGATCCCAGGGCCTCACTTTGAGAAACTGGGCAAGATAGAGGAAGTGAATCAGACAGACCTGAGCTTGAGTTTTACTTCTGACATTTGCTAACCAAGTGACCTTGGACTTGACCTTTTCTTTTCCAATTGTTTTTCTTACCTTTTTTTCTTTTTAGAGATAGGGTCTTGCTCTGTTGCCTAGGCTGGAACAGAGCTTACTGTAGCCTTGAACTCGTAGGCCTAAGTGATTCTACTGCCTTGGCCTCTTGAATAAGTGGGAACACAGGAGTGCACCATCATGGCTGGCTAATTCTCTTCTTTGAGAGGGAGTCTTGCTCTGTCACCCAGGCTGGAGTGCAGTGGCGTGATCTTGGCTCACTGCAACCTCTGCCTCCCAGGTTCAAGCCATTCTGCCTCAGCCTCCTGAGTAGCTGGGACTACAGGTGGGCTCCACCATGCCCAGATAATTTTTGTATTTTTAGTAGAGACGGGGTTTCACTATGTTGGTCAGGCTGGCCTTGAACTCCTGAGCTCGTGATCTGTCTGCCTTGGCCTCCCAAAGTGCTGGGATTATAGGCGTGAGCCACTGTACCCCACCTTTAATTTTCTAATTTTTGTAGAGACAGGGCTTGCTCTGTTGCCAGGGCTGGTCTTAAACTTCTGGCCTCAAGGGATCCTCCCACCTCAGCCTCCCAAAGTGCTGGGATTACCGGTATGAGCCACTGCACCTGGGCTAAGAATTTGACCTTTTCAAGAGTCAGCTCTTCATCTGTGGAATGGGGCTGATTATAACAGCTTCCCTATGGAGATCTCGTGAGGTGGGAGTTTACATGCTCAAGATCATGCAGCCAGGATGGACCAGAGCCAGGATCTGAAAACAGGCTGAGCCTACTCCGAAGCCCACACTCTTCCCAGATCACTGTAAGGAGCCCAGTGGACCTGCAATTACATCCCACATCACCTGGAGTAGCCCCCTAAATTTTCAGAGAGTGTATGTCTGGAAGAGCTGGGCATGAAGAGAATTTTAACCCATAAAAACTCATTCTTTGGCCTAGACCTAATTCAGAAAGTTTGGGGTGGACTCAAGAGTGTGCATTTTTAAGTAACACTCTAGTTTATCCGGATGTGCATGGTCTGTGGGCCACTTCGGGAAAGATGGAAGCAAAGTCATCCTTCCTAAAAAGAATCTGAGAAGCTGTGTTTCCCACACTGGGCTTCTTTTAAATAAGAAGCCCTGAAGAATCCTGGCCCAGCATGCGGGTTGCACGACCCCAGAATGACCTGCTTGTGATACTGGGGTGATCTCATTCATCCTGCAAAATAACCATTCTGAGGCAGTCATTTTGATTATTCCCGTTTACATGTGAGGAAACTGAGGCACAGAGAGGCGAAATCCTCTGCCTAAAGTATCACCGGTAGGAAGTGGCAGTGGTACAATTCACACCAGAGCCTGTGCCGTGGCCTCTGCACTGAGCTGATGCCCTGGCTGGGCGTGGTAACACACACGTGCAATCCCAGCACTTTAGGAGGCTGAGGCAGGAAGATGGCTTGGGTCCAGGAGTTCAAGACCAGCCTGGGCAATATAGTGAGGCTCCATCTCTCTATTTGAATATTTAAAAGAAAAAAAGAAAAAGAAACTGATGCCCAATATCTGAGTGTTTCTGGGTGTATCTGGGTTCCCTGAGAGGAAATGAGAGGGAGGCTTCGCACCTGTGGCTCTGATTCGGATGACTTCTCCCTGGGTCTGCAGAAAGGAGCTGTTCAGCTGCAGTGTGGCGGTGTTGTTCTGGAGGAGGGTTAAGGAACTTGGCCAAAATCCTCTGAGTCTGCAGGCATCCGGGAGGGTCTCAGCCTGAAAGAGAGCATCGCCCAGGGCTCCTGACGCCACAGCCAGGCCACTGGACTGCAGCAGGACAGTAGCTTCTGAGTGCTAGGCAGCCTTTTAGATTTATTGCTGATGAATGGAGGACAGGCAGCCCCAGTTCCCCGAGGAGTCACCTGGAAGATAGACTTTCCAGCCTCATTGGGGTGTTTGTCTTAGGTTGGGTTCTCCAGAAGCAGAGCCTGAGATGAGGATTTGTGTGTAGATTATTATTTATTTTTGAGCCGGGTACAGTGGCTCACCCTTGTAAATCCCAGCACTTTGGGAGGCCGTGGTGGGCATATCACCTGAGGTCAGGAGTTCGAGACCAGCCTGGCCAACATTGTGATACTCCATCTCTACTAAAAATACAAAAAATAAGCCAGGTATGGTGGTATGTGCCTGTAATCCCAGTGACTAGGGAGGCTGAGGCAGGAGAGTCACTTGAACAAGGAGGCGGTGGTTACAGTGAACTGAGATCGCACCACTGGACTCCAGCCTGGCAACAGAGCGAGGCTCTGTCTCAAAAAAAAAAAAAAAGAAAGAAAAAATATTTTTGAGAAAGAGCCTCACTCTGCTGCCCAGGCTAGAGTGCAGTGGCATTATCTTGGCTCATTGCAATCTCCGTCTCCTGGGTTCAAGCAACTCTCGTGCCTCAGCCTCCTGAGTAGCTGGAATTACAGGTAACCACCACCATGCCCCACTAATGTTTTTGTGTTTTTTTTTTTTTTTTTTTGAGATGGAGTTTCGCTCTTGTTACCCAGGCTGGAGTGCAATGGCGCGATCTCGACTCACCGCAACCTCCGCCTCCTGGGTTCAGGCAATTCTCCTGCCTCAGCCTCCTGAGTAGCTGGGATTACAGGCATGCACCACCATGCCCAGCTAATTTTTTGTATTTTTAGTAGAGACGGGGTTTCACCATGTTGACCAGGTTGGTCTCGATCTCTCGACCTCGTGATCCACCCACCTCGGCCTCCCAAAGTGCTGGGATTACAGGCTTGAGCCACCGCGCCCGCTGTTTTTGTGTTTTTAATAGAGACATGGTTTCACCATGTTGGCCAGGCTGTTCTCCAACCCCTGACCTCATGTGATCTGCCTGCCTCGCCCTCCCAAAGTGTCGGGGTTCCAGGCGTGAGCCACTGCACCTGGCATTGTATGTGGGTTATTTATTGAAGGAGGGCTCACAGGGAAAGGCAGTGGAGAAAGAGAAAAAGCAGTTGAGAGGGAAACAGCAGAGAACAAAATGAGGCAAAAAACGGTTGTGGGAGGCATCCAGCCTCAGCCTGGTGGCACGGGGGTTCTGCGGTGTCAGTTGCTTCACTGAAATCACCCTTCTTGGGGACAGGGAGGCTGGGCTGTTAGACCCTCCACCCGTCAGTTGTTGGCCAGTGGCCAGCCCATGAAAGCTGGAATTGGGACCGTCCGCCTGGGAGGCGGGACTGGGCTGGGATGCCAACAGCACCTGCTGCACGGTTTCTCCAGAGCTCTTGCTCCCTTGTGTCCATTTGCCCTGCTGTCAATTCCCCAATTTTCTCCCCAGCCCAGTACCCCGATTCCCACACCACAGGCTCTGCGTGGAGTGGATCCAATCCTTGCCCTGTACTGGGCATGCGACATGGGTGTGCTGAAAGTGCAAGGGAGATTTCCATTCTTTTTTTTTTTTTTTTTTTTTTTGAGATGGAATCTCGCTTCTTCACCCAGGCTGGAGTGCAACAGTGCGCGCTCAGCTCACTGCAACCTCCACCTCCCAGGTTCAAGCAATTCTCCGCCTCAGCCTCCCACCTAGGATGACAGGCGCCTGCCACCATGCCCAACTAGTTTTTGTATTTTAGTAGAGACGAGGTTTCACCATCTTAGCCAGGCTGGTCCTGAACTCCTAACCTCATGATCTACCCGCCTTGGCTTCCCAAAGTGCTGAGATTATAGGTGTGAGGCATCGTGTCCGGCCTCCGTTCTTGAGTGGTTGTTGCAGTGCTCACCTTCTCTGCTGGGGTGTTGTCTAAATACCAGCTAAACACAGCCACTGGGGAGTCCTCTCCCATGGTGACCCTGAGCAGAATGTCTTCACTGTCATTAACTGGCCTGCAGTTCCTCTCACAGCTGAAAGGCAGACAGAGGACAGAGTGAGGAAGCTCCCCCAGGCATTGCTGGATGTTTGTCCCCCCGAAACCTCATCTTGAAATATGAGTCCCAACATTGGAGGCGGGGCTTAATGGGAGGTGTTTGGGTCATGGGGGCAGACTCCTCAGAAATGGATGAGTGCCCTCCCTCAAGAGTGAGTTCCTGCTCTACTAGTGACCCCCAGAGCTGGTTGTTAAAAAGATGGCCAGTCGCAGTGGCTCATGTCTGTGATCCCAGCACTTTGGGAGGCCGAGGAGGGCGGATAGTCTGAGGTCAGGAGTTTGAGCCCAGCGTGGCCAACATGGCCCATCTCTACTAAAAATAAAAAAATTAGCCAGGCATGGTGGTGGATACCTATAATCCCAGCTACTCCGGAGATAGAGGCAGGAGAATTGCTTGAACCTGGGAGGTGGAGGTTGCAGTCTTGGATTTTCCAACCATAAGAATCATGAGCCAAATAATCTTTCTTCGTCTTCTTTTTTTTTTTTTTTTTTTTTGGAGACAGAGTCTGGTTCTGTTGACCAGGCTGGAGTACAGTGACGTGATCTTAGCTCACTGCAACCTCTGCCTCCTAGATTCAAGCAATTCTCCTGCCTCATCCTCTCAAATAGCTGGGATTACAGGCATGTACCACCATGCCCAGGTAATTTGTTTGTATTTTCAGTAGAGACAGTGTTTTGCTATGTTGGCCTGGCTGGTCTCGAACTCTTGGCCTTAAGTGATCTACCCCTCAGCCTCTCACAGTGCTAGGATTTACAGGAATGAGCCACTGTGCCTGGTCAACATTTTTTCTTTGTAAATTACCTAGCCTCAGATATTCCTTTGTAACAATGCAAAATGGACTCAGACGGGCATTGTGACCACTGGCTGGTCTTTTGCCCTGTTCTCAAGTCCTTTGAGAGGGTAGGAAATGACCCTTTTTCTTTTTCTTTTTTTTTTTTTTTTTGAGATGAAATCTCACTCTGTCTCCCAGGCCGGAGTGCAATGCACCTCTGCCTTCCGGTTTCAAGCAATTCTCCTGCCTCAGCCTCCCGAGTAGCCGTGATTACAGGCACCTGCCACCACACCTGGCTAATTTTTGCATTTTTAGTAAAGATGGGGTTTCACCATGTTGGTCAGGCTGGTCTCAAACTCCTGACCATGTGATCCACTTGCTTCGACCTCCCAAAGTGCTGGGATTAGAGGCATGAACCATTGTGCTGGGCCACATCACTTAAACTCTCTAAGCCTCAGTTTACCGTTTCCTCACCTGCAAAATGAGGGGATAGCCTAGATAATTTCTGTGATTCTTTTTAGTTCAGATAGTAGTAAACTAATGCTGTGGTTTAACAGCATGCCTGCCATGCACACATTACTTCCCTTGTGTCACAATGCCTGTCCAGTGCTCACAATATTAGAGTGACATCAGAATCCCTACATCACAGATGAGCAACCAGGCCCCGAGAGCTTATGTGATTTGTCCTAAGTGATGGAGCCTCTAAGTGGGCAGATAGAACATGAACCAGTATGTCTGGATCCAAACTCTCAGCCTTCTCTATAATGTCTCTATGATGCCTCTATGAAGGCCAGAGTGATTCCATCTCGGATGCTAACCTGCCATATTGACTATTGATTAACCCCAATTTCAGGAATGCCTCTAAGATTTCTATTCTCTCTCCAGTTCTTTGTGTAAGAGCAGGTACTTACTGCGTGTCCTGCCCTTAAAGAGATTCACATACTATCCTCGCCTTTCCCTCCGATTGTCCTGCACATTCCTTCCCCGTGGTATCTAAGCCCTGGTTCTGGGGTAAGGGGGCTGGCATTCAGCGTCTTGTCTTGCAGCGACCCTGGATATTGTGGTTTCTGTTGACAGGTCTCTATGAAATGTCTCTTTCTTGGAAACTAAATTTGGCAGCTTCTTTCTTTGGCCTCTCTGCTTCCTCGGACTTTGGGGTAGGTTCACGTAGACCTGTCCTCCACAGGACGGTCCCCCAGGTACCCGTTTGATCTGAACTTGGCAACAGCTCTTGAATCTTCCTACTTCTCTCCTCATGTCTGCCTGTTGTAGTCCACGTGTGCTGGACATTCTCTATCTGCCTCTCCATTCCATTCTCTACCAATTTGCGGCTCTGACCTGGGAGACTGAGCTCCATAGACTGCGTCACCCAAGCTGCTGTACCCTCCAGCTTCTGATTGGGTCCAGCCAATGGGAAGCATTGAGGATTGGAGGGTGACAGGAGAGACACTGGGGCATTTAGTCACTGCTTTCCCTGCTTGTTTCCCCGATGGGCTGCAGGTGGGAGAGGCTGTGCTCCTCCAACCAAGGCCACAGCTCCCTCTGGGAGGTCCCTTTCCCACAGCCACAGCGTCCAGGGGGTTCTAGTAATGCCATCCCGCTGTCTTACCCCTGCAGTCCTGGGGCTGACAATGGCTTCCCTTGGTTGTAGTCCTGCCTTCTCGCCCCTAATTTGTTCCCTTATTCCTGCCCTTACCTGTAAACAGCCCCTTCACCCAGCTCTGTTCCATTCATTCCTGGTTTGGTTGAGGCCTCTGCTTCCTGCAGGGACTGGCTGATAGGCCAAGCTACCTTGAACTCTTACCTTGACTCCTGCAAGAGCCTGAGCAATCTCCCTGCGTCTTCCCTTGCCCTCTTCCAAGTCATTCTCCGCGGAGCCACCAGAGCATTTTGAAGCAACATGCTTAGAACTCTTGGATGCTTGGCTGGATGTGATGACTCATGCCTGTTATCCCAGCAAGTCGGGAGGCCAAGGCAGGTGCATCACCTAAGGTCAGGAGTTCGAGACCAGCCTATCCAACATGGTAAAGCCCCACCTCTACAAAAAATACAAAAAATAGCTGGGTGTGGTGTGATCCCGGCCACACGTGCGTGTAATCCCGGCTACTCAGGAGTCTGAGCCACGAGAATTGCTTGAATCTGGGAGGCAGAGGCTGCAGTGAGCTGAGACGCTGCCATTGCACTCCAGCCTGGGAGACAGAGCAAGACTCCATCTTTAAAAAAAAAAAAAGAACTCTCAGGTGGTTTCTCTGTATCAGTCTTAGAAAAAAGGCTAAAATCTTGACATGACCTGCAAGGCCCCACCTGAGCGAGGCCCTGCCTACACTACCAGCTCCTTCCGCCTCTGTCTGTCTTCTCCATCCTCAGGACACTAGCCTCTTTCGCTCCCTGATGATTCTCTGCTCCCTCCCTTTGCCTGCTCTGTTCCCACTCCAGCTGCCCCTTCCCTGCTCTGTGAATTCCTCCTTCTGAAAATCTCTGCTGAGCTGCACTTTCTGAGAGAAGCCTCTCTGACCCCAAGTCAGGGCAGTTTTCCTAGAAGTGCCCTCTCTCCCTTCCTTCATTCATGCCCAGCAGTGCTGATTGCCAGGTGGTAACTAACCCCTGTGACAACAGAGACCACCAAGCCCTACCCAAAGGCAGCCCCAACCTGAGTGGGTCCTCAGTAAGTGTTGGCTGATTGAATGAATCAGGACCCTGGAGGAACCGCCCACGTGCCCCACCTGACTCGAGGCCTGAGATCCCGGGGTGCAGACACGTAGAGGCACTGCTCCGCCCTGTTCTCCAGCTCCTGGCCTCTCAGAACAGCCAGGCGCAGGGTGACAGCAGAATCAGGTGGCGGCAGACAGAATGCTGGAACGACCAGCTCCCTCTGGTCTGTGCGAAGCAGCTGCCTCTCAACACAGTGGTTCCACTGAACCCAGCAATGCCCTGAGAGAAATAGACAGACATTGTTATCCACCAGGAACCCTGAACTTGGCACACGCTGCTACCTTCTGGTTTGGGATTTTTAGGAGAAGGGGATCATGAATAACAACATTAGCTCCAAATGGAGATTTTAAATTTTTTGGTAATGTCACTTTTATTATTGATTGATTGATAGAGATGGAGTTTCACTTTTGTTGCCAAAGCTGGAATGTAATGACGTGATCTCAGCTCACTGAAACCTCCGCCTCCTGGGTTCAAATGATTCTCCTGTCTCAACCTCCAGAGTAGCTAGGATTATAGGCACGTACCGCTATGCCCAGCTAATTTTTGTATTTTTAGTGGAGATGGGGTTTCATCATGTTGACCAGGCTGGTCTCCAACTCCTGACCTCAGGTGATCCACCTGCCTCAGCCTCCCAAAATGGTGGAATTACAGGCCTGAGCCACTGCACCCAGCCAAAATGTCACTTTTAAGGCAGGTTGCAGAAATGATGCTGTGGAGGGATGCTTTTGGGAACATGAATCATACTTCACCCAAACTCTGAGCAAACCTGCAGGATGTGGTTGGCTTGTTTTGCACTAGTGAGTTGCACTGATGCTCAGGCAGGCGTGTAGCAGGAGAGGAGCCGGGAGGATCTGTGGCCTGGGAGAAGGTTCAGGGCAGCTTCTTATCCTGGTGCAATTGTCATTCCCTGTGGATGAGGCTGTCCATAGCTCCCTGTCCCTGCGGGCTACTGTGGGGTACTGCCATCTGGGAGGCCACACCTCTGTCTAGTAGGCTGTACCTCTGGGAGGCTGCTGTGTCACCTCCTGCTTTATGTTAGCAGCTCCCTAAGTTTCTGTATCCTCTGCCCTTCAACTCTGTTGACTGATGTTTACTCATCAGTACTTCACTTCCTACCATCTCCAATATGGTGGCATATATAGCAGGAGAGAGGCTGGGAGGATCTATAGCCCTGGGAGAATATTCCCAAGATTCCTGGGAATATTCCAAGAATTCCAAGATTCCCAAGATCTACAGCCCTGGGAGAGTATTCCCAAGGTATATTCCCTGAGCATATTTCCAAACTGTGTTCAGAGTTCAGGCTCAATCGCCTAAACTCTAAACTTGCATCCTCTGTGTTCAGATAATGAGAAAGAATATTCAGAAGGATGTCAAGACCACGTAACAATTAATATCAAAAACCTTACAATGTTGCATGACTTTTGACCCAGTAATTGCATTTCTGGAAATTTATTTATGAAAGTAACCACAGTTATAAATAGAGATTGAACTGTATATGAGCAAACAATTTAAAACAATCTAAATGTCCAAAAAGAGGGTAAAGAAATGATCATACAACCGCCAGACGCGGAGGCTCACGCATAATCCCAGCACTCTGGGAGGCCAAGGCAGGCAAATCACCTTAGGTCAGGAATTTGAAACCAGCCTGGACAGCATGGTGAAACCTCATCTCTACTAAAAATACAAAAATTAGTCGGGAGTGGGGGCGCATGCCTGTAATCCTAGCTACTTGGGAAGCTGAGGCAGGTGAATTGCTTGAACCTGGGAGGGAGGGGTTGCAGTGAGCCGACATTACGAATTACACTCCAGCCTGGGTGACAGAGTAAGACTCCATCTCAAAAAGAAAAAAAAAAAAAAAAAAGAGGCCGGGCTGGAATTACAGGCATGTGTCATGATGCCTGGCTAATTTTTTTATTTGTTAGTCGAGATGGGGTTTTATCACATTGGCCAGGCTGGTCCGGAACTCCTTACGTAAAGTGATCCTTCCACCTCAGCCTCCCAAAGTGGTGGGATTACAGGCAGGAGCCACTGCACCCAGCCCATTTATTTTATTTCTAAAAGGTAAAAGAATGTGATGTAGCTAGGATATATGCCTGTAAAAAACGAGGGTACCATTGCTACAATGTAAGTGCTAGTGTTGCCATTTTGGTTTGCTGGAAAATTCCTGACTCACTTCCTCCTTCTAGATTCTCTCCAAGGGGCTGGGATAAGGGGAGGGGTTCACATGAGAGGGGAGGAGCATTTTATCCCTGTTGTTTGGAAATGCCAGCTTGTGGACCAGCTTTTCAGGTTTTGTTGTTTTAAAATCCTTTAGCTCCCCTCATTGCCTGCGTTCAGTGCCACCCTTGTTCCGTCACTGCTTTCTCCACCTCCTATTTCTTTGCTTTCTTTCTTTCTTATTTATTTATTTAGAGATGGAGTCTTACTCTGTCTCACAGGCTGGAGTGCAGTGATACGATCTTGGCTTACTAAAAGCTCCACCTTCCAGATTCAAACAATTCTCCTGCCTCAGCCGCCTGAGTAGCTGGAATTAACCGTGTGCACCACCATGCCTGGCTAATTTTTGTATTTTTAGTAGAGACAGGGTTTCGCCACATTGACCAGGCTGGTCTCAATCTCCTGACCTCCAGCGATCCACCTGCCTTGGCTTCCCAAATTGCTGGGATTACAGGTATGAGCCACCATGCCCGGCCTCACCTCCTATTTCCATGGAATTTGCAAGCTCTGGGAAGTACAAGTTACATAAAAATGTCAGGCATAGGGAAAGCTGGTGTGAAGATTAAGAAAAAGAACAGCAAAATCTGACTGCTGCTCACCACTTCTTGGTGAAAACAGGACAATTCAAGAACTCTATCGTCACCCACCACATGACCATTGGAAGCGTAAATCCTTGTCATGGTCCAGCCAGTCCAGGGTCACTGCTGTGAAAGGATCCACGTATGGACCAGGTTGGATATACACCTTCATATCGCCTTCTTCTTTCTGCAGAAAAAGCAGCCAGCTGGTGAGACTCCAGCTACAGGGAGCTCAGCCTCATTGTGGGGTGCTGTTGGCACTCCCCCTTTCACCCCAGAGCAGTCCGCACCAAGAGTAGCCACAGTGTAAGGTGTGGAGTGGAGACAGACCCTAGCCAATCCCCCTGGCTTTCTTCTCCTCATGGGGCGTGGAGTTGGCGGCTCAGGATCCCTGGGTAAATCACATTATTCTGAGTGAGGGCTGGGGGCACATGAGTGTTCCTGGAGTAAGCTCTGCTGGGACTTGTTAAACAGCTCAGGCTGTGGAGCCTCTTGCTCAAGACCCAAAGTCCTGGCCTGAAATCACATGGGGCTACAGTGGAACTGAACCCTTAGGGGCCTCCCGTGGCTTGAGAATAAAATCTAAACTTTTTGCCTTGGTCCCTAAGACCCCACGTGATCTGGCCTCTGTCCATGTCTCTGTAATCTCCTCCATCCCTCTCCTTCACCAGGCTCCAGCCAGACTGGCTTCAGGCCATTGCCTGCCTCTGAGATCTGCCCACTCAGAAAGCTCTTGTTCTGTTTTCCAGCATGGCTGTCCGGCTTATCTTCATGAGTCCACTTACACGTCACCTCTGGAGAGGCCATGTCCGATCACATCAGCCAGACCACCCTGTTCATTACTATCACTGCACCTATTGGTTCTTATTAGACACTTATCACAATTCCTAATTCTATGATAATTTGTCGGCGTTTTTGCTGTTCTTTTTGTTTTTGAGACAGGGTCTTACTCTGTCTGCCAGGCTGGAATACAGTGGCACTGCGATGGCTCACTACAGCCTCAGCCTCTCAGGCTCAAGCTATCCTCCCACCTCAGCCTCCCTAGTAGCTGGGACCACAGGCATGCACCTTGATGCCTGGCTGATTTTTGACTTTTTTTTTTTTTTTTAGAGATAGGGGTCTCACTTTGTGGCTCAGGTTGGTCTCAAACTCCTGGGTTCAAGTGATCCTCCCACCTTGGCTTCCCATAGTGCTGGGATTACAGCCCTGGGCCACTGTACCTGGCCAATATGTTCATCAGTATCACTCAGCAAGCTTCATGAAGGCAGGGACCATATGTGCTTATTGACCGTGGCATTCCCAGCCCCTAATACTAAGCCTTGAACATTATAGATGCGTAATGTCTTTGTTATAGAATAACTGCATGCATGAACAACATCAACAGCAAGGAGATGAACTTAGTGATGTTATAAAAAACTAAAGAGCGTGGGCCTGTTTTCTTTTTTTTCTTACTTTTTCTTTTTTGAGATGGAGACTCACTTTGTCACCAGGCTGGAGTGCAGTGGTGTGATCTCAGCTCAGTGCAACCTCTGCCTCCTGAGTTCAAGCGATTCTTCTGCTTCAGCCTCCCTGAGTAGCTAGGACTACAAGTGCACGCCACCACACCGGGCTAAGTTTTGTATTTTTAGTAGAGATGGAGTTTCACCATATTGGCCAGGCTGGTCTTGAACTCCTGACCTCATGATCCACCCGCCTTGGCCTCCCAAAGTGCTGGGATTACAGGTGTGAGCCACCACGCCGGGCCCCTGCTTTCTAATATAAGCATTAAAAGCAATACATTTCCCTCTGAGCACTGCTTTACCTGCATTCCACAAATTTGCATAGGTTGTAGTGTCATTATCATCCAGTTAGAAATATTCTCTAATTGCCCTTGTGATTTCTTCTTGACTTGTTGATTTTTTTAGAAGTGTGCTTTTTAATTGTCAAGACATCTAACAGATATCTACATATCCTAGACAGCTTTTATCAATTTACAACGTAACTCTGTTGTGATTAGACAACACGCTTTGTTTGAATTCAGTGATTTTGGGACTCTTTTCAAGTGGAAGAAGCCTCAAGGATTCCTAGCGCTCTGGCTATTGGTACCAACAAACCAAAACTGAGAGTTTGAACATCTTTTTTTTTTTTTTTTTTTTTTTTTTTTTTTTGAGACGGAGTTTTGCTCTTGTTACCCAGGCTGGAGTGCAATGGCGCGATCTCGGCTCACCGCAACCTCCGCCCCCTGGGTTCAGGCAATTCTCCTGCCTCAGCCTCCTGAGTAGCTGGGATTACAGGCACACGCCACCATGCCCAGCTAATTTTTTTTTTTTTTTTGTATTTTTAGTAGAGACGGGGTTTCACCATGTTGACCAGGATGGTCTTGATCTATTGACCTCGTGATCCACCCGCCTTGGCCTCCCAAAGTGCTGGGATTACAGGCTTGAGCCACCGCGCCCGGCCTGAACATCTTTTCCTTGTGAGGTTAATTTTTTTTTTATTAAATACTCACATTCTTTCCTTCAGCATTCATCCCAGATAGTTCTTGGAGACTCGAAGGGGCTGTGAATACAGCGGGAAAGGGTATCAAGCTTTGATTGGAAACCTTATAAAAGGTTGTCAAAAAGTAGAGTCAGACAGTCATATGGAAAATGCTCCCAGGGGCATCAGCCTGTCTTTGAAAATGGTTTCAGGGAGCATAGCAAACAGGTCATAGGGAAATGGATTAAAAGTGAGCCATCATGTCCACCTCTGGACTAAAGACCTCTCTTTGGTAGTTGAGAAAGAGGCAGCTGTCAATGCAGATAAAACACAAGATTTAGATTCAGACAGATGCAGCTATGCACTGCCATTTTCTTTTCAACCCAGAGGCACAATCGCAGCTCACTGCAGCCTCTGCCTCCCAGGTTCAAACTATTCTCCTGCCTCCGCCTCCTGGGTAGCAGGGATTACAGGCACCCACCACCACACCCAGCTAATTCTTTATATTTTTAGCAGAGATGGGGTTTCACCATGTTGGCCAGGCTAGTCTTGAACTCCTGAGCTCAGCTGATCCACCCGTCTCGGCCTCCCAAAGTGCTGGTATTACAGGCGTGAGCCACCATGCCTAGCTTGCACTGCTAATGTTTAACTACCAGTAAAGGAGATGGGAGTGGAGCCCTGATTTGTAGCATTTGTCAATTTCCATTGGTACAGATCTGCACACCAAGCTATAAACCTGATGCTACCAAATATAGAGTGAGGAGAAATGAGCATGCTCACCTCTGGCAAGTGGGTGGAGTCAGCACCTCACACTATGCTGTGTTTTCAGATTCTCTTATTGGCCTCCTATTGGCTACATGAACTGGGCGGGTGACTTGGCCTCTCTGAGTCTTGGTTTCCTCATCTGTAAAAATGCCTGGAGGCCATCCCTATTTCTTGGGGCTCCAGGAAGACTGAATACAGTGCTGTTTATAGAATCGCTTTGTAAACTATACATCTAGGAAGAATGTTAGTGTGTCAACTTTAAATAATGAAGAAAGATACACTCAACTGATGATTCTGAAATATATATATAGAGAGAGACACACACACATATATATGGGTTTTTTTTTTTTTTTTTTTTTTTTTTGAGATGGCTTTTGTCATCCAGGCTGTAGCGCAGTGGCACAATCTCGGCTCACTGCAAGCTGCACCTCCCAGGTTCAAGCGATTCTCCTGTGCTGAGTGGCTGGGATTATAGGTGTGCACCACCATACCCAGCTAATTTTTGTATTTTTAGTAGAGGTGGAGTTTTGCCATGTTGGCCAGGTTGGTCTCGAACTCCTGACCTCAAGTGATCCACTACCTCAGCCTCCCACAGTGCTGGGATTGCAGGCATGAGCTACAGTGCCCAGCTGGCTTTTCATTTTCTGAGCTGATAAAATTTCCTTTTGACCCAAGCTAGTATGAGCTTCTTTTCTGTCCCTTGCTACTTGAATTGTCCTAGCAAACATATTCCAGTGAACTCTAACTCGGTGATGGCTACTGTCACCTAGCTCCCCACCAGCCGTCACCCCAGCTTTCCTCCTGGCAGCTGGAATCCAGCTTCTCCCATAGAACCTGAAAATGCTGGATATCTGCTTTTCCAGAGCACTTTATAGCTGGAGACAGGACCCTACTTTGGTCATGATACCTCAGATGATGATTGCTTAGAGTGAGTGGGAAAGACTTTTACCCTAACAAAAAGAGATGTGCAGTAGGAAATCCCCCTTCCTCCACTGCTGGCTAACCTGGGTTGACATACAATGTCTGGAATTGCAGCAGTCACTTTGACTCCTTGAGCAACAACCCTAAGGCAGTCCCACAGCACTAAGGATGGCAGAGCAGAAAGATGGACTGAGGCTGGTTTCTTGCTGGCACCACTGAGCTACCTAGCCAACCCTGGAACTGCTTACCTCCTACTTCTTACGTAGGACAAGAAAGCCCTGAATCTGAAGCCACTTAGGTTGAACTTTCTGTTCCTTGCAGCTTAAAGCATCATAATGAACACAAACTCTTGTTTTAGAATTCTGTATCAGCGGTTAAATGTTTTACTGTAAACATCATTGCCTCCTTAGAATAACTGGAGGATTCTAACCATTTGTAGAGCAAGATGCATATTCAGAGCCCTGATTAGAAAAGGCCCCTCATGAAAGCCCAAGCAGGTGCAATGGCCTGGACTCCTGGTAAAAGGTTTTACGCCCCAACACCTTGCCTGTGATAGTGATGTTCCCGATGTCCAGACTCAGGCTGGAGAAGGCATTCCTCACCAGGATGGTGACCAGAAAGGTGCCTGCAATACAAAGGACTCAGAGTCACAGCTGTTGTCATTAATTTGACCGCTTGAACCCAGCTTGCTTCTCTAGTCCACTGATGCCTCCAATGAAGTGTTTCACCTCTGAGCATTTAAGGAATCCCTGCTGTATGCCAGGCACGGTGCAAGGCTCTGGGGACACAGAGATGAAGGAATTTGCTTCTTGTCCTCAAGGGTCTTATCAGGTAGTAGACACGTAGAACAGTGAATGCCAAACCATGGGAGGAATTGGCATGGGGCATTGGGGGAGGCCACTTCAACCTCAGGAGAGAAAGAAATGGTTCACAGGATGGAGCCAGGGCTGGAGCTAAATTCCAATGGTGAAGTAGGTGCTCGATAGATAAGATTGGGGATTCCCAGGAGGGAGAGACATGGCAGGATTGTGAGAAGGTTGGAGAGAGAGGAGAGGGAATTTTTTTTTTTTTTCAGCAGGGTCTCACTCTGTCATCTGGACTAGAATGCAGTGGCACAGTCTCAGCTCAGCACAACCTCCGCCTCCCAGGATCAAGTGATTCTCCTGCCTCAGTTTCCCAAGTAGCAAGAATGACAGGCACATGCCACCACGCCCAGCTAATTTTTCTATTTTTAGTAGAGATGGGGTTTCGCCATGTCGGCCAGGCTTGGAGAAGGATTTATAAGGTTTATTTAGACGCATGTGTGTCCCATTCCTTCTCCCTAAGGGGGAAGGCGTGGTGGGGAGAGGCTACCTTCTGTCTTCTCAAGCTCAGAGAGAAGCGCTTCAGAGTGGAACCTTCCTTGGAAAGCCTGGTTTGTGTGTGTTTGGGGTCTGCGTGGACAGGCTCTGTACTCAGGCCCTTGAAGGAACAGTCTGATGGGAAGACGTGCGGGTGGGGAGGAGGCGGGAGGAAGGGGCTGCATTTCTGCATCTGGGAAATAACTGCATTTGGCTGGAAGGGGGCCAAGAAATGGGTCAGAGTCGGCCAAGAAATGGACCAGATGTGTGCCTTGGGGATAGGGGAGCTAATGAGGGCAGAGAGAATGAAGAGAGTCCAAGAGAGAGAGCGGGGAGGTGGCCAGGGAGAAGCAGCCACGGCATGTGGCCAGGTAAAAGGGAGGCATCCCCTACCATCTCAGTAGCAAAGGTCTGTAAGGCCCAGCTGGGGTTCCCAACAACCCAGAAAAGCTCCTACAAGGAAGAGGCAGCCTTAGCCAGGTGCTGTGGCTCACGCCTGTCATCCCAGCACTTTGGGAGGCTGAGGCAGGCAGATCACCTAAGGTCAGGAGTTCGAAACCAGCCTGACCAACATGGAGAAATCCCGTCTCTGCTAAAAATACAAAATTAGCCGGGCGTGGTGGCGAATGCCTGTAGTCCCAGCTACTCCGGAGGGTGAGGCAGGAGAATTGCTTGAACCCAGGAGGCGGAGGTTGTGGTGATCTGAGATCGCATCAATCCAATGCTCTCCAGCCTGGGCAACAAGAGCAAAACTCCATCAAGAAAGAAAGAAAGAGAGAGAGAGAGATAGGAGGAAGGAAGAGAGGGAGGGAGGGAGAAAAAGAGAAAGAAAGAAGAAAGGAAAGAAAGAAGCAGTTTCAAAAATTTGCTAGGTTGTAAGAACCCCGCCAGCCAGGACTGGGCCGGCACCACCAAGTGCAAATGTCCCTGTCCTGTCCTGTTCTCTTTTCATCCTTCCACCCCCACCACCTCTGGAGTCGTCCAAATCTGTTGGCCTTAGGGGCAGGAGAAGTCTGTTAATCATCTAATAGAGACCAGAAAGGTTGCAAGGCATGTGGAGATTTTATCAGAGAAGGATCTTTATCAGGGAGTGACCTTTATAGCAGTGACTTTTATGGGAGGAGTAATTTTTATAGGTGACAAAGCAAAATCAGCATCCGGCGTGACTTTCCTGCTGCAGCAGCCTCTAGACTTTCCCTCTTCCAAGCCGGACCCTTGGGATCTGGCAAAGACTCAGTGGTTTTCGTCTCGATCCTATTGTGCCTTCTGCTGTCTGGTTTGTGGCGTTGCTCACAGAGGGCATGGTAACCCCACACCTGCACAGTGTCCCCCGTTTTCTGTCGCACCTCTGAGATCCAGGGGGAGCTATGGGCAGGTCCTGGATAGGCTGGAGACTCTGCCATTCTCATCACATTTGTGCCTGCTGATCTCATCACAGGGCCCTCAAGGACTCTCTGTGCCTTCTGATTAAATGCAGATGGGCACTGTGGCCGCCTCCACCCCCTCACCCCCTGGCTGGTGCCTGCCAGTCTGTCCTCCAATCAGCATCATGGCAAATACTTCTTAGATAGGCTAGAGATGGAACTTGGACCCCTGCCCTGCCTCATCGATGTCTCGGCTACAAGCTGGAGCGGGGAGGGTGGCCCATGGCAGGCACGGACACCAGTCAGATCATCCAGACATTGCACCATAAATCTTGCTCAAGATACCATACCCAGTGATTGCAGACCTTGAAGAAACTGAAACAAACAGCTCCCACCTTAAATCTTACTCAGGGGAGTTAACCCTGTGGCCTACATGCACAGAAGACCAGAAAAATCACCAATCTTTACCCTTTGCCTCATTGTAATACTAAAAGTCATACCCAGGGGTGGAGATTCAACATGCTAATGAGACATGTCACACATCAAGAAGCATGTGACCAGAATGCACAGGCACTGAAAATTCCCCACCCCCACAACCTTAAACATCACCCTTTTCCTACCCTACCTCCTTTACGAATGCCAGGCACAGTGGCTCATGCCTGTAATCCCAGCTCTTTGGGAGGTCAAGGTGGGTAGATCATGTGAGGTCAGGAGTTCAAGTCCAGCCTGGCCAACATAGTGAAACCCCATCTCTGCTAAAAACACAAAAATTAGTCAGGCGTGGTGGTGCATGCCTGTAGTCTCAGCTACTCAGGAGGTTGAGGCAGGAGAATCACTTGAACCCTGGAGGTGGAGGTTGCAGTGAGCCGAGATCACGCCACTACACTCCAGTCTGGGCAACAGAGTGAGACTCTGTCTCAAATAATAATAATAATAATAATAATAAAGGCAGGCCAGGCACAATGACTCATGCCTGTAATCCCAGCATTTTGGGAGGCCAAGGCAGATGGATCACCTGAGGTCAGGAGTTCAAAACCAGCTGGGCCAAAATGGTGAAACCCCATCTCTGCTAAAAAAAAAAAGTCGGCCGTGGTGGTGCACATCTGTAATCCCAGCTGCTTGGGAGGCTGAGGCACAAGAATTGCTTGAACCCAGGAGGCAGAGGTTGCAGCGAGCTGAGATCGTGCCACTGCACTCCAGCCTGGGCGACAGAGCAAGACTCAATCTCAAAAACAAACAACAAAAAAAAACACCCTCGCAACTCTCTTCAGAGAGTCAGCCCCTGAACTTCCCCTGCAGTGCTGCCTCGTTTACGTTTGAACATAAGCCTCTAACAGAAGCGTCGTCCAGGAAAGTGTGAGTATGACAGCTTAAGACCCCATTGCCAGTGAGGCTTCCTCGCTCCATCGCCGTCTCTGCCATCCTTGGTTTTTACCTACCTTTGCCCCTAGGGCATCACCTGCAGTTTCCCAAGCCACACTCTTCTCTAGGGATGTTTGAAGAAATCTGAATATGCCTGCTCTCTTACAGGGGCCCTAAATGGGGGTGATTTGGCAACCTCTGACACTTTTATCATCGTGACTTGCAGTGCTAGTGCTGCTAGCATCTAGTGAGTAACAGCTAGGGATGCTGCTAAAACTCCTTCAGTACCAGGCCCCAGCTGTAACAAGGAATGATCCAGCCCCAAATGTCCGAAGCGGCGATGCTGAAAACCTCTGCAACTGGAAACCCCATGACGGCAGATAACATCTGGCCGTCCCTTCTCTTGTGACGCAGGCAGAGGGCGTGGTAACCCCACACCTGCACAGTATCACCCACATCTGTAAACCACATCTATGTCCAGGACACACTGGAAAACCGGCTGGCAGGACCCTGGGCACCAAGTCAGAAAGGGAGGAGGAGGGGCATCGGAAGGGGAGCCACCAACCCCATGTACCTTCAATGGGAACAGCCAGGTGGTAAATCCCATATGACTCCCCAGAGCTCACTTGCTTGAGGGTGAAGGTTGCATTGAGTCCTGCCAGCTCAAAGGTGGTCTCCTCTGGGGTGCCCTGAGCCACTGAGACATTGATCAATAGGTCCTGTCCAAGCTCCACGTGGTGAGAAGCCCAGGAGGCCTGCAACCCCGAAAGCAGCTCCACCAAGTAAACTGTGACGTTCCTGGAGAGTGTGGAGGTGGCAGTGTTGCTGGTGGCTTGGATCTCCAGGCAGTGCTTCCCAGGGCCCACCAGTTTCTGGGTTTCTCTGTCCAGGGTCAGATTGTATGGCAGTGAGCCCGTTTGGGTGGTGGACTTGGCCAGGGTTACAACACCCGAAAGCACAGTGTAAGTGACTCCTGTTCCTGGGTAGGGTAAGAAAAGTTGAAGAATGTTGGTACCAGCCATGCCGTTGGTAACACTGTGTCAGTTTAGACTCAGTCTGTGAAGCCTGATTCTGGATATGGACAGAGATTCAGATACAGATAGAAAGAAGTATGTAAGGATGTGCCCCTTTCTTCAGATATTCATGGTGATTATCCCTGAGTATTAGGTTAATGAGTGATTTCATCTTTTTGGGGTCCTCTCTGTTCATATGCATATTCTGACTTATTCATACTATGCATGTGTTACCTGAGAACCTGAGTATTTATAATTAAAAAATTACCACATTTAGTTGCCAGGGACATCATAGTCGGGGGAGGAGGAGGACTCAAAGGGAGCATCTCTTAAGTGTGTGGACCGATTTTTATGCATGAGAATGATCTCAGGTCTTGTTTTAAGCAGGACCAAGTGAAGCCATTCCTTCAACCTGCACTGCTGACTGCCGGCACCCTGCAAACCAACCTGAGAACTCAGCCCATTTGTGGTAAGATGGGGCTCCCTTGCAGTTTGCTGATGGTTGTTCTTACTGGATGCTAAATATTGTGGTTGACTCTTAAAATCTGACTTAAATCAACAAATTAGGATTCTTTCTTTCTTTCTTTTTTTTTTTTTTTTTTTTTTTTTTGAGATGGAGTCTCGCTTTGTTGCCCAGACTAGAGTGCAGTGGCACAACCTTGGCTTACTGCAACCTCTGCCTCCTGGCTTCAAGTGATTCTTCTGCCTCAGCCTCCTGAGTAGCTGGGACTACAGGCGCCCACCACCACACCCAGCTAATTTGTGTATTTTTAGTAGATACGGGTTTCACCATATTGGCCAGACTGGTGTCGAACTCCTGGCCTTGTGGTCCACCTGCCTCGGCCTCCCAAAGTGTTGGGATTACAGGCATGAGTCACCACCCCTGGCAGGATTCTTTCCCATAAAAACCAAGCTAGTATAGTTCTTGTTTGAATAATGGCGATGATGATGATGATGATTTTGATGACTATGATGTAAGCCCCGTAAGAATGGAAACTCTGACTTTCATATTTACTGCTGCTTCCACCACACCTGGCACTCAATTATATTAGTAGGATGAGTCAATAAATGAAGGCTTATTTTGTTTCCTCAGGTGCACATAATGAGCCCTATTCATCCAACAAGCATACAAGAACACAGGGGGTTTCCTAAGCACTGTGTTAAAGTCCCATATGGCTTTCATAGTTATTGCAATGAGAGGGCTCCAGGTGGGATGTGAGGTCAAACTGAGCCACATGCTCATTGCTCTAGCTCTGTGCTGCCCTATTTACATGAACGGGCCTCTATTCTGATCTCGAACTGGGCCTGGGCTTCAGGAAAGATGCTGCCCTGGGTGAGGATGGATCTTAGCCAGAAGGGTCTCTGTTTAGAGAAGGGACAATAATTAAAATATTTAACAACCAACACTGCATGGGAATAGAATGGATGCGCTGATGAATCAGAATAGACACTGCGACCAACAAACAGATGCCATGACCAATCAGAATAGACCCTGTGACCAATCAGAATGGACACTGTAACCAATCAAAATAGACATGACAACCCATCACAGCAGTCTCTGTGTCCAATCAGAAAACATACTATGACCAGGTGCAGTGGCTCACGGCTGTAATCCCAGCACTTTGGGAGGCCGAGACAGACAGATTACCTGAGGTCAAGAGCTCGAGATCAGCCTTGCCAACATAGCCAAACGCCATCTCTACTAAAAATACAAATACAAATAAAAATAAAAAAATAACCAGGTGTGGTGGCATGCACCTGTAGTCCCAGCTACTCGGGAGGCTGAGTCATGAGAATCATTTGAACCCTGGTGGTGGAGGCTGCAGTGAGCTGAGATCGTACCACTGCACTCCAGCCTGGGCAACAGAGCAAAACTGTGTCTCAAAAAAAAAAAAAAAAAAAAAAAAAAAAAATAGACACTGTAACCAATCAGAATGGACATGACAACCAATCAGAGCAGTATCTGTGACCAATCAGAAAACACTGTGACCAATCAGAGTGGACTCCAGCCAGAACAGCTGGCATGCATACCAGTGGGTGCAGCTGAATACTGGCCCTGGTGAGGGGCAACGTGATTGTGCCAAGCTAGTCAATGCTGGCTGCAGTGAGAGGGACTCAGGCCCAGTTGGTAGCAGTCTCAGTGCCACCTCATCCTATTCAAATTCCCAACAAGAAGTGACCTGGAACTTCAGTTCTACAGGGATGCAAAGAAGGGCCTTTGGAAGGCTGGGAGCAGTCACTAGCTTTCCAGCCTTCTGACTCTGGGTAAATGTTTTAACCTTTCTGTGTCTTCATTTCCTTATCTGTGAAATGAAGGTAAAACTAGTATGTGCTGAGTAGGAAAGTTTACTTAGAACAGTGCCTGGCACACACTTGGTACTAAAAAAACAAATAAACGATAGTTTAAAAATGAATTCATCTGGGCGCAGTGGCTCATACCTATAATCCCAGCCAGCACTTTGGGAGGCTGAGGTGGTGGATTGTCTGAGGTCAAGAGTTTGAGACCAGCCTGACCAACATGGTGAAACCCCATCTCTACTAAATGCAAAAAATTAACCAGGCATGGTGGCTTATGCCTGTAATCCCAGCTACTTGGGAGGCTGAGGCAGGAGAATCACTTGAACCCAGGAGGTGGAGGTTGCAGTGAGCTGGATTGTACCATTACACTGCACTTGGGCAAAAACAAAAACAAAAACAAACTCAGTAGGTGATCCTTGTTACTATTTAATGTTTTTTTTTTTTTGAAACAGGGTCTCACTCTGTTGTCCTGGCTGGAATGCAGTGGCACAATCTCAGCTCGCTGCAGCCTCAACCTCTCAGGTTCACGCCATCCTCCCACCTCAGCCATGCAAGTAGCTGGGACTATAGGCATGTGCAAGCATACCTGACTTATTTTTGTACTTTCTGTAGAAATGGGGTCTCACCACGTTGCCTCAAGGCTGGTCTTGAAGTTCCGGGCTCAAGTGATGCACCTGCCTCAGCCTCCCAAACTGATGGAATTACAGGCATGAGCCACAGTGTCCAGCCCACTATTTATTAAGGCCTGGGAGTTGGATAGGTTTGGAGAAAATCAGTGATTTTATGGCTTGCCTTGATGTGTTCAATTCTGCAGACTCACCTCCATCAAGCTCCACCTGAATCCACAGAGGATCCCCAAAGACAGCCTGGCAAAGGGGGCTGGCTCCTGACTTGGACAGGCCAGGGCATGCCGTCACACTGAGCCTCTCCATCTTGTCCCGAATGGTCACTTGCTTCTGAGCTGTCACATGCCACTCGCTGGTTGTGCACTCGGCAAACACGGTAAATTCCCCAGGAGATGTGAACTGGTGGGTCACATTGCTGGACACACTGCCGGCCACAGTCAGGGACATTACCAGTGTTGGGAAAACACAGAGACATGCATTTACACACGCAATGACAGGGTTTGGATCTGTGCTCCTGGCCAAATCTCATGTTGAATTGCAATCAACATGTTATATGTAAATGGTGCCACAAAAGAAGCAGCACTCAAATATAAATTTCCTCAGCAAGGCAATTTACTTCTATAGAAGGGTGCAGCTCACAGATGAACAATGGTGAGCACACACCTGAACAGGGGAGGGAAAGGGGTTCTTATTCCTGATGCAGGTAGCCCCTACTGCTGTGTCGTTCTCTTATTGGCTAGGGTTGGACAACACAGTCTAGTCTAATTCCGACTGGCTCTTTTAAGGGGAACAGGGGTATGAGCCGGAGTGGCGGGGTGGGTAGTTTGGCAGGAAGGACAGTTAGGGGACAGGTCAGAGCAGGTAGCCAGGGATGACCTAGGTCAAAGCAGGTGACCGGAGCAGGTGACTGGGGCAGGTGACCAGGATGAGTCAGGACGGAGCAGGGGACCGGGAGAACAGATGTGAACTACTGATTAGAACTGGTGGAAAAGGTTGTTTACTGAAACTGCAAGGAAGTTAAACTTAAAATGGAAGACAAAGAACTGAACATACTGACATACTGATTCTTCGAAGTGAAACTTGGAGTTCACTCTACCTAACATCCCCAGTGTTGGAGGTGGGGCCTGGGGGAAGGTGATTGGCTCATGGGGTGTTGGAGGTGGGGCCTGGTGGAAGGTGATTGGCTCATGGGGTGTTGGAGGTGGGGCCTGGGGGAAGGTGATTGGCTCATGGGGTGTTGGAGGTGGGGCCTGGTGGAAGGTGATTGGCTCATGGGGTGTTGGAGGTGGGGCCTGGGGGAAGGTGATTGGCTCATGGGGTGTTGGAGGTGGGGCCTGTGGAAAGGTGATTGGCTCATGGGGGCAATTTCTCATGAATGGCTTGGCAGCATCCCCTTGGTACTGTTCTCTTTGACAGTGAGTAGGTTCTCACAAGATCTGGTTGTTTAAAAATCCTTGGCTGGCCAGGTGTGGTGGCTCACACCTGTAATCCCAGCACTTTGGGAGGCCTAGGCGGGCAGATCACTTGAGGTCAGGAGTTTGAGGCCAGCCTGGCCAACATGGTGAAACACCGTCTCTACTAAAAATACAAAAATTAGCCAGGCATGGTGTTGCACACCTGTAACCCAGGTACCAAGGAGGCAGAGGCAGGAGGATTACTTGAACCCAGAAGGCAGAGTTTGCAGTGAGCTGAGATCGCACCACTGCAGTCCAGCCTGGGTGACAGAGTAAGACCTTGTCACACACACACAAAAATCATCAGGTGAGTACTAATAACATTAGCAATAATGTTAACAGCTTAGACCGTGTAGTTCCTGGCCTAAAAACCCTGCTGTTATCCTCTGCAGTGGGTGCTGTAGGGCGTCCCCTAGATTCCACCCTTCAAGCCTAAGGTGTGCCTTCCCCCAGTACACCTATGAGCTGTGGCTGTGAGCGCACAGCTGCATCCATGTCCAGGAGTCCCTTTTAACCAAACGGAGCTGCCTTGCTTAAGCCTGCCTCCCCTCCCTTGGGCATCCTGCATCACTGAGTGCTCGGTGCCAGGGTATAATGGTCTGGCTCTCTGGCCTCAGTTGGAAACAATTCTGAAGGCCATCCCCATTCAGAGGTTTCTGCAGGATGGGCAAGGCCTCGGTGGCCCCTGCCTTCCAGTTTAACTCTCCTCTTGCCTCATCTTAGTACTCCCTCCCCGTGCTCCACATCAGAGTCTACTTCCTGGTCCCTGTGAGACAAAGCAGCAAACTCAAGGAGACAGGTGTGCTCATTTCTGTTTGCCAGCATATCTCAGGAAGCCCCAACTCTGCAGTGACAGGCAGCCCTCCAGAAGAACACTTTGAAGACGAAACAGAATAGAGCACTAGGCTTCCATGTCTCTAGACCGAGTCACTATATTCCTAAAAAGATATATGACTCTGGTCCTTTTCTTACATATAAGATAATGTCTCAGATGGCTAGTGATTATGCTTCTTCAATCTGTAACAAGATTTTTTTTTTTTTTTTTTTTTGAGACAGAGTTTCTGTTTCCCGTGCTGGAGAGCAGTGGCGCAATCTTGACTCACTGCAACCTCCGCCTCTCAGGTTCAAGCGATTCTCCTCCGTCAGCCTCCCATGTACCACCACGTCCAGCTAATTTTTGTGTGTTTTTGTCTGTTTGTTTGTTTTAGTAGAGATGGGGTTTCACCATGTTGGCTGGGCTGGTCTTGAACTCCTGACCCCAAGTGATCCATCCACCTTGGCCTCCCAAAGTGCTGGGATTACAGACATGAGCTACCGAAGCCAGCCAACAAGATAAACTTAGTTGTCTCAAGCCAGATGTACTCTTGCACCCAAACTTTGATGTGGTTTTATGTGGACTGAACCTCCACAACCCATATATAATCTATCAGCTGAAATGCTGTTTGGAGCAGTCTGGCAGAACCTCTCTAAAAGATTCCTACCAAAAAATAAAAAGAAAAAAAAAAGAAAGAAAGAAAGTCTCCTCCTGGGCTGTGGTCGTCAGTCCACAGTTTGCAGTAAGACCTGTAAATAAAACTAACCATAATTATGTAAAAAGCTTGATTTTGCTTTAGTTGACAGACCCCACCTACGTTAGACTGGCTGGCATCAAAGGCTCTTCAGGAACAGCCTCCTGCTGAATTTCCCAGCGTCTGTCAATTTTCCACAGAAGCCTGAACTCCAGGTATGGGGAGGTGCTTGCAGTCATTTGAATATGTCACACCCTTTTAGGTCCATGCTGCTCTCTTTTCTCTAGATCTATTGCTCCTACCTTATAATTCAGGTTCCCCCAGAGAGGGCTTTAACTGTAGGTCACAGTAAGCCTTGTATTGTTTTGTGGATTATTGGTTTCCAGACAAATCTCTGCACTCCCAACGTCAATATTTGCAGAAGCTGCTCTGATTAATGACGGAAGAACAATGTCAATTCCTAGATCTGCCAGTAGGTGGCACTTAGCTAACCAACCCTGGCTTCTCACAGATTTCACCACATGCAAATTGTTCTGTAAGGCCAATAACACAATTTCAGAAATGTAGAAAATTTTCCATGACAGAGAAACAAAAAGGCCCTCCGTGCAAATGAACATGAGGCAAGGTGAAAATGAGCTTCTAAAAGAGACATCTTCTGACTTCTATGCAATGTGATTCCCATCAGCTCATGTTATTTAACTACCATGGACACGAAGGGTTTGATTTAAAAATCTTACCTCTTACACTAGTGAGGAGTTAAGAAAAAGTAGGAGGCTGTACCAACACATAAAAGAAAAGCACAGTGACATTTACACAAAATATGTGGCTTCTGTGTACTCAAAAATCAAAATTCATGCGATTTTTCATATTGTAAATTGAGTACTGTGGCTGCTGGTATTGATAAGAAGTCATCAGAAAGGCATTTCCAACTGTTTATAAAAATGATTTTTTAAAGGTAGGTGGTGACTAGGCACAGTAGCTCACACCTGTAAGCCCAGCACTTTGAGAGGCCGAGGTGGGCGGATCACCTGAAGTCAGAAGTTCAAGACCACCCTCGCCAACACAGCGAAACTCCATCACTACTAAAAATACAAAAATTAGCTGGGCATGGTGGAGCACACCTATAGTCCAGCTACTCAGGATGCTACGCAGGAGAATCACTAGAACCTGGGAGGTGGAGGCTGCAGTGAGCTGAGATCTCACCATTGCACTCCAGCCTGGGTGACAGAGTGAGACCCTGTCTCAAAAAAAAGAAAAGAAAGAGAACAAAAAAATCTATGAGGTAGTATGTTTGCAAAAATAGCAGCAGGCTGGGCGTAGTGGCTCACACCTGTAATCTCAACACTTTGAGAGGCTGAGGTGGGTGGATCATGAGGTCAGGAGTTCAAGACAAGCCTGGCCAAGATGCTGAAACCCCATCTCTACTAAAAATACAAAAAAAAAATTAGCCAGGCATGATAGCATGCACCTGTAATCCAAGCTACTCAAGAGGCTGAGGCAGGGAATTGCTTGAACCCAGGAGACAGAGGTTGCCGTGAGCCAAGATCATACCACTGTACTCCAGCCTGGGTGACAGAGCGAGATTCCATCTCAGAAAAATGTAGCAGCAACAGTTCCTCCCATTCCTGAATGGGAGCGCCTTGCAATGTGTCTCCATGCTCCAACTGTCAGTAGGTGGGAGCTACTTCTCCACCTATTGAAACTGGTCTTAGCCATGGAACTTGCTTTGGCCAATGGTGTCTTAGAAATGTAACATGAGCAGAGATTTGAAAAAATGTTTGCTCATCAGGCTCTGCTGTCATCTGCAGCTAGGGACATTTTGCCACCATATGAATGAGCCTAGGCTAACCTGTTGGGTGATGAACAGCACATGCCTCTAGCTGCCATCCAGCTGACCACTAGAAGTGAGTGAGGAAGGTCTTCCTAGACAGCCCACCCTAGCCAACTCCACACAGACACAAAAAGCCACCAGGTCTCCAAAGAACCATAAGAAATGGTAACTTGTTTTAAGCCACCAACTTTTGGGTTGGTTTGTTACGTGACAAAAAAACTGATGATATGACCTGACTCAAGCCTCAGAGATTCCTCTTACCTGGGGGGGTAGTAGGGATCAAAAGTGTGGCTGTCTCCTGTACTAATTATACAGGACAGGTTTCCTATGTAGGGTGAGAGGAGCCATGTCAGAGAGATGGTGACATTATCAAAGATGAAACTCTCCCCGGACACCATCAGCTGCAGGCCTGTGGACCAAAACACAAAATACTGCATGCCCTTGTGAAACAAAATTGCACATTTCTGTTATAACCTACTCTTTCTGGCTACCTGTCCAGTATTTTTATGTGGATCTTTCTTTCTGGTTTTTTTTTTCTTTTTTGAGACGGAGTTTCGCTCTTGTTACCCAGTCTGGAGTGCAATGGCACGATCTCGGCTCACCGCAACCTCTGCCTCCTGGGTTCAGGCAATTCTCCTACCTCAGCCACCTAAGTAGCTCGGATTACAGGTAAGCGCCACCATGCCCAGCTACTTTTTTGTATTTTTAGTAGAGACGGGGTTTCACCATGTTGACCAGGATGGTCTCGATCTCTTGACCTCGTGATCCACCCACCTCAGCCTCCCAAAGTGCTGGGATTACAGGCTTGAGCCACCGCGCCCGGCCTATGTTTTTTTTTGTTTTGTTTTGTTTTTAAGACAGGTCTTGTTCTTTCACCCAGGCTGGATTACAGTGGCACAATCGTGGCTCACTGCAGCCTTCGTCTCCCAGGCTCAGGTGATCCTCCCACCTCAGTAGAGACTGAGTCGCTGGGATTACAGGTGTGTACTACCACACACAGCAAATTTTTATTTTTATTTTTATTTTTTGAGACAGGATTTCACTCTGTCACCTAGGCTGGAGGGCAGTAGTGTGATCTTTGCTCACTGCAACATCTGCCTCCCGGGTTCAAGTGATTCTCCCACCTCAGCCACCCAAGTACCTGGGACTACAGGTGCATGCCACGACGCCTGGCTAATTTTTGTATTTTTGTATATATATATATTTTTTTTTTTTGGTGGAGACAGGGTTTCACCATGTTGGCTGGCTAGTCTAAAATTTTTGACCTCAAGTGATCCACCCCTCCTCATCCTACCAAAGTGCTGGGATTACAGGCATGATCCATGTACCCAGCCTAATTTTTATACTTTATGTAGAGACTAGGTTTCCTCTGTGTTTCCAAGGCTGGTCTCAAACTCCTGGGCTAAAGCTATCCTCCTGCCTTGGCCTCCCAAAGTGCTGGGATTACAAATGTGAGAAACCACACCCAGCCGAAGGGAACAATTTTGAATAAGGAAGTCTCTTAGCACACAGAGATCAGCCCGTGTGGGTGGCTGCTGCCTCTGTTTTCAGGGGAAGATGGACATGCCGTGAAATAAGAGGGAAATTTCTATTTGTTTTTTGTTTTTTTGAGATGGTGTTTGGCTGGGCACGGTGGCTCACGTCTGTAATCCAAGCACTTTGGAGGCCAAGGCGGGTGGATCACCTGAGGTCGGGAGTTCAACACCAGACTGACCAACGTGGTGAAACCCCATCTTTGAAAAAAAGGAGATGGAGTTTTGCTCTTGTTGCCCAGGCTGGAGTACAATGGCACGATCTTGGCTCACGGCAACCTCTGCCTCCCAGGTTCAAGCGATTCTTCTGCCTCAGCCTCCAGTGTAGCTAAGATTACAGGCATGTGCCACTACTCCAGGCTAATTTTATATTTCTAGTAGAGACAGGGTTTCTCTATGTTGGTCAGGCTGGTCTCCAACTCCCGACCTCAGGTGATCCACCCCCCTCAGCCTCCCAACATGCTGGGATTACAGATGTGAGCCACCAGGCCTGGCCTAAGAGGGAAATTTCTATGCTCAAGCACGCTGGGGACTCACCTTCCCGACACTGGTACTGCACCCACAGGTAGCTGCCCTGAGTCGGACACAGGTCTCCAAAGTAGGTCTCATCTGCTGCCACCTGGCATGCCTGCAGCCCTTGGCACTGGCCTGGAAAACACCCACATCCCAGGGGAAGCAGGAATGGTATGCAAGACAAAAGAGGATACATTGAACAGAGCTGCACAGAGATGAATGACCTCTCATCCACCCATTCATTTACCCAACATCCGCCCAACAAATGCCTTTTGATATTTCCTGAGGACCAGGCACTGGGCTAGGTACTCAGGGGATGGAGAAGGAGGATTTCTGCCCTCAAGTAGTTCAGGGTCTAGCATCTTGTTCTCAGACTTCAGCTTGCACAAAATCCCCCTGTGAGGCTTACGAAGATACCGCATTTCTCACCCCACCCCAGCAATTCTGATTCAGTAGGAACAGAGTACAGCTGGAGAATTTGCATTTCTAACCAGCTCCTACAGGATGCTGATCCTGATACTGCTGGACCAGGGACCCCACTTTGAAAACCACCAGTTCAGCAGCATCTAGTCAGATGGCCCAAAATAGAAATCTATACCCGGAGAACCAGCAGAGGGGGTAAGATTAAAATCCTGTATCTATCAGGATGCCTCATGGCCACAGAAGGGAGGAATAGGGATAGCCCATTCCAGAAACTTCAGGGTCATCCAGCACCTCTCCCCCTGTCCAAGGGATGCCTGCAAAGAAGCCTGGGAGAAACAGGCCCAGAACACCCACCTGTGTTTTCCTGGTTACCTGATAGATCCCACCTCTTCTGGGCAGTTGGCCCTGGGCCCACAGAGCCACCCTCACCCTGCCCTGCTCTATATCACAGGGAACTACATTTTCCAAACTCCCTTGGCCACTGGCTTCCAGGTAGGCTTGGCCCATGGCTGGCAGTAATGGAGGACTGGATGGTGGTATATTCATTTCCAATCACTGTTGTAACAAATTACCACTAGCTTAATGACTTACAACAACATGGATTTGTCCAGGTATGGTGGCTGACGCTTGTAATTCCAGGACTTTGGGAGGCCAAGGTGGGCGGATCATGAGGTCAAGAGATCGAGACCATCCTGACCAACACAGTGAAACCTTGTCTCTACTAAAAATATAAAAATTAGCTGGACATGGTGGCACATGCCTGTAATCCCAGCTACTTGGGAGGCTGAGGTAGGAGAACAGCTTGAGCCTGGGAGGCAGAGGTTGCAGTGAGCAGAGATTGTGCCATTGCACTCCATCCTAGGCTACAGAATGAGACTCCATCTCAAAACAAAACAAAAACAAAGATTTTTTGCCAGGTGTGGTGGCTTATGCCTATAATCCCAGCACTTTGGGAGACTGAGGCAGGTGGATCGCTTGAGGTCAGGAGTTGGAGACTAGCCTGGCCAATACAGTGAAAATCCTTGTTTACTAAAAAAACAAAAATTAGCCAGGTGTGGTGGCAGGCGCCTGTAGTCCCAGCTACTCAGGAGGCTGAGGCAGGAGAATTGCTTGAACCTGGGAGGTGGAGGTTGCAGTGTGCCGAGATCACAGCATTGCACTCCAGCCTGGGCAGCAGAGTGAGACTCCATTTCAAAAATAAAATACATGAAAAAATCAGTAAAACAGCACAGATTTTTTAAATCTCACAATTCTGTATGGAGGTCAGAAGTCCGGCTAGGCTCAGCTGGCCTCTGCCCAGGGGTATCACAGGGCTGACACTAAGGTGTCAGCAGGGCTGTGTTTCTTTCTTTTTTCTTTTCTTTTCTTTTCTTTTTTTTTTTTGAGACAGAGTTTCACTCTTGTTTCCCTGGCTGCTAATCATGGGGCTGCAGCGGCATCCCCTGACTTGGCATCTCAGCACTTTCGTGACTCAGAAAACCAATTCCCTACATCAGATTCCTTCTATTGAAAGACCTGGCTGGATACACTCCTCAATCTGAGTTACTCCCATTATATGTATCCACAGCACTAAACTGTAATCTCCAAAAGAGGGGGAGGGTTTATTTTATTTTATTATATTTTATTTATTTATTTATTTATTTATTTATTTATTTATTTATTGAGACGGAGTTTCGCTCGGGTTACCCAGCCTGGAGTGCAATGGCGCGGTCTCGGCTCACCGCAACCTCCGCCTCCTGGGTTCAGGCAATTCTCCTGCCTCAGCCTCCTGAGTAGCTGGGATTACAGGCACGCGCCACCATGCCCAGCTAGTTTTTTGTATTTTTAGTAGAGACAGGGTTTCACCATGTCGACCAGGATGGTCTCGATCTCTCGACCTTGTGATCTACCCGCCTCGGCCTCCCAAAGTGCTGGGATTACAGGCTTGAGCCACCGCGCCCGGCCCTATTTATTTATTTTTAAGACAGGGTCTCACTCTGTTGCCCAGGCTGGAGTGCAGTGGCATGATCTCAGCCCACTGCAACCTCCACCCTTTGAGTTCAAGCAATTCTTCTGCCTCAGCCTCCTGAGTAGCTGGAATTACCAGTACAGGCCACCAAAGCCGGCTAATTTTTGTGTTTTTGATAGAGATGGGGTTTCACCATGTTGGCCAGGCTGGTCTCGAACCCCTTACCTCAAGTTATCTGCCCACCTTGGCCTCCCAAAGTGCTGGAATTATAGGTATGAACCACCATGCCCTGACTCTTGGTTTTTTTTAAGTCTCCTCTCTGCTGCCCCAGCAGGTCCTCCAGTAGGAGCCCCAGGTAACAGGCAGCTGTCAGCAATTAACTAGGATCAGACCCCGCCCCCCAGGATTCTGATTCAGCAGGTATAGGGTGCAGGTAGAGAGTGTGCATTTCTAACAAGCTCCCAGAGGATGCTGACCCCAATACTGCTGGCTCAGAGCCAGCTGGAACAGAGCATGCAGGAATGTCAGCTCCATTTGCAGAGTGTCTACAAAGTGCCACACTCTTCCCCAGGTTCTTCTGACCCTCACAGGAACCCCACGAAACTTTCCTGGGTCACCCAGGCAGCAGGGGCTGAGCTGGGAATGAACCCTGACCTGCTACCCTCTTGTCTGCTGCCCACATCCCGGGGATGCTGCCCCATCCTTGGACTTGGTCTAAGCAGTCTGTGCTGGGGGTAGCAGCAGGGCTCACCTTCCAGCTCACAAATTAAACCACGCAAAATATTTAACATCCCCTTGGAATACATAAAGTGCCTCAAGGTGTGGAGGCCACGTCCCCACTGAGATGTTTTCTAACACTGTGGTTACCCAGCGAGACCATCCAGGGCTCTCTCTCCACCATCATCGTTCATACTGCAGTCCACACCTGAGCCTGCCACCTCATGTCCTCACCACCTTGTCCCCCAGCCATTCTCCCAGCTGGATCCTGCTCTTCCCTCACAGCCAGGTTCCTGGTGCCGCCCCCCATAAAGCTTTCCTGAGCCCTACCTCCACCCCATGATCAGGAGAGCCCCTCTGATCAAACAGGAACACCAGCCACCACCTGGTCTCTGTTCTCAGACTAAACAGCCTCCAAGAGAGGTCTAATTCCAGAACCTGTGTTTTTCTATGACTCTTTGTAGCCACATAAAATCCACTTTAAAAAAAAAGTAAACTAAATCCAATCTAATTCCAGGATTTAACATGCCTTGCAGACAAACTTTAAAACCCCTTCAGCTCCCATGATGCCTCATGGCTCAGAATGTGATCCAGACACCTGGGATCCCAGTGGCATCACTAGGGAGCAAGTTGGAAATCAAGAGGGAGATTTAAAAAAATTTTTGGTTCATTGCTCCATCTCCAGCACATAGAACAGTACCTGGCAGGGAGTAGGTACAAAATGAGTTTTGCATGAATAAACTGACAGTGTCTGCTCTTCTCGGTTGCGGCATTTATCACAGCATTAGTTCATTGCCTGTGTATCACTGTCTCCCCACCATGCTGCGAGCTCTTTGACATACAGAGTTTGGGCAGGGTGCTGTGGCTCATGCCTGTAATCTCAGCAGTTTGGGAGGCCAAGGTGGGTGGATTACTTGAGGCCAGGAGTTTAAGACCAGGCTGGCCAACATGTTGAAACCCTGTCTACAAAAAATAAACAATTAGCCGGATGTGGTGGTGCTCTCCTGTAATTCCAGCTATTTGGGAGGCTGAGGCAGGAGAATGGCTTGAGCCTGGGAGGTGGAGTTTGTAGTAAGCCTCAATTGCACCACTAGTCTCCAGCCTGGGCAACAGAGCAAGACTTCATCTCAAAACGAAAAACAAAAAAAGCCAGTGTTTATTGGCTAACTGACTGAACGAGTGACAAGGGCACTTAGCTACAGACCCCCGGGATCCTCTCTGTGCTCCTCCTCCGACCCCCACAGAGGGTTCAGGGCTCCCCTCTAACATGCTCTCTGAGCTGTGGGTGCCACATTTCAGGAACTTGCAGCTGAGCCTTTGAGGAAATAGCCCACCCAGCCCAGCCCAGCAGTGCCCTGGTGAGGGAGGTACATTTATCCTCCCATCCGGGGCACTTCCTCCTGGCAGGGGCCACAGCCTCAGAAACGCTCGAGTTCTTACTGGCTGGCTGCTTTAGCATTTCCTTTCCCCATGTTGGTTCCAAGAGGTGTGAGGACAAAAAAGCCATTCTCAGTTTCCCAAGGCAGGAGGAGGTCCCGGGAGTATCGGGCATCCCTCCCTGAATCTTCAAAGGGTCTTTGGGCTGAGGCAGAGGTTTAGAGGAGAATTGCAAGGAGCATAACTGGGGAGGCTGGTTCCCGGGACCGGGGCTCGCAGCCTGGCCACAGGGGGCTGTGTCCTCACTTAGCCAAGAAGCAGCAGACCACCTGCCTTCCTTGACCCTGCAGGCTGGCCAGTGGTCACAGCAGCAGAAAGGAGAGGGCTCCCTGATGTCCTGGACCAGGGAAGTCTCTGAGGAGTTTTCACCCCCCAGCAGATGCCAGAAACCCCCATAATCACAGAAACTGAATCCTGGTCACTGAGCAAGTGCACCTCAGAAGTAAGAGTTAATCTGATTTAGGAAAACGAAGCCCTGAAGTTACTTTCCCATGTGAACAAGAGATACCATCCATCAAGAACTTAGCTTCAGCGTCATCCACGGTCACAAAGATTGAGAACCAACCCACACCTCTCCCAACAGAAGAGACAAGTGACAGCACAGTTACACAACAGATTAAACAAACTAGCACAGCATGTATCAAGATGGGCAATACATCTCAAAAACGTAACGTTCAGCAAAACGCGAGAACCAAAACTGAAAGAAAAACGCACTCTGTAGAATGACAGGGTAAGATACCATTACATAAACATTAAAACCCTGCGAAGCGGCAGGGCACGATGACTCAAGCCTGTAATCCCAACATTTTGGGAGGCTGAGGCAGGCAGATCATCTGAGGTCAGGAGGTCGAGACCAGCCTGGCAAACATGGTGAAACCCCATCTCTGCTAAAAATATAAAAAATTAGCCAGGTATGGTGGCACATGCCTGCAGTTCCAGCTATACTCGGAAGGCTGAGGCACAAGAATTGCTTGAACCTAGGAGGCAGAGGTTGCAGTGGATGAAAATTGTGCCACTGCATTCCAGCCGGGGTGGCAGAGCGAGACTGTGTCTCAAAAACGAAACAAAACCCTGCAAAGAAATACTCCGTAGTGTTCAGGAATGCATGCATAGAAGGTGAAAATAAAGCAGGCACGGTTGTTTACGCCCATAATCCCAGCATTTAGGGAGGCTGAGATGGGCAGATTATCTGAACTCAGGAATTCGAGACCAGCCTGGCCAACATGATGAAACCCCCCTATACTAAGAATACAAAAATTAGCCAGGCGTGGTGGTAAGCGCCTGTAATCCCAGCTACTCAGGAGGCTGAGGCATGAGAATTTCTTGAACCCAGGAGGCGGAGCTTACAGTGAGCAGAGATCGGGCCATGGCACTTCAGCCTGGGCAACAGAGAGAGACTGTCAAAAAAAGAAATAAATAAAATAGAGAAGCATGAAGCATGCAAGTGATTAAGAAACACTGAATTCGTGACAGAAACAGGACTATAGAGGGTTACACAGGAGTCTATCCTAGTGTTGTATTCATTTTTCTTGTTTTTTTGAGACAGTTTCGCTCTGTCCCCCAGGCTGGAGTGCAGTGGCGTGATCTTAGTTCACCGCAACTTCCACCTCTGGGGCTCAAGTGATTCTCCTGCTTCAGCCTCCCGAATACCTAGGATTATAGGTGGCTGCCAGCAGACCCAGCTAATTTTTGTATTTTTAGGACAGACAGGGTTTCACCATGTTGGCCACGCTGGTCTTGAACTCCTGACCTCAGGTGATCCACCCGCCTTTGCCTCTCAATGTGCTGAGACTACAGGCGTGAGCCTCGGTGCCCAGCTGTATTCATTTTTCTAACGAGGGATTCTTAAGTACGTGGGCATGGTGTTGAGATCTGATGAAGGTGGGCAGCAGATTTGTGGGAGTTCATTACAGTATTTTCTATTCTTGTCTATAAGTTTGGAGTATTTCAAAATTTAAAAAAAATTAAGTTTAAAAAGTGATGTGGCCGGGCGCTGTGGCTCAAGCCTGTAATCCCAGCACTTAGGGAGGCCGAGGCGGGTGGATCACGAGGTCAAGAGATCGAGACCATCCTGATCAACATGGTGAAACCCCGTCTCTACTTAAAATACAAAAAATTAGCTGGGCATGGTGGAGCGTGCCTGTAATCCCAGCTACTCAGGAGGCTGAGGAAGGAGAATTTCCTGAACCCAGGAGGCGGAGGTTGCGGTGAGCCGAGATTGCGCCATTGCACTCCAGCCTGGGTAACAAGAGCGAAACTCCGTCTCAAAAAAAAAAAAAAAAAAAAAAAAAAAAGTGATGTTTCTTGTACCCAGCAGGGGTCAAGGCGCACCATGCCTGCCAGATCCGTAGCTGGGTTTGACGTTGAGGTGGTTGGGCCACAGGCACCTGCTTCCCTGCTTGGTGCCATGGGCGGGGATTGGCCAGTTTTCCCACGTGTTGGAGCCCAGTGTCAGAGATGAAGACTATTGGAGGCTTTTGCAGAACGCTTGCTGAGTGCAGAATACCAGCAACTGCCCTCCCCTGGCAGCCAGAACTGCAGAGCCCTTGGGCCGTACCTGCCACTTCATCCTTGACATTGGCCCAGCTGCATCCTGGCCCCAGATCTGAGGGACGCCCAACATCCTGGGTGCAGAAATGGGGGTTCTGGCGCCCATAGACGGCATCCTGGACCTGGATGACTTGCCCCGAACCGCAGTGCATGGTGGCATTGAGGCCCTCGCAGGCCAGGCTCTGGCCAATCCCTGTGGCAAAGGGAAGGTAAGACATTAACAGGGGTTAAGGTTACAGATGGGTGAGTGCGGGTTCACAGGAAGAGGAAAGTCCTGGGAGGTTGGGCTGAGAGGCAAGAACCCGATAGGAGCTGCTTGGCAGGGATGAGAAATAAAATGTGGTCGTCGGCAGAATCGCACTGAGCCAGAGTCCCAGGGATCAGATCCAGCCGAGCCACACACTGCCGTGTGACCTTCAACAAATTAGTTAGCCTCTCTGTGCCCCCACTGTAATATTAAACCTCCTGGAGGTCAGGCATGGTGGCTCTCCCCTATAGTCTCAGCACTTTGGGAGGCCAAGATGGGCAGATCACTTGAGGTCAGGAGTTTGAGACCAGCCTGGCCAACATGGCGAAACTCTGCCTCTACTAAAAAAATATAAAAATTAGCCAGGCATGGTGGCTCGCACCTGTAATATCAGCTACTCAAGAGGTTGAGGCAGGAGAATCGCTCGAACCTGGAAGGCGGAGGTTGCAGTGAGCTGAGATTATGCCACTGCACTCCAGCCTGGATGACAGAGCGGGACTCCATGTCAAAAAAAAAAAAAAAAGAGAGAGAGAGGGAAAAGACAGAGACAGAGACGACGAGACAGGCGGGCAGTCAGGAAGGCAGGCAGGTGGAGGGGGAGAGGGCAGGGATGAGCAATGGAGCATCACTTGGGCAGAGACAGAGGCATAGAGACAGCGAGAGAAGCCGCAAACAGGCGAGCTCGGAAAAACACGCACAGGTCAGCTCTTCAACAGGGAGACAGAAACGGACACAGGCAGGCCCTGCAGAGTGAGAGGGAGACAGAGAGACCACAGAGACAGGGAGAGAGTCAGAGACTGAGGGAGGGAAACAGAGTTCGAGAAAAAGAGAAGGGGAAGAAAGACCAAGAGAAAACGGAAACAGAGGCTGGGGCAAGAGAAAGAGAAGGTCAGAGAGATGGAGGCAGAAACAGGAGGGAGCGGGGAGCCTGGAGAGGGGGCCTCAGGCAGGCAGGGAGACGGGGCGGGAGGAGGGGATCCCGGCGCAGGGCTCACTCACCGAACTCGCACACGAAGGCGAAGGTCTGGGTGCAGTCTGAGGCCACCCACTCAGAGGAAGGGCCTCTCCCAATGTGGCCGCAGGTGTCAGGGGCCGCGGTGGCCTGCCCTCTGCGCCAGTTGCTGTAGGTCACATTAGAGGCGTCCAGCCAGGTTCTCAGCCCTGGGAGGGCAACACGACCGCCAGGAGTCAGCAACTGTCTTCTGACTCCATTTGTACAAATGCAGGGCTCGCCCCTGCTCTGCTGCTGGTGTGCAGCAGGTCAGCTATTAACGTGGATGGGCTGGAGACCTCTCTCCCCCGGACCAGTAAAGGTCTCTTCCTCCCTGTCATCTTCAAACACTCAATGTAAGAACCAAAACACCGAATTGGAGTGCTCACAAAAGGTGCTTTGATTAAATAAATGAGGCTGCCAGCTCTGTCTAACCATAATCAGTCATTTATTCATTTTGACATAGGGTCTTGCCCTGTCACCCAGGTTGGAGTACAGTGGTGTCATTTCAGCTCACGGCAGCCTCTGCCTCCCAGGCTCAAGTGATCCTCCCACCTCAGTCTCCTGAGTAGGTGAGACCACAAGTGCAAGCCACTACGCCTGGCTGGTTTTTTTGTATTTCTGGTAGAGATAGGGATTTTGCCATGTTGCCCAGGCTGACCTCCAACTCCTGAGCTTGAACTCCACCTGCCTTGGCCTCCCAAAGTTCTGGGATTACATGAGCCAGTATACCCAGCCCTAACCACAATCTAAGGAAGAGCCCAGGGGCCAGCCACGGTGGCTCATGCCTGTAATCTCAACATCCCAGAGGCAGGAGGATCACTTAGGTTTAAGACCAGAATGGGCAAGCTAGAGAGAACTTGTCTCTACAAAAAAAGAAAAAAAAAAAAAAAAAAAAAAAAAAATCAGGCATGGTTTCTGCGGTCCCAGCTACTCGGGAGGCGGAGTTGGAAGGATTGCTTAAGCCAAGGAGGTCATGACTGCAGTGAGCCATGATTATGCTCCTACACTCCAGCCTAGGAGACAGAGCAAGACGCTGTCTCAAAATAATAATAATAAAGAGTCCAGAAGTGGGCCATGGGATGTTTTAAGGTGCCACTGGCTTCATAAGCTGTGTCCCTTGCCAAGTACATCTGGACAGTGCTCAGTTAAAATTTAAGCAGTTGTGGTTACTTTGGGTCCCTTGAGACCCTTGAAAACACTGATGTAACTTCGAAGAGGTGTGTGTGTGTGTGTGTGTGTGTGTGTGTGTGTATTTAAAACAGAACCATGTTGAGGACACCAAAGAGCTAGAAAGCACTAAATTTAAAAATTCACTATGGGTGGGGTGCGGTGGCTCAGGCCTGTAATCCCAGCACTTTGGGAAGCCAATGCGGATGGATCACTTGATGTCAGGAGTTCAACACCAGCCTGGCCAACATGGTGTAACCCCGTCTCTACTAAAAGTACAAAAATTGGCTGAGCTTGGTAGCGCATGCCTCTCATTCCAGCTACTGGGGAGGCTGAGGCAGGGGAATTGCTTGAACTCGGGAGGCGGAGGTTGCAGTGAGCCAAGATGGTGCCCTTGCACTTTCAAAAACCGAAAATCTATTATGGATACTCAAAAATATAATTATAAATTTTTTTGAAAGAAATTCATGCAAATAAAATGGTTTTTAAAATTCCAGATGGTACAAAGAATGTAAAATGAAAGTATCTTCCCTCTCCCGACCTATGGGCTTCTCCATCAGTGTTAGGTTTCTCATAAATGGTTCCAGGCTGAATTGTATTCATACATCAGCGTTTATGATTGCCTGAAATCTTTTTACACAAATGCCATGTCATTGCAGACAGTGTCTGGCCCTTGCTTCCTAAACGACGTTAAACATTGGAGGTTGTTACCTATTAGCTAGTTAGAACCACCTCATTTTCTGCAACAGCCGCACAGTAGCCTTTGAGAGCTTTTCACAGGCACAGCTCCTCTAGCTGCATGTGAGCAGATGATCAATACACAGAAATCAGCCGTTGTTGCATCTACACCTCCAGAAACCATCCAGGAGATATTGCCTGCAGCGGCATCTTAAGAATTCAAATCCCCTTGGCTGTGGGTTTTCTTAAATAAGCTTCCCAGTGGCTCACTTATGAAAACATTTCCGTCCACTCTGCTGTATTTCTGTGGATGTTCACTCAGGCCATGACTTATTTCTCAAACCCAGTAGCTTCTGCAGGGGCAAAGAGAACCTCTGGGTACCAAGGTGCCCAGCAGGAAAGTCAGGCTTAGTCTCGCTCTGACTGGTGGAGTCCCTGCTGGGCATCACCGTCATGTTGAGTATGTTGTTTCTCTCTAGACTTCGTTTTCCTCCTCTGTGAAAGGAGAGTAGCCACGCTTACCTAGTGGGATCCGTGTGAGGCTTAAATGCCAATGTGTTCCTGTCCATTCTCTCTCTCTCTCTCTTTCTCTCTCTCTCTCTCTCTCTCTCTCTCTCTCTCTCTCTTTGAGACAGTGTCTCTCTCTGTTGCCCAGGCTGGAGTGCAATGGCATGATCTTGGCTCACTGCAACCTCTGTCTCCTGGGTTCTAGCGATTCTCCTGCCTCAGCCTCCTGAGTCGGGATTACAGGTGCATGCCACCACGCCCAGCTACTTTGTGTGTGTTTAGTACAGACGAGGTTTCACCATGTTGGTCAGTCTGGTCTCGAACTCATGACCTCAAGTGATCTACCCGCCTTGGCCTCCCAAAGTGCTGGGATTACAGGTGTGAACCACTGCACCTAGTCTCCTTGTCCATTCTCAGTTGTGTCTAGGCACTGGAAAACAAAAATGGCCAGAGTACAGTTCTTTCCTTGAAGGGCTTGTAGTCTAAGAGGGAGACAGACAAGTAAGCCATTTAAGCCACACCAAAAGCACTGCCTTGGAAGTGAGAACAGAGCCCTGCCGGCTCATAGAGAAGGGCTCACCTGACTGCGCTGGGCTCGGGAAAAGAGCCCTCAGAGCATAACGGAGAACTAAGACTTTCAGGACCATTAAAATCAGACCGCGAATGGAGCCATGCTAAGCACTTGGCCTGCTTTAATCTCACAGCAACTGGGGAAAGACAGGTGGGACCCTTTAAAAAACAGCTTAGTCCCAGCCTGGCCAACATGGTGAAACCCCATCTCTACAAAAAAAATATTACAAAAAAACCTTAGCTGGGTGTGGTGGAATGTGCCTGCAGTCCCAGCTATTCAGGAGGCTGAGGCAGGAGACTCGCTTGAACCTGGGAGGCGGAGGTTGCAGTGAGCCAAGATCACGCCACTGCACTCCAGCCTGGTGACAGAGGAAGACTCTGTCTCAGAAAACAAAAACAAAAACAAAAACAAAAAACAAAAAACAAAAAAAACTTAGTCATTATTTTCTGAGACTGTAAAATGGGGACATAATAATTTTCCTCATTGTGATTGTAAGAATTCAACATGAGAATGACCATGAAGCACTCAGGCTAGTGCCTGGCACTATTCTAGCAAGAAGAGAAGCAGTCAGAGTATTATTATGAGCAACATGCAAAGAAGTGAACATTTCTAGAGTGTCAGTTATGTGCCAGATTCTGTGCTAGGCATTAGACACAAATTGTTTCGTTTAATCCACAAACAACCAAAGGGAAGGGTCTCCATACCGTGAGAATTAAGACATAATTTGTTCCATGTTACTTTGGGTGAGAAGTGATGGCAAGAATTGCAAGCACACATGTCTCATAAAACACAGCGATCACAGCGCCTACCTTCCGTGGTTCCATTCCGTGTCAAATTCCACGTGAGTCCGATCCACCATTCCCTGTCCTGGGAGATGTGCTTCTGCAGAAACTGCTGGGTGCCTTCGTCGTGAATGAAGACCAAATGGCCTCCTTGCCCCTCGCACCATCTCTGGGCATCGTGGAAGGTGCGTCCAAGTGGCACAAATTCGTAGCAAGCATCTCTGAAGGCCACCTGGCTCTTAGAGCAGAAGCTGCCCTCCTCTGGCTCGGCAGTGTCGGCCCTAAACCTCAGAGCAAGCACCAGGAGTACCAAGCTCACTGCACTCATGCTTGAACTACTGCTGGGGCCTCTGGATGCAGCTCGCTCTTGGGTCTTTCATATGTGGGTGCCCCCACGTCCACCCATCATCATCCATCTTCCCTTCCGTCTTTCCATCAAATAACGGCAACAACCTTTTGTTGCAGAAACAAAGACTCAGCTCAACAGTGTCTGCGTTTTTGTGTCACCCAGCTCTTTGCTCAATGCCTGCTCCAAAGCCTATTTATTAATTTGTCAAATGGTCTTCCAGGGAAAGATAAAGTTGCTATATTATCTGTCTGCTTATCTTTCAGTCAACTGTTAGCGGTGGATAAAAAGTCCTTGCTGTTGGTTTTATGCCATTACCCTGAGGGCTGTATGCTTCCTGCAAAGCCATCAGCATGTGGGAAGGGTGTGATAAAAGAAAAATGGCAGGAAGGTTAGAGTGTGGCAGGAAGGCAGGAAGATGGTAAAGAAACCAAGTGGCTCTCATATCCCGGCCCATTGTTTCAAGTGTCAGCTGTGCGCAAATGATACCTATCCTCTCCCCAGCATGGCTGAAATCCTAATGGATATTTGGTCCCCTCTCTGATGATTCATCACATTATTCATCACTATGCCTGCCGGAGAATAAAAATCCCCTAAAAAATTTATTGGATGTCATCATGAAAATAAGCTTTCACTCAAAGCTCAGAAACAATCTTCCTTATCCATGACGTACACCGTTCCATGGGTTTCCATGGTCTATGGCTTAAGTTCAAATTTCCTAGCTTTGTATACAAGGCTTTGTGTGGCCTGACCTCCAAAAGTGTTTCCAAACATCCCCCCAAATGTGGGTAAGCAGGCTGTCCCCCCACTTGCTGATGGTAAATTGGTACAACCTCTATTGTGGGCAATGTGATAATATCGATAAAAATTTTAAAAGCACAAACTCTATAACGTAGTAATTGCACTTCTCAGAATTATATCAACAAGTAAATCCATACACGTGTGAAATGTAATATAAATAAGATTATTCTTGGCAGAATTTGATAAGAAGGAAAAATTGGAAACAACTTAAATATCCATTGATAGGAAACGGGTTCACAAAACATGGGATATCATCTATAAGCACTTTGAAAATGAGCTAATTCTTCCTCTACAAATTTGGAAGGATCTCTAAGGTTTTTGGTTTTTGCTTGTTTGTTTATTTTGAGAAAGAAAGTCTTGCTCTGTTGCCCAGGCTGGAGTAGAATGGTGCAATCTCAGCTCACTGCCACCTCTGCCTCCTGGGTTCAAGCAATTCTCCTGACTCAGCCTCCCGGGTAGCTGGAACTACAGGTGTAAACCACCACGCCCAGCTAATTTTTTGTATTTTAGTAGAGATAGGGTTTCACCATGTTGCATAGGATGGTCTTGAATTCCTGAGCTCAGACAATCCACCTGCCTCGGCTGGTCAGGAGTTCGAGACCAGCCTGGCCAACATGGCAAAACCCCTTCTCTACTAAAAATACTGCAATTAGGCCAGGCATGGTGGCCCACGCCTGTAATCCCAGCACTTTGGGAGGCCGAGGCAGGTGGATCACCAGGTTAGGAGTTTGAGGCCACCCTGATCAACATGGCGAAATCCCGTCTCTATTAAAAATACAAAATTTGCTGGGCATGGTGGTGAGTACCTGTAATCCCAGCAACTTGGGGGGCTGAGGCAGAATTGCTTGAACCAGGGAGGCAGAGGTTGTAATGAGCTGAAATCTCACCACAGCACTCCACCCTGTCTCAAAGCAACAACAACAAGACTACTAAAATTAGCCGGGCGTGGTGGTGGGCGTCTGTAATCCCAACTACTCAGGAGGCTGAAGCAAGAGAATCGCTTGAACCCAGTGGACGGAGGTTGCTGTGAGCTGAGATTCACCACTGCACTCCAGCCTGAGCAACAGAGTGTGACTCCGTCAAAACAAAGAAAAAAATACAAGAAACAAGCAATAGGGATCTCTTCCGGGACAGGGATTGGGTAACTGGGAGACACAGAAGACAGGGAGAGTTTTATTTTGCTGTAACTTTTCTACTTTTGTTCATTTGTTTGTTTCAAGATGGTGTCTTGCTCTGCTGCCCAGGTTGGCGTGCAGTGGCCTGATCATGGCTCACTGCAAGCTCCAGCTCCTGGGCTCAAGTAATCCTCCTGCTTCAGCCTCCCAAGTAGCTGGGACTATGGGCATGGGTGCCACCACACTTAGCTGCTTTTTGTATTTTTAGTAGACATGGGGGTTTTGTGTTGCCCAGGCTGATCTCGAACTCCTGGGCTCTAGCAATCTACCCACCTCAACCTCCCAAAGTCTTGCGATTACAAGCATGAGCCACCACACCTGGCCAACTTTTTTATTTTGTACCATGTGAATGCATTGACTATTCAAAACTGAAGTCAAAAATATTTTTTTAGAGACGACATCTCACTGTGTCACCTAGGCTGATCTTTTTTCCTTTTGTTTTTGTTTTTTTGAGACTGAGTCTCACTCTGTTGCCCAGGCTGGAGTGCAGTGGTGAGATCTTGGCTCACTGCAGCCTCTGCCTCCCAGGTTCAAGCGATTCTCCTGTCTCAGCCTCCCAAGTAGCTGGGTTTACTGGCATCTGCCACCACACCCACCTAATTTTTTTTATTTTTAGTAGAGATGGCATTTCACCTTGTTGACCAGGCTGGGCTTGAACCTCTGTCCTCAAAGGATCTGCCCACTTCGGCTTCCCAAAGTGCTGAGATTACAGGTGTGATAGCCACCACGCCCAGCCTATTCTTTTTTTTTAGGAGGCACTCAGTAAAAGTTTATTGAGTAAATGCTGAATAAAAATTTTTAATAAAAATTTTATTAAACTAATGTAGTCTCACCTTAGCGCTTTGCTTGACTGAATAATGTGTATTGTTCATGGTAACTTTAAAAATTAGTTAAATTTGACCAAATTACTCTGTTACTTTAACGATGAGAAAAATTACTTTAAATGCTGGCGCCAGAGTTCCTCTTGAGACGAGAACTCCTTCTTTAGGAAAATATAGGTCATCTGGGTTAGGACTGAAGAAACACCAGGGCCTGATTTATAAAATCAGGGCTTTTATTCAATCAAAGCCCAGGCCAGGTAAGGTGGCTCATGCCTGTAATCCCAGAACTTTGGGAGGCCAAGGCAGGTGGATCACTTGGGGTCAGAAGTTGAAGACCAGCCTGGCCAGCTTGGTGAAACCCCCATCTCTTCTAAAAATACAAAAAATTAGCTGGATGTCATGGCATGCGCTTGTGATCCCTGCTACTCGGGAGGCTGAGGCAGGAGAATCACTTGAACCCAGGAGGCAAAGGTTGCAGTGAGTCTAGATTGTGCCACTGCACTCCAGCCTGGGCAGGAGAACAAGACTCTCTCTCAAAAGAAAAACAACAACAAAAAAATCAGAGCCCAGAGCTGGATGATGTGGTCTGTATAAGACATTAGTAATCAGTGTCAGGCGCAATGGCTCACACCTGTAATTCCAGCGCTTTGGGAGCCCGAGGCAGGTGGATCACGAGGTCAGGAAATCGAGACCACCTGGCTAAATTGGTGAAACTCTGTCTCTACTAAAAACACAAAAAATTCCCCGGGCATGGTGGCAGGTGCCTGTAATCCCAGCTTCTCCGGAGGCTAAGTCACGAGGGTCGCTTGAACCTGGAGGGGAAGTTGCAGTCAGTCAAGACTGAGCCACTGCACTCCAGCCTGGGTGACAGAGGGAGACTTCGTCCCCCACCCCCCAAAAAAATAGAAAGAAAGAAAGAAATTAGTAATCTGAGATTACAGAGGGAGCCTTGCAATATGGTGAGACCCTGGAGTGTTCAGAAAAGGAGTCAGGTATGTAATTCCTCCAGCCAGAGATGTTAGAGAATGCAGTTGTCTAATATTTAAGTTGTTAACTTGCTCTGACATAAGTCACTCTTTCTTTCTCCCCATTGCTCCTCCTCCTCTATCCCCTGGCATCTTCTAATCTTTTTTTTTTGAGATGGATAAACGATTGCAATGCTTCCGGAGTGACCCTGACAGACAGAATGGGGGAGGGCTAGGGCCCAGGATGGGATGCAGGGTTGCTGCTGACTCAGGCTGGAATATAGGCTGGGCAGAACAGGCCTGTTATCTCTAGAGGTCAACCTTATAACTTTCCTTAGAAAACTATGTGGAAAGTCACAGCAGTGATAATGTAAGGGGTAAAGGCTTAATTTATGTCCTTAATGGAACTTGCTTGAGGACATTTGATAACAAATGCAAATCTGCAGGCTAAATTCCATGCTCACATTCTTTACATTCTGATAAACTGCAGTCTTCTGGGCACAGAGTTCTTCTTGGTGATGTCAGCTTCCAGTGTCCCTTAACCTCTACGTGCTTCATGAAACTCCACTGAAAGTAGGATGTCCGGCTGCAGTGGCTCACATGTGTAATCTCAGCACTTTGGGAGATAGAGGCAGGCAGATCACAAGGTCACGAGATCAAGATCATCCTGGCCAACATGGTGAAACCCTAAAAATACAAAAATTAGCTGGGCGTATCTACTAAAAATACAAAAATTAGCTGGGCATGGTGGTGCGCACCTGTAGTCTTAGCTACTCAGGAGGCTGAGGCAGGAGAATCGCTTGAATCTGGGAGGGGGAGGTTGCAGTGAGCCAAGATCACACCACTGCACTCCAGCCTGGTGACACAGCAAGACTGTGTCTCAAAAAAAAAAAGAAAAGAAAGTAGTCAGGACATGGCTGGACACTGTCAGAATATTTCCAAGGGTCTGATCCAGCTAGCTGTCTGAGCCTCCAAGTGGGATCAGCAACATGAAAACAGAAAGACAGCAAGTTTGCTTTCAATAAAGCATTGAGCCCATAAAGAGAACCATGAAGATCGTTACACACTGTGGCCCAGACGTGCCAGTCCGGGGAATATTCCCATCTTACTTTGGGGCCTCCAGAAGCCAACTGAGAGCAAGATAAAGAGCAAGGAGTCTATTTGGTTTTTGTTTGTGTTTTTTTTTTTTTTTTTTTTTGAGAGAGAGTGAGTCTCACTCTGTGGCCAGGCTGGATTGCAGTGTAGCCATCTTGGCTCATTAGAACCTCTACCTCCCAGGTACAAGCAATTTTCCTGCCTCAGCCTCCTGAGTACCTGGGATTATAGGTGCATGCCCTCACATGTGGCTAATTTTAGTATTTTTAATAGTGATGGAATTTCACCATGTTAGCCAGGCTGGTCTGGAACTCCTGGCCTCAAGTGATCTGCCTGCCTTGGTCCTCAAAGTCCTGGGATTACAGGTGTCAGCCTCATGGAGTCTATTTGCGAGTGAATCCCGGAAGCCCTGGCAGGGGAAGGGGGAGTGTGTTTCTCTCTGGGAATTGGTGTCTTTAGCAATCATATTTAATTTTGGTCCTCCTTTAAATCATAAAGAGGACATAGCAAAAGAATTCTCATGGTCCCATTACCCTAAAACATTTTCATTTCTTCAGGGTTCCTTTATACACCTTGTTCCCCTGAAGACAGGTATTCACCCAGACACAATTGTAGTGTCTGTGATTGGTTCATAAGCATTAGACAGGAGGGCTTTTCCATGTTGCTCATGGGCTTTGAAATTGACATGATGGTGGCAGAGCCTCCTTTTATTGAATGGACATTCGCTAAACTATTTCCATCTTGCTAGACATGTGGTGTGGAGTTTAGTCATCTGTTTCTCATTTGCTTCACTTTGCTATTCTAGTCAACACAACTAACAACATCTTCTTGGATGCATGCTTTAGCCTGGGCTAAGTAATCCTTTGAGGACTGTAGCAGACAATGTCAGGGTCACCCAAACACTCACACCTGTGGCTCTGCCTTCCTCTGCATATGTGGGACAGGATGGAAGTGCCTGGAAGTTAGCATCTCTCAGGAGAAACTCTCAACCTTGATTGAGCAGAATTGGTGAATCAATACCGTGACTCATGAAGATAACCCTGTGATGTGTTCCCACCAGCTCCCAGAGATCCCCAGCCAGAGTTTCAATTGCTTATTATGGCAACAGGCTTGAGAATGTATTGCTAACATCTTCTCCCCTCCCTTAGCTTACGTCCTAATTCCTCTGCTGTTATTTCCTAGGTTCAAATCTGTCTTAGGCTTCTCCAGATAAACAGAATCAATAGGAAACAGATCAATAGACAGAGACAAATAGATAGATACATAGACAGATTCATAAAGAGATAGATAGATATAAAAAAAGAAAAAAGAAATAAAGCAAAATACTAAAAAAATTAATTTAAAAAAAGGGGGCCAGGTGCAGTGGCTCACGCCTGTAATCCCAGCACTTTGGGAGGCCAAGGCAAGTGGATCATGAATGAGGTCAGGAATTCAAGACCAACCTGACCAAGATGGTGAAACCCTTTCTCTACTAAAAATATAAAAATTAGCTGGACATGGTGGCAGGTGCCTGTGATCCCAGCTACTCAGGAGGCTGAGGAAGGAGAATCACTTGAATCTGGATGGCAGAAGCTTCAGTAAGCCGAGATCATGCCACTGTACTCCAGCTTGGGTGACAGTATGCGACTCCATCTGAAAAAAAGTAAAAATAAACATAGGCCAGGCTGGGTGGCTCACGCCTGTAATCTCAGCACTTTGGGAGGCTGAGACAGGTGGATCATGAGGTCAGGAGTTCGAGACCAGCCTGGCCAATATGGTGAAACCCCATCTCTACTAAAAACACAAAAATTAGCCGGTCCCAGTGGTCCCAGCTTCTTGGGAGGCTGAGGCAAGAGAATCGCTTGAATCCAGGAAGCAAAGTTTGCAGTAAGCTGAGATCACGCCACTGCAGTCCAGCCTGGGTGACAGAGGAAGACTCCATCTCAAATAATATAATAACATAAACTAAAATAATGACAGTGGTTGGGGACTGGAGGAGAGTAGACCAATCTGAAAGATTATTTAGTTGGTAGAAATATCAAAACTCTAGGTCACACTATAACCTGATAGTTTTGTTTTTTGTTCCGTTTTTTTTCTTTTTGAGATAGGGTTTTGCTCTGTCGCCAAGAGCAAACAAGGAGTGCAGTGGTACAATCACAGCTCACTGCAGCCTCAAACTCCTGGGTTCAAGCAGTCCTCTCACCTCCACCTCCCAAGTAGCAGGGACTACAGGCATGTGTCACCATGCCCAGCTAATTTTTTTTTTTTTTTGAGACAGTCTCACTCTGTCGCCCAGGCTGGAGTGCCGTGGCATAGTCTTGGCTCACTGCAACCTCTGCCTGCCAGGTTCAAGCAATTCTCTGACTCAACCTTCTAAGTAGCTGGGACTATAGGTGCACACCAGCACGCCTGGCTAATTTTTGTATTTTTTATGGAGGCGAGGTTTCACCATGTTGGCCAGGATGGTGTCAAACTCCCGGGCTCGGGTGATCCATCTACTTCCACCTCCCAAACTGTTGGGATTACAAGTGTCAGCCACCACACCTGGACTCAGGGTTTTTGTTTTTGTTTTTTTTATTATTATTATTTTTATTTTTTTATTTTTTTTATTTGAGACGAAGTCTTGCTCTGTTTCCACGCTGAAGTGCAGTGGCATGATCTTGGCTCACTGCAACCTCCGCCTCCCAGATTCAAGCAATTCTCTTGCCTCAGCCTCCTAAGCAGCTGGGACTACAGGTGTGTACCACCATACCCAGGTGATTTTTTTTGTATTTTTAGTAGAAACAGAGTTACACCATGTTGGCCAGGATGGTCTCGATCTCTTGACCTTGTGAGTCGTCTGCCTCAGCCTCCCAAAGAGCTGGGATTACAGGCCTGAGCCACTGTGCCTGACCCTAGATAATTTTTGTAGAGATGGGAGTCTCGCTATATGCCCAGGCTGGTCTTGAACTCCTCGGCTCAAGCTATCCTCTTGCATCAGCCTCATAGAGTGCTGGGATTAAAGGTCTGAGTCACTGCACCCAGTCTTGATAGTTATTTTTTAAACTGAATTTTTGTCAGGAATCCTTGATTGGACCCTAATTACATACATGGTGGAAATTTGGTTTTCCAGCTCAGGCATCAGGATAACTTATTTTGATGTACTTATGTATTTATCAGCAATGCCCTCTGTGTTTCAATCTTATCAATTCTTCCTCCTACACGTAGCATATTAGTGTTATATAAATTGTAGCACTTATAATTGTTATTTGCCTTCTTATCTCCCTTGTTAGACTTTGAACTCATTGAGGTCAGGAGATATGATTCTCTAGTTTTCTGTCTTTTTCTTTTTCTTTTTTTTTTTTTTCTTTTTTTTTGAGACAAAGTTTTGCTCTTGTTACCCAGGCTGGAGTGCAGTGGCGTGATCTCGGCTTACCGCAGCCTCCGCCTCCTGGGTTCAAGCAATTCTCCTGCCTCAGTCTCCCGAGTAGCTGGGATTACAGGTGTGCACCACCATGCCCAGCTAATTTTTGTATTTTTAGTAGAGAAGGGGTTTCACCATGTTGACCATGATGGTCTCGATCTCTTGACCTAGTGATCCACCCGCCTCGGCCTCCCAAAGTGCTGGGATTATAGGCATGAGCCACCACGCCTGGCCTCTTTTCTTTTTCTTAAAGAGACGAGGTCTTGCTATGTTGCCCAGGCTGGAGTGCAGTGGCTATTCACAGATACCATCCCGCTACTTATCAGCATGGAGTTTTGACCTGCTCTGTTTCCAACCTGGGTCCGTTCGCCTCTGCTTAGGCAACCTGGTGGTCCCTCACTCCCAGGAGGCCACCATATTGATGCCAAACTTAGTGCAGACACCCGATCGGCATAGCACATTACAGCCCAAAACTCCTGGACTCAAACGATCCTCCAGCCTCAGCCTCCCAAGTAGCTGGGACTACAGGCACACACCACCGCACCCGGCCCAGTTTTCTGTGTCTAATATGCCACATGACTCTAGTCTTATCTGCTCCATAGAGTGTAATTAATGAAACTTCTTAAATGTTGATGGCATAATTTATGGTCTTTTGTTCAGTGGCGAAGTTTTTGTTTTTGTTTTTTGAGATGGAGTTTTGCTCTTGTGGCCCAGGCTGGAGTGCAATGGCATGATCTTAGCTCACTGCAACCTCCTTCTCCTGGGTTCAAGCAATTCTCCTACCTCAGCCTCCTAAGTAGCTGGGATTACAGGCCCCCACCACCACACGCAGCTAATTTTTGTATTTTTAGTAGATACAGGGTTTTACCATGTCCAGGCTGGTCTTGAACTCCTGACCTCAGGTGATCTGCCCGCCTCGGCCTCCCAGAGTGCTGGGATTACAGGCATGAGCCACCATACCCGGCAGAGTTTTTCCTCTAAGAGCCTGAAGGAGGCTGTCTGGCTCCCCATGCTGTTCTCCCTTTACGGGTAGAGCAGCTGCCACCTTTGTGGGGACTTTGGCTGTCATCACGGACTATTTTAAAGATCTCAGTGTTATCTGGTCAATGTATCACCCTGGCTAATTAGAGGTACAATTTAAAAGTGAACTTAATTGGAAAATTGCAAAGTAATTTAAATATGATAACATTATCTCCAAAAGGGAAATATTAACTAGCTTTAGGCAATCACTTTGTAATTGGAGATAGAGAATTGCAAAATGAGGCTGTTGTGTTTTTAATAGCCTGAAAACTTTCTGAACTCAACTATTCTTTCTTAACCTGATGACTGTTCTATAGGCTCCACCGTCCTGTGGGACAAGTGGCCTTAGGGAAGGAGAGACACCTTTTCCCTGTCCCTTCCCCAAATCACTGAAGGGAGAGGATCCCATGCTCAAATCTCCCACCCCCACTGCACATTGCATGATCTCTGACCTCACCAAGCCTCAGCTGCTTCATCTATAAGGTGGGGATAATAATAGTTCCTGCCAAACAGTATCTGTGCAAGGATTAGAAGATTCGCTGTGTACAAAGTGAAGAGAAGGGGCACACTCTATGAGAATTCTCTTCCCTCTCAAGCCCTGAAGTACATGTTCTTCCTCTCTGCAAAAAGAGGAGGTAAAGGCATTCTACTTCCTCTGAGAGTATCTTAGAGCCTCCAAAGGGCTGACTGTGTGTGATTCTAAACCCAGCCTTTCGCCTTCCCAATGGAAACCCAGTTCTGCCATCTCTGGATTGCTACTGAAGGCAGCACTGTCAACTTGTGCAAACATGTGTGCCTTGTAAGGAAGCCAGGAGATCTCCAACCCAACACCAATGCCAGGAGAGGCCTGTAGGTAAAGGCCTCCATGCAATGCCGACCTCCTTGTTCTGTTCTGCTTCCTAAGGCCTCCATGTATACAGACCTTGTCCCTCTATGCTTTAATTTTTTTCCAGGTTTCCTCTCAGCAACTCTCACCTCCACTGCCCCAAGTCTGTTCGCAGTTTACCTGCTCCCTCCCACCCTCTCTCTTCTGCTCACCTTTCTTGCTTCTCTCCAGCCATAAACAATGCACACCTCTCCCTCCCACAATCCGGAGCAATTTATGTGGCGGCCACCCCATGTAATGTCTTGAGTCTGTGCACAGGCGATTCCGCTAGTAGGAACGCTCTTCTCATTTTCACCACATGGCCAATGCCTAGCAATCCTTCAGGTCTTGAAGCAAACACTGGTGTTTCTGTGATGTCCCCTCTCCACCATGCTCCTCCAGCCTCATGTGATTTCCCACTCCTTCCTCTGTTGCCAAGGATGCTGTGTTCCATATTTATGGAACAGATGAATGAATGGAACCATGGACGAATTTACATTTTCACCATGGTCAGCCATGAGCTTCCCTGACACTGCACCCTCTCACTGGCTTTCCATGCAGTCATAACACTGCCTCAGTCTCCCTTCATCACTAATAAATGCCATCTTAGCAGTTCTGCTAACTCAGCATTGTCAGTGGGACTTTCTGTCATCATGGAAACGTTCTGCGACTATACTGTCCAGTGTAAGAAGTACCAACCACACAGAAACACAGAGCCCTTGAATTGCTGTTACTGTGAATGAGAAACTCACTTTTAAATTTAGCTTCATTGCAATTAACGCGTAAATAGCTGAGTGTGCTTAGCGGCTACTGTGTTGAACAGCGCAGCTAAGCTGTCACATGAATACCTTCATTGAACATCTTCTCTTAGGATGCTACTGCCTGCAGTATAACAGTGAAATTCTTGCAGACACTGCACGATGCAATCTCTAAACCACTTCTCAGCTCCAGGTAGTAGAAATGAAAATAGCTGCAAGTACAGATTCTAGAGCCAGGCTACCATGATTCAAAGCCCAGATCTGGGATACTGAGCAAGTTCCTTCACTTCTGTGTGTCTTACTTTCCTTATCTGTAAAATGGGGCAGAAACATCAGGATTATTGTGAGGAGCACATGGATTCAAATGGGAAAAGGCTTAGAAGAGGGTCTAGCATATACAAAGCTCTCAATAAATGACCATGGTCCTTCTGCCTGGAGAAGCCACCCCCTCCTCCTTCCCTCTCCAAATACTTCCCACTCTCAAGGGCTCAGCTGTGCACCCCCTCCTCCAGGAAGCCTTTTTTTCTTATCTTCCCCAGCCTCACCAAGCTTTCCTTCCTCAGAACTCCTATGATACTTCCTATCTGTGCCTCTTGTAGAGCAGTTATTCTAGGCAACTAGTTATTACTTTGTGTGTACATGGCTTCACAGCCAGGCTAAAGAAAACTTAAATCCCAATGTTCCTATGTCATTGGTGTCTATTTTTCAACTGCATGCAAGTAACTGCATATATATATATATATATATATATATAAATTTTTTTTTTTTTTTAAAGATGTGGTTTCACCATCATGGCCAGGCTGGTCTTGAATTCCTGACCTCAGGTGATCCACCCACCTAGGCCTCCCAAAGTGCTAGGATTACAGGCATGAGCCACCACGCCCAGCCATAACTGCTTAAAATTATACTGGCTGGCTGTTCCAGTTTTTCTGTCTTCCCCAAGAAAAAGAAGGGGGGAAAATGCTCTGAGCACCTACTGTATTTTAAGCACTGTGACATACACAGTTTTACGTTGTTTAAACTTTGTAGCCATCCAGTGAGGCAGATATTATAATTTACATTTTAGAGATCAGAAAACTGAGGGTCTGAGATTAAGTATGTGGTTCAGACACTTAGCTTTTAAGTGGAAGAACCAAAGCCCAAAAACGAGTAAGTCTGCAGGTGTAGCTAGTTTCGAAATAAGGCCTAAAAGGGACCGGATAGCCTAGACGCTGTATTCACAGACTTCAGTGGTTCCTCCTCACTGAATTTTTGTCGGCTCTAACCAATAGAAGGCAGTAGAAACTAAACCATGCCAGTTCTGGTGCAGCCTTAAAAGGTATTGGCAAATTGTGCTTCCTCTCTCTTAGGTCACTCACCTTTGGGAGGCCTTTAATGCTACATGTTATAAAAAGTTTGGCTACTATGCTGGAAAGATCTCACAGAGAGAAATAGAGGCCAAGGCTCAGCCCCGATAACATCCTAGTCAACTTCCAGCAACCATGTAAGGAACCCTGAGCAATTAAAGCAGAAGAACCGCCCAACTGAGCTCATTCAACCTGCAGAACTGAGAGATCGTATGAATGATTATTGTTTTAAGCCACTACATTTGGAGTGGGTTGTTATACAGCAACAAATAACCAAAACTTGCCAGGTGCAGTAGCTCACACCTGTAATCCCAGCACTTTGGGAGGCTGAGGTAGGCAGATCACAAGGTCAAGAGATCGAGACCATCTTGGCCAACGTGGTGAAACACCATCTCTACCAAAAATACAAAAATTAGCTGGGTGTGGTGGCACACACCTGTAGTCCCAGCTACCTGGAAGGCTGAGTCAGGAGAATTGCTTGAACCCAGGAGAAGGAGTTTGCAGGTAGCCAAGATCGTGCCACTGCACTCCAGCCTGGTGACAGAGCGAGACTCTGTCTCTAAATAAACAAATAACCAAAACTCTGACAAGACATGCCTTTTCCCTCTACATTGCCATTGCCCCTATTCTCACATGCACTGGTCAGTTGTCCCATTTTAAGGCAGTGAAAGCATTGTAGAAACCGTCTATGAAACACTCACCATTGCTCTCCTAGCTCTTCCCTAGCTAGTAGCTCTGAAAGATGGGAAGCATTGCAGTATTGTGGGGAAGAACATGTACTGATCGGCTATTGACCTACATCAAGTTACTTCACATCTCTGAGGCTGTAAAAATAAGATTGCTAGTGACGTCCTTGTAGGGATGTGGAGGGATTAAAAGAAAGACTGCTACTAGAACTCTTAGCACAGTAACCAGCACATGCAAGCATCTAGTGAAAAGCACAGATCAGAGGCTGGAGGAGAGCAGGCCAGGAGACAGCAACTACTGGAACCAACCCCTCATCCCATTCTCCCTATATTGGGGAAGGCAAGAGAACACAAGGGTCAGGCATCCATGGGTTCAGAGCAGTGCCGGAGCTTTTGAGGGGAAGAGGAGCTGCTGCTTCATGTCTATGGGTTTTCAACATGAAGGCAGCCCTGCAAAACACCGTGAGGTCCCTTCCCCTTTGGGAAATATAAAACAACAACATTATGGGAGCCAAAAAAGACAGAGACTAGGTCTCATTAATCACCTCTATTCCCTCAGAGCTTGGCATGTAGTAGGTATTCGTTCTAAAAAGGCACAGATTTGTTTTGTTCACTGCTACATTTCCAGCACATATTGCTTGGTCAATATGTGTTGAATGGGTTGGGTGTGGCGGCTCATGCCTGTAATCTCAACACTTTGGGAGGCCAAGGTGGTTGGATCGCTTGAGCTCAGGAGTTTGAAGCCAATTGCCCAATTGCCTGGGCAATATGGCAAAACACCATCTCTACAAAATAAAAAAAAAAAAAAAAAAAAAAATGAGCCCAGAGTGGTGGCACCGGCCTATGATCCCAGCTACTCAGGAGGCTGAGGTGGGAGGATTACCTGAGCCCAAGAGGTTGAGGCTGCAGTGAGCTGAGACTACACCATTGCACTCCCGCCTGGATGACAGAGAAAAGTGTTGAATTCGTTGTCTGTACTGGACACTGTCAGTTGCCTATCCCAGGCCCTTCCCTCCTTTTTCCTTACTAATTGAACTCTGACAAGATCCAGGTGGCAATGATGCCACCCCAGGGGACACTCCAGGTTGGTCTGAGGAAATTAAAGCTTTCCTGTTCCTCTTTGCTGGGGATTGGGATGGGGTGGTCATGTGACACAGTTTGATTCAGCCAATGAGGCACAAGAGAAAAATCTGTTCAGAGGATGCTGGGAAAGATTTCCCTCCAGCATAAAATGAAAGGTGTACGAGGCTGGGTGTGGTGGCCCACACCTGTAATCCCAGCACTTTGGGAGGTTGAGATGGGTGGATCACGAGGTCAAGAGATCAAGACCACCCTGGCCAGCATGATGAAACCCCATCTCTAGTAAAAATACAAAAAAAAAAAAAAAGAAAGAAAGAAGAAAGAAAGAAAGAAATTAGCCAGGCATGGTGGTGCACGCCTTATCCCAGCTACTTAGGAGGTGGAGGCAGGAGACTCGCTTGAACCTGAGAGGCAGAGGTTGCAGTGAACAGAGAGTGCGCCATTGCACTCCAGCCTGGTGACAGAATGAGACTCTGTCTCAAAAACAAACAAAAAAATAATTAAAAGGAAAGGTGTACAAGGAAAACTCCTCTGTCCCTGTCTTATTTTCCTGCTTTTGCACTTCTCTATGTGAGGGTGTAATTTCTGGGGCAATGCCAATCATTCATAACCAGAACTGAACCAGCTGAGGATGAGAACCCAATCTTTTGAGTCTGAAAGTGTGGAAGCCCTCACCAAACCAGCTTCTGAGTCACCCAGCACGCCACCTCCTGATGACTTAATGTCTGTGATAAATACACATCTTTGGAGTTTGAGCAGATTTCTGTTACCTGCAGCCAAAGTGTCTTCCCTTAGCTCATTGTGACTTAATGATATTGTTATGGGCTGAACTGTGTTCTGTAAAATTCTTTTTATTTTATTTTTTATTTATTTTTATTTTTTTTAGAAACATGGTTTCACCATATTGATCAGACTGGTCTCGAACTCCTGACCTCAGGTGATCCACCCGCCTCGGCCTCCCAAAGTGCTGGGATTACAGGCGTGAGCCACTACACCAGGCCTGTTCTGTAAAATTCATACATTGAAGCCTTAAGCCCCCATACAGCAGAATGTGACTGTTTGGAGATAGGGTCGTTAAAAAAGGTGATGAAAATAAAATGAGTCCATTAGGTTGGCTCGTGATCCAGTATAACTGGTGTCTTGTAAGAAGAGGAAATTTGACCGGGCACAGCGGCTTTTGCCTATAGTCCTAGCTACTCAGGAGGCTGAGGTAGGAAAACACCTCGCTTGAGCCAGGTGTTTGAGACTGCAGTGAGCTATGATTGCACCACTGCACTCCAGCCTGGGCAACAGAGTGAGACCCTGTCTCTTAAATAAAATAAAATTTAAAAATAAGAGGAAACTTAGACACACCAAGAGACACCAAGGATGTGTGCACACAGAGAAAGATTGTGTGAAGACACAGCAAGAAGAAATCAGGGCCGGGCACAGTGGCTCATGCCTGTAATCCCAACACTTTGGGAAGCCCAGGTGGGTGGATTACCTGAGGTCAGAGTTGGAGACCACCCTGACCAACATGGAGAAACCCCATCTCTACTAAAAATACAAAATTATCCAGGCGTGGTGGCACATGCCTGTAATCCCAGCTACTCAGGAGGCTGAGGCAGAAGAATCGCTTGAACCCAGGAGATGGAGGTTGTAGTGGTCCAAGATCACACCATTGTACTCCAGACTGGACAACAATAGCGTAACTCTGTCTCAAAAGAAAAAAAGAAGAAAAGAAGAAATCAAACCTGCTACCTTGATCTTCCAAACAACCTGATACTTTGTTTTTTGTTTGTTTGTTGTTTGTTTTTGTTCTTTTGAGACGGAGTCTTACTTTGCTGTCCAGGCTGGAGTGCAGTGTGCAGTCATAGCTCACTGCAGTCTCGAACACACCAGGCAGGAGTGGTGGGTTTTTAGCTCTCTGCAGCCTCCGCCTTCCCGCTTCAAGCAGTTCTCCTGCCTCAGCCTCCCTAGCAGCTGAGATTACTGGCATGTGCCAACTTGCCCAGCTAATTTTGTGTTTTTAGTAAAGACAGGGTTTCACCTTGTTGACCAGGCTGGTCTTGAATGCCTGACCTCAGGCAATCTGCTCATCTAGGCCTCCCAAAGTGCTGGGATTACAGGTGTGAGCCACTGTGCCCAGCTAAAACCCGATACCTTGATCTCAGACTTCTAGCCCTTAGAACTGTGAGAAAAAACAATTTCTATTGTTGTGGGTAGTCTGTGGTGTTTGTTATGGCAGCCCTAGCAAACTGATACATGTATCTATTCTTATGCTTAATTTATTACCACCATTAAGTTTTTGTTTATTTGTTTTTGAGACAGAGTCTCTGTTGTCCAGGCTGGGGTGCAGTGGCGCAATCATGGCTCACTGTAGCCTCAGACTCCTCAGACTCAGGTGATCCTCCCACTTGAGCCTCCCAAGTAGCTGGGACTACAGGTGTGTGCTACCACCACCAAGACCTGCTAATTTTTCTTTTCTTTCTTTTTATTTTTTAAGGTAAGCTCTCACCATGTTGCCCAGGCTGGTCTGACTTCTGACCTCAAGTGATCCACCAGCCTCAGCCTCCCAAAGTGCTGAAATGACAGGCATGAGCCGCCGTGCCCGGACTCCATTCGTATTTTTAAAAAACCTTTACCTCACTATCTAACTGTCCTTTGGGCACAGCTGGGACCTGGATGAAAAAGCTTGCCCTTGCTGTTACATAAGAATGCAATGACACCAACCCAAGACCCAGGACTGGTCCTCTCAGGGCCCATCCACCCACGGGCACATCCACCCATGACTTCGTTCAGTAAAAATCCAGCAAACACCTATCGTGTGTTGGAGCTGTGTAGAACTGTCAGGGTAAGTACATTGAAGTCGGGCTGCTTGGCCATGCTTCCTAATGTGACCCCCTTGTCACTGTGAGACCTAGGGCAAGCGAGTTATCCTCCCTGTGCTCTCTGATCTGGAGAACGGTGGTAGGAACACACAACTCAGGACTGTGTAAGGCCGGGGCCAGCAGGTGCAGGTAAACTGCCAGTTGCTTTTCTGAATATGCAAAGATTGACAAGAAGAAAAAGCAAAGTCATGTTTTGACTCATACAGTTTTTTTTTTTTTTTTTTTTTTTTTTTTTTTTTTTTTTTTTTTAGACAGAGTCTTGCTCTGTTGCCCAGGTTGGAGTGCAGTGGTGGGATCTCGATTCACTGCAATCTCTACCTGCTGGGTTCAAGCGATTCTCCTGCCTCAGCCTCCCGAGTAGCTGGGATTACAAGTGTGCACCACCTTACCAGGCTAATTTTTGTATTTTTAATAGAGATGGGGATTTCACCATGTTGGCCAGGCTGGTCTTGAACTCCTGACCTCAAGTGATCTGCCTGCCTTGGCCTCCCAAAGTGCTGGAATTACAGGTGTGAGCCACTGCACCCAGCATGTTTTCATCACACAATTTTATTATAACCCTTCCAACAAGCCCTGTGACATAGATACTGCCATCCCTCTTCTGTCAAGTGAAATGAAGTTCAGAGAGGTCACTTGACAACAGCCGCAGAGCTGCTGAATCTCAGAGCTGAGGTCCAAACCCAGGTCTTCTGACCTGTAAGCCCTGACCTCTTTCTTCCACCATGGTGGTGTCATTTTTTTCCCTGAGCCCTTAGTGTACGGCAGGCATTCCCATGTGATCCTCACGAGAACGCAGCTTTCACGAGCTAGGAGTAAAGAACTCTGACATGGATACACACGTTTAGACCAGACAGTGGGATAAACTGGCAAGTTACTGGAGGTCTTACTGGAAAGGTGGGTCAAAGGGAAATGCCCTCTAAAAGAATGGGAGGAACCGAGGTTAGGTGTTTTCGTGAGACCCTTTACAGTTGCCTTGAGATGCTAATATCATTATGTCTCACTTTATAGTTGAAGAAAAGGAGGCTCAAAGTGGGTAACACGGTCCAGGCACACAGAAAAACGTTGAGCTGGTTGCGTGTGGTGGCTCACACCTGTCATCTCAGCTCTTTAGGAGGCTGAGGTGGGAGAAGCACTGGAGGTCACAAGTTTGAGACCAGCGTGACCAATATGGTGAAACCCCATCTCTACTACAAATACAAAAATTAGCCCGGTGTGGTGGCGGGCACCTGTAACTTCAGCTACTCGGGAGGCTGAGGCAGGAAAATCGTTTGAACCCTGGTGGCGGACGTTGCAGCGAGCTGAGATAACGCCATTGCACTCCAGCCTGGTCAGCAGAGCGAGACTCTGTCTCAAAAAAAAAAAAAAAAAAAAAAGAAAAGAAAAGAAAAGAAAAAGAAAAGGATGAGCTGTATTTTATTTTATTTTTAAGATGGAGTCTCATTCTGTCACCCAGGCTGGAGTGCAGTGGCATGATCTCGGCTCACTGCAACCTCTGCCTCCCAGGTTCAAGTGATTCTCCTGCCTCAGCCTCCCAAGCAGCTGAGACTACAGGTATGAACCACCACGCCCAGCTAATTTTTTTGTATTTTTAGTAGAGATGGGGTTTTACCATGTTGGCCAGGATGATCTCAATCTCCTGGCCTCAGGTAATCCGCCCGCCTCAGCCCAGAGAGCTGGGATTATAGGCATGAGCCACCGCACTGGGCCATTGAGCTGCACTTTGAATCTAGTTTCAACTCAGACATGTTGAGCATCCTTCCGGCGGCACACAACCAGGCACATTTTTTTATTTTTTATTTTTGAGGCAAGGGCTCTCTCCGTTGCCCAAGCTGGAGTTCAGTGCTGCTATCACAGCTCACTGCAGCCTCAGCCTCCCAGACTCAAGTGATCCTCCCACCTCCGTCTCCCAAGTAACTGGGACTACAGGCTTCCACCACTGTGCCCAGCTAATTTTTTTTTTTTTCTGGTAGAAATGGAGCCTCAGTATGTTGCTTAGGCTGGCCTTGAATTCCTGGGCTCAAGTGATCCTCCCACCTTGGCCTCCGAAAGTGCTAGGATTACAGGTGTGAGCCACTACACCTGGCCAACATTTAAAAAATAACAAAAACAGAAATCTGATGGCTGAGATCCTCTAGAGATTCTGAATCAGTGACTCTGGAGTGAGGCCCAGAACTGGTATGATTAGGAGTCAGACCAGGTGATTCCAATGTGTACCAGAAGCACAGTCAGACCACACAGCTGACAGGAATGCCCCAAAATGCTGGCACGTGGTCTTAGCCCAGACTGGACTATCATTATTCTCAGCTGCGTTGCATAAAGGCAATGCCGCTGCCTTTTCTTACTCTACCCACAGATCAAATGACTGGTTCTTTCTTTAAGCAAAATACGTTAAGATGAGTTCATTAACTTCAATCAGTGCATACAGCAAGTTGAATATGAATTTCAGGCAATGGCAACACACCGAGATACAGGAATAACAGGGAAGCTCAGATCAAATACAGGCATCGTTTTGCCTTCTTGATAGGCTAGGAAGTTGAAGTTTCTTTTTTACTATTCTTTTTATTTATTTATTTTTGAGAGTCTCGCTCTGTTGCCTAGGCTGGAGTGCAGTGAGGCCATCTCAGCTCACTGCAACGTCCACCTCCTGGGTTCAAGCGATTCTCCTGCCTCAGCATCCTAAGTAGCTGGGATTACAGGCACCCACCACTATGCCCAGCTAATTTTTGTATTTTTAGTAGAGACAGGGTTTTGCCATGTTGGCCAGGCTGGTCTTGAACTCCTGACGTCAAGTGATCTGCTCACCATGGCCTCCCAAAGTGCTGGGATTATAGGCCTGAGCCTCTGCTCCTGGACAGTCTGTTTTACTATTTAGTTCCTGACAAAAGCCTTTGGTTCCCGTTCATTATTTTTTAAATGGGTACGTGAACCATTTTATGTCTCCTTCTTCCACAAAGAAAATAATTCGGTTGCTCTTTATGTATGATTATTAGAGGAGAGCGTTGGAGCCTTTACTCAAAACAAAACATACAGCCTTTCCCATCTCTGCTGAAGGGGTTCCCTGCTTCGCAGCAGACATTCATATGACTGCTGATCTGAGCTCAAGGCTCTCCTATTCCCGGCATCTCCGATGGCCCTGACTGCCTGTCTTCTTGTTCTGATCATAAACATCTCCAGCTCTTGAATTATATAACAAGAGGCACTGAATTCTCTCTGCTTATTTAGAACCCAGCCCGAAGCAGTCTTTTTTTGGTTAAGCCAAAAGTGAAACTGGAGAGGGAAAGCCAAGGGTACAATAAGAGGATTAAAGATTAGCTAAGACACATGGCTTGGGAATTAACCTTTAACTAAACATCTTATAAATAATGCCTGCGCAGCTTCCGCTGTGAATGTAAAGAGATCCCCGGCTTTTGGAGAGGGAGAAGCCATCGCCGGCCAAAAAGGAAAAAGCAAAGGCAGACACAGTCAGCATCAGGAGAGAAAGAGATGTGAAGGAGGGAAGGAGCAGGAGAACAGGAAGGAACCGCAGGAGGAGGGAGCAGCAGCTGCCTTCAACACAGAGAAGCATCTCTTCATTGTTAAAATCAGTCTCCCTCTGCACCCTGAGCGATGGAAAAAATATATGGCAGGAACAGGAAAGAACAGCTGGAGCCTGTGAGGGCCAAAGTGACAGGTGAGCATTCTCTATAAACACGGGGCTCTTGCTTCTGTTTATTATTTTTTTGAGATGGAGTCTCACTCTGTCGCCCAGGCTGGTGTGCAGTGGCATGATTTCGGTTCACTGCAACCTCCACCTCCCAGGTTCAAACAATCCTCCTACCTAGGCCTCCCAAGTAACTGAGATTACAGGCACCCACCACCACACCTGGCTAATTTGTGTATTTTTAGTAGAGATGGGGTTTCAGCATGTTGGCCAGGCTGGTCTCGAACTCCTAGTCTCAAGTGATCTGCCACCTTGGCCTCCGAAAGTGCTGTGATTACAGGGGTGAGCCACTGCACACAGCCTTTTCTCTATTTTAAGATGGACACTTTTTTTTTCCTGATTATATAAGTTATACTAATTGTAAATTACTTTTGGAAAACCAGAAAATAGTGTAGAGAGAAAAAATGACTCATAATCCAGATACATTTTCTGTGAAAATCTAGGTGTGTTTTACACATTATAACTCAGTTTCCAGAGGGAGGAGAGTCAGTATCACTATTCCCAGGGAAAAAGTGTTGGAATGCCCCAGTGGGTACATACACAATGGGATTAATCTGCAAACTGCTGCCAGTCTCAGATGCATCATGTGTTTGTGCAAATGCATGCATTCTAAATTAGCTTCAAAATGCCTAGAGGGATGTGCATGAGCTCCCACGCATCTACATCCACCGCACAGGCTTGCAGGGCATTGCAGAGTCTGATGTGATTTTAGGAACTCACAGGTGTGAGCACTGCAGCGCCTATAGGAGTTGGACCTTCCTTTAGAGGGGCTGTGTCTTGTTTCGTCGTTTATCTCTGTTGCTTCTCCTTCCTCTTTTGGGTTGCCACTTTCCTAGGACCATTTTGTTTGGACTCTAAAAGGCAGTTCCTGCATCTGGACTACCTGGTGCCCAGGGTGGTGCTTGCTCAGTTTTAAGAACAGCTGAGTCAGCTCAGGCCCACAGGCATTTTCATTTTCTGACAGATGGACTGGAATTTTTCATGAGAGGACAATTATGAGTGATTTTTATAAGGACATCGGATTGAAGCTTTTCAACTGAGTGATTGCCTTGGGAGTTTTTGAAAGAAAAGAAATAGCTTTTATGTATACTTTTTCCTGGTTAACAAAGGTAAGGCACAATCTATAGCTATCAATCTATATATACATGTGCAGTTGTATGTATATTAAATTACATATAAATTAGGAGTGCAAATGAGAAGATGGAAGGAAAATCAGCTTGATTTTCCTTTTAAACACTATGAATATTTGGGTCTATTTCCTTTAACTTTTTAAAACATAGTAGATCAATTGATAAATTTACCGTATAAATATTTTTTCAAAAAGCAAATGTAGACAATTAGATATTTATTATTATTTTTTCTCAATCTAGCTGTTCATGCGTATATTATTTATTTTTAAAAAGGACATCACAGGGCCAGGCACGGTGGCTCATGCCTGTAATCCCAACACTTTGGGAGGCCAAGGCGGGTGGATCACTGGAAGCCAGGAGTTTGAACCAGCCGGGCCAGCATGGCAAAACTCCATCTCTACTAAAAATACACAGATTAGCTGGGCTTAGTGGTGTGCACCTGTAATCCCAGCTACTCAGGAGGCTGAGGTAGAAGAATTGCTTGAACCCAGGAGGCAGAGGTTGCAGTGAGCTCAGGTCTTGCCACTACATTCTGGCCTGGGCGACAGAGAGACCCTGTCTCAAGAAACACACACGCTGGGCGCGGTGGCTTAAGACTGTAATCCCAGCACTTTGGGAGGCCGAGGCGGGTGGATCACATGGTCAAGAGATCGAGACCACCCTGGTCAACATGGTGAAACCCCATCTCTACTAAAAATACAAAAAATTAGCTGGGCGTGGTGGCGCATGCCTGTAATCCCAGCTACTCAGGAGGCTGAGGCAGGAGAATTGCCTGAACCCAGGAGGCGGAGGTGGCGGTGAGCCGAGATCGCGCCATTGCACTCCAGCCTGGGTAACAAGAGCGAAACTCCGTCTCAAAAAAGAAAAAAGAAACACACACACAGACACTCCAGCTTGGCCAACAAGGTATGGTGAAATCCTGTTTCTACTATTTGATGGGTGCAAAAATAATTGCAGCTTTTGCCATTATTTTCAGTGTGTTTTATTGAAATTTTATTTTCAGCGAAAATACAAAAATTAGCCAGATGTGATGGTGTACATCTGTAAACCCAGCTCCTCGGGAGACTGGGCATGAGAATCACTTGAACCCAGGAGAGGGGGGTTGCAGTAAGCCAAGATCACACTGTTGCATTCCAGCCTTTTGAGACTCTGTCTCAAAAACAAAACAAAAAAAGGGGGCCTCTACCTTCTTGTGCCCTGGAATGTTATGAACATTTTGTACGGTTAACACCTCATGTTTAATGACTGCATGGACTCCTTGGAAATGTTAGAAAACACAAATTTTAGAGCACGAGAAGCTGAATGACCCCCCAAAGATCAGGTACAGCAGCGGTTCTCAGAGGGGCATTCCGGACCTGCAGCATGATAAGCCCCACCTGGGCACTGTGTAGAAATAAACATCCTTGATGCCCACCCAGACCCAGAGGATCAGACACTCTGGGGATGGAGCTAGCAAGCTGTGTGTTCACAAGCCCTCGGTGACTCCAAGGGTGAGAACCATTCCTCTACATCAAGCCTCCCTATTGACAGGTGGGAAACTGAGGCAGAGGGGCAGTGACTGCCAGACAGCCTGCAGATAACGGGCCTCCTGACCCTCCATCCAGACCTGGGTTGAGCCTGATCACACTCATGGGCAGACAGCTAGCTAAAAACTGTGCCTGGGTTGGCACGTCCATGTGGGGAGGACATGCAAAGGTTCTTGCTTTGTAGCTGGCTGTGCCAATCCATGTGTGTTCTGAGACCTCTTTGGCAACTTATGTCAGCCTCAGTGTTCTTTTCTGTTAGACGAAGTTTAACAGAAGTTTAACCCTCCCACATAGGGTTGCTGCAACAATTAAGTGATTTAATCCACCTAGAACGCAGTGTCTGGTATATGGATGCGTATAAATTTTCTTGTCCTGTCTGGGGCTTTAATTAAATTCTCAGATGCCTCTCTCCCTGCTCTGTCTCAAGCCTGCTCCCTCTCCTGTGCTCTGGGTGCCTGTGCCTGGTGCCACAATCCATGTAGGTGCCCAAGGCAAGAGACTTGCTGTCTTTTTTTTTTTTTTTTTTTTTTTTTTGAGATGGAGTCTCACTCTGCTGCCCAGGCTGGAATGCAATAACACAGTCTCGGCTCACTCCAACCTCCAGCTCCCAGGTTCAAGCAATTCTCCTGCCTCAGCTTCCCAAGTAGCTGGGATTACAGGCACCCACCACCACACCTGGCTAATGTTTGCATTTTCAGTAGAGATGGGATTTCACCATGTTGGCCAGGCTGGTCTTGAACTCCTGGACTCAAGTGATCCACCCACCTCAGCCTCCCATGGTGCTGGGATTATAGGCATGAGCCACTGCTCCTGGCCTCAGCTGTCATTTTCATTTCTCAGTGCTCCACACCACACCATATTTAGTGAAATAGAGGCCCATCAGTTCTGTGTCTTCCATTTATCTTTGTTCATCCATTTCTCTCCAGCCCTCTGGAATCCCCGAGTCCTCTCTATGGTCTTCCTGCCTCTCTCAGGGGCTTTCCCAGTCCACACTCCACACCACAGGCAGAGACAACGTTTGAAGCTCCAAGATCCTATTCCATCTATATCGGGGGTCCCCGACCCTCGGGCCATGGCCAGTACATGTCAGTGGCCTGTTCGGAACCAGGCCACACAACATTACTGCCTGAGCTCTGCTCCTCTCAGATCGGTGGCATTAGACTCTCAGAGGGGTGCAAACCCTACTGTGAGCGTAAACTGTGTTGTGAACTGCGAGTGTGAGGGATCTAGGTTGTCTGCTCCTTATGACAATCCACCCCCCAGCCCTACCATCCGTGGAAAAATTATCTTCCACAAAACCAGTCCCTGGTGCCAAAAGATTGGGGCCACTGATTTATGTGGAATCCACAACAGGCATATCCATAGGGATAAAAAGTAGATGAGTGCCTGCCACAGCCTGGGGGCAAGGGGAGAAGAGGGAGTGATGGCTAATGCATGAGGGGGCTGTCTTTTTGCAGTGATAGAATGTTCTGGAATTAGGTGATGGTTGCACAACATTGTGAATACAGTAGAAACTCCTGAATTGTACGCTTTAAAGTGATGAGTTTTATCTCAATTTTTTTTAATTGCAGAAAAAATCTGGTCCTGTGTTTCCCTATTATAACCATCAAAGGCACCCCATTCTTGTGAGGGTTAGATCAGAACCGTGGTGTGGTCCTGTTGACCTTCATGCTCTAGCCCCTGTTATTTCTGCAGCTTCGTTGCTTACAATTTTCTTGCTTGAAAATGATGGTCCAGTCTTACTAAACAGCTTGCCCATTTCCTGGTCTCGGTCATTTTTTTTTTTTATTTTTTTGAGACAGTCTTGCTCTGTCGCCGAGGCTGGCATGCAGTGGCATGATCTCAGCTCACTGCAACCTCCATCTCCCAGGTTCAAATATTTCTCCTGCTTCAGCCTCCAGAGCGGCTGGGATTGCAGGCACCTGTCGTCACACCTGTCATCACACCTGTCATCACACCTGTCGTCACACCTGTCATCACACCTGTCATCACACCTGTCATCACACCTGGCTAATTTTCGCGCCTTTGGTAGAGGCGGGTTTCACCATGTTGGTCAGGCTGGTCTCGAACTCTTGACCTCAAGTAATCTGCCCACCTCGCCTCCCGAAGTGCTGGGATTACAGATATGCCTCACCATGCCCAGCCTCCTGTTCTTGATCTTCTGGGTCTGCGTCCCTCCAGAGGCAAGAATCCAAGGGTGAGTGGTTTATTTGGCACGTGATCCCAAGAAACGTCACAAGGAACTCAGGGAAAAAGAAGGAAACCAATAAAGAGGGCATTGTTAAGCCCCTGGCTGATGAGGCCATTGGAGCTGACTCCCCTGGGTGTGGTGTAAAACATGCCTCTCGTGATCCCAACTGAGGGCAAGGCAATGGCGGGATTTATGCCTCAGCTCCACATCCCTCGTTGCATGAGCATGGCTTCCAGGGGCATTACCTCTCCGAGGTGCTCCCAGCTCTTCCTGCATGTAGGCAAAGCTTGCCTGCTATGGAGCAGTCACAACCAAGCCCTCAGGCAGGGGGTTACAGGCACTTGCACAAAGCAGCCTGCAGGGAGAGAGAAATTCTGTGGGGACTTGGGTGGGGGCACCAACAGCGTTTGCTACAGCACCCTGTCTCTAGAGCAGGGCTGTCCTCTAGAAAGAGAACCCATGCCACATGTGCACTTTCAAATTTTCTAGTAGAAACACTCAAGTAAAAGGAAACAGGTGAAATTAATTTCAATGGTATATTTTACTTAACACAAGAAATCCAAGATATCATCAGTTCAACATGAAATCAATATTTTAAAAATTGCTAATGACATGGTTCACTTTTGCTCATACTAAATCTTTGCAATCTGCTGTATATTTCATTCTTACAGCACATGTCGTTTCAGACCAGCCAAATTTCAAGTGCTGATTGCTACCATATTGGACAGTACAGCCCTAGAATGCTCTTTGCTTCTGCCTTTGTGAGGCAAACACCTACTCTCCCTCAAGACTTAGCCAGGTTGCCTCCTCCAGGAAGCCATCCACACCCTCCTGCTCTCAGCCCACCCTGGGGTGAGGTTCTGTTTCAAACAATTCCTTTGCTATGGCTATAGCATTGCCCCTGTCTTTTTTAAAAAAAATTTTTTTGAGACAAAGTCTTGCTCTGTTGCCCAGGCTGGAGTGGGATGGTGTGATCACTGCAGCCTCGAGCTCCCGGGCTCAAGTGATCCTCCTACCTCAGTCTCCCAAGCAGCTGGTACTACAGGCATATGCAATCACACCGAGCTATGTTTTTATGTTGTTATGTTTTGTTTTGTTTTGTTTGAGATGGAGTTTCACTCTTGTTGCCCAGGCTGGAGTGGAATGGCGGGATCTCAGCTCACTGCATCCTCTGTCTTCCAGGTTCAAGTGGTTCTCCTGCCTCAGCCTCCCGAGTATCTGGGGTTACAGGTGTGCATTACCATGCCTGGCTATGTTTTTGTATTTTCAGTAGAAATGGAGTTTCACCATGTTAACCAGGCTGGTCTTGAACTTCTGACCTCAGCTGATCCATCGCCCTCAACCTCCCGAAGTGCTGGGCTTACAGGCGAGAGCCACTGCACCCGGCCTGGAGCTACGTTTTCTATTTTTTGTAGAGACAGGGTCTCACTTTGTTGCCCAGGCTAGTCTCTATCTCCTCGCTTCAAGTGATCCTCCTACCTCAGCTTCCCAAAGTGCTGGGATTACAAGTGTGAGCCAACGCCCTCAACCAGCATCGTCTTAACCACAGTGGACCTTGAGTATCTGTTTATTCATCTGTCTCCTTAATAATCAGTGGGTAATTTGGCGTCAGAGACCGTATCTTCATCTTGGTATCCTCGGTGCTAGCCAACTGCCTGTCATATTATACACTTTTTGGAAACAATTGTAGAATAAATAAACAGATGCAAGGCGTGGTATTGAGGCTACAAGCCTCCAGTTCCTTTCCGTGACCATTTCTTCCAGCTTTTTGGTTTGCAGGTGGAAACAGGAAATTAAACATTCCTTCTTTTAACAGGCAAGATTCCAGCATGGCTGCAGGGAACCCTGCTCCGCAACGGGCCTGGAATGCACACGGTGGGGGAGTCCCGATACAACCATTGGTTCGACGGCCTTGCCCTGCTCCACAGCTTCACCATCAGAGACGGTGAGGGCGCCCACGAGTGTGCTGCCTGTGCTGCAGCAAAAGACCCCAAACTCACTGCCTTAAAATAGCAGAAATGTATTCTTTTAGGTACTGGAGGTCAGAAGTCTATATCGGGTCTCACCAAATTAAGACAGAGGTGTTCGCAGAGCCACATTCAGTTCTGGAAGCTCTAGGGGAAAATTCCATGTTCCTACCTTTTCCGTCTTCTACAAGCTGCATTCTTTGGCTTGTGGCTTCACCTCGTTTTTTTTTTAGATGGAGTCTTGCTCCATTACCAGGTTGGAGTGCAGGAGTGTGATCTTGGCTCACAGCATCTCCTGCCTCCCAGGTTCAAGCGATTCCCATGCCTCAGCCTCCCAAGTAGCTGGGATTACAGGCACATGCCACCACGCCTGGCTAATTTTTTGTATTTTTAGTAGAGACGGGGTTTCACCATGTTGGCCAGGATGGTGTCAATCTCCTGACCTCGTGATTTGCCTGCCTCAGCCTCCCAAAGTACTGGGATTATAGGCTTGAGTCACCGCGACCGGCATCCATCTCTGTAAAGCAGCAACAGAGCCTCCTGCAATCTCTGTCTCCTTCCATCCTCACATCACCTCCTCTGACTCTGACCATCTCGCCTCCCTCTTACAAGGACCCTTGTGATTACTTTGAGTCCACTCAAAGTACTTTGAGTCCTGGATAATCTCCCTTCTCAAAATCCTTAATCACATCTACAAAATCCATTTTGCTATGTCAAGTCACATATTCAACAGGTTCTAGGGATTTGGATGTGGAGATATTTGTGGGGGATGCCAATCACAAGCACAGACTTTCCTGAAAAGAAGGCCAAGGTTGTTTTTCAAAGAGTTCATCTTGCAACATAATATGCACCCTCAATCCTGTAGGCAAAAGCAGGGTGGAAGAGTAATGGAATCAGACATGCCTAAAGATGAGACATGAAATGGACAGAGCTGGTGGCTGGGCATGGTGGCTCATACCTCTAATTCCAGCACTTTGGGAGGCCAAGGCAGGCAGATCACTTGAGATCAGGAGTTTGAGACCAACCTGGCCGACATAGCAAAACCCCATCTCTACTAAAAGTACAAAAATTAGCCAGGCATAGTGACACACGCCTGTTCTCCCAGCTGTTAGGGAGGCTGAGGCACAAGACTCGCTTGAACCCAGGAGGCGGAGGTTGCAGTGAGCTGAAATAGCACCACTGTACTCCAGCCTGGGAAACAGAGTTTGTCTCAAAGAAAAGGAAGAGTACAGAGCTGGAAAAAACAAAGCTGGACATATTGCTCGTTAAGCAAAAGAGAGCCGGATCACTTACTAAGCGGAGGAGTCTCCCGGAGCGGAAAGTGAAATGGCTGCATGTAGGGCACCACAATTAAGGCGAATTCTGTGTTCAGGTGTTTGGCTGGAGCGATGGAATGTAAATTCTTTGCTGTTGGCCATTGAGCTGGTTTATGCCACAGAAGCATGAGCTGTGTTCTTAAAGAGGTCCGGGATGGATTTAGCGAGCTCCAGGTCACACAGTGGACAGATTTGTGTCCAAATGCTCCAGGCTTTGCAAAACTTTTCTTTACCTCCTGTGTTCTAATGTGGCCCTCTCCCAAGGTTTGAAATTGTCCACCAAATAAAGTTAAAAATAAAAAAAAAATTAGCCAGGTGTGGCGGCATACACCTGTAGTCCCAGGTACGTGGGAGGCTGAGGCAGGATGATCGCTTGAACCCAGGAGGCAGGGGTTGCAGTGAGCCAAGATTGTGCCTGAGTGACAGAGGGAGACTTTGTCTAAAGAAGAAAACAAAATACAACAAAATAAAATCAAGGGAGACCATGAAAACTTGTTATTTTATCTTCCAGTCTTCAGGAGATTGTGTTCCTAAGAGGCAGACAATCATCTGCTCTTAATGCAAACATCTTTTCAGGAATGGTTGCTGTGTGAAAAAGTGTCCCTGAGGGGTTTCTTCTTTCTTTGTGAACAGGGTTTTGCTCTAATACCAGGTTAAGTGCAGTGGTGCAATTACAGCTGACTGTAGCCTCAATCTTGCAGGCTCAAGTGACCCTCCTACCTCATTTTCCCAAGTAGCTGGGACTACAGGTGCGTGCTGCCATGCCTGGCTAATTTTTTATTTTTTTTGTAGAGATGGGACCTTGCTATATTGCCCAGGCTGGTCTTGAACTCCTGGACTCCAGTGATCCTCCCACCTTGGCCTCCTGAAGAGCTGGGATTATAAGCATGAACCACAGTGCCCAGCCTTACTGAGATATTTCTGTAGGAGGAGATTAATTCCTGGGCAGCAGGAAGAAATATGAAGGAATGGTTAGAAGTGTGAGCTTTGGAGTTGACCAGGCCCTGAGTTCATGCTTTCAACGAGTATTTATTAACTGCCCTGATGGGCCAGGAGTGAAAATATAACCATGAGCAGAATGGCCAAGATTCCTGTTGCTAAGGAGGTTCAGTTTCCACATGGATATGAATCCTGGATTCATCATGTACCAACCATGCACTTGACCTTGGTCAGAGTCAAGAATCTGTCCCCTCCACTGTGACATGAGGATCGTGACACATTCCTTGCAGAGTCGTGTGACATTTGAGGCTTTCAAAGCACTGTGCACATAGTAGGTGCTTAAGAAAAGCTGCATAGAGTATTGAGATGCAGTAGACAGTGATCGAGGCTTTGGCTCTAGGGTTCATCTCATGCAAGTTGGGTGACCTTGGGCAGGTCTCCTCGTCTCACTGAGCCTCAGTCTCCTTGATTGGAAGTTGGGAATCACATAGTCTTCCTCATCTAGGTGGCCAGTTTTATTTTTATTTTTTATTTTTGAGATGACAGCTTGCTCCGTTGCCCAGGCTGGAGTGCAATGGCGCAATCTCGGCTCACTGCAACCTCCGCCTCCTGGGTTCAAGCAATTCTCCTGCCTCAGCATCCTGAGTAGCTGGGATTACAGATGCCTGCCACCACACCCAGCTAATTTTTGTATTTTTAGTAGAGGGGGGTTTTGCCATGTTGGCCAGGATGGTCTCAAACTGCTGACCTCAAGTGGTGAGGTGGGCAATTTTAAATGAGATGCGATGATGTAAGGTGTTTGGTGCACTGACTCACAGCACACACTTGATAAACAAAGGTTGTTGAAACTGGATTGTCCAAGAAAGTCCTGGTGGCAGGCAGGCTCACTTGCAGGCCAGCAAGGCCATGCATACACACTGGTCCTCAGCTATTTGTTACATGGAGTCAGAGACCCACTTAGGGCCACCCTGATCTCCCCCTTCAGCCAGCCTCTTTCACTGGTTACTCTTGCTGGGGGTCACCACCCACAAGGCATTGGCTGAGGTGTTTGGCCTGAAATGTTGAATTTTGTTCACTTGAAATATTGGCCATGCATGGTGGCTCACGCCTATAATCCCAGCACTTTGGGAGGCCAAGGCGGGTGGATCACTTGGGGTCAGGAGTTGAGACCAGCCTGGCCAACATGGCAAAACCCCATCTCTGCTAAAAATACAAAAATTAGCCAGGTATGGTGGTGGGCATCTGTAATCCCAGCTACTTGGGAGGCTGAGGCAGGAGAGTTGAGTCTGGGAGGTGGAGGTTGCAATCAGCTGAGATCTCGCCACTACAATCCAGCCTCAGTGACAGAGTGAGACTCCATCTCAAATTAAAAAAAAAGAAATGTAAACACCCAGGCTGGGTTATGGACAGGCTGCATGTTTCCTGTAAACATTCAGCTTCAGAGTGTGGAGTGCCTGGTGACTGTAGGAAAATCTGTGTCTGGAATTTCTCAAGACTGACCCTGGACTTTGAGTCTGAGATTAAAGATTAATGCCACCATGCATTCCCCACCAGCCTGCTTTTGGGAGAGCCAATTAGCCGCATTCCTTCTGAAGAGACATACAGAAACAGACGTGTTCCTGCCTGGAATCTTCTAGAACTAGGTCAGGTTTGATATTTTGGGGATATATATACATACATACATATAATTATGTATATATAAAGCAAAATTTCTAATGTTCAGGTCCTGGTGGGACAATGATTTTGCCTCTTATCAGAAAATTAGCAAATACCATTAATGAGGGGACTTGGAATCACTCATCTCTATGCCTGCTTTGAAAAACTTTGTACTTTGAGGTAATTTTAGATGTACAGAAAGGAGTGTTCTTGTACCCTTCATCCAGCTTCTTCCTCTGTACTCTGTTCTTTTTTTTGTTCAAATTTTTGTTATTTTTAAAATGTTTTCATTTTCTAATTAATTTTTTTTTTTTTTTTTTTTTTTTTGAGATGAAATCTGGCTCTGTCACCCAGGCTGGAGTACAGTGGCGTGATCTCGGCTCACTGCAGCCTCCACCTATCAGGTTCAAGCGATTCTCCTGCCTCAGTCTCCCGAGTAGCTGGGATTACAGGCGCGCACCACCAGGCCTGGCTAATTTTTGTATTTTCAGTAGAGACAAGGTTTCACCATGTTGGTCAGGTTGGTCTTGAACGCCTAACCTCGTGATCCTCCCGCCTTGGCCTCCCAAAGTGCTGGGATTACAGACGTGAGCCACCGCGCCTGGATATTTTTTAAATTTTTTTAAGATCAGGTCTTACTTCGTCACAGGATGGAGTGCAATGGCATAATCTTGGCTCACTGCGGCCTCTGCCTCCCAGGCTCAAGTAATCCTCTTGCCGCAGTCTCCTAAAATACTAGGACTATAGGTGCACACCATTGTGCCTAGCTCATTTTTTGATTTTTTTGGTAAAGACCGGATCTCGCTATGTTACCCAGGCTTGCCTTGAACTCAGGGGCTCAAGTGATGCTCCCACCTCAGCCTCCCAAAGTGCTGGGATTATAGGCATGAATCACAACCTCTGGTCCCCTCTTTGTTGTTTTTTTTTTTTTAGAGTATTAACTTCTTCTGGCCTCTGCTGAAGGCCACAAGCTATTTTCTGCCTTTTTGTTTCTTACTCCAAAGTCTTTTCTCTAAGTTAGATATTCATTCTTAAGTACCTAACCTGTAACTACATGAGACTCACCTCGAGGCTTTAAACAAAGTTGCAGAAGGCTGTTCACTAGCCCATGGTTCTTCTGATTATTAGTTTTAATACCTTGGTCTTGGTGAGGCCTGGGCAGCCAGGCTGAGGCCCATTGTGGAGGGATTGTCAAACCGCAGAGGGCTTGGGGTCACCTGGGAAGCATGTGAGAGACACCAGCGCTATCTTAGCCCTTTAGGACTATGATACACTCAAGCCCTGTGCAGATTTCAGGATTCAAAGCTCTGCTGAAGGGCCAAGTGCAGTGGCTCACACTTGTAATCCCAGCATTTTGGAAGGTCCAGGCAGGTAGACCACCTGAGGTCAAGTGTTTGAGACCAACCTGGCCAACATGGCGAGACCCTATCTCTACTAAAAATACAAAGATTTAGCTGGGCATGGTGGCTCATACCTGCAGTCCCACCTACTCAGGAGGCTGAGACATGAGAACTGCATGAACCTGGGAGGCGGAGGTTGCAGTGAGCTGAGATCGTGCCACTGCACTCCACCCTGGGTGACACAGCAAGACTCCATCTCAAAAAAAAAAAAAAAAAAAAAGCTTTATTGAGCACTCCTGAGAAAGGTGTTACTGGCTTTGTGTTATCTGCAAATCAGGCACCCCAACTTCCCTGTGAGTTCTCTTCTGACCCAGGCAGAGTGGAACTGAACATTTCTGGTGTATCTTCCAACTGTTAGACAATGGGATGCCACAGAGAGTCCTAGAGGAGAGGAGAGACGCAGCCAGGCCGTGCCACACCGGCACTGGTGAGCTGGCAGCACTGAGAGGATTGGGCTGGAGAGAGAGGGAGATGGGAGCTGCTGGGAAGGGGGAACGGGGCTGAACTGTGCAGTGGTCAGGTCTTGGGATTCTGAAGTTAGAGAGCACGGTGTTTATATCTGGCCTTTACCAACTCTTAGCTGTGTGCTTTGGGTAAGTGACTTGGCCTCTCTGGGACTTAGTTCCTCGTCTCTAAAACTGAGGTAGTCCCATGGTATCCTCCTCAGGAGTGATGGGGAGGGCTGAGTTGTGGATGGGCACAAAACACTTGGGGCAGAGCCAGCAAACTCTCTTTTCTTTGAGATGAAGTTTCACTCACTGTCCAGGCTGGAGTGCAATGGTGTCATCTCAGCTCACCACAACCTCCGCCTCCCAGGTTCAAGTGATTCCCCTGCCTCAGCCTCCCGAGTAGCTGGGATGACAGGCATAAACTACCATGCCCAGCTAATTTTGTATTTTTAGTAGAGATGGGGTTTCTCCATGTTGGTCAGGCTGGTCTCGAACCCTACCTCAGGTGATCTGCCCTGCCTCGGCCTCCCAAAGTGCTGGAATTACAGGCCTGAGACACCCTGCCCAGCCAGCAAACACTCTTTGTAGTAAATATTGAAGAATTTGACTAGGAAAGTACCGCCTCCGTCTGCCAAAATGACAGCCTTGCTGTACCATCTCAGCTCCGTTGAGAGTTTCCGGGTGCCCCTCTGGGCCAAGCCCCATGCGAGATGATGAAGATAAAATGAATCAGGCAGGCTCCCTGTACTCTGGGGCTTCCCACCCTGTACTGGAAACTGGCCAAGTGACACCTGCCAAGCAGAATGGGGCATGAGCCCTCAGACGCCTGCTTAGCTCTAAGAGCAAGATAGACAAAAAGCCTATCATTGGATATAATTTCTGGGTTTTCTATTTTCCTAGCCAGTTCCAGATTATGAATAAAACTGACTTGGCCAGGTGCAGTGGCCCATGCCTATAATCCCAGCACTTTGGGAGGCCCAGGCAGGTGAATCACCTGGGATCAGGAGTTCGAGACAAGCCTGGCCAACATGGTGAAACTCTGTCTCTACTAAAATAAAAACAAAACAAAACAAAACAAACCTAGCCAGTCGTGGTGGCACGTTCCTGTAATCCTAGCTACTTGGGAGACTGAGGTACAAGAATCCCTTGAACCTGGGAGGTAGAGGTTGCAATGAGCCAGAATTGCACCACTGCACTACAACCTGGATGACAGAGTGAGACTCTGTCTCAAAAAAAAAAAAAAAGACTGTGGAGAAGCTGGCAGCCTGGTGAAGCAGTGTCTCATAGAAAGAACCCACTGATGCTTTTTTTTTTTTTTGAGACAGAGTCTCACTGTGTCACCCAGGCCAGAGCGCAGGATGCGATCTCAGCTCACCGTAGTTGCTGCCTCCCGGGTTCAAGCAATTCTGTCTCAGCCTCCCGAGTAGCTGGGATTATAGGCACGTACCACCACACCCGGCTAATTTTTATATTTTTAGTAGAGATGGGGTTTCGCCATGGTGGCCAGGCTGGTCTCAAACTCCTGACCTCAAGTGATCCGTCCGCCTCAGCCTCCCAAAGCGCTGGAATTACAGGCCTGAGCCACCGCACTCGGCCACCACTGGTGCATTTACCTTCCATGGTCCTCATCCAGAACAGTGTTTATTTCAAAGAGTCATTGGGAACTTCTGTTTAGAAAAGGAGGGAGGTTATTAAGGTTTACTGCTGTCAGCAAAATATGGAACCACCCATTCCGTAGTGGGGTCACAGTCAAATCTGCAAGGTATTGCGAACTCAGCGCTCCCACCCTCATACATGTTGTCTCTGTTCACGTGTAGATGTTAGAGCAAGTCACTGGCATAGAGCATGCACAGAAAAACTAATTGCTGACTAGCTCAAAAGAAATTAATAGTTATAAGGCCAGGTGCAGTGGCTCACACCTGTAGTCCCAGGACTTTGGGATTTTTTTTTTTTTTTTTTTTTTGGTATTTTTATTAGAAATGGAGTTTTGCCATATTGGCCAAGCTGGTCTCGAACTCCTGACCTTAGGTGATTCGCTCGTCTCAGCCTCCTAAAGTGTTGGGATTACAGGCATGAGCCACTGCACCCAGCCTGTTTCTTTTTTTGAAGCAGTGTCTTTCTCTGTTGCCCAGCTTGAAGTGCAGTGGTGCGATCTTGGCTCGCTGTAGCCTTGACCTCCCAGGCTCAAGTGATCCTCCCAACTCGGCCTCCCAGGTAACTGGGACTACCAAACTCAGCTAGTTTTTGTATTATCTGTAGAGATGGGGGTCTCACTATGCTGTTTGGACTCAGGCAATCCACCTGCCTGGGCCTCCCAAACTGCTGCGATTACAGGCATGAGCCACTGCACCTAGCCCCAGTTCCCATTTCTTGGTCAGGATGTAGTATATGTGGATAGGTCCCATGTGTGAAACATCAACAGGCTGTAGGTAATCAAGCTGCATGTTTCTGTAGGTGTGATTTTAACTGCAAGATGCAGACAGAAGAGTCAAACTGACTGTTCTTGCTGGGTTGGGATCCTGGTGAAGAGAGCCAGCTTTAGATGTCCATTGCTGGCCTTCGGATCCAGATGACCACCCGCTAGCTGAGTGCCTGAAGGCAAGCTGCCTAACCTATCTGCGCCTCAATTGTATTAGCTGAGAAATGAGTTTACAGGGCTGAGTACTCAATCCCTTTGTACTTCATTTGGTAAGAAAGTTGGAACGCTTAAGCATTGTTTAGATCTGCTTTATTTTGCCATTAATTAGCAAATGCCATTATGTGGATTTTTTTTTTTTTTTTTTTTTTTTTGTCACTGAGTCTCGCTCTGTCACCCAGGCTGGAATGCAGTGGTACATTCTCAGCTCACTGCAACCTCCACCTCCCAGGTTCAAACAACCCGACCTCAGGTGAACTGCCTGCCTCGGTTCACCTCCTGCCTCAGCATCCCAAGTAGCTGGGACCACAGGTGCATGCCACACCAGGTAATTTTTTTTGTATTTTTGGTAGAGGTGGGGTTTCGCCATGCTGGCCAGGCTGGTCTCAAACTCCTGACCTCAAGTGATCAACCCAACTCTGCCTCCCAAAATGCTAGGATTACAGGCATGAGGCACCACACACGGCCTTTTTTTTTCTAGCAAACACATTTCTAGTTGGAGTATTCTACTTGTTCCAGTGTTGTGAATAAGAAACCAGATCACTCACATGAAGTGTCCAACGTGGTGTTTAGCACACCAGCACTCAATCAGTGCTGGGTCTTAGTACTAGTTTCTGTTTACTAAAACATCAAAGGCACTGGGCGAGAATTTCTTGGAAACCTGTTGTCTCCTCTAAGCCCATCCTGCGGCAGTCAACGTACGATGGGCATTTCTGAGAAGGACTTTTTCTTACTGGAGTGCGATGTCAGTATGCTCCAGGCTCAGCTTTTCTGTGCGTTGTCATTACACCAACACTGGGAACACATATTACGCCACGAAGAAAAAATGTCTTCTGTAAAAGGAAAAAATCATAATGTCATTTGCTAATTAGCAGCAAAACAAAATGAAATAAAACACTGCCTCCTCCTGGGCACCACCCTGAGGTTTCAAATTGCCCACCAAATAAGTTCTCAGGGCTGGCGAGGTATTTCATGCCTGTAATCCCAGCACTTAGGGAGGCCGAGGTGGCTGGTTCACTTGAGGTCAGGAGTTTGATATCAGCTTGGCCAACATGGCAAACCCCATCTCTACTAAAAAAACAAAAATTAGCCAGGCATGGTAGTGCACGTCTACTCAGGAGACTGAGGAAGGAGAATTGCTCGAACCTGGGAGGTGGAGGTTGCAGTGAGCCGAGATTGCCTCATTGCGCTCCAGCCTTGGTGACAAAATGAGACTCTGTCACCAAAAAAGAAAGGGGGTGGGGGGAGACTTCTCAGATGTTATTAGATGAAGACTCTTGAGACGCGGGATGGGGAGTTGATCTGGGATTAGTGGGATGGGCCCAATGTAATCACAAGGGAGAAACAGGAGGGTCAACCTCAGAGGAATTGTGGCGCTGGGGCAGAAGTTAGGAATCACAGCTATGCAGCCGGGAGCCATGGAAGGCAGCAGCTTCTCAAAGCTAGAAGAAGCAAGGAACAGACCTTCCCTGGAGCCTCTGAAGGAACTAGCACTGTGGACACCTTGATTTTAGCTCTGTAATTCCCATTTCAGAATTTCTCCCAAACTCTGAGATAACAAATTTGTGTCATATAAAGCCACCAAGTGAGTGGTAAGTTGTTACAGTAGCAATAGGAAACTAACACAGGTCTAGAACCATCTGGTATATTTTCAGGTTGGTCTCAATGGACTGGTCAAGAGATTTATGCCATGACTTAGACTGTCTGCAGAATCTGGATAAGTTGGACGTTGAACACAGGTCTGATCCTCTACTGGTATGCAAGTTTGGGCATTAGGTCACCTCCTGGTTATATTAGATATCAAACGTTACTGCAGGGAGACTGAAGTGATAAACGAGGCTTCTGTGCCAGGGCTCCCAGGACTGAACCGGGCCCTGGGGAAACCCACCCCATATATGCAGCCATCTAGAGTAGTCCTCCAGCTCTGCCCCTTCCCTGGAGGGACAAACAGGGTAGAGGGGATGACTGATTCCTGGTCAGCACTCTGAGCTGGGTGACCCTGGGCAAGGCGATAGAATGTTTCTGAGCCTGAGTTCCCTCCTATGGGAAATGGAGCTAAGAACAGGCATATGGTATTAGCACGTGTTGCGATGCTGTAAAGGAACACCTGACACGGGGTAATTTAGGAAGAAAAGAGGTTTATTTGGCCTGTGGTTCTGCAGGCTGTACAGGAAGCAAGGTACCAGCATCTGCCTCTGTTTGGCTTCTGGCGAGGGCCTCAAGAAGCTTTGGCTCACGGCAGAAGTAGGCACCTCACGTGGCGAAAGAGACAGCGAGAGGAGGAAGGGGCAGAGCTCTTAAACAACCAGATCTTGCATGAACGAATAGAGTGAAAACTCACTCATCACGAGAACAACACTAAGCCATCCCCATGACCCAAACACCTCCCCTGAGGCCCACCTCCAACATCAGAGGTTTCAACATGAGATTTGGAAGGAACGAAACATCCAAACAGCAACACATATTTATCTGGCCGTATCGTTGAGTCTGGAGTGAGTAAATGTGTGTCTGAAGTTATATTCCAGGCTGGGTACTGTAGCTCATGCTTGTAATCTTAGCACTTTGGGAGGCCGAGGTGGGTGGATCACCTGAGGTCAGGAGTTTGAGACTAGCCTGACGAACATAGTGAAGCCCGGTATCTACTAAAAATACAAAAATTTGCTGGGCATGGTGGTGCACACCTGTAATCTCAGCTGCTTGGGAGGCTGAGGCAGGAAAATCACTTGAACCCAGGAGGCAGAAGTTGCGATGAGCCAAGATCACACCATTGTACTCGAGTCTGGGCAACAAGAGTGAAACTCAAATAATAATAATAATGAATAAATAGATAAAATTATATTTCAAATGCTAATTGTATCAGCCCTGTGTACTAAAAGAGCTTGTTCTAGTGAGGTAGCCACCTCCTTCCCTTAATAAAACCCCTGGAAGGACTGACATTGGTTTTAAAGCCCTGTAAAGTTGTCAGTCTGAGATTATTCTGGTTCTTTTCTTGCAGGTGAAGTCTATTACAGGAGCAAATACCTGAGAAGCGATACTTACAACGCCAATATTGAGGCAAACAGGATTGTGGTATCAGAGTTTGGAACAATGGCCTACCCGGACCCCTGCAAAAACATATTTTCCAAGTAAATACCTCTTTTAAATCTGAAGGAATTTCATGCCTCTTGCCATCGTTGATGGCTGAGAAAACCGGCATTTGCTCCTCTAACAATTCTCTTTAAGGTGATGAAAACTCCACATGACTCCCTTTCACCAGAGGTGCTATGCAGTTCGTGTTCACTGATTGCCAGAGAGGCTAAGAGCATTTCACAAGTTATTAGAAGCCCTCCCACATGGCTGGTGAAAAAGCAGTCTGGAATGATCTGTCCAGATTGCAAATGCACATTCCCTTCAGCCTAGAGATGACTTGCTTGCATACAATATGATACATGTACCAGGTATTTGTCATTTGTGGCTGCATTATTTGTTGTAACAAGTAGCTGAAAATCACCCAAATGTTCATTGAAAGAGGAGTGGTTTGATCCGTAACAGTAAAACTGTACAAGAAAGTGCCATGTAAAAAGGAATGAGGATGTCTCTATGCGCTCTACAGAAACATTTTCAAGATAGAAAAAGGAAGGTGTAGAAAGAACATGTTATAAGTTGTACTTTGTGTGAAAAAGCAGGAAGAAATCTAGATTAAATTTTGCTTGTACATGCATAAAGAAACTATGAAAGGATGCCTAGGGGATGTGGGGCAGATGAATGATGAGGAAGGGAAATTTTTTGCTGAAATACTATATTTCATTTCATATTTATTTTTTTGAGATGGAGTTTGATTCTTATTGCCCAAGTTGGAGTGCAATGGTGCAATCTCCACCTTCTGGGTTCAAGAAATTCTTCTGCCTCAGCCTCCTGAGTAGCTGGGATTACAGGTGCCCACCACCATACTAGGCTAATTTTTGTATTTTCAGTAGAGACGGGGTTTCACCATGTTGGTCAGACTGGTCTTGAACTCATGACCTCAGGTGATCCACCCACCTCCGCCTCCCAAAGTGCTGGGATTATAGGCATGAAACTCTGTGCCTGGCCACTGTATACATTTTAAATTATCTGGGTTAGGATGTATATGAATGTGTTACATATCTGACAGATTCCTGGCCAGGGAATCAGGCCTGCCATCAGTATCTTCCTTCTGAAACTCTTTAAACATAAAAGAGTTACAACAGAGTTGAAGGGTAGACTGGCCCAGAGATGGAAGCCTGCTTCTGCTGTTTTCAGTCCTGAAGTCATCTCTCCCATTCCAGTATCCAGCTCTGGGGCTGCCTCAGAGCAAGCCCCGAACTCACATTTGCAAATAGGAGGTGCAGAGCAGGAGCCAGTGAGAAAGGAGGAGGAAGGAGCAAATGAATTTAAAACCACAGTACTTACCTGGTAGGGGAGATGCCATGATCGCCAGTTTAAAACCACCTGGAGATCGTGGCACCAAGCCTCCTTGTTGTTCCAGTATTCGTCAGCAGGAGGAGCACTCCCCAATACACTGATCCAGGATTTGCCAATTTCACGCCCCCACCCCCACCCCCCGTTAAACCCCTCTGGTTTTTCTTTCTGCTTTGAGTGTACCTTCTGATCAAATGAGCCATGTGTTCTTAACTCATAATTAGTTTGCTTTCCTTTTTAAATAAAAAACTAATTTCCTGGATAAATGTGAGATAACCAGTGTGAACTCACATTCCTGGCAAAGCAGATATCAGATACGTTGTTAGGCTTGGGGAGCCGTTGTGAGTTCATATATGATCTCTATAGAGCTTCGCTTCCTTTTTTTTTTTTTCCTGCTGATAGCAATCACAGCACCGCAGAGCTTCTTGACATAATTTGGAACAATGTGTCTTGCTGGCTCTGATGTTGGAGACCTTTGGTTTTTGGGGAGCCCAGGAAGGATCAGCTGGTGACCATGGCATTCCAGCTGACTTATTTCTTAGCTGACTCAAGGTGGGGGTGTCTTTGGGGAACTTGATATCTGAGTTCTTTGGATTCCTCAGGTGACCCTTTGGGAACCGGTTGCTTTTTCTTTCTTAGTTGAAGTAAAGGATTTTTAAGTGGTAGGAAAATAAAGCCATCTAGGACAGACTTCCCTGGCTGGGTGGACACAGCCACTGACTCTTTCGATTTGCTTTTTTCCCCAGAGCTTTCTCCTACTTGACTCACACCATCCCTGATTTCACAGACAACTGCCTGATCAACATCATGAAGTGCGGAGAAGACTTCTATGCAACCTCAGAGACCAATTACATCAGGAAAATCAACCCACAGACTCTGGAAACCCTGGAAAAGGTATCGACACATATGTAACCAGCATTGCTTCCTGACTCAAGAAAGGGAGAGTTGGGGACGCCCAGGGCGAGGCTGTTCAGCCTGCAAGGAGCTCACCAGAGGGCCCCCTCCTCTAATGCCATTGGATCCCAAGCCCTAGCACCACACTTAGCACTAGGTGCTAGGCAGGGACTGTGTTTTTTTTTTTTTTTTTTTTAATTTTATTTTATTTTATTGCATTTTAGGTTTCGGGGTACATGTGATGAACATGCAAGATTGTTGCATAGGTACACACATGGCAGTGTGGTTTGCTGCCTTCCGTCCCCTCACCTGTATCTGTCATTTCTCCCCATGCTATCTCTTCCCACTTCCCCACCCCCCACCCCTCCCCCATTTCCCCCCAACGGACCCCAGTGTGTAGTGCTCCCCTCCCTGTGTCCTTGTGTTCTCATTGTTCAACACCCACCTATGAGTGAGAATATACGGTGTTTGATTTTCTGCTCTTGTGTCAGTTTGCTGAGAATGATGGTTTCCAGGTTCATCCATGTCCCTACAAAGGACGTGAACTCATCCTTTTTGATGGCTGCGTAATATTCCATGGTGTATATGTACCACATTTTCCCTATCCAGTCTATCATCGTTGGGCATTTGGGTTGGTTCCAGGTCTTTGCTATTGTAAACAGTGCTGCAATGAACATTCGTGTGCACGTGTCCTTGTAGTAGAATGATTTATAATCCTTTGGATATATAGCCAGTAATGGGATTGCTGGGTCAAATGGGATTTCTATTTTTAGGTCCTTGAGGAATCGCCACACTGTCTTCCACAATGGTTGAACTAATTTACATTCCCACCAACAGTGTAGAAGTGTTCCTATTTCTCCACATCCTCTCCAGCATCTGTTGTTTCCCGATTTTTTAATGATCGCCATTCTAACTGGTGTGAGATGGTATCTTAATGTGGTTTTGATTTGCATTTCTCTGATGACCAGTGATGATGAGCATTTTTTCATATGTTTGTTGGCCTCCTGTATGTCTTCTTTTGTAAAGTACCTGTTCATGTCCTTTGCCCATTTTTGAATGGGCTTGTTTGTTTTTTTCTTGTAGATCTGCTTTAGTTCTTTGTAAATTCTGGATATCAGCCCCTTGTCAGATGGGTAGGCTGCAAAAATTTTTTCCCATTCTGTTGGTTGCCGATTCACTCTACTGACTGTTTCTTTTGCCGTGCAGAAGCTGTGGAGTTTGATTAGGTCCCATTTGTCTATTTTGGCTTTCGTTGCCATTGCTTTTGGCGTTTTGGTCATGAAGTCCTTGCCTACACCTATGTCCTGAATGGTTTTGCCTAGATTTTCCTCTAAGGTTTTTATGGTGTTAGGTCTGATGTTTAAGTCTTTAATCCATCTGGAGTTAATTTTGGTGTAAGGTGTCAGGAAGGGGTCCTGTTTCTGCTTTCTGCACATGGCTAGCCAGTTTTCCCAACACCATTTATTAAACAGGGAGTCCTTTCCCCATTGCTTGTTTTTGTCAGGTTTGTCGAAGATCAGATGGTTGTGGGTATGTTGTTTTTCCTGTGAGGCCTCTGTTCTGTTCCATTGGTCTATATCTCTGTTTCGGTACCAGTACCATGCTGTTTTGATTACTGTAGCCTTGTAGTATAGTTTGAAGTCCGGTAGTGTGATGCCTCCTGCTTTGTTCTTTTTGCTTAGCGTTGACTTGGCTATGCGGGCTCTCTTTTGGTTCCATATGAAGTTTAAGGTGTTTTTTTCCAGTTCTGTGAAGAAGGTCATTGGTAGCTTGATGGGAATAGCGTTGAATCTGTAAATTACTTTGGGCAGTATGGCCATTTTCACAATGTTGACTGTGTTGTTTTTTGTCTTCGTGTCTATAGCCATTTCCTGGGGCTGCTGTAACCAAGTCCTACAAAAAAAGTTTTCTTAAAACAATAGACGGGTTGGGCGTGGTGGCTCACGCCTGTAATCCCAGCACTTTGGGAGCCTGAGGCGGGTGGATCATGAGGTCAAGGGATCGAGACCATCCTGGTCAACATGGTGAAACCCCGTCTCTACTAAAAATACAAAAAATTAGCTAGGCATGGTGGCGCGTGCCTGTAATCTCAGCTACTTGGGAGGCTGAGGCAGGAGAATTGCCTGAACCCAGGAGGCGGAGGTTGCAGTAAGCTGAGATTGCACTATTGTACTTCAGCCTGGGTAAAAAGAGCAAAACTCTGTCTCAAAACAAAACAAAACAAAACAAAACAAAACAATAGAAATTGGCCTGGTGCAGTGGCTCACATCTGTAATCCCGGCAGTTTGGGAGGCTGAGGCAGGCAAATCACCTGAGGTCAGGAGTTCACGACCAGCCTGGCCAACATGGTGAAACCCCATCCCTATTAAAAATACGAAATATTAGCTGGACATGATAGCACATGCCTGTAATCCCAGCCACTTGGGAGACTGAGGCAAGAGAATCACTTGAACTCAAGAGCTGAAGGGTTGCAGTGAGCTGAGATCACACCATTATACTCCAGCCTGGGCAACAAGAGCAAAACTCCATCTCAGAAAAAAATAAAAATAAAAAAATAATGAATAACAACAGAAATTGGCTGGGCACGGTAGCCTACACCTATATCCCATCACTTTGGGAGGCCGAGGCGGGCTGATCCCGAGGTCAGGAGTTCGAAACCAGCTTGGCCAATATGGTGAAACCCCGTCTCTACTAAAGATACAAAAAATTACCTGGGCGTGGTGCCCGCTTGTAATCCCAGCTACTATGGAGGCTGAGGCAGGAGAATTGCTTGAACCCAGGAGGCAGAGGTTGTGGTGAGCAGAGATCACACCACTGCACTCCAGCTTGGGTGACAGAGCAAGACTCCGTCTCAAAAAAAAAAAAAAAAAAAAAAAAAATCTCTATTTCCAAGTAAAGTCACATTCGCGGGTACCCGGGACAAGGACTTCAACCTATCTTTTTACAAGACACAATTCAACCCATAAGTGTGTTTATAATTCTTGGCATCCACGGAGTTCAGTGAGAATTTAAATAAATGACTCTGTTGTAACACCTGGGATTCCCAGCAATTCTACTTTCTATTGACCTGAAGAGGGAGGCATTAGGCAGAAAGCTAGGGCACAAAAGCTAGTGCCCAGGCACATACCTTTCCTGGGAAGAATCAAGTTGACATTTTGGTGAAAATCAATAGACCCATTTTCAATTTTCTCCAGCTGGCTGTTCAAAACTCCGATGTCTTTGCAATATGTTTTAACGATCTCTTAAAGAGATGTGGCTTTTCTTAGCTGTGAAATTATGTCCAGCTCTTTTTAAGCTAGACGGCATCAGTCCAACTGATGACGCTTTCCACAAGGCCACAGAGAGGAAATGCTGGGAGAGAATGGAGTTACCTGACTCTGGGCTGGAGGTTGTGCTGTTCTGGGGGAGGAAGGGCAGACGGTTGGTCTCCGGCCACTCCATTGTTCTGCAGCGGCAGACTCCGGAATGAGGGTCATTATTCAGCTCATTCATCGAGCTTCACTTTGACCCAATGTTTTTGTAACCTCTCCATTCCCGGAATAATCCTGTAAGAGAGGCCTGGAGATTTATGCTTCTGTGCAATGCAAAACAGCAGAAATTAAGCCAGAATGACAGAGCTGTAGCCAGGATGAGCTCAAAGCCTACCTCTCTGTCCAGGTCATTGTCAGAGCTTTCTGCAGCGAGGAATCTTGTATCTATGTTGAAGATGCCAACAGGGTCAGGCAGCAGGACTGGAATGGTAGCCACAGAGGCACACCAGATCCCTAACTCCCCTGCAGTCTGTTTGGTGTTGGAGACCCTCACATCCCCATCAGAGGTTATGTCAGGTCACAAGAGTGAAAGTCTTCTTTAAAAGCAAATTCTATATCATTTTCAGATCCAGAGATGTGTAAAAATATCCATCATCTCTATAAACCTAGAATCAGTCAGGGTTTCAGAGGATTTCAACCTTTCTCCTTTTAAAAACCAGGTGGTGTCATATCTTGCAGGTTGATTATCGTAAATACGTGGCGGTAAATCTGGCAACGTCACATCCCCATTATGATGAGGCCGGAAATGTTCTCAACATGGGCACATCCATTGTGGAAAAGGGGAAGACAAAATACATGATTTTTAAGATCCCCGCCACAGTGCCAGGTAGGCTGTTCTGGGGAACAGAATTAAACACAAGCGGCCAAGGGCGGCCCCTTCTGAAGAGTTGTGTGTTTTTTGTTGATGACACAAGACTCAGTGTGGTACTTTCCCTCGTAGATTATTCAGATGACAGTGAACTCAGTACTTTCCTGTAGGAGAAAAGAAGAGTTGCTGGGATTCCTCTTGGAAGAAGGAAATCCTTTTTCGATTCCAATTTCCTTTTGTTTAGGCTCCAGTTTATTATTTTATTAATTTATCCACCCATCTCCCATCCATCTATTCATGCATCATCTACTTACCATCCAAACATTAATTCACCCTCCATTCATCCATTCATGCATCTACTCACCATCCATCTATCTACTATTCACTCATCTAGTCACTATCCATCCACCCATCCACCCACTATTCATCCGTGTATCCATCACCCATCTACTGTCTGTCTATCCATCCACTGATCCACCACCTATCTAGCAAGCCACCCACCATTTATCCACTTGCCATCATCTATCCACCCATCCACCATCCCCCCCCACCCATCATCCATCCACCATCGGTCTACCCACCCATCAACCCATCCATCATGAATCCATTCATCGATCTCCCCATTCTCCCATCCATCCACCCATCCACTTACCCACCACCCATCCATCCACTGAGCTACCCACCCACCCATTCATCCACCATCCATCATCCACCCACCATCCATCCACCCACCCATCCACCATCCATCCATTCATCCATCTACCCACCTACCCATCCACCCACACACCATCCATCTATCCATCCACCCACCATCCATCTATCCACCCATTCACCTACCCCCCATGGATCCATTCATCCATCCATCCACTTACCCAGCACCCACCAATCCATCGAGCCACCCACCTGTCCATCTCTCCATCATCCATCCATCTATCCATCATCCATCCACCCATCATCCATCTATGTATCCACCCACCATCCATCCATCTACCCATCCACTAACCATCCATTCCCCCACCCAACATCTATCCATCCACTACCCATCTATTAACCAACCATCCTTCCATCCACCATCTATCCATCCACCCACGATCCATCCATCTATCTACTATCCACCCACCCATGCACCCACCCACCCATCTATCCATTCATTCATCCATCTGTTTTTTCAGCATCCTGACAAACTATGGCATGGTTGTGCCACCTACTTACATTGCCAGCCCCTGCAGCCAGGGTTCCAGGGTTGTTCAGGAAACTCAGCCCTGCTGGGATCCATTCCAGATCCCCACCCTGTTCTCCACGCCTTCTGGACCTTCTCCATATGGAGCTGGGATCTTGGAGCCAAGCCCAGCCTGCTGTGATCGCATGATCCTAAGAGGGAGGAAGCAGGGGTTCTTAGTCCATGTTTGTGCAGGACCCTCCTGGGAACCACACCCAGCAGACTTAGACCTGTGAAGAGAGTTGCACAAGACTCAGCATACAGTGCAGAACTACAACAATGCTTCATCTGATCTTCAGGTTTAGAAAAAACAAGTTTTTGTCAGTGGTCCTTGCTGCCTCCATATCCCCCAGAGTCTTGTAGAACCCCCTGAGCAAATTACCAGGCTCTGCCTGGAGTGGTGAGACTCCAAGTTCAGAAGGTACACTGAGTATACCTGTTAAATAGAACTCTCATTCATTAAGCCAGTAAAGGAATATAGGGGTCAAGCTCAGAACCCTAGAATGTCAGACCTGAGGCTTGTCTAGGAATTTGAGTTTGCCACCTTGTATTACAGAGGAGGACTGTGAGGCTCAGGGGATCAGGTGACACACCCCAGTCACACAGCTCCCAGGAGCCACTGACATCCTGCCAGCAGCAAACCTCTGGGCACCTGCTCCATGGTAGCGGTGGCATGAAGACTCATGCCCCATCCTGCTCCTCCCAGGCCACAGTGCTTTTTGTTTCAGTTTGCGTTGTGTTCCATTTGTTTGATAAAGAAAAGAGCTATCCCACAACCCCACAGCATCCCTCCCACCAGCCAGCTGTTTACAGTGTACACAGGTGGCCACAGAGAGGTGGAGAAGTTTGCAGATAACTCATTATAAGCCAGCCCCAGGCCTGGGTGGGGAGGCCTTTTGTCCAGTGAGTGACTCATGCTTACAGAGGAATAAGGAAACCGAACGTGTACTGAGCACCTTCCGTGTTTGGGTGCAGGACGAGACACTTGGATGACTGCTTTATTTTGTTCTGTTCTCTGCCTTCACTCTATAAGGAAGGCTAAGGGGTCTGTGTTTTCTTGGCTTAACCCTCTGACTGACCATAATGATAGCCCATTCCACCAAGCCTCAGTTTTGCGCCTATATAATGGCCATCCTATGAGCCTAGCTTGACTATCTATATATAAAAGCCCCTCATCACGACCGGGCACACTGGCTCACACCTGTAATCCCAGCACTTTGAGAGGCCAAGATGGGTAGATCACAAGATCAGGAGTTCAAGACCAGCCTGACCAACATGGTGAACCCCATCTTTACTAAAATACAAAAATTAGCCTGGCGTGGTGGCATGCAACTGTAATCTCAGCTACTCAGGAGGCTGAGGCAGGAGAATTACTTGAACCTAGGAGGCAGAGGTTACAGTGAGCTGAAATTGCTCCACTTCACTCCAACCTGGGCTACAGAGCAAGACTCTGTCGAAAAAATAAAAATAAAAAACTTCATCACAATAGGTACTTAGTCCCATGCTCAGGTGTTTTAGAATGAGCACAACCAAGATAAATTTGTGGAAACCCTCTGAATGTATGTCAAATGATCATTCCCAGCAAAATGGCAAAAGCTTAGGCCTGGGAAACTTACCCATCACCTGGGAGCTTCATAGAAATGCAGAATATGAGACCCCACCCCAGCAGAGTCAAACCCCACAGTGTATAAGGATCCCCAGATGATTCCTAAGCACATTAAAGTTTGGGGTGTACTGCCCCAGAGGAGAGGTCAGGAATAAGGGCCAGATCGTAAATATTTAAGGCTCTGAGGACCATATGGCCTCTGTCACAACTCAACTCTGTCTCTGCAGCTCAAAAGCAAAAGTAGCCATAGACAATGCCCAAAAGAGTTTGCATGCCATGTACCAAATAAAACTTTGTTCACAGGCTGGGCATGGTGGCTCACACCTGTAATCTCAGCACTTTGGGAGGTCAAGGTGGGTGGATTATCTGAGGTCAGGAGTTCAAGACCAGCCTGGCCAACATGGTGAAACCCCTTCTCCACTAAAAATACAAAAATTAGCTGGGCCTTGTTGTGTGAACCTGTAATACCAGCTACTCTAGAGGCTGAGGCAGGAGAATCGCTTGAACTCAAGAGGTGGAGTTTGCAAAGAGCTGAGATTGCACCACCACTCGCCAGCCTGGGCAACAGAGCGAGTCTCCATCTCAAACAAATAAACACACAGGTGGAGGCACGAGTCAGCCCCCAGGCTGTAGTTGAAGACCCCTGACCTGAAGGCCTCCCTCTGCGTTCAGTGGTTTTCAGATTGTAGATGGGATAGATGCTGAGTGGAAGTTCTCAGCCTGGCCCCCTGCAGCAGCCACTGCAGCAACCGCGTTACCTGTCTACACGTTGCTGCTTAATTTAAGGGTTCTTTTCAGCCATCAAGTCAGTTTGTAAGTGATGGTGGTGTGGTCTTGGGGGGCTGGCCAGGTCCTGCACAATTCCTGAGGCTTGCTTTTCATCTTGCTAGAGGGCAAGAAGAAGGGGAAGAGCTCCTGGAAGCACACAGAGGTGTTCTGCTGCATCCCATCCCACTCCCTGCTCTCCCCAAGCTACTACCACAGCTTTGGTGTCACCGAGAACTATGTCATCTTCCTTGAGCAGCCTTTCAGGTTGGATATTCTCAAGATGGCAACCGCCTACATCCGGGGAGTGAACTGGGCCTCCTGCCTGGCTTTCCACAGGGAGGAGAAGGTGAGGCCTGGCTGGACTCCAGCCTAGTGGGTACTGGCTACCCATGGAGGGAGGCCTGCGTGCAAGAGGGTGACTGTTAAGGGAAGGAAGTGGCATGGAAGAGGGAGGAGTGTACCAGAGGCATCTGCCCACCTTCCCGCGCGTTCTGGTCCTTCAGAATGGCCCCTAGGCCACTGTACCCCCACGGTAATGAGACATCAGATGCAGACTGTCCAGGCAAGGGGGGCCACCTTGGGCAACCGTGGAAGCCTTGGCAGTCCCCACGTGCCCAGCAGCAAAAGGAGTGAGTTCTCAGTCCTGATGGAGAGCTGGGCTCCTTCCAGCCGCCGCCCTGCTGACAAGACACCTTCAGCATGTCTGCTCCCAGTGTGTAGCGTTGGGGTGTTAGGTGCCAGAGGTTTAGACGTTGCAATGGCAGCATGTTCCACCAGACGATTCAGTAGAAACCTCTCCTTCCATTCAGGTACACCTGAGTGCTCAAAGTATGTGTATTATGTGTTACATGCTTGTACATGCGTGTATGTATGTACACGCACATGTGCATGTGTGTGTGAAGATGTGTACATATGCATGTGTGCTGTGGTACGATCACAGCTCACTGCAGCCTCAAGCTCCTAGGCTCAGAAGATCCTCTCACCTCAACCCCTCAAGCAGCTGGGACCACAGGCGCATGTCACTATGCCTGGCTAATATTTTGTTTTTCTGTAGAGATTGGGGTCTTGCTATGTTGCCCAGGCTAGCTTCAAACTCTGGGCTCAAGTGATCCTTCTGCCTTGCCGTTCCAAAGTGCTGGGATTAGAGGTGTGAGCCACTGTAACCTGGTCTTTTTTTTTTTAAATGTTGTTACTTCACTTTTGAAAAATATCTAGTAGTTCTCAGTGTTACCTATTCAAAGAATATACAAGTATAGAAGCCATATACACAGTCGTTCCCAACTCACTTTTCCCACATTTTCCTCTGCTTCCCATCCAGCCCCATGTCGGAAGGAACCCACCACTACCCGCTGACCTCTTCTGCTCCACCTTCTCTGCCTTCACGTGCACTTTTAGATTTTCTTTCTTTCTTTCTTTTCTTTCTTTTTTTTTTTTTTTTTTTTTTTGAGACAGAGTCCCACTCTGTCACCCAGGCTGGAATGTAGTGGTGTAATATCGGTTCACTGCAGCCTCCACCTTCTGGGTTCAAGGTAGTCTCCTCTCTCAGCCTCCTGAGTAGTTGGGATTACAGGCATGTGCCACCATGCCTGGTGAATTTTTTTTTTTTTTTTTTGAGACTGAGTTTTGCCCTTACTGCCCAGGCTAGAGTAAAGTGGTACAATCTTAGCTCATGGCAACCTCCGCCTTCTGGGTTCAAGCAGTTATCCTACCTCAGCCTCCAGAGTAGCTGGGATTACAGGCATGTGCCACCATGCCTGACTAATTTTTGTATTTTTGGAAGAGACCAGGTTTCACCATGTTGGTGAGGCTGGTCTCAAACTCCAGACCTTAGGTGATCCACCTGCCTTGGCTTCCCAAAGTGCTGGGATTATGGGCTTGAGCCACCTCCCCCAGCCTAATTTTTATATTTTTAGTAGAGGTGGGGTTTCACCATGTTGGCCAGGCTGGTCTCAAACTCCTGGCCTCAAGTGATCTGCCCACCTCGGTCTCCCAAAGTGCTGGGATTCCAGGCGTGAGCCACCGCACCCTGCCTTTCATGTGCACTTTTATATACATAGCCACACATTTGTCCTTCTGGTCTCTCTCTTTCAGGCCTCTCCTCTCTTCTTAGGTCAAAGAGTGAGGTGGTTAAGAGAACAAAGGAGTGAGGGGGCAGGTGAGGTCCCTCTTCTGCTCAGGACCTTCTAGAGGGTTCTCATCTTCCCCAAGATAAGATCCAAAGGCTTCCTTCACCAGCATCTGTCCCCACATGCCCTCATCCTGACCGCTTGCTCTCTGTTCCCTCCACACCTCTTCCTGGATCACAAACTGGCCAAACACACTCTGGCCTCAGAGTCTTTGTGTTCTCTGCCCCCTCCACCTGGAATGATGGTCTCCCCTACCCCATGGCTTCCTCCCCAGCTGATCTAGTTTCAGTTCAGTGCCCAGGTCACCCAGCCTTCATTGCCAGACCTGTCTGTGATAGACCCGGCCCCAGGATTTCCCCACCTCCATCATGCCTCACATCTTATCTATTGGATATTTGTTTTTGACTTTGCCTCCAGTAGCATGTAAGCTCCGTAAAAGTAGGGGCTTGGAATTATTTGTCCCTCTGGTTCCTAAAGAAATATCTCAGCCAGACATGGTGGCTCACGCCTGTAATCCCAGCACTTTGGGAGGCTGAGGCAGGTGGATCACCTAAAGTCAGGAGTTCGAAACCAGCCTGGCCAACATGGTGAAACCCTGTCTCTACTCAAAATACAAAAATTAGCCTGGCATGGTGGCAGGCATCTGTAATCCCAGCTACTTGGGAGGCTGATGCATGAGAATCTCTTGAACCTGGGATGCGGAGGTTGCTGTGAGCTGAGACTATGCCCCTGCACTCCAGCCTGGGTGACAGAGTGAGACTTTGTCTTGGAAAAAGAAAGAAAGAAAGGCACAGTGGCTCACACCTGTAATCCCAGCACTTTGGGAGGCTAAGGCAGGCAGATCACTTGAGGTTGGGAGTTTGAGACCAGCCTGCCCAACCAACATGGAGAAACCCCATCTCTACCAAAAATATAAAATTAGCCATGTGTGCTGGTGCATGCCAATAATCCCAGCTACTCTGGAGGCTGAGGCAGAAGAGTTGCTTAAACTTGGGAGGTGGGGGGTACGGTGAGCCAAGATGGCGCCATTGCACTCCAGCCTGGGCAACAAGAGTGAAACTCCATCTCAAAAAAACATGAAAGAAATGTCTGATGATCATAGGCCCTTGATAAATATTTGTGGAATGCATGTGTAGGGCCTGCCAGTCGCCAGCTGAAATTGAGCTTGCTCTGCAGCTGTTTCCCCAAATACCGTGGGAGCTTCATCCAGGCAGGAGCTATGGGGTGCTCTAAGCCTCCAAACTGCATCCCCTGGACCTCGGAGAGTCCCATATGTCCAGTTACAGCCTGCAGTGGCAGGGCGATGGCCTGGGAAAGCCTGTGCGATGCATCTAGAAGAGAACTTTCTGAAAAGTCCACATGGTTGGCCCTGGCATAAGGGTCAGGGGTTGAAAAGGCCCCAAACCATCACCCCTATTTTCACCTCGCCATCCTGCCCTCCACTGCCACACCATCAAAGCCTTCTTCCTCTGCACCCTCTTGGCTCTGAAAACGCAAAGCTTGATTCTGGGGAAGGGGGAAGGTGGGAAACTTGACCACAGGAGGGGGCAAGAGAGCGGCGTGGGGCAGGCCTCCCTTCCTTGCAGAGGCGGGCGTGGCTAGACCAGAGCACCGGAAAGCACGGAAACACCCCCTCCTTCTGATTAGGCAACTTGGGCTGTAGATATGGCGAACTGCCAGCCCAGTGATGCTGGTCTCCTGACACCCAAAGAGGTGTGTCCAGAGCCTAATATGCTGACCCTCCCTATGCGCTCGTTAGCTGGAACTGGGGCCAATGCACCGGCAGCCCTCTGGGACAAACAGGGTTGCTGTGACAAGGGCCTCTTGGAAAACCGGGAAAAAAACAGAAAGCAGTCCTGTAGTGGAGACCAGAGGACGAGACCCAAGAGGGTTGGGGTGGGGTTAGGGTTTTAGAGGCTTCAGTCTTTTTTCCTCCTCCTCCTCCTCCTCCTCCTCCCTTTTTCTTTCTTCTTCTTTCTTCTTCTTCTTCTTCCTCCTCCTCCTCCTCCTCCTCCTCCTCCTCCTCCTTCTTCTTCCTTCTTCTTCTTTCTTCCTTTTTTTTTTGAGATGGAGTTTCTCTCTTGTCACCCAGGCTGGAGCGCAATGGCGTGATCTTGGCCCATTGCAACCTCCATCCCCCAGCTTCAAGAGATTCTCCTGCCTCAGCCTCCCGAGTAGCTGGGATTACAGGCACACGCCACCACGCCTGGCTAATTTTTTATATTTTTAATAGAGAGAGGGTTGCACCATGTTGGCCAGGCTAATCTCGAACTTCTGGCCTCAAGTGATCTGCCTACCTCAGCCTCCCAAACTGCTGGAATAAGCGTGAGCCCCTGTGCCCTGCGGAGGCTCCAGTCTTAGATGGAGCCCGGCAGATTCTCCCCAACTTGGTTATTTCCAGAGAGCTGGGATGTCAGCACAATGGAATAAGCAGACCTTGTACACCGGGAGTCTCTCCAAATACTGTCCTCCCAGTGACTGCAGAGACCCTGGCAGCAATTCGTCCCTCCTCTCCATCTTAAAGATATATTCATGGAGCCAGGTGTAGTGGCTCAAGCCTGTAATCCCAGTACTTTGGGAGGCTGAGGCAGGTGAATTGCCTGAGCTCAGGAGTTCCAGACCACCCTGGGCAACACGGTGAAACCTTGTCTCTACTAAAATACAAAAAACTAGCCAGGTGTGGTGATGAGTGCCTGTTGTCTCAGCTGCTTGGGAGGCTGAGGCAGGAGAATCATTTGAACCTGGGAGGGAGAGGTTGAAGTGAGCCAAGATCAAACCACTGTACTCCAGCCTGGTGACAGAACAAGACTCCGTCCTCCCCACTCACTCCCCAAAAGACCTACGGAAATACAACAATAAACAGCTCTCATTTTGGGGGGCACTTGTGCCTCTGGTTTTGTGGAGCAGTCACAGAATGCATCATGGGGACACAGTTCTGAGCCTACTGCCTAGTGAGGCTAGGTTCTGTTCAGCCCCCAGATGCCACAGTGCCAGGCTGAGAGAGGGCAAGCTGACCCCTGGGTGTGTGTCCTTTTTCAGACTTATATCCATATCGTCGACCAAAGGACCAGGCAGCCTGTGCAGACCAAGCTTTACACAGACCCCATGGTGGTCTTCCATCACGTCAACGCGTACGAAGAGGATGGCTGCATCGTGTTTGACGTCATCGCCTATGAGGACAACAGTCTCTACCAGCTCTTCTACCTGGCCAACCTGAACCAGGACTTCAAGGAGAACGCTAAGCTCACCTCGATCCCCACCCTCAGGAGGTTTGCTGTGCCCCTCCGTGTGGACAAGGTAATGGTTTCCAAGGAGGTTCCCTGTTCTTTTTCGAGAGACGTGGCCCCGGGTGGGAAGTTACTTTGGCTCTTATTTGATTGACATTGAAATGCAAAATGAACTGTTCTTGAGAGAAAAAAAAAGGTGTTCATTGTTTTTCCCAAAGTAGTGCTGATTCATAATAAAAACTTTAGAAAACATGGATAAGTGAAAAAAAAAAAAATCCCTATAAACTCACCACCCAAGATAATCATGGTGGATATGTGTTTGTCTCCCAGTCTCTCTCTCTGTCTATGTGTGTGCATGTGTGTATGTGTAAAAATCTTCATTTTAAACTTACTGTACATAATGTTTTTTTAAATAGAGATGGTGTTTCACCATGTTGGTCAGACTGGTCTCAAACGCCTGACCTCAGGTAATCCACCTGCCTCAGCCTTCCCAAGTGCTGGGATTACAGGCATGAGCCACTGCACCCAGCCATTGTACACAATTTTTAACAGCTTTATTGAGATGTAATTGACATAGCATACAAATTACCCTGTTATTTATTTATTTATTTATTTATTTATTTATTTATTGCAACAGGGTCTCACTCTGTCACCCAGGCTGGTGGGCAGTGGCATGATCTAAGCTAACTGCAACCCCCCACCCCACCCCACCTTCTGGGTTCAAGTGATTCTCCTGCCTCAGCCTCCTAAGTAGCTGGGATTAGAGACACCTGCCACCACACCTGGCTAATTTTTGTATTTTTGGTAGAGAAGGGGTTTTGCCATGTTGTCCAGGCTAGTCTTGAGCTCCTGACCTCAGGTGATCTACCCATCTTGGCCTCCCAAAGTGCTGGGATTACAGGGATGAGCTACCCTACCCAGCCTAATTTGCCCATTTAATGTGTTCGATGGCCTTTGGTCTATTTTCCCATTTGTACATCTGCCACTACAATCAATTTTAGAACATTTTCACCACCTCCAAAACACACCCCATGCTCCTTAGCCATCACCTCCTAGTCCTCCCCTCCCCCATCCCGGGCAAACTCCCATCTGCTGTCTGTCTCTGTGGACTTGCCCGTCCTAGTCATCCCATATAAATGGAGTCTTACAATAGGTGGGCCTTTGTGTCTGGCTTCTTTCACATAGCACAGTGTTGTCAAGGCTCATCTGTGTTGCAGTCTGGATCTGCGCTGCTTTGATTTTTGTTGCTGTTGTTGCTTTTTCTGGTTTGTTTGTTTTGAGGCAGAATGTAGCTGTGCTGCCCAGACTGGAGTGCAGTGGTGTAACCTCGGCTCACTGCAACCTCTGCCTCCCACATTCAAGCAATTCTTGTGCCTCAGCCTCCCAAGTAGCTGGGTTACAGGTGTGCACCACCACACATGGCTGATTTTTGTATTTTTAGTAGAGATGGGGTTTCGCCATGTTGCCCAGGCTGCTTTCAATCTCCTGAGCTCAGGTGATCTGCCTGCCTCTGTCTCCCAGAGTGCTGGGATTACAGGCATGAGCCACCATGCCCAGCCAGTGCTTCATTTCTTTTTATGGCTGAATAGGTACATAGTATCTTGCAGACTGCTTTTCTACCTATTTCTATATCTAAACATCTCTCCGTGATGTTAAATATTCTTTGAAACATCTTTTTAAATATTTGCCTAATTGTTGGTGGCAGGGATTCATCCCCATTTGCTTACACCATTCCCTGATGTTGAAAAGTTCCATTCTTGCGCTAAGAATGACCACCAGCCAGACATTATCCCCAATTAGGGTGATGTGGCCAAGGTTCTGGGCTTGACTTAGGGAGGCTTACAAAGACTTCTGGCTGCAGAACTCACTGACTTCATGACTTAATTAACTTAAATGAAACCAAATTCAATTAAATGTTGATGGCTGACATTGACTAAATGCATGTTATATGCCAGGTACTTTGCTAAGCATTCTGTTTTTCTTACCTCACTTAATGATCAAAACAACATGTGGGAAACGTTTCTGTAGAAGCCTCATTGTACAGATGGACAAACTGAAGCTCAGAGAAGTCAAGAAATGTGCCCAAGGTCACACAGCTTAGAGAGGCAAGGCCAAGGCCAGAACCTGCCCCAGTCTGTCTCTAAACCCCCTTTTTATTTTATTTTATTTATTTATTTATTTTGAAATGGAGTCTCGCTCTGTCACCCAGGCTGGAGTGCAGTGGTTTAATCTTGGCTTACTGCATCCTCTGCCTCATGGGTTCAAGCAATTATCCTGTCTCAGCTTCCCAAGAATCTGGGATTACAGGCACGTGCCAGCATGCCCAGCTAATTTTTTGTTTGTTTGTTTATATTTTTAGTAGAGACAGGATTTTACCATGTTGGGCAGGCTAATCTGGAACTCCTAACCTCAGTGCTCGGATTATAGGCATGAGCCATTGCAGCCAGCCCTAAACCCCTGTTTGTAACTAGGGAGGAGTAGTTAAAAAGTATACAAAGTAGTAAAAAGTATACAAATTGTACAAAGAAAGGAGTAGTTAACAAATTCTTCTCTATCCTGCTATTCTAGCCAGTAGCCCTAACTCCTAGGAAAGAGCCTCAGAGTAACCAGGAGGGAGTCGTTACAAAGTATACAAAGTAAACTAATTAGTTACAAAGGGGTAGTTACAAACTACTCTCTATTCAGCTCTTCTCAGTAGCTCTAACTCCTAGGAAAGAGCCTCAGATGGGCCACACTTGGGGCTCCGCAGGCTTGGCAGATGGTCCTTCAGTATCCAGGGAGCCTTCTCCCACCCTCACCACCCAGTTTCCCAGTGTGGGAATTCAGCCACACTCCCAGCCACAAGGCAGGGAAGCTGGCATTTGAACCTAGGTTTGTCTGACTCCAAAGCTGGGGTCCTCTCCCATCTCTCCAGCATTTTCCCACCCATGGTCATTTGTGTATCTCTGCCACAGTTTTTACCATATTTTATCTCTACTTACCATTTAATTTAAAATCCTTTTTTTTTTTTTTTTTTTTTGGTTTGTTTCAATCAGTTCACTCTCTACTTAACTCATTTGAAAGGAAACACATCACCACCCAGTGAAAAGCTGGCAATGCTCACTGCACTCAGAGAAGACAAGCATGAGAAGAAGATAATAGAAATAAAGCCGAGGTCTTGCGCTCCAGCCAGAGTGCTGTGGATTGCCAAGACCTGATCTCTCTGTGAAAAAGCGAAGTTTTAAAAGTATTAGGCGTTAAAAACATTGTCGCACCTCACTGACACTCCCCTTGACCTAGTCAGAATGACTGGAAGAGAATAAGGCATTGAATTTCTGCCCCATGTGACTCAGGGCTATTGGATGAAGAGCCATGTCCCATGAAATCAGCACACCAGCCCTGGGCCCCTGCACTCCTTGGTCCCAGAAGCACCGCAGTGCAGCCCCTCGGACTGTCTCCTGGTTCCAGGAAGTACTGAGGGGGTGACAAGGCATAGAGGTAGCAAGTCACAAGGCTGACCTCAGCCCAGGAATGGTACACAGAGTGGAACACGCTCCCTCCCACTGTGACACCTTGCTAGGTTGTATAACTTTTTATCACACCCAAGAATGGTTTGCTTCCTTGGAACCAAGCTAAGAATGTTAGCTTGTTTATCTTTAAAAACCATCACGTGGTCAGGCACAGTGGTTCCCACCTGTAATCTCAACACTTGAGGCCCCGGTGGGAGATCACCTGAGGTCAGGAGTTCAAGACCAGCCTGGCCAACATGGTGAAACCCCATCTCGACTAAAAACACAAAAATTAGTTGGGCGTGGTGGCAGCTGCCTATAATCGTAGCTACCTGGGAGGCTGAGGCAGGAGAATCGCTTGAACCCAGGAAGTGGAGGCTGCAGTGAGCCAAGATCATGCCACTGCATCCAGGCTAGGCAAGACAAAGCAAGACTCCATCTAAAAATAAAATAAATAGGATAAAAGAAAGCAGTCATGTGAACCATCTGCTGCTTTCAAACTAGCAAAGGAAAGCAAGCCTGGGGCTGGGTCGCTCTGGCCATGTTTTTTAATTGCTACTTATTGTCCCTTAAACATGTCTTCTTGCACTTTCAAGTGGCATATTGAAATCAAGAAGGCAGGCGGACAGGGCCTTACATGCCCAGATCCAGCGGCTCTGGCTCCATCCCATGCAAACTATCAGAGAAGGAACCTCAGAGAGATGCTGGCCTTACTCAGATGACCTCTGGGCCTGAGGTCTTTGCAACATTGCTGTCCCCTCTGCCTACAACCCTGTCCTCCTGGGCTGATACTCCTGCTCCCTGGCTGCCTGCATGTTGGGACCCCCTAGAGATCCCTGAGATCCCCGTGTCTGGGCCTTAGCTTCAGCCCAGACCATGGAAGCCAGCAGCTCCAGGGGTGGAGCCCAGGCCCAGGTGTGGTGTAGATCTCCCCACCCCTACCCCCAATTCTGCTGTGCAGTTGTGGAAGAGAACCTCTGAGGTTGGGGCTCAGCCGCATGACCCGGCAGATGAGTCCGTATCCTCGAATGGTGCCTTGTAGCTCTTTCTCAACATTTATCTCAAGTGTAAGTAACTTGTTCATTTCCCTCTTCCTGTTCAAGCCTGAGTTCTGAGAGGACAGGACTCTGTCTCATCAGCAGTTCATCTGCTGCACTCAGAGGGTGCTCTTAAATATTTGAAATGAATGAATGAATGATGAATACATGAAAAATGTGAAACAAGGTCTTTAAAGGGCACAGTATCTTCCTTTAGCCTTTGGAACCTGTCCCAAGTGAAAAGTGCTTCCCACATAGAACAGGCAATAGCAAATTCTATTTAAAAGGCCAGGAGGTCCCGGGTGTCCCAGATTCTCTTGCTCTGGGGCTGGCTGGGGTCAAAGGAAGGTGGGGCCAGCAGGGCCTCTGGGCACCACAGGCCTGTTTATGCAGGGCAGTGTGGGGGTGCCCGAGGCAGGGCTCAGCAGGGGCAGGGAGCGACTGGGAGGGGTGTGAGCAGGGGTGGGTCATCTGGGCCTCAGCCCTGCCCTGGTCCTTAAGGGCACCATGGGAGGCCCTAGATTTGTGTGCACCCATGCCTAAGGGGCATTCACAGGCGGGAGCACTTTGGACCCGTAAGGAGTGGCTTTGACAATTGGATCACTGGGTTTGGTTTCTGTCTCCAAATGCACAAATGCAGACACTCAAATAAGAGAAGCCACCGTTCATGGAGGACTGGCTAGGTGCCAGGCTCTGTGTTCAATGCCTTTTCTGCTCTTAGACCCTGGCAAGAGGGGCCCCTGATCTGGGTTTGGCACCTTGGAGGACTGTGGTCTGGCCTTACTTTCTCTAGCAGGGTCCCTAGTCCACAGGGTGAGTTCACAGGGCCAAGGCATTCTACCTACCCAGATGGGCATTCCCACCCTCACCCCAACCATGCTCTGGACACATGGGATACCAGAAGCCCCTGAAGGGCCCAGGCTTGCTTCCAGTATCTGTCTTTCTTTCTTTTTTTTTTTTTTTTTTTTTTGAGACGGAGTTTCGCTCTTGTTACCCAGGCTGGAGTGCAATGGCGCGATCTCGGCTCACCACAACCTCCGCCTCCTGGGTTCAGGCAATTCTCCTGCCTCAGCCTCCTGAGTAGCTGGGATTACAGGCACACGCCACCATGCCCAGCTAATTTTCAGTATTTTTAGTAGAGACGGGGTTTCACCATGTTGACCAGGATGGTCTCGATCTCTTGACCTCGTGATCCACCCGCCTCGGCCTCCCAAAGTGCTGGGATTACAGGCTTGAGCCACCGCGCCCGGCTTTTTTTTTTTTTTTTTTTTTTTTTTTTGAGACAGAGTTTTGCTCTCCTTACCCAGGCTGGAGTGCAATGGCACTATCTCAGCTCACTGCAACCTCTGCCTCCTGGGTTCAGGCAATTCTCCTGCCTCAGCCTCCCGAGTAGCTGGGATTACAGGCACGCGCCACCATGCCCAGCTAATTTTTTATATTTTTAGTAGAGATGGGGTTTCACCATGTTGACCAGGATGGTCTCGATCTCTTGACCTTGTGATCCACCCGCCTCGGCCTCCCAAAATGCTGGGATTACAGGCTTGAGCCACCGTGCCCGGCCAAATATCTGTCTTTCTAAAAGCAGACTGTGCCACTGTGCTGTCCCCACCGCAGGCCCGCAGGGTGGACAGGGCTGCCTGTTGGCTTGGTTGTGCTGGCTGGGGCATCCACATAGTTAGGGATGGAGCCTGGGATGAGGCAGGGAGGAGCCAAGGCCCAGAGACTGCCTTATTCCAGCTCATAGCTCCAAGGAGTCCTGGGTTCTAAATGCACAGTCATCCTTTCAGACCAGCACAGTGCATTGCTGGAACATTCTGTCTGTCCAGCATGGTAGCTACTAACCACAGGTGTTATTGTACACTTGAAATGTGGCTGGCACAGCTAAGAAACTGAATTTTTATTTTTACTTTAGGTTATTTTAAAATTAAAATGAAGGCTGGGCACAGTGGCTCATGCCTGTAATCCCAGCACTTTGGGAGGCCAAGACAGATGGATCACCTAAGGTCAGGAGTTCAAGACCAGCCTGGCCAACATGATGAAATCCTGTCTCTACTAAAAATCCAAAAATTAACCAGGTATGGTGGCACATGCCTGTAATCTCAGCTACTCAGGAGGCTGAGGCAGAGGAATTGCTTGAACCCGGGAGGTTGAAGTTGCAGTGACCCACGATCGTGTCACCACATTTCAGCCTATACAACAAAGTGAGACTCAGTCTCAAAATAATAATAATAAAATAAATAAAAGTTTAAAAAAGTAAATCTTTAAAAAATTTTTTTTCTCTCAAGACAGAGTCTTGCTCTGTCGCCCAGGTTGGAGTGCAGTGGCATGATCTCTGCTCACTGCAACCTTCGCCTCCCAGATTCAAGTAATTCTCCTGCCTCAACCTCCCAAGTAGCTGGAATTATAGGCCCCCACCACCATGCCTGGCTAATTTTTGTATTTTTAGTAGAGAAGTTTTCATCATGTTGGCCAGGCTGGTCTCAAACTCCTGATCTTGTGATCTGTTCATCTTGGATTCCCAAAGAGCTGGGATTATAGGCATGAGCCACCACACCTGGCCAAAAAGTAAATTTTTAATGTGGAAGCTGGAGTTGCTGAATTCTGGCTAGAAAGTGATGTCTTCCTAAAGCAGTACAATTAAATAAAATTTAAATTGCCATGTACGGCTAGTAGTTGCCATTTGGGACAGCCAGTTCCACAACATTGTGAAGAGCTATGTGTCAAGGTGGAGAGAGAGATGGCGTTTGACTTAATTTGCTGGGTGTATGTAGACAGAGTGTAGGTGGACCTCCACTTGTACTCTCCTACTGGTTCCTACGAATATTAGGGACTGTTAAATGCTTCGCTGATCTGCATCACAACGTTCTAAATTATTTATGATCTCCCACATCTACAGATGAGAAAGTTACTTGCCCAACTTTGTAGACTTATCCCTGGGATTTGAGCTGGAATTGGACTGTATGCCTGTCTGGCTTTATGATGTGTCTGGCCGTGGACCAGCCTAGTTTTCGGAACCATTATTTAATGTAATCCTAACATAATGTTCAGATGCAGGTGGAAGCCACCTCACTTATCCCCAGCACCATTCTAAAAGTTATGAATCGCCATCCTGATTTTACACAGATGAGGAAGCCAGCTCCGAGGAAGAGAGGTCTGCTCAAATTTGCACAGAAAATTGTAGTGTTGAATTTCACCTGGCAAGCAGCATTCTGGGGGTTGACTGTGATGACTACTTCTCATGGGAGTTCCCTTAACTGTAGGGATTTCAGTGCAAGCTTGCAAGATGTTGCTGAATTCTGGCTGGAAAGTGATGTCTTCCTAAAACTGAGCATGCTGGCCACCAAAAGCAGCCAAGTCATGTTCGTTATTGCTGTGCGTGGAAAAATTCAGTCTATCCCTCAACCAGTCCGACCAGTTTGGGGCTGGAGTTATAAGTTGTCTCTGCAGACCAACTCCCTAAGAATCAAGGGTGGGACGTGCCCAGAGGCCTATTGCTGTCACGTGCTTAGCAAGGTACCAGGTAGGGCCTCCCACCAGCTTGCAGAGCCATGCAGGTGGAGGAATTGAATGTTCATGTTTTGTTTTGTTGGGTTTTTTTTTACTTTTTTTTTTTTTTTTTTTTTTTTTTTTTTGAGATCGAGTCTCATACTGTTGCCCAGGCTGGAATGCAGTGGCAAAATCTCAGCTTACTGCATTCTCTGCCTCCTGGGTTCAAGTGATTCTCCTGCATCAGCCTCCTGAGTAGCTGGGACTACGGGCACATGCCACCACTCTCCACTAATTTTTGTATTTTCAGTAGAAACGGGGTTTCACCATGTTGGCCAGGCTGGTCTCGAACTCCTGATCTTGTGATCCACTCACCTCGCCCTCCCAAAGTGCTAGGATTACAGACGTGAGCCACCGCACCTGGCTGAATGTTTCTGTTGATAAGACACCACCGACGTGCCAGGTGCTAGGCTCCTGTGTCCATGCATTTCCTCTCATTTGATTCTTACAGCCACCCTGCAGAACACATCTTGCCCCTTGACAGCCAACAGAAAAGCTTACTGAGTTGTGCATTCACTCATTCATTCAGCAGTTACTTCCTGGCACTAGGTGTCAGGCACTGAGCAAAATCTAGTCCCTGGTTTCATGGGGCAGAGAAGCTAAAAGGAGGAAAACAGCTTCATAGAGGAGACCGTGACAGCTCGGGGCGGGTGCCTTGGAGACACTGCAGGTTCAGATGGAGTTGTTAGGGAAGGGGGTGTTCCTTCTGAGACCTCCAGGGATGGGAAAGAGCCAGCCTCGGGGCTTTTGCACTGCCTTTGCCCTCTACCAGCAACACCAAAGAATCCCAATGCGAAGGCCCTGGGCCCAGGCTTTGCTTTTCTCTGTGAGACTTTGGACCAGTCCCTTTCCTTCTCTAGGCCTCAGTTACCTCTTCGACAACTCCAGACTGAATTAAACAAATTTCTGAGGACCCTTGCAGTTTAACTGCTAAGTTGCAGTAAACTTTTCATGCTCTTCAACAAAAATGCTGCTATCCCTAAAATTGGTTTTAATTATAAAACCCATTTCAATCCAGGTGTAATGGCTCATGCCTGTAATCCTGGCACTTTGGGAGGCCAAGAGAGGAGGTTCCCTTTAGCCTAGGAGTTTGAGACCAGCCTGGGCAACACTGTGAGATTCTGTCTCTACAAAAAAATACAAAAATTAAGCAGGTATGGTGACACATGCCTATAGTCCCGGCTTCTCAGGAGGCTGAGGTGAAAGGATCATGTGAGCCTGAGAGTTTAAGGCTACAGTGAGCTATAATCACATCACTGCACTCTAGCCTGGGCAACAGAGCAAGACCCTGTCCCAAAATAAAATAGAAGCCATCTCGGACAATCTAGAAAGTAGAGACAAGTTTAAATGAGAAGTCAACCATAATGATAATCTTCCATAGTCTTGTTCCGCAGTATCTTCACCTCTAACCTGTACTCACCTCCAATAGTAGTGTAACCAATATAATAATAATAATTAGTGATAATAGTAGTAGTGTGGTAATCATAGTATAACAACAACAATGTCATCAACAGAAGCAGCTGACATTTGTCTAGCACTTACTGTTAAGCAGACATTCTTGTAAATCATTTGCGCAGATGATGTCTTCTAATCTGCACCATAACTCAAAGATGTGTGTGCTATTGTTATACACATAAGGAAACTGAACTGTAGAGGGGTGAAGTGACTTACCCAAGGTCCTGTGGTTAGTACATCAGGGAAACAGGGAGTAGGAGATGCTTGATAACTATTTAATAGTGTTAATCACTCTCCTCGCTAATACTGATGGCAGTATCTTCTGAACACGGCAAAGTCTGATTGTAACTTGAGACCAAGGAATGTCCTTGAAGGTTGTTTTTCCACTGAATTTATTGTATGTTTGTTTTTATTTCTGCAGTGATAACATTTCCTAGGAGAAAATTAAGAGAAGCATAGAAAAAAGAAATTGAAGTGCCCCATAATCTCACCATCGATTGTATTGTTAATATTTGTTATATTTTGGGCTGGTCATCGTGGCTCATGCCTGTAATCCCAGCACTTTGGGAGGCCAGGGAGGGCAGATCATGTGAGTTCAGGATTTTGAGACCAACCTGGCCAACATGATGAAACCCCATCTCCACTAAAAATACAGAAATTAGGCATGGTGGCATGCACCTGTAATCCCAGATACTCAGGAGGCTGAGGCAGAAGTGTCGCTTGAACCTGGGAGGCAGAGGTTGCAGTAAGCCAAGATCATGCCACTGCATTGTAAACTCTAGCCTGGACAAGAGTCGGACCCCAAAAAAAAAAAATTATACACACACACATTTGTTATATTTCTGTGTCTCAATATAATTTTAAAAATCTGGTTGAGTTCAGACTGCATTTGCAGTTTGTTCTGATGGCTGCTTTTACTTGGTATTAGGTGATAAGCATTTCCCATGTTGTTGTAAACTCTTTAGAAGCATCCTTTTAATGACTGATGCAGCTTTTTATAGGTGAATCATCCTATACTTTAAAAGTAAGAACTTACTCTTAGAAGCGCATTAATTTTCCCTGTGAGGGATAAGGCAGGCTCAGAATAAAAGAAATGAGTCCTGTCATCTACCGGGTAAGTGACCTTGGAGAAGTCATCTCAAATTGCCAATCTTCATTTTTTAAACCGAGACTAAGAATAACAACAGGAGAAGAGCTGCTTCCTATGGTTAATGTGAGGCTAAACCAAGATGACTTGTATTCAAGCCTTTTTTAAGTATTTGTACAGTGAAGCAAATGTTTGTTCTGAATTACAAGTTTGAATTTTTTCAGAATGCAGAAGTGGGCTCAAATTTAATCAAAGTGGCATCTACAACAGCAACAGCCCTGAAGGAACAAGATGGCCAAGTCTACTGCCAGCCGGAATTTCTTTGTGAAGGTAAAATGCATCCTCTTGTCCTGAGTTTACAGAAGGGGCAGATTTTCATGGGGACCCCAGAGGCCTCTTTACATAATACTTTCCTCCTGTGCATGGACAAGGGGCAAAGAGGAAAGTCTCTTGGGATGTCCCGATGTAAAGCATCTGGGAACATTTCTTTTTTCTCTATCTTTACATGCTTTCTAGGAAGGCAGTGGGTGAGGTCGGGCATGGTAGCTCACACCTGTAGGACCAGCACTTTGGGAGGCCAAGGGGCAGATCACTTGAGGCCAGGAGTTTGGGACCAGCCTGGGCAACATGACAAAACCCCATGTCTACTAAAAACACAAAAATTAGCAGGATGTGGTGGCACACACCTGTGGTCCCCGCTGCTCAGGAGGCTGAAGCATGAGAATCACTCGAGCCCAGGAGACGGAGGTTGCAGTGAACCGAGATTGTGCCATTGCACTCCAGCCTGGGCAACAGAGACTTTACCTCCAAACAAAGAAAACCCCAAGAGCCTTGTTCCACTCAACCACCTCATTCCAGGAGGTTTGGGCATCTGGAAGGGCACACAGACCTGGGCGCTATTTTAGGGTGACACTTGGATTTGACCTAAGAATCCACTTCTGAAGAAGGCATCCCATGGATCCCATAACCAGTTCTGGAAGGCACCTCGCTCTCTTGGAGTCTTTAGAAATGAATCAATAGGTGATGCCAGGTCTGGAGGCACCAACCCCCGTCCCTGCTCACCCACCACATCACTTTTTTTTCCTGAGAAGACCATGCTTGTTTATTGTCATAATATTGTCCACACTAAAAAGTATACCAATAGGTCGGGCATGGTGGCTCACACTTGTAGTCCAGCACTTTAGGAAGTCAAGTTGGCCAGATCACGAGGTCAGGAGTTCAAGACCCACCTGGCCAACATGATGAAACCCCATCTTTCCTAAAGATACAAAAAATCATCTGGGCATTGTGGCACATGCCTGTAATCCCAGCTACTTGGGAGGCTGAGGCAGGAGAATTGCTTGAACCCAGGAGGTGGTGGTTGCAGTGAGCTGAGATCGCATCACTACACTACAGCCTGGCAAAAGAGTGAGACTCCATCTCAAAATAAAATAAAATAAAATAAAAGTATAATAATAAACCACTCATAATCCCTGCACCCGTGACAGCCCTTTGGAATACCCATCCAGTCCTCCCATGATACATGGATCGTGTGACATAGGCCAGGTCCCTTCCGACGAGTTCTCTGACTGCTCTCATTTCATCCCTCAGTGTCATTCTGCTATTGTTGACATTAGATTTGTTCATGCACATCAAGGGCTTAGCGTGGGTTCTGGCCCATAGGGAGAGCCCAGCCAATGGCAGCGATATTAGAACAGCCCTAAGAAGCAGGCTCAGACAATCGTAAAACTTGCCAAAAGGCAGGCAGCAGAGCCAGGTTCTGATCCTAGGCTTCTGTTATCCCAAAGCCCTTTGCCTCTGCACTTATACTTTTGCATAGTGCATTCCGTATCATTTAGAATGTTCTGAAGCTGTCTTTTGTGCTTAATGAATGTAACCTGAGTATTTTCCCACATCCTGAAGATTCTTCAAGAACATGGCTGTTAAGGACCATGCGTGGTGGCTCACACTTGTAATCCTAGCACTTTGGTAGGCTGAGGTAGGCAGATCACCTGAGGTTAGGAGTTTGAGACCAGCCTCAATAACGTGGTGAACCCCCGTGTCTGTTTTTAAAAAATACAAAAATTAGCAAAGGATAGTGGCCCACACCTGCAGTCCCAGCTACTCAGCAGGTTGAGGTGGGAAAATTGCTTGAACCCAGGAGGTGGAGGTTGCAATGAGCCGAGATCATGCCACTGCACTCCAGCCTGGGTGACATGGCTGACAGAGTAAGAAGACTCTGTCTCAAAAAAAAAAAAAAAAAAAAAAAAAAAAGAAAGAAAAGAAAAAAGAAAAGCATGGCTGTTAATAGTTGCAAAGAATTCACAGGGGTCAGCCTTGTTTTGCTTAACCAAGGGTCTGTGTTTGGCCATTTAGAGGGTGTCAGGTCAGGGGGATCCCAGACCAATTTTGTGAGGGGTCTAGAAGCATCATGGAAGTCTCAGGCCTACTTTGAGGTCAACTGCAAGTACCTTCTTCTTCTTAAATATGGGAGTCTTCCCTCCACCTCCCCTTCATCTGGACCTGTCCCTCGGAAGTTTCATGATTTCTCATTTGTGGAATTGGACATCTCCTTCCCGTCTCAATAGTTCACTCCCCTTTTCTCCCCACTGCACCTAGTAACCATTTCTCCATGGAGGCACCTCTGCTTCCTCTTCTTGGACATTGAATATTCACCAGTGGTTGGCTCCACCCACCTGGAATAGCTCATAAGAGCCGAACATCCATTTCAGCATTCAGACTTAGAAATTCAATTTGATGCAATACATATATATAAATACATACACATTTGTGGAGAAAAACTTTGAAGGTTTTTTGATTACATAAAAATAAGCAGATGAAAATTTTACATAATGAGAAACTTAGATTCTATAATAGAAAAATATAAACTATAAGGCAATTGCAACCCCAGCAATGCTTCTAAACTTTTTCTCTTTGTTTGTAAACTAGTGGATATACAGTAATTCTATAACCGGTCTTTTACACTTAACCTTATGGTACGGGCACTTGCCCATGTTATTAACATTATTTGAAAATGTTATTTTTACATAATGTTATTATATAATTCACCAGATTTAATTAGCTGTTCTCCATTGATACCCTTTTCCACAGTTTTCCATTTCTGTTTTATTTTTTAATTTTAGAGATGGTGTTCTTGCCATGTTGAGCAGGCTGATCTCAAACTCCTGGCCTCAAGTGATTTTCCCCTCCCAGCCTCCCAAAGTGTTGGGATTATAGGCATGAGCCACCATGCCTGGCACAACTTCCCATTTCTTTCTTATTTTTTCTTTCTCTCTCTCTCTCTTTTTTTTTTTTTTTTTTTTGAGAGACCAACTCTTACTCTGTGGCCCAGGCTAGAGTGTAGCAGCGTCATCTCTGCTCACTGCAACCTCTGCCTCCTGGGTTCAAGCAATTCTCCTGCCTCAGCCTCCCAAGTAGCTGGAATTACAGGCATGCGCCACCATGCCTGGCTAATTTTTTTGGTATTTTTAGTAGAGGTGTGGTTTTGACATGTTGGTCAGGCTGGCCTTAAACTCCTGACCTTGAGTGATCCACCCACCTTGGCCTCCCAAAGTGCTGGAATTACAGGCATGTGCCACCACACCTGGCTAATTTTTTTCTTTGTATATTTTGTAGAGCTGGAGTTTTACCATGTTGGCCAGGCTGGTCTCAGACTCCTGACCTGGTGTGACCCACCTGCCTCGGCCACCCAAAGTGCTGGCACTACAGGCATGAGCCACTGTGCCCAGCCAGCTCCCTGTTTCTCCTCATACATGTGCACATGCGTGCACACATACACACATCAGCATGTTTTTGAAAAGAGCTTTAAGAAATTGCAATAGTCTCTGATTTTAATCACGCAATTCTCTTTGATTTCTATCGTGTACAATTAAAGATGTTTATACAGTTTAAAACTTAGGTCTGCAGTACCTTGATCCTGCGCTTTCTAATAGAGCTGGGGTAATTATCAAGAGGTTCCCTCCCCTGCCTTTGACCACCTTTGATCCAATCCAGGCTCTAAATCAAGCTCAGGGATCTTGGCATGGGAACAGATTCTGAGGAAAGGCTACCCCATCTGGCATGAAGGGTGGATGCTCACAGCCCCCAGTGGTGGGGGCTTCATCCGCTGTCTCATTTCCTTGTAGGCTTAGAGCTTCCACGGGTCAATTACACTCACAATGGAAAGCGATACCGATACGTCTTTGCTGCAGGAGTTCACTGGAGTCCAGTCCCAACCAAGGTACCGACCTCTATGTGTTCACAGGCATTTCCTACAGTGATTGTGTCTATATGCAAAGCTGAATTCTAAGTTTCTGAGATGTTGATCAGAAAAGAGGAGGTCAGAGGGAGGTCAGTGTTGGACAAAATAAATTTGAAGTTATGATGGACAACTGGGAGAGGGAGTGGCACCCAGTGGGCTGAGGTTCCAGGAAGAGGTTATGGCTGGAGCTTATTCATCGGTTTCTTTATTCAATACATATTTATTGAGGACCAACTATGGGCTACAATGTGGTAGACACTGAGGGTAAGGAAGTCAGTGAGAGTAATCCCAATCCCTGACCTAAGGAACTCACCCTCTTCAGCAGAGAGGGTATAGCTGAAACTTAGAGGATTTATTTTGCTTGTTTTATGTTTTATGTTGTGTTTTCCTTTATATCTATATATAGATAAAGATATAGATATAGATATAGATATAGATATAGATATAGATATAGATATAGATATAGAGAGACAGATACAGGATCTTGCTGCGTTGTCCATGCTGATCTTGAACTCCCAGGTTCAGGCGATTCTCCTGCCTCAGCCACCCAAAGTGCTGGGATTACAGGTGTGAGCCACCATGCCTGGTCTATTTTGCAGCTTAAGCTATCATTTGTCCAACACTTATTGTGTGCTGGGCACTGTGCTAAGTGCTATGCAAGTATCACTTTTTTTTTTTTAACACCTTCATCTTTTATAATAAAATGAAAAATCTTTTTTTTAATGCTAACAGTACACAGCCAAAAATTAAGCCTCTACCCCTCTACCCCAAGCCAATCTCCACTAATCCCAAACCCTAGAGGCAAACAGGCCTATTGAGAGATTAAGAGAGATCCAGGGAATTGTATTCTTCAAGCCACAAAGTGATTGTATTATACTTTAAATGTTCGCATTTAATATATTCATTTATTTAACTCCTATAAAATTGCAGTACAATGCCAGATACAAGATTTATTCAATATTTTAATTTTGGGGTGGGGTGTGGTGGCTCATACCTGTAATCCTAGCACTTTGGGAGGCTGAGGATTGCTTGTGGCCAGGAGTTTGATACCAGCCTGGTCAACAATAGCAAGACCGTATCTTTCTATTAAAAAACAATAACAAATTTTTAAAGATTTTAAATTTTAAAAGAATTCCTTGTGTAGTATCAGCTATGTGGTGGCCAGAGGAGCCATGTTTAAAACTGGGGGAGGAGAGTTAGCTGCTGTCATTTCTTGGCTGTGCTCACCAGGGGTAGCTGTCATGGGACACTATGTCAAAATCTACATCCAACAGGCTTCATCTCTTCTCTGTATGGATCTTCATACCATCTTATTTGCAGGGAATAGCATGCTCTCAAACAAGTGATTTCTGTTTCTCTTCGTTGAATGTACAGATAATAAAATACGACATTCTCACAAAGTCATCCTTAGAGTGGAGAGAGACCGATTGCTGGCCAGCAGAACCCCTGTTTGTGCCCGTGCCAGGTGCCAAGGGTGAGGATGATGGTAAGATATAAGAACCCAAGCCTTGTCACTGCACGCTGCTGATGATCCCCTCCAACGAGACACCATCTAGGGGCAGCTGACCACCCCCAGGTCATAAAGCTGGTAGACGGGTGCTTTGAAGTCTACGTCTGTCTGGGTCAAAGCCAAAGGGTTAGGGAGTCCCCAAGACCACCTTTACTTCTAATACCAGTTGCAAAGTTTGACGGTCCCCAAGATAACCTTCAGCTTCAATAATTCATTAGAATCACCAACCTCACTGCAAGCGCTTATGCTCACAGTTCTGGTGTGCTGCATTGAAAAGATACAGACTAAAATTAGCGAAGGGAAAAGGTGCACACGACAGAGCCCAGCAGGGACCCGGCAGGAGCTTCCAGCTATGCCCTCCCAGTAGATCGCAGATAGTGCTGACTTCTCCTGACAGTGATGTGTAACAATGCTCATGGAGTATTATTTCCAGCCAGGAGGCTCCCCTGAGGCTCAGTATGGAGAGTTTTTATTGGAGCTCAGTCATGTAAACCTGGCTGACTCCCTGTGTGTCTGACCTTTATTTAGTCTTCCATCCTTCTGGAGGTCAAGCTCATACCATGTGGCCCAAGGCCCTACCATAAATCCCACTGTAAGCATAGACTGTCTGGTGTGGCCTAAGGCCCCCAAATATACAAAGATACTTGTATCAAGCAGGACATTCCAAGGGTATAGAGGTGACCTCCCAGAAGCTGACAGAGGCCAGCCGCGTCTTTAGACAAGTTTAAGTTTTTCACTGCACAAAGTCTATCTCCTTTCCATTCGGTGACACTAAACTCTCTCAGAACGCAAAATCTTGGTTTTAAAACTGATTGCAATGGCTAGATCCAAACAAATGTTTTTAAGAAATGGTGTCTTGCTCTGTTGCCCAGGCTGGAGTGTAGTGGCATGATCATAGCTCACTGAAACCTCAGACTCCTGGGCTCAAGTGATCCTCCTGCCTTAGCCTACCAAGTAGCTGAAACTATAGGAGCACACCACCATGCCTAGCTAATATTTTTTATTTTTAATAGAGAAGGAGTCTCACAATGTTTCCCAGGCTGGTCTCAAACTCCTGGGCTTAAGCAATCCTCCCATTTTGGCCTCCCAAAGTGCTGGGATTACAGGTGTAAACTGCAGTTCAATGTACCACTGCACCTGGCGTGGATCCATTTTTTTTTTGGTGGGGGGGGCATGAAGTTTCACTCTTATTGCCCAGGCTGGAATACAATGATGCGATCTTGGCTCACTGCAACCTCTGCCTCTGGGTTCAAGCGATTCTCATGCCTCAGCCTCCCAAGTAGCTGGGATTACGGGCATGTGCCACCACACTAGGCTAATTTTTGTATTATTAGTAGAGACAGGGTTTCTCCATGTTGGTCAGGTTGGTCTCGAACTCCCAACCTCAGGTGATCTGATCTACTTGGCCTCCCAAAGTGCTGAGATTCCAGGCTTGAGTCACCGTGCCCAGTCTGGATCCAAATTTTTAACAATGTATAATCACGTAAATGTTTCACGGAACCCCTGGAAATGTGTATTTGTGGCTCACCCCTATTTTCTAGGTTTCCATTTGACTGAATGGTCTTTTCCCTCCTTAATTCTCAGAAATGCCCTGCCCACAGCCCTAAGGAGGCTAAGGAGGGTAACTAGAACTGTGGGTGGGAAGCCACCTGGCCAAGCCGGTGATGGGGCTCCTACGCCTGCAGGGAGAGCAGGCTGCCCCACTTGAGCCTGCCAGCTTCTTCCCTCAGGTGACAAGGGAGTGGTTTTCCACCCAGGCCTTGTCTTCCTACTGATCATGGCATGGCACATCTGCCAGCAACCCTATGCTGTGTCACTGTCATTTCCGAGGCGGGGGACTGCTGGCATTGCCTCCCACGCAGGCCGGACCACCACTCAGCTAGGTAGACACTTCCTTTACATTCTCCCAGTGAGGAGGGAGTATCGTTGTCTTCATTTTACCGTTGGGGTGCTCAGAGAGTGAACCTTGTTGCTCAAGGTCTCATCCTCCATACATTTAGAGGTAAGATTTAAATCCAGGCCAATCTGACTTCAACGATGCTCAACTGCTCTTCAACCTGGGAGCCTCTGGAAGTATTGAAAGTATTTGTAGGAAGTTGATGTGCATTATTTCATTTAACGAGAGAGAGAGAGAGAGAGAGAGAGAGAGAGAGAGAGAGAGAGAATATTGAGAATATTTCCATTTTACAGAGGGGAAGGATGAGTTTACTAGTGTTGCTGCATGTGCAAGAGATGAACTGGGCTCTTTCAAATGCCATGCCTCGAGCCAGGTGTGGTTCATGTCTGTAATCCCAGCATTTTGGGAGGTCAAGGTGGGCAGGTTGCTTGATCCCAGGAGTTCAAGACCAGCATGGGCAATATAGGGAGACTCCATTTCTACAAAAAATACAAAAATTAGCCAGGCATGGTGGCATGTACCAGTAGTCTCAGCTACTTGGAGGGCTGAGGTGGAGGATAGCATGAGCCCAAGAGATCAAAGTTGCAGTGAGCTGTGATCGTACCACTGCACTCCAACCTGGGCAACAGAGTAAGACCCTATTTATCAAAACAAAACAAAACAAAACAAACAAATGAAAAACTGAACGCCGTTCTTCAATGCCAGCAATAATTTACAGAGTACTTTCAAAATCTACCATGCCGGAGATCCTCCTGGCAGCCCTGTGGGGTGTAGGTGAGATTATCCCCACTCTACAGATGAAGAGGCTGGGGTTCCAAGAGGTCAGGGTCCCAGCCAGGGCTAAAACCAGGTTTTCTTTTCTTTTCTTTTCTTTTTTAGAGAGTGCCTCACTCCGTAACCTAGGCTGGAGGGCAATGGTGCGATCTCAGCTCGCTGCAGCTTCCACCTCCGAGGTTCGAGTGATTATCAGTCTCCTGAGTAGCTGAGATTATAAGCACCCACCACCAGACCTGGCTGATTTTTTGTATTTTTAGTAGAGGCGGGGTTTCACCATGTTGGCCAGGCTGGTCTCCAACTCCTGACCTCAAGTAATCCACCCACCTCTGCCTCCCAACGTGGTGGGATTACAGGCATGAGCCGCTACACCCAGCCTAGAACCAGGTTTTCTGATTCCTGGTTCCCAGGCCTTTCCCTTCTGTTACACAGTGTGTCAAATTCACTTCCCTTCTGTTTTGGTTAGATACATATATTTAAAGAGGGCAGAGGGATATGCTGAGAAATTCACCCCTCCCATTGAAAGCTGCCCTTTGACAGTCTCTTTCTGTTTCCCCAAAGGAGTAATCTTATCAGCCATTGTCTCTACTGATCCCCAAAAGCTGCCTTTTCTGCTCATTCTGGATGCCAAAAGCTTTACAGAACTGGCCCGTGCCTCCATTGACGTAGACCTGCACATGGATCTCCATGGATTATTCATCCCAGACACAGATTCAGAGGCAAAAAAACAGGCCACTTCTGAGGAACAGCGAGACGGGGCTTCCGACTGCCACGGGACTCCGCCGACCTGATGGTTTTGAGGTTTGGGCAGGGGAAGTGTAGCTCAGCTGTCGGAATTCCATGCTGGGTACATTGTTTGGATGGTGGGGAGGGCCTCCATTACGTTTTGCGCTTATTCTTTCTGTGCATGCTTTGACAAGGACCTGGCAAGAGAGCGTGTCTGTATCGTTTCTGTCCTTTTATTTTGGTGGTAAAAAATGTGTTTGAGAGTCAAATATTTGAAAATCAAATATGTGTTGATTACATCCAGCACTCCTTTCCTTTACCATAGAGACCTTGACCATGAATCAGAAATTGCATTCAATCACATTATTATCATTTTTAGAATGTGCCACTAACCTATTAGAGAAGAGACAGATCATTATTTATCATCATGCTCTGTCTCTTTCTCTTTCCTTTGCTCCCTCCCTTCTTTCTAATGGACTAAATTGTGTATCTGGGAGTTCTCACTTCCTCAGCCAGGCTCGATTGGTTAAGTTACGTGACCGGGAAGGCATGCTCCTTTGTGGTCATTCCATGCAAGTCATGGTGTAATATAAAATAATAAAAACTTTAAAGTCTACTCAGACTTTATTTTTACATGGCTTCTGCCTCTGAAGGTCTTCTAAGGCAATAAAATAGAGTTGCAGAGCTTGATGGTTCACAGCCAGCACAATGCCTCATTGTACAGTCAATAGGACAAACAGATGGTATGGGACTCCCCTTTGCAAGAGGGGATTAAGGTACTGGACATTGACCTGCCTAGCCACAGCTGAGGGGCTAGAACCCAGGATTGAGTCCCAGGACCTGGACTGGCATGAGTTCTTCCCTGCTGCTGAGAACCAGAGCAGTGAGCCCTGCCCATGTACGTAGGTAAAAGGAATTTCTCCAAGTTTGCATATGCTGCCGAGATAACCAGGCATTTGGGGCAGAGCAGAAGGAGGTTGAAGGTCCCTGAACCAGGTAGTGATGGGGTTGGAAAAAGTGGGAAATAAGACAAGCGGGATGCTCCACCGCTACTGGGAACCCCTTTAGGTATCTGAGTCTACAGTCACATAGATGCCTGATGCGTGGTTTAAAAAAACAGCAGCCTGGACAATTCCCAGGTCATGGGCTCAGGGGAGTTAGTCCTCACAGCCTTGCTCTGCATTTACCTCCTCTCCTGGATCTGGATGGCATTCAGTCATCAGCGCGGATTCGATGATGTGTCTGGAGGTTGGGAAGGACTCTCTAGTGGTATTGCATGGAATCCCCCAGAGGGGCGGCTCCCTCCAGGATGGTCTTAGCTTTTGCCCTGCAACCACCATGAAGCCATACTTAGCTTCTAACAAAATGTAGGCTCCACGAGGCCAGGGAGTTAGGTGTTTTCTTTTATTTCTTTTATTTATTTATTTATTTATTTATTTTCTTTTTTTTTGCGGCAGGGTCTCGCTCTGTCACCCCAGCTGGAACATAGAGGTGCAATCTTGGCTCACGGTAGCCTCAACCTCCCAGGCTCAAGTGATCCTCCCACCTCAGCCTCCTGAGTAGTGGGGACTACATGCATATGCCACCATACCCAGCTAAGTTTTGTATTTTTGGTAGAGATGCGGTTTCATCATGTTGCCCAGACCGGTCTTGCTTGAACTCCTGGGCTCAAGTGATCCTCCCGCCTTGGCTTTCTAAAGTGCTAGGATTACAGACATGACCCACCTTGCTCAGCCTTTTTTTTTTTTTTTTTTAGATGGAGTCTCACTCTGTCACCCAGGCTGGAGTACAGTGGCACAATCTTGGCTCACTGAAGCCTCCACTGCCAGGGTTTAAACTATTCTCCTGCTTCAGCTTCCCAAGTAGCTGGAAGTATGCACCACCACACCTGGCTAATTTTGGTATAATTTAAATAGAGATAGGACTTCACCATGTTCACCAGGCTGGTCTTAAACTCCTGACCTCAGTTAATCCACCTGCCTGGGCCTCCCAAAGTGTTGGGATTACAGGCATTAGCCACCGCACCCAGCCAAGCCTTTTTTTTTTTTCTTTTTTCTTTCTTTCTTTCTTTTTGTTCTTTTGAGACAGAGTATCACTCTGTCACCCTGGCTGGACTGCCATGGTGCGACCTCAGCTCACTGCAACCTCCACCTCCTGAGTTCAAGCGATTCTTCTGCCTCAACCTCCTCAGTAGCTGGGACTATACCCAGGCCACCATGCCCCACTAATTTTTGTATTTTTCACAGAGACAGGGTTTCACCATAATGGCCAGGCTGGTCTCTAACTCCTGACCTCATAATCTGCCAACCTTGGCCTCCCAAAGTGCTAGAATTATAGGCATGAGCCACCACGCCTGGCCACCTTTTTTTACTTGAGGTTTTTATTTTTATTTTTATTTTTAATTGCATTTTAGGTTTTGGGGTACATGTGAAGAACATGCAAGATTGTTGCATAGGTACACACATGGCAGTGTGGTTTGCTGCCTTCCGTCCCCTCACCTGTATCTGTCATTTCTCCCCATGCTATCTCTTCCCACCTCCCCACCCCTGTCCCTCCCCCATTTCCCCCCAACAGACCCTAGTGTGTAGTGCTCACCTCCCTGTGTCCATGTGTTCTCATTGTTCAACACCCACCTATGAGTGAGAATATGCGGTGTTTGATTTTCTACTCTTGTGTCAGATTGCTGAGAATGATGGTTTCCAGGTTCATCCATGTCCCTACAAAGGACGTGAACTCGTCATTTTTGATGGCTGCGTAATATTCCATGGTGTATATGTACCACATTTTCCCTATCCAGTCTATCATCGTTGGGCATTTGGGTTGGTTCCAGGTCTTTGCTATTGTAAACAGTGCTGCAATGAACATTCGTGTGCACGTGTCCTTGTAGTAGAATGATTTATAATCCTTTGAATGTAAATTAATTCAACCATTGTGGAAGACAGTGTGGTGATTCCTCAAGGACCTAAATATAGAAATCCCATTTGACACAGCAATCCCATTACTGGGTATATATCCAAAGGATTACTTGAGGTTTTTATTGAGATAGTTGTACATGCACATGCAGTTTGAGAAATTATACAGAAAGATCTCATGCGGACTTTAACCAGTTTCCCCCGTTTGTAAGATTTTACAAAATTATATAGTACAATATCGCAACCATGATCTTGACATTGATACAATCCACCAATCTTATTTAGATTTCCCAGTTTTGTACTCATTTGTGTGTATGTGTGTACAGTTCTAGACAAATTCTAGAATGCATCCACCATCAAAGGCAAGATACCAAATAGCACATCAGCACGAGGATCCTTCATGTTGCTTTTTTATCACCAAACCTACCTCCTATCCCTAACTTCACCTCCCATCCCTAACCTCCCCTCCCATCCCTAACTTCACCTCCCATCCCTAACCCCTGGCAACCACCATAAAATGGTGTCATTTAAAAAATGTTATGTAACTGGTATGATGCGGTTTTAACCTTTTGGGACTGGTTTTTCTCACACAGCAGAATTCCTTGAAAATTCATCCAGTCATGGTGGGTATTCATCCAAGTTATTAGGCATTGGGTGTGTCTCACTGCTTTATTCTCAACACTTGTAACAGCGCCCGGTGTAATGCAGGCACTCAGTACATAGTTGTTGAATGAACAAACACATCAGTTCCCCCAACAGATTCAGCTCCTCAATGCATCAACAAGAAACGGATGTTTTACTGGAGATCTCCTGGCAGATGGGGAAGTGAGTCCACACGGAGCCCAATGACAACACACACAATTCCCTGCTAAGCTTCCCTAAAACCCCCTCCTATCATCCTCAGCATTTCTGTGCTTGCCCTAAGCTTGCGCGCCCTGTTCAGCAAAAATGCAAGTCATAGAAATGGAAGGACAAAGACCGCCTGCTCTTCCTCAGAATCGCCTTTGGGAATCTCACTACCTCCAGCCTTACTAAAATGGACAGAGGGGAAATGTTTTCTCAGTGCCCTGAGAAAAGCATGCTTAAGGCCTGCATTTGGGCGGCAGGAATGGAAAAGAATTGAAGACTGAGACTGGCCCTCACCCACTCAGTCTTCTACTTTAAATATTTGAGAAGAGGGTAGAATTAAAAAATGCTTTCCCACCTCCACTGTACTCAATTCCTATTGCCAAACAGCACCCAGAACTCATCATGAAAAAGGGTGCAGTTCTGCGGGGAAGAAAAATATGTCCGTGGTTTGTTTACCTTGTTTAAGATGACAGGGAGAATACCAGACTGATGAGGGAGGCTGGCACGCCAAATCTTTCTTTCTCAGTTTCAAAAACACCAAAGGTAGATGCCAAGATACTCAGTTTATCTGGGTCCTTAATTCTGACACATTTCATACACAGGCCAGGGTAATTAGCTCAAAACTGCAAGAGCGATGATGTATGCTCCATTCTTGAAGGACCCACAAGACACTCCATCTTATCCTCTGAGCCTTCCTTGTTATGTTTCATGTGGGTGGAATATATGACCAGGAAGTTCTACTAGAAAAATCACTGGATTTGTTTATTGCTTTGATAAAGCCACGGCATTTCACAAGTGCTCTGTGCTGCAAGTGTCAAGTACGCGATAAGAAACTCAAATGTTTGCTGACCCACTAACTTTTTCCACCAAAGCTTTCTCTAATTTAATCTGAATTCAGGAATAGGCTGGATAGACACTTGGGCAGTCAACTCACAAAAAATTTAAGTGTGTTGGTATGACATCTATAACATTTGCTCAAACACTTCCTCCTGACAAGTTACTGAGGTCAGCCTGAGTTGTTGTTGTTGTTTTTTAAGGCATAGTTTTGCTCTTGTTGCCCAGGCTGGAGGGCAATGGCATGATCTTGGCTCACTGCAACCTCCACCTCCCGGGTTCAAGCGATTCTCCTACCTCAGCCTCCTGTGTAGCTGGACTACAGGCACGTGCCACCACACTTGACTAATTTTTGTCTTTTTAGTAGACGTAGGGTTTCACCATGTTGTTCTGGCTGGTTTCAAACTCCCCATCTCAGGTGATCCGCGCACCTCGACCTCCCAAGGTGCTGAGATTATAGGCATGAGCCACAGTGCCCAGCCAGCCTGACTCCTTTAAGAAAGTTGCTGGTTAAAAAAAAAAAAAAAAAAAAAAAAAAAAAAGTTGCTGGTTGGCCAGGCACAGTGACTTGCACCTGTAATCACAGCACTTTGGGAGGCCAAGGCAGGCAGATCACGAGGTTAGGAGTTTGAGACCAGCCCAGTCAACATGATAAAACCCTGTCTCTACTAAAAATACAAAAATTAACCAGGTATGGTGGCATGTGCCTGTAGTCCCAGCTACTCGGGAGGCTGAGGTGGGAGAATTGCTTGAACCCGGCAGGCAAAGATTGCAGTGAGCCGAGACCATGCCATTACACTCCAGCCTGGGTGACAGAGTGAGACTCAATCTCAAAAAAAAAAAAAAGTTGCTGGTCTAGGTTAAGTACAAACACCTCTGATGGCTCACAAAAAATCTAAGTGTGTTGCCATGATGTCTACAATATTTGCTCAAACACTTCCTCCTGACCAAAGTTACTGACATCAGCCTGACTCCTTTAAGAAGGTTGCTGGTCCAGGTTCTGTATAAACACCTTTGATGGCTTCTAAGAAACTGTTTAAAGACCATTTGAGTGGTTTTTAAATGGCCAGGAGAAGTCTTATGACAAATCAGGACATGCAGACCGAAAAAAGTCGTCCCCACCATTCTCAACATCCCACAAATGATGAGATGTGTGGTCTTAACACCTGAACTTCTCCTGGCAGTTTAGGCTCAGGGCTCCTAGACAGAAACACAAAGCACCAGCGGCCTCAGCTTCTGTGCCACATCAGAAAGCATCCTTTGAGGTCCAGCCCCGGCTGGGAAGCAGGAGATCGTCTTACAACCAGCATAAAGAGATGTGGCAGTGCTGTATTCGACCAGGGTGGGGAAGAAGACAGGTTCTTTCTTTTCTTTCCTTCCTTCCTTTTCTTTCTTTCTCTCTCTCTCATTCTCTCTCTCTCTCTCTTTCTCTTTCATAAGTAAGAAGGGCTTCCTGGAGAGGTGGACTTCAGGATCTGCCTGAATGGACAGAGGGAACTGGCAAAGGGCTGGTCCTGGCAGACTGGGAGTGCAGGACACAGATTTGGAGGCAGGTATGGTTGCCTGAACGAAGCAGGTGCAAAGAAAAATTCCCAAGAAAGAGCAGTGGAAAGAGTGAGAGACGTAGGGGGATTTTTTTTTTTTTCTGTGTTATGTCTTATCTGTTCATTGTAGAACACCTGGATAAGTTAAATAAATGAGAACGATACCACAGTTACATTACCAAAAGGAAGCCACTGAAATAATTTTGATATGTTTTTCCCCAGCTGTTTTGGAGTGTGTATGTGGGCAGCATTTACGTATTAGTGATCAGCAGTTTATAACCTACTCTTTTTCGCTAAACATGTGATGCAAACATTTTTCCCAGGTCATTAAATTCTTTTACTGGGTGCATATTATTCCTTCTTTGGGGCATGGCATAATGTAGACTACCCTACTGTTGGACATTTAGGTATTTTCAGTTTTTGACTATTACAGATAAGGCCCTGAAAAGTAACATCCTGCATAAAATTCTAGAGTTCATCCCCTACACTGTATTTGGGTGGCTGTTATTGTTATTTTCTTTTGCTAGATTCCCCACTCAAAATTTCTGAGCCAAAGAGCAGAAAACCATGGTTATGGATGTTTTCTGAAAAGGCCAAAGGTTTGGCTTACTTCGTAAGACTGAAACTGAGAGGACAATGTTGGATATTTGAGGCTTAAATGGTCAAAATAGTGGAAGGGCTGAGAAAACATATTTCTCAGGAAACTGAAAAAAGTGGGTACATGGTAATATAACTTTAGTTCAAGTCCTTCCTCCTTCCTTTGGCCTCGTCTTTCCAATTCCCCATATTCTTCCACTCCATATAAATACATGGTTTTTGTTTGTTTTTTGAGACAGAGTCTCGCTTGTCACCCAGGCTGGAGTGCAGTGGTGCAATCTCGGCTCACTATAACCTCCGCCTCCAAGGTTCAAGTGATTCTCCTGCCTCAGCCTCCTGAGTAGCAGGAATTACAGGCATGTGCCACCACACCTGACTAATTTTTTATTTTTTTATTTTTAGCAGAGACAGAATTTCACCATGTTGGCCAGGTTGGTCTTGAACTCCCAACCTCAGGTGATCCACCCACCTCGGTCTCCCAAAGTGCTGGGATTACAGGCATGAGCCACTGCGCCTGGCCACAAATACACGTTCTTTTTCAGAAAGAAAAAGAATGGATTCACACATTCATTCACTCATTCGGTGATAAGACTGTGCTCACATACAGTGCTGGAAAAAACCAGTGTCTTACTGTCCTCAGGGAGTGTATGGCTTTGTGAAAAACCAACACAATACAATGGGACGGAGGTGAAAAGTGGGGACACCCTCTGCAGCCTTAGCCAGGGACGGTCACCATGGGAAGGATGGTAGCAGCTGGCAAGACAAAACAGGTGATCCAGATTTTAAAAGGGGCGTGTGCCTAGCCCTGGAGTCAAGGAAGTACATGGGAATCTGGAAAACCTAAACTGTGGAGTAGAAGGGGAGCGGAAGCAAAAGACAGCTTCAGGCAGACCCCTACTTTATCTGGACTCAGGTCAGAAATTGGCATTAACTAAAGAGACTTCTCCAAAGGTGGCTTCAAGGGCAGCCAAGGATTGACAGTCAAATATATATACATAGCTTTTTTGAGATCTAAGTCACATACCAAAAAACTCACTCACTTAAAAGGTACAGCTCAGCTGGGCATGGTGGCTCATTCCTATAACCCCAGCACCTTGGGAGGCCAAGCTGGGAGGATCGCTTGAGCCCAGGAGTTTGAGACCAGCCAGGCATATATATATATATATAATGTAAAACTTAATGATTTTAGTTTAGTATATTGAGAGTTATGTAATCATCACTTCTACCTAATTTTAGAACATTTTTATCACTCCAAAAAAAAAACCCTGTGCCTATTAGAATTACTCCTCATTCCGCAACCCACCCCCCCCACACCCCAGTCCTAACAACCACAAATCTACCTTCTGTATTTGTGGATTTGCTTATTCTGGACATTCATATAGATGGAATTATATAATATGTGAGTTGTGACCCTCCCTTCACTAAGCACTCTGTTTCAAAGTTCATCTATGTCATTGCATGAATCATGTCATTACTTTGTATTGCTGAATAACATTCATTTTTTTTTCAGTGCATTTTTTCAAGGTGCTGTTAAATAAGCCTCATATCTCTTTTTTTTTTTTTTTTTTTTTTTTTTTTTTGAGACAGAGTCTCACTCTGTTGCCCAGGCTGGAGTGCAGTGGTGCCATCTTGGCTCACTGCAGCCTCCACCTCCGAGGTTCAAGTGATCCTCCCACCTCAGCCTCCCTGGTAGTTAGGATTACAGGCATATGCCACCATGTCCAGCTAATTCTTATATTTTTAGTAGAGACAGGGTTTCACCATGTTGGCCAGGCTGATATCCAACTCCTGACCTCAGGTGATTCACCCACCTCGGCCTCCCAAAGTGCTGGGATTACATGATTGAACCACTGGGCCCAGCCTCAAATCCTTTTTTAGTCAGGGACCTTGTCATTTTATTGTTGAGTTGCAAGAGTTCTTTATATCTGACAGATGTAAACCTTTTATGAAATATATGATTTTCACATATATTCTCCCAGTCTGTAGGTAGTCTTTTCACTTTCTTGACAATGTTCCCTGAAGTACAGAAGTTTTTAAGTTTTGAAGAAATGCAATTTATCTAATTTTTCTTTGATCGCTTGTACTTCTGCTGTCACATCTAGGAAATGGTTATGAAGAATTATCCCTATGTTTTCTTCAAATAAATTTACAGTTTTGTCATTTACATTTACGTCTGTGATCTATTTTGAGTTAGTCTTTGCATGTAGTGTGAGGCAGAGGTCCACCATTGTTCTTTTATATGTGGATACCCAGTTGTGCCAAACAAAATGTCACCATTTGGGGTTGATACATCTTCCAGGTAAGGCAAAAAAAAAATATTGCCCTTTCCCTCTAACATTTTCTAGATTTTTCCTTCATTCTGAGAGAAGCAGTTGTAGATCAGCTCTCTGCTGGCCCCAGCAAGGCTTAATTCAAGACCTGGAAACCCAGAGGAATGCCTGTCAGTGCTGGGTCCCATGGCTGTTTCTGCAATGGAGATTTAAACACCTTCCTCTGTTTTCATCGTGGGGTCCTGGTGAGATTCAGGTAAGTCCAGCATATCTGTGCCATTCAGAGTCATACATCCTGGTGGGATTTACCAGTATTTTCTTTAGGTGAGTACATCCACTGTGTCCCAGGAGCAGTGGAGGGGACTGGTGTTCCTGGAGTAGGTGCGAAAGCTGGGGGGGTGGCTTTGTGACTGGGTTGCCTGAAGGTCATCTTGATGTTGTGACTTTGTCTTCAGTCTGCCATTTGGTTGAGGAAAGCAAGAAGCTGTGTTGTAGTTCAGGGTTCTTTGCATTACCATTGGAATCAGCGTAGGAGGGACAGCGACGTCCATGTTGTGTGTGCATCCTCTCTCGGTAAGGGCAGGAACTGGGCTTGCTTATTATGATAATTACAACAACAATAGCTGCTAAAGTCTGTTGACAGCTGACACTGGCCTGAGCTCTGTGCTTCAATGTTTCACACAGGAACACAAGTTTCCTCCCGATGCAAAAAAATTACTGGAAACTCAGTAATGCCTTAAAACACCACCAGTTGATTTTCTTACAGTTCCTGGGGTCAGAAATCCAAAATGAGTCTCACAAGTATAAAAACCCAGGAGTTAGCAGGGCTCTTCCTTCTGGAGCCTCTACAGGTGAATCCGTTTCCTTTACGTTTCCAGCTTCCTTAGTTTTTAGGTGGTGGCCCCGCATTCCTTCGCCCTCTCTCTCCCTGTTTCCGTGGTCACACCCAGATAATCCAGGAGACTCTTCCCATATTAAGAGCCTTACCTTGACTACACCTGCAAAGACCCTTTGGCTATATAAAGCAACATTCACAGGTTCCAGTGATCAGGACCTGGGTATCTTTTTAGATATGAAGGGGGACACTATTTACATGACCACAAACACCCAGCTCTTAATGTGCTCAATCAATATTTGTTGAGGGCATGAATGAAGTTTAACTCTTTGGCATTGCTGTTGGCGGCATCTTGGCTCAGTCCATTCTGGAATGTGTGTTTTCGCCTCTATCAAGCCTGTTGGCACCTCCTTTTAAGTGATGATTTCCTGACTCTAATTGAACATTACAGCCTGCCCCTTTGTCACAGACACTCCCAAGACCCTTATCCTCCTTTTCTTCTTCCCCATAGCTTTTTGTCACTTAATATGTTGTGTAATTTACTTACGATGTTTATTGGTATTTGTCCACCTTTTTCACTAGAATGTAAGTTTCATGGGGCAAGGAGTTTTCTCTGTTTTCGTCTCAGATGTATCCTAGGCATCTAGAAGAGTGTAGGTGCTCAATACATGCGTGTGGAAAGAATGTGTGAACTGAATGGACTTACCAAGCCTCATTCAGCTGCATATCTGGTTCTTTATCTACTTTGTGAAGCCAATCGATTGTGAGTAAGCTATGGATTATCCTGTTCACTGGGCTCCACCCCATTCCATCAACACACTGGCAATTTTGATCCCTAAAACACAGATAACCTCAATTCTCGTCTCCACCAAGACCTGTGAAAGTCTGGGAGGGAGATGGATGGTTTGGCTTTGAATGGTTATTGAAGGATAAATGTTTTAGAATTAAAATGATTGCAGAGTTGAGTTGGTGAGTTGTCTCTGGCTGAAGAGCTTGTGATGTTGAGTGTGACTGTTTTCCACCAGTGTGCCTGGAGGTAATGTGTTTGTGGTTTCTGGGGACGGTTAGTCTCAGTGTGTTCACTGTAGAGAGGTCATGAGCACCTGAGGAGGTCTTGTGGAGAGGCTTCGGGGTGTCCGTTGGCTTCCTGAAACCGCGTGTGACTTTCTGTGTGCATGTGTGTTGTCAAGGAGAGTAGAATCCACAGCTTGCCTCAGATTCTCGATAGGGAAGTGAAGCACTTCTGCACTGCCCCAGCTCTGAGGATTCTGTGATTCTGTGACTGCTGATGTATCGCTGAAATTCACAGGCTGCACACAGCTCAGAAAGGAAAGTCAGTCATGTGAAGGGTGTGTGCTTTCTCCTTGTTCCTACCCCAAGCACTGGTTGCATTAAAGATGCCAAACCAGTGCTGGTTCAAATCGCAAATGAACCAATCTCAATTTGTACAAGATTGTGGGCATTTCTTGAGTCCCCTATTTTTCTTATAGGTAAAATAGGCATACCTCTAATTTCTTTATTTTTTGTGTAAATATAAAAGTACTTTGAGGGTACAGAATGCTATAGAATTGCAAAGAATTAATGATAAAGGGAATATATGTCTTTTTTATGTTGTGTGGCCACAGACTGTCTTGTTCTCAACTCCATCCATCCATCCATCCACTCTATAAACATTCATTTCCTCACAATAAATATGAAAGCTACCATATGTTACCAAAGCTTTATATGAGACACGTATCCTGGCTGGGTGCAGTCTCATGTCCCTGTAATCCCAGCATGTTGGGAGGCTTAGGTGGTAGAATTCCTGGAGACCAACAGTTCAAGATCATTCTGGGCAACACAGTGACGTCCCTTCTTTAAAATTAAAATTAAAAAAAAAAAACAAAAAAACGCTTATTCTCACAATAATCATGAATAAACTGAGGTTCAGAGAACCCAGGCCTCTTGCTCAAAGTCACACAGCACAGCTAGGAAGTGACAATGCAGACTTTGAACTGAAAATCTAATTCTATCTGATGCCAATGGCAATGTCTGTCAATATCATCCACGAAAATACTCCTCATGGCAGAGAAGAGGAAAGCCACCTAAGAGGGAAATGAAGTGAGGAGTCTACCTAATATAGCATTTTCAAATGTCTGCTTTACCTTAAAATGCATGCAGGGGTGCAGTGTACTCCATATTAGACCCATGCTTGTTTTCATATTAAAGAATTTCCCAGCCGGGCACGGTGGCTCACGCCTGTAATCCCAGCACTTTGGGAGGCCGAGGCGGGTGGATCACGAGGTCAAGAGCTCGAGACCATCCTGGTCAACATGGTGAAACCCTGTCTCTACTAAAAATACAAAAAATTAGCTGGGCATGGTGGCACGTGCCTGTAATCCCAGCTACTCAGGAGGCTGAGGCAGGAGAATTGCCTGAACCCAGGAGGTGGAGGTTGCAGTGAGCCGAGATCGCGCCATTGCACTCCAGACTGGGTAACAAGAGCAAAACTCTGTCTCAAAAAAAAAAAAAAAAAAGAATTTCCCACCAAACTTTAAGTACAAGTGACGCTTTTGAGAAGGGGTGCAGCCTAGTGTAGCTGTCAGCCACTATCCCCACCACACATATCATTTTTCCATATCAGACTTTTGTGTTTCAGTCTTATCTTCTGTTGGATTGGAGGCTCCCAGAGGACAAGATCTCAGTTCGATTCCTCCTTTCTCCTTCCTAAGACCTAGCCCAGTGCCCAGCATGAAACAAGTATGCAGATAATGAATGTGGCAAAGACTTACTGCATCCCTGCCTGAGTTAGGTGCCAGGAGAGATACAGATGGTTACAATGTGGTTTCTGCTCTCAACACTTTTACAGCTCAGCTGGAGAGGCCAAGCTTCCGGAAGCTGCCAGAAAAGCGTCTTCTCAAGGCTCTTGGCATACCATTTTAAAAGCTTAGAACCGTAATAAAGCAAGAGAAGAAACGATAGGTCATTAGACACCAGACAAAGTTCCATTAAATAGGACAAATTTTGTGAAAAGTGACAACCCGTTCCTCTGGAACGGCAGCATTGTGTCAATTAGAGAGCACACCTTGAAGTCGTAAAGTACAAATTAATGATGTTGAAACCACTGTTTCCCAAGAGGGAAAAGTAGAAAACAGTCAGCGGTGCTAGATGTTATCTGCTTTGCCAGAGGTTCTTAGTCCTGAATTGATTAGGCTTTGAGGGTCACATGAGACCTTCAGCAGTTGAGAAGAACCCATGATACATTTGGAAACCCTGGGTAGGTTCTGGGCTTCTCAAATGCAATTCCATTCATCGAATATTTGCTGAGTTCACTGTGTAGGCACTGGGGATGCTCAGAGGCCGCAATATGTAATAAATGGCTCATACAATTTGCAATGAAGCCAAGATCAAAACCCTAGCTATACCATGAATTAGCTGAGGACATTAGCACAGGACAGGTGTTCACCTCTGTTTACCTCTTTGAGCCTTTTTTTTTTTTTTTTTTTTAGACAGAATCTCACTCTGTCACTCAGGCTGGAGTCTGGTGGTGCGATCTTGGCTCACTGCAACCTCTGCCTCCTGGGTTCAAGCAATTCTGCCTCAGCTTCCCAAGTAGCTGGGATTATAGGCATGCACCACTACACCTGGCTAATTTTTGTATTTTAGTAGAGATGGGGTTTCACTCTGTTGGCCAGGCTGGTCTCAAACTCCTGTCTTCAGGTGATCTGTCCACCTCAGCCTCCCAAAGTGCTGGGATTACAAGCATGAGCCACTGCACCCACCAGCCTCCATCTTTTAAACCATAACGTGGAGACCCTAATTCTTTTCTTGTAGGTGGTTCTAAGGATTCACTGGGGCTAATAGACATAAAGCTCCCTGCACAGGGAATTGCATTAATAAGAACCTCACAAGTGGGCACATCATAGAAGAATTAAGAACATGAGCTCTTGATTTCAGGGAACTCCCAGGTTGAGGTGGGAGGATTGCTTGGGCCCAGGAGTCCAGCCTGGGCAAAATAGGGAGACCCTATCTTGAATTTAAAAAACAATAAAAACTAAATGTTAAAAAAAAAAACAAACAACTTGCAGTCTGGTGTAAGGACCAAAATGTTAACAAATAAATGTCACTAGTGTGATGGATGGGACTATGCTTTTTGTTTTATTTTATTTGTGAGTCTGATCTTACTTATTTGTTACTCAGAAAATCGTATTTCTGACTGGATTCAGACTTAGAAGTGGAAGCTCACAGAGAGGAAAGCCTGCATCTCTTTGCGATTTGTTCCTGGTGCTTTGCTTTAGCCTCCTTCATTCTCTTGGCCAAGAGCAATAAGGCTAACACTGAGCCTTTCCCATGAGCCAGACACCACGCTACCCAATGGTATCTGGATGAACTTGTTTATTCTTTCTTTTTTGAGATGGAGTCTCACTCTGTCATCCAGGTTGGAGTGCAATGGCACAGTCTCAGCTCACTGCAACCTCCGCCTCCTGTTTCAAGCGATTCTCCTGTCTCAGTTTCCCGAGTAGCTGGGATTACAGGTGCCTACCACAATGCCCAGGTAATCTGTGTATTTTTAGTAGAGACGAGGTTTCACATTGGCCAGGCTGATCTCAAACTCCTGACCTCAGGTGATCTGCCTGCCTCAGCCTCCCAAAGTGCAGGGATTGCAGGCGTGAGCCACCGCACCTGGCCACACTTGTTCATTCTGTGCAAAACCACACAGAGCAGGAATTACAGCTATTCCCAATGAGGAACCTGAGGCTTAGGCATGCCCAGGGTTGCAGAGCTGGAAAATGATCGAAGCTGGATTTGCACTTTGCAGTCTGCCTCCTGAGGTAGATTTCAATGCACAAGCAAGCTGTAAGAGGCTTCACAGAGGTAATGCACGCGAGGCAAGAGGTTTTTCAGGCAAGAAAGTCATAGGAAAGACGTTCAGGCTGGTGGCAAAAGCAGAGACAAAGAGCTGGCAAATGAATCAGCTGATTCTGTTCAGGAATTTAGGTGGGTCCATGTAGAGCAGGCCTCCCCAAACTGCAGCCCCCTGAGGCCATTTATCCGGCCCCCCTCCACACTTCAGGAAGCGGCACCTCTTTCCTTGGTGGTCAGTGAGAGGAGCACAGTATGTGGCGGCCCTCCAATGGTCTGAGGGACAGTGAACTGGACCCCTGTGTAAAAAGTTTGGGGACGCCTTATGTAGAGGGTTTAGATGAAGGATAATGGGCTCTAGAAAATGAGGTTGAGTAAGGAGAGAGGCGCCAGATGGTGGACACCTTGAACACCAGGCACAAACACTTGGATTTTTACCAGAGTAAAGGGGTGCTGGTAAAGGGTGTTGAAGACTCCATTAATGGCGTTTAGGAAATGTAATCCACCTGCCTGTGTTCATAAGGGAGGTTACTCCAGGCAGCATGCTTGAATGATCAGGGCACATCAGATTTTAGATCTGGTTTTACTTTTGATATCTACTTTTTAGATGTTGTTCACTTGCAAGTCTCCCTCCCTCCCCTGCCAGCCAATATGTTTCTTGAATTAAATGTTGATTCTAGTTGCTTTTGGTTTCCCCTAAGTGCCTGGCATATGGTAGGTGCTTAAATTAAAAAAAAAAAAAAAAAGAATGAGTGATTAAAAGCATGAGTGAATTCACATTTAGGTCTATGAGCCTTTGAAAATAGATACATTTTGAGCTGGATTCAAGAAAATGCATGTATTTGAGGTGGATCATAGAACTAATTGCAAAAGGGAAAACAAAAAAAGTTTCTAGAAGGAAGCACAGGAGAAGCTCATGATTGCCAAGATTTCTTTTTTTTTTTTTTTGAGAGATTGCCAAGATTTCTAAAACAGACTATGAAAGAAAGAAAATATTGATAAACTGAACTTCATGAAAACTAAGAATATCTGTTCATCAAAGATACCGTTTACCAGATAGAAAGGCAAGCCATCGACTAAGAGAAGAAGTCTATCTTTATTTATATATTGTTATATATATATAAAATAACACCTAAAAATTAATTTAAAAATCCAACTGTCAGCCAGGCATGATGGCTCACACCTGTAATCCCAGGACTTTCGGAGGCCAAGGTGGGCAGATCACCTGAGGTTGGGAGTTGGAGACCAGCCTGACCAACATGGAGAAACCCCATCTCTACTAAAAATACAAAATTAGCTAGGCATGGTGCCACATGCCCGCAACCCCAGGTACTCAGGAGGCTGAGGCAGAAGAATCGCTTGAACCTGGGAGGCAAAGGTTGTGTTGAGCTGAGATCACACCATTGCACTCCAGCCTAGATAGCAAGAGCAAAACTCCATCTCAAAATAAATAAATAAATAAATCCAACTGTTAAAAATGAGAAAAACTTCAGTAATCACCTGACTCCAAAAAATCACCAAGTGGTCAAAATGCATACAGAAAAGTGCTCAACATCATTATTTATTAGAGAAATATGAATTGAAACAAGACACCCACCAGGACACCTACACACCCACCAGGACAGGTATAATTAAAAGACTGATACCACCAATTACTGGGGCATGTGAAGCTACTGGAACTCTCAGATATTACTGTGGGAGTATAATTTCATACAACCACTTTGGAAAACTGTTTGGCAGCATGTACTCAAGCTGAACGTATGTGCCTACCCTACAACCTAGCAGCTGAATTCTTGGCCATATCCTCATGAGGAAAAAAGTGCATATATACAACCACATATTTTTATTTTATGTATTTATTTATGTATTTTGAGACAGAGTTTTGCTCTTGTTACCCAGGCTGGAGTGCAATGGCAACATCTTGGCTCACTGCAACCTCTGCCTCCTGGGTTCAAACAATTCTCTGCCTCAGCCTACAAAGTAACTGGGATTACAGGTGCCCACCACCCCGCCCGGCTTATTTTTGTATTTTTAGTAGAGACAAAGTTTCACCATCTCAGCCAGGCTGGTCTTGAACTCCTGACCTTGTGATCCACTCGCCTCAGCCTTCCAAAGTGCTGGGATTACGGGCATGAGCCACCATGTCTTGCTTTATTTGTTTGTTTGTTTGTTTGTTTGTTTATTTAATTTAAAGACGTAATCTCGCTCTGTTGCCCAGGCTGGAGTGCAGTGGTATGATCTCAGTTCATTGCAACCTCCACCTCCTGGATTCAAGGGATTCTCCTGCCTCAGCTTCCCCAGTAGCTGGGATTACAGGTGCCTGCCACCATGCCCGGCTAAATTTTTTTTGTAGTTTTAATAGAGATGGGGTTTCATCATGTTGGCGGGGCTGGTCTCTAACTGCTGACCCCGTGATCTGCCCTCCTCGGCCTCTCAAAGTGGTGGGAGCCACCACGCCTGGCCTTTTTCTTTTGGGTAATTCTGACTGGGAAACAGGCCTGAGGGACACTCTTGAGTTCCTGGAAATGTTCTATATTTTGATGTGGCTGGGGATTTCACACGTGTGAAATGTTTCTATTTCACATGGAAACATTCATTCAGCCTTATACTTGAGGTTAGTACACTTTACTGTGTGTTATACCTCAATAAAGACATTTTTAATAGCTAAATGTATTAAAGTATTAGTTTCAAAATTTGTTGGTTAGAGCTCTGACATGTTTCAGAAAACAGGGATGGATTTAAACATTAAAAAAAAAAGGCAAGGAATATGAAATAAAAGGAGTAGAATGGGATGTTTAAAGATCTGGGGTAGAAAATGAAGATATCACGTGGAGCCAGAAAATAGATGAAACTCACCAAAAACCCAGCATTAGTGTTAGGAACAAAAAAGCAGTCAACCAGAACTGGAGAAGGTGTCGCTGGTGGGCCCTGACTTCGAGGTAAAGAGACTAGATTTCAACCTGAAAGTCAACTAAAAGCTATTCATTTTCGAGCGGGGCAAGGATGCCATTGAAAACAAGCATGACAGTGGTGACAGTAATGATACATGCAACAGCTCTTCGCATTGAGCACCTGCTACGGGCTGGTTCTTCTTGTCAGCACTTCATCACTACCATCTCATTTAATCCTCATAACTGCTCTGTGAGGACTACTATAATTGCCCCAATTTTACAGAGGGAGAAATTGAAGAAGCAACTTGTAAGACTGGGAGAACAGACCAAGAGGGAGGTTGTTAGGAAATCCCTTGAGTTAAATGATTTTAAATGACCTCACAGATATTTAAATAGATCTAAGGCACAGGCAAATTACTTATGTGATGTAAATTCTGCAGAATAATCCAGCTCATCATAAACCCAGCAGTACCCTGGCTATAATTTTAGGGAGAAGATAAGCACATTTTCTATGTTTTCAGGTGTATAAACAACATAGAATACAAAAATTAAATTTCAAGGGTGAAAAGTGCAAAGTGGTGTACCCTGACAGGGGAGAATAAAGGTTCTTGCACTGGAACTAGCTTGAAAGAAGTTATTGGGGCAACCTATGCCCAGAGCTGCTATATTGTGAATTTCTAAGGTTTGGAAGTTTTATTTCAGGTCCTTTTAATCACTCTTGATAATTCATCTCCCTCCAAGTTGGCAATGTCAGGGCAGGCAGCAAGAGATGAAAAGGTCCAGGAAAACGTTCATTCATTCAATAAGTAAATATTTATTGAGCACATACCATATGCCAGGTATTGCTTTAGAGGCTAGGAATACAATGATAAATAAGAATCTTTGCCAGGCTTCATGAAACCTTATAATCAGAGGAGGCACACAATACACTAATAAACATATAATTTTAGGTAGTGATTACATGCAGTGAAGGGAGATGAAGCCAGGTAAGATGATGCATTTATGCAGAAGTGTGAGCCAACGCCTTTCTGAGTTGACCTTGCAGCCCTGATTTAAGAAGAATGAAAGAGCAAGCTATGAGAATATGAGGAAAGGGACTCCCAGGCTGAGCAATTAGCCAGTGCAAAGGCCCTGAGGTGGGAATATACTAGGTTTGTTCAAGGAAGAGGAAGAAGGCTGGTTCGGCTGGTGCATACTGAGGAGGGGGGAATGGTAGGAAATGAGGCCCTGGAGGAAGCCAGATCACGCAGGGCCTTTTAGACCACAGTGAGGGCTTTGGGTTTTTCCTTAAGTTTGAAGCAAAGCCATGGGAGAGGCTTGAACTGGGAAGTGACTTGATCTGATTACTTTAGGAGGAGAAAGAATTCATAACAGGGCAAGAGAAAAAGAAAGGGGAGCAGTTAGGAGGCGCTTGCAGGAGAGCCGAATGGTGCCTGGATCAGTGAGGTCTTGGTGGAGGTAGGAAGAAGTGGCTGGATTCAGAAGTTAGTCTGCAGGGCCAGGCATGGTGGCTCATGCTTGTAATTCCAGCACTTTGGGAGGCTAAGATGGGCAGATCACCTGAGGTCAGGAGTTCGAGACCAGCCTGGCCAACATGGCGAATGCTGTCTCCTAAAAATACAAAAATTAGCCAGGTGTGGTAGTGGGTGCCTGAAATCCCAGCTACCTGGGAGGCTGAGGCAAGAAAATTGCCTGAATCTCAGAGGTGGAGGTTTCAGTGAGCCACTTCACTCTAGCCTGGGTGACAGAGATTCCATCTCAAAAAACAAACAAGCAAAGCAGTAGTCTGCAGGAAGAGCTGCCGGATTCATTGGAGAACTGAGTGAAGAGTATGAGAGACAGAGTTCAAGAATTACCCTAAGTTTCTGCCCCTGGGTAAATGAATGGTGCTGCCATTTACTTGCAAAATGATTAGATTTAGGGGTAAAATCAGGAGGTTTTTTTTTGTTTTTTTTTTTTTTTTTTTCTTTTTTGAGATAGGGCTTCACTCTGTCTCCCAGGCTGGAGTACAGTGGCATGATCTTGGCTCACTGCAGCCTCAACCTCTTGGGCTCAAGTGATCCTCCCACCTCAGCCTCCCAAGTAGCTGGGACTACAGGTGTGTGTCACTACACCCAGCTAATTTTTTTTTTTTTTTTTTTTTTTTGAGTAGTAGTTTACTTTCTCAGGTGTTACATTCTAGGTTTCTATTATTCAAATGGCAATGTCAAGCAGGCTGGTGAATATTTCAGTTTTGAGTTCAATGGGGAAATATGAAAAATAACGTGAAGTAATCCCTTGTAAACAGAAAAATCTCAATTCTATTAGAATTTATTTCTTCAGCAAGTATTTTCTGGGCAACTACTGTGTGTCAGGCATTGTACTGGGTGCTTGGGTAGGGTACAGTATGAGTTTGGGGAGGAACAGTTACTACCTTCATGGAGTTTCATTACAATTTAATTAGTTCACCGGTTTCTGAGGCACTTCTCTGAGTACTGTGTAAATATATAGAACCAACTCTCAAGTGTTATAAATACTGAGATGTTCTCTGACTCAGCAATTTGGAAGAGGCTAGATTTTTTTTTTTTTGGAAAGAAAAGAACTATATATAGATTTGGACAAATGAAAGATTTACCCAGTAAAATATCTGAAGACTACCTTAAAATGAATTAGAAGAGACTGTCTCAAAGAAATGAATGTTTATGACAAGTCAACATAGTGTAACGGAAAAGCTCTCAGGGCTGGAGGGCAGAAGAGCTAGACATCAGCCTGTTCAGCCCTGACCGGGTCACACCTACGACCTTGACTGAGTCCCTTCCTCATCTGTACTTTGGTTTTCTCTTCAATAAGAAGAATCCGTTGGACTTGATACTTGCTAAGGAATTTTCAAAGTGTTAGTATTTTCTTTGCATTATCTCTCTTACCAGACTCTCCAGGTAGTTTTTAGAACATAAAGGCCCAAACTCTCAAGTGGATTCCTCTCTTGAGGGTTCATTTTTCAAAGCAAAAGAAATCTTTTTTTTTCCCTTTTGCATATGGAAATTGCTTTCATTTTTTTTAATGATTGTAAAAAATTATGCATGATCAGTACAAAAAATATAAGTTGAGGAAAGTACAAAGTATAAAAGCTTCCATAATACCACAGAGATAATTATGTCTGCTTTCACCATCACTGTATCTATAGCAGGTATCATACAGCAGGTGCTTTAAAAACAGTTGTTGAATGAATACTGTTTGAATGATGTTGATGTCTGAATATCTTGCAAACATTCTTTTTGGTCTTCAGACCAAAAATAAATATATAAATAAATCCTTTCTCTGGGCTGTTTCACCTCTAAACCAGAGGAACTCAGTATAGCCACCAGAGACTAAAACTGTTAGGACAATATCGAATCTCTTACATTGTAATATGTTTCACAATGACAGTTGATACCTGATGCCAATGGAATGTATGGAAACAATAACATTTAATCCATCATTCTGATGGGCACAATATCAAGGGTGGCTCAGTTTAAGCAATATCAAGAAAGACTGCAAAACAGTCCACAGTACTTCACCTCAAGCAAGAGTGGCTCCGACAGCACTGGGAGAGTAGGCTCTGCCGCCTGAACCCTTCCTCCCATACTTGGGCCCTCTTCCTTGCCCACAGCACGAGGATGAGCTTTCTGGGGTACGTGAATTCCACTCAACACATTTTATTGGCAACCTACCATCCGTTTGATTGTCAAATACATTTTCAGTAAACTAATGGTTTTCTGATTACCTCTGAACGAATGATAGCCAGATCTTGTCTGCAGACCCACGCAACATTTTTTACCCAAATGGAATAATTTGCTAATGTTGAAAATCCAGAATATTCAATATGTAAGTCTGAATTTTCAGAATCTTATTTTAAAGTTGTTAGATCTGACACCACTGGGCCCTTATCCCACAGAGCAATAACCTAGAGCTGAGGACACAGGCTCTTCCGCTCCCAGAAGTCCACCAACCCCTATTGTCTGACATCCTACATCCCATAGTTTGCTTTGCTCATTTACCTGACATGCTGCTTCTAATTATGTAAAACGTTCAAGGGGTACCTACTACACACCAGGCACTGTGTGAGTCCTGTGAACATAGGTGGATACAGCGCAGGTCCTGCCTTGGAGGAACTCACAACCCAGTGGCGGAACTGACTTGTAAGCCAGTAAATTACAGTGCAGTGTGGTGAGTACAGCACAGCAGCAGAAGCATGCGGAGGGCTGACACACTCTGTCCTGGGAAGCCTGTCGAAGATTTCCTGAAAGTCATGTTTAACCTGGGTTTTGAAGGATGAATAAGAGTTCACCAGGCCGATGGAGTAGTGTGGAATATTAGAAACAGTGTTGGCAGTATTAAAACTATACATAAAGTCTGCTGATTAGCGGCCTGTTGCACAGATGATTCCCTCAAGCTAGCAACCACCTTTCTCTTGATGGTCATTCCATTTCCTCCTTCAGTCAAAACAGGGAAGGTTCACCTCTACCCAGAAGAGCCTGCCTGACTTATCTCCATTCACCTCCAGTTACTTCAACTAAGGCAGCCCTCCTACTCTGGGATAATTGTTTACCTGACAGTGATCCTGTTATTGGAGCTCTCTGTTTTGGAACCTCTGATATTTAAAGAATAGATTAGAACAACAAGCAATTAATACCTACATTGTGTAGAGAACTCTCCCTGGTTTTTGACCTGAAAAGTGGCAAACACAAATTAACTAAGGACAGACAAAGAACACAGTTCAGGAAACATTTATTAAGTATCAGGTGTTCAGGTGCTTTTCTTTTCTTTTTTTTTTTTTTTTAATCCCTCCCTCCATCCAACATTCAGTGGGCACTACTATGCGCCAAGCACTGTGCTTGGCACCTGGAGTTCATGCTGAACCACAATAAACTTACTATAGCACGTGACATGGATCAATAAACCCATTACAGTAAGTTTCTTGCTGGAGCAATGTTCAAAGTACAGCAACTGCTTGGAGAAAGGAATGTCAGTTGCTCCCAGGGATACAGGGCAGGTATCATGGAGAAGATAAGTCCAAGCTGCATGTCTCGTGTGTTTCTTACCTTTTTAAATATATTTTTCGGCTGGGGGTGGTGGCTCACGCCTGTAATCCCAGCAATCTGGGAGGCTGAGGTGGACAGATCACAAGGTCAGGAGTTTGAGACGAGCTTGGCCAGCATGGTGAAAGCCCATCTCTACTAAATCTACAAAAATTAGTGGGTATGGTGGTGCACACCTGTAGTCCCAGCTACTTAGGGGGCTGAGGCAGGAGAATCACTTGAACCCGGGAAGCAGAAGTTGCAGTGAGCAGAGATCGTGCCACTGCACTCCAGCCTGGGCAACAGGGCAAGACTCCGTCTCAAAGAAAAATTTTTTTTTCAACATCCACACAAATACACAGACAGTACAATGAATCTCCACATCCCCATTACGTGGCTTTAACAATTAGCAACTGTGGCCACTTTTGATTTATCTACACTCCCATCTGCTTCCCCAACCCTGTGTTTTGTTTTGAAGCAAATCCTAGATATTTTTATCATTGCATCCATGAATACTAAGTTGCATTTCTAGAAAGAAGTGGAAATGCGTGCGTCTTCCACAGCATTCCCCTCCCCACCTATTCTTCTGCCTTGAAAACAGATACTCTGATTCCTGCCAGTGACTCCAAAGCTTTGGCTGGTTCAGAGTAAAGACCCAAGACTTTATTGGAGCCTTTGAGCTGGTCAAAGGAAAAGTATGGGCTGCTTCAGTGAAAATCCCATCCTGTTTTGTCTGGAATGCTGACCATATTCTTTTGGTCCTTGGTCCTCGTAAAATTGCTAATTTTTTAGAGGCTTATTGAGTACCTGGCATTTTCACAAAATGGTAGCTACATTCCACACTCCCATGTGCCCTGAGCAACCTCCAGGGAAACTTGAGACGCTGTGGGGATTGCCCTGCCAGCTGAGCTGACCCGGAGATCTTTTCTGTCACAGCTTTGGTCTTCACAGGGTTGGGTGTCTGAATCTGAACATCTACCTCCCTGCTGCGCACTCCTTCAGCATTTCCTAGCTCTCGCTGAAAGATACAAACATACATGTAGTCACTCACTCAACCCAGACCATTTATCCCTGACTCTCTCTCCCTCATAATTTAAAACAATCCACTATTGTCCAACCCCATCACCCTTTCATCCAGGTCCCCATTCCCTTCTCTCAAGTACTGCAATATCCAAACATCTATCTGCCTTTAGCACATCCATCCCCGCCTTATTCTCCACATAGGGGCTGAGTGACCTGCACAAAACCCCCTACAAAATACCCTTCCGTGGTTCTTCACCCCTACAGAAACCAACCTCCTTCCCACACCAAGGAGGCCCTACAAAACTTCAGGCCTCTTTGGGACTTATCCAGCTTCACCTGCTACATCTCCTTTCTAGCCCATAACGAAAACCATCTTTTCTGGGTCTGTTTTCTCGGGTTTTTGTGCTCTCACCTGAGCAGCTCCTTTTCTCTCATAAATCATGAAGGCTACAGCGATTGCGCCCTTGCTTGCATGCGTCATCTCGCTGAGTCCACAACAACACTAAAAAGTCGTTCTCACTTTGCAGACGGAGAAACTGAGGATGGGCACCTTACCCATGGCCACACCGCTAGAAAGTGGAAAAGCTGCAACCAGGATTCAAACTCGCGGCTCCAGAGGCCGCGGGTTAACCACCGAGTCCTAGCCCGTTCGTACACCCCTCCACCGCGGCAGCGGTCACTCTCAGCCTTCCGCACCTCCCGCAGCAGCCAGGCGGGCGGAGGAAGGAGGCTTCTGATTGGCCGCCTCCAGCGGTGGGGGCGAGAGGGCGGGGAGCGACGGTGAGGGGGCGTCGCGGATAAATAACGTCATGCAGCGACTTCTTAAAGGCGCCGGCCCAGCGCATCGCGGATGGCACAGACGCGTTCCGGGGCTTTCAGCTTGTGCTCAGAGCGTTGAGAGCCGGGGCAGGCGGGTGCGCGCGCGAGACGCGTCCGGCTCCAGGGGTCCGACCTGGCTGTGTCGGGAGCCGGACCCGCAGGCCGAGGAGCGGGCGCCGCGATGGCCGAGGGCAGCGCCGTGTCCGACCCTCAGCACGCCGCGCGTCTGCTGCGAGCGCTCAGCTCTTTCCGCGAGGAGTCCCGCTTTTGCGACGCGCACCTGGTCCTCGACGGGGAGGAGATCCCGGTGCAGAAGAACATCCTGGCGGCGGCCAGCCCCTACATCAGGTGGGGAAGGGGCCGCGGCGGGCCGGCGGGCGAGTGCGGCTGTGCTGTCCGGAGCCGGGGGCGGGGCGGCCGGGCCGGGCGTGGCCCCCAGACCCCGTCCCCTACCCGCGGCGCCGGGGTCCCCGCGTCACCGTTGGCGTGGACTCCCTCCCGGCACGCGCCGGAGCCGGGCCCCACTGGCTGCGTCTCCCGGGCGGCCCCCGTGGCTTCCGGGCCCGCGCTCCCCGTGGGACCCCCGCGCCCCTCGCAGTTGATCCCGGACCCGGGCCTCGATCCCCCGCCTCGTCCTCCCCGGGTCCCACCGCCGCGGCGGGCGCCCGCCCAGAGGCCCCCAGACGCCGTCCTGGGCGGGCCGGGACCCGCACCCGCGAGCTGGGCGGGGCCGCGTCCGGGAAGAACCGCCCCCTCGCCCGTTCCGGGCCCGCGGTCCCCGCTGAAGTTCGCCGGCCGCCTGCCTCTGAATCCACGCGCCGGAGCTGGACCGGCGCCGCCAACCTGACCGGGAGCGCCCTGCCCGCGGGGAGGCCGGACAGACAGCGCCTCACAGGGGGCGGGCAGAGAAAACCCTCTCGGTTGTACTCCTTGGTTTGGGTAGGCGGACCTCCCTGGCGAAATGGTTCTCCTTGTCAAAAGTGACTTTTCGGCTCGCATCTGGTAACTGTTTAAGAGTTACTCGTTGAAGTAAACTGTGGCGAATTCTCAGGATGCAGCTACAACCCGAGGACCCTAAGAGCCTAGCAACTAAGGGCATTGTAATACTTTAGTAAAGCAAAGCTTAACCTGATTAGCCAACTCAGCTAACCAGGTTGATTAAAAGGTTGGTAAGACAGTGCTTATACAAATGTATCAAATCTTGCAGGAAACTATCTTTTCTTTCAGCAACCTTCTTGCAAACTAGGTTGCTGTTTTAATAAAAAGGAAGGAGGGAATGCTAAAAACTGGAGAAACTGTTTAGTAAGCTGGTTAAATATAGGCCAGTGGTAGAGAATATCACTACAATTGACAGGTCAGAAAGAGCAAAATGGTGTGTACGGTATTCTTAGCGCTTTGTCCCGGCAGAAACCAGCACACACGCTACACTTCATCCTTTGCATTGGGAGGCATTTGTGCTAACTTAGAAGCAATCCAAGTGCTCTTCTAACTTCTGGTTTCTCCTGGATTTCTTTTGTAAATCGATTTGCATTCTTTGGCAGGGGTCGGGGGTGGGGGCTGGGGAATCATCGTTAGTACAGAATTTGGATTGCTAATGTGACAGACAACTTCTAGCTGGCAGTTGAGAGGTTTAAGCAACCAGTCTCAAATTGGAATAAGCGGACCAAAGTCTTCCCTGTTGGGGCAAGTGCTGAAGAAAACTACTTTATTAGATGCATTATTGTTGTTTTTTAAATTGCATCCGTCTGACTTAAAAGAAAGAAATTGCAAATCGCCAAACACATGCTTGCCATCCTCTTTCATTTTTCTCCATAGCACTTAACCACTGTGATATACCCCGTATTTTACACATTTTCTTTGGTGTTCTTTCCAACCACATCGTGAGCTCATTGAAGCCGTGGTGTTTTCTTTTATTCACTGCTTTACTCCTTGCACTCAAAAACAATAATGCCTGTCAGTTAATGTATTGAACGAATGACTGGCTTTCTTTCTACCACTGCAAATTTGGACTTTAGAAAACTGGCTGCGTTGCGTTTTCATGGTAGACATTCAGTTACACCTAATTGAGAAGCGCACTGGATTCAGGGTTTGAAGACTGGCTTTATGCATCCAGCTGTTACACTTGTTAGCTGTGAGTTGCTGATAGATGACACCGCTTCAGCTCACTAATCTGTTGAATGAGGGATAAAATGAGTGTTCTAATTTAATCACTGACCCACCTGTGAAGAAGTATGTTATGGTGTTTTGAACACCATATAGGAATCCATTTCTTTCACTTTATAAGTAAGAAAATAAGGGCTCAGCAGGCATTAGTGACTGGTGTTACAAGGTTACTAGTACTTAATGGTGTCCAGCTAGGATTAGGCTCCAAATTAATTGCGCCTGGCCTCCTACTCTTACCCTACCTACCAAGTTACAGCATTACATGTATTTCACTGTTTTCTTTGTGTAAACTCCATTGTGAGCTGGCTTACAATATCTTGTAATTAAAATGCTTATCAAGCATTTTCACATCCTGTCTCATTTTGATTTCCGTTTTCAACCATCTTTAAAGGCAAGGCAGATCTTTTTTGACATTTTGTGAATAAACATAAATCAGTGTATATGTTTCATCAATGACAGATTAATTGCTTTAAGTTTATTTGGCTATTGAAGTAATAGAATGTCTTGGATTTTTTTAAATTATCAATTTCAAAGGTGTTTCAAAGTTACTTGACAAATCTATATTACTAACTAGAAACAAACTCATTAATTTTTTATTTTTACTGGTAATTTTAATACCAATAAGATTGGGCTTTTATAATGTACTAGTTTTGTTTGAACAGTACTTCAGAGACTTCTTTTGAAACGAAATGTATTTATGTATTCTAGAACTTGATGTTTCTTACCTTTCCCTTTTGAAACTTAAGTGTTTAGATCAGTGATATCATTAATCTGTGAATTGGATGTTCAAAAGTTTGGTAATCTCTGAGGTTTTATAAAAATCTGATTTTGTTTAGTGTCTGTGTTCGGTCCAGTGTTGGTAACGGTCATAAGTGGTTGTGTGATTCTGTGGTTTAGAAGCAATGTTATGTATGGCCTGGCACGGTGGCTCACACCTGTAATGCTAGCATTATGAGAGGTGGAGGTGGGAGGATCATTTGAGGCCAGGAGTTGGAGCTAAGCTGGGGCAACATAGTGAGTCCCAGTCTCTACAATAAATAAATCATATACACAAAAAACAGGAGCAATATTATCTGTTGCTCGCTATGTGCCCAACAAAGGGAGCCACTCCAACTCTGTCACACTGGGAATTAAAGTAACTTGTTTGGCTGACTTTCTGCTTTATATAGAAAAGTCTTTCGACTTACTGGTTTAATCTTTTACTCTGCTTTATCTTTGGTCTAGCTTTTGTTTTTCCTACTGATGTCCTTAGCAATCATACCATATTAGAAGGATTTTAAATATAAAAGGAAAAAGCCAGAAAATTCAACTTTGGCAGCAAACCCTCATGATCAGCTGAAAGAAGACTGACAGTCCCAGTTTATGTAGGGAGAGCATGTGTCCTGCAGCCCTAGGATGAGGCTGCTCCAGGAAGGAGGCAGGACATCCCACAGTCCCTCAGCTCAGTAAATGGCATACCCCTTTCCAGCATGCTCCGAGCTTTCCCTCCTTTTCATTCCTTGGTGAGATTTTTCCCTTTGGTTTGTTGGGGAAACTAAACCTAAAAGTAGTTGACAGGCCGGGCACAGTGGCTCATGGCTGTAATTGTAGCACTTCGGGAGGATGAGGTGGAGGGATCCCTTGACCCCAGAAGTTCCAGGATGCATAGAGCTATGACTGTGCCACTGCACTGCAGCCTGCCTGGGTGACAGAGTGAGACCCTGTCTCTAAAAAAAAAAAAAAAAAAAGTAGCTGACAACCTTTAAGAATGGCGAAACTGAATTCATAGTCGTAAGCACCCACCAGAGCATTTCCTTTCTCAGCAATTCTGAGACCTTCTGGAAAAGTTCTCTGGGGCTTGTAGGAAATTTCTTTTTCTTTTGAATATTACAGTTTGCTCTCCTTTTGTGTCTCCGGCTCTTCCAATTCTGGCACAATCGATCTGATGCAAAGTTCAGACCTATATCTCTCCTGAGCTGTGGTTCTTGGGGAGTAATGTATGTGAAAAGGATTTGAAAGTGAACTACTGTGTGCTTCTGCAGTGACATTATGGTGGCTCTGTACTGGTTTGCAGTCCTGTGTTCACTTGTAAAATTCAGGGTTTTCTAGAGACCTATTGCAACAATAGTTCGTTTGGCTTTCCGTCCTGGAGAGAAAATGAAAAAAAGATTCCTAAGATTTTTTTGGATCCTTTGATGAGTCAGCTAAGAATGTAAATGGCTTTTTTCTCCACCCTTATTTTTGAGAGAAAGCAGGTCTAATAAGGATAGAGTGAGACACTGGGCCTCGAATCCAGCCTAGGTCATGTTGAGCAACTTTTCTGGGCCCTCGCTTTCTTATCTGTGAAGTGAAGGTGGTTGGGCTACATGGACAGCAAATCCCCTTTAAGTCTGAGTTACGTAGCTCTATGCTATTTTTGTTTTGCTTCGTGTATGTGCTGTGAGGAGGAGATTCTGTTTCTGTTTTTGTAGCTTTATTGTATCATTTAAAGTTAAAGCATTTCCCTTCCCCTGTCATACAGGACCTGATTGGGTATTCTGCTGTATAAATCCAGGCCTGTAGAGTTGTATTGCAACAAGCATTTATTTTATGCTGTTAATCTGGGTATGTTCCAAGGCCTCATTATTGATGAGCCTGTTTTGCCATTTAAATATAGAGTTTGACTCATAGATGTTGCTGATGAAACTACCTAAGGAGACTAATATGATCTCTGTAGGAGATCCAAGTTTCATAGTCACATGGACATCCTTTTCTTTCTTATTTACTTATTTATTTATTGGCTATGTGAAAGACGCAGTGTAGTTTAATATCACATGGGCACTAAAGTCCATGAGTACTATGTGGTGTGTGGAGAGCATCCTTTGTGTCCCTAGTTTCCTTTTCTTGATTAATTTGTGTGAATAACTGCCCAGCCTCTTAGTAGATTCTTTGCTTCCCTGCTAATCCTGAGAATACGCTACCGAGGCTACAGCATTCACTCAGTGTTCCCTGGTAATGAGAATGTGGCCGTGAAGCAAAGTGATTTCAGGGTAATGCTCAGTTAATAATGTTTTGCTTTCTTTACAATATTTTCATTATCATTTTTCTCCATTTGTGCTTTGAGTTTATGGTCTTCCATAGCAGCTCCCGACTGATTGTCTTAAGGATCTTGAATAGTGGTTGTGGCCTGTGAAGTTTCTTAGTGCTCAGGGGTTCAGTAAGAAGCTCCAATTTCTGAGGCCCTTTTCAAATCCTGAGTACTGTTAAAATCAAATTGACATTACCTATTTCTTGTGCTCTCATGATGATGGAAAATAAGTTGGGCCTGAGTCTCTTTTAAGGAATCTAGACTTTGTTTTTATCTACTTGCTATATAAGGCGTTCCTAACAACTGCTCAGAAGATGAAATTTGTCCAGAAGGTCTTGATAGTTAAATGGTTCTCAGTGATTTTCCTTTTCTTTTTTTTTTCTTTTTTGTAATCATAACCTAGTTGGATTAAACCCTATTCTTACTGAGTTTTTCAAAAGTGATAATAACTATGTTCAGTTTCAGAAGATCAAAGACGTATTTTATCCAGGCTTCTAAGGAAACTAAGCACTTGTAAATTGCAGTTTAACACAGATTACTCATGTCACTGTAAAGATATTTGTTTATTTTATGTAACAGTGGTTGCCACTGTTAGTAGCAGTAGATGTTCTAATTCTGGAGAGGTTTTTGGAAGGTTTCAAATGATGAAACAAATCAATAAAATTCTTGTTAGACTAGGGACTCTAACATAAAGGGAGGTGTGGGGTGTTCAGATTTGTCTTAGAACTTTCCCAAGGATTGTTATTGTGAGTAATAGTAATGTAATAAAAGTAAACCTATCCCTGGTTAATTTCTGTAGTGGGTAAGTCCTCACTCCTTTACCTATACACAGTTTCTACTTCTGCCTCTTCTTATAGTTTGCATTATCTCCTGTCACATCCCCTTCAATGTTCTTAAATTAGTTTTCGTTATATAATTTTGGATTGATGTAAAATGCTCTTCCACATAGAAACTCCAGTTCCTTAGGATTTATATTTGGATGATACAGACTAAGCATCCAGTTTACAAAACCGCCTTGTCCATTGTTTAAAGTGTTAACGAGTTCCTATGATATCAAAGTGGGACTTAAAATCTATTTATAATTTGTAAAGAAAGCCTAATTAGGACAAATAAGGGTTCATTTGGCCTATGAGTGCCATGCAGTAAGACCTTCACAGGGTTGCATCATCCTTGTGAAAGATACAAGACTATCATTTTGTGTACGAAAGCTGTAATATAAATGAATGATTTGTGAGTTTGAATTCTGGGTTAAGGGTGGAGATGCAGGAGTTCAGGGTGTGACAAGTGGCAGGCTGTGGTTGTGACCTTGAATTTGAGTGCTTCCCATGGGTTCTCTGCCTCCTAAGTCACAATGAATCCAAAGAAGGTAGGAAATCAAAGGCTCGCATAAAGGTGGCAGCTCTGGCTCTGTGGAGAATAAAGATTCTATGTCCATCTAGATGCCTCCACACTCTGCCAGAGTTCCTGATGCTGGTGCTGGGAAGAGCAGAGTTAAATCATCTTCCTAAGTACGTAGAGCCAAAGAATGACTTAGCCATAGAATGGTAGTCAGATGTTTCTGCATCCATTTCTCTATGGGAATAAATAGTGAATGCCCTAATTTCTCATAAAATTACTGTGGAAATATTGCAAAATAGAAATACATAGTGCCATTTGCTATTGTAGGGAAGGGATTTGGTATTTTCCTCTGTTCCAATAAGTTAGAAATATGGGATACTTGGGGAAAATAAGACCATGTGAAATGTTTTGTTGGTTATCTCCAGTGTTCACCACATACACAGGAAATAACACTCTCAGCAGCGGCCAGGTACGAGCAAGATGGGAGCAACCAACTGGCAGGGCCGTGCTCCCCTGGAGTAGAGTCAGTCCTTGAGGGCCAATGCGTGTCATAAATGGAAGATGGGAGGACTAGTTTTTTAAAGTTGATTAATAGAATATAGACCAATTAAATATTTTGGAGTTTTTTTGGAGTGAGTTTTTATGGAAGCTTAAATGTATATTTTTGCTCTTAGTTATTTTGTGGTTTTCTCAACTACAAAATGTTTCTGTATGTTTTAAAGAACAATTTTAAAGACCATTTGATACTTGTGATTTTTATGGTGACATGTTAATAGGAGTAGATGTATTTTGAAACATAGTTTTATGGTTATAGCAGCATTCATCAGTAACCAACTGCCTATACCTCTGAATAATCGTAAATTGTTTAGTATTACTGAGCTCAGAATATTTGCGCTTTTGTCACCTAAATTGTTTGTATTGATCAGTCCCTGAATTGTAAGAAACTTCATACTGAAACCTCACCTTTAGGCTGTGAGTTTGATACGAGTCTTTCCTAAACCACAGAGAATATTCACTATCAATGAAGCCAGAAGTTTAAGGACAGTTGGGATTTTGAAGGACAATGAAAATCCTTAAAATGAAAGGTTCCTGATATTCGTGTTTGCTATTCTCTCCATGCCACAGCCCCCAGTCTACTTCAGTGATGGAGCAGGAGCCCGAGTGGGACCCATTGGCTACTTGTATAGTCTTCCATTTGGTTAGTCAGTGAAACAGTTTCCCACAACTTACTAGCTTCCCTTCCTTACAGGAAAGCTAGTATGGGATTTGACATATGCTATAACAGAGGAGAGAGACTTCTCTTGGGGTTTTTTGGTGGGTTGGTTTGTTCTCCTGCCGGGCCTCCTTAATGGCTACTGTCTTGTGTGACCAAAGCTATCAACTTCGTTCCCCCCTTAAAAATTACAACTCCTGCTGTTGGCAGGAAAAGAATAGATATGTCATTTTTATCACCCCTGAGTGGGGGTCATGAGCAAAAGACATTACCATTTCCTTTATTTGCGGGCTTATTTTGTATTGATCAGAAAAGGGGTTATGAAAACATTCACAGTCCTCATAGGTCTTGGGACATTCTTAAGAAATGTCACCGCTGCCTTAACCCGTATGCTATGGGGTTGTGTTTACCAATAATAGATTGTAGTTCAAGAATTAGCATTGTCTAAAGTTATTGAGATATACCATGTATTGTTTCCTCACAGATATATTTCACAGTAAAGGGACCTTATATATAATTCGTCTGTTGATTGTTTAGGGAATTGAGTACAGGTTTAGTCCTTCAGCACATATGCAGGAGATAACTCGATACATCTCACTAGCGGCTGTGTACTAGCAAGATGGTAGTAACCAGCAGGCAAAGCCATTTCCCTCCTGGAGCCTCCATCTTAGTCATTTACAAGGGATTGCACCCTCCGGGACCCCGTCATCTTGTGCTGCCTGCCATTGGAGCATGCATTCAGTGATCTCCCGCAAAGATATCAAAACTAACACAGTACGTGGAGGCCTATGTCAGTCTATTTATTTTTCTATCTCTGTGGGACTGGAGAAGGAAATAAACATAAAACTAAAGATTTAAAGATTATTTTTGGTGTTCACTTAGTTTTTTTTAGAACATCCTTGTGCTATGGTTAGTTTTAGAATCTCAAGAATGAGCGGAGCATAAATTTGCTGAGTTTATGGGAGTAAACACTTCTGATAGTCTGCCCTAAAAGAATTTAATTGGCTCGTTTGACCATTTACTATTATAGTAGTTACCCCAATTAATCACATTTACAGAAACAACTTTGTTTTTAATCGATTGTTGGCAAAGCCTCTCTAATATGCTTGTTTGTTCATTGACCTTTGTAGATGGGGTGCCAGTGTCCATGGGGGCTACCTGGGGAGGTGAGCGGTGAAGAGGTCTGATTGCAGAGCCATATGAGTGCACTGAAGCAAGTGGGTGCACAGAGGGTGGGCGTGGCTGCTGCTGTGGCCTGGGTGACGGGATCCCTGCTCTGAGGGGGTGCCATTGAAGCTGAGATCTGAGGGAGGAGGAGGCCTAGGCATGAGGAGAGCAGGGGAGGCACCAGGACCAGGTCAGGCCTTTCTGGGGGACAGAGCACCACATACCTGGAGATGGTGAGCAAAGGGTGGGATGACTTGAAGCAGATTGGAGGCTGGGAGGGCCGGTGGTCCCTGAGTTAGAGCTGGTGTTTAGACTGCTTCCAAATAAGATGAAACTTCTGCTGCCGTCTTGTGTATTGGGAGCTGGCTGGGGAGATGATAGGGTATGGGAAAGGGACAAAGAAGCAATTTATGGCATAGTTGAGCCTGATAGAGGGTTGAGGCTCTATCTTAGGGGCCGTGGATGGGATGTGGGTTTAAAAAGGGGAGTATAGCATCTTGTTTGTACCTTGTTTTAAAGTCACTCGGATGCAGTGCTGCTGAGTGTGCTCTATAAAAGCCAAGAGTGGAACCAGCAGTCATTTTGGTGGGCGCTGCAGTTGTTCAGGTGGAAAGTGAGATGCTCTGGGCCAGGGTTTGGCAGCAGAGGTGGACACAGCAGCTGGATGACAGGCATTTGGCACCAGGACATGGTGATGGGAAAAGGGCAGACCAGGGATGGCTCCCGGGCGCACTGTTGGCCTCTGCATCGTCACCAGCAGGTGATGCTCATAAACTTACTGTGGGCATTGAAGTCAGGACAGTTTAGAAATATTAGGGAAATACAGAATCTACTCTCAAGTTTTATAGCTTAGTTGTAAGAAAAACAAAGTATGGAACAAAAGTGATTTTAATTATACAAATACTTTTAGCTGTAGGAATTGTGAAGGGAAGAACCACGTGGATGATCACGTGTGGAGGAAATGATATTTGAAGAAAGCCTTAGAGAGGAGGAGCAGGAGTTGGGTGGGTGAAAGGGGCCAGTAGGGCCACTGAGGTGGAACAAAGGATACATGCAGGAACATCTGGCATGTGCTTATGGTAGTGAGTGGGCTGCTTTGGCTGGACTATAGGAACAGTGGTTGAGAGGAAGGTAAGACATATTCTAGCATGCAGGGTTATTGGTTTGGATTTTTATTTGATCATGAATTGGTAATCATTAAAGACTAGTACTATGCTGAAGCCCTGCTTTAAGAAGGTAGTTAGTTGTTGTGTATCTACAGGACCAGGCAGGGATGAACATGGAGCTACTAGACCAGTTGAGATCAGCGCAGTGAGACAGTGTCCTAGCCATCAAGGTGGCAGCGGGTCTACAGAATTAGGGAAGAAATCAACTGGATGCTAATTGAACATGAAAACCACGAATGAAGGAAGAAGAAGAGATAACAGCTTTTGAGCCTGGCTGCTTAGGAAAAGTGGGGAAAATAACAGGGTATCCTAGATATGTTGAATTTGAGGTAGTGTTGCTGTTTAAACACCTTAATTACATTCTCCTAGTCCTTGACAGCTCTGCAGAGTGCCTCACCTGTCTGTGAATGTATTTGGCTTTTTGTACGTGTTTCCTGTCTCTCTGCCTTTCTTGACTTCCTACTCATGCCTGGCAGATAATTTCATATTCATCCTTCAAGGCCTGGTTCAAGTATCCCTTCCTGTGTAAGATTTTTCCAACTCTGCCAAATAATCACTCCCTACAACAGGCTCCTTTAGTTCATGGTAGGTGCCTTCAGCAAGGCATGTATCACCTTTCATTTAGTGTGGAAATCCAGTAGACATATGGACTGGGTAATTTTAAAGCCCATCATCTTTTATGTCCAGGGCCAGGGACACTAAGTCTGTAAGTATAACTTTTATACATAATATAATTGAGTTGACTGTGATCTGTATGTACAGTCACCATTGCTTAATGACACCAGCGCATTCTGCGAAATACATCATCGGGCAATTTTGTCCTTGTTTGAACACCACAAACCTAGAGGGCACAGCTTGCTACATACCTAGACTATATGGTGTAGTCTGTTGCTCTCTTTTTTTGGGGCGGGGGGGACAGAGTTTTGCTCTTGTTGCCCAGGCTGGAGTGCAATGGCGCGATCTCAGCTCACCGCAACCTCCGTCTGCCAGATTTAAGCGATTCTCCTGCCTTTACCTCCCAAGTAGCTGGGATTACAGGTGTGAGCCATCACACCCAGCTAATTTTGTATTTTTAGTAGAGACGGAATTTCTCCATGTTAGTCAGGCTGGTCTCAAACTCCTGACCTCAGGTGTTCCGCCGACCTCAGCCTCCCAAAGTGCTAGGATTACAGGCATGAGCCACTACACCTGGCCTAGTCTGTTGCTCTTAGGCCACAGACCCATACAGCATGTGACTGTACTGAACACTATAGGCAGTTTGCAACACAGCCATAAGTATATGTGTACCCAAACACAGAAAAAGGCACAGTAAAAATATGGTATTATAATCTCATGGGACCCCTGTTGTGTATGCTGTCCATCATGGACTGAAATATCCTTACATGGTACATGACTGTTCTGCAGAAAAAGTATAAGGTCAGAGTTCAGGATGCTGTATATACTACTTCCAAGTAAGGTTGAACTTCCTGCCATAACATTTTACTTTGTAGGTGAGTATGTCTGGGGGGAGGTAGAGAAAAGGGACAGAATAAACCATCTTGCAACAGAGTTTAGAGTCTTCGTTTTGGACTGTTTTAGATGGCGTGGTCAGCTCCCATGAATTTAATTTCTGATGCCAAGAAAGCTGAGAGAAGAAGAGACCAAATTCTTTATTCAGAAAGAGTAGCTCCAGTGAGAGAGCGTTTGTCTCAACATGACTAAAGAATTAATTGAGAAGCATTCATTTCCTTGACAACATTTTGGAAGGCACTTTCAGCTTGAAGTTGTTTGGAGAAGTTTATAGCAGTGGATTGTAAATTAAGCAGGCGCCAGAAGCAAAAATGTGGTTTTCAGACGGAGCTTAAAGATGCTAACGGGGAGTTCATCCTGAAGCTGCCTCTCATTTATTAAAGGGACGTGGAAGGGTGTGTTGGAGGCTGCAGTTTTCATTTTCCCCTACTCCTACTATCTCCTTTGCCAAAAAAGGGAAAAGGGGGCAGTGTCTTTAAGACTCACATCATGCTTTGGTTTGAACTACACAAAAAGGACAAATATAAAGACAAAAATAACTCACATAAATTCCTGCTCTCCTTTTGCATTTACTTAGGAGGTGTGCTTTCTTTGAAAAGACGTAGAATCTTCCTTGTAACTCTTTTTTTTTTTTTTGAGACGGAGTTTCGCTCTTGTTACCCAGGCTGGAGTGCAATGGCGCGATCTCGGCTCACCGCAACCTCCGCCTCCTGGGCTCAGGCAATTCTCCTGCCTCAGCCTCCTGAGTAGCTGGGATTACAGGCACGTGCCACCATGCCCAGCTAATTTTTTGTATCTTTAGTAGAGACGGGGTTTCACCATGTTGACCAGGATGGTCTCGATCTCTCGACCTCGTGATCCACCCGCCTCAGCCTCCCAAAGTGCTGGGATTACAGGCTTGAGCCACCGCGCCTGGCTCCTTGTAACTCTTTACGTTGAGGAAGAGAAAATGGAAAGTGAGTAGAAACATGAACTTGCTTCTGAAATGTGGAGCTCCTATAGTATTTAAAGCGCGACTTGTGTACTGTAGCAAAAAAGAACCAGATAAGCCAGTTTTTAATTAGACGGGAATCTAGTAAGAGTGCTGCCCGAAGCGGAGGGGCTTATTCTTGAGCTGCTCATTTGCATGGGGTCTTAAGGTTATACAGAAAGAACCTCTTAATAGCCTCTGGAAAATGATACCAAAGTAGAAAATCTGGAACTGTTTGACAGGTTGTGGCATGAATGCCTTTCTTTTATGTACCTTTCCAAAAGGTCAGGGTGTGACCAGAACAAGGCTTGTTTCATTCAAGAAGAATTTTTTGGCTTCACAAGTTGCTGCATCATGATTCTAATTGTCTTTGAACTCTTAAAGTTTTAACATGCATTTTCAAACCTTGTCTTTTAAGAGAGAAATTTTATTGATTGTTATACCTTAAAAATTACATGAACTAGATTTAACTTTTTTGTTTGTTTTTTAGACACAGTCTCGCTCTGTTGCCCAGGCTGGTGTGCAGTGGCATGGTCTTGGCTTAGTGCAGCCTCCGCCTCCTGTGTTCAAGGAATTCTCCTGCCTTAGCCTCCAGGGTAGCTGGAACTACAGGCGCACGCCACCACACCTGGCTAATTTTTGTATTTTTAGTAGAGACAGGGTTTCACCATGTTGGCCAGGATGATCTCCATCTCCTGTCCTCGTGATCCGCCTGCCTCAGCCTCCCAGTCTTGGGATTACAGGCGTAAGCTTCTACGCCCGGCCTAAAATAGATTTTTAAAATTTAAATCTAGTTCTACTGAGGCGGGTGGACCACGAGGACAGTATATCGAGACCAGCCTGGCCAACATGGTGAAACCCTGTCTCTACTGAAAATACAAAACTTAGCTGTGCATGGTGGTGCGTGCCTGTAATCCCAGCTACTCTGGCAGCTGAGGCAGGAGAGTCACTTGAACCTGGGAGGCAGAGATTGCAGTAAGCTAAGCCTGGGCAACAGAGCAAGACTCCATCAAAAAAAAAAAAAAAAATCTTTTATACACACAAAAAGTTGGGAAATTACCTGGGAGCTTAATTTATGTTCCTCTCAATTTCTGGTTTTGAATAGTAGCATACTTAATGTATAGGATCTCAATGTAATGCCCATAGTTTTCATTTTTAATAGCTGTTTTTACATCATATTACTATTTTGTATTACTTGCTTCCGAAATGCAGAAATGTCGTTCTGTTTGCCATTTTAAATTTGTATGGATTTGTGTGTGTGTGTGTGTGTGAATGATGACACCATAAACAAATCAGAAGAAAAGTTTGGATTATTTTCATATTTTTTGTGAGTACAGGTAAACCTACTTTGGAGGCTATATCCCAGGTCTGAAGATAGAAACAGATTTGTTATTTGTTACATGAAGCCAGGTTACTGTCCATTAAAACTGTCTTATCATGTAAAGATCCTAGCAGTGTGTTATTTATTTTTTTTAGATCTGTGACCATTACTTCATCAGTTTTGGAAATTATTTCTCAAAAATTGTTATTTCACATATCTGGTAGACTGGATTTTAAAATGTAGGATGCTTGCTGCTGTAAAAATGTTCAGAGCAGGGATTGGCAGACATTTGCTCTGTAGGGTCAGAAGTATTTTGTGCTTTACAAGCCACATGTGGTCTTGGGCACATATTCTTCTTTGTTTTTGTTTTAATGACATACCAGCTACTCAGGAGGCTGAGGCAGGAGAATTGCCTGAACCCAGGAGGCGGAGGTTGCGGTGAGCCGAGATCGCGCCATTGCACTCCAGCCTGGGTAACAAGAGGGAAACTCCGTCTCAGAAAAACAAAACAAAACAAAAAAAAACACACAACAACCATTTCTAGCTCTCTGGCTAAACAGGCAGCAAGTTGTAATTTGTCTGCCTTTCATCTGCAGTATTAGGTTTTTTAAAATGTGGACATAGAGGCTTGTAACTCTGAAGATCATTTAAAAAATGCTAATTAGATGTAATGATGATTTACATGCCAGTCTTCTGTAAAGCAGATATCGACAGTCAAGGCCTATCCTCCCTGGCTCTCTCGTCTCCTGTTTCCCTACCCAGATTCTCTTGTTTATTCTTTTCCTTCTCCTCTATATTTTTTCCTTCTCCTGGCTTCTTTTCCCGAGCAGAAAAGTCTTTCTTTGCTCATCTTTCCCAGGGCATGGCATGTAGTTGTGCCAGTGTTGAACAGACGCATCTGTTAAAAGCAAACAGAGGGAGTGTAGATGCATTCAGCGTAACTAGCATCTGTGTTCCTGGGTTGCAGTCCTCAAATGTGGTCACGTGAACTCTGTACTTACATCGAAAAAAAAGAAAAAAGCAAACAGACTCTGCATACTCTTCTAACAAGTGCATAATTTCCTTGGCTTTGCAGCTAGGCTTCTTGAAAGAGTAGTATCTCTTTATCTCATGCACAGTCTCTCTTTAGGCCTGTGTCTTACCACTCCATCAAAATGGTTCTTTAAAAAATTGTAACGTATAATTGCCAAATCAAGTGAAAAGTCAAGTGTTTATCTTGACCTGTCTGCTGTATTTATCACTGTTAGATCATTGTGTTGATACTTGGTCTCTCCACACTTCTACGGCACCTTTTCTCCCATGTCCCTGCAGCCTGCTTTTCTGGCCCTCCTTTCCATCTTTCCCTATACCTTGATTAGGCATAAGATTCCATCCTCACCCTGCACTCTCTCCCATGGTGATCTCATCTCCTCTAGAGATGCTACTACCCTGAGCTCTCTCCTGAGCCCCAGACCTGCTGATTCCAGGCCTGCTACGTCGCCACCTTAAACCCAGTCAGACTAGCTCCCTCCCCCTGCCAATGGGCTGTCCTCCATTGGCTATGTCGATTACTACGAGACTCCCCAGGAGAAATCCAGGAGGCGGCAGAGATACCACCACCTTCCTCACTCTCAGCATCTAATTGATGCCCAGACCTCTCGTTTCTACCTTTTAGATCTCTGGAATCTGTTATCTCTTCACCATCGCCTCTGGCCCTGCCCCTGCTCAAGTGCCAGCGTCTGTCAGTTCTGACTTGTGGCAGGACCTCTCACTGGGCCGCCTGCCTGCCTGTTCAGCCCCCATCAGTCTCTACACTGCTGCTGCCAGAGTGATGTTTCTAGAATGTAATTGGATAATGTTTAAAGATCTCATGTCTCCAGAGACTTGGCTGATTCAGTGCTGGGGCAGGAAAAAGACACAGAGGCTGGAGCATTTTGTGCCAAGCAGCACAGAGGAGCTTAGAAGACAGAGGCTTTGCACAGGGCATGGGAGCCACCCAGAAGGGACTCCCAGAGGCCAATACTTCAGCAGTGTTAGCAAGAAAATAATAATACTGGATCCTACTCCAGATAATAAGGTAAACACCCATGTGTCTGTGGATGGATAAGTAAATGGATGAATAAACTAATAAATAGAGGAGAGGAGATGAGTCTTTCGTATAAAAGAATTTCAATTTGTATATGTAGAAGGAATAGAGGATAGAAATCATCATTGAAATACCACTGTTATTGTTGCAGACAAGATCTACTGATGGCTACAAAAAGGGTGAGATTTCGAGGAGAAAAAGATACTTATGTATTCTCAAATTATCTCCTATAATATATTTATTAATTACAAAGGGAAAAACTATAACTGAACAGTGGAGAAACCCAACAAGCACCACCTTAACCAAGTGACCAAGGTTAAATCATTAGTGACAAGACATAACAATATCCTGTTGTGCCTGATATGATACAGACAAGGGTATAAGATCATTTCTCTAGTATGCCTGCTAAAAATGAATAACCTCAGTAGAATTATAAGACATTAAACAAGATAGGCATGGTGGCTGATGCCTGCAATTCTGGCAGGTGTGAGATGAAGCAGGAAGATTGCTTTATCCCAGATGTCTAGACCAGCTTGGGTAACATAGCAAGACCCCATCTGTACAAAAACTTTCAAAATCAGCCAGGCATGGTGGTATACACTTGTATTCCCAGCTATTCTGAAGGCTGAGGGAGGAGGATCACTGGAGAATGGAAGTTTGAGCCTTCAGTGAGCTAAGCTCACAGCACTGCACTCTACCCTGGGTAACAAAGACCCTGTCTCAAGAGAAAAAAAAAAAAAAAAAGAGAGAGACAGAAATCCAAGTTGAGGGTCGAGATGCAAATAATTGACCAGTACTCATCAAAGTGTTAGAGTCATGAAAGACAAGGGAAGAAAGAAAGACTGTCAAAGATTAGAGACGTGACAACTCACTGCTGCAGGTTGGAACGGTAGAGTGGATCCCAGATCCCAGAACAGAGAAAGGAGACCACAGGGAAAGTGGTGGGACTCGAGTAAAGTAGCTCTGTACCCATATTAATTTCTGAGTTTGGATAAGTAGGGTGCAAAGGAATTCAATAATTTAAAACTTTTTTTTTTAACCTAAAATTGTTTCAAAATCAATAGGTGAAAAAAAGAAAACCAAATTCCTAAGGAGTGGCTCCATTTCCCTCAACTCGAAGTCCAAGTTTGTTTGCGGGACGTCCTTCAGGAACAGGTCTTCCCCACATCCCACCCTGTCCCCTCATACACGTGGCTGCTCTCCACTTTGCCAAACTCCTTGCATTCTCTCATTCCTTTGTTGAAGTTATATACAATATAAAGCAAATCTCTAAATTTACAATGGTTTATTTGGGAAGCAAAAATTACCTTTTGGGGCATACGCTTAGACTGGGTGGTCTTCAATATATCAGAAGAACAAAGAGAAGGCTTGCTTGGACATACGGTCCTGAAAGAAAGCTCATGGAAGGCTGGGTGTGGTGACTCACACCTGTAATTCCAAAACTTTGGGAGGCCAAGGTAGGTGGATCACCTGAGGTTGGAAGTTCAAGACCAGCGTGACCAACATGGGGAAACCCTGTCTGTACTAAAAATACAAAATTAGCCAGGTGTGGTGGCACATGGCTGTAAGCCCAGCTACTTGGGAGGCTAAGGCCAGTGAATTGCTGGAACTCAGGAGGCAGAGGTTCCAGTGAGCTGAGATTACACCACTACACTCCAGCCTGGGTGACAGAGCGAGACTCTGTCTTGGGAGGGTGGGGGGTGTGTGGGGAGGGTGTGGGGAAGAGCTATCCACTAGGTTGATCTATTTTTCTCTTTATAATTAATAATTTGTGGAAGCAACACTTTGAGATTATGTAAATATCCCCTTTCTCATTAACTTGCATTCTACAAGTTTTAGCATCCACCTCTATTTTATAACTCAATCATTCCTTCTGAATATATTAGGCGGACTCTGAAATTTTAAGCAGGTGGGTAGACAATAGTACCATTTACTAGTTAGAAACAACTGGGGAGGAATAGGCTTTGAGCAGGCTATGGAGAAAAGGATTTGTGGAACACAATGGGTGCTTTATATCATGAAACATAATGCTATAGGCATTATGTTTATAACCATAGTCTATGGTTAGAAGTGAAAGTTTGTCAGGGCTGGGTTTGATGGCTCACACCTGTAATCCCAGCACTTTGAGAGGCTGAGGTGGGCAGATCACGAAGTCAGGACTTCGAGACCAGCCTGGCCAACATGACAAAACTCTGTGTCTACTAAAAATACAAAAAATAGCTGGGTGTGGTGGCGTGTGCCTGTAATCCCAGCTCCTCGGGAGGCTGAGGCAGGAGAATCGCTTGAACTCAGGAAGTGGAGGCAGCAGTGAGCCAAGATCGTGCCACTGCACTTCAGCCTGGATGACAAGAGTAAGACTCCGTGTCAGTCAATCAATCAATCAATCAATCAATCAATAGTGAAAGTTTGTCGGCTCCTCAAGGTCAGGGATGACCAACTATTTGAGAGCTTATTTCTGAATTCATACTTAGTACCTAATATCTCATCTGATGAAGTGAAGAGACTAGCTGTACAAAACGAAACCACCTATCCATCAATCCAGTTTTCATTGATTTGGTTACACTTTGTAGCTCTCCCTGTAGGGATGGCTGTGTTCCTGCCTGGCAGTTGTTACTTATAGTTATGCATGTCCACAGTCCTGGGGTGCTCTGTGTGTCCTGTCTTCCCTGCTTCCTGTCCCCCAAACACATGCATACTCTTCAGAAGTTTCATTGCGCTGTCTTCCTATTTCATTTGTAATTCACACTTGCTGTGTTTTCTTTTTAGAAAACAATATTCTTTGAGATAAATTTCTGCTTTCTTCAAATCACATGACTCTCAAAGATACATAATTGCTACTCTCATATTTCATCCCTGCAGATGTAATTGGACATGGTTACTCAGAGCAAAGCTAAATACAAAATGCTACATTATATTTCCTCTTCAAAGTGGATTATGTGATAGCAAGAGGAGAATGGAAAAGTTTTCTGTGGATCTGCCTGTGTTGCTTAGTTAGGGAAAGGGAGGCTGTCGGGGAAGGCTAGGACTACGACCTCCTGGGAGTTGCTTCTGCACCTCCATTGTGAAGGTGGGTCTGCTTCACCTTCATTACTATGTTGTTGGTTGATAGGATGAAGACACGTGGACAGTAAACCCTTGATATTCCTGAAACCTTTCCTGACCTTTCACTATGTTACATCTCCAAATCTTTCTAGGCAGGGCACCTGTGATGAGTAGAGAGCAGAGAAGCAGGATGAGATGGTGTGCAATGGGGTTTATTCCCAAATGAAAGCCTCCTCCTACAGCTAGCCTTAGAGTCCAGTTCCCATTTGGATTATTGCATTGGGGATATTGAGGCAGCTGTGGATAATGGAACGTTTGAGCATTGACTTGAACTGCTGACTGCCCAGCACACCCTAGGTTGATATGGAGAAAAAGTATCCCCTTCTCACTGTGGACAAACCAGCAGGATAGAGTGCAGAAAATCTCTCAACTGTTCAGCCGGTTCATGATGTCATTCTAAGTAGTGTGGTCATTTGACTTAGAACCAATGAGAATAGTCACCAACATCATAGTATTAAGATCCACTTGTTTTCCAACCTGGCTCTTTGCTCATTTATCAAGTCAATAACTATTTTTGAGGTGCCTGTTCAGTATCATTTTATTAGGTATAGGGATAGGTCAGGAAACAAAGTCCCCATTTTCATGGATATTAACATTAAACAAATGCATCTTATTAGATGGTGATAAATTCTATGGAAAATAAAGAAAGGGGGTTGGGGGCTTGTTGTTTTAGACATGATGGGTACCTCAGCTGCTCTTTGAAGGTGTTACTGGAGCAGAGATGTGGATCCAGGGAAGGATTAAACTGTGTGACTGGGGGGTGTAGGACGTTCCATGCATGGGGGAAATCAGGACAAGCTGGGAACTTTTTTAAACATGCACATGCTTGGACTGGATTTCATTGGCCTGGGTTGGAACCCAGGAATCTTTTTTTTTTTTTTTTTTTAATAAAGCTCTCTCAAACATTCTGAGAAAGCGGACTGGGGAACTACTCTTAAAATCCATTCAAATGGCCAGGCAGAGTGCCTCACCCTTGTAATCCCAGCACTTTGGGAGGCTGAGGTGGGCAGATCACCTGAGGTTAGGAGTTCAAGACCAGCCTGGGCAACATGGTGAAACCCCATGTCTACTAAAAATACATGACCAGGCCTAGTGGCTTATACCTGTAATCCCACCACTTTGGAAGACCAAAGTGGGCGGATAACTTGAGGTCACAAGTTCAAGAGCAGCCTGGCCGACATGGTGAAACCTCATCTCTACTAAAAACACAGAAATTAGCCAGTTGTGGTGCTGCACACCTGCAATCCCAGCTACTCCGGAGGCTGAGGCAGGAGAATCGCTTAAACCCAGGAGACAGAGGTTGCAGTGAGCTGAGATGGCACCACACTGCACTCCAGCCTGGGCAGCAGAATGAGACTCCGTCTAAAAAAAAAAAAAATCCATTCAAATGAGTCATTCCAAGATGCGTTTGAGGAAAAAAGTTTTTATGGTGAGTAAAATCCACAATCTAGGTAAGAATTAGAGGCAGAGAGAAATGAGTAGAGGGAAATTAAAGGAAACAGTGAAGGAAAAGAAGGCGCATTGAGCCTCCATTGAGAATGCCAAGTCCAGCTCTGAGTGCAGTGAGAGGAGGTCAGGGCCTTATGCAGCTTCCTGCATTCACTCCCCTTCCCCCCACCTTATCCCCTTGCTCTCAGTGAACTGGTGTGAGGCTGATGGCAGTTCCCAAGCAGGTCACCAAGACCATCCTGTGCCTTCTTGCTGTCTCCTCTCCTCAGCACTCCCCTAATGTGGCTTTGTTCACTAGGAAGAGCGCCTTGGTGTTACCCTGCGTAGCTCATGGAGCTATGCAAAGGGCAGCTTACCTGTAGGCCCCTGCACCCACTCCATACCCCACTGCCTACTAAGGGGCTTCCTTGGGTTTCCCTCAGAGACCTCGGGTTATAATCTCAGACATCTGTGGAAATGCTCTTCTTCCCTGTAGATGGAATTTTTGGATGGCAGGAACTGTGAGATAGAGGGGTTGGTGTTTTCCCACCCACAAAAGTGGGCTGTAAAAGGCTTGTATGAGATGAGGCCATCTGTTGATGGAAACATTAACTGCTAATTACTATTTCATTTAAGTTGAATGGGGACTAAAAAGATCTTTTCTTTTTTATTTTTGTGTATTTATTTATTTTGAGATAGGGTCTCACTCCATTGCCCAGGCTGAAGTGCAGTGGCATGATCGCAGCTCACTGCAGCCTTGACCTGCCGGGCTCAAGCGATCTTCCCACCTCAGTTTCTTAAGTAGCTGGGACCACAGGTGTGCACACCACCCCAGTTGGCTAATTTTTTTTTCCTTTGTAGAGAGGAGCTGTCACTGCGTTGTCCAGGCTGGTCTCAAACTCCTGGGCTCAACCGATTCTCCTACCTCAGCCTCCAAAAGTGTTGGGATTGTAGATGTGAGCCAGCACGCCAACAGCGTTATTTTCTAGAGCAACTTAAGATTCACAGCAAAACCGTGAGGAAGGTAGAGATATATCCCCTGTACCCTCATTCTCACCCATGCACAGCCTCCCCCATTATCAGTATCCCACAACAGGGTGGTACATTTGCTATAATTCCTGAACCTACATTGGCACTTCATTGCCACTCAAAGATTGTAGTTGACATCAGAGTTCATTCTTGGTGTCATGTGTCATGCCTCTGTGGGTTTGGACAAATGTGTCATGACACAGATCCACTATTATAGTATCACTCAGAGTAGTTTCACTGGCCTCAAAATCCTCTTCCCTGAAGATCTGTCTGTTTTTGATGTGCTTTCAGGAACTCCTAAAGGCAAAAAGAGTTGGATGGCATCTGTGAAACAAATGCCCCCCAGGAATGTGAATGATTAGTTTGGCATAACCGGGTAAATAAAGAGGCCACACGGTCCCCGCTTCACTGTTCCTGGTAGCTACACAATCTGATGTGACATGATGACATGTTTCATTAGAAATGATATGAGTAATGCCCATGAATCACCCCAAATTGCTGCAGATCTCGACTTTTTGAACATTACATTCTCTTGCATTCTATTTAACTATGTGTCTTTGCTTTTATTGGAGACAAGCTTTTACGTCAGAAGGGAAGAAAAAATCACTTAGACTTGTTCTCTTATCACTATTACGTCACGTCTAAAATGATTCTTGGAAGACGACGACCAAGGCTATTATCTGGGTGGTTTGTTGTGGCATTTAGATGCATTGAACTTTTCCGGCAATTTGGAGGCAGGAAGAGGACTGTATGTACCAGTGGATGACTTTGGCTCGATTATAGTTGCCTACAAGTTGTAGACTCCTTTCATGGAAGTAAAAATTTGAATAGTACCAACTTCTGTATTAGCTAGTAGCCAACGACTTTTCTTATGTCCTTTTTTCCATGTTGTCAAGAAAAAGTAAAATGAATATTGCTTCACTTTCTGCTGTACTTTAGTGGAACAGAAAATATTTTTTAAAAGATTGGCCAAATGATGGTTGCTTGGGAAAAAAACAGACTACTTGATCTGCAAGAGGTATATTATAAATCCTCAAGTACTGATTGAGTTGGCCAGAGTTAAGCCTCTAGGACTCACTAGGGTGGGTCATAGGGCTGAGTCTCTGCAGTAATTCTGTGTAGCTGGTTTTAGCAGCTCAGTCAATAAATGGTTAGGGATGGAAGAGATTGCAAATCACCTTATTTAATCTCTTCTGTTTACAGATGAGCAGATGGGGCAGAGAGGGGAAATGTCTTGCCCTAGAAGCAGAAAACAGGAAGAATGTGACATATGTGGTATTTATATTTGAACACCTGACATCCATTTTTATAATACTGTCATTTGTTTCTAATTTTTTAAAGAGTGTTACATAAAATTCTCAAGGTGATATTTTAAGGTTGCTGCGTTTTCTAGGAGAGTTTGTAAATTGACATCATGCAATAATGAAGAAGAATATTAAGGCTTCCAACAAATTTAAGACTTCACAACAAATGGGTGACCCTTAGCCTTCTGAGGTGGGGACAAAGAACATACAAAAGGCTGATTGATCTATAGATTCACTTAAGGAGCAAATGATCAGTTATTTACCCTTTAGCTTAGCTCTTTTTAAATGATTATTCATTACTCATTCATTCCAGTTCATTGACGTCTCAGTTATATGTGGCGGAGATAAAAACAAAGTGCAGGATGAGAAGATTCTAGATAAAAAAAAGGATAATCTAAGGCGAAATGTTTTGGTAGGTATTAGAAAAAAATGAAGATATGTCAAAGGAAAGAAATGGAAAATGGAATGGAATAAAAACTAAAGGTGTATAGAGATTTTAAGTTGGGGGGGAAAAGTGAAGACAGTAAGGGAGAATAAGAAAGGGTTGTGTAGTTACTAAATTAGAAAGGAATGGTGACCATCCCAGAAATGCAGGAGGGAAATGGCTGTGAATGGCAGAAGGCTGTAGAGCAAGCCTCCTTCACAATAGATTTGAGTGAGTCTTAGAATCCAAGTTTGGAAGGGAGGCCCTTCTAGAGGCCCTGATTTCCAACTTTCACTATAGATGATCATCCAGCCTGATGCTCCTGGTTGTCATGTGCAGGCTGGTCATGGTCTGCGAATTGTTACCTGGCCATGATCATAGAAGCACAAGAATTTAGAAACTCCTTGAGCAGTTTGACAGAGTAATTTATGTCAGTTGAATTTTATTTATCTAGGAATTAAGTCCTATTTTATTTTACAAAATACTCATCTGAGATTAATTGGAAATCAAAAAAAAAAAAAAAGCATAGTATAGATAATTTGAGAAGCACCAGCTAACCCCTAGCTACTCAAAGAGTGGTCCAGCTGAGTGCGGTAGCTCACGCGGGTAATCCCAACACTTTGGGAAGCTGAGGCAGGAGAATCGCTTGAACCGGGGAGGTGGAGGTTGTGGTGAGCCGAGATCAAGCCATTGCACTCCAGCCTGGGTAACAAGAGCGAAACTCCACCTCAAAAAAAAAAAAAGAAAAGCCTGTATAACAGCTGGCATTAGAACTGGTCTTTCAAAGACAGGTGGGAATTGGGCAGCACAGGTGGTATTGGGGGAGGTCAAGGGCAGGACAGGATGATAGTCAAGGGTCAGGGGCAGGTGTAAGGATCTGAATTTAAACCGTAATTAAAGTTTTGTTATTTAACCTTCAGATGTTTAGAGATTTGAAGTGTACAGCAATTCATTTTTTCATGGGCTTTGGAAAGAATCATATTTTATAGATGTCTGAAGTGGTTCATGCTCATATTTCAGGAAGTCTTTCTGTGCTCTTAGCCATTGTCTGTCCTCTGCCACCTGCTGAGGAAAAACCTCTACTCTTTTATGTTTGTTTGTTTTAAATAGAGATGAGGTCTCGCTATGTTGCCCAAGATGGTCTTGAACTCCTGGGCTCAAGCAGTCCTTACACCTTGGACTTACAAAGTGCTGGGATTACAGGCATGAGCCACTGTGCCTGGCCAAAACCTGTTTTCTTTAAAAGCAATCATCTTTCATTGTGAAAACATATGACAGTAGGATAATCTTTAAAAAAAAAAAAAAAAAAAAAACCCATCCAGTCACAGGAGTCAAAAATAAAAATAAAACAATCGGAGGGCTCCTTGTAGCCTTTTCCCTGATGGCCTAGTTTCCCTCATCCTACCATCATCTGCAAGACGTATGCAAAGTACAGCAAGCTCTTGTTTAAACATGGCTTACTTTAAAATAAGAACTCTAATTCTAGCTTGAAGCTCCTCTATCTGAACATGTTTTGGAGATACCTCTTCTAAATATGTTAGTGGCTGTTAGTATCTATCTAGGTCTAGTCAGGAGAAAGAAACCAAACAACAGTTTGAGCAAAGAAAATTTAATGTAAAGAATTATTAACTACAGCAGTAGATTGGAGTAATGAGAGATTGGCCAGTAAGAAGTAAAGAAAAATCTAAAAAATGCAGGAATAGATAAATAGAGCATCTCCTACCCCATCACTGACTTATTAGGGCACATCCATGGCTCACTGCATGGCAGAAAAGCCACATTGTGGAACTTGCTAGGAATCTGTTTTCTAAGACCCGTCCATGGCCTTATGATTGGGCCACACAGCAGGAGGTGAGCCCCTGGCAAGCAAGCATTCCCGCCTGAGCTCTGCCTCCTATCACCAGTCAGATCAGCGGTGGCATTAGATTCTCACAGGAGCATGAACCCTATTGTGAACTGGGCACTTGCGGGATCTGGATTGCACACTCCTTGTGAGAATCTAATGTCTGATTATCTGAGGTGGAGCAGTTTCATACTGAAACCATCCCCTCAACTCCCATCTGTGGAAAAATTGTCTTCCACGAAACCAGTCCCTGGTGTAAAAAAGGTTGGGGCCGCTGCTCTAAGATGCCTGAGAAAGCTATTCATGGGAAGGTGCTCGATAGAGGCTCTGGGGAAAACCTCAGGGTGTGGTTGCAGCTGTGTGCTGTGAGAGCCTGGGGCTGAGAGGGAACACTGCCTGGCAGGAGCCACGTCTCTTCACCAGAACCAGCAAGCATAAGTTTCACATCCTGCAGTGTCTTTCTGGTGCCTTTACCTGAAGCTTAACATAATGCCAGTTGACAAAGGAAAATGGTTTAAAAAGATCAGATCCATTTTTATAAAGCAAGCAAAAAAGGGTGAATTTGGAGCTGAGAGGCTGTAAACGTTGATAACCGGCAAAGTGACTGAGAAATACAAATAGTCATGATATCCTAAGTGAAGACATGTCAGTTGCTGAAAAGATTATATGATGTGTTTCAAAGCCAGATATTTTGGTATTCTTACCACTTACACTGTGTTCGTTCTTGATGGAGAATTGATTCAAATTCTCTCCTTCACTTTTAATAAAAGTATCAGGCAAATAGATATACCTAGAGGACAGCCGGTAGAAATGAAGTACTTTTTAAGTAAAACCATTAGTTCACTAGAAACTGTACAGGCGGGAATAGTAGATAGGAAATACAGGGAGTAAAGAAAGCTGTCTAAATATCCTCTGTATACTGTCATACAGTAAAGATCTACAAGGGCCTTCTGCTGGTACACAGCTGTCATCCCAGGATCATCCTTCACCCTTATTCTGCATTCCTTTCACTCCTTCCTGTGTTAGATTGTGTCTTGTTAGTATCCAGAATCTTCCACTTTCTTGATTTATTCCTTAGTTTTGTTCGGGCACATTTTCTAACACCATCCTGAGAAAGGTTGCTTGGGAAGTAAATTGTTTTGTGACTTCATATAGCTGAAAATGTCTTTGTTCCCTCCTGCCACTTGATAGATAGTTTGGTAGGTTATAAAAATCTAGGTCTGAAATGATTTTCTTCAAGAATTTTAAACTCATTTCGTCTTTGTTATTTAACTTTCATTTACAAGTATGAAGCCATTCTGATTCTTGATCCTTTCCATATAATCTATTTTTGTTTCTGAAAGCTTATAGAATTTTTTTCCCCAGTATCCTGAATTACAATGATGATGTGTTCTGGAGTGGATCTATTTTCATGCATTGTTGAGAGTACCTCCTTAGTAGTCTTATCTTTTTTGGTGGGGGGACTTTCCTTTTTTCAGATGTTGAACTGTTTGGACTGATCTTCTAGTTTTCTTAACTCATTTCTCCTATTTTCTTTTTAAAAACAATAATAAATTTAAAAAAATAGAGATGTGCTCTCACTGTGTTGCCCAGTCTGCTCTTGAACACCTGGGCTCAAGCTATCTTCCCAAAGCACTGGGGTTATAGGCATGAGCCATGTGCTCAGCCATCTCTCATATTTTCTGCCTTTGTCTTTTTGCTGTTTTTTTCTAGGAGAGTTCAATTTTTTATCTTGACCCTATGTTAAAAAAAAATTTTTTTTTTGCAATCCTTAGCATTTTTTTTGCTGGCCAATCATGGATGTTTCTTTTTATATCATCCTACTCTTGTTTTATGTACACAATATCCCGTCTTTTCCCTCTGGGAAGATTAAGATGAATTTTTCTTTTTTCCTTGAACTTTACATTTTAGCACAATCTTTACTTCCTTTAAGTTACCTTTTTTTCTATCAGTCTTAGTCCAGTCTTTTATCTTTGTTAAATATCTAATGAGTCCTGTTTGCTCAATTTTAGAGCAGTGATCTAAAACAATTTCTTTTTTTTTTTTTTTTTTTTTGAGACGGAGTTTCGCTCTTGTTACCCAGGCTGGAGTGCAATGGCATGATCTTGGCTCACCGCAACCTTTGTCTCCTGGGTTCAAGCAATTCTCCTGCCTCAGCCTCCCGAGTAACTGGGACTACAGGCGTGCGCCACCATGCCCAGCTAATTTTTGTATTTTTAGTAGAGATGGGGTTTCACCGTGTTGACAGGATGGTGTCGATCTCTTGACCTCATGATCCACCCGTCTCGGCCTCCCAAAGTGCTGGGATTATAGGCGTGAGCCACTGCGCCCGGCCTAAAACAGTTTCTTAACCAGTGTGCCAAAAATACATGTTGCCGTTGTATGACGATACTGGTGTTGTCAGTCCCCAGAGTAGCTGAGCAGCATTTAAAGAGTCTGGGGGCCCTGTCCAGCCCTGAGCCTACAGGCACCCTCTGTTTAGCACAGAGTAATACTATAGATTCTGTGTGTGATGTGACATGAAAAAGTTTTAGAAGTATTGCTTCAAAATATGCAGGAAGTTCAAAGCCCTGTAAATTAGATTTGTTGAGCTCAGGTTTTGCTGTTGTGAGATCAAACAGGGTCAGTTTCTTAGGGCAGATTGATGTCTCTGCTCTTGGATCTGCACCTTTGGGCTTATCAAGTCCTCCGAAAGTCTTTGTTTCTTGCTTGGAAGATAGGTTCTGGCTTTTAGCATTTCAGGAGCAGAGTTGGGAGAAAAAGACGAATGGTCCAGCATTAGGTAAACATTCAGTCAACCCTCCCAATTACAATACACCTACCCTCAAATGTGCCTGGTGCTCACCTGTCCAGAGATTCTCAGTTGTATACTCTTCAAAATATAAGTCACTTGTCTTCCACTGGAATTAGGAAGAGTCTTACTAAGCTCTGCAGGGAAGATGATATACACATGGAGAGAGATTCCAGAAATTCAGCTGTTTCCTAAGACTCTGTTAATTTTTAGCTTATCTTTCAACCCCTGCCCCACCACAACCCTATCGTCACCTACCCTGTACTGCCAGTTTCCTGGAGCCTTTGGGGAGTCTTCAGTCCAGTTTAGGTTGAGTCTCGGCTTTGCTTACTGCTAAATTAGGATTAAGCTTCCTCAGATATTCCAAGTCAGTTACTTTGTCTGTTTTTTAGCATATGAAATTTCATTGACCAGAGGTGGTGGCTCATGCCTATAAGCCCAGCACTTTGGGAGGCTAAGGCGGGTGGATCACTTCAGTTTAGGGATTCAAAACCAGCCTGGGCAACTTGATAAAACGACGTCTCTTCAAAAATTACAAAAATCAGCTGGATGTAGTTCTGTGCGCCTGTAGTCCCAACTACTTGGGAGGCTGAGGTAGGAGCATTGCTTTATTATAGAAGTCTGAATGCAAATAATGAGTTTAAATATTTGTTTCTAAGAACTCCCTGTAACTGCCACTACTTGGATACTAGTATTTGAAGGTATGCTTTTCTTTTCTTAGAAAATGTGGTTATTAGGTAGCAGGTAACATGTTGTCAATCCTGAGATTTAGCAGAGTTGTAATTCATACCAACAGCATGTTTCAAAGCTATTTTAAAATTTCATTTGAATATTTTTTTAAAAAAACTTTAATTCTTTTAGTAAAAAATATGGAGAATATCTAGGTCTAAGTTATTTAAAAAGACACAAAAAACATTGATGAAAATTTGTTCTTCAAATTCTTCATCGCTTTAAGACATCTTTTTAAAGTTTGTAAAAGGCTTTTTTTTTTTAAGTTTTCAAAAAGGCACTTTTTTAAAAGTTCATGTCTGTTAAAGGATTAGTATCACAAATATATAAAGAACGCCTACACCTCAATATGAGATGGACAGTTAGTAAAAAATGAATGAATAAGAGACATAACTAATGTTTTGCAGAAGGGGAAACGTGGCCACAAACATACAAAGAAAGAGATGTTCAGCACCTGAGTAGTAAGAGAATGCAGATGACAGCCACAGTGAGATACCATATTTCACATACTCAATCCATATTTCACTTATTCAATTGGCAAAACTTAAGAAATATAAAAATTAAGAAACTCTTCACATTTTGTAGAGTTTATGAATCCACAGATTCCCTTACACTTACATAGTATATGAGGCTGGAAACTGCACCACCTACTATGAAGAATAAGTTAGCATAATTCTACTCCCAGGAGTAGACCCAAGGGAAATTCTATTTTTTTTTTTTTTTTGGAGACAGAGTCTTGCTCTGTCACCAAGGCTGGAGTACAAGGCATTATCTCAGCTCACTGCAGCCTCCGCCTCCCAGGTTTGAGCAATTTTCGTGCCTCAGCCTCCCAAGTAGCTGGGATTACAGGGGTGCACCACCACCACACCCAGCTGATTTTTGTGTTTTTAGTAGAGAGATAGGGTTTCACCATGTTAGCCAGGCTGGTCTCAAACTCCCATCCTCAAGTAATCCACCCTCTTCAGCCTCCCAAAGTGCTGGGATTACAGGCGTGAGCCACTGTGCCCAGCCGAAAAATTCTTTAACTTAGTACAAAAGAGTCGTATGCAATAATAGTCATAGCGTCACAGTTCACAATATCAGAAACTGGGAGACAACCCTAAATGCCCATCAACAGAAAAGTGGGATGCTGCACAGCAGAAAGAACAAAAGAACCAGTGTGATGTACACACTTATGTAAAATTTTAAGTCATTTTTATAAAACAACAGTACAAAACCGGTGATTACTAAATTATAAAACAGCCTAAAATTTAAGATTTATATTTCATGGATGCAGTGATAAAGAAAGCAAGGAAAAATTGAGCATTGGATTTAGGATAATGATTACGTCAGGTGGTGGAAGCAGAGGAGTGGATTGGTGGGGAGGACCATTTGATTAGAAGCGGGCTGTTGACAAGGTCTTAGCTTTTGTTTTGGATGGTGGGTTTGTGGAGTCCTTGTTACAGTATTGAAGATTAATTAGATAATGCAGTACCTTAAAAAATAAGCCTAAAGGGACTGGGATTTCCCAAGTGAAATACAGATTCATGGTCATGGGGATCTTAGTTCTTTGATCGTCTGTTTTGTTTTTGTTTTTTAAAAAGTACCATTTGGGATCCAGGACCAATGTTTTGTAGTTGAAAATTATAAGAATACGTAGACCTAAAGTTAACAAACTCAATTTTCTAGGTGGGAATTCATATACTGATAAGAATCTTATACTTTATAGAGTATTAGTACATAAATATTTATAGCTATTTCTGTTCTTTCATAGAAATTTTACATTTTTTTTCCCTTTCTTAGGACAAAGTTAAACTATAATCCTCCAAAAGATGATGGATCAACTTATAAGATTGAACTTGAAGGGATATCGGTAATGGTTATGAGAGAGATCCTGGATTACATCTTCAGTGGGCAGGTATGATGAGAAACAAAGGAAGCAAGACCTAAGTAGAGGCTTCTCAAACTCAGGGTGAGGGTCTCCTTTCATCCATTCTATGACAAAGTAGCACTGTCATCTTCATCTTCTGTCACTGTGTGCTTTGACTGGCATCTCCTACTGTGTAGGAGTAATGGCACCTATGTGTGTTCTTCAGTGCTCTGCTTTCTCTACTAAAAGAGAAGCAGATGAAGTAAGGTCTTAGATGCAAATCCCAGTCGGTTGCTACCATTCTGAGCTCCACCTTCTTGTATGAGATACTACAGAACATGGGATGCTGCCCTGACTGCTGTCTTTTTGGATTTTGCTTTGGAATCCCGATCCAGTCTTGCCTTGTATCCACATGACTGGGGATACAAAACTTGTTTTTTCTCCATAGCATGGAAATAGGAAATGCTGGGGGCATTGTGGATTATTTGGTCGAAATAGAGAGTTCCTTGTAGGTCATTGCCAGAGAAAGAGGATCGACACAAATGACAAGCACCTTATTCACAATGCCCTGGTCCTGTTGCCTCAGTACCCACGTCCCTGCCCCGCCCCACCCCCACTCTCTCTTTCTGATATCCCTTTCCTCTCCATGTCCACTTGAACTTCTGGAGACTTTGTGATATCCAGGGAGGAAAATGATACGCGATTAGACTTCTTTCTTTCCCTCTGCCCTCCTCTGACACCGCATTCCCCGTGATGTGATTTCAAGCATAGCATGAGGACTCAAGAAAAATCTTCCGTATGAATCAGGACTAGCTTTTTTTAAACAGAAGGAAGAGGTCAGTGCATCTTACCTTTGGCTGTGTGAGAATGCATTTCATCTTTATTCTTTCTGCGATCTTGTTCCCTACTCGGTCCTTTATTCCTCATTCATCCCTCTTGTTTTCCCTTTCCTTTCTGTAGGGGCTGTTTCTTCTACATATTTTCTGAGTGTTCTGAATGTATTGCTTTCTTTGTCTAAATATATTCATTTTGTCCAGAGTTAACTCAGTGATTCTCATCCTTTTTGAAGTTTTTGGTTTGATTTCATGCTTTCTATCTGATCTCAACACTAGGGGGTAGGTGTGTACATGTATGATTCTTAAAAGTAAATGAATTTAAATTAATTTGGGGACAGCCTTAAAATAGTGGAGATACTCCATAGCATCACAAAACGAGACATAAGACCAATCTCCGACCTAACTTGTAAGGTCAATCCAGCAGCAGTTATTAGTATAACAAGTTATAAGCCAGAAAGAGCCTGTTCATGTTCAGGCTTGGATGTGAATCTTGAAACTGTATTTACAGATTGACTTCTGTGATTTGTTCCCAATTTAAATTTGAAACAATAGTTGCAGTGTAAATTATAACAAACTCCTGAATTGGCAGTTTTGTTTTATTGAAATGCGATTGTTTTTTCACATGCCTATATTTGAAGAGTCTACAGCTGCCTGCTGTCTTGTGTCATAATAAATGGAACATTTTCCCCTCCTGTGGCTTACTCAACATACTACTTTCCACATTTTTGTTGCTCAGTTTCTAGGACGATTGGCAATTACACTTTTTTTTTTTAAATCTGGTGCAAAAAATGTAAACTGTAAAAACGTTTCTTGCTGTACTCTTCATGAAGTCTCCTTTGCCTTTGCTAATATGGGTGAAGTACCCGTGCTTTAGGGGAGTCCACTTGGTATTGTGGCAGAATTAGAGAGACCAGTTTCTCTCCTGATGCTTGGGAAAACTGTGAAGTGGGTGGCAAAAGAAGCATTAGTCAGAAAATTGAAGAAAATTAAGGAAAAGTAGATGTCATAATGAGAAAAAAAAAACCCTCGTAGTAGGCATTTATTCCAAAACGTAGTTTTGAGAACTAAATGTATTTATCTGTGAACCAAACTGTACTAAGTACAGTGGGGATGCAGAATGAGTCTTTCGAATTACTGTAAACCCCTGTCCCTTCAAGGGGTTAGCATTCAGGTTGGCATTCCAGTTAGCAGAAGGGTTTTCTTCATAGGTTGGGAGGCGAGATTTTCATCAGTTCTGATGTTGGTACTTAATCACCTTGATTTTACCATAGAAGGCAGAACTTTCCATTTCCCAGGCATTTCAGTTATTAAGGCTTTTCTCTGAGTTACAGAAGTGAGCAACGTGGACAGCTCACCCTAGAAGGGTTATTCGTGGTTGACATTGGTACAGCAAGGGCAGAGCTGGGAAAAGTTAACCAAGCACACAGTGGCTTAGGTTGGTGCCCTTCAACTCTTGGGGGAAAAAAATGCTGGGTTAAACCGTATGAAATTGCCAATATTTGATCATCTTTGATCTAAAATAAATGGACATTTCATGTGGCTCAAACTAATAAGATTAGTGGTTTGGGTTTTAAATGTACACATTCAAATAAAAAATAATTATGCTACTTTTTTAGATCAGGCTAAATGAAGAAACAATCCAAGATGTTGTTCAGGCAGCAGACCTGCTACTCCTGACAGACCTTAAAACCCTGTGCTGTGAGTTTTTGGAAGGCTGCATTGCTGCTGAGAACTGTATCGGTATCCGTGACTTTGCACTACATTACTGCCTGCATCATGTCCATTACCTTGCCACAGAATACCTGGAGACTCATTTCCGAGACGTCAGCAGCACAGAAGAATTCTTAGAACTGAGTCCTCAAAAGCTTAAAGAAGTGATTTCCCTTGAGAAGTTAAATGTTGGCAATGAAAGATATGTCTTTGAAGCAGTAATTCGATGGATAGCACATGATACAGAAATAAGAAAGGTACCTGTCATTTATAACACGGTCCAGTTTGCCTTCTTATTTCTTTTTTATTCAAATTATAATTGTTTTATTTTTTTTTCAACATGAGAGACTTACGAAACAGTGATCTGAAAGATATTTGTAAAAGATGTTCCCGTGTATCATGAAAGCAGTTGGTTTTTCAGACCAGTCTGCAAAAGCCCATGCCACACAATATATCAGTGAAAATATTAACCCTTACAAGGAGCATAATGTCCTTTGTATGTTGTTTTCAATGGGAAAATGCATTTCAAGCTTGAGCTGGAGATTATAGAAACGCATCATCCCCACCCTTGCTTGCAGCATCTTGACTGACTACATCATTAGGCTAGCCCCTGCCAGGCCTCAGGTGCCTGCAGCAGGTGAAGGTGGCACGTGGAATTCTGACAGAGAGGTTAGGGCCATGGGCCTGAGGAGCTTCGGGGAGAAAGCAGGCAAACTCTGGAGTTTGTGTGGCAGTGCAGTTTCAAGAGGGAAGGTTCGGGGAGTTACAGCCTGGAAAGAGGGCCTTAGAGAATATCAGCCTCTCGATACAAATTGTGAATACCTTGGAGGAGGGAGCAAAATCACAGACTCTAGAGTTTTGGTGGGTAGAGGGTCTCAATCTGTCTCTCAGTGGCCAGAGTGACACAATTATAGCGCACTGCAGCTCCAACCTTTCTGGCTCAAGTGATCTTCCCCTCAGTCTCCTGAGTAGCTAGGACCACAGGTATGTGCCACCATGCCTAGCTAATCATTTGATCTTTGTAGAGACAGAGTCTTGCTATGTTGTCCAGGCTGGTCTCAAACTCCTGGGCTCAAGCAGTCCTCCCACTCCAGATTTCCAAAGTGCTGGGATTACAAGCGTGATCCTACGTGCCCAGCCAGGACTTTATTTACAAGACACTAGCTCCAATTACTGTTTTCAAAATAAGAAATATATTAGGTGTTAGAGAGTGGCTCTCAAAATGTATGGTTGTACTGTTAATTGTTTTCGTAAATTAAAATTTGAGTATTAAATTTTGATGATTGTCTTAGAAGTTTTTGAATTCTGTAAGCCCAGAAGTATGTATGTTTAGAAACCATGTTTGTAGTAATTGTTTTCATTAGGACAGGTAAGGACAGGTAGTGTTCTGCTTTTCATGTTAGTTGGGGAAATTGTTAAAGGAGGTAGAAGAATTTAGAAAAATTTCCAGTGTGCTTCCACTCACCAACACTCCAGGGGAGCATGCTGCTCCTTGCCGGCTTCCATACTGCCCTCTTCTTGCCTGAAAGCAGAGGAGATTCTTAAGCTTGGCTGGCCGCTGGGGAAATGAGGCAAGTTCTTTGTCCTTTGGTCAATCTAAAATTTATGCTGTAAAGACAGCTGACTTTTAAAACTCGCGGTATAGAAGAGTATACCCTAAAATGACTCTAAAGTGCCTATTTCAAAACCAAGAAAAATCTTCTGAATATACCAATTAACAAAACTAATTACAGAGTTTTGTTTTACATTTGTAAAATACTTCAGTTGGTTCAAATTTAGTGATTGAGCAGCAAAATTATTTAATTCATATTAGATGTGTAGGTATTTTTGAACAGTAATTACAGTAGAAATGATTATATCGTACTCAGGATCTTTTTAAAGTTTGGTTTTGTATATTTTTCTTGTGATAATTAATGTTGATATATCATTTAAGTTTACCGTATCGTATTGAGCTATTACTGTATAAAATATTTGTGTAAACATGATTTAACTCATGGCATATGCACGTGTGTGAAGTAAAGCAAATTATAGCCATTTTTTCCCCTATCTTTTCCTTTTGAAATGGGAATCCTTTAAGGTGTAAAGGAAGCTGCTTGAAACTTTCGAGTGATACCTCAAATAAACTGATAATTTTTATTTATTTTATTTTTTATTATATATATTTTTTGAGACAGAGTCTCAGTCTGTTGCCAGGCTGGAGTGCCATGGCATGATCTTGGCCCACCACAGCCCTCCCGGGTTCAAGTGATGCTCCTGCCTCAGCCTCCCAAGTAGCTGCTACTATAGGCATGCCCAGCTAATTTTTGTACTTTTAGTAGAGACGGGGTTTCATCATGTTGGCCAGGATGGTCTCGATCTCCTGGCCTCACGATCCACCCACCTCGGCCTCCCAAAGTGCTGGGATTACAGGTGTGAGCCACCACACCCGACCACTGATGATTTTTAAAAATTAAACTTTTACAGCCAAGCACGGTGGCTCACACCTGTAGTCTAAGCACTTTGGGAAGCTGAGGTGGGCAGATCACCTGAGGTCAGCAGTTCAAGGCCAGCCTGGCCAACGTGGTGAAACCTCGTCTCTTAAAAATTTAAAAAATTAAACTTTTACTTATCAAGACTCTGGGAAGTAGACACTCAGGGCCAGGAGAAGACATTCAAGCAGCGTGGGCACATCTCACTTGCCTGGTAATAACCTGAGTGAGTAACAGTTTGTTTTCCATGATGTAGAAAATGTAGATTCTAAAAATGATGCGTTGCATTTTTCATTGTTTTCCCCCCGTCTTTTTTCCCCACTTCTGCAGGTCCACATGAAGGATGTTATGTCAGCTCTGTGGGTTTCAGGGTTGGACTCCAGTTATTTGCGGGAACAGATGCTAAATGAACCATTAGTAAGAGAAATTGTCAAAGAGTGTAGCAATATACCGCTCAGCCAGCCGCAGCAAGGAGAGGCGATGCTGGCCAACTTCAAACCACGGGGCTACTCCGAGTGCATCGTAACTGTTGGTGGGGAAGAGAGGGTGTAAGTATGAGGTGGGAGTTGTTTGAAAACTGGTATATGGGAAGAGGTAGTTCCATGTAGACAAGAGTTTATAATGCTTTTCAGTATCTAAAGCATCATTGCATTCGATTTTTAAAATGCTTTAAACATTCTTTAGTGCACTAAAACTAGTGATGGCTGCTTACAAGAAGAAGTGTATGAAACACATTAACTACTGATCAATTATCTACTTCCCTAGTTCACGGAAACCCACAGCAGCGATGCGGTGCATGTGCCCTCTCTATGACCCTAATAGGCAGCTTTGGATCGAACTGGCCCCTTTAAGCATGCCGAGAATTAACCATGGAGTCCTCTCAGCAGGTACCGTTCTGTGGCAAATTTTCTTAAACATCATATCAAGTAATGGTGTGATCTCAAGGTTGTACAGAATGTCTCAGAACCCTTTAATGATATAATTTTATTATCTCTACATGACATTTTTAGTGTAGGTCTAGCTTTTGAGACTATGGTTAGGAAAGTATCTTCTGTCAGTCTTATTATCCCCAGCTCTTCGAGACATAGCTGCTTTTAAGAACCGTTGGAGGAGCAGTTACTTGATGACTTTATGTCAGGACAGCAGGCTTCAGTGATGCTTACCGTACAGTAGCTGTGAGGGCACACGTGGAATACAACGTTTATTTGCACCATGATAGTCCCATCTTTGAAATTTATGCAGCTTAGAATTACAATATGTAATTACAAAAGGCTGGGCACGGTGGCTCACACCTGTAATCCCAACAGTTTGGGAGGCTGAAGTGAGAGGATCACTTGAGCTCAGGAGGTCAAGACTAGCCTGGACAACATAGAGACAACCGTCTCTACTCAAAATAAAAAAAATTAGCCAGGCACGGGGGGCCTGCATTCCTGGTCCCAGCTACTTGGGAGACTGAGGTGGGTGGATCACTTGAGCCCGGATTGAGCCTGCTGTGAGCCATGATCACACCACCGCACTCCAGCCTGGGTGACAGAGTAAGACCCTGTCTCAAAAAAAAGTGATGAGACTTTTGAAATGCTACTTAAATTGGCAATGGCTTAAAGTTATTTACTACAGAAAATGTTTTACTTGACCTTTGCAAGTTTGAAACTGCTCTACTTATCCAAAGCTCTCCCTTAAGGAGCCGATAGAAAAGATGGCCATTGAGGCGTCACCTTTGCTTGCTGCCTTCCTTGTCACCATGGTCCTGCCCGCTTGTCTGCCTGATAAATGTCATCTCACATCGTTCTAATTATGATCAGCAGCCCTCCTGCAGTCCTTATTTGTCTTTGCTTGCCCAGCAACATTATCTTTAAATTTTTTTGACTTTTCTTTGTAGAGATGGGATCTTGTTATGTTGCCCAGGTTATAACATTTTTAAAGCTATACTGTACATACCGTATCAGAGAAATGGCCAAGTCTCTACCATAGTATAGAAGTGGAGTCGTTTTATGAGTCCTGAAATTATTTTTTGTTTGTTTGTTTTTGAGACGGAGTTTCGCTCTTGTTACCCAGGCTGGAGTGCAATGGCGTGATCTTGGCTCACCGCAATCTCTGCCTCCTGGGTTCACACAATTCTCCTGCCTCAGCCTCCTGAGTAGCTGGGATTACAGGCACACACCACCATGCCTAGCTAATTTTTGTATTTTTAGTAGAGACGGGGTTTCACCATGTTGACCAGGATGGTCTCGATCTCTTGACCTCGTGATCCACCCGCCTCGGCCTCCCAAAGTGCTGGGATTACAGGCTTGAGCCCCCACGCCCGGCCTGAGTCCCGAAATTAAAGTTGTTGTCAGTAATGAAGAGCTGGGCAGAGTAGTGCAGCTGCAGGATGTAGGTCTAGTTTCCCTGTTGCAGGTAGGTAGCAGTAAGTAGGTAGATAGATAGATCCTTTTTAAAGGATGTTTTTGCTGAGGATAGCACTTCAGTTTGGTATTTATTATTTTTTAGCACACTGAAGTCATTCCACTGACTTCTGGCTTCCGTTGTTGTTAAGTCAGTTGTGAGTCTAAAAAATGTCTTCTCTGGTGTGTATTTAAGATTTTCTTACTGTTTTTCATCTTTTTGTCTCACTGTGATATTCTCTTGATTATTGTCTTTTAATTTATCTTCTACTCAATGACTTTTCTCTTTAACTCTGATGAATCTGCTATTTATCGTTTTTGGTTTTTGTTTGTTTGTTTGTTTGTTTGTTTGTTTTGTTTTGTCTTGAGGCGGAGTTTCGCTCTCATTACCCAGGCTTGAGTGTAATGGCGCGATCTCAGCTCACTGCAACCTCTGCCTCCTGGGTTCAGGCATTTCTCCTGCCTCAGCCTCCTGAGTAGCTGGGACTACACGTGCCACCATGCCCAGCTAATTTTTTTGTATTTTTAGTAGAGATGGGGTTTCACCATGTTGACCAGGATGATCTCGATCTCTTGACCTCGTGATTCACCCACCTCAGCCTCCCAAAGTGCTGGGATTACAGGCTTGAGTCACCGCACCCAGCTATTTATCCTTTTTTTAAAAAAAATTCTACAAATTCTTGTCTTTATACAGGAAAATAACTTAATCCACCATTACTTTCAAATCCACTCCTATTTCTATAGTTCGATGTTACCTGGAGTTATCTTCAGGTAATTTTAATTTTTTTAAACATGATAAGTATTTTTAAAAATTATCTTTCTTTTTAAAATAAATTTTAGACTTTCTTCTTTATTATCCAACTTGAAAAAATACAATCTTTCTAGTTACTATAATATTTGAAGTCTTCGCAAGACTGTTTCCTATGATCTGCTTCCACTGGTCTTTTCTTGGAGTCTAATTTTTGGGATATCTGATACCTGTGGCTGGATGCTGCTTGTTTTATTAAACATTATAGCCGCCAGGCACGGTGGATCACTTGAGGTCAGGAGTTTGAAATCAGTCTGGCCAACATGGTGAAACCCCATTCTTCTAAAAACAAAAACAAAAACAAAAAATAGCTGGGTGTGATGGCATGCACCTGTAATCCCAGAATTCAGGAGGATGAGGCAGGAGAATCGCTTGAACCTAGGAGGCAGAAGTTACAGTGAGCTGTGGTCGTGCAACTGTACTCCAGCCTGGGCGACAGAGTGAGGGAAAAATAAATCAAAAAAATTATCTGTAGCCGTGACTTTCTGCTACAATGTCCTGGGATGTTAGAATCTAAGGAGTAGATTAAGATCCTTTCTTCCATAGAAGTTTTGCATTTGTTTCTGCCAGCTGCCTGAAAACACTACTAATTTGATGTTAACTGTAAATCAAGTTCTAGATTTACAGTTAATATCAAATCAAGTTCACAGTTTCCTAGATAGCAAAGAGGTTTAAATCTGAGTGCAAATTCTGGTTGGCCTTCATCCTGACGGCATAGACTTTGGAGAGGCTTTCCTGCCAGAAGCCACATTTTCTGTGGACCTGGAGCTTAGACTTTCTGCTTTTTATCCCCAGGACAAAAGGTTTACTTATTCCTAGATTGGCAAATGCCCTTAGAATAAAATGGTTTTCATGCTTGATAACCTCTGTAGGTCCTAATTTTCCCTTCAGTTTTGCCTTGTTGTCTAGTTGACTTCTCCTCTTCTAAGAAGATTATTGTTGTTGTTATTTTTGAGACAAGGTCTCACTCTGTTGCCCAGGCTGGAGTGCAATGGCATGATCATGGCCCACTGCAGCCTCATACTCCCGGGCTCATGTGATCTTCCCAATTCAGCCTCCTGAGTAGTTGAGACTACAGGCAAATACCACAATGTCCGGCTAATTTCATCTTCTTTTTTTTTTTTTTTTTTTTTGTAGGGACGAGGTCTTGTTATGTTGCCCCGGCTGGTCTTGAACTCCTAGGCTCAAGCAGTCCTTGTACCTTGGCTTCTAAAAGTGCTGAGATTACATATGTGAACCACCACCACCCAGCTAAGATTATTTTTTAAATGTTTTATCCAGCAAATTAGGTGTTTTTTGCAGAAGAATGACCTATTACAGCATTACATGGAATAAGAAGTTCAGTTGCTGTTAGATCCTGTTTTGAATAGAAAGTCCACGGAGGTGCTTCAGATCTGGGTGATCCTGGGGTCTTGATGGACAGACGTGCACTGTGGTGCAGAAGTTGTTTGGCAATCACAGAGGCCAGGAGGGAATAGAATAGATGAACTGAGATGGCCCAGAGTTGCCTGGTGACTAAGTGGATGGCATCAGGCTTCCTTTTACACTGTAGGGTAGTGGAAATCTGCTCAGAGACATAATGAGGGAAGCAAAATGGTCAAAGTGAGTCACAGCTTTGGCTCCATCACCAAGGGTCCAATGGGATGTAATAAGAGTACTGGATCCAAAGAGAACATTATTGTCGTCAGAGAGCTTCTTCAGATGCTATTTCTTTTTTTTTTTTTTTTTTTTTTTTTTGAGACGGAGTTTCGCTCTTGTTACCCAGGCTGGAGTGCAATGGCGCGATCTCGGCTCACCGCAACCTCCGCCTCCTGGGCTCAGGCAATTCTCCTGCCTCAGCCTCCTGAGTAGCTGGGATTACAGGCACGCGCCACCATGCCCAGCTAATTTTTTGTATTTTTAGTAGAGACGGGGTTTCACCATGTTGACCGGGATGGTCTCTATCTCTTGACCTCGTGATCCACCCGCCTCGGCCTCCCAAAGTGCTGGGATTACAGGCGTGAGCCACCGCGCCTGGCCTTTCAGATGCTATTTCTATACGCTATGGCGTTTATGGGTGTTGAAGACTCACATTTCATGTTTCTTGTATGTCCTTTGATCTTTGCAGAAGGATTTTTGTTTGTATTCGGAGGCCAAGATGAAAATAAGCAGACCCTGAGCTCAGGAGAAAAATATGATCCAGATGCAAACACATGGACAGCGTTGCCACCCATGAACGAGGTAAAACACTGGTTTGGTTGGTTGGTTTGATGTGTGCCTCTTTCCCCTTAGTGCTTCTGTTTGTTTTGTGTCCGAGTGTAGGGAAGCAGCAGCAGCCCTCCCAAACCTCCCCCCACTACGCTCCAGCCTCCCCTAGTAGTGCCCTGCTCTCCTCCCCTTTCTGGTCCTCGCTCATTCTGGCCTCCTTGAGTTTCTGAAACCTTCCACGAATGCCCTCGGCCCGGTCTTGCGGCTTGTGTTGCCCAGTGCAGATACCAGCATGGCCTGCTCAATGCACCTTCTCAGTGGGCCTCCCTCCTGCCTCACAGCTCTCCATCTTCATACCACGTCTCACCCTCTCATGGACCAGGCATTTAAAGTTTCTCACATAAGCTCTTTGATGGTTGAGAATTACGTCTGCTCTGGTCAGTGTTTCATTTTCAGCAGTAGAATCATGCTTGCTGCCCAGGGGTCACAACATAAATGTTTGTTGACAAACAGACATGAAACACCTAGGGCTTCTGTAATCCCAACAAGCCTCGGCCCAGCCCTGTCCTCCTTGCTGCCTCTCCCAGCCACACACAGACAGCCTTTTCTGCTGTGGTTTTTACTAGCCTTTCCCACGTCAGCTTGAAAACACTGCCCATTGCCATGCAAAAATAATTGTATTGAACCAGAGGTAACAGTTTTCTTATTGTGAACTATTATGGGTTAAAAAGGATTTTCTGGTGAATTCACTGTTTATTTCAGAACCTTGTTTTGAGAAATTACTAGCTTTGGCTTCTCTGACTGTTACGCTGGAAGAGCGGGCTGCTAAGGAGGCCAGAAATCTTTAAGAAGTATTACTTGGGGAAATAAATGGTTTTGAACATGGTACTTCCTCTGGAACACTGAGGGAAAAAGATACTAATTTTTAAAAATGATTTCAACTTTTATTTTTGACTCGGGGTGCATGTGCAGGTTTGTTGCTTATGTATATTGCATAATGCTGACCTTTGAAGTGAGATGACTCCAGTCACCCAGTTACTGAGCGTTTACCCAATCGTTAGTTTTTCGGCCCCTGCTCCCCTCCCTGCCTCCCTGCTCTAGGAGTCCCCAGTGTCTGTTGTTGCCATCTTAATGTCTCTGTAATTGTTATTAAATATATGATGATTGGCCGCCCAGTGTGTTCAGAGATCACTGATGTCATTTCAGGCAAGACATAACTTTGGAATTGTGGAGATAGATGGGATGCTGTATATTTTGGGAGGAGAGGATGGTGAAAGGGAGCTGATTTCCATGGAGCGTTATGATATTTATTCTAAAACCTGGACAAAGCAACCTGATTTGACCATGGTCAGAAAGGTGAGGACCACATTTTATGGTAACTAGTTGGTATACACATTGGATTTTAAACTTAATGTTTCTTCATATCCTGAATAAACCTTTAATATAACTGATAGTGTTAAAAGAATTAACTTCATAGAATTCTGTCTTTTTTGGTGGTTTGGCTTCACTGTCATCAGCCACACAGCAAGACATGAAAGTGAGCATGTGTAAGAGTTTCCCCTGAAGGGGGCGCTGCGCGGGGGCGCTGTGTGTGAAGCCCCACACTGGAGTGCACAAATGATGCCGCAGCCACATCTTCCCAGCCAGCTTTCTTTCTGTCTTTACCTCTTGTACTTGCTCTCTTTGTCTCTCTCTCTCGTTTTTCTTGAGACAGGGTCTCACTCTGTTGCCTAGGCCAGAGTGCAGTCGCGCCATCTTGGCTCACTGCAACCCCTGCCTCAAGCGATCCTCCCACCTCAGCCTCCTGAATGGCTGGGACTACAGGTGCGCACCACCACACCCAGCTAATTTTTTGTTTTTGCTTTTTTTTTTTTTTTCAGTAAAGATAGGGTTTCACCATGTTGCCCCAGCTGGTCTTGAACTCTTAGGCTCAAGCGATCCCCCATCTCTACAAAAAAAAGTTTTAAATAAAGTTAGCCAGGCACAGTGGGGCGCACCTGTAGTCTGTAGTCCCAGCTACTCAGAGGAGACTGAGGCAGAAGAATCTGTTGAGCCCGGGAGTTTGAAGCTGCAGTGAACTATGATGACACCACTGTACTCCAGCCAAGGCAACTGAAAGAGACCCTGTCTCTAATAAATACATAAATTAAAATGAGGCTTTTTAATTTCTCACACTTAGTGAAATGCTGTCAGATGAAGTAAGAGCTCCTGTTCTGAAGACTAACAATAAATGTCTTACTTAGCTCTTCTCATTTTTAAAGTCCGGTGTTGTAATATTGAAAACCACCATCGTTTTACTGTTAGAATTCAAACCCCTTCCTAAATATCTTTAAGTATGCCCGGGAGAAGTTAGTATCTATCCACCCGACCTGAATGAGAAATGTTGCCTCTCCCCTATCATCGTTTTCCCCTTTCAGATTGGCTGCTATGCAGCTATGAAAAAGAAAATCTACGCCATGGGTGGAGGCTCCTATGGAAAGCTTTTCGAGTCTGTGGAGTGCTACGATCCCAGGACCCAGCAGTGGACTGCCATATGTCCACTGAAAGAGAGGAGGTACGTGCATATGGGTGTGGACTGTGTAGATTCCCTTGCTGTTCATTGGGGATGGAGCACCTTACCCTGCCTGGCTCTTATTCTTTTCTTTCCTGGTAACCTTTTCTTTGACTTGGCATTTCCTGAGAAAGGAAGGCCCGCATAGTAATGCTGCAGAAATCAACCAGCTTAAGAGGAACGTGGGAGCCAGGTCACGCATTGATGAGCTTGTGCCTGATACGCTATGTGTGGGCTTTCAGGTTTGGAGCAGTGGCCTGTGGAGTTGCCATGGAGCTGTATGTATTTGGGGGAGTCAGAAGTCGTGAGGACATCCAGGGTGGCGAGATGGTAACTTGCAAGTCTGAGTTCTACCATGACGAGTTTAAAAGGTAACTAAGAATGGTTTCATGTGGCTTCTGCAACTTTTTCTTTGTGGTTTTAAAGTGCATTTTAGCTTTATTTAGTTTTGTTTTCAGTTACTTTTTTGAATTATGGGTTTAGGAGATGTGTCTGATGCATACTAGATATTTATTCAGTGACTTCAGAAGTGTTGGTAATTTAAAATGTCTCTAAGTAGAAGACGTCTCTAACATGTAGATCAGATCTTGACACTTAGTTGCTTAAAATCATTATTGGCTCCCTATAGCTTTTAGGAGAAATTTTAAAACCCCTTAACTTCTTGGGCGTGGTGGCTCACACCTGTAATCCCAGCATTTAGGGAGGTAGAAACTGAACATTGCTTAAGCCCAGGAGTTAGAGATTTACCTGGGCAACATGAGACCCTGTTCTCCAAAAATAAATAAATAAATAAACTCCTTAACTTAGCATATATGGCCTTTTATGATACGGCCTTTGCTTTTTCTGCTACTGACCCAGATGCTTTACGCGGAGCCACTTTCCCCTGCAAATATGTATGATGGTCTCCACTTCGTGTTTCTTATGCCATTTCTTGCCTAAGAGTTCCCTTCCCTCTATCTATCCAGTTAACCTGGCCTTTCTCAAAACTGCTCAGTTATCAAAACCCAGAGGAAAGCCTTCTCATGCCTCCTAGTCTGATTCAAATCCCTTGATCTTTGATCCCTTGCACTCCAGACACGTCTCTCTCTGGGGTTGTAACTGTTAACTGCTGGCAACGTCAGGGCAAGGTCCACTCTTGTCGGTTCTGTATCCTGGCTTCCAACATCCTACCTGCCTGTATGGTAAAATGTTAAGTGGCCGAGGCATGGTGTCTGAGATTCTTAAAGCCTCGGACAAGTGCCACATATGTCTTGTAGATAACACCCTTCTCCATCTCTTTTCTCTTTCCTCACACATTTTATTGTTGTAACCACCCAACAGTGTTTTCATTGCAGTAATATGTTTAAATCCTAAGGGGAGACTATGCTAAACCTCATTTTATTAGAGTAGTTCAGTCGTGTTACCAGAAGAGGGTGCTATAACATAATGTTTAATTTCATGCTATTGTAGCTTAGGGCAGTGAGCAGTTACCAAGATGTTGGAAAATCATATAAATGTTACCCAACTTGTATTTTAAATTTAGGATATTTGCATAGCCTTTTTTTCCTAATTATAGGGATAAACTGTCTTAGGAAAATTTATTAGACTGAGAGCAGTTTAAAGGATATTTGTTGTGGGGCAGATTTTCAGACTTCCCTACATTTCTCCTTTCTTGATACATGACTGCCAGGGCTGACTGCCAAAAGATGAAGTCTAATAGTAATTTCCTGCCCAGGCTGGGTGTGGTGGCTCACACCTGCAATCCCAGCACTTTGGATAGGCTGAGGTGGGCAGATACCTGAGGTTAGTAGTTCGAGACCCGCCTGACCAACGTGGCAAAACCCCGTCTCTACTAAAAATACAAAAATTAGCCAGGCCTGGTGGTACCAGTACCTGATCTTAGCTACTCAAGAGGCTGAGGCAGGAGAATCACTTGAACCTAGGAGGCAGAGGTTGCAGTGAGCCGAGATTGTGCCACTGTACTCCAGCCTGGGTGATAGAGCAAGACTACATCTCAAAAATACACGTATATAATATATATATATATTATATATATATATTTCCTGCCTAAATGAATCTCAAGGCAGTCTGACCAACTTCATTAATGTTCAATTGCCAGAGTGTTTGGTTTCTGATAAAATACCGATATAACCATTTTTCATAATGACTGAATTACTGTTTAGAGAGCATGAGCTAGTAACTCGCTTGCTGGAGGAGTCAAGCTTGCTTTTGTTTTTACCATTTCATGTCCCTATTTTGATTGTGTAAGACTTAAATCTGGCTATAAAATTCCTCAGTGTGCCCTGACATGCTATACATTTTTAGGACCTTTATATTCCATCAGGTTGTTAAACTTTTTTTTTTTTATTTTAGTGAAGTCTTGCTCTTTTGCCCAGGCTGGAGTGCAGTGGCGTGATCTCAGCTCACTGCAACCTCCGCCTCCTAGGTTCAAGTGATTTTCCTGCCTCAGCCTCCTGAGTAGCCGAGACTACAGGCGCATGCCATCATGCCTGACTAATTTTTGTATTTTCAGTAGAGACGGGGTTTCACTGTGTTGACCAGGCTGGTCTCGAACTTCTGACTTCGTGATCTGTCTGCCTCAGCCTCCCAAAGTGCTGGCATTATAGGTGTGAGCCACCACGCCCAGCCTATCAGGTTGTTACATATTCGTAGTGGATAAGCTTTTGAAATAACTATTACTTGCTTTAAGTTCATAATAATTAAACATAAGAGTGTGCTCCTTCCTTGCTATCTAAAAGCACTTCCAGGCCGAGCATGGTGGCTCACGCCTGTAATCCCAACACTTTGCAAGGTGGACAGATCACGAAGGTGGATTACTTGAGGCCAGGAGTTCTAAAGCAACCTGGCCAACATGGTGAAACCCCGTCTCTACTAAAAGCACAATATATATATTAGCCAGGCATAGCGGTACGTGCCTGTAGTCCCAGCTGCTCAGGAGGCTGAGGCCCAGGAATTGCTTGAAGCCAGGAGGTGGAGGGTGCAGTGAGCTGAGATTGCACCACTGCACTCCAGCCTGGGCTACAGAGTACGACCCTGTCTCAAAATAAATAAATAAAAGCACTTCCAAATAAAGTTTATGTGTGTTCGGTTTCTTATTTCTAAGTTCCCCAATGTTAGTTTGTAAATAGAATGAAGAAAGCTGTGAATTTATCTTATCAATACAAGATTCTAACATGTTTAGATAATATTAGACACACATATAACACCAAATGCCATGTAGTGATTTAATCTTCAAAGCAGCACTCTGAAGTGTATGTAGATACTCTTACTATTCCTATTTTCCATATGAGGAAATCACAGCACAGAGAGGGTGAGCGATGTGCCCCCCGGACACGCAAGGAACAAGGAGCTGAGATGGGAAGTGAAGTCAGGCATTCTGGCCCAAGAGTCCACCCTTCCAACTACCACACTAGCTTGACTTGAAAGTGTAGGCTTTCCCATAACTATTTACAGAGCAAAATAACATGTAGGCATAGTTCATTTCTGAAGAGATCAGATGCAAATGCGTTACATTGGCATACTGTGGAAGCCGTTGTTGCCTGATGAGCAGTCCATATTCGATTGGACACCATGTGGATTGTTTTTAAGTTATCTCTTATCTTTCCTGTCTTTGTTCCCTATTTTTAGGTTAAAACTTTCCTGGAAAAAAGCCATATCTTACTCTTTTCTGTTTTTCTGAATAAAAGCAAAACTCTTTGAAAGAAAGGAAAGCAAAGAAATTGCCATAACTTATTACCAAGTCAGAGCAACAGCTTCATATGCCCAGAATGACAGTTTTTCTATTTGTGTTCCTCTGCCCCTATTCTGTTAGTAACACTACTATCCTCCCCATTGTCCATGCTCCTGGCCAAGCGCAGTGGCTGACGCCTCTCATCTCAGCACCCTGGGAGACCCAGGTGGGAGGATCTCTTTGAGCCTGGGAAATCAAGACAAGCCTGGGCAACACAGTGAGATCTCATCTCTACAAAAAAATTCAAAACTTTGCTAAGCATGGTGGTCCATGCCTGAGGTCCCAGCTACTCGGGAGGCTGAGGCAGAAGGATCACCTGAGCCTGGGAGGTGGTGGAAGCTGTAATGGGCCGTGATCATGCCACTGCACTCCAGCCTGAGTGCCGAGCAAGACCCTGTCTCAACAAAAAAGGAATCATCTTGGATTCTTGTACTGTGCAACTCCTCAGTTGCCAAGTCTGGTCCTTTTTAAAGTCTCAGTAGTATTTCTCACATTTCCCCCTTCCCTGCCCCGCTGCTACCTTCACAGTCTCTCCTCCGTCTGTGTAGTGTCGTGTCATTGGCCTCTGGCCAGCCCTGCCCACACAGCTACCTGCTTGTGGTTTGGAAAGATGAATCTGACAAAAACTTGGCTTAGAGTTTTTGGTTGCCCTGCTCAAAATTCTTGACTGTTTCCCACTGCTTACCAAATAAAGGTAGTAGTACTTAGCCCCCTACTCAGGATTCTCTGTGAGCGGAGGTGAAGAAAAAGTTTCACCCTTTTTCAGCATGTTTCTTTCACACACGCTATACCGCACCTCACGTTTCACAGCCTCTTGTGGTTGTAGCCTCCGTGCTCAGCCTAGATGCCCCTCTACTTCGATTTTTTACAGTATATATATTAACTGTTCCTAGAAGTTAAGATCTGTGTTTCCTCTTTTGATTCCTGAATATTTAACTAGAATAGACTTACCTGACAACTGGCAAAATCACAATACTATTTCTCTGACCAGTATGGATTGGGGGCCGCTATGACAAGCAGGGCTAGCTGGAAGTCCCTGGAACTTTCCTCTCCTACCAGGATAGAAAACCAGAAGCAGTAGTGCATCCTGGGGGAATTTGCAAAAATTAGGCCACCATCGAAGATTAGAAAATGCAGGAGAGATGATGCCTATCACGTCCCCACTTAATTCACTTAGAAAAAGTAGAAAAGTAAAATGGATCTCAGAAAATCTTGTGAATTTTTTAGTTCAGATATTATGTTACCAATTCCAAAATGTTTGTTTAGTTTGTTTTTAGGTTTTCTTTTTCTTACCTTGGGTTTCTTTTGCTTTTCTCTACCTTCTTCACGTAGAATTTTAGGTTAGTCATGGTAGATCTTTTGCCTTTCTAATGCACAAGGCGAAAGCTTTCATCTTTCCACGAGCACCACTCTAGCTGGACGTACTGATTTGTTTTATTTTCATTACCATTCAGTCTGCAATATAACTTTTCCTTCTTCACATTGGCTGGTTTCCGTCGCTCTGTCTTCAAGTTTGCTGCTGCTTTCATTTGTTACCTGCATCCGGTGAATTTTTTATTTCAAGTATTATGTCATCAATTTTAAAATGTGTGTGTGTGGTTTTTTTAGGTTTTTAAATTTTCCGTGCTGAAATCTGTGTTTCCATCACAAGCACTTTTTTCTTTCCCTTCCTGAGCATCACTGTGGTAGTCATGTTCAAGTCCTTGCCTGTTAATTTCAGCATCTGAGTCATCTCAAGAGTTGGCGTCTATTGATTGTTTACTCCCTTAAGAAAGGGGTTCTCATTTTTCTGGCTCTTCTTTTGTTGAGTAATTCTGGACTGGATCCTGGACATGGTTACTATTGAAGCCTTGAATTTTTTTTTTTTTTTTTTTTTTTGAGACCAAGTTTTGCTCTTGTCTCTCAGGCTGGAGTGCCATGGTACAATCTTGGCTTACTACAACCTCTGCCTCCTGGGTTCAAGCAGTTCTCCTTCTTCAGCCTCCTGAGTATCTGGGATTACAGGTGCATGCCACCACACCCAGCTAATTTTTTGTATTTTGAGTAGAGACAGAGTTTCACTGTGTTGGCCAGGCTGGTCTCGAACTCCTGCAAGTTATCCGCCCACCTCGGCCTCACAAAGTGCTGGGATTACAGGTGTGAGCCACTGCACCCAGCCTAAGTTTTCTTATATTGCTTTAGAGTGTTGCTGAGTTTTAGTGGGTAATTGACTTGGTGAGACTTAATTGTAAGCCATGCCACCTGCCGTGGGTGGCAGCTGAACTCCCAGTCCAGCTCTCAAAGCCTCAGTCATAGGCAAACGTGGTTCCAGGATTAGTTGAAGACTTGAGATGAGTGGGTATGCTCAAATTGAGGGGTGCTTCTGTACCTCTCTCCTTTCTCAGGTTCTTCACTCATACTTTGGAGATCCTGGTTGCCCCAAGATCCCTTTTCCAGATTCCTGAGTTCTGTAGCCAGAAAGATGGCTATGTTTTCTCTAGTTTAGCTACCCAGAGGTGCCCCCGTCAGGCTGCCTTTAGAGAAAGCTACATTTTCTTTTGTTTTTCAAACACTTCTCTTTCAAAGGTCTGACACCCATCAACATTCAAATGTTAGTTGAATCAAATGTTCGGTGAATGGTTTTAGAAGTGTGGTGCTTCGCTTTGTTTCTGAGTTGTCCTGTGATCTTAGACAAATCATTAGGTTTTTGTGTTTCTTGGAATTCTAAATGCGGAAGCTACCTGCTTTAGAAGAGTCTAGGAAGAGTGTTCATTGAAATAAAAGTGGTGGTCTTCGGGAAATAATTGTACATTTATGTTTGACATTGAGATGCCTTGGCTGCTTCGCAGCATAGAGTTAGAGATGATGGAGTGATGGCCATATGACTGTGCGCTCCAGTGTGTATGGGCCTGGACCTTGGCAGCTCTGAGGCCCATTTAGATGAATTCCCAAGGTCCTACTGAAGTCCGCTGTGACCTGGCTATGCCTGTTAGCTGTTAACAGGCAATCATTCATTTACCCTCAAACATTATTATTACATAGCAGGGTATAGATTTACTCTTTTTTAAAAAGAAATAAAATTTTATTTCAGAATAATATTGTAGACTTGTAGAAAAGTTGCAAAAATAGTCAAAGTATTCCCATTTCCGTAGGCCATTCACTCAGCTTCTCCTAGTGTTAGCATCTTACATGACTGCAGTACAAGCATCAAAACCAAGATATTTACATTGTCCAGTATTATTAAGTAAACTGCAGACTTACTGGAGTTTCACCAGCTTTTCTTCTAATGTCTTTTTTCTCTGTTTCCAGATCCAATCCAGGATCCTGCATTGCATTCAGATACTGTTTGCTTAGACTCCTTTAACCTGTGGTGCTGCTTCATTCTTTCCTTGAATCTCATGACCTTCATACTCTTGAAGATTATTGCTCCATTACTTTTTTGTAGGATCTCTTAATTTGGATTTATCTAATGATTTCTTCCAATTAGACTGAGGTTATGCAGTTTGGCAACACCACAGAAGTCATGGAATGCACTTCTCTGCATCTTATCAGGGAGAACTTCGATGTGCCTTATTGCTGGTGATGCTAACCTTGATGGCTTGGGTAAAGTGGTGTCTGTTAGATTTCTCCACTAGAAAGTTAACTGTTTTTGTTGTGGTAATTAATAAGTATCTTGGTGGAGATAAAGTGAAAATTTACAAAACCATTTTCTCCCTAAACTCTCAGCCACTCATGTTAGCGTCCATCGGTAGGTCTAGCCTGGAGAAGTCATTACTGTGGAGTTTGCCTGATGGTGATTTTGTTTCCGTCATTCCTTCTGCGTTTATTAATTGGAATTTTTCTGTAAAGGAAACTTGTCCCTTTTTCCTATTGATGTTTTCCAATTACTTACAGTATATGGATTCGTGGGTATTTATTTTATTCCCTGGGTTATAAATCCAGCACCATCATTATTGATTTTCTTGCTCAGATAGTTGCACCCTCAGCTGTCAGGAGCTGCTTCACCATGGCTTCCACGTCCTTTGACATACCCCCATCCTTTTTTAAGCACTTTCTATCTGGCACAACAGGATGCTCTAGGCCCATCTTGTATTTTCTCTACCTCAGCTCTGGGATCAACCACTTCCTCATAGAGCCTCAAATCCTTTTAGTGGTTATTAAATTGATTTTCAACAGAGGTGCCAAGGCAATTTAGTGGGGAAAGAAAAGCCTTTAGCAAATGGTGCTGGAACAGCTAGCTATCTGTATGGAAGAAAGTGAACTGTGATTCATACCAGACACAAAAAATTAACTTGAAATGTATCATACTCCTAAACGTAAAAGCTAAAACTGTAAAATTTCCAGAAAAGAGCATAGGAGAAAAATTTTTGTAGTATTAGGGTAGGCAAAGATTTTCTAGAATGACACAGAAACCATGACTGTAAAAGAAGAAAAGGATATACTGGAATTCATCAAAATTAGAAACTTCTGTTCTTCAAAAGATTCCATTAAGAAAATGAAAAGGTGCCGGGCGTGGTGGCTCAAGCCTGTAATCCCAGCACTTTGGGAGGCCGAGGCAGGTGGATCACAAGGTTGAGGGATCGAGACCAACCTGGTCAACATGGTGAAACCCCGTCTCTACTAAAAATACAAAAAGTTAGCTGGGCATGGTGGCGCGTGCCTGTAATCCCAGCTACTCAGGAGGCTGAGGCAGGAGAATTGCCTGAGCCCAGGAGGCGGAGGTTGCGGTGAGCCGAGATCGTGCCATTGCACTCCAGCCTGGGTAACAAGAGCGAAACTCCGTCTCAAAAAAAAAAAAAAAAAAGAAAGAAAATGAAAAGGTAACCTACAAGCTAGGAAAAAAAAATTCACAATACATGTACATAACAAAGTATTTGTATCCATGCGATATAAAGAATCTTACATTTCAATAAGAAGACAGTAAGCCCAATTTAAAAAATATTTGTAGAGACAGTCTTGTTACATCCTTTTTTTAATCTTTTTTTTTTTTTTTTTTTTTGGAGACAGGGTCTCACTTTTGCCCAGGCTGGAGTGCAGTGGCGTGATCTCAGCTCATTGCAGCCTTGACCTCCTTGGCTCAAGCAGTCATCCTACTTCAGCCTCCTGAGTAGCTGGGACTACAGGCAGTTGCCACCACACTTGGCTAATTTTGCATTTTTTGTAGAGACAGGGTTTCACCATGTTTCCCAGCTGGTCTTAAACTCCTGGGCTCAAGTGATCTACCTGCCTCAAGCTCCCAAAGTATTGGGATTGTAGGCATGAGCCACCACACCCGGCCTCCAGTTTGAAAATGAGCAAACCTTTGAACAGACATTTTATGAAAGAATATAAAATGGGACTGGGTCTGGTGGCTCACACCTGCAATCCCAGCACTCTTAAGAGGCCAGGGCAGAGGGATCACTTGAGTCCTGGAGCCTGAAACAGCCTGGGTAGTATGATAAGACCTCATCTGTATGAAAAAAAATTCTTTTAATTAGCTGGGTGTGGTGGTATACATCTGTGACCCCAACTACTTGGGAGGCTGAGATGAGAGGATCACTAGAACCAAGAGATTGAGACTGCAGTGAGCTGTGATTGCGCCATTGCACTCCAACTTAGATGAGTGACAGAGTGAGACCGTGTCTCAAAAAAAAATCCATGAAATGACCAGTAAGCCTATCTAGAGATGTGCATTAGTCTTCAGGGAAGCACACACCATTAAAATAGCTAAAATTAAAAATATAATACTGAGACCTGAGATCTCACAATAATACTGAGCGATTGGAATTCTTATACATTGCTAATTGGAATGCAAAATTATGGTACAACACTTTGGAAAGTAGTGGGGCATTTTTTTTTTCCAGTAGAAAATACCCTTACCATATAGCCCAGCAATTTCGTAAGTTTACAAAAAGACTTGTTCTCTAATGTTCCTCACAGCCTTACTCATAATAGCCAAAAACTGGAACATCGACAGGCAAATGAATAACAAATTCTGGGTGGGCTCGGTGGCTTACGCCTGTAATACAGCAATTTGGGAGGCTGAGGTGGGCAGATCAAGACCAGCTGGGCAACATGGCAAAATCCCATCTTTATTTAGAAAAAACAGACAGCAGCAGAAATTAGCTGAACGTGACGGTGCACACCTGTAATCTCAGCTACTTGGGAGCCTAGGGTGGGAGGATCACCTGAACTGGTAGGTTGAGGCTGCAGTGAACCGTAATTGCACCACTCCACTCCAGCCTGAGGCAACAGAGGGAGGCCCTGTCTGAAAAACCAACAAATTCTGGTACATCCGTATGATGGAATACTGCTTAGAAATAAACAGAAATGAATGACAGATGCAAACAACAGCTTGGATGAATCTCTGCAACCTTGTACTGAGCAGAAGCAGGTTGGAAAGCACATGTTGTTTATGACTCAATACATGTTTCGTTCTAGCGCAGACAAAACTCCCCGTGTTTAGCAACTGGCAGCATGTCGGTGGTGACCTGGCAGTGGAACATGGGGTCGAGATTGGCACGGTGCCTGGTACTGATCATGACTCACCAAGTTTGCTGTGTCAGTCTTCCTAGACATTGTTGTCATCCTTTTGATTGCCTTAATTTTGTACACCGTCTTTGTTTTCAGGTGGATCTATCTTAACGACCAGAATTTATGCATCCCCGCCAGTTCATCTTTTGTTTATGGAGCTGTACCTATAGGAGCCAGTATTTATGTTATTGGAGATCTTGATACAGGTGAGAGTGTTACGGTGATTTTCTTGGAACTGTTTCCTGGTGATTCTGGGCACATCGTCTCACCCTTGCTTATTTCCCTGGCTTAGGTACCAATTATGACTACGTGCGTGAGTTTAAAAGAAGCACTGGAACCTGGCACCACACTAAACCACTCCTTCCATCCGACCTTCGCCGCACCGCGTGTGCAGCCTTACGCATTGCAAATTGCAAGCTTTTCCGCCTGCAACTTCAGCAAGGCTTATTCCGTATTCGTGTTCATTCCCCTTGAGGAGGAAGCAGAGCAGAGAGTGTGATCCTAACCCAAGAGCACCATAACATAGCTGCGACAGGGAAAGCGGAGACAGTGGCTGAAACTCACTCTGTGTGCTGGGCTTTGGTATGGTAACTGGTGGTTTTACAAGGCTTAGAAACTTGAGCTTCAGCTCTTGTTTGGGGGAACACAGAACTGTTGAAAAACTACCTGGGAGGAGTCAGTTCCTCCAGTTAGATGTGTCTACAGACACTGGAGGCTAGTAAATATCACAAGGAAAAGGGAGTGGGAATTGGTATCATGTAAAATATCAAAGTTAAAATACTAAGGTGCATTTTCCCTGAAGGAAACTCATGTCTGACTGCTGTGTTCAAATATGTAGCTTTGGTAAACAAACAAAATCTGTATATGCAAATCAACATATCCAAACATGCCAAGACTGCTTTTCTCCTGCACTTGGAAGGATATATCATGCCTAACCCTGCCCAACAAAGTAAGGTTCGTGCCTAAAATGTTAGATTGGACTGTATGCCGGTTAGTCTCCATTTATTCCTAGTACTCTGTCCTAAGAATCTTTTAAAAACTATATCATGATGAATTGCAACGAAGATAGAATTTCTCTTTTATAACTTTATCTTAGTAATGTGAAGATTTAGTAAATTCATGAGTCAGGTTGCAGCCCTTGTGTGAACTGAAGGAAGTTTGCTCACTTCTGTGTTGACTTAGATTAAGACATTTCATGCCATCCTTTCTGGGGTAGTACCAGTGGAGCTGGGAAGGGTCTCCCGCAGTGCCATTCTGCCTTTTCAGTGATCAAAACCATTTTCTTAGTGTGGGGATATTAGTGAGTAGGAGATTTTATAAAAGAAAGACCTGAGTCAGACAAATAATAAAGGTCTGCTATGGCTGAAAAAAACAAAAACAAAAACAAACAAAAAAGCTATCCAGACAAAATATGTAGGGATCAAACACTTTTTAATATAACCTGTCTGAAAGCACACAAAGTCTTGTTTACTGCTGTTTAATATTTGAAAACTGGTCTTAGAATGCGAATCTGTGTTAAGAATCTAGTCTTTGCTATAGAAGTTTCCCAGTGGCATTCACTAGTGAGAGTCTTAGACAAATTATGTTCCGAGTAAAGTTTAGCTGGTAGAATAAACTACCTCAACTTAATTTCATTCTGTTCATAGTAGAGCAAATTAATCTTTTCCTCCTTCCCTCCTTTACTATCTCTCATTCCCACCTCAACTCACTTTACTCCACTTCTCATTGGGGGAAAAATGTCTTTTGTTCGTGGAACGTATCTTGTAAGATAATTTGTTTTCCACTTGAATTACACCATCCTCGTGTGAAATCGGGGACTTCAAAGTGCTTGATTACTTCCTAAATTGAATTTTATGCAATATCAAATTTCTAATCAATTTAATATAGAGTACTTCATTTTTAATTGTTTTCTACAGCTTTTTCTTCCTCTTGGAATCTGGCTGTAAGAAGCAGCATCTTGTCTTATTAACACATGTATAAAGGTATCCTTTGGTTGTAAAATGATAAAAGGAACTTCTTCGAGAAACTTCCTGTGTGGAACGTTTGTATGCAGTTAACATGCATGTGAAACATCACTTATGCTCTCCCACCCATAGACATAAAAAAGGGTGACCTAACTGTGATTTTTTTTTTTTCTAACACCTTCTGGAAGTCAGTACAGTGCTACAGAAGTTGCTGAAAGATGCTATGCCTGTGGGATTAAAGAGTGTGGAGTGTGGCACATTAACTCTCCATTTTGGCCAGAAGATAACTGGTAAGATAAGGTATAAGGTTTTTAATCTTATATACCAGAGGCAGCAGGCCAGATGTGCCACAGTCGTGTAATTAATCATGTTTAATATGTCAGTCAAAACAAGCTTAGAATTGCATCGTTTACCAGTCAGCTGTTGTCTGCACATTTTCCAGTGATACTGTGGAGATCTTTTAATGAAAGCAAACTATGTGGCTTCTGCAAAGAAAGGAAGATTTTTCTTTTTACAACTAGACATTAATTTTAGAAGAAGCAAATTGCTGGAAAACTAAATTTGCTTTGGTGAAATAATCCTGTACAGAACAGTACCTTGGCATTCAGCAGCTGCAGTTGGGGAACATTAAAACAGTAACTGACATCCAATTAAAGCCATGATCGTCAGCAATTCTCTTTTTTTTAAATTTCTGACATTTAAAGTTTTTTTCGCCAGTCTACGCCAGGCCTCTCCAAGGAGACAGTTCATTATTTAGGAGTGAATGTGTTCCTCTTGCAATATTATCAGTACCTGCATGACTTGATAAATTCATTTTATAAAAATATTGTTTTGTTTTATTCAGTTCATTGACACTGTAACTGCAGAAATTAGATAACGTTTTATAAAATAAATTTGCCACATAATACGGGATGCAATAACACAAAAGCTGCTAAGTGCCAAACTGTTATTTTACTATAAACAAATATTAAAATGTGCTAAAGTATAGGGATGATTTAATTTTACTGTGCTCCGAAATTAATCATGACTCTTTAAATTACAGTTATTTCAGTATTGTAAAATAAATTTTCGCTCATTTCATGCAGGTTTGTGTTTTAACATTCCGCTTATGCCTTGAAACATCATTTCTTAATAACTTTTTGATAATTCTTTCTTGATAAGCACTTTTGCCAGGCGTGTGTTGGAATTGGTGGCTCAGCATAGGTCTTAAATTTTAAATCTTTGGGGAAAGTGCAATTTCTTTTGAGAAGGAAAGTTGTCTCAGGTTAGAATAAGTGAATACTTAAAGAATCTCTCCTAGGCTGCAGTCTAAAATAGGTTGTTTCTTTGTTTAGCATAGCCAAATATAGACTTTTCAAAGATTTTAGTGTTTAATTTAAATTGTTTTTTTGTTTTGTTTTTGATAGTGCTTATATCCTCTGAGAAGAAACCGTGTGAGAGATGAGTGAGTGTGCATGTGTATGTGACACTGTTTGACCTGATAAATGTATTTGTATGGGTTTACTTTTTGAATTGTAGTTCTAAACTACATGTATTTACTGTCTCCTGGTGCTTCAGATAAATTCTTGAGCCTGTTTAACTTCAGTTTATACTATGTCAAACTCATATTGAGTGTAAATACTGAAATATTTGTAGTTTATAGTAAGTTTTACTTGGCGTTAGCATTTCTCTTCTTTAGCGGGATTAAAAACAGTGTTTACCAACTCGTAGTTGGTATACTGTCAAGATTTGGCCTAATGAATTTCTAAATTCATTATTTAGCTTAATATTTCATTGCTGTGAGGAATTGATAGCTCACCATAGCCTTTTTTCAAACTGTGTAACAACCAAGAAAGAGCATTTGGGGTAGATTGGATGGTGTTTTGTTTGTAATGAAGCGTTCTATTATATTGCACTACCACTTTAATGATGACACTTTTTTCATTGTTGGTTTGGAAGTGTCATTTTTATAATTTATGAGTTGGGGGGATTCCCTAGTCAATGTAAAGGAAATACATTCTTTGTACAACTATGGTAAAGATAGGGCTGTCTTTGCTGTGGCACCGAAGTTACTCATGGGTGGTTAAGTGTCATTTCTAGAGAAGTATCTTAGGTACTGTGGCCCATTAGAGTTCCATTTGGTACATTCTACCTCAGTGTACCAAACCAGGGATTCCAAAAACCTTCCAAGGAGTGCTAGAAACACCGCAGTATCCCCTTCCAGAATGTTGGCATTCATGATTAAAGAGGCCTCCCGTGGTCAGATGAAGACATTTGGTTAAATGGGGGAAGAACGGGGTGGCACTTTGTATCAATTCAGAGATGCTGGAACCCCCAGAAAAATACCTGGGGGAAGGGAAAGGTAAGGCTGTCCTTTTCCACTGGCTGCTCACTGAGCACTGGAGTCCAGGAAGTCAGTGAGAAGAGACCAGCTAAGTATAGCCAAGCCCACCTCAGGTCTACCAACACATGTCTGATGAGCACCCACTAGTAACTGTGGTTGCCATTCAGGGAGCTGAACAGTGAGGTGGATGTCACACCACCCTCCCACTCAAGATCGTAAACTGACCCTGGGATGGGCACGGGCCCTGTCTTTGTCATCTGCAGGTCCCAGTGAATGCACAGAGTAGGTAGTCAATAAACATTTGACAGATAAATATATTCTTGTGATCAAAGTGATGTTCTTCTCTTGAAAAGGGCACTCTAAGAGTGACTGATTTTACTGGGTTTTCAGTTAGAAACTTTGTACCCAGATGGGCCAGCCTCCTGTATGGAGCGGAAACTAGTATAGAATAAACAATGCCAAGTGCCTGATGTACACGATGTACAATCCTGTGGTCTCCACATGTCCTGTAGGTTTTTTGAGACCACCCCCCCTACTCAGCACAGCTTATAATGTCGATCATGTTTAATATTGAGCTTCATTGACTGCTTTTTTATATGGGTCTCAAAATCTTTCCAGGGCATATATCCTTTTGATCGTCACATCTCTGGGATGGGCAGGGCACTTTCCCCATTGTATGAGGGTAATCTTGGAGGCCTGACACATGCAGCTTCATTTCTCGCTTTAGGAAGCAGCAAGAACCAAAAGAAGAAGCCAGGTATTTGGATTATCAGCTCACCAGTCAGGCGGTGGGGCCAGGACTTGATGTTTCTAGGCATACAAGTATTTTTAATCATAGAATAATCATTTGTAGTATTAATACAATTTAAGCTCTCAAACATGTCCTTTGCTAGTTGCACAGACATAACCTGAAATATGTTTGATTTTCTTTGTTCGCTAGCTGTAGGAAGTTGAAGAATTTACTATAAGAACAGAAGAATGTGTGTTTGAAAGAGAAACTTTCTAATTTCAAAGAGCTGCAGCTTCATGTATATTTCCCTCTCTTATTCCATGTAATTAGTAAGGGAAAATAAACTGTATCTTAGAATGTTAGGAAAATATTTTGCTAGCTTTTAAATAATTCTTGAGGTATTCTTGACTCTTTCTGTAGTTTCTATAGAAATTACAGAAATGTATGGTATAAGGATGAGAAAGGACCATTTGCCCGTAACTGAGAACACGAACTTGGGTTGGGGGTCTGTCGCGCTTGCTGGTGGTTAAATCTCCGGAGTGTTGACTGGTAGGCATTTTCTATATTTTTTGCGAGTTAGCTGGTAAAACTTTCTAAGGTTTTGTACTTTTCAGAAGTAATCTTATTATTGTTTCCATTTTAAACATATCTCAATATTGTCTCATTATAATAGTTTCATGTATGTGACATCTAAGGAATTAAGTCATACTTCCAAATGATTTGGTGTAATGCATACAGTTTAAGAAAGTTTGTTCTTTTTTATTTTATTTTTAAAATTTCTTGTAGAAACAGGGTTTCACTCTGTTGCCCAGGCTGGTCTCAAACTCCTGGCCTCAGACCCAGCCGGAACTATAGGCGCTTGAGCCAGCAACCACCGATAGAAAGTATGTTTTTTTTCAGTTATGTCATTGAAATTATCTAAGTGACTGGATTTTTAAACTCCTTCTCTTTCTCATGAAATTAATTATCTAATAAATAAAACTACATTATATAATTAGTCAGAAATGTCTGTTGCCCTCTTTTTTTTCTTTCTTTTTTTCTTTTTTTTGAGATGGAGTATTGCACTGTTGCCCAGGCGGGAGTGCAATGATGCAATCTTGGCTTACTGCAGCCTCCACCTCTGGGGTCCAGGCAATTCTGCCTCAGCCTCCTAAGTAGCTGGGATTACAGGCATGTGCCACCAAGCCCGGCTAATTTTTGTATTTTTAGTAGAAATGGGATTTTACCATGTTAGCCAGGATGGTCTCAATCTCCTGACATCATGAGCCACCTTGCCCGGCCTCTTTTTTTTTAAGATTAAAACTAATCTTTTAAAGTCCCTACTCAACTGAAATTTGGCCTGATTATAAATGTTGATATTAATTTCTTCCTGGCTCGACAAAGTTGTTGAGCTTCCTTCCCTGCATATATTGAAAGAAACCCAGAAATTATACATTCGTGGTTTGAATTAGAGAAGGAGTAGGTGGAAGAGGATGGCCTCACACAGAGTCCAGGGGGCATACTGCCTTAAGATGAAGTGAACAATTACACACCGAGTAGGGTCCACAGAAATAAACGGCCATTTCAAATTATTCACATCCCAAATGTAGATTCATCTGTTTTCTGGTTGGTGAATTATATTTATTAGGATCTTATTTTAGCATTTCAGTACAAATAGTAGGTTTGGATACCTTATTTTTATTGTTTTTACTCATTAGTTATGAATAAGGTGTACCTTAGAACCTTGGGTTAAATTTTTTCAAGTCATACCAGTAAACTTGGTTTAAATACAACTATAGTAGCTTGCTTTATCATGTTTCCTGTTTAATTGGATGAGAATTACATGCACTTATTCACTTGTTCTTTGTGTTTATAGGAAAAACTGTGTTCTCAGCTACCTCATTATGTAGTGTTGTGCTTGATCCTCAGCCAATTTAGAAGAATTCAACACATTCTGTTCTTTAACAAAAGCTTGGAATCAGGCAGTCAGCGGCCTTGAGAAATACAATTCTCTAAGGCCTGTTTTCCATTTTACTACTTTTTGAAAAAAAAGGCACTTATAACCAGGAGGAACAATAATTCTCCTAGACTTGCTGCAAAGTGATTACTTGAAACTCAACTTGAACTTTAAAGCATCTTTAAAAGGCTGTGTTTTCCGAATGCAGAAAAGTAGTCTATTTAACCGTGGCTGCGGTGTAAAACAGAGGGCTTGATTTCCATTCTTGTTGGCATCAGACAAGAAAATGTGTCCCTCTGTCATCTGACCCCGTGTTTGGGATTTGGGTGCCTGAGGCTACTATTTTTTTTCATTTTCTATAAGGTGCTATCATTTCCCAAAAATCTTTAATGTTGATGAAACTCTATACTCACTGCTAAGCTCCTTCTCACTCAAAGTGTTTCCTAAGTGCAAAGTTGAGGTTGGCAGAACTACATAGAGTTGGGTGATGCTTAGAATCATGAATGATGTGATTCGTTCCCTGTGCCAGTGGAGCATCCCTTGGCTTCCTGCGGTACGCGCCCTCCGCACCCCACACGTGGTGGCCCCCATCCTCCCTAGTGTCTGTCAGCTTGCCTGGTCACCCCGTCCGGAGGAAGGAGTTGAGGAGGCTCACCAGTTGTAGGCAACACTCTTCCTCTGGGGAGATCTTGTAATAATGGCCCAGTTTCAGGCCACAGTCATACACAGCCTACTTAAATGGAGGACTTCAGTGATGCCGTGGCCAAAAGAGTTATGCCCATTTCAAAAAGCCTGGCATACTTCATATAACTGAAGCACCAGGTAAAATCTGGTGCTTAAGTTATAAGTATAACCAAGTTTAACTGTTCTTACGCATTAGTAGAATTTCATTTTTATGCTTGTGCTTTTCAGAGTAAAGGGCTTGCTCTTAATGGTAGAATGGCAAAGCTTCTCCTTCAATGACAATCTGTTAGCCCGTGTTGATTTAGCTCAGGACGTGAGACATTTCCTGGAAGTGGTTTCCATGAGAACCAAGGCTTCCTCCTTTAACTTAAACCCCAGACTTTGTTGTTTGAATTATTATCAGGCAATCATCTTTATACACTTTCCTTACAAACCCAGTGGTTGGGAGCATAGGCCTTGGTGTCGGGTGCATTTGGAGCTGGGGGCTTCTGCCACAATTACCGCTCTGTGACTTGGGAATCTCTTTAACTCCGAGGCTCAGTTTCCTATGTGGAAGAAGCGTAGCAGGAAGACTTACCCTCTGAGGGTTGTGGTGAGGACTAACTGTGTGATGACTGTAAGCACTTGGGATAGTGGCTTGCTCGCAGTGATCACTGTTGCTGCCACCCTGATGATGTCAGTTCTCAACATGGAGGACAGGGAGACCCTGCGCGGGAGGCCGAGGCTGCCTGCGCGGTATGTCCGGGCCTTACAGCTTTCCCCATTCTCACGTCTGCTGCCGCGTGATACACAAATAAATGTATTATATGTTTGTAGTCATAAAATCCTTTCTTCTTTTTTTGAGATGAAGTCTCGCTCTGTCACCCAGGCTGGAGTGTGGTGGCGCAATCTCCCAGGCTCAAGGGATTCTCCTGCCTCAGCTTCCAAGTAGCTTGGGCTACAGGTGCACACTATTATGCCCAGCTAGTTTTTTATATTTTTAGTACAGATGGGGTTTCACCATGTTGCCCAGGCTGGTCTTGAACCGCTGGGCTCAGGCAGTCCGCCTGCCTCAGCCTCCCAAAGTGCCGGGATTACAGGCGTGAGCTACCACATCCAGCCATAAAATGATTTACCTTCTAGACTCATGCGACCTCTCTCCTTCTATGTCTCCAATATTTAAATTCCAAGCAATTGTAGATAGCTGAAACAGCCCCAAATATGTTTAGAATACATACAGTTTCTTATAAATAACCTTCTGTTTAGAATTTTCACAGTGAAGTTCTCTAATAATACTTAAAACTCTGTACCAAAGTTGATTTTTTTTTTCTTTAAAATAGGAAAGGTAATAGTCTATATTGGTCAAAGAAACTAGATATTTCCTAGATCTCTATTTTAGATCATAGACCTATACTATGCTTTCCTAATTTGGATGTTAAATGAAACTTAAAAACAAATACGTGTTACAAGTACTTGTGTGTACGTGCATGTGTGTTTGTGCATGTGTCTCTGTGTGTGGAACTTTTGTACCCTTGCATAAAGAAGCTTATTGAACAAAGTGGTACAGAAAGTGAGCTACTGAATCCTGTCATCTCATATACTTCTTTTCCTGGTGAGGTTATGACTGGCAGAGGAAGGAGTATGTGATGTGCTCAGCTTGTCTTGATTTCGATAAGATGTTTGATAAATCAGTCATTCTTGATCTCTGAATGTGAGCAGGAAGTACAGCTAGGATTTAACAAAGAACTGAGACTAGGTTGAATAGCCAGATCCAGACAGTGTTGGGAAGCTCAGAGCTTTGCAGGGTCACTGAAGGGGAGCTGGACCTGCTGGACTTTTTTTTTTTTTTTTTTTTTTTTTAGGCGGAGTTTCACTCTTGTTACCCAGGCTGGAGTGCAATGGCACGATCTCGGCTCACCGCAATCTCTGCCTCCTGGGTTCACGCAATTCTCCTGCCTCAGCCTCCTGAGTAGCTGGGATTACAGGCACACACCACCATGCCCAGCTAATTTTTTGTATTTTTAGTAGAGACGGGGTTTCATTATGTTGACCAGGATGGTCTTGATCTCTTGACCTCGTGATCCACCCGCCTCGGCCTCCCAAAGTGCTAGGATTACAGGCTTGAGCCACCGCGCCCAGCACTGCTGGACGTTTTTATCAGCAACTCATATCAAAATAGAGAAAGAGTGCTGGGCGGGACGTGTTGGTTGTTAGTTCTGCAGTGCTCTTGAGTCTCATGGCTCAATGTAAATTCATGTCTAGGTTCAAGAAAGGACACTGCTTTATGAAATTTCAGAAAAAAGTTATGGTGATATTGAACATAAGCCAACTGTTTCTCCTGCCCTACGGGAGGTTGGTGGGGCGACCTTCCCACTCTCCAGGTTGGTAGCCTTGCTGATGGGCCACATCTTCACCAAGACGTCATGGTTTTGTCTTGTTCTCCTCCCTGGTGAAAGTCCACTGCAGTTTTACTTTCAGTTCCGGAGGGAGAGGGAATAAAAGCCTCTCCCTGTGTGTGCTGACCCCTCCTACCTTGTAAAAGATCTGCTCAGGCTGGGCGAGGTGGCTCACGCCTGTAATCCCAGCACTTTGGGAGGCAAAGGCAGGTAAATCACTTGCAGTCAGGAGTTTGAGACCAGCCTGGCCGAATGTGCTTGTGGGCCCCTGTAATCCCAGCTACTTAGGAGGTTGAGGGAGGAGAATCATTTGACCCCAGAAGGCAGAAGTTGCAGTGAGCTGAGATTGTGCTACTGCACTCCAGCCTGGACAACAGATGGGGACTCCGTCTCAAAAAATAACAACAACAACAAGAATCTCAGCAGTAGGGGAAAGGAGATCATGATCCTAAGAGATTGATAGACCGGGGTGCACGGCAAGTCTTCAGAGCTGGCCGTCTGTGTCTTCCCGTTTCCTTCACTTGTTAATAAGCTTTTGTTTGAACCCACACTGGATTTTCTCTCCATGTTCCACCGTAGCTCCCCAAGGACGCTGCTAGGTGGAATCTCTGAGAAAACAGCGCTCGGCAGTTGGCCCACCTTTCTCTGCTGGCTTTGGGGTTGTCGTCAAGGTGGAGGAAGGGCATTTTGGCCGTGATTTGGAGTCGTTTTTACTCACTCTTCTTGGGATAGCTTTCCCACCCTGTCCTCTGCTCTTCTTTCCCACCCCTCTTCCAGTCTGGTTTTTTGATTACTTGAATTATGTATCCAAAATAAAAAATGCAAAGAGTTGGAGCGAGTTGGGGAGGGCGGGAAGCGGAGAGAAGAGTAGCTCTTCGGGTTCCTCGGACCGCATAACGCCCAGGGCGTGAGCCTCGGGCTCGCTGAGCAGACCTTCGTACTATCACCTTCCACAGCGGGCTGGGCCTGCCTGTGAGTCACATCTGTCCCCAGGCTCCAGGTCAGAACGGGCCCTCGCCTTCCGAGGCACCCCCAAGGACACACCCCAGCCCCTTAGGCACCTGTAGGCTAGAATGACACCTTCCAGGCTGGCCCCAGAGGCCCTCAGGGCTCCCCTCCAAGCCGGGCGAGGAGGCCGGCACGGGCCACGTGCACTACCTCAGCACCCAGCGACTGCTCGGTCAGGGTGGCCTCTCGTGACAGGCGCTCCGCCGTGTCCGTCCCTCTGTCCGCAGAGCCGGATGGGGAATCTCCATGTGGGTTCTCCTCTGTCCCCTTCCAGCTCGTATTCTCCAGAGCAGAGCACAGTCCTTGCCGCCCCTTCAGCTCTGACTTAAAAACACCCTGTGTTCCAAATCATGGATGGGATCGGAAATTAGAACTGCTTGTTTACGAGACAGACCACCTTTTCATGTGTTTTTCCAAAAGGAATTTGTGCTTCAAAAGAAACTTCAGTAAATTTATTATTAAACTAGCATATGCTCATTAAAATTGAGTTATGTTTTATAAAAAAAAAAAAAAAAGTAGGATCTGGTACATGGGGCGGGCAAAAGGATACCATCAGCTTAAGAAATAAAGAAGTAAGCCTTCCATTTGTGTGAGTGATAACATCCTTTTCCTAGATCGTACCTCAAAATTCAAGCTCTCCATGAAAACACAGATAATCTGAATAAAAATTTTATGTTGGAAAATGTATCAAGTGGCCTTTAGTTAAGAAAAGCACAGGCTATCTGTTAGCAAAACTTGCTTAGTTACATAATTCGTGGCTTTCTCTGCCATTGGGGTTCTTTGCATTTTGAATTCACTTGGAGCTCAGCTCTTGTATGGCTCCTGCGTCTTGCACCCCTTCAGTGCACCGGCGACATCATGGTGATACCCCTTCCGTTTTTGTATCATTTTTGTGAATTGTGACAACCATCAGGTAATCACCGTGGCTTCAGCAGAAGTTTTAAACAACCTTTGCAGCCAGTGTTGTGGTGTGCACCAGCAGCCTGGAAGTGATCGGCATTGCTGATTAAAGCACCCCCTGCTCTGCCCACTTCCACACATTCCCATCCTCATCAGAAACCGTATTGCAGATGCTCCCCGGGTAGGCACCGGCAGACTTCACTGTGTGTCACTAGTGACAGTGATGTCTGTGTGAGTGCGGCCCATTCATGACAAACGAGAAATGTGTACATTCTTTGTTTTCCATCATGGGTGTAGGTTTTCTGCCATGAAAGAGAGCTGCCAAGGAGATTCCTGAAAACAAGATTGTAAATTCGATTTGACCCTCCCAAATTCAGGGCCGCTGTTGGCAGTGGGTGTTGGCCCAGTGGGTGGCCGGCCTGGGTCCTGTTGGCTCACGCCAGTGTTGTGCGGGACCCTTGAATATGTGACTGTCACCCTTGTCCAAGACCGATTTTTAGCAGTCTTGATTTGTCATTTTGATGCTTTTAATACTATAAGGAAAACGCCATGAATACCGTATAAATACCACATCAAAAATCCTGCAACTTTATTATTTAGTAGAATTCCAAGTAGAGAGGTCTGCTTAGACACATATTTAGTTAAGGTTGTATTGTGTGTGATATTATCCTATCATTAGTAAGGTCGTACTACTGAAAAACAGGGATTTGCCATGAAAATACGTAAGCTAAACAAAAGGTATTGTTTAGAAAGTTCCAACTATTGAAAGGGCTAGAAGGCTGCAACTTGTAAAATTGTACTCCCCAAGTTCAGTAGGATAGTAGAGAAATTGTGCTAAGTTGATTTCATTGAAATGTCGTGTCTCACATCCTGTGGTCCACAGGTACTAGTTTGTTTTGTGGAATAATTTTCTATTCACTTGTTGGTAAGAAATTTAGCAGTCAGAAGTACTTTTACATTAATAACCTTTCTTTTAAAAAGTTGCTTTAAGGTTTACAAGTAATACTGATGCAAAAAGGATTTGTTAACCTTCTGAAGTTAAGTAGCCCGCACGTTGTTTACATGCTTCAGTATATTGTGGGGTCGGTCCCTTCTCACGAACCCAGGACCTGTGCTTGGGGAACATTCTGCCATCATGTTGTTCTCTTGTACCAAGGATCAGTGAAAGTGTTTTATCTTTTTTATGTAGTTTGTATTGACTGGATTTTATAACTGTAAGAAAACAGAAACAGAGTGTTGTATTTTGATCTGAAATTTGTGTATGCTAAAGTAATTTTGTTTCATGTATTGGAAGTTCATTTAAAAACTTGAAATATTTTCTAGAAGGGTACCACACAAAATGAATTATCTTTAAGCTGTTTAATTAACCTAATAAAATAATTTGTTGGGGAAGTCATTCTAATTGTTTCTGATTTTTAGAGTGGTCCCTGCTAACTCAGCATTATCAATACAGCTTGATTTGTGAATGGAATGTTGTCGTTTCTGTCATTTTAACAGTCTGGGTGTCATCTCCTAGACCCTGGCTTGCGATCTGTCTGTCCCTTGGCAGACACACACCAGTCACTGCCTGAGCCTCTTCCATTGCTGTCACCGTAAGTCTCCTTGCTGTCTTCCCTGAAAAATGGTTTCAAAATTGCTTTCCTCAGAAGAGAGAAATAAAATAGATTTCAAAGGACTAGAGGACTTTAATATTAAGGGCTTAGTAATATGAGGCAGAATTCCATCTGCGGAAAGCAGAATTCTCTGTAGTTCCCTCCTACTGTGCTGTCCAGAGACAAATCTACAAAGACTGATAGTACTTAGAAAAGATAATTCAAATACAGATCTCCACTGAAGGCAAGGGGCAAAGACCTTAGCAACTCTCCCGTAAGGTCCAGGTTGGGTAAGGACAGGCAAGTGTGCTAGACGTCTGCAGACTCCCTCCTAAAATCACATGAAAAGAGGCAGTATTCATCTTAGGTCACAGAGCATGGCATAACGTAGGTGTGGCGAGTGGGTTTAAATTTTTTTCCACCTTTCATAGCAAGGTCATATGGACCAGTGGCCTCTAGCCCTTTAAATTTTAATTTAATTTCGAGATAGGGTCTGGCTCTGTCACCCAGGCTGGAATGCAGTGGCGCGATCTCGGCTCACTGCAACCTTCACCTCCTGAGTTAAGCGATTTTCCTGCCTCCCAAGTAGCTGGGATCACCGGCATGTGCCACCACGCCTGGCTAATTTTTGTATTTTAAATTTAATAGAGATAGGGTTTCACCACGTTGGCCAGGCTGGTCCTGAACTCCTGGTCTCAAGTGATCTGCTCACCTCAGCCTCGCAAAGTGCTGGGATTACAGGAGTGAGCCACCGTGCCCAGCCTGTATCCCTTTTATCTTTGGGATGAGGGAGAGTTACTGCTGACAGAGTCTCATCTAGAAACCAGTGCCTGAGACAGAGGGACGCTCTGTCTAAGGAAAGGGCATTTTGCAGGTGGGGAGGTGAGGGGTTGACTGTCACCATCCTTAACCCTGTTGACTGCTCCCAATGGTGATACAGATCTCCTATTGAAAAACTATATAATGGAGCCCACCTTCAGCACCTCACCTGTTAAGCGACTTTATCCTTGCAACTGCCCTAGGAAGAAGGCACTATCATTCGATCCATTTTACAGCACAGAAAACAGGCGCTGAGAAGTCACTTTGCCAGACTCATGGCCCAGTGCAGAGGGCAGAGCTGGGATTCAAGGCCAGTTCCAACGTCCAGATCCATAGTGATATCACAGTCTGGCCTGCCTCTCTGGACAGCAGACAGACCCTTTTTGAAACTGGCTCAGTTGTTGAACAGCCAAGGATGGAAAGTCAGACAGTATGTGGTAAAGGGGTCAGGGGAATCCTCCTGCTGGGGACTGAGTCAGGACCACTGTCCCTCAGCTGAAATAGGAGCTGATGGAAGCCAAGATACTTGTTTTTTTTATTTTTATTTTTATTTTTGACACAGAGTCTGGCCCTGTCACCCAGGCTGGAGTGCAATGGTGCGATCTTGGCTCACTGCAACCTCTGCTTCCCAGATTCAGGTGATTCTCCTGCCTCAGCCTCCTGAGTAACTGGGATTACAGGTGGCTTTTTTTTTTTTTTGGAGACAGAGGCTTGCTCTGTTGCCAGACTGGAGTGCAATGGCACAATCTCAGCTCACTGTGACCTCTGACTCCCTGGTTAAGCTGTTCTGCTGCCTCAGCCTCCTGAGTAGCTGGGACTACAGGCTGGGACCACCATGCCCAACTAATTTTTGTATCTTGTAGAGACAGGGTTTCACCATGTTGGCCAGGCTGGTCTTGAACTTCTGACCTCGTGATCTACCCACCTCAGCCTCCCAAATTGCTGGGATTTCAGGCATGAGCACCTGGCCAAGATTATTTTTATTTATTTATTTTTTTAGTAAGATCAAGTTTGACTTTTTAGCAGAACCTGTACCTCTCTGGAGAACTAGAGGGAGTCCATTCATGTGAGCTCTGCCCACTCTGGAGTTGAGGCGTAAGCAGGCCATGCCTGGAGTTGTCTGCATGGTTACCGGGCCAAGGGGAAGATTGAATTTCTTCTGAAGGTTGGGTTAGCTGCTTCTACCGGCCCCGATCCATTTACACCAATGATCCTTCTCTACCAAGGGCACTGGACTTGAAAAACCTATTTTTCTCAACTGGATCTGTGGAGGTGGGGCCAAGTGGGATATTAGCTCTGCTTCTAAAAAGGAGGGATGGGCTGGGCACGGTGGCTTACACCTGTAATCCAGCACTTTGGGTGGTCGAGGCAGACGGATCACAAGGTCAGGAGTTCAAGACCAGCCTGGCCAACATGATAAAACCCCGATATAAAAATTAGCTGGGCGTGGTGGCAAGCGCCTGTACTCCTAGCTACTCCGGAAGCTGAGGCAGAAGAATCACTTGATCCCACGAGACAGAGGTTGCAGTGAGCCAAGATCACACCACTGCACTCCAGCCTGGGCAACAGAGCGAGACTCTGTCTAAAAAAAAAAAAAAAAAAAATTAAAAATTAGCCAGGTGTGCTGACACTTACATGTAGTCCCAGCTACCTGTGAGGCTAAGGTGAGAGGATTGCTTGAGGCCAGGAAGTCAAGGCTACAGAGAGGGATGATCACACCACTGCACTCCTGGGCAACAGAGCAAGACCCTGCCTCAAAAAAAAAGAAAGAAAGAAAGATAAACACTCTCTGCTGAAGGATGGCTGTAATTTTTAAATTTTTAATGAAGCAGAAAATAAATGTTGGCAAGGATATGGAGAAACAGGAACCCTCATACAGTGCTGGTGGAAGTGTAAAAGGTGCCGCCACTGTGGAAAACAGCTTGTGTTAAACTCCTTGTGTTAAACATGGAGTTAACCATGTGACCCGGGAGTTCCACCCCTGGGTGTATAGACCCAAGAGAAGTGAAGACTCAAATACTTGTACTCAAATGCTCATAGCAGTGCTATTCTCAACCCAAATGTGCGTCAGCAGATGAATGGATGAACAAATTGCAGTCTATCCACACAATGGAACATTATTCAGCCATGTGAAGGAATGGGGTGCTGACCCATGTTACAATGGTGATAAACCTGCAAAATACCATGTGAAGAGAAGACTGTCACAATAGGCCACTTACTGCATGACTGCATTTATATAAGTGTCCAGAACTGGCAAATTCCTGGAGACAAAGAGCAGGTTACTGGATGCCAAGGGCTGGGAGAGGGGGAATGGGAGTGACTGTTTATGGGTACAGGTTTCCTTTGAAGGTGACAATGATTTGAAACTGGACAGATGAATGCCCAACATTGTGAATGTGCTAAACGTCACTGAATTGTTCTCTCGCAAATGGCCGACATTTGGCCAATTTTACCTCAACTGAAAAAAGAAGAGGCTGGGTACAGTGGCTCACACCTGTAATCCCAGCACTTTGGGAGGACGAGGTGGGCGGATCATGAAGTCAAGAGATTGAGACCATCCTGCCAACATGATGAAACCCCATCTCTACTAAAAATACAAAAATTATCTATGTGTGGTGGTGTGCGCCTGTAGTCCCAGCTACTCAGGAGGCTGAAGCAGGAGAATCACTTGAACCCAGGAGGCAGCAGTTAGAAGATAGGGGGCCAATAAGAAAAGTGATCAACATTCCAGTAGCTGTGTCACTGGTGATATTGAGGAAATGGGGAATCCACTCTTTTTTTCTGTATATTTATTTATTGAGATAGGGTCTTGCTCTGTTGCCCAGGCTGGAGTGCAGTGGTGCTATCTCAGCTTACTGCAACCTCCACCTCCCGAGTTCAAACAATTCTTATGCCTCAGCCTCCCCTGTAGCTGGGATCACAGGCATGCACCACCACACCCACATAATTTTTGTATTTTTAGTAGAGTTGAGGTTTCACCATGTTCAAGACCAGGCTGGTCTCGAACTCCCGACCTCAAGCCATCTACACGTCTCACCCTCCCAAAGTGCTGGGATTATAGGCAAGCATGAGCCACCACGCTAGGCCAGGAGTCTACTTTTATACCTGCATTCGTCTGTTTTCACACTGCTATAAAGAACTAACTGAGAACGAGTAATTTATGAAGAAAAGAGGTTTAATTGACTCACAGTTCGCATGGCTGGGGAGGCCTCCGGAAACTTACAGCCATGGGCAAAAGGAGAAGCAAGTCATGTCTTACATGGTGGCAGGAGAGAGAAGGGGAAAGAGCCACACACCTAACAGACAACCAGATCTCATGAGAACTCTATCATGAAAACAGCATGGGGGAAACTGCACCCATGAGCCAGTCACCTCCCACCAGGTCCCTCCCTTGACACTCGAGGATTTCAATTCGGATTACAATTCGAGATGACATTTGGGTAGGGACACAGAGCCAAACCATATCAATACCCGAAGTGGTGTTTCCTGTAGATGGTCCGGATGGGCAAAACAAAACTCTGACTGGAGAGTGGGGGTTAACAGCACCAGGAGGAGCCCACCCACGTGTGCACCAACCAGTGTTCCCCAGGGGTCCCCCATCTCGCTCCAGCATCAGGGAATTGGAAGGAACCTGGGAGCACCAGTCTCCTACAGCCTTCACACTCATGTTCCTGAAGTAAATTCAATAGGAGGCAACCTTCAGTTAAAAGCTCAGGTCCTGGAGCTAAACTTGGGTTCAAATCCGTTCTCCAGCGCTAACTCGTTCGTTAGCTGGGTCCTTCCTCTCTCTGCCTCAGTTTTCCTGGGGGCAGTAGCAAGGACCCAGAGCCTCAGGGTTGTTCCGGACTAAGTGAGTGAATGCCTGGTAGTGCAGAGAACGGTAGCTGGTGCAAGTTGAGACCTCCTCGTGCTGGTCGTGAAGCCTTCATCTCTGAGCCCCATCGGTGCTGATAGCTACACACGACCCAATTCTGCACGGTCGCCGCTGCCAGCCCAGCTGGCATCTTCCCCGGCTGCATCCCAGAGCATGGAGCCAGGGAGTGGGAGGACCCCTCACCCGTGCACAGTTGTATACTCCTGAACAATTTATGGGGAAAGGCAGTGCACACTCTCTTGGGCTAGAGGTGGCGTGCTCAGAGATTTCCCAGCCTGGGACTCTTGCCATTAAGGGTGGATGTATTTGTATCGAGCAGGATATACTTATCAGCTGTGACCAGGAAAGGAGAAACTCACAGTTGCAGCACGGCCAGAGAGCAGCCGCCGCAGCTGCCCCGTGTGCGCCCAGCACAGCGGTGGGGCAGGGTGGAGGAGGAAGAGGGAGGTGCCCCTTGCCTTGGCTGCCCTCCCCTCCGGTCCTCTGCACTGCCCAGAAATTGTCCAGGGCCAGCATTCATCAAACTCCTCCCCTACCAGGCCCCGTGGAGGGGTTGCTAAACTTGGTCATTACACTCAATATTCCTGAGAGGTCTTTACAGCCCTTGCTCCACAGATGAGAAAGTGTCAGAAGTGATTAAACTTGTTCCATGGCTGGGTACAGTGGCTCATGCCTGTAATCCCAGCACTTTGGGAGGCCGAAGTAGGTGGAATACTTGAGGTCAGGAGTTCGAGACCAGCCTGGCCAACATGATGAAACCCTATCTCTACAAAAGTGTAAAAATTAGCCACACATGGTGGCGCATGCCTGTAATCCCAGCTACTTTGGAGACTGAGGCAAGAGAATCGCTTGAATCCAGGAGCTCCATGGGATCCACTTGAATCCAGGAGGTCATGTTGAGCCGAGATTGTGCCACTGCCCTCCAGCCTGGATAACAGTGAGTCTCAAACTTGCTCCAAGTCACACGGCTTGTCTGAGGCAGAGCCAGGATTTGGACCCATGTCTGTGACACCCAGCCGGTATTCTCTCTGACTGTCCTTTCTCCTTTATGCCGTCTCTTTGTCATTAGACACAATACAGTAAGACCAGCACCAAATAAAGCTTCCTCTGCTCCAACAAGCCCTGGAGACACAGCCAGAAGAGCCCGGCCACGCTCAGGGTTCTCCCTTTCAGAGTTCTCACCTCTGCAGGAAAAAACTGAGACTTCTCATCTTTGCCACCCCGCTGAATACATCTACATTCTACTCCTAGAACCAGTGAATATTGTCACCTGACATGGCCAAAAGGGCTTTGCAGGTGTGATTAAGGACTCTGAGACAGGGTGATCGTTCTCCATTTCCAAGGTGGGCCTGCGTTAGTCCATTCTGCATCGCTGTAAAGGGATACCTGTAACTGGGTAATGTGCATGGAAAAGAGGTTTTTGGCTCAGTTCTGCAGCCATACAATCATGGCACCAGCATCAGCTGTCGCCAGGGAGAGCCTCAGGGCGCTGGTAGTCATGGTGAAAGGTGAAGGGGGCAGGTGCATCACATGGCTTCACATGGCAAGAGAGGGAGCAAGGAGAGGGGAGGTGGGAGATGCCAGGCTTTTTTTTTTTTTTTTTTGAGACAGAATCTTGATCTTGTTGCCCAGGCTGGAGTGCAGTGGTGTGATCTTGGCTCACTGCAACCTCCGTCTCCGGGGTTCAAGCAATTCTCTTGCCTTAGCCTCCTGAGTAGCTGGGATTACAGGCACCCACCACCACACCTGGCTAATTGTTATATTTTTACTGGAGACAGGGTTTCACTATGTTGGCCAGGCTGATCTCCAACTTCCGGCCTCAAATGATCCATCTGCCTCGGCCTCCCAAAGTGCTGGGATTACAGATGTGAGCCACCACACCTGGTCATGTGCCAGGCCCTTTAAACAATCAACTCTTGGCAAGGCACGGTGGCTCATGCCTGTAATCCCAGCACTTTGGGGGGCCGAGGCAGGCAGATCACCTGAGATCGGGAGTTTGAGACCAGCCTGACCAACAGGAAGAAACCCCGTATCTACTAAAAATACAAAATTAGCTGGGTGTGGTGGTGCATGCCTGTAATCCCAGCTAGTCAGGAGATTGAGCGAGGAGAATTGCTTAAACCCAGGAGGCGGAGTTTGCAGTGAGCCAGGATCATGCCATTGCACTCCAGCCTGGATAACAAAAGCAAAAAAAGCAAAACTCCATCTCAAAACAAAAACACAAACAAAACTCTCATGTGAACTCACTACCATGGGAAGGGCACTCATTCATGAGGGATCTCCCCCCACAAACACCTCCCACTGGCCCCACCTCCAACACTGGGGATCCCATTTCAATATGAGATTTGGAGGGAACAGACATCCAAATGCTAGCCGGGCCTGCCGCCGTCACAAAGGTCCTAATCAGGGAGGCAGGAGGGTCAGAGAGAGGAGACGTGACAACCAGCACAGGGCTGGAGCAGGGCACAGGGCTGAAGGCCGAGCACAGGGGGGTCTCCCGAGAGCTTCCAGGAGGAACCAGCCTGCTGAAACCTTGATTCTAGCCCAGCGAGACCAGCGTTGGACACCAGGCCTCCTGATGGTGAGATGAGGCGTCCGCGTTGCTTTAAGCCACTGCGCATGTGGGAGTTTGTTACAGCAGCCGTAGGAAACTGATGAAGCCCCACTCCCTAAGTTAGAATATGGTGAGTCCAGCAAGGAGGGACTCAGGAATAGGACGCTTCTCAGGACATCTTGGAAATGACCCATCTGTTTCTGGAGTTGGTTGAACATGGCTGCGGCTTTCCTTGGTCAGAGCCGGCTGGTCCTGTTCTCCCTCGATCTGAGCCATTCATATGTCCTGCTCCACAGACGCTGCAGCCAGAGTCCCTGGGCCCCCTGGAGCCGCTGGAGGCCTCTTCTTCCCAGTCTTTCTTTTTAGACAGTGGTGAGGGTGAGAAATCCCGACAGCACCCTCTGCCTTTGCCAGCAATTCCTGCCGTTCCTGTTCACCTGTAAACTGCCCCTCCCTCTGCAGTCTGTTCCTTAGTCATCAGTGTCTTTGGGAAGTCCGTCATGTCTCCCCCAGCTCCAGGCCCTGGGCTTTTTTTTTTTTTTTTTTTTTTTTTTTTGAGCTGGAAGGCTGCCTCCCATTGAATCCAATTCAGAAACATGGGTTAAAGGGCTATAGGAGACTTGCCTGACCAGGTTCCCTCCGATTCCCTGAAGCTGGGACAAGACACGGGGGGCACCAGGAGCTCTGGCAGGTGCACAGGTGGCCGGGCCCCTCCTGGTACTGCTAACCCTCCCCCTCCAGCCAGAGTCTTGTACACCCCTGGATCATCTACAGGAAACACCCCTTTGGGTATAAAACGGATTCCCCATTTCCTCAAGATCCACAGCAACGGAGCTACGAGAGTGTTGGTGGCTTTACTTCCTTGTTTCCTATCTTCTTCCAACCCTCTTTTTTTTTCTTTTTGAGACGGAGTATGGCTCTGTTGCCCAGGCTGGGGTGCAGTGGCCTGATCACCCGTCACTCCTCACTGCAACCTCCACCTCAAGCGATTCTCCTGCCTCAGTCTCCCATGTAGCTGGGATTACAGGTACACGCCACCAAACTCGGCTTATTTTTTTTGGTATTTTTAGTAGAGACAGGGTTTTACCATGTTATTCGGGCTGGTCTTGAACTCCCACCTTCAGTAATCTGCCTGCCTCAGCCTTCCAAAGTGCTTGGATTACACATGGGAGCCACTGCACCTGGCCTCATTTTTTTTTTTAACTGAGGTAAAATTGACCAAATGTGAGCCGTTTTAGAACAATTCAGTGACACTTTTACACGTTCACAATGTTGGGTATTCATCTATCGAATCCCAAAACATTTTTGTCACCCTCAAGGGAAACCCCATACCCATGAACAGTCTCTCTTACTCCCCGTCTCCCCACCTTTGGCAACCAGTAACCTGCTGTTTGTCTCTAGAAATTTGCCTGTTCTGACCGCCCCCTACCCATTTTTTTTTTTAATTGGAGTCTTGCTCTGTCACCCAGGCTAGAGTGCAGTGGTGAAATCTCGGCTCATTGCCACCTCCATCTCCCAGGTTCAAGCGATTCTCCTGCCTCAGCCTCCCAAGTAGCTGGGACTACAGGCGGGTGCCACCACACCATGCTAATTTTTGTATTTTTAGTAGAGATGAGGTTTCACCGTGTTAGCCAGGCTGGTCTTGATCTATTGACCTCGTGATCCACCCATCTTGGCTTCCCAAAGTGCTGGGATTACAGGCATGAGCCACTGCACCCGACCTCTGAACATTTACGTAAATGAAGCCATGCAGTAAGTAGCCTTTTTTGACTGTCTTCTATTACTTCGAGTGGTATTTTGCAGGTTTATCCCTATTGTAACATGGGTCAGCGCCCCATTCCTTCATATGGCTGAATAATATTCCATGTATGGACAGACTGCATTTTGTTTAACCACTCCTTCACTGATGGACATTTGGGTTGCTTCCCCTTTTGGCTAATGTGAATAGCATTGCTGTGAGTATTTGAGTACAAGTATTTGAGTCCCTGTTTTTACTTCTCTGGGGTCTATACACCCAGGGGTGGAACACCCAGGTCAACTCCATAATTAAAGTGAGAAACTGCCAAGCTGTTCTCCCTGCTGGTTGCACCGCGTAACCTCCTGCTGCTGTCTCACTGCATTGAGAATGAAACCCAAACTTGACACGTGTCCTCTGAGACCCTGCAGGAAGTCCCTTATCTCCGGCTCCAGCCACAGGGTTCTCTGTGACCTCAGGATGTTGGCATTGCATCCCCCCCTAACACCCATCCCAGCTACCAACTTCTCATCCTTAAGGGCACAGCATCAAAGTCACCTCTTTATAGAAGACTGTCCTGCCCCTCTCCTCCCGCTCTGTATCAGAAGGGTTAAAATGCTGGAAAGGCCAAAGTGGTCACCGAAGTGAAGCGAACGTGGAGAGAAGTAACAATACAAATGACTGAAGGCAGGCGCTTCCAGTCAGTTTCCACCTTCTACCGTGATTAGGGCCATGGGTTGGAGAGAGATGTCACTGTCCCCCGCCTCTCCAGTCACAACAACAATCAGGGCCGGGCGCAGGGCTCAGGCCTGTAATCCCAGCACTTTGGGAGGCTGAGGTGGGCGGATTGTCTGTGCTGAGGAGTTCGAGACCAGCCTGGGCAACATGGTGAAACCCCATCTAAAATACAAAAAATAAGCGAGGGATGGCAGCATGCGCCTTTAGTCCCAGCTAGTTGGGAGGCTTAGGCAGGAGAATTGCAAGAACCCGGAGGGTGCGGTGAGCCGAGATGACGCCACTGCACTCCAGCCTGAGCAACACAGCAAAACTCCATCTCAAAAAAAAAAAAAAAAAAAAAAAAAGAACAACAATCAGGCTCAGTGTTAGAAATCTCCAGAGAGAGGCTAGGGCTGTGGGGAACCTGGAGAGCAATGCCCCATCTCCCGGGGCAGCCACTGCCCAGCAAATGCTCTGCTGCCTTGCAGAAGTGTGGGCTCAGGATGGCCACACCTTCTGATTTTTCCAAAGAATCTGAAGGTTTATGTGAAATGCCTTGGTTTCTGCCTTTAAAGTTAATTCAACTTAAAAAACATTGTGAGGTCTAATACTTTTCAGACTAGTCCCTCTCAGATCACCTCATGACAGATGACTGAGGCTATGAGTGATCTCCCCAAGACCAGCCAAAGAACCACCCAGCTGAGCTCAGCCCACACTGCAGAATTGCAAGGAAATAAATGGAGGTTGTGTCAAGCCCTAAATCCTTAGGTGTTTGTTATACAACAGTAGATAACTGATACACAGCCCTTATTGTGATCTTTCATCACCTTTGTTTATTTTTTGTCTCTTCCCTGCCCACCCGCTTCCCCACACGCTCACTGGAATGTCAGCTCCACCAGCCCACGGACCTTGTCAGTCCTGTTTCTTTTCCAGTTCCCACTGCTCATACAATGCCCAGAAGGCGCTCAATAAACATCTGTTGAAAGAGTGAATAAATAACTGTTTAGGTCAACAAACATTTGCAGTGCCAACCTCTTGTCACAAGACACCAGGCTGTAGATAAGAGTGATCCAATCTCTCCATGAGGAAACACGCAGCTTCTCAGACGTGTTCCTCATCTTCCATCAAGTTATTTTATTTACCTTATTTTTGTTCTTTGTAGAAACAGGGTGTTGCTTTATTGCCCAGGCTGGTCTTGATTTCCTGGCCTCAAATGATCCTCCAATCTTGGCCTCTCAAAGTGCTGGGATTACTGGTGTGAGCTACCTCACCTAGTCATTATTATTATTATTATTATTAATACTTTTGAGACAAGGTCTCACTTTGTTACCCAGGCTGAAGTGCAGTGGCATGAACGTGGCTTACTGCAGCCTTGATCTCTCAAGTTCAAGAGATTCTCCCCACTCAGCACCCCTAGGTAGTAATAAATTTTGTATTTTTTGTAGAGATGAGTTTTTGCCTTGTTGCCCAGGATGGAAATCATGTTGTTTTACTTTTTAATTTTTATTTATTTATTTATCAAGACAGAGTCTCTCTCTGTCACCCAGGCTGGAGTGGAGTTATAGGCACCTGCCACCATGCCTGGCTAAATTTTGTATTTTCAGTAGATACAGGGTTTTACTATGTTGGTGAGGCTGGTATGGAACTACTGACCTTGTGATCAACCAGCCTCAGCCTCCCAAAGTGTTGGGATTATAGGCGTGAGCCATTGCGCCTAGCCTGGAAATCATGTCTTTTAGAGAGACAAGGAAGTCTCTTGCTCTCAGATTTCATTAAAAAAAAAAAAAAAAAGTCGGCCAGGCGCGGTGGCTCACGCCTGTAATCCCAGCACTTTGGGAGGCCGAGGCAGGTGGATCACGAGGTCAAGAGATCGAGACCATCCTGGTCAACATGGTGAAACCCCATCTCTACTAAAAATACAAAAAATTAGCTGGGCATGGCGGCACGTGCCTGTAATCCCAGCTACTCAGGAGGCGGAGGCAGGAGAATTGCCTGAACCCAGGAGACGGAGGTTGTGGTGAGCCGAGATTGCGCCATTGCACTCCAGCCTGGGTAACAAGAGTGAAACTCTGTCAAAAAAAAAAAAAAAAAAAAAAAAAGTCTCTTGTGCCCCTGGTTGATGTTTCAGCCGCATCTTATTCTGCTCTATAGACAGGCTAGAAAAGGTATGGATAGCTTCACACTCCTGCAAATTGGGCTTGGATTCCGGAGCACTTAACCCCTCCAAGCTACAGCTGTCTTTAAGTAGGGACCAGCTGATCCTGGAAGAGCTGCCAGCAGGCTCCCACAGCCTGCATGACTGCAGTGGGGCAGCCCAGCCCCGTGTCATTGTTCCAGTCCTGAACCTGTGGGCCATTTTCAGATGAGGAAAGGAAGACTCACATTTATCATCCTTTCCGGGAGAGGCATTCGAGAGACCTGGCAGGGGTGAGCGCAGACCCAAGCCCCAGGCAGGAGCTCAGTGATCTCCGTCCAACCCTATATCCTTGCGGGACCCAATTTCTCCTTCGGGCATATCCCAGGAATCCAGAGCTCCGAAGCCTGCGTTCAGAAAGAAACAGGCGGGGCCCCTTCTCTGCTCAGTCCTGAGCAGAACTTCCAAAGGCAGGGCTAGGATGACTTCATGTTTGGATTAGGGAATTTCAGAATGGGACAAAGCCTGTCTTTATTTCAGGGCTGATGACCTAGGGCTGAGTGGGTGACCTCCCGCCTAACCGATGGGAGATGAGATCCAAACTGATGCTGAGTAACAAGTGGTGTCGACACCAAGGGCGACAGAGCCGCCCTTCAGCATTTCCCGACACCTGCCAGCTGCCGCCCACTGTTCCCAGCACCCAGGACACCAGCCCTTCGGTGGAGGCTCTGGCCTGGCACCTCACACCTTTGCTTGAACATGAGAACCACCTGGGGAGCTCCCATGAACGCCCGTGCTTGGCTCCACCTGAGACCAGTTAGAGGCGGTCCTGCTCTGACTGGTCAATTTAAATCAATCTCCCAGGTTGATCTGCAGCCAGAGCGGAGAGTACTAGGCAGGTAGATACTAAAATCCCACATGTTTGTTTGTTTGTTTGTTTTTGGAGAAAGGGTCTCAAGCTGGAATGCACTGGCACAATCTCCATTCACTGCAACCTCCTCTTCCGAGGTTCGAGCAGTTCTCCTGCCTCAGCCTCCCTAGTAACTGGGATTACAGGTGCCCGCCACCATGCCTGGCTTTTTGTATATTTAGTAGAGACAGTGTGTCAACATGTTGGCCAGGCTGGTCTCTAACTCCTGGCCTCAGGTGATCCGCCCACCTCAGCTTCCCAAAGTGCCGGGATTCCAGGCGTGAGCCACCATGTCCCACCCCACCGCAGGCTTTAAGGATTTTATTTTTTATAAATATTTATGTATTTTAATGCGTATTCTTTTTTTTTGTGATGGGGTCTTGCTCTGTCACCCATGCTGGAGTGCAGTGGCATGATCACAGCTCACTACAGCCTCGACCTCCTGGGCAGCAATCCTCCCCACTTCAGCATCCTGAGTAGCTAGGACTACAGGTGCATGCCACCACACCTGGCTAATTTTTAAATTGTTTGTAGAGACAGTCTCACTTTGTTGCTCCTGCTGGTCTCAAACTCCTGGGCTCAAGGCATCCTCCCACTTTGGCCTCTGAAAGTGCTGAGATTACAGGCGTGAGCCACCGCTCCTGGTCAAGAATGTTATATATGAAAATACTCGTTCCTGTCCTCTTCATGTGATACTCCTCAGGTAGGTACTGTTCTCATTATCTCTATTTTACAGATGACAAAACCGAGGCACAGGAGGCACAAGTGGGGGTCCCTGTGTGTTAGCCAGGCTCTGTTACAGCTCTGCTGGGAGGGCCAGCAAGGCAAAAGAGAGCACTGGCCTTAGAATCCAGCCCAGTGTTAATCGAGGGCGTTGGACATGGGACTTCATATTTGCCAAGGGCCTCAGTTTTCTCATCTGAATAATGGACTTGATAATAGAAGATTTGGCCAGGCACAGTGGTTCATGCCTGTTATCCCAGCACTTTGGGAAACTGAGGAGGATGTATCACTTGAGGTTGGGAGTTCAAGACTAGTCTGGCCAACATGGAGAAACCCTGTCTCTATTAAAAATATAAAAATTAATTGGGCATGATGGCAGGTATCTGTAATCCCAGCTACTCAGCTGGCTGAAGCAGGTTAATCACTTGAACCTGGGAGGTAGAGGTTACAGTGAGCAGAGATCATACCACTCCACTCCAGCCTGGGCGACAGATGGAGACTCTGTCTCAAGAGGAAAAAAAAAAAAAATTTATATATATAATTATATATATAAATATATATATAAATATAAATATATATAAATATATATATAAATATAAATATATATATCCACGCTGAGGTGGCTCACACCTGTAATCCCAGCACTTTGGGAGGCTGAGGTGGGTAGATCACCTCAGGTCGGGAGTTCAAGACCAGCCTGGCCTACATGGCAAAACCCCATCTCTACTAAAAACACAAAAATTAACCGGGCATGGTGGCGTGTACCTGTAATCGTAGCTGCTGGAAGGGCTGAGGCAGGAGGATTGCTTGAACCTGGGAGGCGGAGGTTGCAGTGAACCGAGATTGTGCCACTGCACTCCAGCCTGGGCAACAGAGTGAGACTCCATCTCAAAAACAACAAAAACAAAAACAAAAAAATAGAAATGCACATTAAACCTGGTCATGGAGAATGGGGCACACCATGGCCACTCCAGGGAGAGCTGTTAGCTGGCGTGGTTCTGTCCATGCATATAATCGCCAATAAATCAGTAGCTAAGTAGGAGGAGTACTTCCAATCGTTAACATAATTAGAATAATATTTGAAAATTTTGAATAAATATTATTTGAATTGATTATTGCGGGCTCCCGTGAATCCTAAATAAAAGATGCGCTAAAAGACAGTCTGTAGTGGATGATGGGGTGGGGTATTTAGGGGTGCCGGCAGGGTAGAACACTATTTAAAGGGGCGCAAAAAGTGGGAGGTGAAAAGCATAGGCTCGCCTACCCCACGTCTTCTTTCTCACGGCAGGGGATCCTCACCTTCTCCCAGTGGCTTTCTCCCCGTCCCCGCCCCAAACCCCTGAGGCCGTCCGGGCATCAGACCGCAGGCCATGAAAGCTTCCAGCAGAGGGCGCCCCAAACCCACGAGGGCCGCAGGGAGGAAGAAGGTAGCGCCCGCTGTCCTCTCCCCTCCTGGGCAGGTCCGGAGCAGAAGGGACCACCGGGCACGGGGAGGGCTGGCGATGGTGGACAGGCATGGCGGGCCGGGCCTCCTGCACCCTTCAAGGCTCATGACCAGCGTCAGCGCTGGGTGTGGTCCATGCCTGCCTTGGGAAAGCTGCGCCCCCTGCACCCACCCAGCTCAGGGCCACCTTCCCTGCATTTGCAGCATGAGCAAGTCTCAGGTGGTGGCTCTGGGCTGAACAGAAGGATCTGAGTTCTTTGTTCACATTTGAGGCTGGGCAGCCCCTGAACAGTCCATCCGGACACAGATTCCCCTACCCCCAAGCTGGAGTCCAGCCCTGAAACCCCACAACGCTGCCTCTGAAAGAGCGTTGGGAACGTCTCTCTGAGTCAGAGCTCAGACTTTGGGGTTCTGCCGCTGTGACTGTGACAAGGGTAAGCTATTTGTGCACCTGCAACGTTGCCTGTAAAATGCTGACAGTAATCACAGCGGAGCTACCCTAGAGGTTTGCCAGGAGGGTTACAGAGCAGTGCCTGGCACGGGGCACACAGGGTTGGCTGCACTAGACTGTTTGCCTCACTGCCCAGTTGTTAATCCAGGTCACAGTTACTTCTTCCCCCAGCCCCACAGAATATGTGGAGCCACCCTAAACCCTACTGCATCCCAGATGAATCAAGCCATCACCATACTCCCTACAATCCATACTGCTATAATATGACCTCTGGATGACTCGGGCCACCACTGTCCCCCTCCCGGACACACACATGCACATCCTGATGGCCTCAGCAGTCTCTTAACTGGCCTGGCTGGCTCCAGCCTTGCCCCACTCTTGTCCACCATCCACTCAGCAGCCAGACTGATTCTTCTAAAATGCAAATTTGATCACATTACTTCCTACTTAACTTCCACCGGCGACTTCCCAATAAACTCGGGATTAAGTTCAGGCTTCTTAATGGGAGTTCTGAGGCCTTTCCTGATCTGGCCGGAGCCTGGCACTCCAGACTCATCCCTCTGAGTGACAGCCAGAGCCCAACCAGGGGGGCCTCGGCAGGAATTTTGACACCCCCAAATTCCACTTTTTAAAATTTTGTTTGATTTTATTTCAAGTTCTGGGATACATGTGCAGAACGTGCAGCTTTGTGACATCAGTAAACGTGTGCCATGGTGGCTTCTGTGCCTATTAACCCAGCATCTAGCTATTAAGCCCCAAGTGCATTAGCTGTTTATCCTGATGCTCTTCCTCTCGTCCTTGTGTCCATGTGTTCTCAATGTTCAGCTCCCACTTAGCTGTCTTTTATTCCTTTTTTATGAGACAGAGTTGCGCGCTGTCACCCAGGCTGGAGTACAGTGGTGCAATCTCTGCTCACTGCAAACTTAGCCTCCCTGGTTCAAGTGATTCTCCTGTTTCAGCCTCCTGAGTAGCTGGAATTACAAGCACCTGCCACCACACCCAGCTAATTTTTGTGTTTTTATTAGACATGGGGTTTCCCTAGGTTGGCCAGGTTGGTCTCCAACTCTTGACCTCAGGTGATCCACCCACCTCGGCCTCTTAAAGTGCTGGGATTACAGTTGTGAGCCACTGCGCCCCAGCTCAGCTCTGACTTAAAAGTGAGAACGTGTGACACTTGGTTGTCTGTTTCCGTGTTAATTTGCTGAGATAATGACATCCAGCCCTCCCCCACCCCCACCATGTGCCTGCAAAGGACATGATCTCGTTCCTTTTTATGGTTGCATAGTACTCCATGGTGTAATGTGATCACATTTGCCTTATCAGTCTATCATCAATGGGCATTTGGGTTGATTCCATGTCTGTGCTATTGTGAATGGTGCTGCAATGAACAAACTCGTGTATGTGTCTTTAAAATGGAACGATGTATATTCCTTTGGGTATATATCTGGTAATAGGATTGCTGGGTCAAATGGTATTGCTGGATCAGATAGGTTTTTGAGGAATTGCCACACTGTCTTCCGCTATGGTTGAGCTGATTTGCATTTCCACCAACAGTATAAAAGCATTCCTATTTCTCCATAGCCTTAAATATTTGCATACTTATCAAACAGGGAAACTACTTTTTATTAACCGAAAAGATATTCCCCTCTCAGGGTAAAAACAAGGTCTTTAGAACATGCGTACTATGAAAGTAACCTGTTAACTTATCGGAAGGGTCTTTTATCTGACATTTTCCTGCCCTCGTCCATGGATGACGTTAGTCACATTCCTTGAAGGATGACTGGAGCTTACGTGGACCCAGGTTCAAAGTCTTAGTCTCTTTGAAGAGCCTCAACTTTTCCAGCCTGACTCTGGGTTGGAACCTGCGTGCCTGAGGTTCCTCCCAGGATCGGCGTCTCCACTGCCAGACATACTTGTGAGAATATAGGTGGGTCAGTGCTGGGGAAAGGTGCTTGCTAAGTTTCCACCTGGGGGAGGAGGTATGACTTTCAATTCCTGTCTCCTGATTCATCCCCAAGTTACTGATTCATTTCCATGGAAAGTATGCTGCTTATGGCCATGTCCCCAGCTGCTGCTGTGCTAATTGGGTGTTCCGTTCAGCTCTGGCTCACACAACATGTTCCCCAGGCTCCTGATTCAGGGGCTTGCAAGTGTTCAGACCCAGTGCTGCTTGCATAAACATGTATGTATATGTTTATTGCTCTGTTTTATATATATACATATATATAGCTCTGTTACTGTCACCCAGGCTGCAGTGCAGTGGCACAATCGCAGCTCTCATTGTAATCTCTTGACTTTCAGGCTCAAGCAATTCTCCTGCCTCTGCCTCCCAAGTAGCTGGGATTGCAGGCACATGCCACCATACACAGCTGATTTTTATATTTTTCACAGAGATCGGTCCTTGCTATGTTGCCGGGGCTGGTCTCAAACTCCTGGCCTAAAGCCATCCTCCCACCTTGGCCTCCCGAAGTGCTAGAATTCCAGGCATGAGCCACCATGCCTGGCCAAAACTCATATTTCAAATGTTTCTTTCTGTCCTGAAGTTGAATACCCAGCTATGTAATTCACCTATACATGTGATTTCAGATACGACCATATCATGCCCTATTTAGAATCTAAAGGAGGATTAAAAGGAAGTTAATTTGACATAAAATTGTATGTGGGGACATTAGACACCCCTCCACCCCAGAGACATAAAGAAGTAGTGAGTCACTTGCTCCTGCTCAGGAATCCTCAGGAAGGCGGCAGCCACAGCAGACGGCCACAGGTGTGCCTGTGGGTGACGCAAGCAGGCTCTCAGTGACGTGATTTTCCAAAATGGTGATCAACTCTTGGTTAACATCCACATGAAACCAAGAACAACCTTGCCACCATTTCCAGTGTGCTGGGGCTCCTGGGAAATGTAGGGACTATGCATACTGAGCAGGAAAAAACGGCCTTCCTACGTAAAGTGCAGTCAGATTCCAGACGCAGATAATTTCAAGCAGGATTTTCGCCTACGTGAATGTCCCAAGAGACGGCAGCCCATCCTGTGAGATGAGGGCCCATTCTTGTTATCAGGGGCTGTCCATCTAGCTTTCCCGCCCACTGCCACCACCAAATGCCAGTGGCTCCCACACTCACACGTTATGGAGACAAATTTCCAGCCCCAGCAGGGACGATCCTGCCCCCAAGAGAACAACAGGGCTAGCGGGTCACGTCCTGCCCCACCCTGCCAGGTCTTCCCTCTCACTGTTCCCGTCCTCCCTCCCTCCCTCCCTCCCTTCCTCTTTCTCTCTTTCTTTCATCTTTCTTTCTGAGTCACGATCTCTTGCCAGGCTGGAGTGCAGTGGTGGCTCAGTCTCAGCTCACCGCAACCTCCACCTCCCGGGTTCCAGCAATTCTCCTGCCTCAGCCTCCTGAGTAACTGGGATTACAGGCACATACCACCATGCCCAGCTAATTTTTTTTTTTTTTTTGAGACGGAGTTTCGCTCTTGTTACCCAGACTGGAGTGCAATGGCGCAATTTCGGCTCACCGCAACCTCCGCCTCCTGGGTTCGGGCAATTCTCCTGCCTCAGCCTCCTGAGTAGCTCGGATTACAGGCATGTGCCACCATGCCCAGCTACTTTTTTGTATTTTTAGTAGAGACGGGGGGGTCACCACGTTGGCCAGGATGGTCTCGATCTCTTGACCTTGTGATCTGCATTCCTCGGCCTCCCAAAGTACTGGGGTTACAGGTGTGAGCCACTGTGCCCAGCCCTCTTTTGTTTTATTGTATTTTATTTTTTTTTGAGACTGAGTTTTGCTCTTGTCACCCAGGCTGGAGTGCAGTGGTGTTATCTAGGCTCACTACAACCTCTGCCTCCTGGGTTCTAGTGACTCTCGTGCCTCAGCCTCCCCAGTAGTTGGGGTTACAGATGCACCCCACCACGCCCAGATAATTTTTGTATTTTTAGTAGAGATGGGGTTTCACTATGTCGGCCAGGCTGGTCCGGAACTCCTGACCTCAGTGGATCCACCCACCTCGGCCTCCCAAAGTGCTGCGATTACAGGAGTCAGCCACTGTAACTGGTCCCTTCCTCTCCTTTGCACCCAGGAGGCCTCTCCTCTTTCTTCAAGTCTCCATGCATTATTCAGTTTCCCAGAACGCCCACCCTGACCACTGCAGGCTGGGGAAACATCCCTTCCTACCCCCACAGCCCCTTTCGCCCGACTTCCAGAACCCGAGAACCCAGTTACCTTGTGCAACTTTGGATTTTGAGTCCAACGCCCTAACCATTCGGCCACCTTGTGCGTCTTTGTACCCACACCTACCCCTGGGAAGCCAGGAGCCTTGACCCTTCATCATCAACCCCCACGTCAGCCTCCATGCCTGGTATTCAGTAAGTGCTCAATAAATGTCAAAGACATGAATCCTAGCAGTGGCTCCCCTTCCTGTGCTGGGCTCACTTGATCCTCACAAGCATCTCAGAAAGGAGAATTATTCTTAGTCCCATTTTTTAGATGAGGAAACTAAAGCTCAGAGAGGTCAGGTGACGTGTCCAAGGTTACAGAGGGGATATGTATACCAATCTAGCCCTTCAAATTCTTTAGAGAGGCATCTTCCTGTTTCTGTGACTGCCCCTCTTAACACCTCCAGCAACTTTCCTTGAAAGACTCAAACCTGGCTTGGCACGGTGGCTCACGCCTGTAATCCCAGCACTTTGGGAGGCCTAGATGGGCGAATTACGAGGTTAGGAGTTTGAGACCAGCCTGGCCAATACAGTGAAACGGTGTCTCTACTCAAGATACCAAAATTAGCTGGGTGTGGTGGCAGGTGCCTGTAATTCCAGCTACTTGGGAGGCTGAGGCAGGAGAATCACTTGAACCCAGGAGGTCAAGTTTGCAGTGAGGTGAGATTGTGCCACTGCACTCCAGCCTGGGCAACATAGCTAGAGTCCATCTCAAAAAAACAGAAAGAAAGTCTCAAACCTCACTCCTTCTCCCAGTACCTCCATAAGCCTCTTAAACCATCACGCCCTTTCAGATGGCCAGCCCCTGGGCTTCCGCAGACCTGCTCCCTGCTTCCTGACCACAGCCGCCTCCCTGCCTTTGCCTCTGCTCCCAGCCTGTCCCTCGAGGCCTATGTGAGTGCTGCTCTCCCCTCACCAGCCCAGTCTCCTCTGTGAGCTGTGACATTTGAACCTGTGTCCCAGCCTTTGATATCAGCCTCTCCCATGTGGGGCTCGTGCCTTCCTGACTCCTGAGTGACACCCGAGGGCACCCAGCTCAGGGCCTGGCCTGTAGCCCATGACCACATGCCCGATCCCCCCACATTTGCTGAGCTCCATGTGAGCTGGGCAGCTACAGACGCTTAAGAGGGAACAGAGCAGGTGGGTGCACAGACACACGTGGGCCATCCTCCTCTTCCTCACCTCGCCATTGCTGCCAAGGCCATGGGCACCTGGCAGGGCTGGGGGCCAGAAGAGATCCCATGTCCAGTGGCTACCACCAAGCTGGCCTTGGTCCAGCTCACCCAGGACAGGGTCTGGCTCTGTTGACTTCGGCTCCTTTCTAGCCCCCAGCAGATTGGGAGTCACCCTGCATTGGTTCCACAGATGAGGATCAAGAAGGGGGTGTTGGGAGCAGCAGGGGACCCAGACTTCTCCTTCTCAGCTCGCTCTGGCTACAAGCCACAGGTCAGCCTCTCTGAGCTTCCGTTTCCCACCGTGAACTGAATGTTTGGAAGGAGATGATCTTCAAGGTTGCCTGTGGGTATGATATTTCAGGGTTCATCTGACAACGATGTTTGAGCAGTTCTGTGCCTCACAGGTGAGATGCTTTTGGAGGCAATGGAAACCAGTCCAACCTAAGAGTACAGCCTCTCACTCCCTATCCTCCACTTCCATTTACGTTTTCTCTTCAGCATCTCACAACACCTGATACGCTTGCGATTTCATCTATTTGATTTGATGTGTATTTCTGTGAGTTCTAACCCAGCCCGTAGAGCAGAGCCTGGCCCATAATAAGCACTCAATAAATACTTGTGGAGTGAATGAATGAAAAGATGAACTGGATCAAATCAGTTCTATGACAGCCAGTGTCTTTATCAACTCCCAACAAGATCAAGAACAATCAAAATAAAAACATTCTTTTGGGCCAGGCGTGGTGGCTCACACCTGTAATTTCAGCACTTTGGGAGCCCAAGGCAGGAAGATAGTGGGAGCTCAGGAGTTTGAGACCAGCCTGAGCAACACGGTGAGACCCTGTCTCTACAAAAACCAGCAAACAGCAACAAAATTAGCCACGTGCAGTAGTGCGGACCTGTAGTCCCAGCTACTCAGGAGGCTAAGCCAGGAGGATCACTTAAGCTAATGCACTCCAACCTGGACAACAGACTGAGACCCCAACTCTTAAAAAACCAACCAAACAAATAAGAATAATCTTTTGAGACCAGGCATGGTAACTCACGCCTGTAATCCCAGCACTTTGGGAGGTTGAGACGGGTGGATCACTTGAGGTCAGGGGTTCAAGACCAGCATGGCCCAGATGGTGAAACCCCATCTCTACGAAAAATATAAAAATTTGCTGGGCGTGGTGGCGTGCACCTGTACTTCCAGCTGTTCAGGAAGCTGAGGCAGGAGAATTGCTTGAACAAAGAGCAAAACTCCATCTGAAAAAAAAAAGAAAGAAAGAGAAAAACCTTTCCTTTGCCTCTCCCTCTCTGCCCGGTCCATCCCTGTTCTTCTTTCCAGACCCAGCCGATTATGGCACAGGCTGAAAGCAAACCAAGTTCAGGGTCAGTGGCGGTGCCTGTGGTGGCCGTGGAGGATGCAAGTTCCATCCCCACCCCAACCCCGGCAGGCAGGCGGGCATGTGTGATCCCTGCCAAAATCCTGACTGCTGCTGGAAAGTTCCTGGGAATTCCTGTGTACTGGCTTTTTTGTGCTAAACACAAAAGCCTTTTTTTGGTCTTTGCATATCAAAGCATTTTTTTTTTTTTTTTGAGGCGGAGTTTCGCTCTTGTTACCCAGGCTGGAGTGCAATGGCGCGATCTCGGCTCACCGCAACCTCCGTCTCCTGGGTTCAGGCAATTCTTCTGCCTCAGCCTCCTGAGTAGCTGGGATTACAGGCACGCGCCACCATGCCCAGCTAATTTTTTGTATTTTTAGTAGAGACGGGGTTTCACCATGTTGACCAGGATGGTCTCGATCTCTTGACCTCGTGATCCACCCGCCTCGGCCTCCCAAAGTGCTGGGATTACAGGCTTGAGCCACCGTGCCTGGCCCTCAAAGCATTTTTAAAATAAGAGTCCCCTAGCTCCTGGTAGGGGAATCTCCTGTCCCACCATTATTTATTTTATTTTATTTTATTTTTTACTGTGAATATATTTTTTATTTAGTCATTCTGTTTACAATTGAAACTCTGGGAATTCAAAATTAGCATCCTTGCCCGTGAGCTTCTTACAGACACCAGAAAAAGTTTCAACCTTGTGTTCCACCTTGTTCTGCCGTGCTTTGTCCAAATGAACTTCATGAGCCGGTGCCGTCCAGTTTCACGCGGATTCTCTTGCCCACAATTTCACTTGGGAAGACCAGGTCCTCAAGGATTGCATGGTGCACAGCTGTCAGTGTACAGCTCCTGGGACGCTTTTGTTTATTTTTCGTATGGCTTTTTCGAGTTGGCTTAGGCAGAATTCTCCTCTAAGTGATAAAGACAGCATGCTTTCACTGAACTTTTTCTCCAATTCGCGTACTAGCCCGACTTGGATTTTCTGGAAAGATTTTAGTTGAGGAACAGGAACAAAGATTATGATAGCTTTCCGGCCACCACCAACTTCAATTTCCTTGGCTGCCATAATATTCAGCTCCCTGAGCTGAGCCTTGAGGTCCGAGTTCATCTCCAGCTACAGAAGAGCCTGGGAGATGCCAGACTTGAACTCGTCTGGCTTCTTGCCATTGGGCTTCACGATCTTGGTGCTGGAACTGAGCATGGCTTTCTTCTTGGTGAGTGCCGATTTAGGAAAAGACCCAAATCTCATGAGAGCTTGTCAAAATCCCCCACCATTATTTTTTAATGTTTGATTTTTTGATTTGTAAAAATGTGTGGATTTTTTTTCTTTTTTTGAGACAGAGTCTCCCTTTGATGCCCAGGCTGTAGTGCAGTGGTGTGACCTCGGCTCACCGCAACCTCCACCTCCCAGGTTCAAGCGATTCTTCTGCATCAGCTTCCTGAGTAGCTGGGGCTACAGGCACTCCCACTATAATCAGCTAATTTTTGTATTTTTGATAGAGATGGGGTTTCATCATGTTGGCCAGGTTGGACTTGAACTCTTGACCTCAGATGATCCACCTGCCTGAGCCTCTCAAAGTGCTGGGATTACAGGTGTGAGTCACTGTGCCTGGCCCCATTCTTTTTAATAGCACCCATTGTATGGAAGAATCAGATTTTTATTTAAACTTTAAAAATCAGTTTTTTATTTCTCTTAATGGAATTCAGGTTGCTTCCAATCATCTACTATTTACACCAGTGCAGTCATGACCATTTTGCAAGTGAAATCTTTGTCCACATGCACAAGCCTAGAATTCCTAGCTTTCCTTCCATCCTTTTTTTTTTTTTTAGACGGAGTTTCGCTCTTGTTACCCAGGCTGGAGTGCAATGGCGCGATCTCGGCTCACTGCAACCTCCGCCTCCCGGGTTCAGGCAATTTTCCTGCCTCAGCCTCCTGAGTAGCTGGGATTACAGGCACGCGCCACCATGCCCAGCTAATTTTTTGTGTTTTTAGTAGAGACGGGGTTTCACCATGTTGACCAGGATGGTCTCGATCTCTTGACCTCGTGATCCACCCACCTTGGCCTCCCAAAGTGCTGGGATTACAGGCTTGAGCCACCGCGCCCGGCCCATCCTTTTTTTTTTTTTAAGTCGAAGTCTTGCTCTGTTGCCCACCATGCCTGGCTAATTGTTTTGTATTTTTAGTATAGATGGGATTTCACCATGTTGGTCAGGCTGGTTTTGAACTCCTAACGTCAAGTGATCAGCCCACCTCGGCTTCCCAAAGTGCTGGGATTACAGGCATGATCCACCACGCAGCTCCTTCCACACTTTTTAAAAGAAAGTATAATGGGATGTAAAACTACTTTTGTTTTTTAATTTTTATGACAAGGTGGTCTCTCCAGGTTGGAGTGCTGTGGCACGGTCACAGCTCGTTTAGAGCCTCCTGCCTCAGCCTCCCAAAGTGCTGAGAGTTATGAGCCGCAGGGCCCAGCCACTACCTACAACTTCTAAAAATCTTCCTTTATTCCCGCAACACCTCCCACTCAGCATAATCCGTTCCAGCCTTGCCCTCAATCACAAGCATTTTGCCACGTTGCAGGTACCCAAGGCACACATCATTCTTATTCTGTTCCTTAAGATACTGCTTCTATCCTAGGAGTGTTCCGTGTGGCTACGTAGTCATCAAAGTGACATTTTCACAGCTGTGTGAGCATGTAGGCAGAGGGCTTACGCTGCATAGAGCCATTGACCTACATGGGCTATTACGTTTCTTTTCTCTTCCAGATAGTGCCGCAGAGAACATTTTCTTTCCAATAGCTTTTTTTTTTTTTTTTTTTTTTTTTTTTGAGACAGAGTCTTGCTCTGCTGCCCAGGCTGGAGTGCAGTGGTACCATCTCAGCTCAGTGCAGCCTCTACCTCCTGGGCTCAGGTGACCCTCCCACCTCAGCCTCCCGAGTAGCTGAGATTATAGGTGCACACCACCACGCCTGGCCACTGTTTTAGTATTTTTGGTGGAGACAGGGTTTCACCATGTTGGCTAGACTGGTATCGAACTCCTGACCTCAAGTGATCCGAATGCCTTGGCCTCCAAAAGTGCTGGGATTACAGGCATGAGCCATCACGTCTGACCTCCAATACATTTTTAACAAGAAAGAAATGGATAATTTCATTAGCATAGATGTCCAGGCATACTCTTCCTCAGTCAAAGAGTATGAACAATTTCGCGTCATTAACTACAAGTTGCTGAATTGCTTTTCCAAGGAGACCGTCAGCTCGATACTGACTGAGGGGCTGCCTGGTCCTGCCTCAGTCACCATCCCTGACCAGCACTGAGCATCAACTACTTTCATCAAAAATAACACATTGGGGTCTTCCTTGAGGTGGCTGCATGGTCTTTGATTTGTCTGTCTTCCCCTCCTGGGCCCCTGCAGAACTCCATGGCCTGGATTTCAACCCTTGCTCAACAAATTAGGCTTGGTCCAATCCCTTTACCTCTCTGATCTTGTTTCCTCATCTGGAAAATGCAGAGTGACTAAGTGTCCCTATTTTCTTAGGATTAAGGGGGTCCCCAGGATGTGGGACTTTCTGTGCTAAAACCAGGCAAGTCCCAGAAATCAGAACAAGCTGGTCTGCCTATAAAAGGCAGATAATGCTGCCTCTCCCCAGAGACTTGTGAGTAGAAGACGAGCTGACTGGATTGAATGAAGGGCAGCTGCATGGACCATCGGACCCTCACTTGGTATCCACTGCTGCTAAACGCAAGTGGCAAATCAAAGGCTGTCCTACACACGGGACCGGGACCCTCCACACACGGACACCACGTGCGTCCTTCATCACACAGCTCCCCCATGCCTAGCATCGGGCTGGCACATAGTAGGTGCTCACTAAACAGATGCTGAGCAAATTAAAGGATGGTTCGGCTCTTGTGTGCATGTAAACTTTCATCATCCAGTTCCCCTTCATCTTCCTAGCCTTGGGTTTATCATTCAAAAAATTGCTTATAAATTTGGGATGCCAAGGCGGGTGAATTGCTTGAGCTCAGGAGTTTGAGACCAGCCTGGGCAACATGATGAAACCCTGTCTCTACTAAAAATACAAAAAAGTAGTCGCTGGGCATGGTGGTGCACATCTGCAGCCCCAGCTACTCAGGAGGCTGAAGCAGGAGAATCATCTGAACCCAGCAGAAGTTGCAGTGAGCCAAGGTCACGCCATAGAATTCCAGCCTGGGCAACAGGGAGACTGTCTCAAAAAAAAAAAAAAAAAAAGAAAAAAAAAAGAAAAAAATATTAGAAATAGAATAAAAGGGTGCTTGAATCTCAGTTTCACTGTTAGTCAACTACCTCATTGCTGGGCACTCACGAATGGTCTGTGTCTGAGACCGTCACGGGGGACCCCTGGCCACCATCCTGCCTTGTTTCACACCACACCCCAGGTACCTGGCCTCTGACTGTGACTTGCTCCAGAGAGCAAGTGCGGCTTCTCCACGGCCTCCCTCTTTCTTGGCTTTCTGTGTCGGCCAGTTCAGGCGGGGACCCCTAGAACCCACCTCAGCTCCCTAGAAGCAGCCCCGCCCTGGTTCTCCTGGTGTTTGTGGGATGGGGCTCCTGGCCATGCTTGTTGAATGCTTTTCCATGAATTTATTTGTTCTTTGTATTTTTCTCGTGGGCCTTTGTGGGTCTCTAGGTTCCAGGATTTGCAAGTCTTGTTCAGTGGAAATGGCTTGGTTGTGTTGCTGTCAGCTTCTTTCTTTGGTGTATTTTTGTTGTTTTCTATTACCACGAGGTGAAAGAGGGATCTGAACTGTCTGCTGCTTTATGGAGGAAAAATAAGTAAGGGGCCGGGCACAGTGGTTCACGCCTGTAATCCCAGCACGTTGGGAGGCTGAGGCAGGTGGATCACCTGAGGTCAGGAGTTCAAGACCAACCTGGCTAGCATGGCGAAACACTGTCTCTACTAAAAATACAAAAAATTCGCCAGGCGTAGTGGCGCATGCCTGTGATCCCAGCTGCTAAGGGGGCTGAGCCAGGAGGATCGCTTGAACCTGGGAGGCAGAGGTTGCAGTGAGCCGAGATTGTGCCACTGCACTCTAGCCTGGGCAAAAAAAGAGTGAGACTCCATCTCAAAAAAAAAGTAAGGAAAGAAAATTGCTATGTTGTGTTGTTCTCTTTGAAGAGTGTGTGTGTGCGCACGCTTGCAAACATGAGTAGACTGCTGCTTTCTGAAACTCATCTTCCATGTGGAGAAACGGTCTGAATGTCTGGAAAGGAGAAGGCGGTGGTGTATTCCCAAAGAGGAATCTTCAACTGAGAAGCATTTGCTGGCCAGATGCAGTTGCTCATGCCTGTGTTCTCAGCGTTTTGGGAGACCCAGGCAGGAGGATCGTTTGAGCCCCGGAGTCTAGTTACGTGGGCTGGGGGTTGGGGGCATATAGGGAGACAGGGAAGTGGAGGCAGGGGGGTTTAAGGCTGCAGTGAGCCGTGATCACATCACAACATTCCAGCCTGGACAACAGAGCAAAATCCTGGACTCTTGGGTGCAGTTGTGCATGTGGCTGAGTCCTGCCCCAACTCAGTAAGCGCTCAAATGATATTTGCTAATCAAATGAATTCTGATTCTTTTCAATCCTTTCCAAGAAGTACAACCTTACAGAATACAGCTCAAGTTCCTGACTTCAGGGGGTTCTTTTGCATCCAGGTTTTCTCCATCCAGGGATGTGTCAATGCTGTACACATAAAACCTCGCGTTTCTCTTCCCATGCCTGTTTTTATGTTGTTAATATTCATGTTTGCAGTAACCAGATAGAGCATTATGTAAGTGGTATCATCCTGTCTGGATCACCCTGCGACTTGCCTCTGTAGGTCACCTCCACTCTCTTAGAGTATTCCATGGGGTGGGTTGTGCCGTAATTAACGAGCTATTCATCGGGAGATGCCTGTGTTGGTTTCCCAGGGCAACCGTAACGGACTGCCACGCACGCTGGGTGGCCTGAGCAGCGGTGCACTGCCTCATGGTTCTGGAGGCTGAAGCCTGCAGTCAGATGTTGGCAGGCTTCATTTCTTCTTCGGGCAGTGAGAGAGGATCTGTTTTACGCCTCCTCCTGGCTTCCAGTAGATAGCCTCAGTCATTCCTTGCCTTGGAAATGGCGTCCCCCCAGCCTGTCATTTCCCTCTACGCATTTCTGTCTGTGTCCAAATCTTCTCCCTTTTTTTTCTTTTTAAATTAAAGAGACAGGGCTTTTCACCATGTTGACCAAGCTGGTCTCGAACTCCTGGCCTCAAGTGATCCACCCACCTCGGCCTCACAAAGTGCTGGGATTACAGGCATGAGCCACCACGCCTGGCCAAAATGTTCTCCTTTTTATGAGGACACCAGGCAGATCGAATTAGGGCCACCCTAATCACTCATCTTAACTCGATCACCTGCAAAGACCCTAGTTCTTTTTTTTTTTTTTTTAAGACACAATTTCACTGTCGCCCAGGCTGGAGCGTGGCGGTGCAATTTCAGCTCCCTGTAACCTCTGCCTCCCAGGCTCAAATGATTCTTGTGCCTCAGCCTTCTGAGTAGCTGGAATTACAGGCACACGCCACCACGCCTGGCTAATTTTTTTTTTTTTTTTGAGACAGAATCTCCCCGTGTCGCCCAGGCTGGAGTGCAGTGGCAGGATCTCAGTTCACTGCAGCCTCTACCTCCTGGGTTGCAACAATTCTCCTGTCTTAGCCTCCTGGGTAACTGGGATTACAGGCACGCACAAACACGCCGGGGTAATTTTTTATATATATATATTTTAAAAGAGATGAGGTTTCATCACCTAGCACTGTTCATTTCTCGAACTCTTGACCTCAGGTGATCTGCCTGCCTCCACCTCCCAAAGTGCTGGGATTCCAAGCGTGAGCCACTGTGCCCGGCTCCCTATTTTCCAATGAGATCACGTTCACAGGTGCTCTGCTTAGGACTTCCACATCTTTTTGGTGGGATACCATTCAACCCGTAACAATGGCCGAATGGATGATTTTTCATTTTTTAACATTCAAAAACACTTCAGTGATTTTTTTTTTTTTTTTTTTTTTTGAGACAGAATCTCGCTCTGTCACCCAAGCTGGAGTGCAAAGGTGCAATCTTGGCTCACTGCAAACTTCTCCTCCTGGGTGCAAGCGATTCTCCTGCCTCAGCCTCTCGAGTGGCTGGGGCTACAGGTGCACACCATCATATCCAGCTAATTTTTGTATTTTTAGTAGAGATGGGGTTTCACCATGCTGGGCAGGTTGGCCTCAAACTCCTGACCTCGTGATCTGCCCATCTCGGCCTCCCAAAGTGCTGAGATTACAGGCGTGAGCCACCGAGCCTGGCCTCATAAATATTTTAAACAGTCTCTTTGGGCACTGATTCAAGCAGCATCCTACAGCAGCTGTTCCCATAGTGTGGTCTTAGGGCCAGCAGCATTGGCAGCATCGAAGATTTTGTTAGCAGAGCACATTTCTCGGTCCAGCTCAGACCTGCTGACGCTGTGGGGCAGGGTCTGGCAATCTGTGTTTTTAGGGGTTCTCCAGAGGATTCTGATGCAAGCTCAGGTTTGAGAACCACTGCTCTAGAGTGGCCCTCAAACACTGTGGCAGCAGGGAGGGTATATGGATTCATCTGGGAATTAGGTGATACCACAAAGGCCATGCCCTTATCTGCCCAGAGGTGCCCGAACCTCTGTGGGCTTTGGGGGCTTCCCGAGTGACTCGCAGCTCTAAGACAGCACTTCCCAATCTTGGCAGCACTTTAGAATCTTCTGAGAACTTAAAAAAAAAAAAAAAAAAACGTAGCGCTGGGCATGGTGGCTCAGGCTTGTGATCCTAGCACTTTGGGAGGCCAAGGCAGGCAGATCACCTGACGTCAGGAGTTCGAGACCAGCCTGGCCAACATGGTGAAACCACGTCTGTACTAAAAACACAAAAATTAGCTGGGCATGGTGGCAGACACCTGCAATCCCAGCTGCTCAGGTGGGCAAATCAGGAGCATCACTTGAACCCAGGAGGCAGAGGTTGCAGTGAGCCAAGATCATATCATTGCACTCCAGCCTGGGCAGCAAGAGCAAAACTCCATGTCCAAAAAAAAAAAAAAAAAATGCCAAAGCCCAGGCCCAGCCCAGGGAGTCTGATGTACTGAGCCTTTGGGATGGACCAGTTATAGTCCTCTACTGCAGTGTGCAGTCAATGCGGGGAGAACGACCCGGGCTTGGTTCTTTGTTCCTGCAAGTACGTTTCTCAGACCAGCAGCAGCCCTAGGAACTTGTGAGAAATGCCCAGTCTCAGCCCCACCCCAGACTTTCCAGACCGGAATCTACATTTTGTTTTATTTCATTTTTCCTGTCCAACTTTTTTTCTCTTTTTTTGGAGATGGAGTCTTACTCTGTTGCCCAGGCTGGAATATAGTGGCATAATCTTGGCTAACTGCAACCTCCGCCTCCCAGTTTCAAGTGATTCTCCTACCTCAGCCCCCTGAGTAGCTGGGACTACAGGTGTGTGCCACCATGCCCAGCTAATTTTTATATTTTTGGTAGAGACAGGGTTTCATTGTGTTGGCCAGGCTGCTCTTGAACCCTTGACCTCAGATGATCCACCTGCCTTGGCCTCTCAAAGTGCTGGGATTACAGACATGAGCTGCCATACTGCGCCTTATTTTGTTATTTTTTATGGCCGCATTAGTATTCCATGGTACATACGTACCACATTTTCTTTATTTAGTTCACTGTTGATGGGCATCTAGGTTGATTCCATGTCTTTGCTGTTGTGAATAGTTCTTGGACAGAATCTGCATTTTAACAAGACCCCCAAGTGATGTGTGTAAATATTAAAGTTTGAGAAAAGGCCTGGTGTGGTGGCTCACACCTGTAATCCTAGCATTTCAGGAGGTCGAGGTGGGCTGATTGCCTGAGCTCAGCAGTTTGAGACTAGCCTGAGCAACATAGTGAAACCCCATCTCTACAAAAAATTCAAAAAAGTACTGGACGTGTTGGCTTACACATGTGGTCCCACCTACTGAGGGAGACTGAGGCTGGAGGATGGCCAGAGCTGGGAAGTGGAGGTTCAGTAAGCCTGGATCAATTGCACCACTGCACTCCAGCCTTCTCAACAAATTAAAAATAAATCAATAAAGTTTGAGAAAAAAAAAATCACTTGTTAAAAGTCAAAGTTAGGTTGAGGTGGGAAGATTGCTTCAGCCAAGGAATCCAAGGCTGTAGTGCTAATGACCACACCTGTGAAAAAGCTCTGCACTCCAGCCTGGCAGCCCGCGTTACACAGCAAGACCTCACCAAAAAAAAAAAAAAAAAAAAAAGTTCAAGTGCATGGCTGGGCACAGTGGCTCACACCTGTAATCCCAGCACTTTGGGAGGCCAAGGCAGGTGGATCACCTGAGGTCAGGAGTTCGAGACCAGGCTGACCAACATGGAGAAACCCCTGTCTCTATTAAAAATACCAAAAAATTAGCTGAGCATGGTGGCAAATGCCTATAATCCCAGGTACTCAGGAGGCTGAGGCAGGAGAAGCTCTTGAACCCAGGAGGCAGATGTTGCAGTGAGCCGAGATTGTGCCATCGCACTCAGCCTGGGTGATGAGAGCAAAACTCTATTTCAAAAAAAACTATAGATAATATATACTATATATACTATATATATATATATTTATATATTAAAATTGGCCAGGTGTGGTGGCTCATGCCTGTAATCCCAGCACTTTGGGAGGCCAAGGCAGGGGGATAACGAGGTCAGAAGATCGAGACCTTCCTGGCTAACACGGGTCTCTACTAAAAATACAAAAAAATAGCTGGGGCTTGGTGGTGTGCACCTGTAGTCCCAGCTACTCAGGAGGCTGAGGCAGGAGAATCGCTTGAACCCGGGAGGCAGAGGTTGCAGTGAGCCAAGATTATGCCATTGCACTCCAGCCTGGGTGACAAGAGTGAAACTCCCTCTCAAAAACAAACAAAACACAAAAAGTCAAAGTTAGAATGCAGGCTCTGATTCAGGAGGTCTGGGTGGGGCGGAGATTCTGCATTTCTCAGGAGCTTGTGGTTGATATCAATGCTGCTGGTCCAGGGACCACACGTGAGTTAACAAAGGCCTAACATTTATACCTAAGAGCTAAATTGGAGGGAAGATGATTTGAGCATTTTTAATGTTACAAGGTGTGTTAGTTTGCAAGAGCTGCCATAACAAAATACCACAGACTGGTGGCTTAAACACCAGAAATTTCTTCTCTCAGAGTTTTGGTTGAAGGTGTGGGCAGCGGTCCAGGTGCGGTGGCTCACATCTGCAATCTCAGCACTTTGGGACGCAAAGGCAGATGGATCCCATGAGGCCAAGGAGTTCTAGACCAGCCTGGCAAACATGCTGAAAGCCCGTCTCTACTAAAAATACAAACATTAGCCGGGTTTGGCGGTGCATGCCTGAGTAGCCTGTAATCCCAGCTACTAGGGAGGCTGAGGCAGGAGAATCACTAGAACACAGGAGATAGAGGGTGCAGTGAGCCAAGATCGTGCCACTGCACTCCAGTGTGGGTGACAGCGTGAGATTCTATTTCCAAAAAAAAAAAAAGAATAAAAGGTGGGCAGGGTCGGCTCCTACTGAGGCCTCTCTCTCTGGCTTGCAGATGACCACCTTTTCCTTGTGTCTTCACGTGGTCCTTCCTCTGTGTGTCTTCGTCCTAATTCCTCTTGTTATTATGACACGTGTCAGGATCAGGACCCACCCATATGGCTTTGTTTTACCTTAATTACCTCTTCAAGGCCCTATTTCCAAATATAGTCTCATTTTGAGGTACTGAGGGACTGGTCTCCACCGTATGAATTTGGGGGCCACAATTCAGTCCCTAAGATCCGGTGAAGCAAATACTTTCTCCTGGCCTTGCCCACTGCAATGTCCCTCTCCATGTTCTCACGGGTCTTCGGCTGTGTCAAACTTTTTCATTCTCTATCAGTCTGATGAAGATGCAATAGAGTATCACTGCTGTTTAATTTGTACCCCTCAGTAAATTTTAGTGAGATCGAGACTCTGAATCTTTTTTTTTTTTTTTTTGAGACAGGGTCTTGCTCTGTGATTCAGGCTGGTGCGCAGTAGTATAATCATGGCTTACTGCAGCCTCCACCTTCCAGGCTCAAGCAATCCTCCTGTCTCCACCTTCCAAGTAGCTGGGACCACAGGCATGTAGCACCATGCTCGGTTATTATTTAAAAATGTTTTTGTAGAGACAGGGTCTTGCTATGTTGCCCAGGTTGGTCTTTTTTTTTTTTTTTTTTTTTTTGAGACGGAGTTTCGCTCTTGTTACCCAGGCTGGAGTGCAATGGCGCGCTCTCGGCTCACTGCAACCTCCGCCTCCTGGGTTCAGGCAATTCTCCTGCCTCAGCCTCCTGAGTGGCTGGGATTACAGGCACATGCCACCATGCCCGGCTAATTTTTTGTATTTTTAGTAGAGACGGGGTTTCATCATGTTGACCAGGATGGTCTCGATCTCTTGACCTCGTGATCCACCCGCCTCGGTCTCCCAAAGTGCTGGGATTACAGGCATGAGCCACCGTGCCCGGCCCCAGGTTGGTCTTAAACTCCTGAGCTCAAGCAATCCTCCTGTCTCAGCCTCCTAAGTGTTGGGATTCCAAGCAGGATCTCACCACACACAGACTAGATGGAGAATCTTTTCCTATCTTACTGCTTCTGCTTTAGGAATTCTCTATTCATATCTTTGCCCATTTTGCTGTTGGAACGGAGGGTTGATCGTGCATATCCATTTGTACCGCTTCTTTGTAAATCCTGGTTACTAACTTGTATTGCTAGAATTTCATGCTGGTCTATAACTTGCCTTTTTACTTGTTTATAGTATCCTTTGATGTCTGGAGGTTTTTAAAAATAATTTTAATATAGTCAAATGCTTCAAGCTTCAAGATTCACCTTGGTTAAGAAATGCCTCCCTTTACCAGGGTTATGGAAATATTGTCTTATATTTACTACTAAATATTTTCAAGTGTCGTTTCCCACATTTTGGCCTCAGTCCACCTGGAATGCATTTGTGTGTGGCATACGAAAACCTAATTTCAGTTTCCCAAGTGCTGTGCCAGGTGCTCCCTCCACCCCATTTCATGCTCCGCTCTCTCCAGTGGCCTGAGCTTGGCTCCCCGACCCTGCAGAACACACTGTTTCCCTCTGAAGGGCAGGGCAGTCATCACCAGGTAGCCTCTTGCCTGCCCCAGCTGGCGCCTGCAGTGGGGGCCGTGTTCCGAAAGGGGCTGTAAGTCCTCATTGCCTGAGGACTATAGGAGAGTCCTGAGACTGCCGGAACAAAATTCCCCAAACTCACTGCCTTCGGGTAACAGAAATGTATTCTCTCACTGGTCAGGAGGCCACAAATCCAAATCAGGCTGTCAGCAGGTGGTGGGGACATAGACTAGTATACCCATGGAAAACAGTTATACAAAACTCGTATAACTATGGAAAACAGTACGGAGATTCCTTAAAGAACTAAAAGTAGATCTACCATTTGATCCAGCAATCCCACTCCTGGATATCTACACAGAGGGAAATAAGTCATTATACGAAAAAGATACTTGCACACACATGTTTATAGCAGCACAATTTGCAATTGCAGAAATGTGGAATCAACCCAAAAACCCATCGATCAACAAGTGGATAAAGAAAGCAATTACATATATGACGTTATGCATATGTAATGGGATACTTCTCAACCATAAAAAGGAGTGAATGAATGACATTCATAGCAACCTGGATGGGACTGGAGATCATTATTATTTTTTTATTTTTTTAAATATATATTTTATTGCGTTTTAGGTTTGGGGGTACATGTGAAGAACATGCAGGATTGTTGCATAGGTATGTACATGGCAATGTGGTTTGCTGCCTTCCTCCCCATCACCTATAGCTGGCATTTCTCCCCGTGTTATCCCTTCCCAACTCCCCACCCCCCGCTGTCCCTCCCCTATTTCCCCACCACAGACCCCAGTGTGTAGTGCTCCCCTCCCTGTGTCCATGTGTTCTCATTGTTCAACACCCGCCTATGAGTGAGAACATGTGGTGTTTGATTTTCTGTTCTTGTGTCGCTTTACTGAGAATGATGGTTTCCAGGTTCATCCACATCCCTCCAAAGGACATGAACTCATTGTTTTTTATGGCTGCATAGTATTCCATGGTGTATATGTGCCACATTTTCCCTGTCCAGTCTATCATCGATGGGCATTTGGGTTGGTTCCAAGTCATTGCTATTGTAAACAGTGCTGCAGTGAACATTCGTGTGCATGTGTCCTTATAATAGAATGAATTATGTTGGAGATCATTATTCTAAGTGAAGTAACTCAAGAATGGAAAACCAAATATCGTATGTTCTCACTCATAAGTGGGAGTTAAGCTATGAAGGTGCAAAGGCATAAGAATGATACAATGGGAGCCGGGCGCGGTGGCTCAAGCCTGTAATCCCAGCACTTTGGGAGGCTGAGGCGGGTGGATCACGAGGTCAAGAGATCGAGACCATCCTGGTCAACATGGTGAAACCCCGTCTCTACTAAAGATACAAAAAAATTAGCTGGGCATGGTGGCGCGTGCCTGTAATCCCAGCTACTCATGAGGCTGAGGCAGGAGAATTGCTTGAACCTAGGAGGCGGAGGTTGCGGTGAGTCAAGATCGCGCCATTGCACTCCAGCCTGGGTAACAAGAGCGAAACTCCGTCTCAAAAAAAAAAAAAAAAAAAAGAATGATACAATGGAGTTAGTGGCTTTGGGGAAAGGGTGGGGGGCGGGGCGTGAGAGAGAAAAGACTACAAACTGAGTTTAGTGTATACTGCTCGAGCGATGGGTGCACCAAAATCTCACAAATCACCGCTGAAGAACTTACTCATGTAACCAAATACACCTGTTTCCCCAAAACCTATGGAAATAAAAAAATAAAAATAAATAATATTAGTAAAACATGTTTAGATAGAAAAAATACACATAAAGTCACTATAGCACAGCTTTAAATTGAAAAAACCGTGATTATTACACATTGTATGCCTGTATCAAAATATCTCATATAAGCCATAAATATATATGCCTACTAAGTATCTGCAAACATGAAAACTAAACCTTTTTTAAAAAGAAGAGACAAAGTTGTCAGCAGGGTTGGCTTCTTCTGCAGGCACTGAGGGAGAATCCATTCAATGCCTCTCTCCCAGCTCCCAGGGGCCCTGGATTCCTTGGCTTGTGGATGCATCCCTCCTGACTCTCCCTCTTTGCCTTCTCTGCGTCTCAGTCTCGTTTCCTCTGCTCTTCTAAGAACTTACTGTCAGACTTAGAGTTCATCTAAAGATGTTCTTATCTTGAGATCCATCACTTAATTCCGTTTTCCCAGCTCCTTTTTCCAAGTAAGGTCACATTGACAGATTCTGAGTGGGTATATCTTTTGAGGGGAAAACTAATATTCAACCCCCTATAGGAACCATCTGTGAAATGGGAAGGAAAGTTCCTAGTGACGACGGTGGGAGAGTACCCCTTCAACAACCATGTTCCCTTGACACTGAACACTTCCTTCCTGCTCCTTTATTGGATAAATCTTGCCCAATCTGCCATTTTCTTTAATCTCCTCCTGCTTCCCCAAGCGCAGTGATGAGTTATCCCACTCTTAGAAATGAATCTTAAGAAAATGATTCATCAGTATAGGGGAAAAAATTACCTCCCTTTGTTGTTGTATTGTTACTTACATTCAAAAGTCGGAAACAACCCCCAGGAGAGAAGGCAATTACTTAATTACTTTAATAATGTTTATTCATGCAACATTAGTGAGAGAATGTGAAATAGACAGGGAAGGAGAGAACAGAGTGTAAGAGACAGAAGTTGCCGAGCTCGGTGGCTCAGCCTGTAATCTCAACACTTTGGGAGGCCAGAGTGGGAAGATTTCTTGAACCCAGGAGTTCATGACTAGCCTGGGCAGCATAGGGAGACCCTGTATCTACAAAAAAATTTTACAAATTATCTGGGCATCGTGTCACACACCTATAATCTCAGCTACTTGGGAGGCTGAGGTAGGAGGATCGCTTGAGCCTGGGCTGCAGTGAGCCATGATTGTAACACTGCACTCCAGCCCCGGTGACAAAGTGAGACCCTGTTGATTGCACCACTGCACACCAGCCCAGGTGACAAAGTGAGACCCTGTCTCAAAAAAAAAAAAAAAAAAAAAAAAAAAAAAAAAAAAAAAAGAGAAGTTGCTATCCTCCCTTGAAGGGGAACATTGAACACATGATGGCCCAAACCATTGAGTAATGTCAATCAGGAAGTGGGCAGGAAGGGGAATCCCAAGTGTTACTCAGAAGTGTCAGCTAGTCCTTGGAGTCATGAAGGATGGGTTGAGTCCCTGAAGCAGGACTCACTACCAGGGACAGACAGGAAGGAGATTCCTAGAGGAGGGGCAGCTTCCACAAAGACTGCAGGAACCATTGAACCTCCTGAGACTCATGTGTCGTCATCAAAATGACAAAAACATGGCAACGGCAAGCCTATGGTTAGGTGAAAAATACAGAATAAAAATGAATTCAGGCTGGGTACGTGGCTCATGCCTGTAATCCCAGCATTATGGGGGGCTGAAGCCGGAGGATAACTTGAGCCCAGGGGTTTGAGACCAGCTTAGGCAACAACCTCACTTCTACAAAAAATAAAAATAAAACTGGCCAGGCATGGTGGTACACACCATCTGTAGTCCCAGCCACTTGAGAGTCTGAAATGGGAGGATCACTTGAGCCTGTGAGGTCGAGGTGGTAGTGAGCCATAAATGTGCCATTGTGCTTCATCCTGGGTGACAGAGTGAGACCCTGTCTCAAAAAGAAAAAATAATAATTCAAAGAAGTGTCGTCAAGCCTGGTGGCTCACGCCTACAATCCCAGCACCTTGGGAGGCTGAGGCGGGCAGATCACAAGGTCAGGAGTTTGAGACCAGCCTGGCCAACATGGTGAAACCCCATCTTTGCTAAAGATACAAAAAATTAGCTAAGCATGGTGGTGCACACCTTTAATTCCAGCTACCTGGGAGGCTGAGGCAGGAGAATTGCTTGAACCTGGGAAGCGTAGGTGGCAGTGAGATGAGATCATGACATTGCACTCCAGCCTGGGCGAGAGAGTGAGACTTTGTCTCAAAAAAAAAAAAAAAGGGCCAGGCACAGTGGCTCAAGCCTGTAATCCCAGCACTTTGGGAGGCCAAGGCGAGCGGATCATAAGGTCAAGAGATCGAGACCATCCTGGTCAACATGGTGAAACCCCGTCTCTACTAGAAATACAAAAAATTAGCTGGGCACGGTGGCGCGTGCCTGTAATCCCAGCTAATTGGGAGGCTGAGGCAGGAGAATTGCCTGAACCCAGGAGGCGGAGGTTGCAGTGAGCCGAGATCGCGCCATTGCACTCCAGCCTGGGTAACAAGAGCGAAACTCTGTCTCTCACATACACAAAAAAAAGTGCCTAGAAAAATAGAAGTGCCATATGATCCAGCAATCCCCTTCTGGGTATATAACAACAGGAACAGCAAACGGAGACTCCAAGACATATTTGTACACCTATGTTCATGACACCAGCATTTGCAATAAGCTGAATGGTGGAAACAACCTTAATGTCCATTGACGGATGAATGGATAAACACATTCTGGTCTATCCATACAGTGGGATATTCTTCAGCCATAAAAAGGAAATTCAGACACATGCTACATCGTAAGTGAACCGTGAGACACTGTGCTAAGAGAAATACACCAGTCACAAAAAGCCACATATTGTATGATTCCACTGATATAAGGTATGCAGTGTAATCAAATTCATGGATGCTGGGTACAGTGGCTCACTCCCATAATCCAGCACTTTGGGAGGCAGAAGTGGGCAGATCACTTGAGGTCAGGAGTTCAAGACCAGCCTGGCCAACATGGTAAAACCCTGTCTCTACTAAAAATACAAAAATTAGCCAGGCGTGATATAATCCTAGGGCACCTGTAATCCCAGCTACGCAGCAGGTTGAAGCAGGAGAGTTGCTTAAAGCTGGGAGGTGGAGGTTGCAGTCAGCCAAGATGGTGCCACTGCACTGCAGACTGGGTGACAGAGTGAGACTCTGTGTTATGTAAAAAAAAAAAATAAATTCATGGAGACAGAAAGTAGAATGGTGGTCGCCAGAGGCTAGAGGATGGGTGAATGGAGAGTTATTGTTTCATGAGCATGGAATTTCAGTTTTGCAAGATGAGAATGGTTCTGGAGAGGGATGGTACTGATGGTTGCATGACAGTGTGAATGTCCCTAATGCCACTGAACTGTACACCTAAAATGCACAAGATGGTAAATTTTGTTATGTGTATCTCACCAGAATTCTTTTTTTTGTTTTCATTTTTTGTTGTTGTTGTTGTTTTTTGAGACAAGGAGTCTCACTCTGTTGCCCAGGCTGGAGTGCAATTGTTTGATCTCAGCTCACTGAAATCTCCTCCTCCGGGGTTCAAGTGATTCTGTTGCCTCAGCCTCCCATGGAGCTGGAATTATAGGTGTTTGCCACCAGGCCTGGCTAATATTTGCATTTTTAGTAGAGATGAGGTTTTGCTATGTTCACTGGGTTGGTCTCAAACTCCTGACCTCAGGTGATCTGCCCACCTCGGCCTCCCAAAGTGCTGGGATTACAGACATGAGCCACCTCACCAGGCCCACAATTCTTTAGAAAGGATGCCTAGTATGCTAGCTGATTAGAGGAAGGATGTTCAAATCCCGGCTATAGCTCTTTTTCCATTCCTTTATTCATTCAAAGAATCTTTATTCGTCCTGTTCAGGCTCCAGGATAAGAGGCCCAAAAAAGCAGATCAGATGGCCGCCTTCCCGAAGGTTACTGTCAAGAAGGGAAGCAGGTGTTTAATAAAGTCAAGTCCCATCACCAACCCTTGACTCTACATCCGTTGTTAGCTCTGTGACCTTGGGCAAGGCAGTTCTCCTTTCTGAGTTTGCTTCCTTGGCTGTAAAAGTAGAGGCCATGAAGTTCACCTGCCAGAGTGGCTGGAGGATTAACGAGGCTCCTGTAAGTCATGCAGTGAGAGTACTCAGCTCAGAGCAGGCACTCCCTGTGTGTTACTTCCTTTCCGTAGCTCTACATCAGAAATTTATGCTCAAGGACACGCTAATGCAATTGGTGGTGCACAAGGATAGACTCAGGCAGTATGTATATTTTCTAGTCATTCAAAGTCCTTTTATATGCATAAATCTAGAAGGATCTCCATCAAGATGTTAGGAGGTGATGGGATTACAGGCAGAAATATATATATATATATATATATATATATATATATATATATATTTTTTTTTTTTTTTTTTTTTTTTTTTTTGAGACGAAGTCTTGCCCTGTTGCGCAGGCCAGAGTGCAGTGACAAGATCTCAGTTCACTGCAACCTCCACCTCCCGGGTTCAAACCATTCTCCTGTCTCAGCCTCCCAAGTAGCTGGGATTACGGGCACCTGCTACCACGCCCACCTAATTTTGCATTCTTAGTAGAGGTGGGGTTTCATCATGTTGTCGAGGATGGTCTTCAACTCCTAACCTCGTGATTCACCCTCCTCATCCTCCCAGAGTGCTGGGTTTACAGGAGTGAGCTACCGTGCCTGGATGGAATTTTTTTTTTTTTTTTCATTCAGGGATGTGCTGGCTGGGGGAATTGTGGGCAAATTACCTAGACCTCAGTTCCACGTCCTTGGCTGCAATATAATAGCACCTACCTAAGAGTTGTTTCCTTTTTTCTTTTTTCTCTTTTTTTGAGACAGGGTTTCATTTTGTCCCTGGAGCATAGTGGCGTGGTCACAGCTTGATCACAACTCACTGTAGCCTCTGCCTTCTAAGCTCAAGTGATCGCCCCACCTCAGCACTGCCCCCCAGAAGTAGCTGGGGACTACAGGCACACACCACCATGCCCTGCTAATTTTTTTTTTTTTGTTTTTTTTTTTTTGTTGTTTTTTTTTTTTTTTTTTTTTTTTTTGAGACGGAGTTTCGCTCTTGTTGCCCAGGCTGGAGTGCGATGGCGCGATCTCGGCTCACCGCAACCTCCACCTCCCGGGTTCAGGCAATTCTCCTGCCTCAGCCTCCTGAGTAGCTGGGATTACAGGCACGCGCCACCATGCCCAGCTAATTTTTTGTATTTTGAGTAGAGACGGGGTTTCACCATGTTGACCGGGATGGTCTCGATCTCTCGACCTCGTGATCCACCCGCCTCTGCCTCCCAAAGTGCTGGGATTACAGGCTTGAGCCACCGCGCCCGGCGCCCTGCTAATTTTTATAATTTTTGTAGAGAAAGGGTTTCACCATGTTGCCCAGGTTTTAATTTTTTATTATCAGAATTTTCAAGCGTGGACAAAAGAAGAAGGAATAGTTAATGAACCTTCCTTATCCATCACCCATCTTCAACAATTATCAATTAATTGCCAATCTTGTTTCATCTCTCCCTCTCCAGTTGCGTCTCTGCTGGTTATTTTCAAGCAAATCTCAAACCTGGAGACTCTGTTAAAAATTTTAAAACGTCCATGCTATCATTAACACACCTACAATTTTTCTAAACAATTCCCTAATAATATTTAATATCTAATCACTGTTAATTCATCCTCCTTTATTGCATAAATGTCTTTTTACACGTGATTTGTTTCAATCAAGTTCCACAAAGCCCTCATGTGATGTTTGGCTGATAGATCCTCCTCTGAACCCCAGCATTTTATTAGTTCAACTTTCAACCTACAGCAAAGGAGAAAGAATTCTACAGCGAGCACCTGAATAAGCCTGTAGTCAAAGCCGTTAACACATTACAGCAGCCGCACTGTCCCGTTCATCCATCCACCTGTCTCTCCATAGTCCATAATCTTTTTAAGTCTCTTGTCATCCAAAATGCTCTCCTTCTCTCACACGTTTTCCTTGCCATTTATTTGTTGAAGAAACTGTGTCATTGCCCTGTAGAATTTCTCTTATTTTGAGGATCAAGTAAGCTAATGTGTATATGGTGCTTAGACTATAGTAGGTACCTAATTAATACTCATTAACTCATTATTATTGGTGTTTTAATTTATCTGTATCTTCTTATTTTTCCAAGTAAATATTTGTCCAGACGGAGTCTTGCTTTGTCACCCAGGCTGCAGTGCAGTGGTGCCATCTCGGCTCACTGCAACCTCCACCTGCCTGGTTCAAGCAATTCTCCCGCCTCAGCCTCCCTAGTAGCTGATATTATAGGCACCCACCACCATGCCTGCCAAATTTTTGTATTTTTAGTAGAGACACGGTTTCTCCATATTTGCCAGGCTGGTCTGGAACGCCTGACCTCAGGTGATCTACCTGCCTCAGCTCCCCAAAGTGCTGGGACTGCAGGCATGAGCCGCTGATCAAAAATATATCATTTTTGAGGGAAAAAAAAATAAAGAAAAGCCTAGCCTGGTGGCTTATGCCTGTAATGACAGGACTTTGGGAGGCCGAGACGGGTAGATCTCCTCATGTCAGGAGTTTGAGACCAGCCTGGGCAACATGGTGAAACCCTGTCTCTACTAAAAATACAAAAATTAGCCGGGTGTGGTGGCATGCGCCAGTAGTCGCAGCTATTCCGGAGGCCGAGGCGAGAGAATCGCTTGAAACCAGGAAGTGGAGGTTGTAGTGAGCCGAGACTGCGCCATTGCACTCCAGCCTGGATGACAGAGCAAGACCACATCTCAAAAAAAACCACCACAAAACAAAGCAACAGCAGCAAAACGTTAAGAGTTCCTGGACTTGTCATAGCTACATTGGTTTGTGGCCACCAGGGGGTCTGTCTGCCCTCTTTGCTGTGCTCGCCCCAGGCAGTTGGCCCATAGGAAGGTTTGCCGGCTTCAGGTAGCTGAAGGTGGCAGAGCAAGGGGGAAGGGGGTTCGAATCTGAGCCAGAGAGGCTCTGGGGAAGTGGCTGGGGTGGAGCCAGGGCAAGGGACAAGGCTCAGAGCCTTCTCTAGGGCCAGGAGGGAGGCCCAAAAGAAGCGCCCAGAAAGGTGTGGAAAGCTGCAGAACTCCCAAGAGCTGGTGGAGGCAACAGCACACATCATTAGGGAGCAAGACAGAGCACGCAGTGGGGTTTTGAGGGGCTGGGGCAGATGGAAGAGGAGGAAAATGAGCCTCCCCAGGGACTTGTCAGCACGAACTGGGATGATATGCAGGCAGGTAAGAAATACACAGGCCTTTGGCAGGCTCCATCAGAGGCCAGAGGAAAAAAAGAGGAGATGGGTGAGGGGAAGTCTGAGCTGGGGACCAGGAATGCCAAGCCTGGTTTTGCCATCTGTCACCTGTGTGGTTGTGAGTGAGTCGTTGTCTTCTTTTCTCTGAGCCTCAGTTTTCCCTATCTGCAAAATAGGCAGGGTGGGCCAGAAGACCCTTTATAGATTTTTAAATTCTTTTTTTAGCCCCAGCAAGACAAATGTTCCAGCTTACTGATCTCTTTCTGGGGATGAGTAACAGCGACATGGCTGCTAGGATTGGGAGGTATTGATGGCCCCGTTAGCACTTCTTTCAAGGAGGCAAATACCAAGTATAGACTCAAAGCTGCAAGTTGCCTCCGTGCTCAGGCTGGGCATGGTGACTCACGCCTATAATTCCAGCACTTTGGGAGGCTGAGGCAGGAATATCTCTCTTTTTTTGCTTTTTTTGAGATGGAGTCTAACTCTGTTGCCCAGGCTGGGGTGCAGTGGCACCATCTCAACTCACTGCAGCCTCCACTTTCTGGGTTCAAGCGATTCTCCTGCCTCAGCCTCCTGAGTAGCTGGGATTACAGTTGCTCACTACCATGCCTGGCTAGTTTTTTTTTTTTTTGTATTTTTAGTAGAGACAGGGTTTCACCATGTTGGGCAGGCTGGTCTTGAATTCCTGACCTTAAGTGATCCGCCCACCTCAGCCTCCCAAATCGCTGGGATTACAGATGTGAGCCACCAAGCCTGGTAAGGAATATCTCTTGAACCTAGGTGTTCAAGACCAGCCTCTGCAAGACAATGAAGCCTGTCTCTACTAAAAAACACACAAAAAATATTAGATAAACAAAAAACCATTTTTTGTTTGTTTTGAGACAGAGCTCCACTCTTGTTGCCCAGGCTGGAGTGCAATAGCACAATCTCACCTCACTGCAGACTCCACCTCCCGGGCTCAAGCAATTCTCCTGCCTCAGCCTCTCCAGTAGCTAGGATTACAGGCACCTGCCATGGTGGGCTAATTTTTTGTATTTTTACTGGAGACAGGGTTTCATCGTGTTGGTTAGGCTGTTCTCAAACTCCTGACCTCAGGTGATCCGCCTGCCTAGGCTTCCTAAAGTCGTGGGATTACAGGTGTGAGCCATCTCGCTGGGCCACAAAAAATGTTTTGTTTGTTAAACAAACAAGAAGTGTTAGCCCAGCCTAGTGCTGCAAGCCTATAGTCTTAGCTACTTGGGAGGCCGTGGTAGGAGGACTGCTTGAAGTTGGGAGGGTGAGGCTGCAGTGAGCTATGATCGTGATGCTGCCCTCCAGTCAGGGCAACTGTCAAAAAAAAAAAAAAAAAAAAAAAGACAACAGAACAAAATAAAAGACAAAAAATAAAGAAAAAAACAAAGCCTGGCACGGTGGCTCACTCCTGTAATCCCAACACTTTGGGAGGCTGAGGCAGGTGGATCACTTGAGCTCATGAGTTCAAGACCAGCTTGGCCAACATGGTAAAACCCTGTCTCTACCAAAAATATGAAAATTAGCCGGGTGTGATGGCCCATGCCTATAATCCCAGCTACTCAGGAGGCTGAGGCAGGAGAATCGCTTGAACCTGGGAGGCGGAGCTGCTATAAGCTGAAATGCTGCCACTGCACTCTAACCTGGGCAGCAGAGCAAGACTCTGTCTTAAAAAAAAAAAAGGCTGGTCCAAAGGTAGTGAGTTATCTCAATTGATTGTCCACAGTCAGTTATAGATCGAACTCCTTGTTCTACTGCTTTCCCCTTCTCACTACTGCACTTGACTAGTCAAAAAATAAAAAATAAAAAAATAAACCCAAAACCTGCAAGTCACCAAATCATGGTATGAAATTAACACAGAATCTAATGTACCCAGGCCTGAATTCTAGTCCCCTGTGGCCTTCAGGGTTGAGTCCGTGATTGATTGGTGATGTCTGTCATGGTTGAAGAAATGAGAGTCAGCTTTCCCACTTTCATACATGTCCTGGACTTCTCAGTTCTGCAACTAACCCTCAAGGGAGATTTACCTAGTTAACCAGTGAGTAAAATCTGCTTAAGATTTTTAGCCAAACGAAATAGAAAAAATAAATAAATAAATGAATAGAGAAATAAACCACTTGCCTGAATCCCTGGCCCAGGACCCAGCCACCTGTCAACCCCAGCTATTGTGAAACCACTGGGGCAGAGGGGACACTGGCCGGCTTAGATTCATATGTCATTGTCATCCACACTGAATGAAACTCATTAGTCCATTGTGGGCTGTTCAGGTTTAATGCCTCTAAAATTGCCTGATGAAACTGGAGCTTGGTTGAGAAACAGACAAAGGTCCCTCTGGTTGAACAAAGCCGTCCTAAGTGCTCAACCCAGAGTTGAGCCGGGTCCCGCCCATGGCAACCGGAGTGGAGCCTCGGAAATCACGACTGCTCCCTGTGAATGTTCTAGTGTGAGTTCGAGGACAGTAGGGCAGACTTGGGTCTATGCCCATCCCAGATAAGACCGTGTGAGCGACGCCTTCGGGGCTTAATGGATGCCCAGTGAGCAGAGCCTACCCCGGGAGAACTAGCCGGGCTGGAGGCAGAGTGCGTGTGCTGCTGTGGTGGGCTTCGGGCTCTGCTATGGATTGGATTGTGTGCTCCCAAAATACAAGTCCTACCCTCAGCATGTGACCTTTTTTGGAAGTAAGGTTTCTGCAGATGTATTAAGTGAAGATGAGGTCATACTAAAGCAGGGTGGGCCCCTGATCCGATGACTGTGTCCTTATAAAAAGGGGAAGTTTAGACACAGACACACTCAGGAAGAACGCCTGAACATGAAGGCAGAGATCGCGGTGATGTGTCTGTCTACAAGCAAGGAACGCCACAGATCGCCGGCACAGAGAGGCATGGAACAGACATTTCCCCACAGCCCTCAGAAGGAGCCATCCTGCCAACAACATCTTGATCTTGGACTTCTGGCCTCCAGAACTACGAGAAAATAAAATTTTTGTAGTTGTTTAAAGCCCCCCAGTTGGCAGCCACTTCATGGAACTGATACAGAAACCTGGCTTCAAGGCCCTCTCCCTGGAAGACTTTGGGCAAATGACTTTCCTCTTTGAGCCTGGGCCTGGGAACCTGAGACTCAGGGGGTCTGGCTGGAAGAGATCACAGGCCCTTCAGATCCCTCTCCCGATACTTGGAGGTGGAAAACGGGCAGATAGTGACCGCTTCGCCTTGGGCAGCTGGGTTGAAGTGGCTGTTTGGGGCCCAGGGCCTGACACAAAATTAGAGGCAGCCCATCGGGAAGGCAAGTGGCTGGACAGGCTCACAGAGACAGCAGGAAAACACGCATGAGAGAGGAGGCTTTCCATGGATTCCACGGTTTCTGCTCCCATGAGGCCTGGTTATTTAGCCTTTGCAGGACTCCCTTGTATGAATTCCTTCCATCAATTTCCTTCTTGAAGATTTCACAGGGTCTACACACACACACACACACACACACACACACACACACACGCGCGCGTATATGTATGTGTATATATATATATATATATATATATATATATATATATATATATATATATTTAAGTTTTTTGAGATGGAGTCTCGCTCTGTCGCCCAGGCAGGAGTGCAGTGGCATGATCTCGGCTCACTGCAACCTCCGACTCCTGGGTTCAAGTGATTCTCCTGCCTCAGCCTCCTGAGTAGCTGGGATTACAGGTGTGTGCCACCATGCCTGGCCATTATTATTATTAATAAAAGGAAAAAATGCCCTGCCCAGTTCATAATGACCCACTCGACTGTCCTTTTCACCTTAAGGGGTTGATTACCAGAAACCACATTTGTCCAAGTTGGCTCAGATACTGGCTGGGGGTGGGTATCTGGCCCAAGCCAAGTCCTTCCCTCAGAACTGGGCTGAACAGATCCTAGTTTAATCTGGGATGCTCTTTCCAATGGCCACTGCTTGTCATGCAAAAGTAACACAGCAAATAAAGTCAGCATAAACAGAGATAAGCAGAAACACGAAGCACACAGAAGGTCCATGAGTCCTTGCTTCTTTGGCCCCTTTCGGGTCTGGCTACCTTTACACCACTGGGGCCCTGGGAGGCACGCTTGACTCCTAACAACCCATATCTAGTCTTTTTGTTTGTTTGTTTTTTGAGATAGAGTCCTGCTCTGTTGCCCAGGCTGGAGTGCACTAGTGCAATCTCAGCTCACGGCAGCCTCAGCCTCCTGGGTAACTAGGATTACAGGTGCATACCACCACACTTGGCTAATTTGCATTTTTAGTAGAGATGGAGTTTCACCATGTTGGCCAGGCTGCTCTTGAACTCCTGACCTCAGGTGATCTGCCCATCTTGGACTCCCAGAGTGCTGGGATTACAGGCGTGAGCCACCGTGCCCGGCCTATTCTTTGTTTAATCCACTCTGATTAGTTACCATTGCTACAGAGGCGTCTGGAGGCTTTGACCTTCCTTCTCCTCATTTCTTTGCATCTGTGAGACTCTGCTCCCTGGAGCTACAAAATATCCACTCCTTTTCCTGCAGCCCAGGCAGGCTGGAGTCAGTTTCTGCTTCATGCTGTTGTTCAAGAAAGGATCCCAAGGGTTGAGAAGCCATTTCCCCCTACCATTTATGGAGCACTGACTTCCTCCTCCATCTTGTCCTGAGCTCCTTAATGCATTATCTGCTTAGCTCAGTTGTATCACAATTCAATCTCTATTCCACAGACAGGAATCTGAGGTTCAGAGAGATTAAGAGGTCTGGTTGGTGGAACCCAGCCGAAGGCAATGGAGACCTGGCCTTCAAATCTAAGATCTGTCCTCTTAATGTCTTTGCTATTCTGTTGGAGCCCCTGGATGGAGTTCCCTGCACCCCCCAGCCCCTGCTCTTGCTGTAGGGTTTTAGATGAATCCTTGACCTCACCTCAGCCTCCTAATCTGCAAAATGGGGTGATACTATCACCTTTCCCAATCTGAGGATTGTTTAGACTGACCCATGCAAATGGGGGTGTGAGTGAGTTTTGGAAGGTCAGTACATGCTCCACAAATGTAAAGCGCTTCTCCTTCCCAGTTCCTTCCTTTCATTGCTTCTTGGCAACTGACTCGGAGATGATAGAGAGGAAAGAAAGGCAATCATATTTAAATTGGTCAATTTGGGCAGCCTCACTGTGAAAGCTGGTGTGGGAGACAGATATAATCAATCTGAAAATCAGTGCTTTTTTTATTTTATTTTTTTATTGAGGCGAATTCTTACTCTATTGGCCAAGCTGGAGTGCAGTAGCGTGATCTCGGCTCACTGCAACCTCTGCCACCTGGGCTCAAGTGATTCTTTTTATTTTTGAGATGGAGTTTCGCTCTTGTTACCCAGGTTGGAGTGCAGTGGCGCGATCTTGGCTCACCGCAACCTCCGCCTCCTGGGTTCAGGCAATTCTTCTGCCTCAGCCTCCTGAGTAGCTGGGATTACAGGCACATGCCACCATGCCCAGCTAGTTTTTTGTATTTTTAGTAGACGGGGTTTCACTATGTTGGCCAGGATGGTCTTGATCTCTTGACCTCGTGATCCACCCTCCTCGGCCTCCCAAAGTGCTGGGATTACAGGCTTGAGCCACCGTGCCCGGCCAGCTCAAGCGATTCTTGTACCTCAGCCTCTGGAGTAGCTGGGATTACAGATGTGTGTGACCATGCCCAGCTAATTTTTCTTATTTTTAGTAGAGATGGGGTCTCACTATGTTGCCCAGGCTGGTCTCAAACTCCTGGACACAGTGATCATCTCACCTTGGCCTCCCATTGTGCTGGCATTGGTGTCAGCCACTGTGCCCAGCCCCGCAGTGTTTTTTGTTTTTAAAGACATGATCCCTGGTCTTCCATTCTGTATAGCTATGCTCCGTGTCCACGAGTCAATGGCAGCCTGGTATTTGGGCTCTTCATAAAGTCCCTGTGAGTTTTTAAAGGAATTACAACAAAATATATTCCTCTTACTCATAAGAGGAATATCTGTGTCATAGATATATTAGCAACAAAACAGAATAGATGATGATATAAGCACCAATGTGGACAAATCTCAAATCCCTCTATCCTGAGCCAAAGAAGTCAGAACAAAAGGAAAGTATACTTTTTGATTCTACGTATGTGACATTTAAGAAAGGGTAAAACTGGCTGGGCGTGGTGGCTCACACCTGTGATCCCAGCACTTTGAGAGACCAAGGCAGGTGGATCATGAGGTCAGGAGTTCAGGACCAGCCTGGCCAACAGGGTGAAACTCTGTCTCTACTAAAAATACAAAATTTAGCTGGGCATGGTGGCATGTACCTATAATCCCAGCTACTCAGGAGGCTGAGGCAGGAGAATTGCTTGAACTGGGACTTGAGAGGTGGAGGTTGCAGTGAGCCAGGATCGTACCACTGCACTCCAGCCTAGGCTACAGAGTGAGGCTCCGTCTCAAAAAAAAGAGAGAGAAAAAGAAAGGGTAAAACCATCTGCAGTGACAAAGGGCAGATTGAGGATTTCGAGGATTTCGTGGGGCTGGCAGTGGGTGGCTGGGATCAACTCAAAGGAGCACAAAGACATTTTTTGAGTCTGTGGGAATGTTCTAGGTCGATGTCTTGATTGAGGTGGTGGTCACAAGTGTGTATACATGTGTCAAAACTTGTCAATCTGTTCTTTTAAAATGGGTGCTTTTTTTTTTTTTTTGAGATAGGATCTCACTACATTGCCCAGACTGGTCATGAATGCCTGGGCTCAAGCAATCTTCCTACCTCAACCACCCAAAGTGCTAGGATTACAGGCGTGAGCCACCATGCCTGGCCAAATAGGTACAGCTTATTACATGCGAAGTATATTCCACTGACATTGATTTGGCTGTGTGTGGTAGGCTCGCACCTACAATCTTAGCACTTTGGGAGGCTGACGTGGGAGGAATGCTTGAGCCCAGGAGTTTGGGTCCAACCAGGACAACATATTGAGAACCTGTTTCTATGAAAACATAAAATAAAAAATAAAAAATTGTCCAGGTGCGGTGATGTTCCCCTGTGGTTCCAGCTACTTGGGAGGGTGAGTTGCTTGGGCCCAGGAGGTAGAGGCTAAAGTGAGCCATGATCACACCACTGCAGACCGAGTCTTGCTCTATCACCAGCTTTGGCAATGTAGCAAGACTGTCTCAAGAAAATGCCCCGAAACCAAACAGAAACAACACTGATTTCCAAAGGAAAAGAGGCCAGGCATAGTGGCTTACATCTGTAATCTTAGCACTCTGGGAGGCTGAGGCAGGTGGATCATTTGAGGTCAGGAGTTTGAGACCAACCTGGCCAACATGGTGAGACCTCCTCTCAACTAAAAATACAAAAACTAGTTGGGTGAGGTAGTGGGCGCCTGTAATGCCAGCTACTCGGGAGGCTGAGGCACAAGAATCGCTTGAACTGGGAGGTGGAGTTTGCAGTGAGTTGAGATCATGCCACTGCACTCCAGCCTGGGCGACAGTGTGAGACTCGATCTCTAAATAAATAAAAATAAAAATAAATAATTGGGGAAAAAAAATTGCCCATAATCCCATCTCTCCAGAGATCAGCACTATTGTTTTGGTGATGTATGAAGAGCCATCAATAGATTTTAAGAAATATTAGTTCTGGAAAAGCACTGAGTCCTCTGTAGTATTTTCTTAGCAACTCCAGACTTAATTATTTGGTGACAGTGAGAAGGGAAGGGGGAGAGGCTGGCACGTCATGTTCCCTTGCTGCCCTCCCTCATCTTCTGTAAGCAGAGAGGGTGGGGAGCTATCATTCGGCTCCCCAGCATCACAGGCGGCTGAACATGAATCACCTTCCCCCCTCCTCCCTTCCCACGGGTGGAGCTAGAGAATGGGCTGGATTCACATCAGCTCAGAAGAGGCAGGAGGGTCTTCACCCTCACTTCACGAAACACGACTTTTCTTTTTACACCGGGAGGATAAGCACATTTTATTATTTGATCAGCACATTAAATGCCATCAGTACGGAGTGTCTGTTCCCTTGTGCTAGTACCTGATGCCTGTTATAAATGAGGTTCAGGAATGCTCTCCTGGCTGATATAATTTTCAGACAGAGTTTTCAGATGGAACTTCCCAAGAACCCCCCAAAAGCAATAGCGTCGTGGATAGCTGCGAAGTTGGGACTGCTTATGAACAAACAGTTGTGTTGCCTGGCTTCGGTGCCTGACATTTCATTACACATGCAGCCTCACGCCATTAAACAGACTCCAAAACCACGACTTAAAATAAGTAGCATCTCATTCCATCCTACGGGTCCCTGTGTTCCTTGACGGTCTGATACAGTTGGCTGGGATTGAGTTTGCTTCTAGACCCTGTAAGTGGCATCCGAGAAAGAACGTGTCATGGCACCAGTGTGGACAATATGATCTCCCCAAGACTGTGACCCACAGGAGGGCTGATGAGGAGGTGACTGACACCACAGCAACCTGTTAGTTGAGAAGGAGTAATAAACATCTTTCTTGAAACCGGGGGCGATTTTGCCTCCCAGGTCACATTTGGCAAGGTCTGGAGAAATTTTTGGTTGTTAGGACTTGGGGATGCTACTTACATCCAACAGGTAGAGGCAGGGGTGCTGCCAAACATCGCAGAGTGCACAGGACAGCTAGCTGCCTGCCACAAAGTGTCATCCATTCCAAATGGGAGTAGCACCCAAGTTGGAAAGCCTGCTTCCAATCCTGCAGAGATGCTGTGTCTAGATTGTCTACAACCAGTGGCTGGGCAAATGGGAAAGATTCAGAGAGGTGGTCTAGATAGAGGGGCCATTGTCAGGGGCCTTTTTTTTTTTTTTTTGAGGCAGTCTCACTCTGTCACCCAGGCTGGAGTGCAGTGGTATGATCTCGGCTTACTGCAACCATCACCTCCCTGGTTCAAGCGATTCTCCTGCCTCAGCCTCCCGAGTAGCTGGGATTACAGGTGTCTGCCACCACGCCAGGCTAGTTTTTTTTTTTTTTTTTTTTTTTTTTTTGAGTAGAGATGTAGAGATGGGGTTTCAACCATGTTGGCCAGGCTGGTCTCGAACCCCTGACCTCAGGCGATCTGCCCGCCTTAGCCTCCCAAAGTGCTGGAATTACAGGTGTGAGCCACTGTGCCCGGCCTGTCAGGGTCATTTTAACATGGGTTCTAAAATAACAGTGGTAATGTGAAATAGCGAACTCTATTGTGAGTGATTACTCTGGGCTGGGCTTGATCATCTCATGGAATTTCTGTGACCTGGGAAGAAGGATCTGTGACGACTCCACTTTACAGTAAAGCAATCAAAGACACATACAGCTGGCAAATGAGAGAGCAGGGAGTTTGTTTTCTTCTTGGCATACTTTTGTGAGGGTTGTGATGAATATTTGTGGGGGCATTTGGCTTTCTTATGTGGCTGTGAGTTGCTATGAGGTCAGTGTCATCTGTGTGATGGATCAGTAGTACCCACCAACATCCCTGGCACTCAAGTAGGTGCCAATAAACAGGTGTTTAATGGAATCAATAAAAGAATGAATGAAGCAGAGTCATGTAGCTCGGGGGTGAGGACACTGGCGTCGAAGCCAGATCCCACCATTCAACAGTTAATCACGGTGCATTGACTTTGGGCCACACTCTAGAGAAACAAGCAGTGGTGTCCTGAATCCTGGAGCCGACCTCTAATGACTCATGACAGCTGATTAATTTTTCAGAAATTTTGCAAGCTGGTTGTCAAACAGCTAGTAAAAAAAATAAGTTATATAAACAAATAATAGTTTTATTATTATTATTATTATTATTTGTGAGACAGAGTCTCGCTCTATTGCCCAGGCTGGAGTGTAGTGGCACAATCTCAGCTCACTGTGACCTCCCTCCCAGGTTCAAGCAATTCTCCTGCCTTAGCCTCCCAAGTAGCTGGGACTACAGGCACATCCCCCTACACCTGGCTAATTTTTTGTATTTTTAGTAGAGAAAGGGTTTCATTGTGTTAGCCAGGATGGTCTCAATCTCGTGACCTCATGATCTGCCCTCCTGGGCCTCCTAAAGTCCTGGGATTACAGGCGTGAGCCACCATGCCCGGCCAATTATTATTATTTTTGAAGATGGAGTCTCACTCTGTTGTCAGGCTGGAATGCAATGGCGTGATCTTGGCACACTGCAACCTCCAACTCCCTGGTTCAAGGGATTCTCCTGCTTCAGCCTCCTGAGTAGCTGGGATTACAGCACACGGCACCATGCCCGGCTAATTTTTGTATTTTTAGTAGAGACGACATTTCACCATGTTGGCCAGGCTGGTCTCAATCTCCTGACCTCATGATCTGCCTGCCTCAGCCTCCCAAAGTGTTGGGATTACAGGCGTTAAGCCACCACGCCTGGCCTTAAATAGTATTTTTAAAAGATAATACAACCCATCACTTCTGAATTGTTTTACATTTTGCCGGTATCTCTCTTCTTGAAGTTATTTATGTCAATTGTAGGTGTCGCCACATTTTTTCCTTGAAGGGGCCAGAGAGTGAATATTTTAGGCTTTGCTGTCCATGGGCTGAATCTGTCCCCATGACTATAGTTGCTTGCCCCCCGTGACTACTGCAGAAAGTAAAAAGTTCCTTTTAAAAGTTTCCCTTCTTGTTAAAGAAGAAGAATAATAAATGTTAGATATAATAGTTTATTTTAAAGACTAACTTCCTTCAATGTCTTCTTACTTTTTGCTAATAACTCTGTTAAGCTCTATCCTTTGTAGCTGTTGGACATGCTCACAGGCACGTAGTATATTCTGTCCTTGCACTTTAACCAAGATATTTGTGCTATACATGCTCACAGGCATGTCCCAGCTCACAGCCTATGCCCATTCCTTGTTTAGACTTCCTCTGTTCCCTTTTCTCCACTGCCTTTACCTATTTAGGAAAGTTTTAAGTTGTTAGTCAATTGAGTTCACTTTAGATTGTGAGGTCCAGCTCCAACCAACAGAGGTCAGACACAGCAGTAAAGATGCTTAAGGAATAAATACGCCTGCCTTTCCTTTGTTCATTGTACTCTTGTGGCAAGATGGCTAACAAGAGCACCCTTTCTGCAGAAAGTAAAATTGCCTTGCTGAGAAAACTGTTTGTCTAAATATTAATTTTTCCTTGCAGTACCTAAGAACAAGCATTCTGTGTTGGAAATAGATGCTTGGTGCTGCAAAGAAAAATTAGCACTGAAACAAAGGATTTTTTTAGCAAGGCAATTTAAAAATGTCTGCAGGAAGGATACCCTTGCCAGCCATTTTGCCATGAGAGTACAACAAACAAAGGAAAAGCAGACGTATTTATTCCTTAAGCATTTGGGGTTGTTCTTACCGCTGTGTTTGATTTCTGTTGGTTGGAGCCAGACCTTTCAATTTAAACTAAAGCCCGACAGGCGAACGACTGAAAACTGTTTTAAATAGATAAAAGCGATGGAGAACAAAAAGGAAGTTTAAATAAGGAAGGGGCATTGGCTGTGAGCTGGGACATGCCTGTGAGCACGTCTAGCTCAGATATTTTGGTTAAAGTGCCAGGCCATACAAGGTACTACGTGCCTATAAGCATGTTCAACAGCTACAGAGAATAGGGCTTAACAAAGGGTTATTAGCGAAAAGCAAGGAGGTTTTGAAGAAAGTTTTTAAAACAAACTATTATTTTTAACACTTAATGGAACTTTGAAGAGGAACTTTTCTACTTCCCACGAGCTGTCTCTAACCGCTATAGTTGTTGAGCTCCCACGAGGACAGCATTTTATGTGCAATGGATCTGTAGTACCCAACAACATCCCGGGCACTCAAATAGGTGCTAATACACAGGTGTTTAATGCAGTCAAATCACAGAAAGAATCAATGAAGCAGGGCAAAGTAAATGCATCATGATTATCTGCTGAATGGCTGGATCTGGCTGAGATGCCCTCACCCCTGAGCTACATTACCCTGCTTCATTCATTCTTTCGTTTGATTCCATTAAACACCTGTTTATTAGCGCCTATATGAGGACATTGTTGGGTACTAAAGATCCATCGCACATAAAACGCTGCCCTCACGGCAGCAGGAGCACATCCACTTACAGGTATGGCTGCTGGAAGGTGGCCTCAGGCCGACCTTTCCTGGGCTCCTCCCCAACAGGGACTTTGCTACCTCATCAGATTCCTTAATGCCTGCCTGGGTAGTGGGTGTGTCTTTCCTTTCTGAGATAGCTACAGGGGACATCATGGAGAACTCGAGTGGAGACTGTGCCCATGAAGACACTTTACTGTCTGTTCACCGTGGCATCCCAGCTCCTAGCACTGAGCTTGACCGAGTGAGTCCTCCATTAGTGCGGCCAGGGGTGACCCCACAGTGGGCTACTGAATGAAAGTGGTAATTCAGGTGAGGGCAGACATCATCCTTTGGAACCTGGCTCAAACAAGGCGGCACCACCAGCAAAGAATGCAGAAAATGACAGGTTTGTCTGGTGAATTGGCCTTTGGTTAGTGAACAAGCCTGTGGGAGCCCGAGGGGAGTGAAGGGTGCATGAACCACTGCCCTTCCTGCTACTCCGTAAGCTTTTCAAGTTCAGTGTTGGACAGGGAGACTCTCAGGGGCTCAGACCATTCTTTGGAGGATTTGGAGTTCTGGGGCATTGAACTTGACTCAGAGACCTGGTCCATCTATGGGAACTCGATGGGTGTGTGCCTCCTATAATTTGGGGAGCTCCAGGGATGGGACTTCTGATGGAATCTGATGGCTGGATTCAGATTCCTTTCTAGGTCAGGAGCCTGGGATAGTGGAAGGTGGAGGGGCTCTGCAATGAGTTACCCAAGTCCCAGTCAAGGAGGCTGTGGACTCGACTGTCACACTGTCACAGACCGAGTACTAACGCCATACCATCTCATCCCCTGCAACTTACTGACCCAATCCTGTGGCTGGACCTTCCTTTACTAAGCACCAAGGAGTATGTGTTGACAACCAGTCACTGTGTATTTGCTGTGCCCCAGCTTTGTCCACTCACTGAGCTAGCGCTGTTGCCAGACAGGGGCTTCTGGCTTCTTCCCTCAGGAACTTTCCTTGTAGTGTCTTGGGGGCTCCATTTCACTGATTTGAAACTATATTCAAGAATATATATACGTTTTTTGAGACAGAGTTTCCCTCTTGTTGCCCAGACTGGAGTGCAATGGCGTAAACTTGGCTCACTCCAACCTCTGCGTTGAGGTAGGTTCAAGGGATTCTCCTGCCTCAGCCTCCCAAATTGCTGGGATTACAGGCATGTGCCACCATGTCTGGCTAATTTTGTATTTTTTTTTTTTTTTGAGATGGAGTTTTGCTCTTGTTACCCAGACTGGAGTGCAATGGCACGATCTCGGCTCACCGCAACCTGTGCCTCCTGGGTTCAGGCAATTCTCTTGCCTCAGCCTCCTGAGTAGCTGGGATTACAGGCACACGCAACCATGCCCAGCTAATTTTTTGTATTTTTAGTAGAGACAGGGTTTCACCGTGTTGACCAGGATGGTCTTGATCTCTTGACTTTGTGATCTACCTGCCTCGGCCTCCCAAAGTGCTGGGATTACAGGCTTGAGCCACCGCGCCCGGCCTAATATTGTATTTTTAGTAGAGATGGGTTTTCTGCATGTGATCAGGCCAGTCTCGAACTCCCGACCTCAGGTAATCTGCATGCCTCCCAAAGTGCTGGGATTACATGCGTGAGCCACCACACCCGGCCAAGAAATACTGTTATTTAAAGATGATGTTGATTGAATTTAATACTGTCTAAATGCCTGCTCAGGACAACATTGCAAAGACATATATAATTGGTACATGTCTCCCTAAATCCCCAGAAGAGTGGCAAGCACTTGGAATTTGAGGTCGAACAGAATCTCAGGTTCAAACCGCGGCTGAATCCTGATAGTGAGCTGACCCTATCAGAACCTCAACTTCCTCACTCTTAAGATGGGGCTGGTAATAGTTCCTACCTCCTAGGCTGGTGAGGAGGAAGAAATGAGAACAAATATGTAAGGCCTCCTGCATATTATCTGGCCATCACCAGGGTATGTCCTGATGTTTGCAAATCAATCAGTGTGTTACACTGCATTGAGGATGTCTGGGATGGTCCTCGAATATATCAGGGATTTGTGTCCTGGTAAATCTCCTCCTTCTATTGGAGTTTTGTGCCCTGTATGGTTAGGGGCATGTCAGAGATGCCCCCCAAGTGGACAGCAGCTGCTCTGCCTGCCACTGGGCTACTCCACCCAGTGGCTTTGTGCCAGCCCCTGCTGCTTCTCTCTGTCCGGGAAGGTAGGGATGGAAGTCTCCTCACTGGCCTCCTTGGCTCTAGGTTACTCCTCTGCAAGGCTCGTCCATGCCACACTGCAGCCTTTTGAAGCCACCATGTACAAGTCCCTCCTTTGCATGGCCCATGTGGTGTTTCCTCACTGCTCTGGTCCGTGTCTGCATTTTAGGGCTCTGCCTGCTCCCCGCCTAAATCTGTGCCCCACCTCCTCCAGGCACCTCGCACTCCATCCATCGCAGGTGAGTGCAGTTTCCTGGACAAGCTGAGCATCCTCCCATCTCTTTGCCTTGGTAGGAGCCATCCTCTCTTCCTGGAGCACCTGCCCCCTTCTATACTTGATTCCTAAAGAACTCTTGGAGTACCCTGGTTCCCCCTCACTCACACTGGGTTAGACATCCCCTTTCTGTTCCTAGAGCACCAAGCACAGTGTGGTCAATGCCTGTTACTGTTCTGGACTCTGATCTCCATGCTTTGTGGTTGAGGATGAGGACAGTACATTGTGTCATACGGCTACTGTGAGAACAAAATGGTGTGTGCATACAAAATTCTTAGCACATAGGAAGTCCCTGGTCACTGTGGTGATTATAGCCATTACTAGTAATACCCTAGTGCCTGGCCTGTGACCAGCAAACAGCAGGAGCTCAATCAAGATTTGAACAAAGAACCTAATCCTACCTCCTTCATGGACTCAGGGGTTTCTTGGCCACAACCACCCCCGACACCTAAATATGTTGGTCTTGCCCCTTCATGCTTAGTGGTTTTCTCAAGGCTGTTCAAGGCCAAACTTGAAGGAAATGGCAGCAAATTGTGGGGAGTTAATGTATTTCTAATTTTCTAACCTAATTGTGCCTTCCCCAGGGTACAGAGAACAACTTTGCCCATATCCTGGGCAGGCTGGACGTGAGTCTTCTTTGGTAAGGGATGTAGGCTGGGACCTGCCTTTCACTGCCTGCCTGAAACCCTGACCAGGCTCAGGGAGAGGGTCCCCTGGGGAGCACCTTCATGATGGCTGTTCTTGGGAGAGTGGAGTGTGAATAATTTCCACCAATGACACAGATGCTGTGTGGATATTCCGCAGTGTTCACGACGCAATTCAGCACACGCTGCATGCATTCATGTATTCACTCCAGAGACACCTTCACTTCCAAAGGCAAAAATCTGGGATTTAAACGTTATTAGCTGCAGGAGCACGTGGAGGTAAGAAAACCTGGATGAGGAGCTGAGCATTTGCGAGGTGGCCTTAGGTGCCTGCTGTTTGTGATGGCAGAAAGGGAGCTTTCTGCATCCAGGCTGCAGTTCCTGATGCCCTGGGTCACAAGAGATACGGGACTGGTGCCGGGCCTGTGAACTCAGTGATAAAATGACCAGGTGGGGTTCCAGGGAAGGTAAAGTAGGGGGAGCTGCTGGGGTACGCACAAGAGGGGGTGGCTGTGTAGGTTGCGGGGCTTTAACTGGGGTCCTGGAAGAGGCTCTGTGTCCAGGAAGAGAATTAAGAAGGGGGATGGCGGGCCATCCCTTTTCTCCAGAAGGTTTGAGGACCCCCGAGGCAAACGTAAAAGGCCAGGAGTTCGAAGCCTACCGTGTCCCGCAGGGAGAGACAGGGCAGGGTGGGCTCATCCTCCCGATCACCGCGGGGACACCGGCAATGGGGAGGGGTCCCCGTCCCACGGCCCCACCTGGCCAGCCCGCTGGGCAGCTTGGGCCGCGGAGGGGGCGTCAGAGTTCGCGGGCTTCACCCCCGCCACGCCACCCAGCCCCGGCCCTCGAGTGCCCTCATTTTCCTGTCCGAGTCCGGCCCGGGGGCGGCGAGTCGGGCGAGGCGCGGGTCCCCTGGCTCGGGCCGCGGAGCTCGGCTCCCGCCCGGGCACACGCGGGGGCGCGGCTGGCGTGACGTCACGCGCCCCGCCCCCTCCCCACATTCCGGGCGGGGCGGGCCGGGCCCGGCGGGGCTCACCCGCCCCAGCCCCCTCCCCAGGGGCCGCCCCCCCCACCCCACGTCGGGCCGCGCCTTCCCGTCGCGGGCCGCGACCCCGCCCGGACCGCGGACTCCGCCGGCGAGAGGCCGAAGCTGCCGCGGCCGCCGCCGTTGCCGCCATTGACGTCAGAGGGGCGGGCACATGACCCCGCGGGGACCAATCGCGCGGGCGCCCCGGGCTCCGCGAGCCCAGAGCGCGGCCCGCCCCGCCCGCGGCCACTCTCGCCCGGACGGCCGCGCGGACACACGCTCCGTACACACGCGCGCGGCGGCGCGGGGCCCCGAGACACACCCGCCCCCGCCCCGGCGCCCGCCCTCCGAGCCCGGCCCCGGCCCGCCCTCGGCCTCCCCCGCCCCTCCCCGCCGCCCGCCGAGCCAGGTCCGCCGCCGCGGTCATGCACCCGACGAGCTAGGAGGAAGCCGGGAGCCCCGCAGGAAGCGCCGAGGCCGGCCCAGCCCGCCGCACGCGCCGCCCCCCGCGGGCAGCGCCCCCTCCCCTGCAGGCGCCCCCAGCCCCACACCCCCCCACCTTCCCGGGGGGTGGGGGGGTGCGGGCCGCCGGATCCGGGGGCCCCGCCGCCCCAGCAGCCCAGGACAGCCCCCTCTCCCCGCCCCCAGCCCCCTCTCCCGGCGCGGCCATGGATGTGACCAGCAGCTCCGGCGGCGGCGGCGACCCCCGGCAGATCGAGGAGACCAAGCCGCTGCTGGGGGGCGACGTGTCGGCCCCCGAGGGCACGAAGATGGGCGCCGTGCCCTGCCGCCGGGCTCTTCTGCTTTGCAACGGGATGAGGTACAAACTGCTGCAGGAGGGCGACATTCAGGTCTGTGTCATCCGGCACCCGCGGACCTTTCTCAGCAAGATCCTCACCTCGAAATTCCTGAGGCGCTGGGAGCCGCACCACCTAACGCTGGCCGACAACAGCCTGGCGTCCGCCACGGTGAGTGGCTCTGCGCGGCTGCACCCCCGCCTCCCCTCGGGGCCCGAGATGCGCCCTCCCTGGCTGCCCCCCGGCGCTGCACCTGGAGCCCAGGGCCTGGGGGGCGGTGGGTGGGGGGTGGCGGGGAGAACCGGGGCGCCCCGCTCCTGGCCTGCTCGCGGGGCTCGATTTTGGAGGCTGAAGCCCAGACCAGCCGGCCGGGCTCGGGAGAGACCCTTAGAATTCTGGGGACTCAGCCCACCCTCAGGCTGGGTGCCTGGGGACCTTCTGCCCCCAGCTCTTGTGTTTCTGGTGGCTGGGACCGGGGGATGGATCTGACGCTGGGCCCTGATGGTGGCCGGGGTTCTGGTCTCTGGAAGCCCCTGGCCCATCTGGATCTGAGGGGTGGGGGAGGGGAAAACAAAACACCACCTCTCAAATTAAAAAAAAAAAAAAACCAACTCAACAAAACCTCGAAACCCCAAACCCAAAGAATTTCCAGAAGCCAGTTCCTCTCTCTGGTTTACCCGTCCTTTATTCTCTTTCCTGCCAGGGCTGGCAGGCAGAACGAAGTGCTTCCCTTTCTGAAAATCTGATTCGCACATTGGGAGGTTGGAAGTGGAGGGGGAGGGGGCAGTAGTCCTGGAATATCTCAGGACCCAGCGGGGGTCGAGCTCTAGCTTGGGATCTGCTTGGTCGAGCCCCGGTCCGGCATTGTCTGTAGAGTGTGTGTAGACGTGCGTGTTTTGTTGCTGGAGGTTTAATTTTGTTATTGTTTTTAAAGACATGGCTAGGACTGGGTCAGCTGGATGAGTCGGAGAGGAGAAACCATTGATCTTTTCTGAAATCAGATCTGCAAATGGTGGCCTTCTTCGTACGTGGAGAAAGACAGCTATGGTGGGGTCAGGGGGAGAGTGGGGGTGGCGGGTAGGAGCTTGAACAGGATGCTTTGTGTTTTGAAACAAGGACAGTTTGAAATACCGGCTGTGGTTTGGGCCTGAGCCTTGCCGTGGGGGTCCCATCCTCTTTGGAGGGGTGGCTTGTCCTCCCTAGAATGCACACTCCCCCTTGGGGCCACCGTGATCCTGTTTACTAAGCACAGTGGGAGGGGGCCGAGTCCACTGCCTGCCCACACCTGTGCCAAGAAAACCCAGCCAGGAAACAGGGTGTCGCTTACATGGCATGTCACAAACGTGTAGCGTGTGTAGACATTTCCCCGGCATCCATGTTCCCTTGGCGGTGTGTCACAGGCCATGACACATGCCCCAAGGAATGGGGAGGGGGGAAAAAGTTAGCTGAAGAATCCTACTTCTGGAATCAACCCCCACCCCCTACCTCAGAGCGTTGCAGTGCTCGAGGACTTTTATTCTGAATTTGGGGTCCGACGTGCTTAGAGCACCTATTTTATCTTTCTTGTGGGCACGTTGGTGCAATATCTGCAAAGACTCCTTTCTCAGGGAGAATTGCTGGTCGTCAGGAGGCGGTCCAGTCCCCCAGTCAGGCTGGTGCATGTTCTCGAGCCTGTCCCACGACGCATGCCTCAGTGTTGGGCTTTCCAATGGATGGAGGGAGAGCCTGCCTTCCCAAATTTGCCAGTACAGATTGTTTCTGATATGGGGAGGAACTGGTGACCACGGAACCCTCTGCCTGGGATCTGGAGACCTCAGATCTGGCTTCAGAATTTTCACCTGGCACAGGAGGATTTTTTTTTCTCTTCCACCCCACAAAATGAAGAGGAGTTGAGGGGGGAGGAAAATGGTTAGAAGAAGGGACAGTGACCTGCCATGGGAAGGCCAGGCCAAGCCCCTGCTTCCCTTGGAAGAAGCCAAGAGTGAGTGTCCCGCTGCTACTGTCCTCAGTTTGTGAGGCTAATGGCTCCCCACTTACCTCCGATTGCTCAAGAGGTATGTCTCAGAGAGAGGAAAGGAAGAAAGACCTGAATAGCCAGAGGCCCCTAGCTTACCTCTGCCAGCCCAGGTGTGTGTCACCTATGGTAGAGCTCTCTGGAGAGCACCTGTCTGGTACTGGGGACTGAGGCGTACCCACGGAGCAAGATTCCTCTTGGCAGAGCCTTGCTCTGGCGTTAGGAAATGTGGCAACAGGAGCTACCAGGAAGTGTCCGATGGGCTGGCTTAATCCCCTTTCCGTTGCCTTTCATCACCAAGCCCTGCAGGCAGGGGGTGTCCTTATGTCTTGCCCTTGCCCCGGTGGGCTCCACGGTGGGTGGGGGGGAGGGGTGGGGGAGGGGTGGGGGTGGGGGGGCACCTTGCCCCAGGGCCTGTGAGTGTGGAGGTGGGGCTGTGAGGGCTGGCCTGGCTGGAGCGCTGGCCTCCAGGGCAGAGGTGAGGTTGGGACTGCCACCAGGGCCCTTGTCCCATCATGAGACACCTGGTTGGTGTCCAGGCTCTCGGGGAAGCAGAGGCGCCCCTGTGGGGTTTCCCTGAGGCCTGGGCATTATGTAATCTGTCTGCGTTTTATAGTGCGGCCCAAGCACTCTATTGAGAAATATGAATCCAATTGAAACAAAGGTGAATTCGAGTGCCGTTCCCTACAACAAAAACCCTTTGCAGTCCTGTGGCTTCGCAGCAGCCCCTGGCCCAGGCCTGAGCTGCTGGTATACCAAGTATGTTTCCTGTAGAGTCATACCCTTCTTAAAATATCAATCATCCGTATTTTAAGCTGTCTACACAGCCTAACTCAGAGTCATCTGGTAAATATCTGGTTAATTGCATGGGCTTCAGAAACAAGACCCAGAGTGATTGATATGGAGTCAAACCAATAAACAAACTAAATACTCTTTTTTGCTCAAACCTTCTGCAGCCTGTCTCCATTGATCCAATTAAATGAATCGTGAGAGATTTAAGACCAGGCTTCCAGGAGCACAGCTGCATCAGGCTGGGATGCAAGCATACTGGAGCTCCCAGTCCCAGCTGGTGGGTGACACAGCTAGGTAGACCTTTTAGTCTGGGGTCCAGGGACCTGACACCCCTCCAGGTTGTCTTACGGGAGGAGCCACCAGCCTCACCCAGCTGGCCTGCCTGTAAACTTTGCCTCCTGTGGGATCAGGTCAGAGCTTGCCCTGCCCTGGTCTCCTGGGCCAGTTACTGATTAAATCCTTGCAGAGCGAACAGCGTGCCTAACGTAGCTTGTGATGGCTGCCAGGTCTGATGAACCTGTGCTTGGAGACTTTGGATCTGAAACGCTCATAAACAAAGGAGGAAGCAGACAGGCGACAGCTGACTTAGGAGGGGAGATCGGGAGGCCAGGGCCCCCTTCCTGGGCGACCCAGGACAGCACCTTTGTGGGGAAGGGCCCATCTGCCCAGGCTGTGGCCTGAATGTGGTGCCCCATTCTCTCTTCCTACTCAAATTTGTCAGTCCCTGGGCCTCACTGGCTCTTCATCGCTGGTGATGGTGTTGTCAGTTGTAAGTGACAGCCAGGGCAGCCAGGGGTTCTGCATAAGTGGCTGGGTTCAGCAGGACCAGAATCCGTTTTGCTGTTCTTGTCTCTGGGTTGAATTTGATCACCTGCTAGACATGTATGTCTGTGGGCAGAGGGCTTTGTCTCTAGGCTTTGTTTCTTCTGCACCAGAGAAGTACAAATTAGCTGCTTACCTTTTATTTCATCTTGCTTTTGAGACATTGTGGCACACGGTATTTCAGAATGGTGGATCCAGTCAGAAAGTCCTTTATTGATTTACCAAACAGTGGTTAGGGCACAGGTGACAATAGTGTTCTTTATTCCGAAGCCATAACTCATCAGTGGCTTGTTTTTAAATTTTCACCATTCCACTGTTTGATTGAAATGTTTCCGGGCATCTTGTTATGGATGAGAAAGGAGAAGCCGCCTTCATTCTCATCGGTTTCTTTAGTCTGGTGTTTTCTTGGTGGGGAGCAGCCGTTGTCTGAACTAGGACTTTGTTTAGCACATGCTTATTGCATACCTACTGTGTGTCACTTGCTGAGCAAAGAGTTACACATCTAGATGGCTTGGTTTCTACTTGAAAATTAAAATCTGTGTCTTCCAGGTTAGTCACAAATCCCATGAGAACTCATCTGTGTGCACATGCATGCATGTTAATTGCTTTTTCACTTTTGTCACTTACACCTCCTTCCCCCCATGTGCCCAGCCTGCCTTTAATTTATTATTTTATTTTATTTTATTTTTGAATAGAGACAGGGTTTCACCATGTTGGCTAGGCCAGTCTTGAACTCCTGACCTCAGGTGATCTGCCTGCCTCGGCCTCCGAAAGTGCTGGGATTACAGGAGTGAGCCACCGTGCCCTGCCGCCTTTAATTTATTTGATTTATTATTATTATTTTTTGAGATGGAGTTTCGCTCTTGTTACCCAGGCTGGAGTGCAATGGCCTGATCTCGGCTCACCGCAACCTCCGCCTCCTGGGTTCAGGCAATTCTCTTGTCTCAGCCTCCTGAGTAGCTGGGATTACAGGCATGCGCTACCATGCCCAGCTAATTTTTTGTATTTTTTTTTAGTAGAGACGGGGTTTCACCATGTTGACCAGGGTGGTCTCGATCTCTTGACCTCTTGATCCACCTGCCTTGGCCTCCCAAAGTGCTGGGATTACAGGCTTGAGCCACCGCACCGGGCCAATTTATTTGATGTTTTTTGTGGCAGTAAACACAGAGATTTCCCCCCCAACCCTTTTCATGCCTTTTGTCATAGGAGGATTTTGGAGTGTATCAAAATTTTTTTCTAGACAAATTGTCTGATGGGAGGTGGTAGAGGGGAGGGGCTGAGACAGAGAGGAGAAAAAGTCAAAATTCTCTGTAAACCACAGATGTGGTCTGCCTTCCCCAGGCTGTAGTAAGTCAGTGCATTTTAAGGAGGGAGTAAGTTTTGATGCTGCCATTTGCCTGGTGTAATCTGAGATGCCTGTTCTGGCCATGGCAACATTGTGCCAGTCCAGGTAGAAGGAATTTCACTGCATGCGGCTGAGCTTTCCTGCAAGCAGGTGACAGAGGTGTCAGCTGCTGCTGGCTTGGGCTCCTGGGCCCACAGGTTGCTGGTGTGATGGCCCTGCATACTCCTCAGTTTCTCACCTGGCAGTGAGAGAGGGCATTTCTGGGGCACTGTCCTGGGCAGGGCACAGGGGGACTTGGTAGAAGACAAAGCTGTCTCAGGGCACCTCAGCTGTTGCCAGTGAGGGCTGACTTGTCTTGAGGGTACCCGATTGGTGTTTTCTTGGTATGGACATTGCAGGGGGGTCAGCTTACACCTTTGATTAAAGGAATACATGAGATTAAGTGAGGCGCCCTGGCATAGGGCATCTCTGCTGTGGGGCCAAACAAACTTGGGCTTTGTGGTCTCCTGGCTCTGCATCTGGGTTTGGACGGTGCCGTTTCCTGGCTGTGTGACTTTTGGCGCTTCATTTTCCTTTGCTGGGCCTTGTTTTTTCTCCATCCTTAGGGAGGAGCACCTCATGTCTAGGGTTGCTGTAAGGATTGCAGAGGATGGATAAGCACCTTCTAGTATAGTCCGCATACAGTGACCAGGATTCCAATTCCTGTTTTGCTAATTGCCCTGAAACAGCTTCATGACATTCCGTATAAATGGAAGGGATTATTGTTACCTAAAAATGGGTGGTCTCCAGAGAGTTCCTCGAGATGAACAGTGTACTGAGGAAAGTTAGGGGTATTTAGCAGGTCTCGTTGGTATAAGGCAGTGAAATTGTTGCAAGCAGTTTAAGAAAAATTCCTTGGGGGGCATAGTGTAGCTTCTTAAAAAGACATTAAAAAAATGGAAAAACTCTACTTGATATGCATCAAGTAGATTTGATTAGTACATCAAGGCATGTAATGGAAAATGAAGCTTCTCTTACTCAGTGCCGGCGCAGCCCCTAGTGGCCCTCCTTGGAAGCCAGCGCTGCCGCTCATTTCTTGTGTATCTGGACATGGGCACACAGCAGTCCACCATGGTTCTTCACTGGACAGAGTGTTTCGGAGACCCTTCATCGGTGTGCAGCTGCCCTGTTCTCTTTCACTGTGGCATAGCGTTCTGTTAGAGTGGTGTAGCTACGGTGATGAGGTAGACCCTCCCATATTGTTGGGCATTGAGGTTACTCCCAGCCTCTTTGATATGGTTTGGATATCAAAAAATGTCCCCACTTAAATCTCATCTTGAATTGTAGCTTTCATAATTCCCTTATGTTGGAGGGACCTGGTGGGAGATAATTGAACCGTGGGGGCAGTTTTCCCCATACCATTCTCATGGTAGTGAATAAGTCTCACCAGATCTGATGGTTTTATACGAGGAAACCCCTTTCGCCTAGCTCTCATTCTCTTCTTGTCTGCCACCATGTGAGACGTGCCTTTTACCTTCCACCATGATCTTGAGGCCTTCCCAGCCACGTAGAACTGTGAGTCCATGAAACCCCTTTCTTTTGTAGATTGCCCAGTCTCGGGTATGTCTTTATCAGTCCAAATGGACTGATACAGTCTTGTTCCTTCAAAGAAGACATTTCCTATTTTTATGCGTGGAGTTGTCTCTATTTTGATAGTTTGCATGCTCTTTTGCCTAATTCTTTGGGAGGGGGGAGCCGAGCCTCTTCTTGAAGAGGGAAGGGCAGTGTTGCCTGGAGTTGTTGCTACCAGGAGTCATGCTTTTGTCTGACTACGGGTCACCAACCAGGGATACCCCTCAGAGGGTCTGGCCACTTGGTTTCCCCTGGAGCTGAAGGATTGCAGCTGACCAGGGGACTCTGACAAAGACACGCTGATCTCCACCCCCAGGACAAGGGTCTATGTAGCTCCACCTGAGAGCATCATTTTCTTTTCCCCAACTTTCAGCTTTCTGAGGATGGAAGCCAGGCCACCCAGCCCCATGGTGGAGAAAGAGAGGAAGTGAGAATTTCTCTTGCCCCTGGCTCTGGTGATGAGCCACCCAGTGTATTCAACAGGCAGCATGGGAGACTGTGCCCGTTTTGAAAGGAAGCTTCGCTTACATCAGCAGAGTCCTAACCGATGTGCATGTGGGGGAGGTGTTTGGTGTGTGTATTGAGGCAAAGGAGATGGCAGAGAAAATACTTCTGGTGCTGACACTGGTTCCTGACTTCAGTAGCCATTTCCTTACCTTCCGTGTGTTCTGGGGTATGCAGTGAGGCCACAGGAAGAGAACCCCAGGCAGACCCAGTGGAATGGGGGGCGAGGACCTGGACTCTGAAATCAGACAGGGGAGCTTGAATCCTGCCTCAGCCGTGTCCCGAGAGGTGACCATGGGCGGGCCGCCTGGCCTGTGTCCTTATCTGTAAAGTGAGGATCAGAGACACTTCCTCTTAGCATTGATGTGAGGATAAGTGAGGTGAGGCCCCGCGGTGCCTTCATGCCCTCATTCAGCAGGTAAGTATCACCATTCTAGGCACTTGGAAGAACACAAAAGCCTGCTCTTGTGGAGCCTGTGTTGGTGGGAGTGGGTGACAGACAACTACGTTAAGAGCAAGTGGCCGGGCACGGTGGCTCACGCCTGTAATCCCAGCACTTTGGGAGGCCGAGGCGCGTGGATCATGAGGTCAAGAGATCGAGACCATCCTGGTCAACATGGTGAAACCCCGTCTCTACTAAAAATACAAAAAATTAGCTGGGCATGGTGGCGTGTGCCTGTAATCCCAGCTACTCAGGAGGCTGAGACAGGAGAATTGCCTGAACCCAGGAGGCGGAGGTTGCAGTGAGCCGAGATCGCGCCATTGCACTCCAGCCTGGGTAACAAGAGCGAAACTCCGTCTCAAAAAAAAAAAAAAAAAAAAAAAAGCAAGTAATTAGGCCAAGCCAATACAAAGAAACCCTGTCTCTACTAAGAATAAAAAAATTATCAGGGCGTGGTGGCTCACGCCTGTAATCCCAACACTTTGGGAGGCCAAGTGGGCAGACCACAAGGTCAGTAGTTTGAAACCAACCTGATTAACATGGTGAAGCCCCATCTCTACTAAAAATACCAAAATTAGTCTGGCATGGTGGCACACACCTGTAATCCCAGCTATTCGGGAGGCTGACGCAGGAGAAGAGCTTGAACCTGGGAGGCGGAGGTTGCAGTTAGTGGAGATCGCGCCATTGAACTCCAGCCTGGGGGACAAAAGCGAGACTTCATCTCAAAAAAGAAAGAAAGAAAGAAAAGCAAGTGATGATAAAATCTGATGACCGTGATCCTGGAGAAAAGCAAGTAGGCAGGTGGGTGGAGCGAGTGGTGGACTGCTTTGTACAAAGTGGTCAGGGATGGGGGCATAGGACTTCAGGGGGAGGAGCATTCCAGGTAGGGCAACGACAAGTACAAAGGCCCTGAGGCAGGCAATCTCATTTAGAAATCACCCGGTAAAGTGGCTGGTACCTAGTACATGCTCTCTGATTGTCAGTTTCCTTCCCCCTGCTCTCCGGAGCTGCTGTTGTCTATATAAAAAATTAATGAGCACGTACAAGGTGCTAGGTGCCAGGGACACAGGCAGCTCCTTGCCCCTAAAGCTTCCATTCTGTTGCTTCTGTTGTGTGTTTTTCTTTTGTTTTTTTTGCAAACCTGGCTACCTCCCAATAAATAGCAAAGAATAGCTCTGTAGCAGTGCTTTAAAAGACTCTTAAATGACAAAGCCCAGCAGATTTTTTTTTTTTTTTTCAGATGTAGTCTCACTCTGTCACCCAGGCTGGGGTGCAGTGGTGTGATCTCGATTCGCTGCAACCTCTACCTCCTGGGTTCAAGCAATTCCCCTGCCTCAGCCTCCCAAATAGCTGGGACTACAGGCAAGTGCCACCACACCCAGCTACTTTTTATAGTTTTAGTAGAGGCGGGTTTCACTGTGTTAGCCAGTATGGTCTCAATCTCCTGACCTCATGATCCACTTTCTTTGGCCTCCCAAAGTACTGGGATTATAGGCCTGAGCCACCGTGCCCGGCCTTTAGGACATTTTTCTTTTTTTCCTGAGATGGAGTTACCCAGGCTGCAGTGTAGTGGCGCGATCTCAGCTCACTGCAGCCTCCACCTCCCGGGTTTAAGCAATTCTCCTGCCTTAGCCTCCCGAGTAGCTGGAATTACAGGCATGCATCAACACGCCTGGCTAATTTTTAAAGATTTTTAGTATAGATGGGGTTTCACCGTATTGCCCAGACGTCATACTCCTGACTTTGTGATCTGCCTACCTCTGCCTTCCAAAGTGCTGAGATTACAGGTGTGAGCCACCATGTCCTGCCTCCAGCCTTCAGGATTTTTAAAACCACTTTCCTTCATCCATAACTACACTCTAAAGATCCTAGGATCTAGAATACACTAGTGGTCTCATTCACCTCTGGTTTTGCTGGTGGAGGAGAGGTGAGGGGAAGTGTGTGGCCCAAGGACCCTTGCAACTGGCTCAGCAGCCCACCTGGGATTCAAACCCAGACTGCTTCCTTCCCACGCCATCCTTTGTTCGTGGCTCTGCTGCTTTCAAGCTGCTGTCAGAAATAGGGTGGAGAGACCGACTCAACTGATTGTGCTGGGTGAGCTCTCTTTGGAGGGAAGCACACAGTCTGGGTTGTCCAGTCCCTGGGTACGTGTGGGGAATGTTCAGGAATCAGACGGATCCGGGAGCTTCCCTTTCTGGGCTGCGCCGGCTGTGTCCAGCTCAGGTGGGGTCATTTGGAGAGGGAGGATCACATCAGGACTTCTGCTGGCTTCTCTGGGTGTCCTGGGCCAGTGCCAGTTTCCTTAGTGGTCCAGAATATCTAAAAATCAGAGCATACAGTCTGAGCAGACCCAGGCCTGGCTGTCCTCCGTCCCATGTTGGCTCCCTGTGTGGACGAGGTGCCCCTGTTTACCACCACACGCACTGGTGCGAGGTTCCTCAGGGAAGGGGAGCCACGGGTGTGGAAGGGGCTGTGTGTTCGCCAGGCAGGCTAGCCGCTGTAACTCGCGGCCCTGGCATCTGGGTGGCTTCGTTCTTGCAGTCCCTCAGGGCTCCCCTAGGTCCTTCGTTGTGGGAGGGATGCGGAAAGAGGAGCACCACAGCCAAGCAGTTTGTAGGTCCGGCTGCTCAGTTGGCCAGAACTCAGACACGCAGCCACGTGGTGAGCAGGGAAAGACTGGGGAACATGTTTACACATGCGTCCGGGAGGAAGAGGAGAGCATGGAAGCGATGACTCCTCCCAGCCCAGGATCCTCAGGACACAGCAGCAGACCTTGAGGTGTCCAGGGTATCAAGAGCCAAGCTGCTTCCCTAGAAAAGGAATTCACATGGCCATGGTCTCGTCTGGTTCCTGGGTTTGAGGTTGGTGGCAGGTCAGCAAAGCTTGCTTGGGGAATCAAGTAGGGTAGGCAAATCTGTTTTAAGAGACGGACCGATATGTTCCTGGTTACAACGATACTTATTATATACCTACTGTGTGCCAGGCACAGTGCTCATTTAATTTCCAGAACAGTCCTGTGGGGCGGGTGTTTATTCCCGTTTTACAGATGCTCTAATGGAATGTCACATAAAGAGCGCTGGGAGGAAGTGGAGTTTAGTGTCAAAGCTGGGTCTGACCCCTTGTCTGTTGCGTCCGTCAGTGTATATGCACCTGTTGGATACACATGGAACTGTTTCAGCCTCCTGCAGAAGCATCTCAGGGAGAAATAAGGGAGCTTATCAGTTTAGTATTTGCCAAGGTTGACAGATACTCCTTTGTCATTTTGTCAAAAGAGTTCAGGGAACTGAGGTGGGAAATTGAATGCCAACTATTCATAAAGGGTAAGCATTAGGTGTGTAACTTGAAACCAGATGTTGTTTCTGCAAAGTGAGTGCTCCGGGGCGCTGTGCTTGCGTAGTGAGCTCTCAGGCGTGGCACTTAGAAAGTCAGACAGACTCTTCCCTCCCAAGGGACCCATAGTTAAATGGGGGTATCACAATTTTGATTCACCACAGAGCAAAGTGTGTTCCTTAGAGAGGTTTATGTCTTGTCTTGTGTTTGGATGGGGGAAGAGACGCCATTTTGGGGGTAGTTTCAGGAAGGACCTCCTTGTAGGAGACAGGCATCTGGCTGGAAAGGTAGGGTGGACGCAGATGTATTTAATGGTGGCAGGTGGGAGGTAGAAATGGACAGAGGGAACTGTGAGCAAAGGGACAGGCCAGAGTGGCCAGGCACATTCCAGGGGGTCTGTGCAGTTTTTATGGGGTGGACACTACAAGACAGCATAGGAGTTAAAGATAGAGGTGGGCTCGCCTCCTAGGGCATTCTACCAGTGTGGGGTGGTTTGCTGAGTAAACCCATGCTCTCCGGGGCGGTTGGTGCTTTACATTGCAGAGACACTGAGGAGTAGCTGGCCAGCCGGGAGGCTGGGATGTCACAGATTGGAAGCCTTAGGAGCACAGGGATCTCTGAGTCTCCAGGGTCAGGCAGTTAGTCACAGTAGTGACCACACAGTGGTCACTTGTATGTGATGAGTGTTCTCTCTTGCCAGGGACTGTGCTATGCAGGTTCTATCAGTGATCCCTACAGCCTAGTAAGATATTGTTACTCTCTCCATTTCCCTGATGGGGACACTGAGGCATGGCCTCTCAGCTGCCGTTCTTTGGATGAATGAATGCACAGTTTGCCTAGTTGGGAGGTCTGTCCTGTTGGAAAGGGAGAGGGCGCCATGGAGAGGGAGGAGCACGTTCAGATCCCTGCCCCTCCACTTCCTTGTAACCCGGCAGGCCTCTGTCCGTACTGAAGGAGGGTGTGCAGGAGATGGAGTGCGTGGTATCTCCAACACATGGCCCGGCCGTGGTGTACACAGCCTTTCTCAGTGTGGACACAGGCCCCAGGAATCCTGGCCCACCCCTGTGGCCTGTGAAGAGTGATGGTAATGGGGGCAGGCTGCTGGGCTCAGCCTGGTGAGCTCCTGGTGGGCCTTCCACCAGAGGCCCCTGGTACTCCGGATCCCGGGTCTGAGGTTTCTGAGCTGTGGCTCACAGGGGCCCTTTCTTGAACCTTACCTTCAGGGAGGCCTGGTGGGAAGGCCCAGCCCGGGCCTGTGCTGTCTGGAAGGTGGTTTCATCAGGATGAGCCCACGGCCAGGGACACAGTTGGGCACCTTCTGGGTGCTGCGGAAGTGGTGCTCTGCCTGGTGTCTGTAGTGGGGTCTCAGCTGGTGGGTTACGGGGACAGGGCTGCCCGCTGGAAAGGGGAACAGTGACTTGTTGACATCTGTTTGTTGCTCTGGTTGGTTCACGTTTCTTGACGCTGTGACTGAGGCTTGCTTCAGCGTGGGAAAATGGAAGAGCTTGAACTGTCCCAGCAGGCTGGTGGTGACTGAGGTGGCGACTGAGCTCGGGGAGTCCGAGCAGGGCCTGACACAGCCCAGAGTCAGATGATATTGATATCCAAGGTGGAGTGGAAGGGACCGCAGGGTAATTGTGATCATTTCCTCCAGCCATTATCGGACCTTTAGATGTGTGTGTTTCATCCTCTCATCAGCTCTGTGAGGAGGCAGCGGGAAACTGAGACCTCGAGAGTTTAATGTTATACAACTGGAACACGGGCAGCCTAGCTCCAGAACGACCTCCAGACGTCGCAATGACTCCTTGGTGGGGTTTGAGCAAGGATAGCGAACCCTTGCGTGGTGCCTGTTGTATGCCAGGCACTACTCTGAGCCCTTTGTGCAGGTGAGCACTCATCCAGTCCTCATGATGCCTCTGGGCAGTGGTGCTGTCGTTGTCCCCATTTTCCAGATGAGCAAACTGAGGCCCAGAGAGGAGAAGTCTCTACTTACCCAACTTGTAATAATAATGGTGGAGCCAAGATTTGACCCCAGGCTGTCTGGCTCCTGAGTATCACTGCATGTGGCTGATGAGCAGGGGTTTGAGGCTCCAAAGCAGAATGTTAGAAAGGCCCAAAGTGGTCAGGCTGGCTCTGAGTGGAGAGGAGAGCCTTGCAGAAGAGAGTGTGTGGACAGAGCAGCCACCCTGACTGGACTGGGGCCCCCTCCTGGAGCTTCTTGGGCCAGCTTCCTGCAGACCTGTCTCCGGAGGAGCCGTGGCAGAAGGTGGCTTCTCGCCTGCCCTTGTTGGACTTGGGATAGTCACCTCAGCCTCCTTACCTGAGACCACCTGACCCTGCAGGGCGCTCTGGCTCGGCCTGAGGCGAAGACTTGACCACAGCAAGCATGAAGTCCAAAGTCCACCTTGGAGCGAACTGCCCACCCAACCTGGCTTCTGGCCCCGACTCCCGGGGCCTCTGACCTTCGGCACACATCTCTTCTTTCTGCTTGGACCCCCACCTCCACAATCAGTGGTTTTCCAGAGCTGCCTTCCCCAGTCGGAGCCAGGGTTTGCTCCCCTGTGGCACGGCAGCACCCCAGCTGGTCACCCAGGGTGCCTTTGCCTCTCTGCCTTCTCTACTCATTTACCTCCCCTCTCTTATAAAAGCAAAACTGAAGCCATCATACAGGAATGATGACGATCTTAGAAAGTTAAGAAGGAAACCAGTCCTCCCAGAATCCCACCACCTGGAAGTCACCCATATTAACCTTGAGGGGTGGAGCCCTTGACCCTGTCTCCTAAATGAGTGCCGGTGACAATAGGTACCCAGGGAGCAGGAGGAACGTTTGTTCTCGGTTGGCCTCCACCAACCAGCTGCCAGCCCACACTTCTGACAACCCTCATCATGTCGTGAGAAGGCTCTGCCACATGTCCCTGGGGACCACACTGCCCCTGGCTGAGGACTGCAGTGTTCATTCATTTAATCATCACACCTACCCTGTGAGGTCCCATTTTCTGAGCAGGCAGGGGCCACCCGGGCTGGCACATGATGGAGCTGGGAATCCCTGCACTGTCCTACAGTTACGTTGTTTCTTCAGAACTGGCCCAGAGGAGGGATGAAAAATGATGCAGGGGCTTTAGGAACCCTGCCCCGTGTCTGGCATGGTGTGGGGCCAAGAGCTGGTGGGCCATGGCACCCCAGGGCCCCAGAAGGAAATCCCGGCTGGCTCAGGCATTGGCAAGCTCCCTCCTACCTTTGATCCCTCCCAACTGACTTCCCTCTCGCTGTCCCTGCCTTCGTCCTGATGACTCAGGACTTGAGAGATCTGGTTGTTGAAAAGGGGAATTACATCATGCCAATGAGAGAGAGAGAGAGAGATTAGCATTAGAAAGTTTTGGTGTAAGGAAAAATGACTTCAGAACCTTCTTGCACCCTGTCTGAGTTGAAACAGTTTCTAGGAAGATTAGGGAGTAGGGAGGAAAGGGGGTCAACCCTCTTCTAAAAGGGGCTTCTTCATCTGCTTGACCCAAGCCCCACCCAGAGCTGGGCAGTGGGTCCCTCTGCTTTTTGTAGCTGATTGAACCCCATCCCCTGGAAAGCTATTAAAAAAGAAGGTTCTGGAGTTGCATGCAGGTTCTGTCCACAAGCTTGGAGAAGGGATAGGGGTCAGGGAGCATTGCAGAGATGAACAGCTGGAGGTTCTTCTGAAGCCCAGCGGTAAGCAGGGCGCCCTGTCCGGGCCAGCACAGCCCTGGGTCTGGACTCCGCGAGGGGATCCCAGCTGATCTTATCCCCGCTGGGCTGCAGTGGGTGCTTGTACGTAGGGCCGGCCCTGCTCAGCCATTCTGGGAAGCCTTGCTTAGAGGGTTCTTCCCGGAGGACTGGGGAGGAGGAAACCCTCTGCCTCCACTTTGACACCTGACCACCATTTCCCCGTTATGCCCTCAGGAAGGTGGAGGCCTGAAAGCCGCTGCCTGCCCAGCTCAGTTCTTCCCTAAAACAGGACACTGATCTCTGGCAAGGTGATTAGAAGGGCTGGTCAGGCTTTCCTGATCCATACCTTTGGTATGAGGCCGTTTAACCAGTGGTGTAGTCCTCCTCTGCTTCCTCATCTGAAAGCTGGGAGTATAAGAGTAGCCACGCCCCAGGTTGCCCGGAGAAGAGAGGAGAGGATACACGCAGGCGCTTAGTGGAGTGTGGACATGGGGTGCTCAGCAGGTGTTGCTACCATCATCATCATCACCACCACCGTCACCATCACTAGCATCACTGTCACCCTCACCACCACTGTCACCACCACCGTCACCACCACCGTCATCACCATCGTTATTGTGGCTACTGCTTCTTGGTATTGGGTTTGCTCACCTGTATACCCACCTGGTTGCTGCAGGACTTTGCACTTGAAGGCAGGGCTTGGGTCCATTTCTCTAGGAATACCCGATGCCAGTAAAGGCTTTCGAGTATCTGTTGTTGCATGATGGGGGATCTTGACACCCCAGGCTGTGAAGGGACAGGAAAGTCTCATAGTTTTCTTGGAAACCTTCTGGTGACCTTGGAGTCAAGGGAGGCTCCTCCCAGGTGTGCCTGTGACCCTGCGCGGTGACCCCAGGCATCATTATTTGGAATGCACCCTCGGCCACCAAGTTGCCAACCCAAGCAAGATGGAACCCGCCTTTGGGAGGATTAAGATATTATTGGTGGTTTTCACCTCAGCTTTGAGCAGCAGTGCTTGGGAAATAAGATTTTGATCTTGGAAAATATGATTTAAAAACAGAATTGAAAGTCGCTTTTATTTTCTAAACGATATTGCCCCTGACGCATGCACTGCCTCTAACGGGTGGCCTCTGGTCTGAGCACATTCGTGGGGGAAACTGTGTAGCAATTCTAGGGGTGTGCTCTCTGGATTTTAGAGACCTCCACCCCGAGCAGGCTCCGCCTTTGATCCCTGACTCAGGTCTGCAGTGACGGAGCACCTGCTTCAGACCAAGCCCGGGAGACCGCCGCTTCTGTGGGGACAGCTCACTCTGTTGTCTCAACCTTGCTCAGTCTTAGGAGGTTGCCCTGTCGGCTGCCAGCTGGAGGGGTCTTCTTCCTTTGAGCCCTGCTGAGCCCACCTTTGAATGCCGCAAACCAAACCCATTGGCCCACGGGGCTTTGGCTACGTCCCAGCGTCCCCTCCAGTGGGGAAGGGCAGTTCCTTTCCTTCCTGTTGTGTGAGGACTATAGGAACTGAGTCTCCACAAGGCCTCACTGTGGAGCCTTTGAGAGGTGAGGTCTGGCTCCCCTGGCCACCCCAGAGTCCACACAGGGTCCTGTGTGTCTGTCTTTGCCTCTGGGCCCATGTTCCATTCTTTCCAGCCTTTGCCTCGGAAACCCCACCCTCCATTCTTTTCTGTCTCCCCGGCCTTCTGGGTGGGTCTGGCCAGTGGAGAGCCTGGGGGAGATGGAGGATGGGAGGAGAGGGAGTTGGGGTATTTATTCCCTGCTCCCCTTTCCTTCGGGTTGCCATGGGTAGGCAGCATCTCTCAGCCACTCCTCTAGTCGTGTCACCCCCTCTACCCAGGTTTTTCTGTAACTGCTCCTTCCCCTGTACTTTCAGGCCCAGGGATAGGAATACATGGGGGAGAAATGAAGTGACTGCTATCCTGGTTTGCCCAGGACTGTCCCAGGTTTTTGCAGTGACAGTCCTGTGGCCTTTGAAGCCCCTCTGTCCCAGGCACACTTGGACAGTTGGTCACCGTAGGTAGAAAAACCATCTTTGGTCCTCTATGCTCTGCCCACATCTTTTTTTTTTTTTTTTTGAGACGGAGTTTCGCTCTTGTTACCCAGGCTGGAGTGCAATGGCGCGATCTTGGCTCATCGCAACCTCCGCCTCCTGGGTTCAGGCAATTCTCCTGCCTCAGCCTCCTGAGTAGCTGGGATTACAGGCACGTGCCACCATGCCCAGCTAATTTTTTTTTTGTATTTTTTGGTAGAGACGGGGTTTCACTATATTGACCAGGATGGTCTCGATCTCTTGACCTCGTGATCCACCCGCCTCGGCCTCCCAAAGTGCTGGGATTACAGGCTTGAGCCACCGCGCCCGGCCTCTGCCCACATCTTAATATACTGTCCTTTTGTTAAAATGTCCTCAGATTGCACCACGTTGCATCTGCTGTCTGTTTCCTCCGAGGACCCTGGCTGATTCACCAGGAGCTTGAGGAGATGGAGTGGTGTTCAGAGAGTTCAGAGCAGCGAAATGGGCATCACACTGAACGTGAGAGAAGTGAAAGAATCTCTTGGACTTGGACTCTGTTCTGAAAATTTTCCTCCTGCGAAGAAAATGGTGGTGGTGATGATGATGATGGTAGTGGCTATTTCTTTGCCTGCTCACTGTGGGCTTGCTGTCAAGAACTTTGATACCCTAGTGTGTGTGATCATTATGACAGTCCTGTGAGGTTTTTCCACGATGAAGGAAACTGAGGCTTAGAGAGTTGACGTGATTTGTGAAGGCTTAGGATGGGCAGGCGGTCCCGCCCAGGTTTGAACCCAGATGCAGCTGCCTGCGAGGTTACCATGCTTCCTGATGAGGTGTTTTGCAACCAAGGCCAGGCCAGACAAAGCCCGTGGTTTTGCGACTTCTGGCTTGGGTTGGGTGCCTTGTTGAGTATGTGGGCGGTGGATCTGATGTTTTCTGCTTCCTCCCATGTGGCATGGAGCATGAGGGGCTGGCTGGGCAGACAGTATTGATTTGGCAGAATTCAGCCATGGCCCATGTTGGAAAATGTTAGTCTGTTTTTCCTTCTCTATTTGCCCTACCCACCCCTCTTTTTTTTTTTTTTTTTTTTTTTTTGAGATGAAGTCTCACTCTGTCGCCAGGCTGGAGTGCAGTGGTGTGATATCGGCTCACTGCAGTCTCTGTCACCTGGGTTCAAGCGAGTCTCCTGCCTCAGCCTCCTGAGTAGCTGGGACTATAGGTGCACCCCACCATGCCTGGCTGATTTTTGTATTTTTAGTAGAGATGGGGTTTCACAATGTTGGCCAAGATGGTCTCATCTCTTAACCTCGTGATCTGCCCACCTCGACCTCCCAAAGTGCTGGGATTACAGGTGTGAGCCACTGTGCCCAGCCCTGTTTTACAAATGTTTGTAATTAGAATCAGAGCTAGCCATCGTTGGAGGAGAACTTGCAGGTCGGCTAGTTCTGGGATGGCAAATAAACGGCGCAGGTGTTACCATTCTTCGTTGCCTTGACTGTGGTAGACATTGCTAATCAACTCTGGAGTAATCAGTCTTCCACGTGAGCTCAGAGACAGCCGCTATTAATCAATTGTTATTGGCATGCAGCAGGAATCCTGCTCGCCATTCTTGATGTAGTCCAGCTTCTCTCACTAGGACCATAAAACCCAGAGTCGTTAAATAACCCTCAAGGGAGCCAGTGGGATTTTGGAGCCTTCTCCACAGCAGAGTGTTTGCTCGTAAGAGATGACTTTGGGTTAAAAGTCTGATGTCTAAACAAAGTGTGGTGTAGAGGAAGACACCTGGATTTGCAAAGCAGTGCCTGAATCTGGGTTCAGATCCCAGCAATGCTTCTTACTGCTTCTAACTCTGGGTAGGTCACATGACTTCTCTGACCCTTGTCTTGGAAACTGAAATTACAATCCCTACATCCCAGGACTGCGAGAATTAATGACATGATGAATGTACTGGGCACTGATCTAGACATTGCATGTTGCAGTGACATGTGTGGGTGAGGCCCCTGCTCTCAGGGAGCTGGCTGCCCTTATAAAGAGGAGGCTCGTTTTCTTCCTCTTCCTTCTTGGAAACCTGTGGACCTGTGTTGTCATCATTAACTTCTATTGTATCCACTTAAATTTTGGTCCATTTAGACATCACATGACTTGCTTTGGGAAGTGATTTATTTTTTCTTTCATTCCTGGTCTCATTTTCATTCTTATATCTGGTCAGGTGGTTAGTGAGTCTTTTGTCAGTCACAAAAAATCAAAATGACAGGCTCTTCCCTTCTGAATGGATGCTCTAGGGTACTGGGTCTAGACTTGGGAGTGACATACTCGCTTTGAAAACTTGCTGAAAGCTATGGATCCTTCTGCTGGCAAAATGGTAAGACAGCAGGACTTCTAAAACTTAGCAATTGTATGTTTTTTAGCTTCCATAATGTAGGCATTCTTAGGGATTCATGGACACCCCCCTTCCCGGGGTAATAAACTAGGCTCTAGGGGGTGAGTGACGCTTCCCCAGCCGGAAATGGAGCTTTGTGCGAAAATAAACATGCAAGCGATAAAACCGAGTTTTATTAAGTAGGAGGATCAAGGTTTTTATTCAGAGTTCTGCTCCCTTGGCCAGGGCAGTGTGAGGCTTGCCTCTGCACTTGCTCGAGCTGTGTTTAGTCTTCTTGGTTATGGTGAAATATTTTTTCTTTTCTCCCAGTCTGGAGTTTCAAGGTTGGTACTTCTTGCCCCTAAAATGTTTGTTTTAAGATTTAGAGCAGTTTTTCACTCTTTGATAAGGTGGAACGCATCAGTGGAGATGCGTTGTGGTCAAGTCCGAGGGCTGTTCTGGCGGAATCAGGCCGATGGTGGCTCACTGCTCAGCTCTGGCTCTCAGTGGGACCTTGAGCTGCTTCACCTCCCTGACCTGTAAAGCAGAGGGACAGCGTGACCACAGACCCTTGATGAGCAACAATTAAAGAATACTGAGCATGAGAAAAATACGCCGAAAGAGTTTCCACAGAGGCCAAGGCAGGCTTGGCATTTGAACGCCTGGAGTTTGGGAAGTATGGATCTTTTATTGAGTCTGTATCATGGAGGCTAGCTGGCAAATTCAGCTGACGTGAGCGGAGCAGTGGACAATGAGTCAGGTCTAATGGGCTCCTTCCTTCTGGATACCAGGGATTTTACCTTCAGTGAGGGTGAGCAAGCACCACTGAGAGAAGCTGAGGGTCTTCCTTGGTTATTAACATTGGAAGGACCCCAATCAACGAGTTTCCTCATCGTCTTTGATTCTAGCTGGTCCCCATCTTTAGCCACACCCTGGAGCAAAACGTCGCTTAAATGACTAGAGAGGGAGAGAGTTCCATGGGCCATTTCAGATTTAGACATGGAATTTTTCTGGGATAATTTCTCTGCCACTGAGTTTTGCATTTGCATGTTCTAAAGCCAAAAAAAGGAGCTGAACTTTCCCTTTTGTTTGCTTCATTACTCCCACTGTGTTTGGCGGGATGGCGGTTGTGGTTTTATTCTCAGATTCGTTTTTATAAGTGTGCTGTGCGTGTGGAGTCCTCTTTCCTGCCTGAGGAGTTTGTAGGACGATTCAGGCCGGCTGTCTCCCCAGCTGGGTACAAATTGCCAGGGCCAGACCTGGTGAAATAATGGAACCTGCTAATTCTCAGGCACCTATGATGTGCCAGGCACTTATTCAGCCCCCTGGGTAGGCAGCATCCCTGTGTTTGCAGAGAGGGGACAGGTTTCCCAGGCCCTTGGCCTCCAGGGTCACATGGCTTTGGTTCGTGGAGCTGCGATGCACGCTGAGATCAGGCAGACTTGAGCTCATGTGCCTTCTTGTCGCCTCCACTGCTCCTCCTGGAACCTCAGGGGACCTCCCAGTGGTCCTGTATGTGCCCACCCTTGTATGGCTCCACCTAAGAAAAAATGAAGTAGGTGTTGGTTGGATGGCAAGGCAGGTCTTGGAGAGTTCTCCTTCTTTTCTCCTGCCCGTCAGCCTCCTTGCCAAGCTTGGGTGCAGCCAGGATTTTCCTAGTCCCTTGAGTTACCTGGCTGGGATGGCCTTTTCTAGGTAGCCAGCTCAGAGAGGAAACTAGGGCTCCATCCACCTCACCTCTGTGACCTTCTGAGGGAGCCACGGCTGATGTGTAAAGGAAGGAGGGGTAGAGACAGTAGCTTTGTCATTGGTCTCCCCATTTCACAGGTGAGAAAAGGAAGCTCCCCAGAGAAGTGGCCTGGGCAGTGAGAGGTAGCCGGCTGAGCCATAGCTCTTCCTAGTGGGGGCTTGCTGCCCCTTTACCTGGGGGTGGGCGTCACCTGCCAGCACCTTCCTAGAATGAGCTCTGAGACTGAAGAGAGAAAAGATGAGATCTGGTCACAGGCTCCACATCTGGCCTGATAGGGCTGATGCCTTGATTTCACATTTGGGGAAACTGAAGCCCAGGAACAGAACTGCCCCAGTCGCTATCCCTACCCTGGTTCAGCTCACTGTTTTCTCATTTTGTCTACTTGATGGTGCGACCAGGAAGACCTTGATCAGGAAAGAGGGAAGGTCTCGTTCTTTGATTCATTCCTTCATTTTGTCAGTTGAAGTTCTAAGGTTTAAAAAATTTTTTTTATTGTGGTAAAATAAGCATAACACAATATTTATCATTTTAACCATTTGTAAGTGTACCATTCAGCAGCATTAAATACATTCTTAATCACCACTGTCTATACCCAGAACCTTTTCATCATCCCCGGTGTAAACTCTGTACCCATTAAACATTACCCATTCTCTCCTGGTCCCAGCCCCTGGCCACTGCTATTCTACTTGCTGTCTCAATGAGTTTTCCTGTTGAAGTACCTGAGCTAAGTGGAATCATCCAGCATTTGTACTTCTGTGTCTGGCTTATGTCACTTAGTATGAGGTTTTTACGTTCTACCCATGTGGTAGCACATGCCAGAATTTCCTTCCTTTTTAAGGGCAAATAATGTTCCATTGAGTGGATAGATCACAGTTGACTGACCCCTTCTGTCCACGGACTCTTGAGTTGTTTCCTTGTTGGCTGTTGTGAATAGTGCTGCCGTGAACATTGTTACAAGTTTTTGTTATTGTCCTGCTTTTGGTTCTTTTGGATATATACCTAGGAGTGGACATTTATTTTTTAAAGATGTTCACCCCCCTCACCCATTACATAAAGAACTCAGGTTTATTGTAGAACAATTAGATAGCACAAATAAACAGAAGAAAACAAAATTCACCTAGAATGCTGACACCCAGGCCGGGCGCGGTGGCTCACACCTATAATCCTAGCGCTTGGGGAGGCCGAGGCAGGTGGATCACGAGGTCAAGAGACTGAGACCATCCTGGTCAACAAGGTGTAACCCCGCCTCTATTAAAAATAAGAAAATTAGCTGGGCGTGGTGGTGTGTGCCTGTAGTCCCAGCTACTCGGGAGGCTGAGGCAGGAGAATTGCTTGATCCCAGGAGGCGGAGGTTGCGGTGAGCCGAGATGCCATTGCACTCCAGCCTGGGTAACAAGAGCGAAACTCTGTCTCAAAAAAGAAAAAGAATGCTGACACCCAGAGATAATAATGAACATGTTGTAGGTGTTCATTTGCCTGTGCCGTTTTCTCCATCGTACTTGGTGGTGCTGTACCTGGGCAGTCTTTGGTAGTGTGAGTTGGATCTTCATTTAGAAATATATAAACCCAGGCCTGAGGCCCTGGGGTGGAGGGAGGGAATGCCAGCTGGACTTTCACTACCTCCAGGAAGCATCCTTGATAGGGGCAGGACATACCCTGTGTCTGGTGCTGTGTCCTGCTTTGCTTCCTTTTCCTGGTCTCTGTCCCCAGACTGGACTGTGTATGTTTGCCACTGGTTTCTAATACTCACTGTCCTGAGAAGACTGCCTCACACGGTGCCTGGTTGTGGTTAGTGCTCAACAAATGTTTGTTGAATGAGCCAAAAAGAAGTGATTGATTGAATGAATGAATGAGAGAAATTACCAAGCGCACTGACCTTGGGCCTGGACCAGCTGAGTAGTGAGGCGGCCTCTCTGGCTAGACCATTTCACCTGTAGCCTATAGCAGGCGTGTTGGTGGAGGTGATTGGGCAGAGTGACTTAGCACGGTGAACTGTCCTTGCTGTCACCTGTGGGAAAGGCAGGGGCTGTACCTGTGACCCTGGCTCAGACAGACAGCAGGGCCCTGTGAGTTCCCTCGCTCCAGACCTCCGCTCAGGGTCCTCTGGGTGTCAGGTGCTTGGCTGAGGGCTGGGCTGTGGGGTGAACTAAATACAACCCCCCAGGATCACTTTCATTCCAGTGGGGGAGACAACCCTTGCAGAAAAGAATCTGCTCATTTCAGATAGCAGGAAGTCGATGATGAAAAATATATCCTTGTTCTTTGCTTTCTTTTCTTCTCTCTTCTTTTCATTCTTTTCTTTACTTTTTATTTATTTATTTATTTATTTTTTAAGGCAAGGTCTTGCTCTCTCACCTAGGCTAAAGTGCAGTGGCACAATCAGAGCTTGCTGCAGTCTCAGCTTCCTGGGCTCAGGTGATCCTCCCACCTCAGCCTCTTGAGTAGCTGGGACTACAGGTGCGTGCCACCACACCCAGCTAATTTTTTTTTTTTTTTTGAGACGGAGTTTCGCTCTTGTTACCCAGGCTGGAATGTAATGGCGTGATCTCGGCTCACTGCAACCTCCGCCTCCTGGGTTCAGGCAATTCTCCTGCCTCAGCCTCCCGAGTAGCTGGGATTACAGGCACGCGCCACCATGCCCAGCTAATTTTTTGTATTTTTAGTAGAAACGGGGTTTCACCATGTTGACCAGGATGGTCTCGATCTCTTGACCTTGTGATCCACCCGCCTTGGCCTCCCAAAGTGCTGGGATTACAGGCGTGAGCCACCGCGCCCGGCCTCACCCAGCTAATTTTTAATTTTTTTGTACAGATGGGATTTTGCCATCTTGCCCAGGCTGGCCTGGAACTCCTATGATCGAGTGATCCTCCTGCCTTGCCCTCACAAAAGTATTGGGATTACAGGGATGAGCCACTGTGCCTGGCCTCTTTCCCGTTTTAGAAAAATAAGTTCATTTGGCTGTTTCTTGTTTGATTGGAGCCCAGGGATGTGCAGTTACTGTGTTTGAATCTTAGCTCCGCCACTTACAAGTGCTGATCTTGGCAATGGTCGTAAGCTTGGCAACCCTCAGTTTCCTTGTCTGTGTAATAAAAGGTGGGGGTGTGTCTGCCTCACAGGGTTATCATGAGGCATCACTGAGACATTGCTCAGCAAGCACTTCTTACTGGTATTACTATGAGTCTGATGGCTACGTGGTGTTGAAATGACAAAACCAATGCCATCCAATTGATTGGTGATCTGTCCGGGATAGGGGCGAGTTAATGCATTGACCATGGGGGGCAGCATGGCACCATTTCCCTGGGAGACTTTGGCTGAACGGAATTTGTTCAGCCAAAGATTCTGCCTCCTCCCTGGGAACTAGGAACAAAAGAGCCTTGCTTGAAAGAGGCTGTTGTTCCTTCCCCAGGCTTAGAAAGCCAAAGTCCAGTTTTTGCAGCCGGTTCCAGGAGTTATGTGGCAGGGTCAGACCTTTTCCTTTTTTCTTGTGCCTCATTTTGGGCCAATTCTTCTGGTTAGATGATTGAGATGACCAGAATATACAGGAAAATAAACAAACAGAAACCCCCAGACTGCCCTTTGAAGCTGTCTGTCCTCACCGGGCAGGGACAAGGATTTTCTTGGGCTCTAGGAGTTTTTATTTTTTATTTTTGGTGCCCAGGCTGGAGTGCAGTGGCATGGTCTCGGCTCACTGCAACCTGTGCCTCCCGGGTTCAAGTGATTCTCCTCCTCAGCCTCACGGATCACTGCAGTCTCAACCTCCCAGGCTCGAGCGATCCTCCCACCTCAGCCTCCCCAGCATGGTGCGCCACTGCACCCGGCCCTTGCTCCTTTGTCTGTAATGTGGGGCTCCCGTGGGCCTCTAGTCAGGTGAACAAAACTTCAAAATGCAGGATCAGGGGCGACCTTTTGGGTGGCTTTTTGGCGCGCAAGATAATGAGGAGCGGGCCTTCCTGGGCAGGGCACGGAGGGCTGGGGAGGCAGAGGGCCATGGTTCTCCACGTTCACCTCGGGTTCCCGAGCCTGTCTTCGAGATAAATGGTAAAGTGGGCTCACTCTCCCATTGCCCACTCAGACCCCCAGGTGATGTGTCAGTTTTCCAGAAGTAAAGCGCAAACCCAGAGAGAGGCTGGGCCTGGAATTCCAGCCCTGCTGCCCCATCTGCATGAGCCTCCGTCTCCTTGTGGGTAAACTGAGGCCAAGGATGGAACTTTCTGCACATTGTAGGGCGAGAACGAAGTGAGAAGATGCACCCAAGACCTCTCGCAGCGACCTGTGCTGCCGTGTCCTCTGTGCTTTCGGGGTGTTCTCTAACTGAGCAGTTAGGCATCGTGCCTGAAGCATGCACGTACGGGGCATCTACTGGGTACAGGCATTGTGCTAAGGGTTAGGAGTGTGGAGATAACCGCATGGGGGGAGAGAGTTATGGACAGTTGATTCCAGTGCCCGCAAACAAGGGCGACTCAGGGTGGACACTGGTGGGAAACAGCATGGTCCCTGGAGAGAAGGCTGCTGATCTGAGAATGGGTCCGCCCGGGCCAGAAAGAGAAAGCAGGGAGGAGCATTCCGGGCAGAACATGGCATTGAGAAAGCCCGGGAGGCCTGGCGGGTCCTGGCACATGCTCCATGGGCCTCAATTGTGTTGAGTGGGCTGGGGGCAGGTAGAACTGTGCAGGGCAGACCCCGTGAGCTGCCTGCATGCTGGCCTTGGGACTTTGGACTTTTTTTTTTTTTTTTTGAGATGGAGTTTCGCTCTTGTTACCTAGGCTGGAGTGCAATGGCGTGATCTCGGCTCACCGCAACCTCCGCCTCCTGGGTTCAAGCAGTTCTCCTGCCTCAGCCTCCTGAGTAGCTGGGATTGCAGGCACACACCACCATGCCCAGCTAATTTTTTGTATTTTTAGTAGAGACGGGGTTTCACCATGTTGACCAGGATGGTCTCGATCTCTCGACCTTGTGATCCACCCGCCTCGGCCTCCCAAAGTGCTGGGATTACAGGCTTGAGCCACCGCGCCCGGCGGGACTTTGGACTTTAACATGGAAGCCAGATTCCAGGAATGCCCCATGAACATCTTGTTCCTTCCTACCCCGCCTTGAGAGGGCCTAGTTCTTTGCCCTGATTTGGATCAGCCTTAGGCCCAATAACCTGGGAATGGCTGAGCTGATCACGAGGGTGGGGCCCAGTTCGTTGCCAGCAGGGAAATGGCCCCTCTCCCTCAACCTTTGGGGTTGGTGGGGAAGTCCAAAGGTGCAAGTGACTTTACGTCTCTGAGCTTTTGTTTCTCAGTACAGTGGGGCAGATAGTGGTACCGACTCCATGGGCTTCTGCGAAGGATTCGGTGAGATGATGCACATCTGGTGTTAGCCTTGTGTCTGACAGATAAAGCACACAGGAAAAAGAGAGGGCTCTTATTACTGCCGTTACCACCGTCATTGCTACTGTTGAGCAAGATTACAGAGGAGGGGACCTGACTACACCCAAGGTCGGAGGGGCCAGAGAGGGCTTCCCAGGGCAGGTGACATCAGGCTTTGCCTGAATTGTGGGTTCACAGTTTTTTAGAGAACTCACCGTATGTAACATCGGGCAAGTTAGTTACTGAAATTAAATTGAGCATATTACTTACATTCTGATTACCAATGGGATAATAACACTCAACTTCCAGGCTGCCATGGGAGTGTCAGAGCTACCAGGCCAATTCTGTTTGGACTGAGTTTCCTGAATGTCTTGGGTGGGTGGGATGAGGAGGGATGGGGACGGCCTTCTTTGGGCTCTTCTTGTCTCCTGTACTCTTGACCTTGTCTGGAGCCTGACAGCAGCAGCAGGTAAAGAACAGGCCTCAGTGGTTGTCTGCATTTCCTCTGGCCCTCGCTGGGAGCCCTTGCCTTGCTTGACAGTTCACCAAGTGCTGTGTGCTATCTTTTGCAGAAATTATGAGCAGGAGGAAGGACAAACCACTTCCTCTATAACCTTCAGATTTATCAGACACAACTTTTGACAGTTTCAGCTTGAAGAGGCTTTGAAAAGAAAGATGTTGAATGCAGTAGGTAAATAAAGTGGAACCTGACCTCAGCTCTCTGCTTCTTCCACATTTGAGTCGAAGGCGCCTCAGGGATGCTGGGAGAGGCCCCCAGCGGTTTGAGAGGTGCTCCGTCCAGGCGCCCCATCCTGACGGCTTGTGTCCAGAGCCTTCTTTGCACGTGCAGCCTACTGACTGTGGTGGCTGGGGTTCCGGGCATCTGCAGGGTGCCTGTCATGTCCTGTGAGTAGTGGCGTTTGCACAGATGCCAGGTCACAGAGACAGATGTTTCAGAAGTTTGACCTCAAAACAGCTTTCTTTTCCCTTGGGTTGTCTGGCCAAAGTGCTAAATATAAGCCTGAATCTGAGCAGGCGCTGCTGACAGGCCACCTGGAGGTTCGAGTCCACCGTGAGGGTGGAATCTTGGGATTATGCTGGCTGGAGCCATAGGAAATTGAGATTTTAAAAAACTATTCAAAAAGAATATAAATGAGACCTTGCTGTGCTACCCAGGCTGGTCTTGAACTCTTGAGCTCAAGGGATCCTCCCACCTTGGTCTCCCATACTGCTGGGATTATTGGCATGAGCCACTATCCTCAGCCAAAATGGGAATTTTATAAGTAGAAAATGATGAAATAATGGCTCCATATAGTTTGATCTACTAGTTTGTACATAAGCACATTTCTTGACTTCCAGATGTCATCTCTTTGCTGTAGCCCTGAAACTCCTAAGATCAGTACAAAAAGAAGTTCTTTCTTGGGAAGGAAAGGAGGGAGCATTATGATTGGTATACATATAGGCACACACACATGCATACACACATATACGCAGGCACAATACATGCATATAAACATACCCACTTGCACGCACGTACACATACACACGCATTTATACATAGACGTGCATATACAGATTTGTGTGCATACATGTATACATATGTACCTATACACACACAGGCACATACATGCATATAAATATGCCCACATGCACACACACATGCATATACACATGCTTGCTTACATATACAGAAATACATACACATACCATCCATACCTGCTTGTACACACATATACACTGGCACAATATATGCACATAAATATACTTATATGCATACACGCATACACATACATAGATATAGATATGCACAAAGATGTGTCCATATAGATGTATGTGTATACGTGTGTATGTGTATATGCATGCACACATATACACAGGTACGTGCATATACATTTGTACATGCATACATATGTATACACACGTATACAAAAATGCACACAGATACATAGGCATACATATACATGTGCAGCCATGGAATACACATTCACATACACTTACCGGTGTACACATACACACATGCACACACATACACAAAAGCAGTTATACAGTAGTCCCCCTTCATCCTTGGGGGATATGTTTCGAGATTCCTAGTGGATGCCTGAAATGGTGTAGAGTACTGAACTCTGTTTTATCTTATACGTACATACTGGTGATAGAGTCTAATTTATACGTAAAATAAGGATGACTTGAACACAAGCATTGCGATACAGTGACAGTGGAATTGATTAGCGACAGGGCTGCTGAGTGACTCATGGGCAGGTAGGGCATGCAGTGTGGAAAAACTGGGCAGAGGGAGGATTCATGTCCTGGGCAAGATTCAGCACGACAGTGTGGGATTGAAGACTAAAAAATTGTCTGGAATTTTCCACTTAATCTTTCTAGACAGTGGTTGACTGGGTCACTGAAGCTGTGGAAAGTAAAACGTCAGGGCAGGGAGCACTGCTGCAGGCGCACACGCAGATTCACGGACACAGATCTGCACACACGTATGCACGTACACACAGGTACATCTTCACCGGCTATCTTTGCATCTCACTCATTGAGTTTGTATTTCCAGGTGTATACGTAACTTTGGGCAAGTTGGGTAACATCTCTGCCTCAGTTTCCTCGTCTGTAAGATGAGATTGGCAGCAGTGTTTCTGAGCTGGGGTTGTGGTCAGGATTCTGTGAGCAAGGCTCAGAACCCCAGAAGTGCTTCATGAAGATGGGCCGTTCTTATTTTCAGCACCCTTCTCGGTGCCCATCCGGTATCCTGTGTGTGGTGTGCCCCACTCATGGAGGAGTGGCCCGTCTCTCCAGGGCTGCCCCGGGTCTGGTAGGCAGTGAACACAGCCACTTACAACACTGTTGAGTGTCAGCTACATGCCATCCACTGTCCTAGGGTGCCCCGACATGGGCTCTGCTCTGAGGAACCTCAGCATTCCCTGGGGGCGGTTCCCGCAAATGTATCAGTGAATCACCAGGGCCCCTTCAGAGGTGGCAGATGCTAGGACAGTAGAGGGGCAGGGTGAAGTGGTGGAGAGAGTCTCAGGAGGCCCATCGGTCAGGAGGTGGCGTGGAGGCAGGAGCTGGTCCTGTGCAGATGTGGAGAGGCTGGGGCTGGTGAGTGCCAGAGGCCCTGGGGTGGTTGAGGTGCACAGTGCGGTGTGGGGGCTGGAGGGGCACGCAGGTGCCCATCACGGAGTCTATAGTGATCTACACTCTGCCCCCAGTACTTTGTCCTGTTCCTTTCGGGACTTGGCCACACAGCAGGTGCCGAGTGAGTGTCTGAGGGGCTGCTCTGTTTAACTGCTTGCCCTGAAGGTATGAGGACAGTGTGTTCTTCTTGCATTCAGCGGGCCAAGGTTACATAGATCCCATCTCCTCTGCGCGCCCTCAACATCCTGATCTATAACATGGGCGTGAATCAATAGGACCTTCAGTCATGCCACCAACCTGCCTCTGGCCCCTGCCTCCTGCACGGCCTCCTCTGAGGTCAGTGCCTTCAGCTCCTGCCACGCTGGTGGCTGCCGCCTGCGAGTGCCTGTCTCTGCAGGACGTGAACAGGCTGCGGCTGTCACTGACGTGTCTTCCTTTGTGTTTGCCGTGGGGGGGCATATAATTGCATTCCTCATGAGGGAATGACACAGAAAGGGCAAGGGGGTGTCAGCAGGGCTGCTCTGTAATTTTCATGTCTGGGACGGATTTCAGGACTGAGCTGTTTTCCTCTTTGACCGGCTAAGGCCGTGGCCCAAGTCCACAGTGGTGCGTTTTTGAATTTGCCTTTGTTGGTTTTCTTCTTCCCTTTCTTCTTCTTCTTTTTAAAATAGGTCTTTTTTTTTTTCCATCCTGTGAAATAAAACTGGAGACTTGGATGTGGTGGGTAAGAATGAGCAGTTCCTGTCCTTTTGGTGTGGGAGTTGGGTGGGGGTTGACTTAAATATTTATTTCCCATTAAGAAATTCATGAGTTTGGACGCATGTGTTGGAATGGGGTGATCTCAAGTCTCACTCGTGATTTTCGACCCCTGTAGGCCTTGGGCCTGCCTTGGGGGGACGCAGGGACATGTCGAGCAGAGGCTGCAAGCGGGTGACCTATGGGCCAAGTCCAGCCTGCCCACGTGTTTTACTTGGCATGCACAGTGTTTTCTTTATTTTTTTTTCTTAAAGCTTCAATAAGCTGTCTGCATTTAAAGTTGGGAGCATTCCCCTAAAAAATTCCAGATTTCCATTTTCTAATAATAACAACAGAAGCAAACACTTCTGTGTCACTTACCATGGGCCTGGCTCAGCTCTAGATGGCTCCCCTCCCTTCGCTCCTGGATCTGCAGACCGTTCCGAGCTGCCGGCTTCCCATGACCATCCCGTTCTTCGTCTGAGGAAATGGAGGCAGGCCTTCAAGCGGGCGATCCTGGCTGTGCCCATGATCCTGTGTGGCTGCCCCTTCATGCTGGGCACAGCCTCTCCACTCCCTCAGCCTCCCTGTACTCAGGTTCCCCCTGCTCAGAGCTCATGGGTGTGGACTGTGTACCCCGCCCTGAGCTTGGAGCGAGCAGGGTGGCTGTGGTCCTGAAGTTGAGTCGTCTGTCGCTGACTTACCCTCACTCCCTCTCTCCCTTCTGTCTTCTGCCTTCTCTTTCCCTTCTTTCTCTCTCTCCCACTTCCTCTGTTCCTCCTTCCCTCCTTCCCTGTCTCCACTTTCTCGCTCCTTCATGCTCTTCCTCCCATTCATCTGGTGCTCACGGGGGGGCCACTGGGCTAGGCAGGCTGAACACCACTTCTGCTCCATGTGAGGGCTTTGTGCCGGCTTCTCCCTACTTTCAGGTCATACCCGTGGTGGGAGGTGCTGCCTGAGGATCCCAGGGGTGAACTGATAGGTCAGAGGAGAAGGGGAGCCCCAGCCCCTGGTGTCTTCTTACTGTGCGGTCTCTTCTGTGTCAGTGCACTTCTGTGGAAGGGGAACGATGGGGGAGGTGGAGGAACCATTGCCCACCTGTGGAGGGGCCTCGGTGTTGGCCATGCCCTGGCACCCTCCTCCTGGGGCTCCGTCTCCTCTGGTCCTGCCTCTCCTGCACTCCTTTCCTGGTGCTGCCTTGGTGCCAGGGGAGCCAGCCCAGGCTGCCTCCAGCCATGGGGCGCAGGAGGGGAGGGAGCCAGCCAGTGCTTGTGTTTGCAGAGCTGCTGGTGGACTGAACGTGGTTCTAGGGATGGCCAGGCCTGAGGGTAACTCATTCTGGAAGCTGTGGGATGTCACTTTGCTTAAGGAGTCTTCAGCAACTTGGAGGTGAAGTGGCCTTCTTCACCGTGGCCTTGTGGTTTTGTGGATGGAGCTGCTGTGGTCAGTGTGGCTAGTCCTCCGGAGAGGAGCATGGGCCAGGAGGAGAAGATGCTGTTTCTGGAGGCCTTAACCCTTTCCTCCCTTCTCTCCCTCCCTCCCTCCCTCCCTCCCTCCTGTCTCTCTCTGTCTCTTTCTCTCTAGGTGCATAAAATAATTGCTTTGAGATAAAGTTGACATGCAGTAAACTGCACAATCTCCCTTTGCTCTTAAAATGATGATCTGTTTCTGCCGTGTAAAGCAGGGTATAAAATATATATGTACAACCCCCCAGCATGAGAAACCATTCCAGTTGCCGTACCTGATGCACTGTCTCCGTTTTCAAACCCTTCCTTTCTTTGATGTTTATTCTTCTTGTATGTATCTTTGTATTTCTGCAACTACATACTCTTACAGGACACTCCGTAATGTTTCCCAGGTTTTGAAGTTTCCTGTGAATAGTGTCATTACCTGGGCCTTCTTGTGAAACTTGCCTTCAGTTTGCTTACCTTGTATATATGAGATCCATTCTATGAAGAAGGCATGGCATATTTGTGTATTCATTCTGTTGATGGCCTTTAGGCTGTTTCTAGATTTTTGCTGCTATAAACAATGCTATAGTGAACATCTTCGTAGATATCTCCCTTTACAGGAATCCATGAGTTTCTTCCATTTCCCTCTTCTCCCTCCCGCTCCTTCCTTCCTTTTGTCCTTACTTCTCCATGTCAGCCAAGTTTAGCTTCGTGTGCTCCCTAAGAATCCTTAGGAGATAGTGGTGAATGAAAAGACCCCAGCCCCAGGCTGGAGGTTAGGACTCCTGGCTTTCAACCTCAGCTTGGTGTATCTCTCTGGGCTTCATCTATAACAGGACCGTTTTGATCTCCTTGCGCTAATTCATGCCACGTTGAGCAGAGCACCTGGGGCATGTGGTTGGTGCTTGATAAATGGCAGCTGCTTGTGTCTAGCCTCTGACTTTGAAGAAACACATCAGGCTTGGGAATGTTGGCCATGAACTCTTTTTTTTTTTGAGATGGAATCTTGCTCTGTCGCTCGGGCTGGAGTGCTGTGACTCAGTCTCGGCTCATTGCAACCTCTGCCTCCTGGGTTCAAATAATTCTCCTGCCTCAGCTTCCCGAGTAGCTGGGATTAGAGGTGCCCCCGTGACCATGACCACACCCAGTTAGTGTTTGTATTTTTAGTAGAAACACTGTTTGACCATGTTGGTCAGGCTGGTCTCAAACTCCTGACCTCAGTTGATCTGCCCGCCTTCGCCTCCCATAGCGTTGGGATTACAGGCATGAGCCGCCGCGCCCGGCCTGAATTCTTAAGGGGTAGAGGCAGGACATGTTATGGACTGTGCGTCCAGGTCTCCTCATTTCTCACTGAAGGCGGAGGGTGCCCTGCCTCTGGGAAGGCAGCTGATTTGTTATGATCCCCACCCAGACTTCCTTGATCCTGCATGTAAGGCTCAGGGATCATGTAATATTTAAAAATGCAGCAGGTGAAACACAGCAGAAGCTGGTTTTTTCTCATGTAAAGGAAATCCAGGGTCTAGGTCATGTCGTGATTGCCGTGGCTGGTCTGTGGCTCTGAGGGCCTAGGGCCTTTTCATCTGGCTGCTCCTCCTTTCTAAGGCGCCTTGCCTCATGGGCTCAGAGAGGCTCAAGTTCCTGCCATTTTGCCTACATTCCAGTTAGTGGGAAAGGGATCTTACCATTTCATTTGCATTCTAGTTAGCAGGAAGTGGGAGTGGCAGGGGAGTGGAGTCGGTCTTCCGCCCTATTAGGGAGACTTCTCCTTTCACCTGACTGGCCAGACCCATCCTGTGGCAACCCCGGCTGCAAGAGTGCCTGGGAAATGTAAGTGGGAGCCGCGCAGCCCACCCCAGAGCAGGATTTTACTACTGAGAACCGAGAGGAGGCCGGAATAGGATGTTGGCGTGGGCCACACTAGCCATCTCTGCCACTGCCCCACCCTGGAAAGGGCCCCAGGGCCAGTCTCCGTTTCACTCTCGGAAAGGCGAAGGCTGGTCAGGGAGACACACTGTGTGGACATTCCCTTAAGCTTCTAGAACAGGCCTTCCTTTGGAAGCACAGGGGAAGGAAGCAAGGGCAGAGGGGGCGGCCAGGGGCCAGCAAGGCGTAGAGGAGAACAGGGAGAGAGTTCTGTGTGGTGCCAGCAGCTCCTGCGAAGGGGTTCTAGGGCAGAGATTTTGGCTTCCTGTATGGAGGGGAGCAGGCTGTCGGAGGAGATAGTGAACCCCCCCCGAGAAAGCAGGTGTACAAGCAAAGGTCAGATGGACCTGTGTCAGCCAGGGAGGCCACCGAGTGTATTTTAGATCCAGAAAGAACATTCATGGAATTCCAGTAAGGAACTCTGTAAGGGATCTCCTGCAGGGATGGCGAATGCACCACCCCTCAACGCTTGCTCGCCCTCCTGGTGCCTTGCTGAGCTGAAGCCACCCTGGAGCCTCCCAGTGGGAGGAAGTTGACACCTGATATAACCCCTTTGCCTTCCCTACACAAATCCGGTTCCCTTGTTCCTGTAGGTGTGGACGTTGAGGGCCAGCCCGGAAGTGCCAAACTCAGAGGCACTCAGGGAGGGAAGCAGGGGACCCAGGGCTCCGGGGTTCAGATCCCTCTGTCACATCGTGCTCCTCTTCTGGGTCTTCCATCCCAGCCAGAAATTGCCTCCTGGAGGCACACAGCCTCCTCTTGTTCATTGGAGCTCAGTGGAGACCTGACCTCACCTGGAGCGGGGTGAGAGGGCAGCACCTGCCACCTTGAAGTCTGGGCTTTGCTGGACGCCCAGAAGAAGCTGGGCCCGCAGGCTTGTGGGAAGTGAAAGTGTGCGCCGGCTTTTTAGTTCTGCTATCGACCGGACAGGGTTTTTCCTGGGGGGAGGGGGAAGGAGCGGCTGTGTTTTCTTTGCTTAATCTGGCCTTGCCCCACAGAGAAAACACATGCGTAGCCTCCATCCTGTTTGTAAAGAGGGCGGTCAGCTACTCGAAGTTGCTCGCCTGGAAAAACTGGGAAGATGTCATCTCCTGTGGCAGAGAGGTGGGGGGTGCAGGCAGCTCAGGTGGGTGGGGAATGTCTTGGGACTGTCAGCACGTGACCTTTTTTCTTTAATGGTGATAAAATACGCGTAAAATGGACCATTGTAACCATTTTGAAGTGTGTGGTTCATTAAGTACATTCACATTGTTGTGCAACTTTGACCCCATCCCTCTCCATCTTCTCAAACTGAAACTGTCCCGTTAAATGTCAGTTCCTAGTCCCCCTCCCCCAGCCCCTGGCAGCTACCATTCTCTTTTCTTTTTCTGTGAATTAGACTCCTCTAGGGACTGCGTATGAATAGGATAATACAATATTTGTTTTTTGTGTGTGTCTGGATTACTTATTTTTTTTTGCTTTTTTTACTGAGGTAAGATTTATGTAACATAAAATCATCCATTTTAAAATGAACAGTTCAGTGATATTTAGCCACTGTCACCGCTTTCTAGTTCCAAAACATCTTCACCCCAGAAGGAAACCCTGTACCCATTAACCATCACTCCTCTTTCCCCTACCCCCGGCTCTTGAAAACCAACATACGACTTTAAATTTGATTTGCATTTGTATGTAGTAGGCCGTCTACAAATGTACGCCGAATGAATGAAAGAAAATCCTGTCCAGTTGATGAAATTGTGATGAAAGCTTGGATTTCCTGAGTGTATACTTTGTGCCACGTCCACATAAGCATCCATGCTTCTTGGCCCTGGCTGCACGTTGGCATTGCCTGGAGATCTTCATAAACCCCCATACCCAGAGATGCTGTTGGCTTTGGTCTGGGGGAGGTCTGGGCCATAGCCTTTTCCGAACAGCTCCTCAAGTGATTGTAGCATGAGAATGACCACTCTGCGCTATGCAGTATTTCATTGCATGCTAGCACTCCTTTGGGGTAGGTAATGTGATCTCCATTTTATGGATAGGGAAACAGGTTCAGAGAGGTCAGGTAGCTTCCTTAAACTCACTCAGCCTCAAATCTCCATCTGAGGCCAGGCGTAGTGGCTCACGCATGTAATCCTGGCACTTTGGGAGGCTGAGGTGGGCAGATCACCTGAGGTCAGGAGTTTGAGACGATTAGCCTGGCCAACGTGGCAAAACCCCGTCTCTATTAAAAATATGAATATTAGCCAGGCATGGTGAAACACACCTGTAATTAGCTACTCAGGAGGCTGAGGCATGACAATCACTTGAACCCGAGAGGCGGAGGCTAATAGTGAGCCGAGATTGCACCACTGCACTCCAACCTGGGCGACAGAATGAGACTCTGTCTCAAAAAATAAATTAAAAAAAAAACTACCTCTGAGTCCAAAGCCCTGACCCTTTGTGCTGTTCCACCCTCGCCCAGTTGTTTCACAGGTGATTTTGGAAGGAGCACCTGTTGCTATTTATATGCTTGCTGTGGGATAAAATAATTAAAACTGTCTAATGGGGATTTATGGGGTGCCAACTGTATACCAGGCACTGATTCACCTTCTCTGATTTTACCTCTACAGCCGCCTTGTGCAAGGGGACTATTACGATGACATCAGTTTCCCCAATGTTGTTGGGGAAGGAGTGAGGGGTTTCCCTCACTCGTCATGGAGCGGGGGTCTCTCCTTGGTCATCGTGGCGGGTACTCAGCTGAGGCAGAGTGGGAGGGAAGCTGTGTGTGATGTCAGGGTGAGGTCCATAGTTGAGACTGGATGCAGTGATTTTGTGGGGTGGCCTCGGCACCGGTGAGACCTGCTCTGCCCAGTTTGAACTAGTTGGGAGCCATTGAGTTGAGCAGGGAAGCTGTGCACACCTCAGGGTTTGGCCCGGCTGTCTCCCTCAGCCAGACAGGGTTTGTCCCTCCTGTTTGCGTTTGAGATTTTTGATGGCTGTAGGACTCATCATTCATTCAACAAATATTGTTCAGACTTGATAGCTGGGCACCGTGTAGGCTCTGGGATGTGCGGCGATGAGACCAGAGTCTCCGTGGTCCATGGACCTGATGGTCTTGCAGATGGTATGGATTGTAGCGTCACCCTTGTCTGAGCGTGCCAGGCCCTGTCTCTGCGTGGGCTCTCTCATTCCAGCCTCATGACAAGTGTACAGGTGAGGGCCTTGAGCAACCGTGTGTAGCAGAGGAGGACAGCGAGGCCGAGAAGCTTGCCCAGCGTTACACAGCTTGTGAGAAGTGGAGACTGAAATTGGATGTGAGCTGATGGCTTCAGACCTCAACTAAGTAACACTGACAGATAATTATGAAAGGGGAAGTCCAGGGAGCATTTGCGTGGGATGAGGCCACGCCAAGGCCAGAAGGGTGCTGTTTCAGCTGAGGGCTTGGCAGGATGGGTACCTTAGTTTCCTGTGGCCGCTATGACAAGTGACCACAGACTTCGTGGTTTAAAGCAACACCAAGTTACCATCTTACAGTTCTGGAGGTCGGAAGTCCAAAGTGGGTTTTCTGGGGGCTGAAGTCGAGGTGTTGTGGTGTTTCTGGAAGCCTGAGCCAAGGGTCTGTTGCCTTTTCCATGATCTGGAGGCTGCTTGCATTCCTTCGCTCGTGGTAGCATCTCTCCAGCCTCTGCTTCCGTTCTCACATTTCCTTCTCTGGCTCTGGCCCTCCTGCCTCCCTCTTTTTTTTTTTTTTGAGAGGGCATCTCACTCTGTCACCCAGCCTGGAGTGCAGTGGTGCAATCTTGGCTGACTGCAACCTCTGCCTCTGTAATTCAAGTAATTCTTGTGCCTCAGACTCCCAAGTAGCTGGGATTACAGGTGTGCACCACCCTACCCAGCTAATTTTGTATTTTTAACCGTGTTGGCCAGGGCAGTCTCGAACTCCTGACCTCAAGTGATCCACCTGCCTCTGTCTTGCAAAGTGCTGGGATTACAGGCATGAGCCACTGGGCCTGGCCCTGTCCCCTCTTATAAGGACTCTGGTTACACTGGGCCCACCAGATCATCCAAGGGCATTTCTGATCTCAAGATCCTCAGCTTAAGTCTCCAGGGTCCCTTTGCCATGTCAGGCCATATATTCACAAGTCAGAGGGAGTGGGATGATTAGGGCCATTATTGTGCTTATCATAGTGGGAGAGAGAGGGGCTGGCAGGCAGGGAGTCTGAGGCCTGAAGGCGAGTGGGTGCGTGGCTTTGGAGGGGTGCTGGGTGCCCGAGTGCTCAGAGGATGAGCTCCTGGAGGGGAGGGTGAGGTGACGGAGGGCTTTTTAAGCCCTGGGACAGACTGGGAGTTGATCACCTGCTAAGCAGCTTCTGGAGAGAGGACCTCTGCTCCTTCTTGAACCTGGTGAACACGTGTGTCCGAGGAGGATGGTGTGTATTGGGGAAGCCCCTGCCCCTCCCCATGTAGGAGCTTCCCTTTCACAGTGACAGGAAGAGGAAGAGCTGAGAGCATAATGTGCTTTGGGCAGGAAATGCAGGCTGCATCTTCCCATGCTGGAGAGGGTGACAAACCCAGGCTTTGGAGTCACTGGGGCTCGGTCTGGATCCAGGCTCCAGCATATCCTAAGCTGATCCTGTTCCCAACTGTAAACTGGGGGTGAGATAGGGCGTGAGTCACAGGATCAACCCTGGGGTCAGCGAGGCAAGTCACGGATGCTGTCTGTGCACAGAGACGTGCCTGCTCGCTCCATCCATTCAGCAGATGGAGGAGCGTTCCGTGCACCAGGCACCATTGCCGGCACGGAGCAAAGCAGGCATCATCCTGGCCCTCTTGGAGCCCCCGTTCCTGTAGGAGAGGAAAATGAACAAGGAAACAGCGTGCTGCTGCTAAGTGCTGTGGAGGAAAACATCAGGCGAAGGAGGGCAGGAGTATTGGTATGAATGGGGAGGGTATGGCATCGTGTGTGGTGACATTTGGAATAGGGAAACCAAGGAAAATCTGGATGAGAAGCGACATTTGAGCAGGTTTGAAGAAGGTAAGGGAGGAAGCTGTGTCTGTGCAAAGGCCCCAGGGCAGGGGCTAAAGGAGATAAAGGAGTCATCCATAGCATGTGCAAAGGCCCTGGGGCAGGAATTTACTAGGAGTTCCAGGAGGTAAATGTGGTTGGGGCAGAATGTGCCTTGAGGAGACTGGCTGAAGGTGAGTTCTGTGCGTCACTAGCAGGGTCAGATAGCGTAGGCCTTGTAAGAACTTTGGCCTTAACTCTGAGGGAGAGGAGAGAGCTGTGTCTGCCCTAATACATTCAGGAACCTGGCAGCTCTGAAAACTGCCTGCCAGCTTGCCTCTCTCCCCTTCCCTCCACCTCTTCTTCCTCTCCCTCATCTTCCCCGATTGTCCACTGCTTTGTGGGGATTGATTGGGCTCATTGAGGCCTGCTGCAAGGAGTGGCAGCCTTGCCCCCAGTCCAGTCTGTGGACCTTTCAGCTGTCCCCTCCTCCAGCTGTCCTCAGGGCTAGTCACTTATGGCTCTTGCTGTTTATATAGCACAGTGGTTTATAAACTTTGCTTCTAGAATTTCGCAACTGTCCTGCAGCGTGTTATCTTCCAGGAAGATCGTGGTGCTCTTGATCCAAATTAAAGGACTGAAATTAAGGGGATGGAATTGTCTGCATTTTACATGGACACAACATGTATTTTTTGTCATAACCACAAGATTTTTTGTCATAAACTAGAGTCACGTGTACTGTGGCATCCGGTTTAGTTCAATCCTCTATTTAATCATTTCGAGATTAATGGATTGGTTAGTATTTGTTGAACACCTACTGTGTCCTGGGGTTTCTGCTAGATGTGAGAGTCAGTGGCGAACAAACCAGATAGCGCTTTTGCTGAGTCAGCGAGATAGTTTCAGGTGTGCTTGGCCGTCATCCTTCTCCACCAACAACTCCAGGTCACCTTGGAGGCCCACCAGCTGCAAGTCTCCCCTCCGTGGCGGACCTTGCCAGTCCCCCATTCCTTGTGGCAAAGTTGGATTTGCTGAAAAGGCCATAGTGGCTGGGTGGAGTTTCACCTGACAGCCCAAGAAAGGGTTCTGGGAGGCAGGGAGAGCCAAAACCGCCTGTGCAGGAAGCCTGGGGCAGCTCAGCAAGCCCTGGCTCTGGCGGAGGTTTGGGATGTGTGGCTGCCATGGCAACCCGCCTCCCTGAGGCACCTAACGAAGGGTGTTGCAGGTTGGGCTCCATTGTGACTCGGGTGGAGAACGATTACCTGGTTGCAGAACCAACCTCCCTCCAGTAAAAGCAGCTACTGTTCCCCCCTGGGCCATGAGGATGGGGAACTTGAGGCCGGAGTGGGTTTTCACAGTGGGATCCTTGGGTAGTCATGGCTCTCCGCTGCAGTTGGTGTACACAGACCTGGCTAGTTTAAGGCCATTGATGAGACTCCTCTAGACTAAGCGATGGAAGCTTTGTGCAGATCCAATGCTCCGAGCCTCTGGATGGGGCTGGAAGATGCCAGGTGGGCTTCTGGAGTGAATGTGGGTTTTACTCTCCCTTTGATCCTTGCCTGCCCGGGTGTCCTCATTCATTTAATCTTGGCTTCCTTATTCCTCTGTCTTTGTCCCTCTCCTAGGAGTGGGCTTTGCACAGATTTACCCTCTTTCCTGCCTTTCTCCCTCCCTCCTCTTCTGCCTCCCTCCCCTTCTGCCTTCCTCCTCCTGCCCCTGAAACCCACTCCTCCCCGCCCCCGCTTTTTTTTTTTTTTTTTCTGTCCAAGGCTTTCTTGGGAGAGTTTAGAGCCGCAGTTTCCAACTTGAGCTGCATATCAGAATTACTTGAGGAGCTGAAAAAATGTCTGGATGTCTGACTCCACCCCCAGAGGTTGGGATTCATTTGCTGTGTGTGGGTCCCAGACGTCGCGTTTTTCATTCTGACGTTGTCTGTTTGAATAGCTGCGGAGTATTCTATTGCGTCTGTATACCAGAATGGATTCGGCTCGGTTCCTGGTGATGGACATGTAAGTTGTCTGTAGATTTTCCTGCTGTAATATGTTCTCCATCCATCTCCTTGTGAGCTCCTATCTGTCAAGAAATACTGCAAACGACTTTGAAGTGGGTGGAAAAAGATGACTGGGTGTGTTTCCTAGCTCACCCATCTGACCTCTTTCTACCTGTTGTCGTCTTTGAGCTATTTTACAACTCTAATCGTGGAAAGTTGATAATAATGCAAGTGGTTCTGGTTCATGAAAACGCAGACTAGTTGTGCCTGTGGACTGCTGGACGTCCCAGTTCGCAGACACTCCCCAGGTGATTGTATGGTGTGGCCTGGGTGGAGAACTCCAGTCGGAAGATTGGAGGAGATTTCTAACCACAGCCCTTCTGGTGTCCCTCCCGACTCAATGGGAACTGATGGCATATTTATTTAGCTCTATGTTAGGCAGCCCGTGGAAAAACAATTAAGAGCTAACATTTACTGAGCACTTATAATATGCCAGATCCTTTCTTGAGAATTTCAGGTGTTACTTAGTTATGTGGGTACAATTTTTCATAGACAGGGAACAACCTGATGAAATAGGTATCTTGTTCCCAAATGCAGAAAGGGAAGTTGAGGCACAAGAGCTTCCTGGAGGTGGTATTGCTAATGAATGATAGAACTGGGGTGGCACCATGTGGCCTGCTTGGACCACCATACTGTAGAGGTGGGAGTACCCAGCGCTCCCTGGATTATGCCACCTCCCTGAATGAGTCACTCAGGCACTGTGAGTGTGTCATGGGGCCGAGGGTCCTGAGCTCCCAGACCTCTTGTGAGTTCGCAGACCTGAGTGAGCTGATATGTCAGCCTCACGTGAATGCAGAGGGTTGAGGGGTTGGGCGTGAGAGCCTGGTACCCAGCCTGACAGGCAGAGAGGGGCTCCCAAAGGCCACACTCAAGGCCATCACTCTGTTCTTGGCATGTTGGTTTGCACGTTCATTGCCTGCTGGTCAGAGTGAGCTGATGTGTCTGACTCACGTGAATGGGCTTAGGAGAAGAAAGGGAGGCTTTTCCATCACAGCCAGGCTTTCTCAGAGATGTTCAGGTTCCCAAGAAGTGGCTGTGAGATCGGGAGTTGAGGGACTTAACAGTTCAGAGACAAGTGTGTGCACTTTTGTATTCAGGGCCTTGCCTCTGTTTTGTCCGCTGGGCCTCAGAGCAGCCGTGGGAAGTAGATGTCACCACCCCCATTTGGCAGATGCAGAAACTGAGGGTCATCCATTTATTCTTGGGTTTCTTTTCTAATTCACCTCGTCCGTCCTAGGCCCTGAGACACAGTGGAAACCAGGAAATTGCTCTTTGGGTCCTCCCTGGAGTCGATTCAGGAGGGCCGCGCAGCGCTGGCCGCCTTGCACATGAGTGCACACAGCCACTCTCCAAGCAGACCGCCAGGTCCCTCTAGTTCCGGAGACAGTTTCCACAGGAGGTGAGGCTGGAGTGGGCAGGCCCATCGCGGTCCCCAGAGAGAGCCGGGCTCCCCAGGAACCAATTTCTTAAGAGAACTTGAAGACGCTTAACTCCCTAAGCGAATCCAGCTGTGCCTGGTGGCGGGCGCTGTTGCAGATGTCCTGGCCAAAGCCAGCTTGGTTTGGAAGCCCGGCCCCAGCAGCCGCCAAGTCTGGAAATGAAGTAAATGAGCGAGTTGTTCTTGGCCATTTTCCCCTCATCTCAGCCCAGCTCAAGTCAAACTGGAGCTCTGACCTCAGGCATCGCACATTCCAGTATTCCCCGGCCTCCTGGGGTTCAAAGGCGCACGGCAGGAGATAACCGCACTGGGCGTTGAGCGCAGAGAGGGAAGCTTCTGGACGGAGCATGGGCCTGGGGTGGGAGCAGCTGGCGCAGCTTCGTTCCTCTGGACACCAGGCCTTAGAGAAACGGAAGGGGACTCGTGCTGGGCTGTGCTTGGCCTCTGGTCACAGGGGGCCCTGAGAGCCAGAACAGGCTCTGCCGGAAGTAAGGGTGAGACTTCAAGTGAACTGCAGTGGTGGGGGCTGCTTTGGGGTTCCCCGTTGCCACCTTCCAGTGCCTTTGAGCCTCGCTACTCTGCGTGCGAGCCCCGTTGTGACTTCCTAAGAAATGGTGGCCTCTGCTGAGCAAGGCTGTCCCAGGCGGTTGTGGCGAGCTGGCACCTGGTTTCCTGAGGTCCTGGGGAACCCTCTTCAAACCTGGGTGGTCAGGGCTGAGAGGGCTCTGACTGCTCCACTCCCGAGGCCCCAGACTAAACCACATAGCCCTCGAGGGTGAATCACTTTGAAGTGAGGGGTTCCGGGCCTGTGGCCTGCCGAGCGGACTGGCTTGGCGGGAATGGGCAGGCCGGGCGGCGTGGCCCACGTGGCTTCCAGGCAGCTCCTCCTCTCCCAAGGTGAAGGAAGCCAGAGCCAGAGCGCAAGACTTTGTGGTCAGAGAGAGAGGCTGCATTCAGATGTCATTTCCTAGCTCTGTGACGCTGGGCAAGTCACTTCACCTCTCTGAGCCTCAGCTTGCTTTATCTGCGAACTGCGGCTTCCTTGCACCACTTTCACAGGGTCTGCATGAGGATTAGAGGAAGAGACCCACACAAAGCGTTCGGTGCCTGGTGTAGAGTAAAGGCTCCAGAGCCTGGTGGCAGAGAGCAGCTTCAGGGGACTTAGCCCAGCAGCATCTCAGAGCTGTCCCCTACCAGCAAACGAGAAGGATCTTCCGGCTCTGCACACACAGTTACTAGATGGTCTTTGAATGCCCCTTCTTGCATGGAATTACTGCCCCCGGCTCCTGTGCTTTGCAGTCTGGAGGTGTCATTGGGATGCCCTGGCACCCTTGCATTTTACTTTAATTACTGTTATTTTATTTTTATGTATTATTGTTGTTTTGTTGTTTATTGTTGTTGGCAAGAGGCCGTTTGCAGAGTAAGCTGAGAGGAGGAGGAGTATTTTTTACTGGCTGCATGACCTTAGCATACTAAGCATGAGTACACTGTGATATTATGATTATGATGAGCTCCGTGACTGTAGCGCACTGAAGCCGAGAGACAGTGACTGCAGAGGGTTAAGAGCTCAAATTCCAGAGCCGGTCTACATGGGTTTAAAATTCCTCTTCCTTCCCTTCCTGGCTTTGTGACATTGGGCTACTTGCTGAGAGTCTCTGTGCCTCAGTTTCCCAGTCCCTAAATTGGACATAATGGTGTCTAGCTCACTGGGTTGCAGGGAGGAATAAATGAGGTAATACATGTGAAGTGCTTAGAACAGCACCCAATGCACAGAGGGGGGGGTGCTGTTAGTCGTCACTGTTGTCAACCGCTCGTTCTGTCTACAGATTTTGATTGTTGGCCTCCTCTGTGTCTGGTTCTCCCTGAAACAGTGAAGAAATGCATCTCCTGGGACTGCTATAAAGGTGACATGCCAGTTCCTTCTCCCCTCCCCTCTCTTTGTGCTGCTTCTCCTTGCTCCCGGGCAGTCATCAGCTCCCTCGCTTTACCACAGCACCAGGGAGGCTCCCGTGACTTCCAGGAGAGGGCACGGAACCTCTGCACTCCTCTTTGGGAACTCTCCCCCGAGCTCCTGGCTCTTCGTTGTCCTGCAGGCCAGGTGTGATCAGGAAGATGGGGAGGGAATAGTCTCCGGCGGAGCAATGTGGTTGCCACTGTAGAGTCAGATGTGAGCCACTGTCATTGATGCTGGACTTTGCTTCCTGACTCTAGGCGGGCCCTGGGAGAGATGGCCTTTCATTCTTTCCTGTGAGTTTCATTGATACTTCATTCTTTCATTCATTTTTAAAATTCAGTCTGTTCCAGTTCTTTCTGCTTTCATTCATTCTATTGGTTCATTCTTTTGTTATTCATTCATTTTTCAGTTTGATTGTCTGCTATGTCCTGGCCACACTCTGAGGCACAGGAGATGCAGCCGTGAAGGCCCAGCCTGTGTTAGGCCTTAGGGAGTTCACATCCCAGCTGGTGGCATGAGAAAACATAGGCAAAGAGGGTTGCAGTTTGCCCATACAGATGCTGATGGGGCTCTCGGAGGCCGACTTGAGGAGTCAGAGGTGGGGGGGGGGGGCTTCCTGGAGGAGGTGACTTCTGTGTGCACAGGAGAGGAGGAGCTGGCGTTGCTGGGTTAAGAGGGGAGGTAGTGCTTGTTTCCCGCAGAGGGGGACTTTAGCTGCGGAGGCTCTGGGTCCTGAGGAAAAGGGAGGGCTTCCAGACCCACGATACACTCGTACTTTTCTCTCCCCTGTAGTCAGAGAGTACTATTCAGGTACATCACTTGGGTGCAGGGTCTTGGGCGAGAGACTAGCAGGAGAGGTCTCCTTTGTGAGTCCCTTATGCCAAACGTGCCACTGTACCCAGAGGTCTGCAAGCCTTTGTAAGTGTGTGACTTTGCAGAGTGCAGGAAGCCAGCACACCCTGTCACCAAACAGATGGTGGCCCATGAGGCCACTGTTCTCCTGGGACCCAGCCGTGGGACAGCCTTGGCCCCTGCTTCTGGTTTTATGGAGCCCCCCTCCCTTGGCACTGCCAAGCCGGATTCAGGGTCGGGGAGAGAGCTGATATGCCATGTGTGGAAAGTGCCCAGTCAGGGCCCTTCACTGCAGGGGAGGTTTTGGCAAATGCCAGCTGTGGCAGGAGGAGGCAGAGGGGAGGGAGAGACTCAGGAACTTCCCCAGCTCTCCAGCGCTAGGAATGTGCCCTCTTCTAGGGGTTCAGAATCCAGCGATGTCCTGAGATCTGCAGTTTCTGCTGCCACAAGACAGTTTTTCGTGTGTTTCTAGCCAGCAGGAGTCTTGATATCTTCTCAGTGCCAGCCTTTGGACTGTGCCCTTTGGGTCCCTGGGGAGTTGGAGGGAAAGTGAGAAAGGGCAAGAGACCTGTGGACACGCCTGGGCCAGAGGCCTGCAGTGTCCCAAGGAGTGTGACATCCCTCAGGGACGGTAAAAGGTAAGGTGTAGCTACAGGTTCCTGGTGCTCTCTGGCAAAGTCATCACTACCAATTAGTTGTTAATTCATTCCTTTACTGGGCTCCTACTGTGTGCAGGGAATATGGCACTACAGTGAATGATGTTTCTGTTCTCATGGTCATGGGAGCCTAGTGCAGAGGCCTGATGCCATTGTAACAAACCAGCATACGCATGCTTAGCGTGGGGCCAGGTGCGGTTGCTCATGCCTGTAATCCCAGCACTTTGGGAGGCCAAGGCACGCCACTTGAGGTCAGGAGTTTGAGACCAGCCTGGCCAACATGGCGAAGCCCCGTCTCTACTAAAAGTACAAAAATTAGCCAGGTGTGGTGGCACGCTCCTGTAATCCCAGCTTCTCGGGAGACTGAAACAGGAGGATTGCTTGAACCCGGGAGGCAGAGGTTGCAGTGAGCTGGGATTACACTACTGCACTCCAGCCTGGGTGACACAGCGAGACTCTGTCTCAGAAACCAAAACAAAAACAAAAAAACAAATGCTTAGCATGTCAGTGGGGAGTAAGGGCCCTGAAGAAGACAAGACCCACCCAGGGTAACGGGAGCAGGTGTTTGTGGCGTGAGCAGGCCTCTACCAGGCTAACGCTTGATGTGCCACCCTGGGGTGTCAGGGTAGAACCTTCCAGACAAGGAGAGTAAATGCACAGGTCTGAGGAGGATGCGGCAGCATTGGGAGCCCTTATGGTGGGCCAGGCATCGAACTGGGTGCAGGATATACACTTTGTCCCTTTATCCAGTGACCATAAGAGGTTCCCCTGTGCAATTCCAGTTTTTCTCCTGGTCATGTGGAGGCTCCAGGAGATTGAGCCTGCACACAGTGGAGGCGTCAGGGTTTGAACTGGTGACTGCTTGATTGCATAGCCTTGGCTCTCGTTGGCTGCTGGGCCTGAGCTGAGGGAGCGAGGCAGAGGTTTTGTGGTGGGTCCCCGTTCCTGAGCCATGTGGGGAAGCTGGCATTGGGTCTGGCTGTTACCCTTGCACGCATTATCCTCATGAGGGCTTAGCAACAGTGTCACGCGTCAGGGTAGACGGCTCCAGAGACGTCTAGGGGGCTGGAGCGCTGGTGTCTGGGGTTGCCCTTGCAAGCGCCCAGTGAGGACAGGGCTGAGCCAGCCCTTGCCTTTCGGGGGGGCCTTGTTTGAGTCCCATCTCTGTTACCTCATGGCTGTGTGACTCTGGGAAAGTCATACGCTTTCTGATTGCTCGTTTTCTTGATAGAAATGGGGTTAGTAAAACTGTGGCCCTGCTTCCTTACGGAGCTTTTCTGAGGCTCAGGGAAGATGATGTGTGGGAAAGGCTTCTGTCCGCCCCGAAGCCCTGGACACGAGAATTGTGACTTTCCTTTATTTAATTGCAAAAACAGTATCAAAGCAACATGGAAGATAATTTAAAAGAAGATGAAAAAAACTTCTTTATACAATTCACCCAAGGATGGAAACCCTCCCCTCCCCAGGCACACGCCAGATGAACGCGTTTGGCTGTGTTTTGGGATACATTCCTCACTTGGCTGCCTGACGTCCCCAGCTCCAGAACCATATGGATCTGGATCATTTGGCGCCCTTCCCTGCCTGAACTCAGGAACTGGATGGATTTGGCTACCGAGGGTTACTTGTATCGATTTTCCTTTTATTCCTCTTGGTCCTAGCCCGTCTGTAGACGTATTTTTATGTCATTCCAGGCACAGTGAACATGCTGGTCCTTCATTTCCTCCTCCACTGGCATCAGCCATCTTCGCCATCATGGAAGCCTCTCAGTGGCTACGTGACCGTCCTTTGTGTTGCACCGTTTTCCATGAAACCGTCTCCCTTTGATTAGATACTAAGGCCACTTCCTGCTTTTCTTCCTCAGTAGAGTGTGCCACAGTGAATAGCTGCGTGCCTGTAGCTTTTTTATCCTTTCCCTTGGATGACGAAAGATCATTTGGAAAAATTCCCAGGAGGGAGGTTAGTTGGCCACAGGGGTATGAACGTCATGATGGCTTTGGATATCTATGAGGCTCTCTTGCTTTCCCGTGGAGTGGAGCCCGTCTGTAACACCATCCACAGGGCACAAGTGTCCTTATTTTAACACCGCCGTGTCTGTTCTGGGTGTCATTGTTTCTCACTTTTTTCGTGAATTAACTTCATGGGTTGAAATTAGTGCAGTGTTCAGTGTTACTAGTCAACAGTTGGTTTTGAGACGCATGTCCGAGTGCCTTCAGCTCCTGGCTGTGTCCTCTGTCCCTGGCCACTCAGCCATGAACACCACTGTTAGCAGCAAAGATGAAAAGGTGTCCCATCGCCCAGGCTCCTCCTTCCTCCTCTGGCTGCAGAGCATAGAGGGACTTCGGTGGCATCCTGGTGGCTGGGAGTGAGTGTGCTGGCCGCTCGGGCCTTGCTGGCCAGGCCAGTCTAGGCCGTTCAGACCCTTGAGAGGGTCTCGGGACAGAGGCGCCTTGGGAGGAGGGAAAAGCAGGGAGGGAAGGGAGGGCCCTGGAGAAAAGGGGGAGAAACAAAGACAAAGGCTGGCAAAAATAGACCGCGGAAACGGCAGGCAGCCAGGATAAGGAGGACGAGAGGCAGGATGTGGACGGGGAGGGGAAGCGGAAGTTGTAGCAGGGGGTGGGGGAGAAGTGGGGGGTCAAGGGATAGCGGGCTACCGGGAGCTGGGGTGGGGTGGGAGCACGTGGGAGAGAGAGACCTACACAGAGACACACGGAGAGAAGGGAGTGGCCTAGGAGGAGAGCCCGTGAGCCGGGAGATACACAGATGCCCCTTAGTAGGAGGGCATCGCTCCCTGTGCCCCTGGAAGGACTCTGGACTGGTGAGGCCCAGAGTGCAAGGAGGAGCCTCGGGCAGGGGTCACTGGAAGCCTGAGTTGGGGGAAGCTGCAGGTTGGAGCTGGGAGACCTGGGTTCCTGCTCCTTCAGAGTCTTGTGTGTCCTCCTGGAGGTCCTAGGTCCGTGAGCCTGGTCCCGGCACACAGGCACTTCAAGGGTGATGGGGCCACCATGCCAGCCCCCATCCCAGGGCCCTCCCCCAGCATCAGAGTCCAGTCTGAGGGCAGTGGTGGCATCTGGACTCTGGCTGTCTGCGCAGGGGGTAATTGTGCCCGGGTCCACAGGCCGGAGGTCTGGGGTCACTCACCCCCTCCTTTACCTGTCATCTAGACCATAGAATGCAGATGTGAATGCTGCCCCCCTTCCTTGGGTAGTTGTGAGGATTAAACGAAGTAGGAAATGTAAAGCACTTGAAGTGGGACACGTAGTGTGGATCATGTACTGTGTGACCCAAGGGGCCGTCCCCTTTACGGTGACGATGACAAGCGCATCAAGATAGCAGCCAGTGTGGTGCGAGCTGCCCAGGCCCAGCCTTGCCGAATCATCCAACAGTGTGGCAAGTTAGGTCTGCTCGTTCCCACTCTCCACGTGGGGAAACCAAGCCTCACGGTGAAACACCAACAGTAATAACAATGGCGGCAACATACTGCCGCATGTGAGGGCCTAAGTGCGCTACGCAGCACGCGCTTAGCAGGGTCCACAGCCGAGGAGACCAGAGCCCAAAGGGGTGAGTCACCTGCCGGCCTGCACAGCAGCCGGGGCCGGGCTTGCAGGTGACCCACGTGGCTCTAGGGCCCAGGCCTGCCCCGTGACTCATGCAGCCTGTCACCCGCCGTTTCATGTGTCAGGCCTCGCCTGCACACTGGTGCTTCTCAGGAAGTCTTAGGGAAGATGACTTATTTATTAGCTGGTTTTTAAATCTCTTAATTAAAAAAACAGCCAGTGTGAGTATGTGGAAATGTGGTTCAGCGTGTCATTGGGGAGGTTGGAGCCAGAGTCCCTGGCTCAAAGGTAACACCCCCATCCACCTGGATGAAGAATGTTCTGGAAGCTTCCCTCCAGGCACGGTCCTCACCTGCTGAGCAGTCACGGGGGAATCGCGGGCCGGTTGGCCGGGCCTCGGACTGTGGGAGCCTCTGCCTGGGTCTCCAGCCACGATTTCAGACTCGTCTTTCATCCTTCTTCTCTCGGTTGCCGGCCCAGTGCTGGAGGGACGCGGGGCAGAGCCCAGCCAGCTGCAGGTGTTTCCAGGCGTGTGCTGGGAACGGAGCAGATGCGGGTCTGAAGCTTTCCCCAGAACCAGCCGTTATTGACGCAGAGGGTGGGAAAGAAGCCACGTGGCTGTGCTGGGTAAGGATGGGTCTCCTTGCAGCCTGGACCTGGGTGGGGCCTTCTTTGGAACTCTCCAGGGATGGCCAAGCAGCTCCCCTTCCATCTTTGGGTGGAAGCAGAGCAGGACACACTCCCTGCAGGAGGCACGGCATCAGAGGGGGTAAGAGGAGCCCCGCTGGGTCCTGTTCTGGGAAGGCATCTGTGGGCTTGGGGGACCCCCGGGGCCGCCCCGCGTGACACCTCCACTGACGTTAAAGGTCACACGGCAGGACATGGGAGCCAGGTTCAAACTCAGTTCAGGCCATCTTCAAGGCCTGTGCCCCTTTGACTCTTGGATGGACACTGCCCAGGTGACCCTGGGTAACTAGTACCCTTGTCACCAAACAACTCTGAATCTCTTTTCTCTATGAATATAATTAATGAGAATAAATAATGATAACTGCCATTCATCAACAGCCCCTAGGTGCCAGGCGCTTTCTCATTCAGCTGCCAAGCAAGCCCATGGGTTGGGCACCACTATCCCACTTAACAGGTGAGGTCATTGAGGTACAGAGCAGCTGTGTAACCTGCCATGGATCACAGAGCTATTGTTAGACATGGGACTCACCCAGTTCTGATGGCAGAACCTTACAATAGGGGACGGTAAGGATTTGGACATGTTAGGTGATCTCCCCGAACTTTAGTTTTCTCTTCTATAAAGTGGGCCTCATCATGCTGTCTGTGGCGGAGGTTTGAATGTGTGAATTAATGGTTGTGAAGTACCTGGTACTCAGGGTCAGCTGTCATCGTCGTCATCATCATCATTACTGTAGCATAGGGCCACTCAGTGGAACAGACACCGATGGTCAGAGTAGACCTCTCAGCCTGGGGGAAGCGGAGGATGAACCCTCTGTGAGGGGACCCTGGAAAGGCTGGTACAGTGGTAGGCAGGAGCCAGGCGACCCACAGGCTCCTTGGATGGGCTGGGTGTGCATGGCACAGCTGTGTGAGAACAACAAACCAAGTCGGCTGGGCTGCTACTCTGTTTCTTTCGAGGAGGAAAGTTACAGATACCCGCCCTGGCATCCGGGTAGGCAGGCAGGTGTGTCCCTAATCTGAGATACCCTGGGTGCCTTCTCTTTTTGTGTTTGTGGACCGAATGGCTGAGACCCCACAGCTGTGGGCTGCTGCTGTTTGGAGGACTTGAGACATTTTGAGAGCTGTCACCTCCTCCTGGAAGCCCCTGCCTGCAGTGGTCAGCCGTGGCCACTCACCCTCCTGGGGCATCTGCTGGCCTCCCTCAATGACTTGGCTGTTGGCTGTCATTTTCTTTTCATCTCATTCCCTCAACTACACCGGAAGCTGTAAGTCCTCGGCATCCTTATCTGTAAAATGTGCAGTTTGCGAGATAATCCCCAGCTCCCCCAGCTCTGAGACTTGTAGGAGCAGAGGCAGAGGTGATGAAGCCGGCGGGGGCACAGAGGAAGCAGGGTCTCCTTCCAGAGAATGGGGAACAAGTGAATCAGGGACCGACGGTGGGGCCTGGAAGATGCTATGAATCCAGGGTAGCAAGTGTAGTGGTGCCTGTTTTTTCATCTGTAGAATGCGGATAGTGGGACGGATCTCTAAGGGTGGATGTGAGTGGCAGTGAGTGGCGGGTGAATTAACACATGTCACACATGTAAACGGAGCTTAGACCACCATAGTAGGTGCTATGGTTATTGTTATAAATTATTGCATGTAGTTAATTAAAATAAACATTAAATCAGTATTTGTGGTGCCTGTTGTGTGGTCAGAATACAGCAGTGAATGAAACAAGCCCTCTTCGTGGGGCCTCCTGCTTGGGGGCAATGGAAGGGAAACAGGGAAGTAAGTGAAACCTGTTTAGAATTTGTACAACGGAGGGGAGTTAACAGCTTCTCAGCCCTGACAAGTGAAAGGAAAAATGAGAAGGACTTTGAAGGACAAAGACCAATTAAAATTTCAGCCTTTCAGCAAGGATCAAATCAGATTTATGGCTGTTTCATCCAGTGATGAAAACCTTTGAATGGATAAAGATGTCTCAAAACAGCAAGGTGGGATGCCGGGGTGGGGGGCTCGATTTTGAATTAGGTGAGCTTTTGTGCATGTGATTCCAGGGATTTGGTATCATAGCTCTCTCTTCCAACCACAGCAGGAAGAGAAGGTTTGTTAAAGGCACGCCGTCACATTAGAGGCGGGGGTCAGCCCCCTGTGGACTCTGGCGCCCTGGGAACACAGTTTGAAACCCGGCACTCCATCTCTTGGGCTTTTTCCCAATTCCCATGAGCAGAGTCTCACATTCTGCGAAACTGAATGGGAGCCAAGGGGACAAAGGACAGGTTCAAGAGGGAGAAGCCAGTGACGCTTGGAGGGCAGTGCCCCGGACACCTGCCTGCAGCCTGGCAACTGGGCCGTTTGCTTACTGCTGGCTGGACTGGGGAGTTCAGTAATGGAAAGAGGCCATGGAAGTGGATTGCAGAGATGCCCCGGTGCTGGGCCTTTTAAAGGGTGTCTGGGCTGTGGGGAGGTCTCGGCATAGAGGGGGCTGTAGACCCTGGGCCTCTCAGGCATGGTGGGGCATCTGGAGCCAGTGGTGTTCATGCAGCCGTCCACTCTCCCTCTAGCCCTGCCTGGCAGCTTTGCATAGCCCGGGGAGCTCAGTAACTTGGGGCTCCCCACTGCTCAGGCAGCCCCAGGGCCTCCGACGGCTGCCATTTATGAGACCAGCTGTCTCTTGGAAGGGCCTGCTACCTGTCTGTGAGATATGTTTTTCAGACCTTGAACTGGTCCTCTCCACCAATAACCCTTCATGGATGAGTGCTCCTTACTCTGTAGGAAGAACTGGGGCTCAGTGAGATTCAGCCACTTCTCCGAGGCCACTTAGAGCTGGAGCTCATACTAAGTAGGGGTCTCCAGAAACTGTTTCTAAAGAACCCCTGAACCCAGCTGGTGGCTTCCAGATGGGTCTCTGGAAGCAAGGGGACTGTCTCAGTTTTTCATTAACGTGAACCCTATGGGGCCCTAGGACACAGCTGGCTTGGAGAAGTCACTATAATAGCTCATCTTGTTAGTAATGCCCAGGCCTCAGCAGACTGGCCCTCCGAAGGTGTCTGGGCCTTGGCATCCGAGGTCTTGTTAGCCCCAAATCCCACAGGACTCACACAGAGTGTGGAGTGCCAGTTTTTGGAATTGATGCTGAAGGCTCCGGTGGCCTGGCCCTGCTGTGAAGCTGCCGGGCTTGTGCTCTGGGACCCTTGGGCCATACAGGTGCCTCGCTACCTCCTCTGCTGCTGCAGCCTCGAGGGCGACAAAGAAAGCTCCTTCTGCCTGTGCAGCATGGGCTCCCGGGTCCCCTGCGGACCACCATGGCTGCTGCTCCAGCTGTGGCCCACGCAGAGAGCGGGTGCAGTCCCCCCAGAGGCTTCTCCAGGCAGTACCTGCCGACTCTGCTGAGCTTCCTTTATTTTATTTTGTTCCTCTTCCGGTCACTAAGTTTCGGTTTCCTTTTTGTTGTTCTTTGTTGGTGTGTTCATTCATGCATGCATGCATGTGTTGGCTCATTCATTCATTCTCAGAGTTGCATGGTGGCTCTGAGGACAGAGGTCAGACACAGCTGACTGGGAACCCAGAGCTCCCTAGCAGTGGGCCTCTGAGCAGATGTTTTAACCACAGAACTCGGCTACCTTGTCTGAAACATGGGGATGACGCTCCTTCTAGGCGGTCCAAAGGGTTTAATGAAATGACGGCTGTGGAGCCCCGGGACCTGACCTGAGGATGGGGGCTTGTCATGTTGGGGTCTCTGTCCCTCCCTTGGGCACAGGACTGAGTGATATTCGGCCCTTGTCACCCAGACATTTTGGAGTGGGCCCTCAGCTCTGCACTGAGTCTCTCTGGGGCTGCGGCAGCTCTGAGGGGGCCTCTCTGCCTCTGCCCAATGGTCCTGTTTTCTCACAGGGATGGGAGCAGAGGCTTGATAATCCCTGTGAGAAACCTGACTCAGGGCTCCCATCCCTCCATGCCCCTGCCCAGGCACCCACAAACATGCATGCTCCAGAACATGGCTGCACACACTTGCATACCCCACGTGCACACACGTGTATTCATATGCTGCATGGTTCTTGAGCAGACGTGTCCTGGGCCCTGGCATGCAGTCCCGCCCCCAGGCTTCATGGATACATGCAGTACGCACGTTTGCAAACAGGCAAACACTCTTCCGTCTTGTACATCTGTGCACACCCAGCCACACCTTCCTGCCCGGCGTGTGCACACAGTCCCAGTTAGTTTCCATACCTACAGGCTCCCAGCTGTGTGACCACTCACCCACATGTATGCTTTGTGTTTTAACACACATTTGTATCATTTAGTAGGACCCCGTGTACAAGCATCTAAGGGCTTTCCAAATAGAAATGTATTTAATCCCTCTATCAATACTAGGAGGTAGTTTCTGTGTTTAGCCGCATTTTACAGATGAGGAAACTGAGGTGTAGAGCAGTTAGATGGGTGTAAAGAAGTTGGATTGCCTGCTCAAGGCTCTAGTCCAGGTCTTGGCCCCGACGTGATGCTGTTTTCCTGTTGAAGATAAGTGTGCATGCAGGCACCATCCACGCTGTGAATGTGGTCCCAGCACGGCCACACCGCCTCACGGCATACACACAGGGCCATGAGCACTCCATCTCAGGGTCATGGGTGCACACGCCTCACACCTGTGCATGGAAGGACGCTTGGCACACATACTTGAGAGCATGCTGGCCTCTGCACGCACACGCCACTTGGGATACACATGTATCCCAAGCCTCGCCCTCATCTCCAGCTCCCTTTCAGAGTCCCTTATAGGATGTCCTCTGATTTCTCCCAAGTGCCCAGTTGGGGAGGGAAGTGAGTACACAGGTCTGGACCTGTGCACCCTGGCGGTGACCTCTGCGTGGGAGGCAGCCTTGGCCAAGCTGTCCCCTCAGCTTAGCAGCCGCCCGTTCCAGCGCCCGTGTAGCTTCCTTGCCATCCATCTTCTGGGCTGGCCCAGAGCACATGCTCCCATCCCAGCCTCCAAGAATCTGGGGATGTCTATAGCGGACTGGGCTGGCATGTGGCCTCCATCCAGGGAGCAGAGGTGGCTCCCCAAAGGCTCTCTGAGAAGCAGTGGAGGAAACTCATGCTTCCCCTTCCAGTCCTTTACCCACACCGCACCCCAGCAGTGCCCTCTGACTCTGAAAGAGTTCTGGGGGCAGCAGCTCCGTCCCGCCCAGCGACGTGCAGTTGTTGCCTGTGTTGTTCATATTCAAGTCTGGACTTGTCAGCCCGGGCATGACGCTCCTATTTTGGCCCCATGGGAGGCATCCAGAGTCCTCTGCCCTTGCCTTCCGGGGCTCTGCACGCACGCCTGGCTTCACCTGCTCGCTTCTGGAGGAGGCTTTCTTCCTTCTCCCTCCTGATGCGGAACATACCGGGTCCCTCAGGGCAGTCTGCCTTCTTCAGCCACTGCTTGGTCTCTGGTCCTCTTTCCCTCCCTCCCTCTGTGTCCTGCCAGCCCAGCCTCCGGCGTCTTTTAGAGCCGATGTGCCGTCCTGCCCGAGCACCGGTGAACATGAAGCCATGGGCTGTGGCTTAACGTTTCTTTTGGTGAATTTTGATTCTTTATCAAAATGTCCTTCCTTCCTTTCTTCCTTCCTCCACCTTTCTTTCTTTTTTTTAAGTCTCACTGTCACCCAGGCTAGAGTGCAGTGGCATGATCTTGGCTCACTGCAACCTCTGCCTCCTGGATTCAAGCGATTCTCGTGCCTCATCTTCCCAAGTAGCTGGAACTATCGGCCAGTGCCACCACGCCCGACTAATTTCTATATTTTTAGTACAGACTTGGTTTCACTGTATTGGCCAGGCTGGTCTTGAACTGCTGACCCCAAGTGATCCACCCGCTTTGGCCTCCCAAAGTGCTGGGATTACAGGTGTGAGCCACTGCGCCCACCCTGTTTTCTTTCCTTTTCCTCCCTCCTTCCTCTTCCTCCCTCCTTCCCTTCTTTCTTTCCTTCCTCCTTTGCATGTGTCAAGGCAAGGCCTGTGCGTCTGTGTCTCTGAGGCCTCATGAGTTGAGCCAACAAAAGAAGAAAGCCCAGGAGGGGAGAAGTCGTTCGATTGTGCAGGTGCCCTCTGCCAATTGGTTAGCAAGTTTTTACGAGCAAATCTGGTGGTTATCCTTTGGAAAATAAGCAAAGGCAAACCACTTCCTGCCACTTCCAGGAGCTGCTCAAGTGCTGGAGCTTTCTAAGACCTAGCGAGAATCTGAAACTTCAGGCTGTTTTCCTGGAGAACGCAGCAATTTGTGTTGGTGAAATTCCACTGGGCCCGATGGGGTTGGAGATTGCATTTCAGTCTTGTCTTGCTAAGGAATTTCTGAGATCGAGTAATTTGGCAAGAAGAGAAAAGGAGAACAACTTCGGATTGTGACGCACGGGAAGCAAATGCCCGTCCTATTTTGGGATGGGTGCCTCCTGCTTTGCGTGTGCCGTACAGCCGCAGGGGACCCTCAGCCCCAGGGGGAGCTCTGACAGTGCCCCGTGCCACACGTTGTATCGGGCTCCTTGCACTTCTTCTCACTTGATTGTGAGGTTACACTGTTAAATAGCTTAATCTGCAGAACAGCCCTAAATTCTTGAATGGGGAGGGAAGATGCGGGAGTGGCGTGGAGTGGGGGCAGGATCGCAGGATGGGTGTGGCACGGGCTTTGACACTCAGGTTGGACTCTGATTCTTTTTTTTCCACCCAGGCTGGAGTTCAGTGGCGTGATGTGATCTCAGCTCATTGTAACCTCTGCTTCCTAGGTTCAAGGTCTCCTGCCTCAGCCTCCCGAGTAGCTGGGACTACCGGTGCATGCCACCATGCCCAGCTAATTTCTGTAGTTTTAGTAGAGATGGGGTTTTACCATGTCAGCTAAGCTGGTCTCGATCTCCTGACCTCAAGTGACCCGCCTGCGTCGGCCTCCCAAAGTGCTGGGATTACAGGTGTCAGCCGTTCTGCTACTAACTGGCGAGTCACTTAAGCCCTTGTTCCTTTGTTGGATGATGGATGAAGCGGCAATAATACTGGGGATAATGGGGGGACTTTTTTATTCAGTCAGCACACATGTGGCGTCTACTACATGTGCTAGGCCCTATTCTAAGTGTTGTAATTATTAAATAGCGCAATCTGCAGAGCAGCCCTAAGGGGCAGCTGCTGCCTAGCTCTGATGAGGAAACTGAGGCCCAGAGAGGTTAACTAACGCACCCAGCTGCTAGGAGGCAGGGCTGGGCTTCAGACCATGGAGTCTGGCCCCAGTGCCTAGGGTGGCACTTGAAGCATAACAAGCATTAGGTGAGATGCTACATCAGTGAGGTGACCACTTGTCCTGCTTTGCCTGGGACAGTCCCACTTTACACTTGTGGTCCTAGTAAAGTGATCAGTGATGCTTCATTTCATTCATTGGTTACATGGTCAGCTTCTGTATTGAGCATTCAGGACAGTCCTGGGGACATGGGGGCACTGCCTCCGTGGGAGCAGTGGAGGGGGAGATGACACAGCCACAGAGCACCCAGGCTGCCTTACCTGGGGGTGCCTGGGTTACCCGCAGAACAGAGACGTCCTCGTTCGTTAACTCCTTCACCCAGCAATCCACGGACCTGTCACACCAGGCATTTGAGTGTCATGCTGATGGCTGGGTGAGGATGGGGAGGACCGAGACAGAAGACAGCCAGCAGGCTCTGGGAAATGAAGTCACATCCAAGACCTGTCTTTCTGAGAAATGCAAAGTATTACCATTATCATCATATTCCCATAGCTTTGTTCGGCAATTATGAAAATATGGCCATTAACCAAGCAGATTCTGATGACCTATTGTTTGAATATAAAATAAAAAAGAAGCAAGAACAAGCCTCTGTTATGTGTCCAGTATTTAGAAGTTCTCGTTCCTGAACCGACCTCAGGGCAGAGCCGGTCCGCAGGCCATTTGGAGCCATTGCTGTCCCTGCGATGCCGGGTAATCGCTTTATCTTTGATGCTGCGTCCATCACGCCCTGCCTCTCTGTCCTTAGATATGCTTGTGTGATGTCGTGGGATGTGGCTTTCCCAGGCAGTCTGTTAAGCAGCTGGAGTTCTACTCTGGCCTCCTGGTTGATGTTTTATGAAAGAGCTGCCCTAGTTCATCACACCCTAAATATTAGAGCTAAAGAACACAGGCTCTGGAGTAGCGTGACCAGTTTGTTCTGATTTGCCCAATATCATCCCCATTATACTGAAAGTCTTGAATTACAGGAGATCCCTCAGACCCAGGAAAACCCAAGATGCATGGCCACCCTGCTCTGGAGTGCACACAGTGCTGGGCCACCATCTGTGGCTCTGCTGTGTGGCGGCAGGTGCTTGGTGGTTCAGATCTTCCTCCTGGCACTAAGTAGTTGATGTCATCCCTGGTCTCAGTGGATCAGTGGTTCGTCTACCTAGTCCTTGTTCCTCTGCGCCCTTTATTTTAATTTTTATTTTTTGAGACAAGGTCTCTCTGCGCCCATGCTGGGGTGCAGTGGCACAATTATGGCTTATTGCAGCCTTGACCTCCCAGGCTCAGGGCATCCGTCCCCCTCAGCCTCCCGAGTAGGTGGGACCACAGATAATGTGCCACCACACCTGGCTATCTCTCTCTCTCTCTCTCTCTCTCTATCTGTCTGTCTGTCTATCTATGTATATTTATCTATCTGTCTGTCTGTCTGTCTGTCTGTCTGTTTATCTGTCTGTCTGTTATTTATTTTTAGAGGAGACAGGGTTTTACCATGTTGGCCAGGCTGGTCTCAAACTCCCAACCTCAGGTGATCCACCTGCCTTGGCCTAGCTAATCCCAAAGTATTGGGATTATAGGCCACTGTGCCTGGCCTAGCTAATTTTTAAATTTTTTGTAGAGACAGGTCTCTCTATGTTGCTCAGGTTGGTCTTGAACTCCTGAGCTCGAGCGATCCTCCTGCCCCAGCCTCCCGAAGTGCTGGGATTATAGGCGGGAGCCACTGCGCCTGGCCTTCTGCCCCTTGAGGTGCCAGTCTGGTCACGTTACCTCAGAGTGGATGTCTAGAATTGAATTCTGAATCTCAACTCACTGCCTTGCTCTGAGGTTGCCTGAAGCCCATGGCTTCACTCCAGATCCTTGAGCATATGGCCAGGGCTGTCGGTGACAGACATCGTCACCTGGGAACAGGGCGTGATGTGGCTGAGTAGCTGACATTTACTGAGGGCCTGTTCATACCTGGCCGTATGCTCCATGGGCTTTATATTTAAATCCTCTCATGCAGACTCTCATTTTATAAATGGAGAGGTGAGGCTTGGAAAGGGTCAGCTATTTCCCCAGTGTCAGAAAAGGGCCAGCGGGGCCAGGCCTCGTGGCTCGCACCTGTAATTCTAGCACTTTGGAAGGCCAAGGCAGGCAGATCACTTGAAGTTAGATATTTGAGACCAGCCTGGCCCACATGGTAAAACTCAGTCTTTACTAAAAATGCAAAAAATAGCTGGGCACGGTGGTGGGCACCGGTAATCCCAGCTACTTGGGAGGCTGAGGCACGAGAATCACTTGAATCTGGGAGGCGAAGGTTGCAGTGAGCTCAGATCATGTCACTGAACTTCAGCCTGGACAACAGAGTGAGACTCTGTCTCAAAGAAAAGAAAAAGAAAATAGGAAATGGTCAACAGGGCTGGGCGCTGTGGCTCACACTTGTAATTCTAGCACTTTGGGAGGCTGAGGCAGGTGGATCATGAGGTGAGAAGTTTGAGACCACCCTGGCCAACATGGTGAGACCCTGTCTCTACTAAAAATACAAAAATTAGCTGGGCGCGGTAGTAATCCCAGCTACTTGGGAGGCTGAGGCAGGAGAATCACTTGAACCTGGGAGGCGGAGGTTGCGGTAAGCCGAGATCGCGCCGTTGCACTCCATCCTGGCTGACAGAGTAAGATTCTGTCTCAAAAAAAGAAAAAGAAAATGGCCGCTGGGGCCTGGAGCCCACCTGTGCTGTACTGTGTAGTCTGTGCCCTTCCACGAGTGGTCCGGGTCTGTGCCCAGCTGCAGAGCTTGTTACCAGCCTGCAGGGACAGAAGTGAGGACAGCAAGAGTGAGGGTGTGGAAACCTCTTAGCAAGTGGACGTTGCAATGAGATTTTAATTATACTTTTCAAAAATATTGGTCAACAGTGGATTGGAAATAAAATAAAAATAGGCCTTTTCTCACAGACGGTTTGAAAGTGCTGCCTTAGACCCTGCTCTTTTGGCCCCTTGAATCAGCCAGTGCAGCTGGGCTGTGCCGCCGTCACGGGCAGTGCAGCTGCTCCTCTCGCCTACAGTTTACTTCTCCTCCATGCTAGATGTCCAGGGCACATCAGTAAGATGCACCTCGGACACGCGCCTTGCTCGCCTGATCACGCAGTGACACAGCCGATGGAGCGCCCGTCTCAACATGTGCTTCTGCTGACCTGGAGGCAAGACAGGGGTGTGGCCACTCGTACAGGGCACACGTCATTGCTCATGATTCATTGGCCACAGCAAGTCACGGAGCCACGCCTGGAACTTATAGGGGTGGGTGGAGAGGGAAGAGAAGTGGAATCTCCCGCTTGTCCTGACAAAGGAGGGAACCGGGCCTGTGTGGGAGCCATTGTGCTGTTTCACTCCCGCCTGTTCCTGCTTCCACTTGGGCCTGGTCCTCCAGACCGTGCATCTGGAGAGCTGCAGATCTTGTCTTGTTTTGTCCATTTGCACACTGGGGTTCAAAGGCAGCAGAGCCGGGGGGCCCCGGAGCCTCAGCTGGGACCTGCTGGGCTGAGTTTCTGGTCCCTCTTGGAGCTTTAGTGCTTTCTGGGTTTGGGAACTGAAAGCCTTGTCTCCTTCCCTCAGGCTGTGTGAGGAAAGTTAGGAGAGGTGTCAGGGAACCCTGCACCCAAACTTTGTCTGAGGTAACTTCGCTCTTGGATCTCGGATCTCTCCTTGAGTCTCTCCTCAGTGACAGTGGCTGGTTTAAATCAGGAGCAGGCCGGATGCCGTGGCTCATGCCTGCAATCCCAGCACTTTGGGAGGCCAAGGCAAGTGGGTCACCTGAGGTCAGGAGTTCAAGACCAGCCTGACCAACATGGTGAAACACAAAAATAAAAAATCGGCTGGGCGTGGTGGTGCATGCCTATAATCTCAGCTACTTGGGAGGCTGAGGCGGGAGAATCACTTGAACCTGGGAGGACTAGGTTGCAGCGAGCCGAGATCGAGCCATTGCACTCCAGCCTTGGTGACAAGAGTGAAACTCGGTCTCAAAAATAAATCAGGGAACAGTAAGAACTGCTGTTCATTGAGTGCTTATTACATGCTGATCACATTGATGAGCAATTTGCACACGTTGTCTCCAGTCATACTCCTGCAAGCCTAATGGCTGGGACCCCCCACGTAGCCTCCTTTTATGGATAAGGAAACCAAGGCTCAGAGAGGTTGAGGAACTTCCTGCAGCTCACACAGCTGGAAGCTGGCCAAGCTGATTGTATCTAGAGCTGTGTGATCCTGAGCCTGCTCTCGGGAGCATTCTGATCTTGATTTGGGGTCTGAGGAGGTAGTAAGCAGCAAGAGCCCTCAGAGAAATTTTCAGCCCTTCACAAAACCCTACTGAGATCTTGACCTCTGTTCTTAAGAGGTGGATCCTACCTCAGTTATGCTCAACCGTTTCACTACACAGGAAGACCTCATTCTTCCTTCTATTACAATGTATTGGCATTGTAGTATGGAAATAACATTGGAAAATGGAGATTCAAATGGGAAATGGAAGTAACAGTCAGTAATGGCTTAAGACCAGAAGCTTGAAGGGGGAAAGGTCTTCCGAATATAAAGACGATCAAGTGGGAACAAAATGAACTGCATCTTTGAGGCTGAAATGGCTCACCTGCGCCTGTAATCCCAGCACTCTGGGAGGCCTAGGCGGGCCCGGCCAACGTAGTGAAACCCCGTCTCTTCTAAAAATACAAAAATTAGCCAGGCGTGGTGGTGCACACCTGTAGTCCCAGCTCTTCGGGAGGCTGAGGCAGGAGAATCACTTGAACCTAGGAGGCAGAGGTTGGAGTGAGCCGAGATCACGCCACTGCACTCCAGCCTGGATGACAGAGCGAGACTGTTTCAAAAAAAAAAAAATGGCTCAAAGCCTCAAAGCATTGTTCCTGAATGTCCTCTCTCATCCGCCCAGCCTTGGCTTTCTAGGGGTCTTGGGTACCCTCTCTTTGCAGATGCTAAAGATAAGCCTAAAACTGTGTTTCTCAAACTGGGATACGTTCAACCCATGATGGTGTCAGGAGTTCGAGAAACCATAGGCTAAATGGGGTGTATCTTCCACGTGTGTCCATTTGACTTGCGGATTCAGAAGGAAAAGGTTAAGTAATTTAATATATAACTTAAAACATGTCTCATCTTCTTGGGATGAGCATTTTTCTTGAGGGGTGGAAAGGTTAAGTCATTTAGTGTGTAGTGTAAAACATGGCTCCCCTTTGTGGGAACATCCACTTTAGACGACTTGGTGACGGGAGAAAAGGTTAAACCGTTGAACTCGGGAGTCGTTGAAGATATTATTTTGCTATTAAAGTGTGCACAGATGTGGAGTGGAACGCAATTCACAAGACTTCTTAAGAGTGACCAGGAGACCCGAGTGAAATCTGGTTGGGGTGACTGCAGGTGCAAACCACTTTGTGTTTGTCTTGCTTTATACTTGGGGTTCCTGGGGGAACTCGAGGACTGGGTTCTGGGGAAGGGCTGTGAGGTAGCGCTCAGTAGTACCGGGGTGTGAGTCCCATCGCTCCCTGGGACACGCTGGAACGATCCGGTGACTTTTGCCTTTCCTGGCTTATTCCCATTTGGTTTTCCCAGGCTTTTAGTAAAGCCCACTTGGGAATTGACAACCCATCAACCCATGCTCAAGGGAGGCATCAGAGGGAGGAATCGGAGATGACTGAACAGAGAGGAACAAAGCAGGAGTGTTCCTCCCCCAACCTTGTTGAAATGTCTCTGGGGTAAATTCCTAGAAACGGAATGTCTGAGTCAAAGGTTATGCACCTGTGGAATATTGATAGGTATTTACAAACCGCATTGGGAATTTCAGCACTCTCCATCAGCCTGAGCAGGTACTCCGTGAGATGGATCTCAGAACAGCTTGTGCAGGCCTGGGACGGTGTACAGATGATCTGATCATGCCCCAGGGACCTGAGCAGGGCCGGGGATGGGGATCCTCATGGTGTCTCAGGGCCCCCTCTGATGTGTGCTTTTGTCAGCTGTGCACCGGGGTTGGGAAATGCTTAGGAGAGCAAGTGTCACGCCAGCAGTGGTTCTCTCTTGGCCTTGCCTGCCATCCTTTTGCATAATGCACACGACGCATTCATTCATTGGGAAGAAGCTTTGTTGGGATCTGGTATTTGGAATGCAGAGGCCCTTTCCTGCTCAATGAGGAGTCTCCCCCACTCCAGGAATGAACTCTTGAATACAGTTCAGGTTCCCATTCACTTAGCCTTACGAGCAACAGCTTTTTTTTTTTTTTTTTTTTTTTTAAATAGGATGTCTCGCTCTGTCACCCAGGCTGGAGTGCAGTGGCATAATCTTGGTTCATTGAAACCTCCGCCTCCTGGGTTCAGGCAATTCTCATGCCTCAGCCTCCTGAGTAGCTGGGATTACAGGCATGCAGCATTACACCTGGTTAATTTTGTATTTTTAATAGAGATGGGGCTTTTCCATGTTGGTCAGGCTGGTCTTAAACTCCCGACCTCTGAAGATCTGCTCACCTTGGCCTCCCAAAGTGCTGGGATTACAGGTGTGAGCCACTGCGCCTGCCCAAGGGCAACAGCTTTTGTGATGGGAAGGGAATCATTCATTTTATTCTTTTCAAATAAAGATCTACTCTTCAGAGAGAAAAGTGCCAGCCGGTCTCCATGAAGAACAGATTCATTCAGGTGTCCGCAGGTGTGACCAACACTGTGCGCTCCCCATGTGGCAGACCTCCTTCGTCCTCAGCTGTCACTGCCCTACAGGGCTTTCTTTAGCTCCATCTTACAGATGGGCGAGGGGGCTCAGAGAGCTGTGACGTGGACAGGACCACCCAGCTGAAGAGCCCCCAGGAATGATGCTGATGTGCCCTCAGCCTGCACAGTTTTCCTGCCTGTGTCTGTGTCTGTGTCTGTGTCTGTGTCTGTGTCTGTCTGTGGGCTTGTTTTCTGTCTCCCAGCTCAGCATAACACATTGGTGGGAGCTTGGCTTTGGAGATAGGTATTTAGGTTTGACACTGGGGCTCCCTCCCTCCTGTCTGTGCTGCCTCTGGCACCTCATTGAGCTTCAGGGTTTTTTTTAGCTGTAAAACTGGGAATGACTTTCTTTCTTTCTTTCTTTTTTTTTTTTGAGAGGGAGTTTTGCTCTCATTGCCCAGGCTGGAGTGCAATGGCATGATCTCGGCTCACTGCAACCTCCGCCTCCCAGGTTCAAGCAATTCTCCCTCCTCAGCCTCCTGAGTAGCTGGGATTACAAGCATTCACCGCCACGCCAGGCTAATTTTGTATTTTTGGTAGAGACGGGGTTTTTTGATGTTGGTGAGGCTGGTCTTGAACTCCTGACCTCAGGTGGTCCACCTGCTTCGGCCTCCCAAAATGCTGGGATTACAGGCTTGAGCCAGCGCGCCTGGCGGGAATGACTTTTATGATGGTGCCTGAAGTGCAGGTGCTCAGGAGGTCATAGTCTGGTTGTCTTTCCCTTCTGCCCTCTCTGTCCACCTCCCTCTTGTCATCCTGAGCAGAGCAGGTTGGGTGCCCTAAGCAGAGTCCTGCCCTAACGTTGGGGTAGGGGCTCAGACCCTGGATTCAGGAATGCTGCCTCCACCGTCCAAGGGCATAGTCTGAATAGATATTTCTTGAGGCCCACCTGCCGCAGCTGCACATCTCTGGGGCTGGGTCTTGACTGGGACCCAGACCCCTCAGCTTGCTGTCTTCCTGTCTTCCCTAACCAGAGGGGAGGAAACAGGTAGGGCTCCTGGTGGGCTGGAGCGTGACAGTGTGATGAATCTGATGCAGTGAGTGGCGGGGGGGCCCCTTTGTCAGGAGCTCTGGGGATCCTGCTCTCATGCAGAAGTCCTGCCCCGAAGGAACCATGCCTGAATCAGACCTGTCTGGCAAATGGAACCTCATTTTCTGATCAATTTCCATTAGGATTTTAGATGAGGATGCTCTTCCTGTACCTTTAATGGGGCATTTGGCAAAAGCTCTGTTCACTTTGGCTTTGACTTTGCCTCTGTGAGCCCCCATCAAGGTATTGGTGATAAGTGCCCTCGGCATCCTGCGGCAGGGTGGCCGTCCCCTTTGTGTTAACGGTTCTCCAGGTCTGATCCGGGACGAGGAGATGTTGGCTCCTCACAGCTGCCCAGGAGCTCCAAAGACCAGGTGTCAGGGCCCATGTTTCCCTGAGTGGAAATCACCCGAGTGGGACCATGATGGCCACTCGCATCACCGATGTTCTTACTAATGATAATGTGACAGTGTCAGTAATGATAGTATTACCACTTAGCATCGTGATATGCTCTCGGCTAAGCACTTGGTTTGGATTAGCTCATTTAATCCTTTGACAGGCTTATGAGGAAACACTGTTGTTAGTAGCCCCCTTTAGGAGGTGAGTAAATTGAGGTTTAGCAAGCGAAGGGACATGAACAAAGTCGCACAAAGCCAGGATTTAAGTCCTGGAGGTGCGATTCCAGGTCTTTTCAAAATTACACTCACTACCACCTTTCTCAGATACTGTGTTGGACCAGTCTAAGACCCATGTATTTTTTTACATCATTAAAAAAATCACAAGCCATTTTTTTTTTTTTTTTTTGAGATGGAGTCTTGCTCTGTTGCTCAGGCTGGAGTGCAGTGGCGAGATCTTGGCTCACTGGAACCTCCACCTCCCAGCTTCAAGCAATTCTCCTGTCTCAGCCCCCTGAGTAGCTGGGACTACAAGCGCATGCCACCACGCCTGGCTAACTTTTGTATTTTCAGTAGGGATGGGGTTTTACCCTATTGATCAGGCTGGTCTCGAACTCCTGACCTCAGGTGATCCACGCACCTTGGCCTCCCAAAGCGCTGGTATTGCAGGCATGAGCCACCACGCCTGGCCTAATTTTGGGAAATTTTAAAACATATACTGAGAGCATGGAAGAGTAAAATGAACCCCCCATGTGCCCATCATCAGCTTCAGTAGTTCCCAGCTAGCTCATGGGAACTGGTCTTGGGGTGTAGCTACCTCTGTATGCTTCCCTCTCTCCCAGTCACTGGATTATTTAGATTCAAATCCCTGACATGCTATTATTTCATTAGAAATAACTTAAATAGGAATCTCTAAAAAATAAAGAAAGTATCTTTTAACAAATAAAGTATAATACCATCCTCATGCCTAAGAAACTAACAGTAATTCCTTGATACCAAATGTCCAGTGTTCACATTTTCCTAGTTGTTTCATAAATGATTTTTAATGTTGATTTGCTCAGTGAAGATTCTGGACTTGGTCGACACCCTGTGTTTGTTCACTGAGGGTTTTACAATCTCTTTAAGTTAGTCATCTGCCCTGCAGGATTTTCCCATATTCTGAGTTTTGCTGATTGCTTCCTTATCATGTCATTTAACACATTCCTCTGTTCCCTGTATTTCCCGTCAATTTCCTGCATACTTTGTGAATTCGTAGTTCTTTTTTTTTTTTAGATAGGGTCTCATTCTGTCACCCAGTGTGTACAGTTGCATGATGGTGGCTCCACTGCAGCTTCAACTTCCCAGGCTCAGATGATCTTCCTACCTCAGCCTCCCAGGTAGCTGGGACTACAGGTGTGTACTACCACACCTGCCTAAATTTTTGTATGTTTTACGGAGATGGCGTTTCACCGTGTTGCCCAGGCTGGCCTTGAATTCCTGGGCTCAAGTGATCTGCCCACCTCTATCTTCCAAAGTGCTAGGATTCCAGGTGTGAGCCACCACGCCCGGCCTGTAGTTAAGTTTTAGACATGTGCTGTCCAGTACCACAGCTACCAGCCACACATGGCCACTGAGCGCTTGAAATGCGGTCCTCGTGGAGATGTGCTGTAAGTGTGAAATACACACTGGATTTTGAAGACTCAGTATAAAAAAAGAATATACAATATCTCACTACTCATTTTTTGTATTGATTACATGTTGAAGTGATAATATATTTGATTTATTGGGTTAAATAAAACATTAACATTGATTTCACCTGTTTCACTTTTTAAAAATGTGGCTACTAGAATATTTAAATTCGCACATGTGGCTTGCATTGTATATCTGTAGGAGAGACCTGATTTAGAGAGTTGGTTGATTTGGATTAACATTTTTGGCATGAATATTTCTAGGTAGGTGTTTCTGGGCATTTCCAGTTGCCTCACTCCAGGGTCCCTCATGCTTGGCGGGGTCTCTCCTGGTGTGGTTGACGAGAAGGTTCTGGTGCTAGCTGCCTGATCTATCCATCAACACCCCCATCACCTTTCCTGCTGATGTTCCAGTGGGCGCCAACAATCACTGCTGAGGTGCGGTATTTCATTAGGGCTTGCAAAGAGCAGGTGTTTTAGCTCTACCTTTCCTTCCTGATTTATCAGATGGGATTATTTGAAGAAGCGCTTCACTTCATCAGCTGCATGGTTGTTGTGACGTTCGGTGTGTACAAGAAATTGTGACATTCACTGTGTACAGGATGCTGCTTCATTCTTCTCCTTTATATCAAGTTTTGAGTAATGAGCTGATTTTGTAGGATCTTCCAAAGATTTTAAATATCAACACTAATTTGTGGATTTAAATTTATATTTGATGAATTTTTTAAATTAGCAGAATTATTAATTGGCCCCAAAATACTTATAATTAAAATAATAATTTTTTTTTTTTTTTTTTTTTTTTTTGAGACAGAGCCTTGCGCTATTGCCCAGGCTGGAGTGCAGTGGCATGATCTCAGCTCACTGCAACCTCCACCTCCTTGGGTTCTAGCAATTCTCGTGTCTCAGCCACCCAAGTAGCTGGGATTACAGGCTCACACCACCACACTCAGCTAATTTTTGTATTTTTATTAGAGATAGTGTTTCTCCATGTTGCCCAGGCTGGTCTTGAACTCCTCGTCTCAAGCGATCTGCCCTCCTTGGGCTCCCAAAGTGCTGGGATTACCACGCCCAGTCTATTTGATGAATTTCAATTCATTGCAGTTAGTTTTCTTTTGGGTGCTCCGGTTGGCCTGTTACTAGCTGGTGGGAGCTTTTTGAGTTTTGATTTTGATTCATTGCCCTCTGGTGAGTCGCTGAGTCCTTTCATCTCTTTGGTTGCTTGGAAGATTCTCCTCCTAGATCGAATTTTCTTAGAGTGGGGCCTGCCTCCGTCCGTTGCTGCTCACCAGACCTGGAATGTGGGGCTTCCTGCCAACAGGCTATTCAGAGGAGCCACCTTTCTTTCTGGCCTGGTTGCCAAGGTCCCAGCAAGAGGCTGGGGTTGAGAAGACAGCCAGTGCGGCTGGCCCTGGCCCCACGCATAGTAGGTGTTCCGGAAACGGCTGTTGAGTGAATGATGGGACTGCAAGCTGATCCACCACACCACCTGGCTGGAGTGGGCTCCTTTCCACCCCGGGGTTCTCCAGGAGGTCTGCTTGTGAATAGAGCTGGTCTTCGATTCCCTGCCATGTTGTGGACACCTTCCTGGGGCTGAGCGGGTGTGGAACTGGGATTGACCCTCCAGCTTGTGCTGAGGGTGCTGACCTGGGAGCCTCCGGGTCTGTTCTGGCCGCTGTGCAGTCTTGTGGGTCTGGGCAATGGGGCGAGGGTTGGATGGGTTGCTTCCCAGAGTGGAGCCGCCTCCTGTTTCCAGGCCAAGCCATTTGCTAGGGATGCGGGCATGGCCCTAGCCGGCTCCTGACTTAGTGCCATTCCTTCCTGGTGTGAATATTTAAGATTCCAGCTCTCCGAACCTCCGGGGCTGGCTTTCATTCCACTGACTTGCAACCTTTGCCTTGCTGTCTTTGCCCAAACTGTATTTGCTGTGCTTCCCTCAGCCTGGGTGGGACATTCTCGCCCCCGCTGCCCAGTGCAATCCTGGGGCTAGAGGAAGGCTTTGTGTTTTGGCCCCAAAACAGACCACGGAGTTTCTGTTGTGGTTGCTGCTGCTAGTTTAAAAGAAAAACAACAACAACAAAACAAAACAGAAATGCCGCCAGCTTTGTTGATGTCCAAAGAATCTTCATCCCTAAAATAATGCATTTGTTTATGGAGACTGACTTCATGTATTTACTATAGAAGAGGCTAGAATCCGGTGACACTTCTGGCCTATTTGAGGAGTGGATTTGCGTCTGGTTTTGTGGTGAAGAGGGCAGATGTCCCAGCCCCTGCAGTTGGAGCAGTGGGGCAGGCGGAGGGGAGGAGGAGGGCGGCTAAGAAAGCTTCCATGTTGTGGGGGCGTGTGACCACCTCCAGAGGATCAGGGTGAGGGAAGCTTCCGGAATTGGCGCGAGGAGGGAGGAAGAGACAGCCAGTTTGACCTTAAACAAGGCTCTCTTGGGGTGCGGAGGTCAGGAGTGTGATGAGACTGTCCAGGTTCCAACCCGAGTGGCTACTCGTTAGTCCGTGACCTTAGACAAGTGGTTTGAGCTCTGTGAGTCTCCCATTTCTTCATCTGCAAAATGGGGGGACTGTGAGTTTAGATGGGACAGCCCAGGAGAGCCTGGCTCTCGCCACCTCATGGGCACCCCCAGTAGATCTAGCATTGCCATCAATCATGGTGGCTCTGAAGCCGGAGAGCCCAGGAGAAGGTCCTGGCTTCACTCCTTATAACCTGGGTGCCCATGGGTCTGTTTCCAGACTTCTTTGTACCTCAGTCTCCTCATCTGTAAAGTGGGGAACATAGTATTTCCAGCTTCCCAGGGCAGTTGTGAAGGTTAGTGACTTAATAGAGACACAGTCCTTAGGCTGATGGCTGGCCTGTGTGTGTGTGCTGTGCCAGTGTGTGCCATGGTGTCTCTAGCTGTTATTCGTACTAACATCTGTCAGAGGGGCTACCACAGACTGAGTGAGGCCCTGGCCCAGCAACAGAAAATGTGATGAGCCCTCCCCTGAGCATCGTCGTTTCAGGGCCTGCTGTGTGCCAGGCCCAGCAGCCCTGGAGGAAGGTCACATCCTTCCCATTTTCCAGAGCTGGAGACTGAGGCCAGGAGGTGACCCATGGCCACATGGCCTGTCCTGGCAGGACTGCCCTGTCACAAAGCCCTCAGCCTTTTCCCTGTGCCATGCTGCCTTCTCCCAGTGAAACAAGAAGCATGACTCCTGCAGAGAGAAACCCACTGGGGGCTGCGCTTTATTCTGGGCTGTAGGGATGAAGGATTGACACGCAGGGGAGGCTGAACCTTCTCACCTGTCGGTGAGGCCTCAGAATGACTGACTCACAGCTGCAAGGAACACCTTGGCCTTCTGATTCTCATCCTTGGAGGGTTGTGGTCTCTGCGCTTCTGGATGGAAAAACACAAGATCTGTGTTGGAGGGCACTGACGTGTGTGGGGAAGTAAGGAGAGGCACATCCGATTTTGGCTTTGAGTGCTGGGCAGGCGGGTACCGCTGAGCTTTTGTTTCAGAGAGCGCACTATCGATTTACTGTTGAGTGCTTGGGAGCACAGGACCGGGGCTGGGGATAATGGGAGGCATATTTCGTCAGCAGAGCATCCTCAGTGGCCATCAGGAAATCACGGGGCTGGAGGGGCTCTGAAATGAAGCCTCACCGGCTTTGTTTATGATTTTAGAAAACATGTATCCTGCACCAGGTGCTATTCTAGGGACTGGAGGTTGGTAGCTGTGCCAGTCTGGGCCTGTTTGCCCTTGGGGTCCATTTCTTTTCCTTCCCCTGGTCTGCCGGGTGTGGTCGGGGGGCCAGTCTCCCTAGGTTCTTGTGTCGCAGGCTCCTGTGTCACTGGGTTCAGTGCGTGGGAGGAGCCGCTAGGAGGCTTGAAGGTGGGAGGAAGGGAGAAGCCCGTGTTTCTTCCCGCCTCAGTCTCCAGAGCCTGCTCCGATGGCACCTGCAACTCCTCCGTGGCTCCAGCTCCCAATGGACAGACCCTGCGGCCTGTCCTCTGTCGGCGTCCCCAGCCTGGCCCTCAGTCCTGCAGCCTCCTCTGTCTCTCTGGCTGTGGGTGGGGGCGGCTTCCTGCTGCTGCCAATCTCGGGGTGGCTCCATTGCCTCCGCTTGGCTTCTGGGATCTTCTGTCCTTGTGTACCCAGTGCCCTGTGGTAAAGTCTCTCAGGTCCAGTGCCCAAGTGGCTTCCATTTCCTCACTGGACTCTGACTGACCTAGCAGGGACGATGACATGGCCCCAGTTGTGGGGTGGTTTCTAGTCCAGTCACCTGACTTCAGCAGCCCCATTTTCTCACTCTTGGGTCCTCCAGGGACTTTCTTTCTTTTCTTTTTTTTTTTTTTTTGAGACAGAGTCTTGCTGTGTCGCCAGGCTGGAGTGCAGTGGCGCGATCTCTGTCACTGCAGGCTCCGCTTCCCAGGTTCCCCTGCCTTGGCCTCCTGAGTAGCTGGGACTATAGGTGCACACCACCACATGCCCGGCTCATTTTTTTGTATGTTAGTAGAGGTGAGATTTCACCATGTTGGCCAGGATGGTCTTGATCACCTGACCTGTGATCCACCCACCTCAGCCCCCGAAGTGCTGAGATTACAGGTGTGAGCCCCTGCGAGCAGCCTCTATGTGGACTTTCTAAAATACAAATCGAATCATGCCTCCCCCCCGACCCCCATTTTAAACATTCTCCTAGCTCCCCAGGGTCCCCTCGTCCCCCTGAGTAGGCGTGCAATCATATAGAGCTGCTTTCTTTTCCTAAAGGAGCTCCACTTTGGTTTAGCCCTTGCTTTCCACAGACGCGTGCTGTGTTCCGGGCTCGGAGGCCCTCCCTGCTCCTCTGCTTGGACACACTTATGCGCTGTCCCTTGCTCTTGACCAGCCAGCTCTGCCTTTGGGACTCAGCCCGTCTCTGTCAGAGGACGCCTTCCCTGCCTCGCAGCCTGGATGCATCTTGTGTGCACGAGCACTTGCGTGTCGCTGCTGGGGATTGGCTTGCTCTGGCCTCATAGCTTGTTTAGTTGTCTGCAGCCAAACTGTGGGCTCCCTGGGGGACCAGGGCTGGCTAGTGCACCGCTGTGTCTGGGCAATAGATATTGAAGCATCTAGGCATCTGTCCTCAGGAAATTCTCTCACATATGCATAGACACATGCCCAAAGATGTGTAAGGTAGCACAGTGAAAAACCCGACAACTTCCAGGGTCATCAGTGAAAGTATAGGCCAGGATGTCTTAGTACATTGATTCTGTGGAATATGATGCAGCAATGAAAAAGAATGAGGTGAATCTAAATGCGTAGCTGTGGAAAGATATCCAAGACGTGTTCTTTTCTAAGGCTCATTACACAAAAGCATACCAGTAAGGGATTTTTAAGATATATGTGATTGCCTAGAAAAACGAGACCAAGGAAACTCTCTCCTCTGGCAAGAGAGTGGGCTCGAATCCAGGTAAAGGGGATTTTGTTGCTTTTCACACTTATGTATTATTCACATTTTAATGACAGCCCTGTATTCACGTATTAGCTGTGAAATTACAGATTAAATGATAGGCTGTTATGAGAAAGAAAAACGCCTCCCATCTGAGCCAGTGTGTCCTTGGAATCTCCCCCCAAAATGCCAGGGAGGCAGGAAACATTTTCTCCAGAAGAAATGTGGAGCAGAGGCGATTCTCTGGGCGTGTGTCGGAAGTGATCCCATCCTTTGGGAATGCCGTTTTTGGAGTTCGCCATTCTCCGGAGGCTCGGGAGATGCAGCCAGGATGCAGTTGGCAGTGGGCTGCAAACATCTCTTTTCAGTGTGGACCCTCCTGCCACAGCCACGAGATTCAAGGACTTTTAGGAAAATGAACACCAGTGGACGTGTGGAGTTTCTTCACAAAGTGAACGGCAGGGTCCCTTTGCACTCCCGGTGCCCCCCTGGTTAACTGTGTGTGCGCTGGAAGTGGAGGAGGGTGGTGGGTGGTACAGCTGTCTGAGGACTCACCCTGTTTTGGAAGGCTGGGGTCAGTGGGGTGCAGTTTCCCAAGTCAGCAATGAAACACCCGTGGCTAAAGCCTATGGATCATGTCACCCCTGCGTTTCCTATTTGGCTCTCACGTTGGTCAAAAGACAGCCGAGTGCAGAAAATCAGTCATGATTGTGAAAGTAGGATCTGTCATCCTCTAAGGGCCATTTTTTGCTGGCCCATCAGGCCTGTTGATGCCTAGAGTTGGGAAACAGAGAGAGAGAGGTCAGCACCGTGAGTTAACAGTGGCCACTCCTTCATGATGGATGGTTCACAGACAACACCTTGACCTGTCTGGGAAAGAACATAGGCTAGGCCTGAGAGAGGCTGTCTGAAGAAGTCCCTGCAGGGGTCCAGGCTAGCTATACCCTGCCGCTTGGCGAGAGAGCCAAGTACCCGCAAGGAAAGTGATACACCCTGAGAACACCCGGGCGCCCAGCACGAAGCGGGCCCCCGACTTACAAGGCCGTGTTTATTTCTGACCAGCCCTACGCAGTTGGCGTTACCATCCTACCTTTCTTTCATACTAGCCGGCTGGGACTCAAACGGATTAAGTAACTGTCTGCCTGCTTCCTGTGTTTGGTGTCTGCTGGTGTTGATTAAAAAATGCAAAAGGCCAGGCTCATACCTATAATCCCAGCACTTTGGGAGGCCGAGGCAGGAACATCACTTGAGCCCAGGAGCTCAAGACCAGAGTGGGGCAACATAGCAAGTCCCGCATCTCGACACAGTATTTTTTAACTAAAGTAGTGGGGTGTGGTGATGCCTGTAGTCCCAGCTACTTAGGAGGCTGAGGCGGGAGGATCCCTTGAGACTGGGAGGTGGAGGCTACAGTGAGCTGTGATCGCGCTATTGCCCTCCAGCCTGGGTAACAGAGTGAGACCCTGTCTCAAAGCAAACAGACACACAAAAAGTAAAATCCCTGTGATTATAGTCTTGCTACCAAGCTGCACCTGCTTCAACTTGAGAGTGGAGCCTGGGCTGCCAAAAGGAAGTCCTAACCCCTTAACTCAGAACTTAGTTGGCAGAGGAATTGGGTTCTCTGGACTGTTTCTACTCAGCCACACCCTTGCTGGGCCTCCCATGCCCCAGGGCAGTCCAGGAAATAGTGTGTGCATGGTGGAGGGGAAGGGCCTTGACGCCGAGACCAGACAGACCTGGGTTTGAATCTTGGCTCTCCTACTTCCTGTCTCTGTGACCTTGGCTAAGCATTTAACCTCAGTTGAGGAAATAGAGCCTCAATTTCCTCCTCCGTAAAGTGGGGTTGTTGTGACGATAAGACAGGATAAAACGCATGAAGTTGCCAGCGCTTTTTCACTTTTAACCTCCAGAATGGCAGTTTGACATGGCTTACCCAAATATGTCCATCATGGAGATGCCTCAGTGAGGGGCTGGACGTGGTGACTCGGTAACGTTCCCTTCCTCTCCTCTAGCCTTCAGTGTTGAGGGCTTTATCATCCTGAACTGCAGCGAATGACAAGTGGGCTCTGACTGAAACCACCTTTGGGGCACAAGAGCGAGCATTGTAGTTGTGGCTCCCTGGGAAGGTCCCATCTGCATCCTAGGGGCTGTTCCCCGAAGCTGTCACTGTGCTGGCTTTGCGGCAGGGGTGCAGCCGTGGGTGCTGATGTGTATGCTCCTGTGCGGCACAGCAGGGTCGCGTCACAGTTTCCGTGGTGGGAGGCCTTGGGAGGTTGTGCTTAGCAGGTGGGGTCTAAGATCTGCATTTCAGCTGCCCAGGTAGTCAAGAAGCAGGACAGCACAGTGGCTGGGAGCCCCTTCCCTGGAGTCCCGCTGGCTGGGTGTGAGCCCCGGTCTGCCTCTTGCCTGCTGTGTGCACTCAGCCAGGTCACTTCATCTTCCGCTTCGGCGTCTTCACCTGTAGTAATTTCTACCTCACAGACTCTGGGAGACACAAACAGGATCCCACTGTAAAGTACTTGCAAGATGCCTGGAACAAACAAGCAATTTCTGTGGTGTAGAGAGTGTTTGCTTACTTAAAAATAATGCTCACTAAAAATTGGCAGGGGCAGTGGCTCACACCTGTAATCCCAGAACTTTGGGAGGCCAAGGAGCCCAGGAGTTCAAGACCAGCTTGGGCAAAGTAATGAGATCAGAGAGAGAGAGAGAGAGAGAGAGAGAGAGAGAGAGAGAGAGAGAGAAGTAAGGGAGAGAGACAGGAAAAGAAAGAAATCAAGATGAGTGGTGATTAATAAGTAGGGAACTTGGCATTGGATATAATTAAGTTGACCAGAATTTCCCAGGACTGGAGAGTCAGAGTCAGACAGTCTGCCCGTTGTGCTGTGTGACCTCGGGCAAATCACCTAACTTCTCTGAGCCTCATTCCCTGTAAAATGTCTGTAGGAAGTAGGGAATTACATTTACAAGTAGAGCTATGAGGAAATCAGAGGCTGCTTCTGGGAAGGCCTAGCCCTGGCGTCTGAGCCCACTTTAGGAGCTGCTGTCTTGAATGCATGGCCAAATTGTGGGGCGCTCCCTGAGTTTTGCATCCTCTTTAACTTAGCTGTGGCCATGTGTCAGAAAAAGGACCACCTCTCTCTTCACTGATGTGTTTTGCCCTGGAGCTTTTTGCAGCCCAGGAACAGGAATGTGCTTTATACAGGATTTAATTTTGGGGTAAATTAATTCTTGAGGAACAGGAGGAGGAGGGCTTTTGAACCAAAAATGGATTGTTCTGGGAGGCTTTTCTCTGTCACAGCCCGGTGGCTGTGACTGTGGACCACAGGACCCTTTCAGCCCCGAGGCCTTTCAGCAAGCCTTCCTGAGTGGCCTGTGCATCATTGCTTGCTAAGCGGATGGTACCGCGCGGTTGCCATGGTAGCAGCAGGATGTGGTTCCTATGGTGATGTTCGGCAGTGGCAGGAAGACAGCAGAGGTTTTAGTTGTCTAGTGGCTTTGCATTTGCCACCCCCCCACCCACCGAATAGGAAACACAAGCTGCCCCCGCTGTCGTTCTGCTCTGTGGAACGGTGACCGCCAAGGTCAGCTGTCTCCCTAAAATGCCACTGTGGGTTCTTAGAAGGACTGGGTGTCAGCAGTAGCATTTCTGCTTCCAGAAGCGGAGGGGCTGAGTGTCTGTAAGGGTACTTCAGCCGAGGTGGGGAGGGTGCTTACATTCAGACTCCGAACCCAGCAGGCCGAGTCTGTGCGGAGCTTCTCCAAAAAGCCCCTCCCTGTAGTGAATTTTCTTCTCCTCCTGAGTCTTGTGTATTTGTAGGCAGATGTGGGATGATGAACTAACAGGAGAAACCAGGTGGCTTTTAAAGCTCCTGTTATGCCTTGCAGATTTCAAAATGGCCAGTTTAGGGGGTCAGTTGGGTTTTTAAACAGAAGATACTTTTCTACAATTGGGGGTTGACCGAGCTTGGGAAAAGCAGAACGGTATCCTGAATGCGTCTTTATCTTTTTGGTGTCCCAAATCTTCCAGATAGAATTTCTCTAAGAAAGGCCAGTGTCTGATATAATGAAATGCAGGGTAAAGAATGTTGTTTCCCTTTTATCTAAGAAGAAAAGCATATAAGCAGGATTGCAGAGGTGCCGTTACAGTTGAAGAGTAAATCTGAAATTTAGGAGCCATGTGCAGGTGGACGAGGTTTCTGCGTGTCCATTTGCACTTGATAAGGCTGTGATTGTCAAAGACAAGGGAGATGTCAGACATCTTTGCCTCTAGCAGGAATCCTGTCAGCCCAGTGTGGCAACACCGATTTGCCCCTGCTGATCAGGAGCTCCCATTGGCGATCGATGACGTCACTGGGTTTCCTGGAGTGTGATTGGTGGGTCAGACCCTGATCAGAGCCTGAAGCCAGGTGGCCACACCTGGACTGACACTGGAGGGGCGCAGAGTTTCAGTGCTGCTCCCTTAACTGAGGGAAGCCCACGGTTCCCCGAGGGCCTGTGCAGGGCCGGGTAGAGTTCTCTTTCTCACTTGAAGTAGCCAGAGGCCAGAGGGCTGTCTTTTAGCAGAGCCATGGGGCGTCTGGGCCTGGATTTTTGTTCGAAGGATGCCATTTAGGGAGCACTGCCTACTGTGATAGACTTTTCCTTTTTGAATTTTGAAAATTAAAAAGAATAAACACACAATTTAGCATACCCAATCAGTGGGACCTGTGGCTTCACCACCTACTGATGTCAAGATGCCTTCCAGGCTGGCTAACAAATAAACAAGCAAACAGGAAGCAAAAGCCGCAAAGATCAGTGTCGGAAACGCGTGTTTCTACCACCCCGACTGGAGCACTGTTAGTATTTTGTCCTCTTCGCTTTGCCTTTTTCAAGTGAAAGAAATAAAACATTACTGGAAAAGGTATGATTACTTGACATTCACCTCAAACGTGCTATCCACCTCCAGGTGCCCCCTTTTTATAAGTCTGTGCTTCTTTACATTTAAAGTATTTTTACACACGTGACCAGGCTGGAATGCAGTGGTCTGATCACAACTCACTGTAGCCTTGACCTCCGAGGCTTAAGTGATCCTCCTGCCTCAGCCCCCCTAGTGGCTGGGACTACAGGCGCGCAGCACCACACCTGGCTAATTTTTTGGTAGAGACAGGGCTTTACTGTGTTGCCCAGACTGGTCTTGAACTCCTGGGCTCAAGCGATCCTCCCGCCTTGGCCTCCAAGAGTGCTGGGATTACAGACATGAGCCACCATGCCCTGCTTTGCATATGTTTTTAAAGTGCTCTTACAGCTTGCCTTTTCCCACTGTATCCGACGGTGCTCATGCGTTGGAGATCTCTCTGTTGATTCCTATACATCTAGTTTATTTCTTTTCATTACTATGGAGTCGCTCCCTGTTTGCCATCTTGTTCCATCTGAGTGCCAGGCCTGACTGGGGGACAGACTCACCCCATGTCACACAGAGGGACCTGGGGCCCGCAGTTACAGGGCAGCAAGGTGGCACTGGTGTCCTCCTAGCCCCTGTTTTGGTTGGACTCCAGAATCGGGCTTCCCTCACAACACCTCAAGCTTACCTGGGCCCCGGCCAAGCAACTGACTAATCCCGTCTGACAAATCCAAGTTCTTGAGTCACCCAGCCCAACCGTGGTTGCCTCATTTAGGTCCCAGCCAAGCCCCCTCCCCGCAAAAAGGCCTGGTGGCCTAGAAGGAAGTCTGGAAAAGAACCAGGAGGACAGCATCTCTTGTCTGGAGAGCGCTGTTCCTGTTCCCCAACCACTTTGTAGTCCCTGGCGGAGCCCCCCCTCCTCGCCCAGGAGGAAGATGAGCTCAGTCACCGCCAGGTAAACCCTGAAACTCGCTGAGGCGCAGCTTCCTTTAGCCAGAAGAACTTGGATATAACACCCAGCTCAACCCTCAGCTCCCTCCGAACATCAAGCCCTCTTGGACCAAAAGCCAGTTCCCACCCACTGGCAGAAATGTGCAGCTCCTGGCTCTGGAGTCACAGGTGTTTTTGCCAGGTGTACGTGGACGTGTGTGTGCGCCCGTGTGCGCGCAGTGTTTCTGTACTCCTTGAGGTTTGTTTGTCTCTTTAACTGGCTCCCTTGGCCTCTGCCTGTCTCAGGGGCTCCATGGGGAACACTCTGACCTCTGATGTGCTAGGCTTGTAACAGCATCTGTTAGGAGGCCTGAAAGACAGGACCCTGTAATGCCGCAATCCCTTGCTTAGAAAGGAAGGCAGTACTGGGGTCAGACAGAACTGGATTCTCTCAATCGCTATGGTGGGATCTGGGGGTAACATGGAACATGGAACAGATACGGTGTCTGTCCTGCTGGAGCTTGGAGGGACAGAGAGTCCACAAGTGACAAAGAGATACAGAGAGAACTGTAAGTCTGAGTTCTTCAGCCAGCCTGGCTCTGCCATGCCCTAGACAGGTGACCTTGGGTAAGTTAACTAAGTCATCTGTAACGTGCTGGCCACAACCCTACTAAGCTCTTGGGGTTATCTGAAGTCTTGGTGAGATCGCGTCTGCAAAATGCTTATCTCCAAGCCAGGGACGTCATCATTGTCCGAGGTATGGAGACTGCAGTGACCACAGCCCTTATTTTACAGATGCCGAAATTGATGTCAGAGAGGTGAAGTAACTTGCCTAGGGTGGCACAGCTCATTAGTGGGTCTGACAGCACAGGCCCCACTCAGAGCCACCAGGTGACTCAGCTCTCAGCCACAAGTGAGGCTGTTCCTATTCTTGACAGTAACTCCACCTTCCCATGTTCTGCAGGGAGCATTTTTATCCCTCCCTCCCTCCTTCCCTTTCTTCCCTTTTCCTCCCCTCCCCTTCTTTTCCCCTTCCCCTCCCCTCCCCTTCCCTCCCTCCCTCCCTCCCTCCCTCCCTCTTGGTGTAATCTTGGCCCACTGCAACCTCTGTCTCCTGGGTTCAAGTGATCCTCCTGCCTCAGCCTCCCGAGTAGCTGAGACTGCAGGCACGTGCCATCACGCTTGGCTAATTTTTGTGTTTTTAGTAGAGACTTGGTTTCACCATGTTGGACATGCTGGTCTCAAACTCCTCACCTCAAGTGATCCACCCACCTTGGCCTCCCAAAGTGCTGGGATTACAGACATGAGCCACATGTGCTTGGCCCCTATTTTTATTTCTTAAAAAAATTTTTTTATTATGGTCAAATATACATAAGGTTTACCATTTTAAATATTTAAAAAATTTTTTTTTTTTAAGAGACAAAGTATGTCTCTGTTGCCCAGGAACATCTGGGCTCGAATGATTCTCATATGTCAGCCTCTCAAGGAGCTGGGGCTACAGATGTGTGCTGCTGGCCCAGCCAATCATTTTTAAATGTTAAAGTTCATTGAGTGCATTCACACCATCATGCAACCATCCACCAGCATCCATTTCTGGAACGTTCTCATCTTCTCAAACTGAAACTCTGTCCTCAGCTAAATGATAGCTTCACATTCCCACCTACCCCCCACCCCTGCCAATCACCTTTCTGCTTTCTGTATGTGTGTGTTTGATTCCTAGGAACCTCGTATGAGTGGAATCATACAAGATTTGCCTTTTTGTGACTGGCTTATTTTACTTAGCTTGATACCCTCAAGGTTCATCCATATTGTAGCGTGTATCACAATCCCCTTTTTTTTAAAGGCTAATACTTTGTGTGTGTGTGTGTGTGTGTGTGTGTGTGTGTGTGTGTGTGTGTTCATTCATTTGTAGGTTGGTGTTTTGGTTGCTTCTCCCTTTTGGCTGTTAGAATAGTGCTGTTGTGAACATTGGTACATAAGTGTCTGTTTGCATCCCTGCCTTCAGTTTGTTTGGGTATATACCTAGGTGCAGAGAGCATTTTCTTACCAGGAATAAAACAAAGGGGACGAAAGAAAGCTCCTGACTTCTAGGAATTCTCAACCTTAGGTCCTTGGATAGAATTCAAGTGATCTGTGAACTTGAATATAGCAATTTAAAAAAGACATCTTTATGGTCACCAACCTGTAACTGAAATTTAGCATTTGTTTCCATGACGGCTGTAGGCAGCACTAGCCACAGTGGTGTTAGCAGTGCCTGTCACTTAGTCACTGATAGAAATCACGGATGTTTGCATATTTCATTCCTGTTGTTGTGGGTATCTTAGAATATCATTACACTCATCAGTATCCCAAAGTTACAGTAGTTAGCAGTGCCACAGCTAGCTCTTGCTATTTGATGGATTAATGAAGAGGCTATCTATTACTCCACTGGAAATTTTAAGGGATATTTTGATAGCAGTTTTTCATTGTGATCAGTTTCCTTTCCTTTGCAGTTTCCTATGAATTTATTTTATACATTTAAGAGTATTGCTCTAAGAAGGGGCCCAGAGGCTTCAGCAGACTACCAAGGGGTCCAAGGCAGAGAAAAAGCATAGGAAGCCCACTCCTGCCTTGTAGAGGTGCCCCTGGGAGGGGTCACAGTGCAGGCCCCGGCCCACCAGAAGAGCAGGTTTGCAGGTTGGCTTCTCGGCAGCCCTGTGGAGGACGACCCGACTTCCTTTGGAACGGCGCTGGGCCTCTTTCTACCCACTCCAAAATAAGAAGAGAAATTTTGCTTTATAATTAGCAGGAAGCTTCTGTCCGTTCCCGGGATGGCTTTGGACATGTTTGAGTCTGTTTGGATTCCCAGGAGTGAGCACACAGGGCGTGAGCTTTGCAGTTTGGGGCCTGGTTTCTGAAGCAAAAGCAAATAGTGATGGTGCAGCTCAGACAGCACGCGAGGCCAGGCGGGCCTGGACCTGAAAGGAATGTGTTTTCTTGGTTTTTGCCTGCTATAGAATATCTCAGCTCTCCAGCTCGTTGGCTCAAAGTGTGTCAGGAAAGGGAGTGCTGGGGAAAAAGGCGATAGTAGGGAGTGAGGTTTGCAGACCCACCCTTGCTTGGCGGAGAGTTCACAGTGGGGGTGGCTGGGCTGAGTTTGAGAGCCTTTGGCTTTACAGCCTACATGCCAGAAGTATCATTTATCATCAATAATAATGGGAATGCCTGATGAATGAATAAAGGAAAAGATAGATAACAGAAAACACACCAACAGGCACATATGCATTCTAGAATCTAGGTGATGGGTGTAGGGATATTCATTCATTCTTTTCGTCTTTTTATTGAAGTATTACTTACTTTCTTTTTCTTTTTCTTTTCTTTTTTTTTTTTTTTTTTTTTTTTTGAGACAGAGTCTCACTCTGTCACCAGGCTGGTGTGCAGTGGTGTGATCTCGGCTCACTGCAGCCTTAACCTCCAAGGTTCAGGCGATTTCCGTGCCTCAGCCTCCCTAGTAGCTGGGACTATAGGTATGCGTCACCATGCCCTACTAATTTTTTTTGTATTTTAGTAGAGACAAGGTTTCACCATGTTGGCCAGGATGGTCTTGATCTCCTGACCTCGTGATCTGCCTGCCTTGGCCTCCCAAAGTGTTGGGATTACAGGCATGAGCCACTTGGCTGGCCAAAGTATTATTTACTTTCAAAAGAACAGAACCAAATGAAGAGCTCCATGAATTATCTCATCTCATGAATCTACCACCAGTCCATCAGTTGGATTTTGCTTCGACCCTGGAAGTACCCTCAAACTCTTCCTGGTGACTGCCCTTCATCCTCCTCGCCGGTGCTAACTCTCCTGGCCACAGTGTCTGTGTTTATTAGAGTTCTTTGTAAGTTTCAACTTGACAGAAAGCAAATCAATGCGTGTCCTTTTATGTCTGGCCTCTTTGGCTCCATATGTGTTTGCGAGCTTCATCTACATTCTGTTTAGAACTGAAGGTTATTTATTTTTGTTGCCAGATCACATTTTATCCTAAAAATATCCCATTCTACTGACAATTCACATTGTCTCTCTTCTTAGGCTTTTATGAATAATACTGCTGGGAAGTCTCTTGCATGTCCCTTTTTGGGAATATATGCATGAAATTCTGTTGCCTTGTAGTTAGGAATGAGTTGCCGGTCACTGGTTTTGCGTAGATTCACATTTTGTAGAGGAAACCAACCTGTTTTCCATAATGGTTGCACCAGTGTGCATGCCCAGGAGCAGTACAAGAGATTTCTGGTTGCTTCACATCTATGCCACTTTTGTTATTGTCAGTCGTTTTAATTGTAGCCATTTTGGTGGGTATATAACGGTATTCAGCTTTTCTTTAAGTCTGAAATTTTTCATAACAAAATGTTGGAGGAAAATATCCTTCACATTCATGACAACTTCATAGAAAAATAATGTTTTTAAGGAGATGGTTGAAATTGGTACTTGTCTGGCCTTGGAGTGTAGACTTTTTTTTGTCGTTGTTGTTCTAAATAGCTCCAAGGCTGGACCTACCTACTGTGACCCTGTGGCTTCCCAGTCCACTGTTGGTCTCATGCTGAATGCTGAGTTTTTAAAAGCTGTATGTAGCCAGAGACAGGGTCCCAGAGTGAGGCTGGGGAGTGAGGATAGGGTTTTGGCTGACGACAGTAAGACCATCACCTTTGCATGAAAATCTTCTCAAAGAGTCCACCTTTCAGTCAAGCCACTATACATTTTTCTCTATAGCTAGATTTTTGTTAAAATTCAGCCCAGGGGAAAAATCAAGCTCATTCAGGATCAAGGGAAGTCACAGAATTTGATCCATTCTTACCAGGGCCCCACGTATCATGAGGCTTGAATCTTCCTACTAGAGGATTCTGATACTGTGTCACCCCAGGCAAATGTGAAAGTACTTTGAAGTTGTACTCTTGCATAGAGTTGACATGACCAGAGGAGGAGCTCAGAGCTGGTTCCTGGTCTAGGAGAAATTCTTTCACTTTTTGCTGGTCCCAGAGAGATGTACTTTTGAGTCAGCCTGGGAAATTAAAACAGTTCATTGAATTTTTGCTAATTCTGGTTGACAGTGTAACTATTCCTGGCATCCTCCTGGTCATTGCTTTGAGGTCACAGCTACCTGCTTGCTGGGGCGTCTCTCTCTGACTTAGCACAGATGATGCCCAGGTCTTGAGCGTTTTCCTCCTGTGGTTACCTGCTCAGCTGAGTTCTTTCAATGTCAATGAAAGAAACATGGAATTAGGGCCATAGAGCATGGTCCTAATTCATGCCTGCTCGCCCTCCTTTGCCAGCATCATCTATCTCCCACCTACCCATCCATCCGTTCACCCACCCATCCCTCCATCCTTCCACCCATCCCTCCATCCATCACTTCATCCATCCCTTCATCCATCACTTACTGATGAATTTACCCATTGTAAATCTGGCCTTGGCTAGATACAGATGAATGAGCTGTGGTCCTGGCCTTTGAAGTATTCCCCTATACTGTGACAAATGATGAAATAGTTATTCACAGTGCATCATGACACAGATATAAGGGGGGAAGAAGAGAGAGGTGTTCAGGGCAGGTTGAGAGGATGAAGGAAAGCTTTCTGGAGGTCACAACGCTGTTGCTGCATCTTGAGAATATCTTGGGGTGGGCCCATTGAGGGAGGGTAAAGAGAGAGAGAGGGCACGTGGTTTCTCAGACGGCATGTGGCACGGAGGGTAGCCATGCTTGGGACACTCAGTAAACCCCAAGTCACCAAGTGTGGGTAGGCAGAGTGTGAGGGGCCGGATCAGATACATGGCTTTGGATCGGTCAGCAGTTTGGGTGGGGCTTGTTGGTCTTCAAAGGACATGGGCTGTGAAACTGTGGGGCACTGAGATCTGTGCAGTGGACAGACTCATGGGTCCCCAAAGATGCCTATGTCCTACTCCCCAGAAATGGAATATGCTGCCTGCAGGATGAAGGGGATTCTGCAGAGGAGATTGGCTTAAGGACCTTGGGATGGGGAGGTTACCCTGGATTATCCAGGGTGGCCAATGTCATCACAGGGGTTCCTACCAGGGACAGAGGGAGGCAGGAAAGTCTGAGTCACAGGAGGTGATGTGTGGAGGCAGAGAGCAGCTGTGTGATTCCCGGCTTTAAGATGGAGGAAGGAACCACCAGCCCAGGAATGCAGGTAGCCTTGGAGAACAGGCAAGGAAATGCCTTTTCCTCTGGAGGCTCCAGAAGGAGCCAGCCCTGCCCACACCTCGATTTCAGCCCTGTGAGGCCTGTGTTGGGCTCTGACCTCAAGAACTGTAAGAGAAGAAGCCACTGCATGTGTGGCCATCTGAGCAGCCATAGGAACCTGATACATGGGCAGGTGCAGGGACATTGGAAAACCTTTGTACGAGGGTCCGCATTAAGGGTGGGAGGATAGTTTTGGCCGGCGACAGTAAGACCATCACCTTTGCATGAAAATCTTCTCAAAGCGTCCACCTTTCAGTCAAGCCACTATACGTTTCTCTCTATAGCTAGATTGTTGTTAAAATTCAGCCCAGGGGAAAAATCAAGCTCTTTCAGGATCAAGGGAAGTCACAGAATCTGATCCATTCTTACCAGGGCCCCACGTATCATGAGGCTTGAATCTTCCTACTAGAGGATTCTGATACTGTGTCACCCCAGGCAAATGTGGTTTCAGGCTTTTGGGGAAAGGGAAATCATAGTAAAGGTGAATCCTGAGGGACCCGGGTACAGTTCCCGTTCCTCCTGTCTCCCATCTTGCGCAGGAAGGTGGGGTGTGTAGTGAGTATCACTGTAACCTGTACTTTTCTAAAGTCAAATAGATTTCTTTTGGTGGGAGGATGTGTCTTTTGTGGGATCGGTGTAGCCCGTCGGAGTCAGTGACTCACCCGGCACCCCCGGCAGCTGACACTCCTGACAGTTCACCCGAGGCTTCCGCCTCGGCTCACAAAGCCTGTGCCTTGATTCAGCTTTCGTCCTCGCTTCCCAAGGCAGAGCAGAGCCTCTCCCGCCCCCTCCCACGTCTCTCCCTTAGCTGGGGACCCACGTGGCTGCTACCTCTGAGGCTTCTGTGTCACCAGGTAGTGGAAATGTCACCAAGTGTCAGAGCTTTGAGCCTCCTCCAGACCCATCCATGGTGGTGTCACTAAGTGGCATTTGTGTGCTAGGCACGTACCCTGTTTTACATACATTATGTTTAATCAGTTCAGGTTCTCCTGCGTTAAAAAAAAAAACTTCCCTACCATCCCAGGGTGAATAATTGGAAAAGCGAGGCCTGAGCACTCCGCCCGCTCGCCCTTCTGCTGCTGCAGCCACCGGCTAGCCTGAGCTTGTTCTGATGTGTTCTGGGAGTGTCATTGTTATGGGCTGAACTGAAGCCTTCAAAGGCATGTTCATGCTGTAACCTCTGTACCTGTGAGTGTGACCTTTGGAAACAGGGTCTTTGCAGATGTGATCCTGTTAAGATGAGGTCACGCTGGAGGAGGGTGAGCCCAATTCCAGGGACTGTGTCCTTAAAAGATGAGGGAAATGTGGACACTGAGAGACACACAGGGACGCGCACCAGCAGAGACAGATGCAGCTGCTGGCCAAGGAATGCCAAGGATCTTGGCAGCCCCAGAAGCGGAGAGAGGTGGGGGGCAGATCCTGCCACAGAGCCTCCAGAAGAAACCATCCCTGTTGACTTCTTGACTTAGGACTCTAGCCTCCAGAACTGTAAGAAAGCACGCTGCTGATGTACAGGCTGCCTAGTTTCTGGTCTTTTGTTCAGGTGGTCCCGGGACACCAGTGCGCTCAGTCCAGTCTCGATTCTGTGACCCTGCCGGTGTTTTGTTTTTCATGCTGGGCCGTCTCTACCTGCATGGTTAGTGCTGACCAAGTAGGAAGTTGGGACACTTGAGGCATCTCCGTGACGTGCTCACATGGCTTGACAAGGCTTGGGCCGCACCTTGAGGAGCGAGCCTGGGCCTGCCGGCCGACCTTTGCTTAGAGAACTGGGTTCACTGGGTTTAAGAATCATTGCTGTTCCTTCCAAGTTAACTGCTTTCAAGAGGTCAACCCGTGTGTCATCGCTTTTCCCAGACTGGCTGATTCAAACCAGGTCACCGCCAGGAAGGGGGAAAGAAAAGATGATTGACTAAGAAACATTCATTTCTGTTGGCAAATTACTAGTTGGAGCTAGTTGCTGATTATCTCACCTCCGTTGCCATTTGTATTTAGAAGTGGCTCATAAATTTGCTTACGTGGGTTTGGTTTGTCTTCTGAATGAAATGATTGCACTGCACCAACTTCTAAAACCATCTTGCGATTTGATAGCTTCCATTTCATGGCACTCCTTCTGGATGTCGGGCACGGAGTCGGGTGCTTTATTCTGTAGTTCTCATAGTAATCTGGTGAGCTCCACTTTACCGAAAAGGGAATCGAGGCCAAGGACAGCTGAAGAAGCGAGTTGCCCGAGGTACCCGGGTCTTGAGTGTTTCCACTACTTTCAGATTGCAGTCCTGAGATTCAAGAGTCCATGCTTTCTGCGTATCTTCACCCTGGCCGCAGATCGTCTCATCATTAGATGTCGAAGTTGAACACATAGTGTTCACATTTGGATGTATGTTTGGTAGAAGTGTGTGTTCACCTGCATGTGCGTGTATGTTGCACGTGCTGGTGCAGGAGGCAAACACACAGATGAAATTGTCTTTAAGAAGGTTGACCATCGCCAATTTGGAAAAGAATGACCTCTCCTGTGAGGCCAATACATCGAGCCCAACAGATAAATCCCTGAGCGTATTTTCAGTCGCTTTAAGGACCATTAGGATCCTGCAGGTTGCACTGAGCCTCCCCAGGAACTGGCGCTCCTCCCCTCGCTCAGTCTTGCCACCGCAGGAGGCATCGGCTACCCAGCAGCTGAGTCAGGAGAACCTTTCCCAGGGCCCGAGCAAGCAGGAGGTGAAGCCAGGGGACCCACCTGGTGCCAGGGAAGAGCTGTCACCTGGGCCTTCCCTCTAGGAGGCCCCGAGGAGGGTGGAGGCGTGGCATCAGAGTGCTGGGATGTTAACGGGTGTGACTCCCCAGGATGCAGCCCTGTCCCCGGTGTGCCATGCCTGGCTATTCTCTCATTGGTTTACCATGTGATCTTTGACACACCACGTTGCCCGCCATGCCCATCTGCCCAGACGGCGCGGCAAATGGAAGCCTCCCTCCCTTACTGATGGTGTGATCGGGCCTCCTCCCTGGACATGACAATCTTGCTGTGCCCCAAGGTCTTCGCCCTGACCGCTTCCTCTGCCTGGGACACCCGCTGCCTACGCACCCACTCACACTCTCTCGCTTCCCTCCTGTCTCCACTCAGAAGTCACCTTCTCAGGCTGTCCTTGACCATCTCATCCAAAAATTTGGCACCCTCTCCCACAATTTTTTATTTCTCATTCCCTGACTTACGTTTTTTTCTCCTGAGCATGTGTTATCATCTGACACACCATGTGTTTCTTATTTTGTTTATTATTTCCTCCCACTAGAAAGGCAGGGTTTTTGTTTGTTTGTTTGTTTCCCCACGACTGTCTCCCCAGCGTTTAGAACAGGACTTGGCACCTGGTAGATGCTCAGTACATACTTGTGAGTGAGCGAATGAATGAATGAATCATCAATCAGTCAAGCTTTGCAGCTCTGCACTTTGTTCATTGGAGTAAAGTTTGCCTGTTAAGTAGGTAGTAGCCACTCAGTACATGGTAGCTAGGGTTATGTGCATAATTATTTATATTATTCTCATTATGTGCTTTGTTTTTATAATTAAAGGGCTACACTAGCCAATCCAAGAGCATGACCGGGGATGAATTCCATGCAGGACAGCAGGGAGCACTAGTCAGAAGGAGGAGGCAGGAACCTCTCCTGCCCCTTCCTTCCATCTCCATCACGTTGAGCCTCTTCTGGGCAGTGGAGGTGGCTGCAGATGGGAAGGAAGGTCCCAGAGATGAGCATTTTCTTTTCCCTATCATCTGGTTCTAGGCAGAGCAGGAGAGGGTCCCGTGGGAGCCCCTGCACACAGTACCACAGCTGCCCGTGGGTCGGAACATCTCCTCCAGGCTGGAGCTGGTTCTGGTTCCTGCACTCAGGCACGTCCTGAGTAACCTGTGGCCAGGCCGTGTCTCGAAGCCAGGACTTTCAGGAATGCATCCCTCTGGCCACATGGCAAGGCCACATGTTCCCACTTGCAGTGGACTGTGAGCTTTTTAAAAGTGTGAGTGTCACCCAGCGGCCTTCAGTCAGGATTTGTTCCATTAAAACCTCATTCACTCCCCTCGTTTTAAGGGTTTGTTGACTATTTGCATTTTCTCTGCAAGTCGTTTATATTCCTTGTGTGTTTTATTTTTAATTATGGCATATGCCTTTAAAAAAAAAAAGTAGATTGTAAGGATTTCTTTAGAAATACAGGAAACTGTTCATCCTTTTTC